>NC_072010.1:85551151-86766151 GCF_027791375.1 Indicator indicator
AAAAAAAAAATCTTAAAAAGGTACCACTCCAATTTCTTTTATTATCTTTAACCTTTTGAAACTAATCACATGGAACTACAAAATTAGCAAATGCCTTGAAATCTGTATACAAAACATAAATTACCTCTAATTTCAAACTCAGTTATTAGTGTACCACTCAAAAAGTCTTAAAAAAGTGGCTCCAAAGATAGTCTCATACCATTCTTAAAAAAGGAAACTGTTCCTTTAATGTTACACCCTCCCCTCCCCCCAAACACCCATCTCTCAATCCACATCATTTAGTTATTTTCATGGTCATGGACATTTCCAAGATGAGATTTTATATTACGTTCCCATAGCTTCTGGTTGTCAGAAAAACCATGCTTTCCTTTGTTGAAGGAATTTGGTCCTGCTGAGGTTGGTGTATCCCTGTGAGAAGCAGAACAAGGTCAGTTGAGAAAGTCAGTTCGACTAGAGGAATTTGGGCAAAATCACACTTGAAACACCAATTTCAAGTCCAACCTGCTGCCTGAAGCTACCATACATTTCTTTCTGTTACATCTTTCTATCTCCTCCTCCTCTACTCTGCCCTGAAGATGCCTCATCTGAAGTACTGTGTCCAGTTCCGGGCTCCTCAGTTCAGGATATACTAAAGAAAAGTCCAACAGAGGCTATGATGATTATGAAAGGACTGGAACATCTGTCTGACAGGGAAAGGCTGAGAGACCTGGGGCTGTTTAGCCTGAAGAAGGGAAGACTAAGAGATCTTATTAACGTTCATAAACGTCTGAAGGGTGGGTGTCAGGAAGAAGGGACCAGTCTCTTTTCAGTGGTGCCCAGCAATAACACAAAGGACAACGGACACAAACTGGAACCCAGCAAGTTTCACCTCAAAAGAAGGAAAAAATTCCTTCCTGCGAGGGTGCTGGAGCCCTGGACCAGGCTTCCTAGAGAGGTGGTAGAATCTCCTTCTCTAGAGACTTTCCAGAGCTGCCTGGTCACATTCCTTTGTGACCTGCCCTTGGTAATTCTGCTTAGGCAGGGGAGCTGGACTTGATCTCCAGAGGTCCCTCCCAAACCCTAACATTCTGTGATTCTATGATATCAAAGAGTCCTCACTATTAACAACCATAACTGGCTCCAGAACCAATCTCACTTCAGCGCCTCAACTCAAAGCAATGAGATGGGGCAGCAGAAGAGGTGCGCGTAGCAGTAACTGCTGTCAGATGCAAAGAATTTGTTGCAAATGCTACAAGAATGAGGATCCAAAACTACTGCTTGAGAAAAAAATACTCACTAACCAGTAGTGAGCCTCCAGGAGACAGATTTATAAAGAAGTCTATCATTATAAGCACCTTTAAAATATATAAGCCTCCTCTGAAAATATCCTTTAGGGACATCTAGGACATTGGACAAACATAGCTTTAGGACTGGCCCCCTATTGTCTCAAATTTGTGGCAAACAGAATTTTTTTTTATATATATATATATTTGTTTCAAAAGCAAACAAGGGATTCTTTGTCTCTCTGAAAGATGGTGATTCTCATCTCCCCCTTGCATGTGAGTAAAAATCTGACCAGACTATCTGATTTCAAGGCAACTGATAAAATGGAGAACTAGAAAGACACAAAGTTTAGCAGCAGCTCCCATAAACTAACTTTCCAAGAAGAATATAGAGCTTCTATTTAACAATTTCTAGATATGGTGCTCAAGGATATGGTGTACTACTGGCCTTGGTAAGAGATAATGGTTGGACTTGATAAACTTCTTGTCTTCTCCAATCACAGTGATTGTGTGACATAGAATCAATTTCTTCCTCAGAAGAATGCACGATACAAAGCGCAAATGTAAACTACTAATTTTAACCTACAGCTGAAATATTTGACAAGATTTGTATTAAAATCTTCTTGTTTCTTGAGAAAAATAGTTTAGAAACTATTCTATCTTCCTAAACTATCTGCAAGATCTGACCTGTACTGAAGGAGCTATTCTCACACTCACCCTTCTCCAACCCACAGTTCAAAGCTGACCTACCTTCCAATGTTCTTCATGCGCATCTTGGCTTCTGGAGGCATTTCTTCTGGTTCACTCTGCAAAGAGAAATGAGGTTAGAAGTGTGTCTGGGTTCTGCCTTTTGAATATTTCAAATGCCTGACACAATGAAGTATGGACTACAGCCCTGCAGGAAAACCAAAGTGACATAGGACCAGAAGTTCTACAAGGTTACAGAAATACAAACTCCTTTGTTCACCTCTGAATAAGAAGGAGCGCTAACATGACAAACTATTTACCAAACAGGAGAAGCACAGCTTTTCATTTCCTCCCCTTTATCAAGCCCAGAGAAAGCAACAGTTAATTTGAATTGTGTTGTGCACCTCATTCTTAGGGAAAAGTTATCAGAACTCCAATGATTTCTTAAATCAACAGAGAGCTACGAAGTTGTATGTTCTTAAACAGCAACACAAGAGATGTTTCCAGGTTGAAAATCCCTGGCCTTTATGTAAATAACCTCAAAAGATCCACTCACTTTCTCTGCCTACCTCTAACCCACACCAATGATACTTTTAAATTACGTTGATCAGTGGCTTATTACTCACATCTTCATCCTCATTGAAAGCTGCTGCTACAGAAAGGGTTTTAGGAGCAAGGGTTGGAACAGGCTCTTTAGGCTTCTGAAAAAGATCAAATGCACAAGTAAAGTAAGTAAAGAAAAAAAAAAAGCTGTCCTTGGTATTTTAAATATTTTGGTAAAATGAACATCTTCACTGAAATGGGCAATGAGGGGGGGAAAAGTGTTTCTGTTTGAATCGAGCTGATAAAGGTTTCTCTCTAATGAAAAAGGAAAATGACTGCTCATTTGTACTGGATGCACTCTGAAAAGCACGCCAAGATAGCACACTGCAGGAGTATGCAGCCACTGCTGCATGATGTGAACAATCAAACCAGAACCTGAACAAGTTGCGGTATTCAAAATGTTACTGTGTCACTTGCCATGATTCTTCTGGAGTATTCCAATCCATCAATGCCAGGAAGATGAACGTGTTTATTTTCTTAACAACAGCTTTCTGGCTTAGAACAAATAAATACTTTCAAACTAGTCTGTGTGCATCTCATAGTCAGATTAACATAAGGCTCATTTAAAAAAGTATTATTTTGATTTCCCATAAATGCCTTTCTCTATTTAAAAGTGAAAGAAGCTCTCAAACTCACAGCTGTTACCTTTAATACAGCAGAGATATCACTTTCATATCACTAAAAAAACATTACGTCATCAATAACAGCTTGCTTCTCCGGTACTACCAATTATCAAAAACAGCCAAAACCAAAACCAGTGCTTCCTCTGTTTTTACTTTCTTGGGGATTATTTAATCTACACTCAGTTTAGAAACTGATATTGCAGTAAAGTCCTTATGAAAGCTACAGCTATTCCTCACCCAGAGTGTATAAATACTGTTCCATTTTTCAGAGCTTCAGCTCCACAGGAGCAGGTACAACACACCAAGGGAGTGAGGTGTGGGGGCAGGTGGGGTGGGAAATACTGAAAATCAACAGGTTAAATTTCAGCATTGTCCAGTTTGGTGCAGACAAATTTACTGCCAGTGGAAGTACAAGAGAAATCAGAGCTTGCTAGTGGGTCAGAGAAGGCAGTTTTGTCAATTTTGCCAAAGTCTGTGGTGACCTGATTACATTTATACCCTAGAACACCACCAGTCAACGTCTCCCTCCCACCTCAAAGTGAGGGAGGGAGGACTCTTTCCATCATGTGCAATCTGTAAATGCTGGCACTGTAGGTGCAAGCTTCACAATTACAGTTTGAATTAAATCCAGAGAAGGATTTATAACGTAACCATCACAGTGGTATGTGGGAAGTATAAATGCACTGTATTAAATCGAGACAGCAGCTGGCTTGTCCTTGCCCAGGCTAGCAGAGGACTATCTCAGCAATAAAGAGAATCAGCAGATTCACATCTGATGAAGCACAAGGATACCTTGTACTGGAGAATAACAAGGATCACAATCTCAGAAACCTATGTGACAAAGCTTAATCTCTTGCATATACCATAAATGAATCATACTGACCTCACAAAGAACAGGCAAAGTCATAGAAAATATAGGCGATTTCTACAGGCTCAAATGAGATCTTTGGAGTGGAAGGCAACGTAGCAAACCATCTAGTAGAGTACCTGCTTTCTTGTAGCCTTAATCATCCCATACAATGAAGCTCCTGGCATTCATTTCAAAGTGGCCTGAACAGTTTTAATTTCCCTCAGGAAATATCAAAATAGCCTGAACAGTTTACCAAGTCTGCTCATTTCCCTCAGGAAATTATTGCAGATTAATCAGATCTCATTACAAAATTATTCTGTATGTTCAAACATCCACAGTTCATTTCAATCAAGTCTTACACTTACTGAGACAACTGAGCTGGTATTAATCACCTTGAAGTACTTACACATGCATGACTAGTAGGTCCCACAATGCTTTCTGAAACTATCCAAGTTACCCTCAGGCAAATAAAGGCTTTCCCACTGCAAGGAATCCTTCTCAAAGTACCTCCCCCCTTGTTTCAGTTTCCCTAAAACTGAAATCCCTTACACAACTTACGTTTGCTCCTAGTTTGATGGATATTGCAGATGCCTTCTTTGCTGTCTGACTGCCTATGGCAAATCCAAACTTGGACATTTTGGCAGGAGCAGGCTTTGTGGTAAAGTCTTCAGCTTCTTCATTAGCTGCCCGTTTCTCTGCGCTGCGACTCGAACTTTCTCCTCCATTACTGGAAGAAACAGTCTTAGTTTTCACAGGTTTTTCTGCCTCTTCTTCAGGTCCTGGTGAAGTCGAAACAACTTACCAAGATGAGCTATTTTTACTGAGCAGATTGATGGGAGCAGCAACCTCAAAAAGCATTATACTTTGGGTGCAATAGATAAGGTGTTTTTACCGACAACAGTTGCCACCACTGTACATTTCAGTGGACAGCAAAACAACAAAAGAGGAGAAGAAACTGCAAGCACTCCACTACTTCTTGTGTATGAGCCAGGAAAACAATCTTGAAGCATCATCTCTTTATTTAGTAGGGAAGTCAAAGTTCATGTAGTAAATTTTATGTAGATGACTAAATCTTTTTAGGGTTTAAGATGCCATAGGTAGGCTTTCATAATTGGAAGCCCAATTTCAAATCTAGAACAGATAATCTAAATTAAAATTAATTCTACTAAATTTCTACTGTCCATGCCAGTCTCTAGGCTTGTCTGGCACAACTCTAAAATCATGCAAGTGACTACGACGAAGTCAGCTGTCTCATGTTTCAAGTCACTGCTCGTCCACATCTCATCTGTAATAAATCTGCCAAACTCTGCTTGAGGAAAGAATCAGCACTAGAAAAACATATATACAGATTTCATCTTTTCTGGTTTTGTAGGTCATGGAAAAACATAGCAGCTAAACAATGATCCACAAAGGAAAAAAACCCAAACATTTTTCATTCTTAGATGCTTGGCTTCTTCAGCTACACCAAAAGACAAAGGGGAAACTTACTCTGAACATAGCAAATGCTTTAGCAAAAAAATGTTCATTTTTCTCTGCCTCTACAGCAAGAAAATTACTGGAGTAGCAGAAGGTAAGAAAAAACACCCAAACCCATACATTGGAGAATGGACAGGGAAGTCCTTGTACTATCAGGCTAAAGAAAACTGTAGCTAGCACCAGTTTTCATCATTATTTCAAGTAGAAAACAGGATCCTCCATGCATTTGGAAAGCTCTTTGCACTGCTGACAAAAAAAACCCACCCAGAACTGCTAAGATAGAGCAACGGGAGAGAAGCTAGTCTGAATCTTGGATCAAAAAGACTGCAGCTCTGAGAAAAAAAGAAAGCAAATAACATCAAGACAAACTAGGGACACCATCTATATGTATTTTTCTGCTATTTCTCAAATCAGAAGCAGAATAACCCCTTTCTACTCCATTCTTCTCCCTATAAGTTAATAACTGACTAGAACAAAAACTAATTATTCAACTTTGGAGACATGGTAGATCACACATTAAAAAAAAAAAAAGGAAAAAAAAAGAACAACTTTAATCCACTTGATTTTATTAAAAAAATGGTACTATCTGCACAACTAGAAATCTGACCCAGAAACGATAGATGTAAAAGTGACTAATTAAGGATGATCAAGAGAACAAAAGAGAAACAAGCAAAATTTACACAAGTGACCTTGGGTGCTGATTGCTGTCTTAGCATGCTGTTCCCTAAACAGCAGCGTGCAAGGCTATGGGGCTCTTTACAGATATTCCATGAAATCATATTAAACAGTATAAAATTCCAAGACCAGTCTAGGTACACTAGAGACTATAAGGTGATTTCAGGGTACATAGAAGATTCACTGGACTTTGGGCCTAAAAGTTTTCTTTTTCGTAAGATACAAAATCCACAGCAGTCGAAATCTCAGGGCATCGAGGACCAGTCCAGGTTCCTAAACTAATGCTAGCTTAAAGCTAATTACATCACGGCTTGCTATTTTGACTACAAATTTTAGAACATTACTAAGCACAAGCTGAAGCCTAACACAATCTACCCACCTCTGCCTTCTCAAAAAAATATTCAACAGCTTTTATCTCAAAATTAGCTCCTATCACCACTGCATTCCAAGTGTTACTTCTACTAGGCTCCACTCAGGATGAAGGGTAGACTGCTGAAAGAAATACTCTTAACTTGCTGAAGCAGCTACAAGCTGTAGGACAGTTGGGGTTGGTGGGGAGGAAGCTGCTGTATTGTTCTGTTTCTGGAGAAAATAGAAATGTAGAACTATGCTGTCCATTAAGCAGGCATATCCCACGTATCTTTTCAAGATAGCAAGCTTCGTTACTATCTCCCAGAGATGTCAAGGAGGCCATATTTCACCTACAGAAAGCACCAGTACTACTTCAGAAACTATTCTGAGTAGTGCTCTTTTCATGAAGCACATAATAAAAAGCTGGCCAAATTCACAGACGAGTTCTCCCCATAAGCATCAACAAGCTACATAAGTGGACAGCTTCCACTATCTAGGTGGTGAAAAGACAGTCAGTGCTCCTTGCACAGCATTTCATAGATTCATAGAATGGTTTAGGTTGGAAGGGACCTTAAAGATCATCTATTTTTAAGCTGCCTGCTACAGATCTAGGCCTTGTCCAACTTGGCCTTGAACACCTTGAAGAAGGAGGCATACACAACCTTCCCAGGCAACCTGTTCCTGTGTCTCATCACCCTCACTCCAAAGAATTCCCTCCTAATATCCAGTCTAAATCTACCCTCCTCAAGCTTCAATCCATTCCCTCACATCCTATCACTACAAGCCCTTGTGAAAAGTCCCCTTTTTACAAGTTGTGAGTTGTTGGGGTTTTTTTTTTTACAGGATTTTTTTTTTCAGGGTATCTTGCCCCTGCAACCATTGTGCAACCACTGATGGTGATGGAAATAAACTATCAGTTTTAATGTAAACTCCAATGATATTGGGATTTGCTCAAAACCGCTTTCGAAAAATCAACAGAGTAATTATCCTTCCTAAAGGCAAACATATCAGCACCCAAGATGGTATGGATAACTGACATATTGATGCTATCCAGTTACTCTATTACTAATATCCAAAAGAATAAATAAATTTAAAAAAATCCCCAAAACAACAGAGAACCAGAAGTCAGTAAACTACCTAAAATCAAGTATTACTGATATCTTAGCAATTACCAAAAATAATATTCACTGTTGAGGCTGTCCTCATTGGTGTTCAAGCCTAATCTTGCAACAGCTCAAATAAATGCCCTCTGCCTACAGATATAATTCAAATAAACAAAAAAGAACAGGAAAGACAAGCTTAATTTTTGCAAATATACTGTCTTCTCAATTTTAACACAGGGAAGAAAGAAGAAGCACGTAATTAAAAATTTGAGGAGAACTGACAATAAGTCACATAGAAGATGACAGGAATGCCTAGTCATAACATAAATAATATAAAATGAAACAGAAGATTTGCAAATTGCTATCAAACAAAAAATCCCAGGATGCTTAAAACGGCAGGTAAGGAATATGCACTGTATCTATTTTTAACAGGCATCGCAGCTACTAAGCGCTAATTTCTAAGGCGTTGTCTTAATCCTTGCCAGCAACAACAATCAAATTTCTCTCAATACACGGCAGAAGCATTCCGTGTGGTTTTTTTTTTTAATGGAGAGAAAAATAACGCATTTACATCGACAAGGAGAAGCTGTTCCGTTTTTGTTTTGTTTTGTTTTAAGAAAAACCCTCCTATAAGGCTGAGGCTAATCCTCAGGCGTGAGGACAGCGGGCTCAGACCTCGGCCTCTACTCCAGCGCAGCCCCCTCAGGCCTGGGCTGCCTCCTGTCCCTACAGGGCCGGACATCGCACGGCCCGGCCCAGGCCTGCCCGGCCGGGGGCGACACCCCTAAACCCCCCACCCCTGGGCAGCTGACCCAGACCCCGTGCCCACCCCACAGTATGCGGCAAGAGGCACTACATGTTCACCTCCTCCGGGCTGCGGCCGCTTCGCCTTCTCCCCCTCAGCTCTGCCGTCCGCCATTTTCCCCCGCCTCCGCCTCCCGCACCACGCATGCGCGTCACCCCTCTACGGCGCGGTCCACCCTCGACCATAGAGAAAGCGCGGGCGGAGGGCAGGGCTGCCAGGCAAGCCCCGCCTCTTAGGGCGCAGACGGAAGAGCGTTAACGGAAAGTTCGCCCTCCGAGCTGGCAGGGACGGGTGGGAAAGTGTGACGCACACCCGCACGGAGTAAGACGCGGAGATGTAGGTTCAGCGTCACCTACCCTCTCCTTCTCGACATCGCACGCTGAGCCCCTGCGTCACAACTGCTCAGAACCACATCCAGGCACCACTCCTGCTTGAGACATTCTCCTGCAGCGTTTTAGGAGCATGAGTCCAAGTGAACAATGATGTCATTTTATTCGTCCACGAAGTGCAAACCATCTCACAGGTCAGAACAGCCTGGTTTTTTTAATGGAGAAATAGCAAAATAACTCCAGCACACGGCTTTGCGACATCTCTTCCTCACAGGTGGAAGAAAGGCTTTCCAAGTGAGGTCGTCCCCCTAGCCCCGAGTTTCACAGGGAGTTGGAAGGCAGCCCTTACCCCTGTCAAAAGCACTACACCAAAGCAAAGCCTTACATATAACTCAACCATGCTGGGCAAACGGAAGCTGGTCTAAGACTCCATGGTCAAAGGCTCCTGTACTTCACAGGTGGTGAAGGGCAGCATTGGTGCAGCACATCCCACCTTCCAACCCCTCCTGACAAAGGAGGCGAGACAGGGAGTGGATCAGCACCAAGGCCTGGTATATTTAAAGTCTACTTTTAAAAATTACTCATTCTCGAATTTTTTAAATTTTCAGGACAAAACCCACCATCTGCCATCAGGGTAGACAACCAGACTAATTAAAGAATATTTAAACACCAGTAGTCACTCCTCATCCTACAGACAGCAGAAAGAACTGTCTTCAGCATCATGCCCAGTGTAGCTCTGCAGCCTGAACACAGCCTTTCAGAGACACCAATCCATATCTTCTCATCTGTAAGAAATACAAAAGGACTCTCTGCTCTAGTAAGTATTTACAAATAGGACTTTACCAATAATCTCAAAAGTTCCAGAACTTTGAGAAGTTCTGTCTGTACATTATACAGACAGAAAACAGACACTCAGGGATAAAAGTGTTACACAAAAGTGGGTAAAAGTTTAGTTTGTCGGACTCATGAAATTTGGCTTATTCCTTCCAAATAGAAGCTTGATTCATGCCAGATTCACTCAGAAATAAACTGTTTAACTTCTAAAATTCATGCTACATTTTAACCATTTGTTTTTAATTCGGCTATCAAAAGGCAGTTCATCTACACACCAAAATAGGATTACAGGAAGTGATGAGGAAAGGTCTCTTCTATTTTGCTGCATCTAAACTTCAAGAAGGAGACTCTGGATGGCCTCTCTTCACTGCAAACCAAAAGCACTGAGGTGGTCTTCGAAGAACAACCTTTGCTTTGTTACAATCACCTGTGTCTCAACCTGTTTCAAAGGAACAGACTGATACTCTTTGTACAGAGTAATTTGTGTAGAACAGATAACATTAACTCATGTATATTACATAATTTCAGTAACGTGTGAATAAAACTGGAATACTAAAGTAATCTAAGAAAAAAAATCCCTAACAACAATTCTCTCAAATTTAACCAACAAAGCCATGTTTTTAGAGATGAATGCATTTCCAGAATTCCTGAGAAAACTAGAACATTCAATGGCACGGTTTGCCCATAAAAGTCATTCTCTGCCCCATCACTCTACTTCTTGTGTTAGCTTCTTAGAGTAGCTCTTGGCAAATTGCTTTCGTATTTCTTCCTGTCTCCTTCCAAGTTTAAGTGTATTGATCAGGTTTAAGGTTTTTTTAAGTTCATGGACAGGCTTGTTTACAAAGCCACTATATTTCCTTTTTGGAACAAACTCCAGAGCCTTTTTCCAGTCTCCAGTATCTTTCAAGGTGAGTAAAATATGCATCATTTGATCCAGTGTAAGATTTTTAGCACCACTACTCCAAAGCAAGTACTTCTCCAATGGAAGTGCCGCAGTCTCCAGCCCCAGTCGCTTTGCCCGTGCTAAAGAGATTCCTGTTTTTATGCTCCTGTCAACCATTGACCCGATAATATAAATTTTATCGTGATCAAATGCTTTCATTACTTTGGGAGAATCAGCAGTCAGATAGATAAGCTTATCCTTGGGAAAGACTTCTGTGTAGCACTGGTCTGTTGCAGTGACAAGCAATCTGCCCCATGCCTCTTTGTAATGCTTAATAAATTCCTTCTGATACAGGCTGTCCTCTTTGAGGTTACAGAAGTGGATGTGGAATGGATCCACAGATCTTCGATTGAAGCCTTCGCTTAACACCAGCTGTCTCACTGTATTTGCGACTTCTCGGATGGACATATCTTTTTCATAAGACATGTCAAATACTAGAGGTTGTCCAAATATCATAGACTGAGCAACCCTCCAATTGTATGTTTTATCCATACTGTTGGCCCAAAAACATATGAATGAATTCTTTTTGGTCTCATCAGGTTTTGAATCTTGCTCTTGTGCTTCCAGCCTCCTTTCCCTTTTCTCAATCATCTTTCTTTTGTCATTTTTCTTGTACAGTTCCTTGAGATACAAGAATTTCAAATACTTCTTCTGGGCTGACTTGGAAGGACACTCTATAAAGCCTTTTAGCTGTTCTTCAGTAATATTTTCTGGAACAGATCTGCCAGCTAGCCTCCACATCTCCAAAAGCTCACGTGCACCAGCCAAAGTGGAAACCTCCTTATGCTCAGAGACCGTCTCACTGACTTCTTGCAACCCAGACTTCATGACCTTCTTCCATCCATCTAAATCTATTTTTTCTGAGGGACTCTGTGAATTGTCCTGCTTCACACAAAGTGATAAACTCAGAGTTCTTCTGAGTGGAAAAAACTCCTTTGTCATCCCATTCTGTGCAGCAAATGGAAGGACAGAACTTCTTATAATTTTTTTCAGGAGTGTATTAGCAGACTGCATACTTATACATGTGCTGTGTTCAAATACTTATCTGCAAAACACCAATAAAAGGGAAAAACGGTTGTCAGAAATCACAAAACACATAGAGATCTTCATTTTCAGTAACGCTGACAAACAATAACTGACTTCTTGGAGAATACTAGAAATTCCTGGTTCCACTATTACTTTTCTACTGTTTTCTAAATAAAAATGGTGTGTATAGCACTACAGTGAAAAGACACAGAATCATAGAATTACATAATGGTAGGGGTTGGAAGGGACCTCTAGATATTACACAGTCCAACCCCCTACAAAAGCAGGATCATCTAGAGCAGGCCTAGATGTTCAGGAGGGTTGGAAAGTCTTCAGAGAAGGGAACTCCACCACCTTTCTGGGAAGCCTGGTCCAGGGCTCCAACACCCTCACATAAAAGAGGTATTGAAGTGAAATTTACTGTGTTCCAGTTTGTGTTCTCTGCCCCTCATCCTATCACTGGGCACTAGTGAACAGAGAGTGCCCCCATCTTGACACCCACTCTTCAGATATTTTCAAACATTAATAAGATCTCTGTCTTCTCCAGGCTAAACAGCCCCAGGTCATCCTCCTAGCCTCCACTGGACTCTTTCCAGATAAAGAGACACAGGAAGCCAGGAACCACTACTGAAACCAGCATGCACAAAAACCAACCAACAAACCAAATAAAAAAGCCCACAACAAACAACTAACCTAGTAAGTGAATAAACGTGAAGTTAAGAGAAAATTCCTAAGTGCTACAATAGAGGTGTTCACAATCTTACATATAAGCATTAAACATACTTGCAAAGGTAATAATAATAGTAATAAAAAACAGCATAATGTCCAGCTTGGAGAAATCAAGGGTTGAGTTCCCGAGAAGCTGTGGGTGCCTCATGCCTGAAAGTGTTGAAGACCGGGCATGTCTGAGCAACCTGGTCTAGTGGGAGGTGTCCCTGCCCATGACAGAGGACTTGGCTCTATATGATCTTTAATGTCCCTTCCAACCCAAATCATTCTATCATTCTTCAATAAACTCACACTACAGGGGCTTCAACTAAGTCAGTAGTTGAAAGGCAGATTTGCACAATATGAATACTTGGAAACAGCTTTTGATGAAAGCCCTTCACTGCTTCAGAAACTGCGGAATTTGGTACCTCCCCAGATCAGATGCCTCCACACGGATGTTCGAGGGCCGAAGGCAAGGCAGGGAGAGCAGCAGCGATGTGGCTCTTCAACAGAGCTCCTTACCAGCTTCAAAGCCAGCCCACAACCGAGCCGAAGCTGGGTCTACAGCCCTTGTGGAGACGACACTGGCGCGCCCCGCTGGGCAAAGCGGCCTCCGGGGCGCCGCGCCTGCCGAGGAAAGCTGGGCTGTGAGGCATGACAGGGAAGGGAAAGGCCGCTCCTAAGGTCGCTGGGGAGCCAGCGGCGCGCCGATGAAGGGCGTATGAGGGGGTCGGTCCCGCGGGCCTAAACCCCCAGCGGGAGGAAACATGGGTCGGGACAGGCCTCACCCTCCAGCATGTGCGCCCACACCTGCCCGAGCTCCGGCCGCGCTCCAGCCCGCCTAGCCTGCGCCTCGTCCCGCCTGAGAAGAGAAAGGAGCGAGTAGACGGATGCAGCTATCAACCGCTCTGCGGCAGCAACAGCCAGGCCGCCATCGCCGACTCACCTAAGGGCGAGCGGGCTCCGCATGCGTGGGGACAGCCAGTCCTCCGCGCCGTGGTGCTGTGCAACCAGACCGTCGCAGCGTTCCACACGTACACGGCGGAGGTTCCGGGCCTCTCTTCTGCCCCCAGCGCAGGAGCCTGCGCGGTACGGTGACCCGGCGATGCAGGCCGGGCCATGGGCGGTGGTGTGCACCAGGAATCCGCCACCAGGCCCTAAGCGGGGCTGCTAGTGGGGCCCTAGGGCGAAGGGAAAGGAGCGGGGTAGGCCCCCACTCAGGACTGAGTGGGGCTAAGCAGTGAGACAAACGCTGGAGCCCCAGGCGTTTGCCAGATCAGTGTGGCGGTCGGTGATTTCTCTCCCACTCTTTTCCCTTTTTTTTTTTTTTTTTTTTTGACACAGGATGGTTTTGGTTTTGTTTCGTTTTTCTATCAGGTAAGGATTTCAGCGTAAGCCGTGGTCCTTCGAGATGAGTTTTCTGCTGCCTAAACTGACCTGTAAGAGGGAAGTGGATCAGGCAATAAAAACGGTGGCCGAGAAGGTTTTGGTTCTCCGGTTTGGAAGAGATAACGATTCTGTTTGCCTGCAGCTCGACGATATTGTAAGTGCTATTTTTGTTTTCCTTTCCTTCCTTTTTTCCCTTCATTTCCTTCTTCCTTTCTTTTTCTCTTTCCTTACCTTTAATAAGCTCTACTAGTGTATGTGTTACATACAAGAGAATGCCAGGTATTGCTTTTTGGATAACATGGTGCCTTATGAAAATTTTGGTTACAAATGTAAAATGAAATAACAATATATCCAAAAAACTGTTTGAAAACCAAGCAAATGTTATTGTAGTGGGTGTAAAAAAGTGCTTGAAGTGGGTAAGACATTCTAGCCCGGGTTAAACTGATAAAACATGAGAAAAGGGCTTTCTAAAGTTTGCCAGCCTTTTTCCACTTGTGTGTCAATCCATTTGTCATACACTTTTTCTCTCTTTCCAGCTTGCAAAAACAGCTCACGACCTAAGTAAAATGGCAGTCATTTACCTGGTGGATGTCAACAAAGTTCCAGTCTACACCCAGTATTTTGACATCAGTTATATTCCATCTACTGTGTTTTTTTTCAATGGACAACACATGAAGGTTGATTATGGGTATGTCTTCCTCCTTGACATTTTCCATTAGATGTGTAAGAATTAGTATTTTTTCTCTAGGTTACTGTGTCTGGGGAAGATGTAAAATTTAGAGGTATTTTGAAATCTACCCTGATGCAATAAGTAGGTATTAGCTATGAAATACGCCTGACTTTGCAAAAAATAGTATTGTTAAAATCTTAGACGTAACACTGTACTATTTATGACTTTGGAGGTCACAGTAGACTGCTGATTTGGTTGTGATGTGAATGACCAGATCAAAACACATAATGTAATTATACATACCTTTTCTTGAAGTGTTTTTGCTTTGAACACTTTATCATTACAATTCTACCTTTATCTTATGCTTATATTTAGGTCTCCAGATCACACCAAATTTGTAGGAAGCTTCAAAACAAAGCAAGACTTTATAGATCTGATTGAAGTTATTTACCGTGGAGCAATGCGTGGAAAGCTTATTGTGAGAAGTCCTATTGATCCCAATAATATTCCTAAATATGATCTTCTATACCAAGGAATTTAATGGGCTGACCAGAGGTAAAGAATTATAGACATGGCCAATGTTCTAGACCTCTATTCTTCAAGCATTTTTAGCCACCTCTGAACACCATGGGACAGATTTGAAGGATCATATTGGTCTCTGAAGACAGACATTTTGTCACCTCATAATTCTCTCCTAAATAAAGCTACGTGTTCACGTGTAGAATCCAAGCAAATGACTATTCTTTGAGTTGCATGCTGACCAGCACTTACGATACAGGCAAGTGGTATATGCATCCACAGTGACATCATCTCCAGCAGAACTCACAGTGAACTAAAACATCATATGCTATTCATTGTCTATTTAGCACCATTGTCATTCAACTGACTGTGCCTTTCCAAAGGAACTGTACGCTTTTACCCATTACTGGATAACAGGATGGAAGCTTTTTCAAGTGGTATTAGAGAATACTGAAGTCTGAGATAGATGGATGTAAACACAAAAGAGAGGTTGATGCTCTCTTTTCTCTGATAATCCAGTATTACTGTTCTATTTTATAATACCACTATTACTATTGTTTGACTAAGATGGGAATGGAAGGTGTAGAACAAAGTTTTGTAATCCTTCAGAGGTCTTTTGTAGGCACTGAACACTTTTTGATTCCCCCAGGATTAAACTGTTTTGTTTACAATTGCTTTAAAGATTGACTGCTTGTTTGTTTAAATTGCAAACCTTGAGTATAGACATTTAAAAACTGTCTCTATTTCCTACCTCTGTCTAAAATTAAACAGCTGAGAGAAAACATGGACGTTCTTCAACATCAGTTTGGTAACTTCAGGTTGCTAGAGTATTATGTTCCTATAGCAGCTCCTGCCGAGTAACCTGTCCGGTTGCTAGAGTACTATAGCAGTGCTTCTATAGCAGCTTCTGCCCAGTAACCTCACTAGTTTAATTTGCTTTAAAAGGGAAGTTAATTTAGCTCACTGCATCATCTTTGGGGCATAGCATCTCTTGACTGAAGTGAAGGTAGTAGTACGTAGTTCTCAAGTATTGTTCAACTTAAAAAAAACAACCCTCAATAAAATCTCTGATATTAAGATCTCTTGTCTGCAGGTACCTACCATGGTAGCAACTCAGACAAAGGGTGTTAAACATGCAGTAGGTTCTCAGACTGAGTTTCTCTGCAAGCATGCTGGTGTTCAGGCTTCTGGCTGCAGTGAGTGTTCAAGCCTGGTACTTGGTGTGGAGGGTGAAGGAGACACCTGTGTCAGGTGTGACCAGGTGAATTTTCTCATAAATTTGGTAGCTGAGCTGAAGGATAAAGTGGCTGAGCTGAAAGCAGAAGTAGCAAGGCTCAGGACCATACGAGAATGTGAAAGGGAGTTGGATATGCAGGAACAGGCTTTGAAACCCTCTCCAGTTGAGGGGAGCAGTGGAGGGTGGATACGGGTCCCTGTCAGGGGAAGCAAAGGGAATGCACCCCGACCCTCTTCCCCTCCCCCCCTGCCCTTGAGCAGTAAGTATGAGACTCTGCAGGCTGAGGGCAATGTGGAGGAGAGGATTGTAGAGGAACCGATCAAGGAGATACCAAAGACGAAGCAGCCCCCCCAAACCTTAAGGACCAGTGCTACAAAGAAAAAGAGAAAGGCTATAGTTATTGGAGACTCTCTCTTGAGGGGAACAGAGGGACCCATATGCCGTCCTGACCCATCCCATAGGGAGGTGTGCTGCCTACCTGGGGCCCGGGTGAAGGACATCACCCAGAGGTTACCTAAACTAATCCAGCCCTCTGACTATTACCCATTGCTGGTAATTCAGGCTGGAAGTGAAGAATTTGAAAAGAGCAGCACCAGGAAGATTAAAAAGGAAATTAAGGCCCTTGGGAAATCAATTGACGGGGCAGGAGCTCAAGTGGTGTTCTGCTCAGTTCCCTCAGCAGCTGTGGTGTACACTGAGAGGAACAGGAAAACCCACACCATCAACAGTTGGCTTAGGAGATGGTGCCAGCAGAGGAATTTTGGCTTCTTTGATCATGGGGCAACTCTTACTGCACCTGACCTGCTGGACCAAGATGGGTTGAATTTATCTAGAAAGGGTAAGAGGGTGCTGGCACTGGGGTTGGCAGGACTCATTGGGAGGGCTTTAAACTAGGTCTGAAGGGGGTGGGTGTGGAAACCAGTCTCCCTGGAAAGGAGGGAGGACCACATAAACTGGTGAAATCAGCAGCCCAGCTGAAGTGCATGTACACCAATGCATGCAGTATGGGCAACAAACAAGAGGAACTGGAACTCTTGGTTCACCAGGAAGACTATGATTTAGTTGCCATTACAGAAACGTGGTGGGATGATTCTCACAATTGGAGTACTGCACTGGGGGGTTATAAGCTCTTTAGGAGAGACAGGCAAGGGAGAAGAGGAGGAGGGGTGGCCCTGTATATTAGGGAATCTTTTGATGCCTCAGAACTCGAGGTTGCAGATGAAAGGATTGAATGCTTATGGGTTAAAATCAGAGGGAGGCCACACAAAACTGACATCCTGGTTGGAGTCTGTTATAGACCACCCAACCAGGATGAGGAGGCCGAGGAGATATTCTATAAGCAGCTGGAAGCTGTCTCAAGATCATCAGACCTTGTCCTTGTGGGGGACTTTAACCTACCAGACATCTGCTGGGAACTTAATTCAGCAGAGAGGAGACAGTCCAGAAGGTTCCTAGAGTGCATGGATGACAACTTCCTGATGCAGCTCTTAGGTGAACCTACCAGGGGCAAGGCTCTGCTTGATCTGCTGTTCTCAAATAGAGAAGGGCTGGTGGGAGATGTGATGGTCGGAGGCTGTCTAGGGTGCAGCGACCATGAGATAGTGGCATTTTCAATATGCAGGGAAATAGGAACAGTAACAGAACCCTCACTTTGGACTTTCGGAGGGCAAACTTCAGGTTGTTCAGGCAACTTATTCAGAAAGTTCCCTGGGTAACAGCCCTTAAGAAGAAAGGGGTCCAGGATGGTTGGACCTACTTCAAACAGGAGCTCCTAAAGGCACAGGAACTGGCAGTTCCCACATGCCGTAAGACGAGCCGGCGGGGAAGACGACCGGCCTGGATGAGCAAGCAGCTCCTGAAGGATTTAAGGGAAAAAAAGAGGGTTTATCGCCTTTGGAAAGGGGGGGAGGCAACTAGTGATATGTTTAAGGATGTTGTTAGATCATGTAGAAGAAAAATTAGAGAGGCAAAAGCACAGTTAGAAATTAAACTGGCCGCTTCTGTGAAAGACAACAAAAAGCATTTTTATAAATATATTAATGCTAGAAAGAGGGGCAAGAGGAGCCTCCACTCTTTATTGGACGTGGAGGGTAACATTGTAACTAAGGATGAGAAGAAGGCTGAGATTCTAAATACCTTCTTTGCCTCCATTTTCAACAGTAAGGCAGGAGGACTTCAGGATAACTGGCCTCCTGAGCTGGTTGATGGGGTCAAGGAGCAGTGTTGTACTCCTGAAATCCATGTGGAATTAGTTCGAGACTTGTTGAGTCACTTGGATATTCACAAGTCCATGGGACCTGATGGGATTCATCCTAGGGTGCTGAAAGAGCTGGCAGATGAGCTGGCCAAGCCTCTCTCCATCATTTTCCACCAGTCCTGGCTCACTGGAGAGGTCCCAGAAGACTGGAAACTGGCCAATGTGACACCCATCCACAAGAAGGGACGAACAGAAGAACCTGGGAACTACAGGCCCGTCAGCCTGACCTCAGTGCCAGGGAAAATCATGGAGCAGATTGTCTTGGGGGCAATCACTGCATACCTGAAGGATAGCCAAGGAATCAGGCCCAGCCAGCATGGATTTAGGAAGGGCAGGTCCTGCCTCACCAACCTGATCTCCTTCTATGATCAGGTGACCCACCTGGTGGACGTGGGAAAGGCTGTGGATGTAGTCTACCTGGACTTCAGCAAGGCCTTTGACACTGTCCCCCACAGCAAACTCTTGGCCAAACTGGCAGCCTGTGGCTTGGACAGCAGCACTCTGTGCTGGGTTAGGAACTGGCTGGAGGGCCGAGCCCAGAGACTGGTGGTGAATGGTGCCACATCCAGCTGGCAGCCTGTCACTAGTGGTGTCCCCCAGGGATCAGTGCTGGGCCCCATCCTGTTCAATATCTTTATTGATGATCTGGATGAGGGGATTGAGTCCATCATCAGTAAATTTGCAGATGACACCAAGCTGGGAGCAGGTGTTGATCTGTTAGAAGGTAGAAGGGCTCTGCAGAGGGATCTTGACAGGCTGGACAGATGGGCAGAGTCCAACATGATGGCATTCAACAAGTCCAAGTGCCAGGTGCTGCACTTTGGCCACAACAACCCCATGCAGAGCTACAGGCTGGGGTCAGAGTGGCTGGAGAGCAGCCAGGTGGAAAGGGACCTGGGGGTACTGGTTGACAGGCGCCTGAACATGAGCCAGCAGTGTGCCCAGGTGGCCAAGAGAGCCAATGGCATCCTGGCCTGCATCAGGCATAGTTTGGCCAGCAGGAGCAGGGAGGTCATTGTACCCCTGTACACAGCACTGGTTAGGCCACACCTTGAGTACTGTGTCCAGTTCTGGGCCCCTCAGTTTAGGAAAGATGTTGAATTGCTGGAGCATGTCCAGAGAAGGGCAACGAGGCTGGGGAGAGGCCTTGAGCACAAGCCCTATGAGGAGAGGCTGAGGGAGCTGGGACTGTTTAGCCTGGAGAAGAGGAGGCTCAGGGGAGACCTCATTGCTGTCTACAACTACCTGAAGGGAGGTTGTAGCCAGGAGGGGTTTGGTCTCTTCTCCCAGGTAACCAGCACCAGAACAAGAGGACACAGTCTCAAGCTGCGCCAGGGGAGGTTTAGGCTGGAGGTGAGGAGAACGTTCTTCACAGAGAGAGTGGTTGGCCATTGGAATGTGCTGCCCAGGGAGGTGGTGGAGTCACCATCCCTGGAGGTGTTCAAGAGGGGATTGGACGTGGCACTTGGTGCCATGGTTTAGATAGGCATGAGGTGTAGGGTGACAGGTTGGACTCGATGATCCTTGAGGTCTCTTCCAACCTTCTTGATTCTTGATTCAAATTGAGATGCTGAAGTGAGAATATCTTTGGCCTCTTGCAGAACTGAAAACTTAACCAAAATATTTCAAGGAGGAAGGTGAATGTTTGACCTCTTGAAAGATAGAATTGGTGGTTGGACAAGATGACCTTTGAGGGCCCCTTTCAACCAAATCCTCTGACAGATTTTTCACAGAATCACAGAAGGTTAGGGGTTGGAAGGGGCTCCAAAAGTTCATCTAGTCCACCCCCCTGCCAGAGCAGGATCACTTGGTACATAGTGGAGAAGAAATAGATCCTTTACACTTTTTTTTTTTTTTTATTCCGTATTTGTCTTTTTAATGGAAGCTTTGCACTTAAGCAAGTGTTTTCCTGATAGTTTAGGATTGTAGAGTCAGAGTTGCAGAATGTTTATTTTAAAAATTATACAGATGAGACTTGGTATACCTTAACATCTTTATTTTGCACAACTTGAAATTTCACAGCTAGCTGAAGACTTGTGGCTTAAAGCTTTCAATAATACACTTCTTTCCTAATAATTAACTTGGGTTTGTGTTTCTCAAGAACAAACTAGCTTTAAATTTAGAATAGTAAGTTGTTCCACAGTGAGATAAAGGTCCTTAGATGACTGAAAGATACAGGGACAGTTATGAAAGGAAGAGCCCATGATCAAGAATGAATCAGTATACCTTTATTTACCGCTTCTCTTTTCTTGTGTTGCTTCTGGTTGCAACAGCTAAAGGTTGTCTTGGCTTTCAGTGTGCTCTTCAGGTACTTAAAGATGGCATGTAGGCAGCAGGAGGGTGCTAAACCATACTTTTCTGTTCCAGCAGAGATAGTGGGGCAGTTCACCTTCATGACACAGCGTACAGCCTTATTTATATGCTTCCTGCTTGACACCCATTCACGGCAGTGTTTCTGGATCCATTCTTGTATTTGTGGATCGCTTCCAGTCTGGTGCTGTGTGTTGTGCATGGAGTCAATGAATGCCACAGAGCACGCTTTATTCCTTACCTCCCATTTTCTCTGCACCAGCAGATCAACTAACACCAAACTACCATAGCCACAGGCAATGAAAGCCACATTCTTAGTCATGCTCTTTGAAATAAAATGATCCCATACATATATGGTGTGTTCCTCAGGGCTGCTGCTGCCCCTCTTGGGGATCCAGCAGACACACTGTGCAGAAAAATTTAGTATTTCAGTCTTCAGTGAAGTTGTCATTGGGATTAAGTACAATCACTTCCATGTGGCTCTGAAAGGCCACTTTGATGAATGGGATTTGTGTTCCATGCCACAGGCCCTCACTGACAATTGTCCTCAGCTCCCGCTGTCCAGCGTGGAAAACTCCATGATCTTGAAGCAGGATGATTAGGCAAGAAGAACTTATTCATGCATCCTTGCTCACGAAAAAGAAACTTCTTGGTTCATCCTCTGTAGCATCAGTAGGAATATAAACCTTCTGCAGCATGCAGACTCTTTCCAGGAGCTCATAAACATACTGAATAATCAAATGTCCCAAAACTTGATAGCGCTTGTGATTCTGCTCAGGTGCATTCTTGTAATAATTGAAAACAAAGGACTCATTTGTATCCAGATGCCTCAGTTCCCCTTTTGCATTGAAGTCATACTTCAGTTCCTCTTGATACTCTGAGCCCTCTGTTATTTTACTCTGAGCCCTCTGTTATTTTCCTCAAGCTTAGTTCCTGCTGTATTTGTAACCACTATGAATTAAGAACACTGTGTCAATGTAGTGATAGACCTCCATACAACACCTACATAAAGAAAATCTGTTCTATTAGAGTTCAGATTTAAAAGTGGTTATTCATTGATACAAGCGATCGCTTGGTGGTCTGTAGTAAACTATCTGCTTGTAAAGCTTTCTCACTAATTTTGGATGCTAAATTCCAACAGCAGTACAATACTATTCTCTCCAATTTTTCTTCATCCTTGTAAGTGCTTACCACAGGGGAATTTGTGGGATGGATTACAAAAATAAGCTAGTCACTGTGATCACTGTGGAGAAAATAAAATTCATGCACTAAACTTTCATGAGATTAGGGTGAAGTCTGTAGTTTCATTTTTCGTTTTGTGATTAACTAAGAGTTAAAGCTTTTTGTAACCTCTTTTGATAAGAGCTCTTCAGTGTACTACTGTCACTGGCTATAGAATGGTAAACCTTTGGTACTTTTATAGGATTTTTGTCCTAACAGCAGAAAGTTGTAAGCATTACATTCCTACAATTATTAGTATTTTAAAAATTAATTTATCATTGTAACAATTTTGTTTTGGCAAATGGTTTAGATTATAATGGTTATATTTGGCAAATACATTGGTACAAGCTATTACATATCTTTAAATTTTTCTTGCTGAAGTAACAGGTTTTTAGAACACAGTAAGTCACATTCTGATTATGTTAAAACTCACTATGCTGCCTGATGAAGCTAATTACAAATAAAGTGATCTGAAAATTTTCAGGTAAGCAACTTGAGCTGGAGCCCAGCTCCTTCATGGAATGCATGTTTCCTTGAGTAAGCTGCTAAGTGTACTGAAAATTACTTCTTGTGCTTCCAAACTAATACAGATAAAATAATAATAATTAAAAAATTTATGCTTTTCAACACCATATACAATTTACTTTTAAGCAATCTTCATGGGGTCAGAGATGTTAAGTCATCTTTGTAAGGGTCTTCCAATTAACAAACAGGTGAAATGGTATTCTCCTTATCTACATATAGAAAAGGGTGGGAAAATCAAATTATGTGATATGTAAACCATTCACTGTCTTTCCCGTTCCTCAGAATAGAAATAGCACAAAGAAATTGAAAAATTTTTGTATGCATCTGATTTTTTTCCATGCTTCAGGAAAACATGGAAGACATGAAAGAGATGGGAGGACAGTTGGTTTCCAGTATCACTGAAAAATGGGCAGTTCTCACAAAAAAGATGATGTTAGTAGGGAGAAAGCTACCCATATTCAATGTTGTTTTTCCCATTCAATGAAATGGGAGAGAAATGTACATGGTTTAAGGAAAGATATCTGTGTAGAAAAGCGAAGCATGGAAGAAGCACTTCATAACAGTTAGGAATAGGAAAAGAAGTTTCTTCCCAGAAGGGGCATGCTCTCCAGCACTTCTCCCTGTCCCTCCCTTTCCTCACCCCTAGAAGGTTGGAGACTGTAGTTTCCCAACATGCTGTGAACAGGAATTACTATGCTGATACTTCAGCAGCTAGCAACAACATTACTCCTTCAGTTGAAAATCAAAGCAAGGACACATGATTCCAAACTAAACCCGGTGTCTGTAATACTGATCCTCCACTTAAATATCTATTTTACAAAGCATTATGAAAAGTTCTGAAGATTCCAACAGGCAGAAAGAAAGAAATACAGTTTTACATCAGGCATTGGTATGACTTCCCTTCCTAAAATTGCCTTCAAGGTGCACCCTGAAATGTTTTAAAGCAACTTGTGGTAAATTCACTTGAATAGCATCTTAGAATCATATACTTATTGGATTGGAGGACTGATTTGATTGTAATGTCATTTATAGAAGTAAAAAGCAGCAGTTAAAGATTGCTTTAGATTTATTTATTATTTAGACTTATTTTTGGCAAAAACACATCCTAAATCAACATCGACTGCTGTTTGTGCTTCATTGTCCATACATAAATTCAATATTCAAGGGTATTTATTCTTACACTCTTTACAACTGCTATTTTGAGGTACAAAAATTACTATTTAGGGGGGGAAAAAAATCCCTCTTTCCATTTCTTCCACTTTTCTGTTTGGACCATAAAATGTTTCAGCTGTAAATGTAGTGTTTGCTACAGCAGCTGGCATATTCTAAACATTAGTGCAGTATAAGTATTACTCTTCTTGAGATTTTCCATTTTTAAACTCTTTAGTAAAGCCCAACATTACCGTCTGCGCTCCTGGAAAATCCATCATCATCGCAGGCAGAAATCTTTTTCGCACCGGGATTGTCTGCATGAAAGAAAACCCCATTTTAGGTCAGGTATCCTTGTTTCATTAACCTTTTATTTCTGAGATGTAGTTATAAAATAATAGCAGTTGATGATAGCTAAGGCCATCTAAAGTGCTTCATATGGAATCATAGAATCGCCTGGGTGGAAAAGACCTTAAGATCAAGTCCAACCATAACGTAGTATCTCCTCATACACAACTGTTAGACCCTGTCCCTAAGCTGCTCACCCAAACTTCTTCTAAACACCTCCAGGAATGGTAACTCCACCACCTCCCTGGGCAGCCTGTTCCACTGACTGATAACCCTTTCAGTGAAGACATTTTTCCTAATATCCAACCTGACCCCAGTGCAACTTGAGTCCATTTACTCTCATCCTATCCCTTGTTACCTGCAGAAGAAATAGACATACATATAGTAACAAGCTAACATCTCATATTTGTAATTTACACCTGAAATTTACACAATTAAGTTAAAGCTCGACCTTTTGTAACAAGTTGTCAAAACTAATTTTGCACAGCTTGCTATTGCTTGATACAAAGGCACCAGCAAGAAGACAAAACAGAAGGCTACAGGTGAAACTCACAATTCTCAAACTGCCCTGGAAAAAAAATTCACATAAATGCAAAAACAACCCAAGAAACAAATCTTTGTCTGCATGTCACTGTAGAAGGGTTTTCCAAGTCTATCGACTGAAAACCGTGGCTACAGGTTATGAGTGCTGATGCCAAAGGGCCCTCTGCTGTGCCCATTTTTTTTTAAAAGTACTAAAATTTTCGTGATTGTTTCCACAAATGTTAGTAATGTCTCACGTTTGCTAGCCTGAGCTTTTTTTAACTGTATTTGTGTTCACAGAACTACTAGTAGTTCACAAAACTACTCGGTAGCTTTTAAGTTGCAGGGAGATGCGTGGCACTGCACACCTATCAGAGTAGCGCTTGCTCCATATAATTTAAATCCTCTCCTCTCAATTTGAGGCTAAAAACTTATGAAACTTAAGAGCTGGGGAGAGGGCAGGGATAGGAAGGAAAGGAAAGCGGTGAGGGAAAGCAGGGCTCCTATGAAGCTAGAAGAGGCAGTGCCTCAGCGAGTTCCTGGGTGAGAGCGTGGCGAAATGGTTGCTGCCGTTACGAGGCGGGGCTCAGGCAGTCATGTGGGGCAGAGGCGGTGCCTAGCCCGGAAAGACCGAGGGAAGGTGCGTAGGAGGTGGCGGGGCCTGGATAAACAAGAACAACGGCGGCAGGAGCAAAGTTGTGGCGGTGAGAGATATGGGGAGGGATTGTTAGTACTGCTTACTTCCTGGCTGATACTGGTGACTTAAAGCTGGTTGGTAGTGCCCCGATGCGTCCTGCGCGGTCGGTGTCCCCGCTGACTGGGGTATCTACCGTGAAGAAGTAGAACCGGCGAGAGAGGGAGGATGTTGGACTGGCTGGACACGGAGGGGAGAGGTGGTGGCAGCGGCTGCGGCGACGCTGGCGTTACTGCTGTTGTGTGAAGAAGCTAAGGAGGGATTGCGAAGACGCCGAGCTGCTGACCCTCGGTAGTTGTCCGTTGGTCAGTAGGAAGCCCGTTCCTGTCAAAGGGGAGAAGCTGATGGCGATGGGGTACGAGGCGGTCCCGCTCTGCCCGAAGCCCTCCTCAGCCTCTGCCAGTGACGTGGCTCAGGCAATGATAGCCCAAGCGGTGCCACCCGTGGGTGGTGCCTCTGTTTCCCCCTGGAGCTGTCAGAGGGCTGCCGTTTGTCAGTTTCTCCTCTCTGCGGGTATCGGTACAGGCAGTAGTTTGGCAGGGTTTTAATGGTCCGTAGATGTGTTCTTTGTGATCCGCCCTAAGGCGATGCTGCTTTGGCAGGGGGGTTGGACTCGATAATCTCCGGAGGTCCCTTCCAACCCCCTACCAGTGTATGATTCTATGAAGGTACATGAACTCAAAGGTCTTCTTGAGAGACTTCAAACCAGCTGTAAGGCTTGAAGATCTTACACCGGAGTCATACAGGGTGTTTACAAGGATAATAAACCTCTCTGAATGCTGGAAACTAGGAAGCTGTGTTCTGAAGTTTATCTCTTAATAGGAATCCTTGATATTATTCATTCTTGGGGCTGTTGTACTGTTACAGATGTTTTCTGTGACTCCTTTTCACTTAATAGTCAAAACCCAAATTGCTTAGTAGTTGTGCTTGCCAGGGTGTGGACTATGGCAGTAGATGCCTTCACTAAGGGTAAATTCTGGTGAAAATTTTCTGTTGGAAATATTAATGTTTCTGTCCACACAGACAACCCAGAGTCTCTCTTATATTGTGGCTGTCAATGACTTACTACCGAGGCCTGTAGTGGCAGCACAAAGGCCCATGGTTTTAAACTGAAAGAGGATAGGTTTAGGTTGGACCTATGATACCGGTGAAACGCTGGACCAAAGTGCTCAGAGAAGTTACGGATGCATCATCAGAAGCGTTCAAGGTCAGGTTGGATGGGGCCGTGAAGAACCTCTGAAAACACATCCTTGTCCATGGCAGGGGAGTTGGATTAGATGGTCTTTTAAAGATCCCTAGCAATACAAATCATTTGATGAATGAGTTTTCTTTGTGCTAGGTTGCTGAAAAATTTTGTTGCTCTTGCTTAGGGCCTGCTACTGTGGTCCTGCTTCCCTCTGAATAAATAAGCCACAAATTGCTAAGCTTATTTTGTATGTTGTTTTTCAGTAGAGAAAATCATGGAAGGAAAAACGTCATCTTCAAGTCGTGCCAGTGTAAGTGTTCCTGCATTTTGCAATAATTTATTTTGACACTGTGGCTATCCCAGGGTGTTCTGATGCATTTGCATAATCAATTTCATTCTCCACAGCTTTTGTTTTGTTGAAACACGCTTTTATAACAACAATTATAATATTTGTAATCACCAGTCTATTCTAGAAGCAGTCAGTGGTAATATCTGCTGTTGAACATGGGTCAATGTGGTCAAATGTCAAGCTTATAATGTATGGAAATGATGTGTTAGTTATTTTAAGGCCTAAGCTAAC
Organism: Indicator indicator; assembly: GCF_027791375.1. NCBI lineage: Eukaryota > Metazoa > Chordata > Aves > Piciformes > Indicatoridae > Indicator > Indicator indicator. The sequence continues at coordinate 85,578,034 of NC_072010.1, forward strand.
ATCTAAAATATAGAACAATACTCCTAAGAGCTGCATAACAGCTTAGTGTTTAGTTATCTGCAGAAATGAGTTCAGAGACTACTTATGGTAGAGTTTATTTTTTCTAAAATACCCATATTATAGCAATGGAAGCATTGGTGAAAACAAATTATAGGGACAGCGTTGGATTGGGTAAGGTCAGGACTGTCTAATGTTTTAGAAACAGCAGACTGTTTCCAGCACCTTCTTTACCTTGTCACTTCCTCTGACCCTTTCACCTGCAGGTGAGAATCTTCAGAAAAGTACTGCTGATTTAGATGAGGAGTCTCCTAAGCATGTGTGTACATCTATGTGTTGAATTACTCACTTTCTATCAGGGAAAAGCTGAGGCAGCTGTGTACCTTGCTCTTACCATAGATATAGACCTCTGTTGGCTACCTCTTGACTTTGTGCTTCTTCTGTTGGTTTGTAGTGCCCACAATTAACTTAAATGCTCCTAATGAATGTAAGTATTGCGAAGATACTGTACAGTTAGGTGGAAATTCTGGTCTTGATCCTATCTGGTGCTTTTTATCCCCTTCTGTCTGTCCATCTCTCTGTTTTCTGAATCTGACCTTAGCTGTTTCAGTGATACCTGTTATTACAGAGGTTACCTGAACCTTTGTAACTTTAAATGCGTGTTAAAATTTTTAGATAAATATGTGTTTTTGGGACACAGCAGATGAAGTTCTGAAGAAAAAAATTTGCACCTGGCCATTAAGGTGCAGGTGAGAAGAATGCATTCTGATTGATAAAACATGTTTATAGGCCACTTCTCAAGCAACAACAAGAAATCATACTGTGTAATTGTAGATGTTCTTTAAAAAAAAAAAAAAAAAGGCATGTTTCAGTCCTTAATGGAAAGGGAGGTACTTGTGTTAGAAGTGTTGCCTGTGTGTAACATATCCCTTATAATTGGAGTACTCTGTTATTAAAGGTGTATTTGCTATTGCAACATTTGACCAGCAAAAGCAGGTTGAGTTACTTTATGGAAACTCAGGTTGTTTCAAAGAAAGGTGGAGAAGGAGTAAGAGGACTTGCTATTCAAACTGAAGAGCTAAAGGATTATCTTGTTACAGCACTGTGTGCTTCATTTATGGTCTGTCTGAAGGACTACATACAGAGTTAACAAATACACTTTCTGTGTTAATTAAGCTGTTAGTGTCACTGTTCTAGGGTCCTTTCTTGTAATTTCATTTCACAAGGTGTAAGGCATCTGTAAGTTTGCAAATTAAGTTCGTAATACACTTGACAGTGGCTCTCTTAGAAGATTGAGCTTTTTCCTGGCTGAGACGGACTCAGTTGTCTGAAAGATGTAAATATTGCATTCCCTTCTCTGATACATTCTCATCTGGTTGTGCTTGCTGTTGAAGATTTTGCTTCTCAGCATACTTGGAAAAATGGCAAGGCTTACACTTTTGTTCTTTAAGTTGATTGATTTTTAATTTATTTAATTAACTGAGAGGAAATGTGACCCTCCTTCTGTGTCCTGATGAACTTGTAGGAATTTTGTTCGACCATTTTTGTTTTGACTGTCAATGAATGAAGATTACTTTCTACATATTTTTTTTTCCTGGATTGGCAAAATGCTACAAATCACTAACTGCTTTATCTTTCAGCAATTTCTAAAACACTGATTCTGTTTTTACAAAGTTTGGCAATGACAATAGCCCATAGAGTTTTGAGTACATAATTGTATATTGATGCAAAATTAGCATACAAAAATACTTGTACTATTCTAAGACATAATTACTTTTCACCTTGTTTTTGTTTTTTTTCCCTTGAGAGAACATCTGGTATGGCATTTGTTATTCCATGCAGCTCTTTATCATTCTCTAAGTTTATATGATTAAGTTAGGGTGTAAACAAATCAGAGAGAAGTAGGAAAAATGAAAGTACTGGTGGGTGGGTTTTCACCTTTTGGGCACTCATTTGAAGTTGTTGTCAAGTTAATGAAATGGGAAGAATTTTTTCAGACAGTTCATATATTAAAACTAGCTGGTATGTGGTGGTTTAGGACCAAGCATCAAGGAGGAATGCATTTAAATTTAGTTACAGTTCAGTGCTTCCCTTGCAACTTTCTTATTTTGCCTGACAGTTAAAGAAAACTTTGTGCATGGCAGTGTGTCAGCTCATAGTGCCAGTAGATAATTGGTTTTATCGTGTGCATAACATCATATATTTTCAGTTTCGTATACCAAAGAAGAAAACAAACACTAAGTCAGAGGATGCCCAAGTTCAGTCCCCTTTGGCAAGGATTCCAGGCTCCCAGCACTGGGACTATCCTTTAAAAGAGGTAAAAAAGTTTTTCAGAATGAAAAACATGTAGGAGAATGTTTTATATGGCTTTATTTCTGTTTTGGAGGTTGGATCTTTTCTCCAATATTGAGTACTGCCTTGTGACCAATATCTGACACAGATTGTCTTGGAAAGAGACAAGTCTGTAGGTCTGAAATCTGCCTGCAAGCATATGATTACAAAAATAGAAGCCTTAGTGCTGTATTGCCAGCCTCAGTCATTAAAAAGTAAAGTTGATCTTCAGCTGTAATTTGAAATTATCTTAATAATTATTAAAGACAAATACAATTTTTGAAGTTAATTATCTTCTTATTCATCAACCTTTTAAGTTATATTCAGGTCACTTAAATTTTTTGTGATGATATGAAAATAGTTTTTATATTGAGTTTTCAATAACTCATTATTTATGTCCAAGAGCTTAGACTTTTAAGATAATATGTTAAGTACTCTGTGACTGTTGACAGAATTTTAGGTGCTAATACAGATATAACATTTGAGTATTAAGGCAAAAAGACTGTAGTTATATGACATTTGTCATAAATGACTGTCTTGATCATTGATCATCTCAGTCACGTATGGAAGGAAATATTTGCCTCTCTAAATCCATTCCAATTCGGTAACCATTCTTGAAGTGCTAACTGTTAGAAATATATTTTGCTACTCTTGACTTCTTCAGCTCATCATTGACTTTGGTGCTGGTTTTAGTGCTTTCGGAATCGTGGGACTGTGCAAACCGGGTCTGCCAGAGAGGAGTTTTGAAAGCCTAGTGAGGGAAGTTAAGAATTTTTTTGACTTAGAGTAGTGATGGTAATGGGCCCCAGGGCTCTTGATAGACCTGGTCATTTAGGCATGCTGCAATACGAACTTGCTGTATGGTTGTTCTTCATACAGTTAATGATTTGAGTAAGCAGAACATCCAGTTACAGTCGGGGTTTGAAGTTGAAAGTGATGTCTCCTGTGGTTGCAAGCAGCAGGGAGAGCTCTTGGGCAGTGTCAGATAGAGCTTGCATGGAATTCTTTGTTTTTCTATCTGCCTCTAAAAATAGTGATTAGACAGGATGAACTGAAAAATATTTTTTACTTTATTATTTCCTGACTATTTTAAAATTTTTTTTCTACCTGTTTCTATAAATTTCAGACTAGTCTTTATATTCTATTTTAAAAGATTGCTCATGAGGTATCATCATTAAAAGAAATGTTGTTGCTTTATCCATGCAAAGGTCTGTCCTGCTTGTCATTAGTATTGCTAGAATTTGGTCCACGTTGAGGAATTTTGTGCAGCTTTCAGTATTTTGGGCATATAGGTCTCTTAACATCCTTGAAGACTGGTGCTATGAGGTGAACTAGATGTTTGAACGCAGAAGGGGAGAGCAACTTCAAGGCAATTTCTTGCTGCCAGCTGTTTTAATAACGAGGATGCTTTCCATTAGAGTTGGCCCCTATGGTAGGGAAAGATTAATGTGCTTATCACAGTTCACTGAAGTATGTGAAATATGCATGGGCATCAATTTTTCAGATGCCCTTTCACTCCACACTTAAACAGAAAGGAAAGTAGGTTTGTTTGCTTTCAGCCTGACTGTCATGATTTTCAAACATCTCTTTGGCTTATCTTTTACATTAAAAAAAAAAAAAAGAGGAGAAGGTAATGGCAAAGGGAGGTAGGTTTTTGGAACTGCAAAATCAACTATATGTTAATCTTGGGTGGGGGCTTCATTTATTTGAGAACATAAATGCATTCTGGTTAGGTAAGAGAATTTGGAAAAAATGAAGTCTTGCTCTAGTGGATTTTGCCACACAAGTACCAAACTTTCAAATTCCTTTTCCTTCTCAATTGTACCTGAGTGGAATGTAATTTCTTGAAGTGCATGGAGTTAAAGAAAGTAAAGGTTATCTTGCATATTTGTGAGTATGTAAAACAGGCCTAATATTAAAGTCCCTGTTTAGGATATTCCTCCTTTAAATAAGCAAGTTATTAAATTGTCCCATATTGTCAAATTTCTTCAGGGGAAAAAATAGTTCCATTCACGATCAATGGGTGAGTGCTTTTAAATCAAAGAAATTTATTCTTTGCAAAATTGTGGCTCTGCTTCATTTGATCAATGGCATTGTTTCAATGCCTGGCATTGTTCCCTTTTTCTTTTGGAACCTGCACCCATTTTATTTGTTTTATTTCAGTGGAAATTAAGTCCCAACATCAGAAAGTCTTCCAGAAAAGGAAAGAGGAAAAAGGATGGTGACAAACAGAACTGTAATGATGAAGAATCAATTGGGTAAGGAGTCATCTCAAAGTTAGTTTTTCTCTGGTTTGTATTCAGAGTTGTATTCTTTCTTGAAGATGGGTGTCTCTCCTCTCTAGCTAATTATATGTCACACTGAGATGGTTTCCAAGCTGTTAGGTAGCCCACTTTCAGAGACACATGATTAATTGATGACAACCATAACTTTTTTCTTTGCTTTTAACACAATACTGTGACATCAGAATAGGAGTGCGACGCTTATGAGAGGAATTAGTGCTTTGTTTACCTACTTGTAATCCTGAAAGGTGTTCATTACTCTAAATGTAAATCATCATTCTAGTCCTAGATGTTTTAGATATTTAAGAAGGTTCTTGGATTATCTTTTGCTTTTCAGTTTTTGCTTTGTAATTCACCATCATTAACCTGGCTTTATCAACTTCTACAAACAAGAAGAAACAAAACCAGCAGAACAAGAATCCCAAGCAATATGATTAGCAGGGGAAGGCAGTAAAAACCTAGAGGTTTCACCTCTATGTTACAGTCAAAACAGCAAAGTGTGGCTGTTCGGCAACTTCTTTCTGCTCTGTTGCTGAGACTGGAAACGTTGGTTTCTTTGAGATTATGGCAAATTATTTAAAATACCTCTGTGAAGCTGTCAGCAAGATGATTGAGCTTTGGCCAAGAAAACTTTGAAGCTGTGAGTGCTGTAGTTGCGAAATAGAAATGAAAATGTAGAATTAGATTCATTAACATCAGCTGGGAACACAATGACTTCATGATGGAATTATATTTATCTTAAGCAATTGTTATTCCACAATTGATTCAAACCTAAGCAAGTACCAGTATACATTTTTTGCCCTGCTTTGACTGGAGCTTAACCGTAATAATCACTTGAAGTGATTTCTTGTCAGGAGAGGCTGTTAAAAACAAAGTGCAAAAGTAACAAATGTGCTGAGTGACAGCAAGTGATTTTGACACTTAAATTCAGTGCTTTTGTGACCTATGAATAATCACTGATCTTTGTATTCAGAATGCTCCAAGCTCTTGTAAGGAAGAGCAGAACTTACAATAGATGCTGAATTTATTTTTCATACTTTCTCAGAGACATAGGTCTCAGTTTACATGTCCTTTCCTCAAATACTTAGTAACTGCATGAGTGAGCAGCTCACAAGGTCAACCAAACAATTTAAAAGCTGTGTTAATTGCAGTTTCCTGAGTTTTAGTTACTGTGAGATGGTTACTATCTGATACCAATCTCCAAAGGTTTTTCTGTAAGCTTTGAACTGGCTTTTCAATTTTGAGAAGCTTTGAAAAAAAAAAAAAAACCACAGCTACCTTTGTAACATGTATTTTAGTTTTCTATTATATACATATTAATTTTAATAACATGAGAGATCTTCAAGTAGCATTTGTGGGTGTTCCATTACTGCTTTACCAAAATTTTACTAGCACATCAGTTTGGTTTAGACTGTAAGACACAATAAATATTGAGATATTAACCTGTGCGTTTTCTTACTTTCAAAGATACATATCTAGATAGTAGTGGGTGTTCTGTGTCGAATAAACTGAATTACTGTTTGCACTAAAGCTTGTTCTGTGTATTCCATTTGGATACCAAGTGTTTCTCCATGAATGACAACACACTGATCTCCTTGTGTAGTAAGGAGAAACAACACACAGGTTCTAAAGTGGTGCTGTTTGAGTAAAAGTCTGAAAACTGACAAAACTGAGGAAAGTGTGAAGTGATATGCTTGGAATCTTTCTAATGCAAAAGTTTCTCTATTCCTTCTTTCCAATGAGTAATTTTTCATTTTTCTTGAAAAGCAGGAAGTAAGTCTCCATGACAACTGCTGTCAACTCCTGATATTTTAAAACCCAGTATTCTTTGTTGATAGGGGTTAATCTGAAATATTCAGGGGGTCATGTTTCATGTAATGAGTTGATTGAGCATTGTTATGGCCACCTAATTTTAGTCAGAAAGGACAAAGTGGATGTATTAGCACAAGCCCACTTTTGCTTGTGTTTTTAACTGAAGTTCTAGATTACAAAATTTGGGAGTTGATGGGTTTTGTCAGGCCTGCTCTGCCATAAGATGGTGGGGGTGGGAAGCAGCAACCACAGTTGCTGTCACTTGACCACCACCTCTGCTCATGGCCTTGTGAAAAGTCACTGTCAGGTGGTTTGTCTTTGATCCCTGATAGAGCTCTCAGGGCAGGTTAATTCCTAGTCCTTTCTATACACTAGAGATCTCTTACACATTAGCATGTTTGTGTCGCAAAACAATTAGGATTGTCATGAAATATAAATGGTTGGATTTGTTTCTGTAATTGCAGAAAGATAGGCATGACATTTATATTTTATATCCCACTTAAAACATTTTTATTGTCCAGGAAGTATATAACACTAGTAAGGGAGACTTTCACCATCTATAAAGAGAGCTTAGAGAACATCCACTTATTTCAGCTGTATTATTCTTTCATTCTCCCAAGAGGGAAATAGAAGGAAGTAAAATTAAACAAAAAGGAGCAAAATAGAACACTTTTTAATTTCAAGCTTAGCTTTTCTTTTCTGTAGGGGGAGGGTCAGAGAAGCATTTCAGTAAGAGGTGTGATTCTTTAAACACAGTATTTAAACACTAATTGAAAGATACCTAACAGCTGAATTGAGTACTAACCCCATAGCAGTCAGGTTTCTCTGTCAAACATTTACATCCTGCTTTCCTTTGCCCTGAGCAGCACACTTTGGCAGTAAGAAGGTTCTGGTCCAGCAAGGAGCTTAGCTTAGGGGTGTTCATGTCTGATGTTAAGGCATTTGACTTCTAGTCAGTTGATGAAAGGTCAGGACCTTGAAATAGCAGGAGAGCAGACAGACACTCTTCTCAACAGGATGGTGCCTGTGAATGTGACAGATTCTCACCTTAATAATAGTGTATCCATATTATTTCTTTGGGCTCTGAAAGGCCAAGGACCTCCTGAGCTGTGTACATGCTGCAGAAGCTCAGATAATGGCACATCAAGTCTATCAGTGGTTCTATTCTGTAAACCCAGAGCAGATGCTCAGCTTTTATGGGACCTGATGGAGTGACCCTTGCATGGTGTATGTGGCTTCAGTCTCAGAGGTCCCTTCCAAATGAAGCTGTTCTATGATCCTATTATTCCACTATAAAAGTATTTATTTTCCAAAAATTTTGTTTAATCGTGGAAGAATGTAGCTGTGAAGATGATGGTGTAAACAGTAATTTACTCCAAAAGGAGTCAGTGGCCTTCAGGTCTCACTTTGATTACTTTCTAAAGGAAATTCGAACGAATTAGAGCCAGTGGTTACAACACTGCTGAGTACACAAGTATGGTAAGTGAGAAAGGAACTGGATCTCAGAGCTCTGATTATTGGGTGAAACAGAGGTCAACGATTTTGCCCAAAGCAGTGCAAACAATTCATAGCTTTTGGTCCTGTGCTTTCTTAGGTAGGATAGCCTGGTTTTGCCTGTGAAAAGAGGCATGAGACTTGCCATGAGTAGCTAATTGCATTTTTCATAATATTTTGGTTTTGTCTGTTCAGTCCTTCCACATGTAAGTATGTTTTCATTACCTTTACTTACGTATTTTTCTGCTTTGGGGGGAGAGATAAGAGGATGTACAGAAGGTGGTTACTTTAGAAACAAAAATAATCACCTTTGGTTTTCCTTCATCAAGAAGCCTCCAGTATTGCTGTCATACAGGTTACTTGCTGGGTCTGCTGGTGGGACTTGCTTTTAATGTGTGATATGCTTGGGTTTATTTTCTGCTTGACACTGATTTTTGTCTTTTAAAGTGTCTAATGTGTGACTTGCTTGCTCTATTCTGTAGACAATTTAACACTTAATTTAGGGATCTGTCTCAACCATTGTTTACAGATGTACAGGCTGAGTGAGTTGTAGATGTTTTTCCTGAGTCTATTCTATGCCAAGTTTTAGTGATGTGAGTTTTTAAGATATGATGCCAGATGCCATTCAGAAAGGGAAGCCATTGAAAGCTCTGATGCCACTGTACAGCTCTGGAGTTCAGGTCATAATCAGTTGTCTTATTGAGGTCTTCAGTCACGAACTTGCACTTTAACCTGATGCTGACATAGATTCATAGAAGGGACTGCTCCTAGAAGGATTAGAGGGGACTGTAAAGATCATCTCATTCCAAACTCCTTGCCATGGGCAGGGACAGCTTCCATTAGAACAGATTGCTCAAAGTCTCAGGTAAACGTATACTATTTTTTTTCTTTCTTTGTTGAAGGTTCTTTTCCTTTGTGTATATTTTCAGTACAAAGCTAATTGCACAGGGGTGTCTGTGCTTTAAATTGTAAGATAATTTTTGCAGAGATTCTTATGTAAAACTTGCAAACATTATTTAATCAAGGGAGAAGGACACGTTACAAATTCTGTATCTAATAATAATCAGGAAACCAAATCACTTGAAATTCTGCTTCTGACTCTTTTACCTCCTGCTGTGGGCTTTCTCTGTCATGATGATATTTTTAAAGACCCTAAAGTTTAGAATCTTTTATTATCATTACAGATCCTGATTATAAAATAAAAATAAAGACTTTGTGACCATATATATTCCCACTGGACTAATCACCTTGCAAGCTGGCTAAACTTCGTAACATTTAACAGAATCACAGAATTATTGAAGCTTTATGATATCTTGTGTTTGGCCAGTAGAAAGAAAATTCTGTCATTTCTAAAAGGTGTAACAATGAAAACTGGAACAGTTTTTAGATCTAGGATTTAGACTGTTAGGCTTAGGGCATGATTCTAATCAGGGCACTGAAGTGTTCCATACAGAAAACACCATTTAGATATTTCAAGGTTTGATTTATAATTTAAAGTCGTGTTAGAGGTGTCCCCAAAAAGCTGAAATATCTTTCCACTATAGTTCTTTGGCAACCGGACCTCTAAAGTAGTTTATCTTCCTTATCTTTAAGGAAGAAATTAAAGTACAAGAGAAAATACCTAGTTACATAAAATTAATTTGCATTGTTTACTTGATAACTCTTAACTTGAAATTGCCTACAACTCCTTTAGTGTTGTAAATCTTCTCAACAGTCTAATAGGGTCTTGTGTAGCTGGATTTTGAGTTTTTACTAGGTTTCTTAAATGTGTGTATATATATATATATATATAAACATTTATATATATATAATATATTCTTTATTTCCTTAGATATTGCTTATATATTCCTTATGTTTAATATACCTTATAGTTGGACAAATACCAGATGATAAGTCTGATTGCTGTAAGCTCTTTTGATCTATTCAGGTGTGGTTAATGTATCAACTTTGGACAAGCCCAGAAAAAAAGCTAAAATATCTGACTCAGTGGGAACTTGCCTAGAGAATAAGTCTCTTGGTTTTTTTTGCAGGCTTTACATATGTTCACTAGGCTACTACATTTGAGCTCCACCATCCAAGGCGTTAGTATTACTAAGCTGTTCCTCACATGTATTTGCTTTCTAAGCTTTTCAGTAGTTAAAGCATATCTTTAAATCAAACTTCGCCTTCTGGATCCTTGGAGTGTAGAACTAACCTTTTTAGGTCTACAGTATTTGAGGCACATGTTCAGATTCTGCAATAATTTCTGAAAAACAGGAAGTTACTTTGTACTGGTAGTCATAGAGTATATCCAAGTCTAGGTAAAAGATTGAATGTAGGTTTGCATTTTCTTGACTCTGCCTAAGACATTCTGTAGCAATTCTGTGGTTTATTTAGGACAGTTTTCTAATAGCACTGTCTATAATGACATATGTACATGTAACCTCTCATTGCCTTCAGAGATTTGGTGTCCATTCAGAAACCCTGGGTTGTTTTTCCATCAACTACATAGGACCATTCCATTGCATTAACACTTTCCTCTTTGTCCATATTCTTGGCATCAGAGTGCCTTCATTTACTAGTGTGTTGATGGGGTTGGTTGGTTGTTTTTAATCCCTCAGCATTTTTTTTTAACTTTTTTTTTTTTTTTATTGAGACAAAGCTTTAGCTCTGCACCACTTAGCTTTTCTTTGGGAAACCAGAGTGGAGCAAACTACCTTCAATTGAGCTTAAGTTACCCAAATTTGAGTGGTTAACCATTTAGTTTTATTGTTCATTGGCTAGGTAGTGCTTTCTAAGGTGTGCTCTGTGCAGGACAATTCATTGGAGTGCAAGAAGGAAATACTTTTTGTACCATTAATTAATAAAATAAGTATTTTTGATTGCCTCTTTTATAAAACACAAATGGAGATTTTTGTATAATGTGCATAATATTAGTTACATCTATAAAAAATTATAAACATGTTCAGAATATGCTCGAAACACTATTACTGATAATGGTGCATGATCGAAAAAGAAAAGTGGGAAAGAAATGCATAGCAGTGCTTCAAGAAAAAAGCAGTTGATTGCATACACATCATGGCATTCAGTGAGGCAGAGATCTCAGAAGATTGACCAGCTTTCATAGCTTATATGCAGGTTCCCCAAGCTGTGCACAGAACCATTACTGTCTTTTCAAGATCAATGAGGGGCCATGAATCTTGTTAACACAGTAAGCAGGGAAGAGAATTTTCAACATGTGACAATGTGAAAAAGCCAAATACAAGGACTGTGTGAAACATCATTACCAAATTCAACATATTTCTTTACCATGGCAGTTCCAGATGTTTGGGATTTTTTTTTGTTCCACCATATCTGTTTTTCAGCAGTTTTCACACAGTACCTATGGTTGTTTGCCACTAGGTGTCATGTAGCCACGCTGTTGAGCTGAATGTAGTATGTCAGTGGGAAAACTACAATTTCTTAAAGTTTTGAACAGTTGTCAACTCACTGAGAAATAGCAACCATTTGCTTAAGAAATGGCACTGTAGCATACATGTTACAGCTATGCAACTAGTAAAATATTTTCTGTTGCTATAAAGAAGGATCCTTGCTCTATTATGTGAACAATTTAGCTTGTTGTGCAAGACATGCAATAGAAAAAGCAATTCTTGTCTCTAACCTTCCGACAGCCAGCAAATGAGCCTGAACTTCAAATATCTTTTTAGGACCAGCACTGGGAAAACAAGATTAATTCTCATCTGTTTGAAAATAAAGTAAATCTTGACAAATCATCTGTAATCCATAGTGCTTATCACCTTACAAGGAGACTGTCAAAAACACTGGCTATGCTGCAGAATTGATTCTCTGTGAAAACTTCAGTACCAATCTAGCAGAATCAGAAAATTGTAGATACTTGTTTAAAGAAACTCAGTTTTTACCAACTGTGTAGTTCATAACTGCTTGTCATTCTTCAGTGAAATTGAACAGAAATCAGTTGGAGCTTGAAGGCTGAGAGATTGTACTTGCTTCTTGATTTTATTTTATTTTTTTCCAACAAAATCATAATCTAATTTGTGATATGGGAGTCAATGCTTCCAAAATAAGATGCCGTAATATGAGTGCTTGTTTTCATATTATAGATTCATGGAATGATTTATCTTGGAAGGGACTTTGAAGGTTATCTAGTTCTAACCCCCCCTGCCATGGGCAGGGACACCCTCAACTAGACCAGGTTGCTTAAGGCGTCTTCCATCCTAGGCATGAACACTCCCAGGAAGGGGGCATTGGAAACTTCCCTGGGCAATATATTTCTGTGTCTCACCATCCTCACTGTAAAGACTTTCTTCCTAATATCTAGTCTAATATCCTGCATATACTCAAGTGTACACTTCCAGAATAATTTGTAAGGAAGTGACACAATTTCCGACGTTTCCCAATAAAAAATGCACCAAAATTTCCATGCTTCTGCAGTGAAAGTCTCTGTCTTCAGAATCACATGTGAATGTGTTAGTCATTGATTACAGAAAAATAAACTTTGGAAGGCTCTCTTCATGAAGAGATATGTTTGTGATTCTTTTTCTCCAAAGAGAAAGCTTTGTAAACTGTCAGGAAATGAGCTTAATTCTACTGAAGATAAATGGCATGATGCAGAGACAAGAAACTTGTAGAGAAGCTTTGTTGAATTCATGTGTCATAAGAAATTCTCAGTACCCTCTTACTGTTCACTTATGGCAGGCAACCCAAAGTTATCTTGACGAATATCCTGATGACGAAAATAGGAAGAAAATACACACAGGTGCAACCTAAAACTGGTGCTAATTTTTCTGATGCTGGCAAGCTGCAGTCAGATCAACCACCCTCATCATCTGTTGCTAGCCTAAAGATATGGCAAATTTTAAACCCTACTCTCCAAAACCTTTTTCTCTCTAAAAGGTATGTTATCTTGTGTCACTAAGCAAAATAATTTTCCTTGCAGTTGTTTCCTCATGAATATTCTTTGTTGTACCACAACTGTCTTGTTCATGAACTGTATTCTCATCCTCATGTTTTGTGACTGAATTTCTTTGTACCTGGTTCCTTTTGATAATCATAGAGAGAGATGGTGCCAGGCATGTTGTAGTGATTGATCAGATGGCTTCTAGATTGTCCTGTGCTGCAAGACCCAATTCATTCTGATTCAGCCGCTGGACTTTCAAAATATTTGTGGCTTTTTTATTCTTGTGAAAAGAATACACTTGCATTTAACTGCCCTCTTTCCCCAGAGAAGGTATCAAGGCATATTTTAACTGTTACTGCTTCAGACTACTCATGAAAATAGGAGAACTGGTATAAAAAGTCTGAGGAAAAGCATAAAAAGCCCAGTATTTTTCTCCGCCTATCAGTGGTCAGATACCCAGGGAGAAGTAGGGCTAGAGCGAATACTTTTAAAATTGAGTTTTTGCTCCTGAGTTTCTGATGGCAAAACAGAGTAGACATTTCCTCTATTGGAGTCTACATCCAGACTAGAGTGTTCTTCTGTATTAGAGTTTTCTTCTCAGTCATATCCTCATTGTATGCCTCTGCAACATCTTGTCTGTAAGGTAGTCTCCTGATTAAAAGCAAGTTTATGTTTTGGTGCAAGAGGAGATCTCAGTACTCTGCAGACATCACGCATATGTGCTGGAGTATGCTTTGTGGATGACTGTAGCCAACAGCAGAATTAAGCAACCAATACCCAAAAGAGAATGTTGTTCATAACATTCAAAAAAAGCCCATAACATTACATCCTAATCCAAACTTAAGTGGGTAAATCAAGGGCTACATGACAAGCTGACTGCAGTGGCATTGCATGGAGTAAGTTGGGCTGCTGTTAATATTTGTGCTCAAGTGGGCAGTTGCATTTTCATATTTCTGATTAGCTTGTTTTTGATGCTTGTAACACTTGCAGGTGTTTTTCTGAGCCTTGCTATTGGTGTTCTGGAAAATGCCATCTGAAAGTTGAGGAGGGAAGCAAAATCTAATGCTGCCTTTTTGTGTGTGTGCTTGCTACTTTTCTGCCTGTTGACCAAGTGCTTGAGAAAATGCACTCTTTTACTGGAGGCTTCTTGTTGACAGGGAAATCAAATTGTTTGTTTCATAGTTCTGAGAAATATGTACAGATGTTTCACAAAAGCTCTCTTAAGAGAGAAACATTTACCAGTTTTTAAATGATGCTTGGATAGTAGGTTACAGGCAATACATTGTGTATTGTATAAGGTGAAATTACATGGCTAGGATTTTTTACCCTGGTCTCTTGTTGCTTTCTTGCATTTATCTGCTTACCTTGGATTTTAAATTCTGTGTCACTTCCTGTTTCATCTCTAAGGGACTGAAAGCAATGATGTTTGATGATTATCAAGCCTTTAAGATACAGGGATTTAACAAGAAGTTTATTTCTCTAGATTTCAGTGCAGTATTTATGATTTACTGTTATATATATGACAGGCAACCTCAAGTTATCTTGACGAACGTCCTGAGGACGAAAATTGGAAGAAAATACATGGACAGCCATGTAATAATTGCTACAAATTTATCTGATGATGACAAATTACAATCAGGTCAACTACCCTCAACTGTTGCCAGCCTACAGACATGTGAAATATTAAGCTCTCCTCATGAAAGTTCTTTTCTGTCTGAAAGGTATGTTACTCACTGCTGATTTTGCCAGTCTTCCTGAAATGACATAAATTTCACAATGGAAAAGAATTTCCTCCAAACATTTTTGTTTTACTCCTGTGTTGAAGCAAGAGATGACTTTTCTGAGTGCAAGCTAACGTGCTGCTCCAGTGGGTCATTCTAATATTGCATGTGTTCTGATTTGCTATGCTTGATGTTAATAGGCTACTTTTCTTTAATAGAAGGAATTTCCATTTGTGATAGATCAGTGTTTTCATTTGTAACTGAAAAACATTTAAATTGATTTTATGTCCAGAATAATAATCTTGCTTTCTTGTTAATGTGCTCTAGCATGATTTGAAGTAATATCTTTTGCAAAATTTCTTGAAATTTCTCTCTGTTCATTTCTATAAACATGGATCCACCAGTGGTCTCAATCCCAGCAGAGTGCGATTGTCTAAGGGCTCTGTGTGCCCTCGTGTTGATTAACATCTACTTTTCCTCTTTTCTTTGTATGTTTAGATTGAGAATCACAATAACTCTTGACATATTAGATTAGCAGAAGTCGGATATTAGAATTCTATTAGGTTTATTTTGGTCTAAGATGGTAGTTGAATTCAAAGTAAGCTGTTTCCTCTTGCCTTTTATCGCCACCTCTGCTCAACAATCAAAGTATTCACAGGAATGAATAGCAATAAGTTTTGGAGGACAAAAATAGAAGAAAGGAAAGAAGAGTGGTTTGTGAAGGCAGGAATAATCAACAGTTCCCAGGATAAAGAAATCTTAAAATTTCTTGAGAGAAGTAACTCATATTCCTTATTGTGATACATGAGCATCTTCAGGAACGTAAATTAGTAAGAATTCCTTTATCTTTTGCTGTTGGGATTCCTATTGCTGATTAATCTGACAACGCTGCAATTTAAATAAGGAATCTAGGCTGTAGACTGACTCATTTCAGAAGCATTACATTTATTGCTAGTAAGTAGCTTTCCATAACCACAGGCTGACTACAGTGTGGGGAGTTTGTGTGGATTGCTGGGGGGGGATTTACCCACAAAATCTTTCAGATCTAGAATTTTTGGTATCTGATTTTGCCATTTGGTATTGTTTTGGATGATGGGAGGTAGTAAGTTCATAGAAAGGAAAAGTATAAACTCCTGTATAAAATTCTGTATAAAAGTCTGAGGAAATATCTTGTATATTTTTTCAAGCTCATATCTGGAGCATGACCATTGAGTTTTATATTAAGCCTAAGAATGGTTTGAACTAATCACGTTGTTTTAGTAGTTAGTGTACTCAGCTTGCTTTAGATTGGGGTGGTTCGTTGTTTGAAGGACTTGTATTCCATCCTTGTGATATTTTTTTCTAATGTGTTCAGTAAAAAGGCTTGTTATTAGCAGAAAGCTACATTAGGAAGATTTTCTGCTCCTCGGCGAGTGGCACATTAGTGCGAGATGTAATAGATATCAGATGGGAAATGGAGAGTTTAGGAATTATTTCAACAAGGAGATGGTTTGATCATGGTCACTTCTCTGTAAGTAAGGTCTGTGCATGAGAGAGACTTGCCATTGATTCTTTCAGACTCTCTTCTTCCAGAGGAGATTGAAAGGTCCCCTCTTATAGTGGTTCTGCATATATATTCACACAGCCATACAGAGATACTTCTGTGTCATCAGAGTAGCTAGAATGCACACTATGTTTTGCTGCAAATTGTGCCAGTTTGGTACAATGGAAATTTTGGATTAAATCGAAGAATTTTGAGTGATCTGAACAGGGTGGTAATGTTAGCCTCTATCAACTAGGACTTGCTACGAGTTCCCCATTTCCTTTCTTTTGTTATTACAGAATTGGTGATTTTTTTGTGTGTTGCCTTTTCAACACAAGCCAGCGTGAAAGGCTTTTAAGTCACTGTTGGTCTATCAGTATAACTAAAAAATTTGTGGTAGGTTTTAAATGTAAAGAAACGTAGGGGTTTAAAGTGTTTCCTGCTTGTTTCTTATGGCTGTTGAGAACATTTTAGTATATAAACTGTCATTGCTTCTTAGGTTATATATATATCATAGATTCAGAAAGTAGATATCCCTTTCTGCCTGGTTCCAACCCATAGGTTGGAAGTGACCTTAAAGATCATCAGATTTTAACCCCCCTTACCAGGGGCAGGGGCACCTATTCTGTTAAGATATTTTAAACTGAATTATCAGTGAAGATTAGAAGTGAAAACAAAATGTGCAGAATTTGTGTATAGATTAAACAATATAGGGAAGTCTTGCAGCTGAAGCATGCCCACTGAAATGTTTCCTGGTTTTGAAATTGAATTGGGACATGGATATAAAACAAATGCTAAAAACCACTTAATGATTTTGTATGGTCTTTTAAGTCAGTCACATCTATATAACTGTTATGCATGCAAATATGTAGGTTGAGAGAAAGATATGGGTTCCAAAATCAAGTTTTCTGTAGTGAGATTGTTTCAGAATTCCTGATATGTAGAAGATTTTTTGTCTTGTATCAATATATAGAGTGAAGAATAGTGCTTACCAAACACACATTCCGTCTCTGGCCCAATTCATGGTTCTCTGTGAATGGAAAGAGAATCAGTAATTACCTCACAGAGCTTTTACACTGTTCATCACTGTAATATCAGAGCACACTGGAAATCTTTGTCTTTACAGTATTCCCAAACAACAACAATAATCTACAGACACAGCACTGAAGAATAGGCATCTGTTCAGATAGTGTCCAAGCTAGAGATGGCAATAATGTTCTTTCCCATATTTGGTGATGTTCTTTACAAGCCCATACTCAACTGTCAGTGATTTCAGTCATTGTGGTGATCACTTAGCCCTTTGCAAGTTTGAAACTGTGACATTCTGAGTTAGGCACATTACGAAAGAATGAACACAAAATCCCTTTGAATTATGTGCGGAGAAAAAGTAGGAATGGATCAAATTTTCCAGAGCAGCATTCAATTGCTTTATCTGTGAAAACCTGGGTATTTTTTTATATTGTTCTTGTGGGGTTTTGTTTGTTTGTTTTTGTTTTTTTTTTTGTTGCTGTTGATGGGGTGGGGTTTTTTGTTGTTTTTTTTAAATAATTTTGCAACTCTCACATAAAATGCGGCAGACATCATGAAGGTAAATTTCTTTTGTCCTGTAACCCTGATAAATTTTCAGAGGATAAGTCCTGTGTAATAAATGTAATTAAGTTAATGTAAGGAAACATTGCAGGAACATAAACTGTATGTTATCCTAATGCACACACTAGAAACCACAATACAGTTACATAGACTGTTGTCAGCTGTAACTAGCCTCCAGAGAAACTGGGAGTAGGTTTAAAAGATCAAATCTCAAATGTGAGGATGTCATACTGTTGAGTCTGTCAGTACTTTCTGAATGCATTCCCTTAGTTTTTGAAAAAAGCAAATAAAATTTTAACCCCCAAATGATTACTTTATTGCATGTCCTTGTTTTTAGAATAAAACTACAAACTCAACTGGATACCTATAGGTTGCCTAGTTTCTTGTACTGTGTAATCTTTTCTGTTTTTAACTCATTCATGTCCTGACTCCTTCACCTCTTTCAAAGATACCTTTTCATGCCCTTTTGGGCAGGAATTTCTATTTCAGATCTTTTCTTCTTGAAGCAACTTACTCAGTGGATTTTACTAGCAGTTTTAAATCTGAAATAAAAATACACGATATTGCCTCATTCCCACTGTACTCATAGCAAAGGCAAGGATACGCTCAAATGACTGCCCTCCTTGTTTTTTTACTTCTCTCCCTCTCCCCTCTCCCCTTTTTTTTCCCCTAGTTGTGTGTTCTTGCTGCAGTCCTTCTTTATAAGATAATATTTCAGTGTCTGATGTGAAGCATGCCAGATTTTTTTGTACATTGAGTTTTTTAGAAGCATCCAAACTGAATTAAATTTGAGTTTGTAGTCTAACCAACTTCTGTTCCTGTTGGGGTTTTTATTCAATATTCTTTAAAAATTTAAAATAAGTTACAGTTATTATTTGTTACAGGTCTGAGCAATACCTGAGAAAGACAGATGATGATCTGTGTAAATTGACTAAGGCTTCTAAGGAACCAGAAAACAATGTTGTCACTTCTAGAAGACGGGAGCTCCAGAAGAAAGGTTTGTAGTGAGCAATAGTCTGATAGTTAAATATGAATTTTGGAGAGCGTTGGGAAATTTTCTTTTTTAGTCTAGTATTATGAGGAGAAGACAGAAATAAAATAGGTGTTGCACACAGTGTATGTGTTTCCTCAAAATGCAAGGTTTTACAGATACGGTAAAACAGCCATTTAAAAATAAGAATAAAGCCCTGGTGAATCAGATCTGTTGAAGAAAAAAAACTGAGGGAAACCTCACTGCACCATTATAAAGTTGATTTGATAAAAAGTCTTATTCTCAGGAATGTAATACATGAAGAATGCTCAAATATTTTGCAACCCTGAGAAAATTTTCATGCTATAATGACAATATTTTAATTCACTGCTGGAAATGGTGAGAGCTCTGCTGAGTCTCCAGGGAGAAGGTACTCTCTTTTTAACACTAATTAGTAATATTTGCATATGGAAATGGTGACCATTGCCTCTAAAAGAAGATAAAGGAAAGATTGTTGAGTATGCGTTCCTAATTCTTACTTGTAAAGGAGCTATGAATTTGATTATACCCTTATCTTAACTAATTGTACAAGAATAATCTTTAATTATTTTAGGGAATATATTTTGGCAGCCACAAACAATTGAAAAAGGGAAGAACTATTGTGGAAGGTATCTGCTTCCATACATTTTATTTAAGACATAACTAATATGAAGAAATATATTTTTTTTTTTTTAAGGATAACCCATTATATTACTTCTTTTTTTTTTCCTGACACAGAAAATAAGACCTGTGATGAACCAGAAAAAACAAGCAGAGGCATGAACAACACCTCTCTTATACAGAAGCAGTCAAGCTCTTGTGATTCTGAGAAAAGGAAACGAAAATCTAGTGGCCATATTTCTGATGATTGTAACACACACATTCCAGAAAAATCACTTCTACCCTTTGTAAGTTGCACTTAATATTAATATGTGTTTGTGTACACACATACACACACCCTTCAGCAGCAGGAAAATCTGAAAATAAAATAATTATACTAATAAATAGGGTATCCAGGCATACTATTTTAGCTCTGGAAGACAAGTAGTTCAGTTGTGCATCAAGAGGAATGAATATATGTTCTTCTGTCCACAACATCAGAATATACTTGTAGCGGAAAAACTGAGAGGTGAATGGCAGTGTTACCTTTGGACAAGAGCATGGAGTAAAACAATTTGAGAAATAAGGCATCTAGTTACTGAAGTGAAGCTTCTTTCACAGATGTTATAGAACTAACTAGATCTTGGGGGAAAAAAATCACCCAAAACAAACACACAAAAAAACCCCAACCACAAAACAAACAGTCAAGCATAAACAAATTCCAAACAAAGAAACAAAAAGAAAAACAGAAAACCAAACAAAAAAACCCTCCAAAACACACCCAAAAAGAAAAAAAAAAAAGAACCTCCAACAACTTTCAACTCCTTCCCCCTCCCAAAAAAAAAAAAACAACAAAAAAACAACAAAGGGAATCAGCCAAGTACAAACTACGATTTATATACAAGCATTCAAATACCTTCTGATTAAACCCCCAGGGAAGTATCACAGTATCACAGTATATCAGAGGTTGGAAGGGATTATCAGGTCCAACTCCCCTGCCAGAGCAGGATCACTTAGGATAGTCCACACAGGAATGCATCCATGTGGGTTTGGGAAGTCTCCAGAGAAGGAGACTCCACAACCCCCCTGGGGAGCCTGTTCCAGTGCTCTGTCATCCTCACTGTAAAGAAGTTTCTCCTCATGTTGAGGTGAAATCTTCTATGTTGAAGTTTGAACCCATTGTTCCTTGTCTTATAACTGTGAACCACTGAAAAGAGCTTGGCCCCCTCATAGGGGGTTAGTTCATAGAATCACAGAATTGTCAGGGTTGGAAGGGACCTCAAGGATCATCTAGTTCTATCCCCCCTGCCATGGGCAGGTACACTTTCCACCAGATCAGGTTGCTCAGAGCCACATCCAGCCTCGCCTTAAAAACTTACAGGGATGGGGCTTCTACCACCTCCCTGGACAACCTGTTTCAGTGTCTCACCACCCTTATGGTGAAAAAACTTCTTCCTAATGTCTAATCTAAATCTGCCCTCTTCTAGCTTCGATCCATTCCCCCTAGTCCTATCACTACCTGACACACTAAAAAGTCCCTCACCAGCTTTCTTGTAGGCCCCCTTCAGATACTGGATAGTTGCTGAGTCCTATTCACCCAGTTGACCAAGCCACACATTTGCATAGCAATGAACATCACTAATGATTAGTCTTTCAGTGTTAGACAGAAAGCTGCTAAAAATCAGAAACAGTTGCTTGTTTAGTTTGACTGGGCTTGATAGCACACTTTTAAAAGGTTATCTCTTTCTGTAATAACATTTGGAATATGAGGAGGGAGAAGTTACCCAAACTTGAGCTCTAAATGCAGCTGCATTAAGCTATAATTATTTTTGTGTATCACAGAGCTATATCTTAGTGATCACTGATTTGAACCATCATAGAAATGTCAAGAAAAAAAAAACTTACATCCTGTCTCTGATTCCTATTTTCTAGAAGGAGCAAAGACTGAGTTCAACTCAGTCTTCTAGCTGCAGAATACCCTGTGAGGATGAACAAGGTCACAGATTTGATATAATTCTGGTACCAGATTGTATTCCACAGTCATTAGAAAGAGACCTTAAAGACACTTCCAACCACAACCGCTTAAGTCCTGCTTACAGCTGCTCAAAGGAAGCTGTTTCAGAGACTCCTCCCAGAAATTTGTCAGAGAAACAGCTTTCTGCCACCAATGAAGATGGGATTTCACCACGAGTTAGTGCCATCAGGAAATTGGAGATGGATGCGTCACAGTACCTGACCAAGCTGCGGAACAGACTCTGCAGGGGTAATCGGCAACTTGTTTCAGTTGACCCAAGTATGTATTGGATCTGTGCTGCTGACAGTTACTGTTGGTATGCTTAGGTACTGGGAGAACTCAGTGAAACACATGGGATGGAGGATTGAAGACAGAGATCATGTTGTTTGTAATGCAATGTGCAGGTTAAAGAACAGTGCCTAGTGCTGGTGTCCTCTACTGGAGTGTCTCATACTTGAGGAACAGGACAGACAGCAGGAATTTAAAGTTCCAATCCTTATTTGCTGAAAATCAAGGTTGTACTTTTAAATGATTCTTAAACTGAGAAAAAATATTCTTTGAAATTATGAAGCTATGATGTGGCCTGTTTCTTTTAATAGTCAGAAAATTTTGAGGGTCTTGGGTAAGAAGTGTTAATTAGGGTAGAAATCAGTTGTTTCACACAAACCTTGGCTGTTTTCTGCTATTTACTTTGATGCTACATACTGCAAGAGAGAGTTGTTTGTTCATCTGAAATCCACAGTGAATGAATATTCTAAAGTCTGGATGTTGTAATGTACGTGTGTTTCTTTTTTCCTCTTTAGTTGTTCTCTCCAGTGATGATGAAGATGGATCGTCTAAACCCAAACACTCAAAGCTACTGCAGGATAATATCACTGACAATAAGGAAACAGACCAGCAGCCTGAATTCTGCATCTCAGGAAAGGAATTGGAAGACGAGATGAAAACTCACACAGAGCTGGTAGTCCAGTTTTTGGCCTATGTGCTGTTATGCCAACCCTCTAATTTATTTCTCCCATGTTTGTTTTTTCTTGTGTGTTAGGACAAATGTGAAGTGCTTAGAGCAGATATGATTAGTCCCAGCAACAAGCCATAGCTGCAGTACATTATGTCACAGGTAGAAGATAGAATTCTGGACAGCCTTCAGGAGGTGTCTGGCTCTGAAGCTGCAGTGTTTTGCAATATAAAACTTATTTCCTATTTTGAAAATAAACATATGGAAATGCTTAATATTACAGAGCAAGAAGGATCAAATAGTAACCTGAACTAGAGGTGGATATTGTGAAGACATATCTCTGAAAAGGTGGTTTTCTTGCACACAATGTTTTATATTGATCATTTCAAGTCAGTAGTTTCTTGTCGTTCAGCCCTCTGTTGTAATTTGGTGCACGGAGAAGTTCAAGGATCTTTTTTGAGAGAGGGTAAAGTTCCCTTTCCTGTGTGGCCAGCAGTAGAATTTGAATCTAAAACTAGCCATGAAGGTTGTTGCTCCATTTTGGACTTGATTGCCTTTATGCTGCTTGCTTTGACCTGGGTTTTGTTTATCTCTGTCATCCTGAGACAAGTCAGAAGAGTCAATGTTGCCTTTTCTGAGAGGTGAATCATTTTGATCTTTAGTATTGAACTGGATCCTCTGATATCAAAAGAGAAGTATTTTTTTCTTGCTCTGTTGTTTGAGTTTTCACTTGGCTCTAGATTAGTAAAGAACACAGGATGTGTCTGTGCAATAGGAACTTTAGATGTCAGAGCAAGATACTGTTAAATCCTTAAGGACATTGTCAGTAATGTTTGTAATAACATTTACAGCTTTATATCATGGAATTTTTATTTGGAAGGTGGCTTTGGGAGTGAATTATTAACAACATGAAAAGAAAGCTCCTAAGCTTACGGGAGGGAAATATGCCATTTAAAGCCCTGTAGTGAATACACTTTTTTTACCCCCTAGATTTTAGCAGAATCAATTGAAGATAAATGTCATATCAGCTTACCTTCTGGAAGAACACCTAGAAAACAGATGAAGCCAGCACTGGATGTTAAATTTGATAGTTTATACATTGAAAAATTTAAATGGATATCAACAGATCCTGCTAGGGTAAGTCATTTTATTATGGTGGGATTTTGAAGTTAAATTCCAGCTAAGCAGAGTTAGTGGTACTTAATACAGAAGCACTGAATTTTCGTTATTGTTGCATGAAATTGGTTTGGCTACAAATTGGAGTATGCTGTTGGTTACTGTGGATTGCCACTAGTAGAAAAGTAACTGGACTTTTTTGTAGTACTGTCTTTCAGAAGTAAAGGTTCTGTATAAATGCTGTTCAGATATATACTATGCAATGGTCTTGCCTTTTAAACAGAACATTGCTTGTTTTGTATCTTTAAAGAGCATAAAAACAGTACTAGAAGCATTAGCACATAGTCATTATGCTACTCAGAATGCAGAAGTACATGTGACGTACTTCACATAAAGGACCAACTGTGGGACCTGCAACAGGTCTTTGACCATAGTCATTCTATGTATTGCAATGGAAAAAGAAATGTTTGAATTTGTTTATAGAATCATAGGATTATTTTGGCTGGAAGAGGCCTTTGAGATCACTAAATCTAGTAATTAACCCAGCACTGCTAGGCCACCAGTAAACCATGTCCCTCTGTACCACATCTATGTATCTTTTGAATACCTTTGGAGATGGTTCTTTGCAACCCTATGTGTGAAGAAATTTTTCTTAATATCCAACCCGAACCTCCCCTGACACAACTTGAGGCTCTTTCCTCTGTTACTTAGGAGAACAGAGTGACCACAACTCTCCAGAACTTCCTTTCAGGTAACTGAATGAGGTCTCCCTTTAGCTTCATTTTCTCTCATCTAAACAACCCTAGTTCCCTCACCCACTCTTTGTTAGACTTCTGATCTGTGCAGCAGTTCTCATGCTGTAATGAAAACCCTTCATGGAGATTTTCTAAATTAATATGCCAAAATTGTTTGAGGGGCAAGTTGAAATATGTATAGAATCAATGCATTCAGGTGGACAGGGAAAATTTTCCTGGGAAAAATACAGCTGTGTTATTTGTGCTTAGTGTGGTAACATAAAAGAAACCTCTCAATATATATGACAGCCTTTTGTTGATGTGACAAAAAAACATTCTTTATTTAGCCAAGTCTTTTTAACATAGCAGCAGTGTAAGTGCAAACTTTAAAGGCATTTAATCCAAAGGTTAACTGTTTCTGGTGTCTTTAATTCAAATAATGCTGTTGACAACCTTCATCATGGGGTGCTTAATCTCCTTTTGGCCTAAGCCTTCATCGTTTTTTTTTTTAAGAAAGCTTGTAGGCAGCACCACAACTAATTTCTCAGTGCTTAGCACCTCTGGAAATCACTATACAAACTGCAGACTGCATTGGGTTGGAAGGGACCCTCAAAGGTCATCCTGTCCAACCCCCCTGCAGTCAGCAGGAAAACCTCCAACTAGACTAGGCTGCTCAGGGCCACATCAGTTCTGATCTTGAATGCCATGAATACATATATGGGGCCACAACCACATCTCTGGGCAACCTGTTCCAGTATTTTACCACTCTCAGTGTGAAGAACTTCCTCTTAATGTCCAGCCTAAACCTAGCCTGTTCCAGTTTCAAACCATTGCCCCTCATCCTATCCTACCACAAGCCCTTCTAAACAGTCCTTCCCCAGCCTTCCCGTATGTCCCCTTTATTGAATTACAGCTATAAGGTCTCCCTGGAGCCTTCTCCAGTCTGAACAGACTCAATCCCTTCAGCCTGTCTTCATAGGAGAAGTGCTCCAACCCTCTGATCATCTTTGTGGCCCTCCTCTTGACTCACTCCAGCAGTTCCATGTCTCTCTTATGTTGAGGGCCCCATAACTGGACAAGGTGAGGTCTCATCAGAGCAGAGTGGCAGAATCATCTCTCCTGACCCAAAGGCCATGCTTCTTTTGATGCAGCCCAGGACGCGATTGGTTTTCTGGGCTGTGAGTATGCATTGTTGGCTTGTGTTTGGCTTTTTTTCCACCACTACTCCCAAGTCCTTTTCTGCAGAGCTTCTGCAAATGTCATCTTCCCCCAGCCTGCACTAATAGCAAGAATTGCCCCAGCTGAGGTGCAGGACTTTGCACTTTGCCTTATTGAGCTTCATGAGATTCTCCTCAGTCTACCTCTGCAGCCTGTCTAGGTTCCTCTAGATGGCATCCCATCCTTCAGTCTCATCAGCTGCACCACTCAGCTTGGTAGCTGACATTTAGATTCTATAGGATGTATTTAGAAGTGGTTTAAATGAAATAGGCAGTATTAGGTCTCCAACTAGACATACTTGATTTAGCAGTGGTAGGTTAATTGCTGGACTTGATGATCTCTGGGTCTTTTACAACCTAAATGATTCTATGACATTATTTTCAGTTTATTTGGCTATAAGCAAAGAAAGATGTGCAGATAAATACAAATTCTTGCTTTGTTTTCATCAACTTGTAAAAAGCGAACTAATTTACATGGTTTTAATCTTATTTCAGTTTACAGCCAAGTGGATTACAATCCCATTTCAGGGTAAGAAAATTTGTTTTCTTTAGCCTTCTCTTAAACTATCTTCAAAGTGCTGCATAAAAATAGTATATATTTGTGTTATGAATAGTTTCTAGCATACATACAATTATACAATCTTAAATTTTCCATTTTTCCATAAATAAAAGTGTGGCAAGTCTCTGTAAGCATTAATAACTTCGCAGCTCCTTACACTTTTAGGGTGAATATGTAGTTTTAATGGCCTTGCCTCCCTCATTCCTTCATGTATTAAGTGCTGAACACTTAATAAATGTGACAACACGTTTTTGAGGTGAAATATTAATCTTTTCAGATTTCAGTTTTAGAACCTGAGGTTTGATAAAGAAAAAATGTATGTTGACAAAAGCTAAGAGGAACAGAACTGTAAATTTCCATTCAGTCTGTTTCCTAAAGATGTGTTGGAGGAAAAGAGCACTTCTGAGTTGGATTGACTGAGAGTTCATGATTTGCAATATTTTTTTCAATATTTTTAGGTATTATGATTATTCTGAGCAAAGATACATTTATTTTTTTCATGAAGAATCCTGCATTTGATGTTACAATTTGGTAACTTTGTTACACATAGTAACTGATCTAAGTAGTAAATTCTCAACACATTTCTACAAGCACTATTTTAATACACTCTGATCATACTTACATCTTAGCATGTCATTGCTAGAAAATGTGTGAATTTATCCATGGCTGTGAAAGATATGCTTATTTTAAATTCTCTTTTCTACAGTGGCTCTTAATAAGAATATTAAGCTGGCAGTGGATACTCTGGATCTTAGAAGGCTTGGCTTGTGGAGAATCGATGGTGACTATTCTTCAACAATGATCATTTTCCTTTGGTTGTCTGTGGATTATGTAGAAAAGATTGAAACCCAATTAGGAAAGTCAGTTATCAGCAAGCCATGTGAGTAATTTCTTTCCTTAAATGCAATGAAAAAGTCTCATATATACATGTCAATATAGGGTTATTTTACAGTTGTGCTTCTGGAACACTGAGGAAGGTCTGATTTAAGATGAGTTGGTCACTTTTGCTGTTTTAAAATGCCTCACTATACTCATATTTGGAAGAAAAAGTCTAAAGTCATGTGAGTCAAACCCACTGCTATTTAGTAGAATCATAGAACTGAGGAAAACTGATTCCTGAGGAATCAGGAAACTGAGGAAAAGACCTCTAATATCATCATCAAGTCCAACCATCAACCTAAGACCAGTTTGACCATTGAACCATGTCCCAAAATGTGATGTCCACACATTTCTTGAACATCTCCATGGATGGTGCCTCCACTGCTTCTGTGGGCAGCCTCTTCCAATGCCTGACCACTCTTGCAGGAAAGAAATTTTTCCTGATATCTAACCTAAACCTCCCCTGGCACAATTTCAGGCCATTTCCTCTTTACCTGATACCAGGGAGAAGAGACCAATCCCCACCCCACTCCAGCTTCCTTTCAAGTGATTCTAGAGAGCACTGAGTTCTCCCCTCAGTCTTCTCTTCTTCAGACTAAGCAATTCCAGTTACTTCAGCTGCTTCTCACAAGACTTGTTCCTCAGACCCCTCACCAATTTCGTTGCCCTTCTATGGACACACTCCAGCACCTCAATGCCTTTTCTGTTGTGAGGGGCATGAAACTGAACACAGTAGTTGAGGTGTGGCCTCACCAGTGCCAAGTACAGAGGTGTGATCACTTTCCTACTCCTGCTGGCCTTGTAACAGTCCAATTATAATCTGTGAGGATACTTGCTGAAGCAAAGGTTGTGTAAAAAGTATCTCTCCCTAAATGGGCTCTTTAGTTTATAGGCTTTTATGGTCTAGCTCTATTAATTTTTTTCTAGTATGAAGCTTTGAGTATAACTTGTGCTCAGATATTCAGAGTCACACAATATTTTTTACCTTAGCAAAATCATTGCAAAATAACATCTACCACAATGATGATGGCAGAGTTGCCTGCATGCAGTTTTACAGTATGTTTAATCTGTATAATCATAGAATTGTTTTGGTTGGGAAAGACATCTTAAGATCATTGAGCCCAACCATCAACCTAACACCACCATGGCCATTAAACCATGTCCACCAGTGCCATGTCCACACATTTCTTGAATGCTCGCAGGGATGGTGACTTCATCACCTCTCTGGACAATCTCTTCCCATGCCTGACCAATAAGCTAGGCTGAGTGACATCACACAGGTATGTACAGTCAGCACCTGTATGAAGAAAAATTATAAGTAATGTTAACTTCATGTAAAGAGTACAAGTAGTTTGAAATGAGATACTGAGTGAAATTTCATCAGCGATCTAACTTTACTCGATATAAGTTTATCAGAGTTACTGGTTGCTTCTTTAGACACAAGTCACAATGAAATGTGCAGAGACTGTGAAGCTGTGAGACATTTTTTAATCTTAGGTTTGTTTACTTTGATTACATTCTTGTTGTAGGAGAAACCTTCAAGAGTTGTTATTAAATTTCTATGCTTGAATGTTTCATGCCTTTTAAGTACCTAGCAATGTATTTTGAAATGTATGGAGAGAACTGTTGGAACAAATCAGTGATGGTTTTACAGGTTGTGGAAATGATTACTATGAATTTCATCTGCCTTCTTAGTGTGTTAGAGGAAAATATTTCACAGAATGTTAGTGCCACAGGATGCATCAGATTGAAGGGACCCTCAAAGGCCATCTTGTCCACCCCCACAGCAGTCAGCAGGGACATCAACTAGATCAGGTTGTGCAGCACCCCATTAGGTTAGACCTTGAATCTCTCCAGGAATGGGGCCTCCACTACCTCTCTGGGCAACCTGTTGTGGTATTTCACTACCCTCATTTTGTGTCTGATCTGACAGCCTGAGAGGGCTGAGGCTGCTGCACCACTATGTCCCAAGGTCCAACCAGTAGCAAGGCTGAAGTGGTACTTAAAAGGGGTACAGAACATAGAGCACTTGCATAAACCATGCAAGCTGGTCACACAGATAACACAGACACATGGTGCTCATACCAACACAGCTTCATCCTGTTGGTAGAAGATGAGCAGGATAGAGGCCTACTAGTGAGAAAATATATATATGTATATATATCTCTATCTATCTATCTATCTCAGTGTCTGTCTATCTATCTATCTATCTATCCATCTATCTATCTATCTATCTATCTATGTAAGATGGGCTCAGACACTGTTTCCCCAGTTGCTAGCCCTGGATCCCATTCTTCCCAGTTGCTTGCTACCAAGGCCAGTGCAGTTGTTGATAGTCATGCATGTGCAGGCACACAGCCAGGACTTTCCTGATCCCAAAAGCTTGACCCTGCTGTGCTCTCATCCTTGGTTTCCCAGGTAGAGCTATCCATTAGGGACCTACTCACTCTCCTGACTCCCAGAGAACTTCACCTGTTTACCTAGTTTGACTTATCTCTGGTAGCAGTCGTGCACTCACTCCAGTTGCTGACTTCAGACCCTTACACTTTGAAAAGAGTCCCTCACCCAGGAGAAAGTTAGAAAGGAATTTATTAAGACGACAGGACAGGCTGTGCTGATTGATGCAAAGGGTGTAGCCAGCTGAGTATTCAGGTACAAGTGGCCCTTTTTATGCCCTTAGGCCTCTATTTCCTCACACTCATTCCTCCATAAATTACCTAAATGCCTCTTTGCCTCCCATTTTGTTCTTTCCCTAAAGATCCTACAATAAATCCTGTGCAATCCCAAAATGCTGTTCCCCTTCATGTGGTCTTGTGTGCCCTACACCTCAGCAACAACCCCTTCTCAGTCCAAAAGGTGCTTTAACACTGACTTCATGGGTTTCAGGTCTGGACCTTGGGGCTGAGGCTCTCCAAGCAAGGGCACAGACTAGGTGTCCCTTCCTCAAAGTCCTTAGTTCGAGTTCCTGCCTGACACTTCCTCTATGCTCCTTCAGGCTTTTTTTGGTGGACTGATGGCCCCTGACAGTGTATTTTTTGAGCTTCCACTCCTGCCATTGTCTCTTTGTGCTTCTTTGTAGATGTGCAGATAAGTTTTTATCCCATAACATAATACTCTCCATTCTCTCCTTTTTTTCTAGCCAAATCTAGTGAATTTGTGTTTCTCGAACTGTCCCGACTACTCACAGAAGGTGAAGAAGACAGACTGACTGAGTTGATGACAGTTGTGAGCAAGAAGAACAGAGCACCAGATCTCCCTGAGTTTCTGTCTTTGAAGGAAGCAGTACCCTTGTTTAAAGACCTTTCTCCTGAAGAAAGCTCTTTTATGAGGTACAATAAGGATCTATTGAAGCAATATATGCCAAAAAGGAATACCTCAGATACTCATGAGCCTGCAGTTCAGGTTAGTGTGCAGCTGTTGCTTGATTCAGCACCTTCTGATGGCATTCACTGTTATGTTTGGTATTTCTCTCTTATAGTGGGGTGAGAATTGCAGTAAACTAGATTGAGTCCATAGAGGGATAGGTGATAGACCTTGTAAGTGGAAAACGCTGAAGCTTTTGGTTGATTCATGGTTGGTTATGATGAGAACCACAGGGATTTTCTGCAAGGTATTTCCTCCAGAACTTGAAAATGCTAAATGGTTCCAAAAGCTGCTGGGGAGATTAACTATGCAACTTAATATGTTAAGACACTCCCTCTGAGGAATAAATGTTTCAACCCAAGCCCTTGTAACTTTTCATAAATTACATGTTTGTGCCCATCAGTAAAAGACACAGAGAGAGCAAGTCAACCTGGCTGTGAAACTGGGAACTTAGATAATTGAGCCAGTCAGCTCAAATCTGTATCATTTTTAGGTATATTGTTATGAACTAGATTTTCAAACCTTCCAAGCATACACAGCTCCTGGTAATACAGTCTGATGCTTGTCTCCATCCTTTCAGGTCCTTGTTTCTTCTCCAAGATCAATTCTGCATCAGTTACTTGAGTAAGGCTTAAACAGTTTTAGAGAGAGGTTATGAACAGGTGAAGAACTGTGATCATTCTAAATGGGACATAACATTTTTATTATGTCAGCACACTTGACTAAATACTGTTGTTTATGCTTCTACTCTCCAGCAAGATTCCTGTTCAGTGATGCAGGGTACTCCTGTGGGCTTCAGGCTTGGGGTTTGTGTATTCTGTTTTACATATCAAGCTATGTAATGCATTTTACTGTTGTTATTGTTTGGATTTTTCCTACTAGGAATCAAAACCAAAAGTGAGCAGGCCCAGTTATGCACTTGCAAATAGGCAAAATAGTGGTTGCTACTCTATCTCTCTGTCCTCTGCACTGAATGAAGAATGGAAAGAAGTAAAAGAAATTGGAGCAGTTAAGAAGTAAGTATATTTCATATAATTGAGAAGGTGAAAATAAAACAAATTGAATAAACAAACTGCTGGCATAAAAGTCCTGGATTAACTACCATTCTCTAGTTGATTTTAAGGTGTTGTATGAAAATATCATCAAGTGTGGATGTAGTTATTCCTGTCTCTATCTTAGCAGTTAACAGACAAAATAGATGTGTTACAGGATGACAGAAAATTTCACAGAAATTAGAAAATACCTGACATGTGGCTACAAGTTCATATCATGGATGCATTAAGGGGAGGGTGGTGACCTCATGACCTCTGTGAGGCCATCTAAGTCCATATCACAAAGCAAAACTTGTTAACTTGAGCCTTTTTTAAATTTAAAAAGTGTTTTGTTTCACTGTTCTGTCACAATGTATTCGTAACTAATTTGTTGTACAATTGGCTAGTTAGTACAGGAACTTGGCTGACAAAAGACGTTAGAAAATGAGAATGCACAAAAGTTTAGTGCAGCACAATACTCACACTTCTAGTAGGGCAAACAGTGAAGTAAACAGATCTGAAGAACTCTTGCCTTTTGCTATCACCATTTCACAGCAGTTGGTTTTGTTCCTGAAACAGCAAAAATACTCCGTTCTGGTTCCAGTTAAGTAATATGGTTGTTAATCTAGAGCTTTAAAAAAAAAAAACGTTAGAGGTGGCTTGGGCAGTTTCAAACCACTTAGAGTACAAATGTTGCATGGTGTGTAAACTCAGGTTTTCTGCTTGGAAGTCCTTATTGGAGTCTTTAATGAATAGAAAGTCACTGTTCATTCATAAAGTTGGGTAGTATGTCCCCTATTATTTCTTTCTATTTTATATAGCCATTTGTCACTTACATTTATCAAAAGTAAAAACAAACAACCCCCCAAAACCTCAACCAAACCAAACCAACAAAACCCCAAACAAAAAACTCAAAAAAACCCAAACCAAACAAAAAAACCCACCCAAAACAAAACAACAAGATGAAGGTGAAAAAA
Source organism: Indicator indicator (assembly GCF_027791375.1). Taxonomy (NCBI): domain Eukaryota; kingdom Metazoa; phylum Chordata; class Aves; order Piciformes; family Indicatoridae; genus Indicator; species Indicator indicator. The sequence continues at coordinate 85,610,134 of NC_072010.1, forward strand.
TAGTATTTTGAAAAATTTTTATCAAAGTTCTATGAGCCAGCAATGCACACTTGCAGCCCAGAAGGCCAATGGCATCCTGGACTGCATCAAAAGATGCGTGGCCAAACAGGTGGGGAGAGGTGATTCTGCCACTCTGCTCTGGTGAGACCTCACTTGGAGTATTGTTCAGCTATGGGACGCCTAACACAAGAGAGACATGAACCTGCTGGAGCACCTTTCCTACCTGGAGAGGGTGAAAGAAGTGGGTCTGTTCAGCCTGGAGAAGAGAAGACTCTGAGGAGGCCTTAGAGCTACATTTCAATATCTGAAGGGGACCTACTGGAAGGTTGGGGAAGGACTGTTCAGAAGGGCTTGTGGTGATAGGATTAGGGGCAGTGGTTTGAAACTGGAATAGGTTGGACATTGAGAGGAAGTTCTTTACCATGAGAGTGGTAAAATACTGGAACAGGTTGTCCAGAGATGTGGTTGTGGCCCCATCCCTGCAGGCATTTGAGGTCAGACCTGATGTGGCCCTGAGCAGCCTAGTCTAGTTGGAGGTGTCACTGAAGGGGGGGTTGGACAAGATGACCTTTGAGGGTCTCTTCTGACCTGCTCTAATCTGTCAATCCGTTAATATTTCTTTTGTAACACTTAACCATTGGAGTAAGAAATACTAAAGGACTTTTGAGTTAGTCAGCAGTTCTGAGGACTATCACTTTTAACGTGTTTTCTAGAAAATCTTTTACATATGGAACAGCCATTCTAAGAAGAATGTTTTGTAAAACACAATTTGTCACTGTTTTAACATGATTTGTGTTTTCCAGTTTAATCGTTTATCCACCCCCACCTGCAAAAGGAGGTCTGGGAGTTACAACAGAAGACCTAGAGTGCTTAGAATATGGAGAGTTTCTCAATGATGTCATCATTGATTTCTATCTGAAGTAAGTAATCACAGCCTTAAATGTACTCTTCTTTCTGGGACCTGATCTGATCTTGAATGTCACTGTAAATGCTAGTCACTAAATATGGTACAAAAATTTCAGACATAACAGTATGATGAGTTTGTAAGTTGGACTTCTTTTAAAAGCTTTTGTGAATTCTCAGCAGTTTCATTTGTTTCAGTTTCCTTCTTCTTGTCCCTCTAATGTTCTGTGATATAATCCAAACCAAACAGGTGATGAGGGGCAGAGAAGGGGAAAAAGCCTCTTGGAGACCTCACAGAAAGAGATGCGCAGTTTCAGTTGGACAGTTGAAGGAAATAGAGAGTCTTTACTAATAGTTTATTTTACAGTTTGCATGAAGTGCAGCATCCTCTGCTATTTTTGTAAGAGTCAGGAATTCCTCTGATGCATAGCTCCTGTGGAAAGGAACACAGCCAATACTTCTTGAGAAAGTTGTGCTTGGTTTACCTGCTTCATGCCATCCAGTTAAAGTTGCTTGTGAAAGCAAGTTTTCCAGAATAAGCATTGTGGGCCATGAGGAAAGGCTGAGTCATGGGGCTGTTTAGCCTGGAGAAGAGAAAGCTGAGAGGGGATCTGATGAATGTTTACAAATGCCTTAAGGGTGGGTGTCAAGCAGAAGGGGCCAGTCTCTTTGCACTGGTGCCCAGTGACAGGACAAGGGGCCATGGACACAAACTGGAAGCTCCACCTCAATATGAGGAAAAATATCTTTGCGGTGAGGGTGCCCAGAGCACTGGGCCAGGCTGCCCAGAGAAGTTGTGGAGTCTCCTTCTCTGGAGACTTCCCAAACCCACTTGTGCATGTTCCTTGTGTGGCCTGCCTTAGGTCATCCTGCTTTGGCAGGGGGCTTTGGACTTGGTGAACTCCAGAGATCCCTTCCAGCCCCTACCATTCTGTGATTCTATGATTCTCTAAAGCTGAGGTTTAGTTTCCCTGTGCTGATCTTCTGAATGGTGTCTACAAGAATTTCATTTTTGCTTGGCATCCAGCATGGCTGCAATAGCTGTGACCAAGGAAGATGGTTAAAACTTTTTGTCTGGAGGAGTGGGAAATCAAATGTATATTAGAGTGTTTTGATGTGGTTTTATAGCTCTAAACTAGAAATAAATCATGCAGCAGCAGTATCCTCTCAATAGCTGTAGTTTTGTCTCCCCAGAAAATGAAGATTTGAATAAAGGAGTTTAACACAATCATTGTGGAAGCCAGCCTGCTTTTTAAATTTGCTAGGCTTCCCACATTCTCAAGGATGCATTTTGTTGCAAGCTATATCATGGATAACTGTGTTGCCCATGTCACTGGGTGAAGCTGGAGGCACCTTGTGAAAGCTGACTGCAATTACGAAGGCTTTGGCCATCCAGAATGACAGAAAAAACACTCACACTGACATTTATAGTTTAAATGACCAACACTGAAATCATGCAGAATGAGTACTTGTATTGTGTTTGGTTTAGCTTTTGTATGCATAACTTGTAGAAGTAAAATGGAGAATTTGTAGAACTGACCTGTGCTATGCTTTTTGGACACACTGGAGTATAATACTCCATCAGTTTACACTGAGTTAGGTTTTCCAGCCTGTCTTAATTGCAAGGGCTAGAAACCTAACTCTAAAAATAAATTCAGAAGCACCAATACTGGAGCACAAATCTGAAGTGAAAAAATAATAGATCACAGTCTTTATTACATACTCTGATGTTTTCCATCTCTGTACATACTGAAAAGAGAGTAAAGAGAATGATAGAACGGCTTAGATTGGAAGGGACCTTAGAAATCATCTGCTTCAACCTCTCTGCCATGCACAGGGACGTCTCTCAACTAGACCTCTTCCAACCTGGCCTTGAACCCTTCTAGGGAGGGGGGCATCCATGACCTGTTTAGGCAACCTATTACAGAGTTTCACCACCCTTCTACTGAAGAACTTCTTAAAATCCAGTCTAAGCCTACTCTCCCTTGGCTTAAAACTGTTCCCACTTGTCCTGTCGCTAGACACCCTTATGAAAAGTCCTTCTCCAGCCTTCCCGTAGGTTCCCTTTGGGTGTTGGAAGGCATCTATAATGTCTCCCTGGACCTTTCTCTTCTCCAAGCTGAACAACCCCATCTTTCTCAGCCTATCCTTGTAGCAGAGGTGCTCCAGCTCTTGAATCACCTTTGAGAAGTTTGGCAAAAGTGAAGGCAACTGATAGTAAGCATAACCTGAGTATGACAAGTAATTAAAATAGTTGTCCTTTCGTGTTTTGTTTGGGGTTTTTTTATCAGTAATGGTACTTTCTAGAAAAGAAATTTAATAATAATTTATTTTTTACCTTTGATAGGTACCTGTTGTTGGAGAAGACACCAAAACATCTTGCTGACCGTACACACATATTTAGCAGTTTCTTCTATAAGTGCCTGACCAGGACAGAAAAAAACTCTGAGTGGGATCTCAAAGTTTCGTAAGTTCATTTTAGATGCCATTATGACCAGAAGTAAGCTGTCTATTGATACCTCTTGGGAGTTCTGTAGATCATTTCCTAATTAACACATAAAATAGTAATCCATGTTCGTCAAAGGATTAGTGGTTAAATATTGTTACTAACAATTTAAACATAGTAATGGCTTTCAGAATATGAATAAAAATATTATCACCTGTCTTCCAAATTCATCTGAATGTTTCTGTGAATCTTTACTTCAGATAATTAAGTCTTTTGATCTTTTTATTATAAACTTAGGTTTTTGCAAGGTGTGCATAGTTTTAAGAAACTGTTCTTCTAAAAATACTTTTAGATTTACCCCATATTTCATTTTACATCTTGGTAATAAAGTATAGACCAAATTTTTAGTAAGAAAATTTTACTGCACACCAAGCCTATACATTTGTTTAACACTTGAGCACACTGGAATTGGAGACTTTCACAGAAAGGTATCTTGAACAACTCAAAAAGTCTATATCACTGCCACTCTGCTCTGGTGAGACCTCACCTGGAGTAGGGTGTCCAGCTCTGGGGCCCTCAACACAAGAAGGACATGGATCTGTTGGAGAGGGTCCAGAGGAGGGCCACAAAGATGATCGGAGGGCTGGAGCACCTCTCATTTGAGCACAGACTGAAAGGATTTGGGCTGTTTAGCGTGGAGAAGAGAAGGCTCTGGTGAGGTCTTATAACTACGTTTCAGTATCTCAAGGGGACCCATGGGAAGGCTAGGTAGGGACTGTTCAGAAGGGCTTGCGGTGATAGGATGAGGGGCAATGGTTTGAAACTGGCGCAGGGTAGATTTAGGTTGGACATAAGAAGGAAGTTCTTCACAGTGAGAGTGGTAAGATACTGGAACAGGTTGCCCAGAGATATGGTTGAGGCCCCATCACTGGAGACTGCCTTTGGTTTTTGCAGAGTGGCACAGAGAAGACACAGAAGAGTAAGAACATGGACTCGCCATATAAACATCTTCAATAAAGATTATATCTTTGTGCCAGTGAATGAGGAGTAAGTCTGGTTTAGATAACATTTTCTGATTGTAAAGATTTAAATATTTGAATGCTGTGGTGATTAAAAAATATGTGACTCTAAGTCTGGATCACTGGAAATGAACACATTGGATTTTTAAGAAGTAACAGGTATGGAATAACTAAATTTGAAGTCTCTTCAAAAGCTAAACTTTTAATTCAATTGTCTTGAGTAGATTTTGCATCTCCGGGCGGGGGGGGGAGGGGTTGTTATACTAAGGGTTTTTTTTGTGTCATTATGATGATTCCTGTGCATTTAGGTAATATTTCTATAAATAAATCACAGCAACTTAAGATGTTAATGGATCAGGAGTAGCACTTCCATGGTCTGAACCGGAGGAGAAATTTCTTTGCTGTGAGGGTGCTGGAGCCCTGGAACACGCTTCCCAGAGAAGTTGTGGAGTCTCCTTCTCTGGAGAGATTTCAAGCTCACCTGGATATTGTGAGCCTGTGCAACCTGCTCTGGGTAACCCTGCTCTTAGCAGAGGGGTTGGACTAGATGATCCCCACAGGTCCTTTCAACCCCTATCATACTGGTATTCTGTGACTGCATTCCCGGTGCTGCATGTTTGAATTTGAAGGTGGTTGTTCACCAGACTCATGGTTATAGTTGGTTTCCATTGAAAAGAAATAAAAGGCAAGCTTGTGACTCTGCCTCTAAGTGACGATGCAGTGTCATCCAGTGTGAGATCTTCGAGGAAGCAAGCTCTGGCTGTTAGAAATCCACCCTGTGTACCTTTTTGTGGGTGCCCCATGATACGGAGTAGGCAGAAGGGCACTACAGTGACGTGGGGCATTGCTGCTTCTGGCAAGGGTTGGTCAGAGTGAGCACACTCTAGACAGTAACATTTCTTTACACCTTTGAGACTGTTGATTACCAGCAGGTTTGGAAGTCAAAAACCCCACCTTGTTGACTTCCAAAAACTTCAGCTTTGTGGAATAATTGGCCTGCACATGGAAACTCCAGTAAAACTGAATAACTATATCGTCATCTGTATTCAAAACTGGAATCACCATCAGACTTTTTTTTTTCTTTCTTTCTTTTTTTTTAACATTGTGGAATGGGTGGCAAGACACTGATAAATTGACCTCTGGGTTTGTTGTGTTTTTTAAAGGAGTTGATACTTATTTTTGCTGTTACACTACAATGCAAAGTAAAATGTGTGAGAGGATCGGTATGAGATCCCACCAAAGAACATTGTAACAATGGTTATGTGTCACAGAACAGTTGTCCAGCAGCTCTTGATGTTGTAAACACTTTTCATATCCTTTCCAGAAACAAATGCTACAGAGATTTGACCCTTTTTTTTTTTTTCTTTCCCCCCTCCCGCCTGTCCCCACTGCTGGTAGGTCTCATTGGTACATTGCAGTTATCTGTTTTCCTTGGTTAGAAGAAGCTGTGTATGAGGATTGTCCCGGTGAGGATTCATTAAATCATCAGCCTCAACAGTCTTCACTTCAGTCAAAGAATGAGAACACTAGGACTGGTTCAGTGTTGGTATTTCCAGGTAACTGCAGGAATAAAGAAGACATGGATACGAACAGAGGTTTATTCTCAACAGGTAGGTAATCTAGAAAAAAATCATATCTAGTGGAAAATTATGTCAAGCCATATGTAGTTCTGATAGTGTCTTAAACATTGAAGGAGGGATATGGTGTCTTAAAATGTATCTCTGACATCATGATAGTTGTCATATGTTTTTGTATTACCATGCATAACAATAGCTGCACTGTGCTCATGTTAGGAAATATTTTCTTAAGACATGTTCATCTGTTCTTTTGTACTAGATGGCAATGAAATTGCTGCTTTTGGTTCAGCCCTGGATTCAGATATTTCTGAAGTAAGTGCCTTTTTATACTGATGGAGGAAACATTTATTACTCTATTTCTGAAGGCTCTGGGACTTGGCCAAGTGGTTCTTGCATTATCTTTTTTGCAGCAGGTATTGATTTTTGCATGGCCTGCAGCATGTGCAAGGCACTCTTGAATTAGCCTAGAGTCTTCCTTTGCTGTGCTTTTATCAGTCTTTAAAAGTTATTTATCAGTTTTTCCCTTTTTGAAGTGAGAGCCTCTCTGGCATTATATTTAAATCTATGAAGACCTGTGAGTTTATAATTGTAGGATTTTTAAGGTTACTTTTATTTTGTCTTTCCCAGATCTCCCTAGATAATTCCAAAAGGCAGATTTGTAAAAGGTATGTTTCTGTTTTCATACTAATACTTCATCATTCAATTGTATTACAAAATTCTGCAGTATTTTGTAAAGGCACAGCTGTAGTGACTTGTCCATTTATTCAAATATTGATGCTCCTCTTAAGCTGCATTGAAATATTTGCTTTAGTAGTGGTGGTAGTGAAAGGGTACAATGATTTGTTTGGTTTTGTTCTACAGGCCTTGTATACTCATCTTAGATTCGTTGAACACTGGTTCTGTGCAGAAAACAGCTCAGATTTTGAGAGAGTAAGTAAGCACAGTTTCTGTTTACTAGCAAGAGATGCTGCTGGTCATATTTCTATGTCCAAAATACTTTTCTCTATAAAGGTGTACATTTTAATGCTAAAGGCAAATCCATAAAGAGTCATGACAAAGTGTAGCAGTACAGAGGCTTGAGTGAAAAGCCTGTCTTTGTTCTGCAGCGCAGATAAAAGGCAAAGCTTGTGAACTGGACAGTCTCAAAAGTGTCAAAGCCGTTTGAAGAAGAGGAGATAAATGGAACAGTCTACCAAAGAAATTGGTTAAGGATGTTGTAGCTTTTTAGCCAGCTCTAGAACAATACTTGAGTAGTATTCCAAAATGCATTGAGCTTAGGAGTTCAGTATTTAATGTTTGATTTCTTTTGTAGATACCTTGAAGTGGAATGGGAAGCTAAACGGAAAACACATCGAGAATTCAGTAAATCAACAATGGTTGACCTCTGTCCCACTGTGCCTAAACAAGATAACAGCAGTGATTGTGGGGTCTATTTGCTGCAATACGTGGAAAGCTTCTTACAGGTATGAATGAAAACTACCTTCTTCTTTCCCCCAAATTACCTTAAACCCCAAAAAAACCCCTTTCTAGGGACACAGCCAGACACAGAAGCCTGTGATGCTTAGCCTCAAAAATGTCAAATCCATTTGAGAAAGAGGAGAAAAAACCAGTTCTCAAGCAGTGGCAGGGGTCTCTGTATCTGGAGCACAGTTTCTCATCTGTGTTTGTTGGCAAATATTTCTGACCTTGTAGTTTAATGTTACTTTTACATTGACACATTAAATACCCTGTTTAGTCTACACATGTCATTGGTGCTCAGTGACAGGACAAGAGGCAGTGGATGCAAAACGAAACATGTGAGGTGCCATCTGAACATAAAGGAAATGCTTTTTTTTTTTTTTTTTTCCTATGGGGGTGATCAAGTGCTAGTACAGTTTGTCCAGAGAGGTTCTGGAGTGCTCTTCCTTGGAGATGTCCAAAAGCTGTTTGAATGTAGTGATGGCAGCTGGTTCTATGTGGCCCTGCTTGAGCAAAGGGGCTGGACCACATGAGCTCTGAAGTTCCTTCAGTCCTCAGCTGTTGTGTCATTCTCAGCCTCCTCTTCTCCAGTCTAAACAATCCAAATGTCCTCATTTTGACTGTCACTGTCTCATGTAAACTTGGTTGTGCCTCCTTGGTCTCAGCAATAGTAGAAGGGCTTGAAATTATTTTTGAAGTTTGCTTCAGAAAATTCATCCTGTAAATGTTCATTTTTCTGTTACCAGAATCCCATTGTTAACTTTGAGCAGCCACTGCACCTCAAGAAGTGGTTTCCTCGTCAGCTGATCAGAAGCAAAAGAGAAGAAATTCGAGACCTGATCTTGCAATTGCACTTTCAACAGCATAGTGGCAGCAGCAGCTAATAAATCTAATAAGCCATACCTGGCAAAGAACATTGCTATTTAAAGTAACTGGAACTCTGCTTAGCATCATTTGTTCTCTTTCTGCATTGCAAGGAAGAAGGAAGAAAAAAAAAAGAAGAAAAAAGAAACCCATGAGAAGTATTTTATTTGTTCAGTTTATTTATTTAAATAAATGTTTTCCATTTGGGTTGTGTGGTCATAAAATGCAGTTCTGGGCGGAAGGGAGAAGGTTGTAGATAAAAGTATAAATATAGGGGATAAGCTAATATTTATGAATTGCTAATTGATCATTTACTTGGAAGATGAAAGCAGCTTTTATAAAGGTATGTGCCACAAGGGTATTAAAAGGCTCTTTCTATTAAATGTGGATGATAACATGGGTTAGGCCTCAAGACAGCTTTTTGACCCTGTACAAAAATCTCTTCTTGATTTTGCAGCTCATACAGACAGCATGAATACTATGTATTGTTTTAACGTAAGGATCTCATACTGACTCTCTTTAGAGATGTAATTTTTTTTTTGTTTGGTTTCTGATTATACACAGTAGTCTGCGTGTGTCACGAAAGTCTGCCAAGATTGGAGGCTGCTGAATTTTGATGTTTTTATTGTTTTTCTTCCCTAACACTTTCATCATAACTTTTTTCTTTTTTTTTTTCTTTTTGTTTTCCCCCATGAGGGGAAGACATTTGCTTGAGAGTGACCATTGAAATCTTTTTAAAGTCAAGAGTGGATTTAAAAAAAAAACCCACAAAACGATTTTTAAAGATTTTTTTTTTCTTCTTGGATTTTTAGAGTAAGTCTTGCTCTTGAAGTACACAGCAATAGAATATATGTGAGCAGTAGATTTTTACTCTTAATTGCCTTGGTTTTAGGAGTTATTCCTGTGAAGCTTATGGCATCACTAGAATTAGAAAGGCAAGCAGTTTGAGGTGTTTTGTTGAAAAATAAGGCCATTACTGTCATATATATCTTTAAGATACACAATTTTTATATGTAAGATGAACAGTATTTATACTGTGCTCAGGAAAATTGAGTAAAGATACCTGAATGCTTGAGTGTTTGAAGTTGGACTTGATTTGATAAACTATATACAAGTTTATCATTGTCAATACATATTTATATGGGTTTTCCTCAATCACTGGTCACATAGGAGTTTGGTAACATTTTGACACACTTTTGTCTGCACAAATAGAAGTGACTGGTAATAAGAAGCTACTGCACAATAGAAGCGACTTTTAAGAGGGTGCTTTCTCCTGTCCCCTACTTTAAGTAAATTTAAGTGTCATTGTGTTCTTTGGAAGGACCACATGTCAGATGACCACCAAGCCACCTGTGTCATAAATGCATCTACAAAACCAGAGCTCTTAATGCTGCAAGTGGGATAAAGAGTTGAAATAAAAATTGAGGGCAGCCCAAAGATTTGTAAATTTTATGGCATTGCAGAATTCTCAGGGCAGCTTCCCTCAAGACATGTCTGAAACCTAGCATTTGGAAAATCCAGTGATTACTTCAGGTTCTGTACAGTCATCCAGGAAACCACCCCACCATTGTTTCTCCAGCCAGGAAGCACTCTTTCTGGAGAGGAGAGGCAATACACACAAACATAATTATTTGCTGAGCACAGTTACCTTCTGTATAGCTGTGAGCAGCCTAGTGCAATTACTGTATGGGATTTGTCTTTGTAATTTAGTTCTCATCTCAGAGTTTCTCTAGCTTTCATCACCTAAATCACAATGTCAGTGTTATTTACAGGGATCATCTGTGCATTTATTGTGAGATAGATGAAAGATAAAAAGCAGAAATGTACCCTTTCTCTACATTGTTTTAATTGATGAATATTTTCATTGTTCCCTTATGAAAAACAGTTTGGGCTTTTTCTTATGGTGAAGTTAATTTTTATCATTAAGTAATTTGTTCTTTTTAAAAAGTGGACAGGTTTATAGATATTCAAAGTTCTTGTACAAACTTTTCTAAATTGCTTTTTTAACATTAAAGAATTGCCTTTGTAGATTTGTTAGATATGTGCTATGAGAATTCCAATTAATTTGATATTAAAATAATCTCCAGAAGCTGCTGAATGTGATTGTCACCATTCTTTTCCCAGCTACCACAAATATGCAGTGGCGGTTATGCATAGGACAGCCATCTTACTACACATACATGTGTCTCTTAACCCAAATCTCTATCAAAGTGATTATTTGCTTTGCAATCCTTATATAAAGGCACACAGTTTCTTGTGGTAAGTATGGAATCATAGAATTGTTTCTGTTAGAGAAGACCTCTAAGATCATCAAGTCCAACTGTCAACCTAAGACCACTGTGGCCATCAAACCGTGTCCTGAAGTGCCACACGCACATTTTTTTAACACCTATAGGGACTGTGACTCCATTGCCTCCCTGAGCAGCCTGTTCCAATACCTGACTACTCTTGCAGTAATGCAAATTTTCCTAGTATCCAGCCTAAACCTCCCCTGGCACAACTTGAGTCCATTCTTTCTCATTCTGTCACCTGATACTACGGAGGAGACACCAATCTCCACCTCACTGCAGCCCTCCTTTCTGGGAGTTGTAGAGAGCAATGAGGTCCTCTCTCCGCCTCCTTTTCTCCAGACTAAACAATCCCAGTTCCCTCTTTTTGACTCATCTCTGTCATTAGGCTAACAGTCTTGACAGCCTGAATGAGTAAGCTGGGAAATGCCTGGGCCCACCAGCTGCAGCCCACTCTATTCCTGCCATTTCCATTTAATAGGTGTCTGGTGAATGCTAAGAAGTGTCCATGGATAAAGTTACACTCCATGGACCTCTTTTTTTAGTTGCTAGAACTCCCCTAAGATAACTTTTTGGCACATACAAGGCACCAGACTGACTCAGGGACCTTTTTTTGGCCACCTTTTGCATCTCCATTTCTTGTATTAATCTCTGTTTAACTGAAGTGCTGGAATGATGTCATACTTCAGAGCAAAATGTATCTAAGGCTCTTTACACTGTAATTTTGATCTCAAGGCAACTGTTAGCTGTAGCTCTCAGATTGTTTAAAAGAAACTGCTACATTATGGCTCTGCAGGACCAGAAACTGGCTTCCATAAAAAAAAAAAACCCCGAACCAAACCACAACCACCACCACCAACAAAAAAATAACGGTCATAGAGATCTTTTTAGGGTGTTGTAGTACAAGCCTGATGGAAGAGAGGTAACTTGCAGGAAGTAAATCTTCCAGGAGAAATGCCAAAAACCCCAAGCTCCAAAAACTGGAGAAGTGAATCATGACATTGTGGGCTTTAAAACTATCTGTGGGCTGCTGTGTTCCCCTCGAGCTGCAGGCATTGGGGTTGTATTTGATGATCTTTATAGGTCCCTTCCAACCCCTAATATCCTGTGATTTACTGCAGTCTATCTGTCCCTGCCTCCTAGAATTTCACGCTGAAATGAGCTTGCAGTACTCGGTAAATACTACACCTTAAAAAATTAGAAAACCTTAAAAGCTACAGCAGTAAGACTTTTATCTTGATTATGAATAGGAATCAGAATATTGCTTCTGACAAACCACATCCCAAAAAGGACTCTGATTTCTAGATGGGAAAGCAGAATTTTCTTAGGATTGAAAATGTTTCCATTAGTGGCTGAAAGAAAGCATGACTCGAGCAACAATGCTGCCCAAGGAAGATGAAGTTGAAAACATTATTCAAAGATGAAGTTCAGGCACCAGGATAATCTTTGACTGTGGAACAAGGTAAGACATACTGGTCTGATCAGTGGTTCAGGAAAGGAGGAATGCTGAGAATAAGTTTACATCACATGGACAGAGTAGATAATTTAAGTGTTCATTAATTTGGTTGATCTCACTTCCTGATTTTTCTGCTCCAAATACTACCTGATGGAAGTATTTGGATGGTGGCAGTAGGATCATGGCATGGTGGGCTGAATTTGTTCAGCTGGAAAACTAAACAGCCTCAGACCTTACTTATTCTTGGGAGGTGGTTCATAGAATCATAGAATGGCTTAGATTGGAAGCGACCTTTGAGATCATCTACTCCAACCTTCCTGCCATGAGGAGGAACACCTAGACTTGGTTGCTCAAGGCCTCATCCAACATGCCCATGAACACCCTCAGGGAGGGGGCATCCACAGCCTCTCTGGTCAACCTATTCTGGAGTCTCACCACCCTTGTACTGAAGACCTTCTTCTAAGGATCCAGCCTAAAGCTACTCTCCCTCAGCTTAAAACCATTGCCCCTTGTCCTGTTGCTAGACACCCAGTCTTCCTGTAGGTTTCCTTCAGGTATTGGAAGGCAGTTATAAGGTCCCCCCAGAGTCTTCTCTTCTCCAGGCTGAACAACCCCAGCTCCCTCAGCCTTCTGGGCTGCATGAGCTCACTGCTGGCTTGTGTTGAGCTTCTCATCAGTCAACACCCCAAGTCTTTTTCTTCAGGGCCTCTGTCAACCCACTCTGCACCCAGCCTGTATTTGTGCCTGGGGCATGATCCAAATGCAGGACCTTGCACTTCAACCTGTTGAACCTCATGCAGTTTGCACTGCCCTGCTACTAAAGCCTGTACATCAGAAAACTCTCCAGAACCACAAGGAAAAAGTGGTAATGGTGAAATGATTGGCAACAGCAGCCACAGAAACTGAACAAATGAGATGGTTTTGTACAACCTGATTGTTTCAGTTGAACTGATTGGGAAATTTTGTTGGCAAGTCCTGTGAAATGCTATAGTCAGTTGCTGTAGTCCAGTTGCAGGAGATAATTTATAATCTTGATATTAAGCCCTGGGAGCTTGGAGACAGGGAGTGTCTGCCAGCATGTGACTCAAAGGCATTTTCTTTAAGCATACCTTTTTTTAAAAAAAAAAAAAAAATTCAGTTACAGAAGAGTGGATTTAGCATCTGAGAAACAATAAAATTATTTAGTATTATTTAGCAATTTGTGTGTTGTAGCAAAACTTCAGTGACCATTACCTTGTAGAAAGCTGTAATTCAGCTAATCACTTGTGATGTATGTAAGTGTGTGTCCTTTCTTTTCAGAAATACAAACTGTCAGAAAATTTTCTTTTTCTTTTTGGTGTGACCTTGGCATGTTACATCACTAGGATTATACCTGCCCTTTCTTTTTCCCCAGCAAGAATACACTTCTCCTGAATACCTCTGAACAGATGCAATTTGGCTGCTGTAAATGAAGACTTATCCATCTTCTGATGCAAAGTGTGACTGTAAAGGCTTTAGTCAAGGAAGGGCATTTTTAGAAAGCTTGTTTTGAAAATTTTAAAACATGATTGTGCTTTTACTTTTGCTTTTCCTATCATAAATATAGGAGATTTTTCAGCTGTTGCAAATCTAAATTTCACTGCTGAAATCAGTGTTGAATTTAAAATCGATAGCTCGATCTAATGAGAGGGACCATGACAGGCTGGAGAGGTGGGCTCATGACAACCTCATGAGGTTCAACAAGACCAAATGCAAGGTCCTGCATCTGAGTTGGGGCAATCCCAAGCACCAATATAGGCTGGGCAGTGACATGCTTGAGAACAGCCCTGAAGAAAAGGACTTGGAGGTGCTGGGGGATGAGAAGTTCAACATGAGCCAGCAGTGTGCGCTTGCAGCCCGGAAAGCCAATCACATCCTCGGCTGCATCAAGAGAAGCATAGCCAGCAGGTCAAGGGACTACTCTGCTCTGGTAAGACCCCCCCTGGAGTACTGCAGCCAGTTCTGGAACCCCTATTATAGGAAAGATATGGAGGTGCTGGAATGTGTCCAGAGAGGGGCCATGAGGATGATCAGAGGGCTGGAGCACCTCTCCTATGAGGAGAGACGGAGAGAGTTGGTGCTGTTCAGTCTGGAGGAGAAGGCTCTGAGGAGACCTTATTGTGGCCTTCCACTATCAGAAGGGGGCCTACAAGAAAGCTATGGAGGGACTTTTTAGGATGTCAGGTAGTGATAGGACTAGAAGGAATGAAAAAAAAGTAGAAATGGGTAGATTCAGATTGGATGTTAGGAAGAATTTTTTTTTTCAGCATGGGGGTGGTGAGACACTGGAACAGGTTGCCCAGGGAGGTGGTGGAAGCCCCATCCCTGGAAGTTTTTAAGGCCAGGCTGGATGTGGCTCTGAGCAACCTGATCTAGTGTGAGGAGTCCCTGTCCATGGCAGGGTGGTTGGGACTAGCTGATCCTTGAGGTCCCTTCCAACCCTAACAATTCTATGATTCTATAAATAATTCAAATGCTTTAAAAACTTTAGCACACAGACGCTGTTGTAGCCATATCACAAAAAACGTATGACAGATATAAAGCAGGTAGTGTTTATATTAGTCACTTTCTGAATGCCTTTGAGTACTTCACTGATGGGAAAAAACCCAAACCAAACCAAAAACCAGCAATGCCGTGAATGTGAAAACTCTCCAGCAAAGCTTTTAATTTGGTTTCAGCCTCTTACTAAGGCATTTGTGTGGTGAGATTTTTCTCTACAAGGATTGATTTTTGTGTGTTCTTGAGGTAAATTAGCTTTTGTCTTTATAAAGATGTATAGTATTTCTGATCTTCTTTCAGCTGCATTTTTGCAGGGTAAAAAAATTAATGACACTGAAAGCACCAGGCTTTGCAAAGTATTAAAAAAAAAACACTAAAAAAAAAGAGAGATGGGTTTACATTCATAGATACATAGAATCATAGATTGGTTTGGGTTGGAAGGGACCTTAAAGATCATCTAATTCCAACCTCCCCATCACTGACAAGGACACCTCCCACTAAAGCAGGTTGCTTAAGGCTTTATCCAGCCTGCCCTTGAACGCCTCCCTGGGCAACCTGTTCCAATGTCTCATAACCCTCACTGCTGTAAGTAATTTCTTTCTAATATCCAGCCTAAACCTACCCTCCTCGAGCTTCAATGCATTCCCCCTTGTCCTATCACAACACGTCCCTCCCCAGTTTTCTTGTAGGCTCCCTTCAGGTACTGCAAGGCTGCTATAAGATTTCCCTGGAGTCTTCTCTTCTGCAGGCTGAACAGTTCTAACTCTCACAGTCTGTCCCCACAGGGGAGGTGCTCCAGCCCTCTGATCATCTTTGTTGTCCTCCTCTGGACCCACTCCAGCACTTCGATATCCCTCTTATGCTCGGGCACCAGAGTACTCCAGATGGGATCTTAATGAGAGCAGAGAGGCAGAATCACCTCTCTCATTCTGCTGGTCACACTTTTGCTGCAGCCCAGGTTGCAATTGGCTTTCTGGGCTACAAGGGCCCATTGCCAGCTAACATTGGGGTTTTCATCAGCTGACACTCCCAAATCCTTCTCCTTGAAACTGCTCTTGAGCAACTCCTCATCCAGCCTATATGTTTGCTCAGGATTCCCCAATCCAGGTGTAGGACCTTGCACTTGTCCTTGTTGAACTTTATGAGCTGGTCCCACCTCTCAAGCCTGTCCAAGTCCCTCTGGCATCCCTTCCCTCCGGTGTGTCAACCTGACCACACAGCTACGTGTCATCTTGATTGTTGCCTAATAAAGACTCTTAGGCTAGCCTCCAAAGTTGCTCTACTGGAGATAACTGAACAGGACTTCAAAGTAGTTTATGGGCAACCAGTGCAACATCGTTCTTGTGCCTCACATCATAGTTCCAGTGTGGTGTACTTGGTGCTGCTGCCAGTGTTGTAGTTAATTTAACAGAGCCATCCTAGGCAAGCAGTGATGGTTTGATAGATCCAAAATACCTGCTTCTAAGGAAACTGTTTTGAGGTGTTAGTGCAACTCAGTGGTTTAACTTAAAGCTTAATTTACAGTCTCACAGTGTCTCAGTATATCAGAGGTTGGAAGGGACCTCAAGAGATCATCAGGTCCAACCCCCCCACCAGAGCAGGATCACTTAGGATAGTCTGCACAGGAATGCATCCAGGTGGGTTTTGAAAGTCTCCAGAGAAGGAGACTCCACAACCCCCCTGGGCAACTTGTTCCAGTGCTCTGTCACCCTCACTGTACAGAAGTTTCTCCTCATGTTGAGGTGAAATCTTCTATGTTCTAATTTGAACCCATTGTTCCTTGTCTTATCACTGTGAACCACCGAAAAGAGCCTGGCCCCCTCCACTTGACACCCACCCCTCAGATATTGATAGACATTGATCAGATACCCTCTCAGTCCTCTCTTCTCCAGACCAAATAGCCCCAGGGATCTCAGTTTCTCTTCATAGGAGAGATGCTCAAGTCCCCTAATCATCCTCGTGGCTCTCTGTTGGATTCTCTCCAGCAGGTCTCTGTCTCTCTTGAACTAGGGAGCCCAAAACTGGACACAGTATTCCAGATGTGGTCTCACCAGGGCAGAGCAGAGAGGCAGAAGAACTTCCCTCGACCTGCTGGACACACCTTTCTTGCTGCATCCCAGGATCCCATTGGCTCTCGGCCACAAGAGCACATTGTTGTTCCATGGAGAACTTGCTGTCCACCAGCACTCCAAGGTCTTGCTCTGTGGAGCTGCTTTCCAGCAGGGCAGCCCCCAACCTGTACTGGTGCCTGTTGTTATTGCTCCCCAGATGTAGGACCCTGCACTTGTCCTTATTAACCTTCCTGAGGTTTGCCTGCACCCAGCTCTCAGCCTGTTCAGGTCACATTGGATGGCTGCACAGCCTGACAGGTGTCAGCCAACCCCTCCAGTTTTGTAACATCTCAATCCCCTCATCCAGGTCATTGATAAAGATATTGAACAAAACTGGACCCAGTACTGATCCCTGGGGGACACCACTTGCCACAGGCCTCCAAGTTGACTCTGTGCCACTGATGACAACCCTCTGAACACTGTTGTGGAGCCAGTTTACAATCTGTCTCACTGACCAGCCATCTATGCCTCATCTCCTGAGCTTTTCTATGAGGATGTTATGGGAGACTGTATCAAAAGCTTTACTGAAGTCAAGATATATGACAGTATTTTTGTGGAAAAAAAAGAATGTTTTGAAAAATATTGGCTCGAGTCTGTTAAACATCAGAAGACTGATCTTAAGAACAAAGGTGGTTTTATTTGATTCCTGTGAGTGTCCTGTGTCTAATATGAGGGATTATCAGTATTATCTCAAGTGCTGGGAGTTCAACAGAGCATCTAGAAGAGAGGAGTCAGCACTGTCTACCTAAGGAGCTCTGTGCAAACGCTCTGCAGACCGTCAGCTGGGAAGCTCTGGGAAATCAGCCTTGGAATATTTGTGTAAAACCGTTGCCACGAATAGTCACTTCAGACAAAACAGCAGTTTACTTGGTTTGATCTGAACAGAGTAAACAACAAGTCCCAAGTAACAGCACTCAAGAGTCAGTGCTGATGGGTTTTTTCCAGTGGCCTGAATGCAGTCTGCCATTGCAGGACAGCTTCTGTACACATTTCCATGTGGAATGAGCTGACCCTGGAGTGGAGGGGAGCAGAGAGTGCTGCTGGTCTCCTACACACTCTTTTCTGCAGTTGTTCTTAGATGATCATCTCTTCAGGTATCTGTACTGATTTGTTCTTACTGCTCATGTCAGGTCATACCTGAAGAGATGAAAGGATCACAGATTACCCTGGCTTCATCTTTGGAGGAAGCACGGCTCCTGGCACATGAAGGACATTGCTTTAGTAGCACAAGATTTTTCTCCTGTAGCACAAGCTTGGGCAGCAGGGCTCTCTTAGCTCTGTCAGCAGAAGAAACAGTCCTGCAGAATACCTGGTTTGATCTTCTTTACGTAGGCATTAGTGTTGAAGCAAGCCAGTGTGTTTTTACATAGGTATTTGTACTGGCAGAGAGAAAAAACACACTTAGGCCTTCCACTGGAGACTAACATGCTCCCTCTCACGTTTTGTGGTCAGCACAGTTTTTAAAAGGGGCAAAAACTGTGGAAAGCCAATGAAAAAGCATGGTTAATTAAATGTGAAAGGTGCTGTCCTTGTTTGGACTGTCTGCTAATGGTATGACAAGCTCTGCTAAAGAGCTTAGCCGGCCAGATTAAAATTAAAAAATTGTCTCAGTCCATCTGCTGGCTGCAAGGAGTTTACTTCCATTACCTTTCCTTGTTTCTTCACTAAAGAGGAATACTGTCCTTGAAAAGAATATTCCCAGGATGTCTTGGTTGACTTTTTTTACCTAATGTTTTTTCCAAAGATAATGATATGTGACATCAAGATCTTTTCAAGAAGGTCACTACTCTTGGTTAGTTCAGGACAACAGCTCTTTCGCTACAAGGAACCTTCTTTTTCTTTTCTTTTTTTTTTTTTCCCCTGCACATTGAGGGTTTTTTTTTTTTTGACACAAATATGCTTGGCTTCATTTTGAAAATCTTTCTTTGCCTTCCAGTTTTGGGAATAATTAATGGTGATCTTCAAATAGTTACAGGTAATGCAGAAATCATATTTATATTCTTGCTTTCAAAGTTTATCTTTGGCAGTGTGTGTGGAAATAAAAATACCTCTCTGCTTTAATTATAACATATGATTATATGTATTAATTAATACAGAGAAATGCTTAGTCAAATCTGTGCCATACTGTCAGTGTAAATATGGAACGCTCTGAGTGAATTCCAGGATATAGTCCTATATATTTGTGTGGTTTTGAGTGCAGAATGTAGCTACAGGAGGCAAGTTTTTCCAATTTTGAGAGACATTAAGTACTGCTAAGTTTTTCACTTGGTGCTTTTTTCTTTAATATTTTTGTATTAATTTTAAAAGGTGAGATTCTGTCTTCTGCTTATGGGCCCAGCAGATGTGTTGGTTTGGGTATAGATTGGGCTTTTACCTTAGTGACCTTTTTTGGTATTCTCTTCTCCCTCTAATGTAGCATCTAGTGGTGGTCTTTTGCACTAGACATGACTGTTAATCCACCATCAAATTAACCACATTGTTCATCTTTCAATCGTTGAAGTCAGAGGTGTTGTTGGCTTTGAAACTGAAGAATAAGCACCTGATGTATGGGATTTTAACTGCCATGCACTTATTACTGTTCTTTTTCTAAGAAATGACTCACTGTGATTCTTCTTCATCAGAAAAAGGGAAAGAAAGAAATTGTACCAGCTAACTGCTGACTGTGGAGGACAGAGAATTAGACTGTCAGACTAAGACCAAATAGGCACATTCCCCCCTCCCTGCTGTAAAGTGTCCTCTGGAGTGATGTGGAACAATAAACATAAGAGAGAATTTAAAAATAAACCTAAATCTGATGATCCCTCTATTTCCTTGTTCTTTTTCCCCCCTGGAAATTTCACCCTCGTGGTGGTGATATGTGTACTTGCTAGCTGTCAACTCAAGCAGCTTTCTTTTTGCAAAGGAGATAAATGTTTCTTGTGAAAAGAAAATATGAAATGAAGGGAGTTACTCATTACTTAATTACATAATTAATTTCTAGCCCTGAAAGCTGCTAAGTACATGTTTATTCACAAATGTAGTCCCCTTGAGTTAAGCTGCATCACATAAGGGAAGTTAAACACAAAACATGAGCATTCAAAGGGTCAGAGCTTTAAGTTGTGTTACCATTTGATCAGGTGCCCTAAAGAGGTTAATGTTGTTGGTAACACTACAGCCACTCAGACAGAGTTTGTCAACAGAAAAGAAGCACGTTTAGGTCCTTCAGAAACCAGAGCAATAGCATTAAAATGCAAATGACTACTTCACCTCAGACATTTATGTGTGGTTTTAATTTTACAGCAGAAGGGTATTCAGCTCCAGGAGAACAAGCCAAAGATGATTCACCACCAACCCTTCAGTTCAGTGGCTGGCAGATAGCAAACCCTTCTCTGCCTCCAGAGCTGAAAAAGATTAATGGCAACATGAAGGCTGAACAGGTCAACAGGCACTTGCCATTACGAAGGAAGCGCTCCGTTCTGTTTCCCGGTGGAGTTAAGATCTGCCCCGATGAATCTGTTGAGCAGGCTATTGCCAACCATCTGAAATATTTCAGGCTCAGAGGTAAGTCATTGTAAGTCTCAAGAGTCATTGGTAAAGAGTGTTTATTTGTAAAACAAATAATAGATGAAGCTTTTATACATAACAAATATCAGGCCATAGGAAATACAGTATTACCCAAGAAACTTAGTTTCTGTGGTAATCTTCATTATGAGAGCTGTGCTGGACTAAAAAGTACCTTCTGGTTACATTTACATATATCACAAAACCTCCTGAGCCCTGAGGCTACTAAGCCTTTCTTGAAGAACAATGTGAACACTAAGGAAAATCGGTGTTATGCACAGGTCAGCTGCGTGACAAGAGCATCTTTGTTTTCTTTAGTGCCAGTAGAATTCTCTGAGGGACCTTTCAGAAAAGTCAAGGCATTGGTGTCTCAGCCATGTGACTTTTGAGTATGGCTGGTTGTGCAAACTCTTCTATGTTCTATCTAGAAAGCCAGCCTCTGAGTATCAGCCTGAAGTACAAAAGAGAGGAAGATCATAGAATGGTTTGGGTTGGAAGGGAACATGAAGATCATCTAGTTCTGACCTTCCTGGCATTGGCAGGGATCCCATCCACCAGACCAGGTTGCTTGAGGTCCTGTCCAACCTGGTATTGAACACCTCCAAGGAAGGGGCATCCACTGCCTCCCTGGGCAACCTACTCCAGTGTCTCACTACCCTTACTGTAAAGAGTAGAAGTCAGTGTGACAGAGATTTCTCTGCAAAGCTGAAGTATTCCCAGTAACAGCTTCTTTCATGTGATGAAATATTGCAACAATACAATGTATTTTAAACCCTTACATCTGACAACATTGGAATAGGGCATCGAGGTCATAATTTGCTTCTTGGTATTTCTGTGTCTCTGTGTTGCAGCATTCAAACAATTCATAGTGTTGTAAAATGTTTGAATTGTAACTAGTGAAACAGGAAAGAGCTGCTATCACCTAAAGAAGAAGGAAAGGTATATAGAGACTCATGTTTAATGAGATTTTTGATTGCTTGTAGGGAAAAACCTCTCACTGGTAACTCAATTTGTTCACTTAGAGGAGTGAAAAACAAGCCCAGAAGTTGCTGTCAGGGTAAAGGTGAACATAAAGAATGTATGTGGAGAACAAAGTGGAGTTGTATGGGATAAGAGACTTGTTCAAATACAAATTGTGCTCAGCTTGTGAGGGATGTTGACATTCACAGCCACACAGTCTGACAGGATTTGCAAGCTTCTTATCATAGAATTACAGAATTGTTTTGGTTGGAAAAGACCTCTGAGATCATTGAATCCAACCACTGACCTAACACCATTGTGGCCATTAAACCATGTACCAAAGTGCCATCTGCACACCTCCAGGGATGGTGACTCCACCACTTCCCTGGGCAGCCTGTTCCAATGCCTGACCACTCTTGCAGTAAAGAAATTTTTCCAAATATCCAATCTAAACCTCCCCTGGCACAACTTCAGGCCATTTCACCTTGTTCTACCACCTGATACTAGGGAGAGGAGACTGACCCCCACCTCACTCCAACCTCTTTTGAGGAAGTTGTAGAGAGCTGTGAGGTCTCTCCTCAGCCTCCTCCAGATTAATCAGTTCCCTGCTTGTTTATGTATGCTCAGTAATAACAAACTGCTCCTTATTTATGTCAGAATGAGTCCATACTATGTGCTTTTATTGCTGTAACTCTTCAACAGTCTGTGGTAGGGGTATGTAAGGGCAATACCAAGTAAGCAAAACTGTGAGTGATAATAAGGAAGGAAAAATCTGCAAATTAGGTTGTAAAAGCTTATCTAGAACTTCATGATCCTGGGTTGAACCAAAAATCCACATACTCCATCTGTTTCCCTGCTGAAGTTACAACTTCCACAATCCAGAAGGATTTCTTGAGCAGAGATGCTATGGCTAAATAGAGGGATCTGGAGAAAAAAATATTATTACCTAAAACATCAGTTGTGCACTTTGGCATATTAAAGTCTAAATAACGGGATGACTAGTCACTGGTGGTTGTTACTATTGCTTTAGTAGTCAGGAGAACCAGCCCATTGTAGGGTTTATACTTGGTTTTGTACATTTGTGGTCTGGAAGACAGATTTCAGAAGTGCTGATTTATTCCTGTAGTCAATCACATTGCAGAATAAACTGAGATTTGCATTAGCAAAAGATATGGACCTTAGTCTCTTTTGAGATAAATCTGGGATTTGGATTGTCCCTGTACTCCCCAGCATGATACAGTCTCTGCATCTCTTGTAGCTGTATAGAATCAGAATTGTTTCAGGTGGAAAAGACCTCTATGATCATCTAGTTCGACCATCAAAAATATCAGAATCACAGAATTAACCAGGTTGGAAAAGACCTTCAAGATCACCAAGTCCAACCTATCACCCAACACCATCTAATCAACTAAACCATGGCACTAAGTGCCTCATTCAGTCTGATTTTAAACACTTCCAGAGGCGGTGACTCCACCACCTCCCTGGGCAGCCCATTCCAAAGGCAAATCACTCTTTCTGTGAAGAATTTCTTCCTAATATCCAGTCTAGTCCTCCCCTGGTGCAGGTTGAGACTGTGTCCTCTCATTCTGTCACTGGTTGCCTGAGAGAAGAGACCAACCCCCACCTGGCTACAACCTCCCTTCAGACACTTTTAGACAGCAATAAGGTCTTCCCTGAGCCTCCTCTTCTCCAGGCTAAACAACCTCAGCTCCCTCAGCTGCTCCTCCTAGGACTTGTGTTTGAGACCTCTCCCCAGCTTTGTTGCCCTTCTCTGGATATGTTCAAGCAACTCAACATCTTTCTTGAACTGAGGGGTCCACAATTGGACACAGTACTCCAGGTGTGGAGGTTGCTGCTGTTGGCTGACTTTGTATTTCATTTTCTGGAATATGGAGATGGAAATCTGTCACAGATCCCTACAAAGTGGCTTGTGGGTTGGGTCTTCCAAAGTTTTTAATAATTGTCCTTTAAAATGTTATTAATGTTAAGGTGGCTGCTGGAAGAGTCAGGTAAATCTAGTGGTGTTTCATAGCTGGACTGTTGAAATGAACACCGTGTGTCCAATGGGCAGCTGGAGATTCTACAAAACAGAATTTTCTGGAAATCTAGGAGTGGCATTTCAGATAATGAGTGTGCTGACACGGAGATGGTAGCCCAAACCTCTTTTAAATAACAATTCTTCTATGAAAAATAGTCACACCTGCTCAAGCTAAAAGTCTGTTGTGATCAGTCATCTTACGTAGACAGTTCAGTGAATCTGGCAAATTCCTTTGGTGTAAATTGTTGGTAGATGGCTGTGCATGCAGTAGACTTGGAAGCTGAATTAGCCAGTATAGCAGAAACAAGGATTGCAGTGTAGCGTGGCAGGCACCATTTCCCTATCCTATGCCTGTTAATTGGGTAGAACGAAGGCTGCTGGATTTTGCCTCTGGCTCAGGGTTGATACTGCTGCTTTTTACCACCTCTGAGATGTAATGACTTTGGTGGCTACCTTTCCCAAATTCTGTTTGCGTTTTTCCTTCTATGATCCACTGTCTGAATTCATTCTATGCACATGAGTACATCTTCTTTTCACCTGAGTAGATAAGGTGGTCTCTCTGCCAGAATTGTTTTTGACACTCAGAGCTTCAGATAAAGCTGAAAATCTAAAGACAGTGTTTAAAGATAATGACTAAAGAGAAAACTAGACCGTATTGGTTGGGTGTTGAGAGAGCTGGCAGATGAGCTGGCCAAGCTGCTCTCCATCATTTATCAGCAGTCCTGGCTCACTGGAGAGGTTCCTGATGACTGGAAGCTGGCCAGTGTGATGCCCATCCACAAGAAGGGCCTGAAGGAGGAACCGGGAAATTACAGACCTGTCAGCCTGACCTCAGTGCCAGGCAAGGTTATGGAACAGGTCATCCTGAGTGAAATCACACAGCACCTGCAAGATGGTCAAGGGATCAGGCCCAGCCAGCGTGGATTCGGGAGGGGCAGGTCCTGCCTGACCAACCTGATCTCCTTCTATGATCAGGTTACCCACCTGGTGAATGTGAGGCAGGCTGTGGATGTAGTCTACCTGGACTTCTGCAAAGCCTTTGGCACTGTCTGACACAAGAAGCTCCTGGCAAAGCTGGCAGCTCGTGGTTTGGACAGATTCACTCTGAAATGGGTCAGGAACTGGCTGGAGGGCTGGTCCCAGAGAGTGGTGGTGAATGGTGCCACTGACAGCTGGCAGCCAGTCATGAGTGGTGTCCCCCAGGGGTCAGTGCTGGGCCCAGTCCTGTTCAATATCTTTATTGATGATGTAGATGAAGGAATCGAGTCCATCATCAGTAAGTTCGCAGATGACACCAAGTTAGGAGCAGATGTTGATCTGTTGGAGGGTAGAAGGGCCCTGCAGAGGGACCTGGACAGTCTGGATGGGTGGGCAGAGGCCAACGGGATGAGATTTAATACATCTAAGTGCCGGATTCTACACTTTGGCCACAACAACCCCCAAGCAGCACTACAGGCTGGGGACAGAGTGGCTGGAGAGCAGCCAGGCAGAAAGGGACCTGGGAGTGCTGGTTGAGAGTAGGCTGAACATGAGCCAGCAGTGTGCCCAGGTGGCCAGGAGAGCCAATGGCATCCTGGCCTGTATCAGGAACAGTGTAGCAGGACAAGGGAGGTTATTCTTCCCCTGAACTCAGCACTGGCCAGGCCACACCTTGAGTACTGTGTCCAGTTCTGGGCTCCTCAATTGAAGACAGATGTTGAGGTACTGGAACGTGTCCAGAGAAGGGCAACGAAGCTGGTGAGGGGCTTGGAACACAAACCCTATGAGGAGAGGCTGAGGGAGCTGGGACTGTTTAGCCTGGAGAAGAGGAGGCTCAGGGGTGACCTCATTGCTGTCTACAACTACCTGAAGGGAGGTTGTAGCCAGGTGGGGGTTGGTCTCTTCTCCCAGGCAAGCAGCACCAGAACAAGAGGACACAGTCTCAAGCTGTGCCAGGGTAGGTCTAGGCCTGATGTTAGGAGGAAGTTCTTTACAGAGAGGGTGATTGCTCATTGGAATGGGCTGCCCAGGGAGGTGGTGGGGTCACCAGCCCTGGAGACGTTCAAGAGGAGACTGGATGAGGCACTTAGTGCCATGGTCTAGTTGATTGCTTAGGGCTGGGTGATAGGTTGGACTGGATGATCTTGGAGGTCTCTTCCAACCTGGTTGGTGCTATGATTCTATGATTATGATTCTATGACTTGATTATCTTGAAGGTCTTTTCCAGTCTAAATGATTCTATGATTCCACTGTTTCATAGCTGATGAGTGACAACCACACTATGGAAGTCTGGAAAGAAACTCAGGAATTTAGTTCTGTGCTTGATTGTAATTCCTAGATTTGGTAGCCTTGAACTTTCTTTTCCAAGTTCTCGGTCCACTTCAAATTTTTCTATTGAAATGTTAGAAGTAATGATGTGTTCTCCACAGGGATGAAGTCAAGTTTCCATTTGATGCTGAAGTATTTAATGTTCCAAAGTTACCAAGTCTTGCTGAACAATTATGAAAGCAAAAGTGCTAAAAAATATTTGGCTAAACAAACATACAATAAAGTGAGACTTTTCTCCTTGTTTCCCCCTCATCCTTGACACATATTATATATAGGTCGTACTCAACCAATAAATTCCTGGAGTTTATTTACAGAAGGTCTAGTTTTGTTTCCCTCTACATTTGGGTTTTCTAGATGTTATTATAGACTTAAAAGCAGCTTGACTTTCCCCTTGAAAGACACTCTTTTGTAGTTACAGAAATATACTGGTGAGAATGGTTTATATGTTAGAGTTTGGTATGTTAGCATTCAAAGAACACATCCTTCATCTGGATTATATAATTCACATTTCAATATTTTAATTTAAAATCCTGGTTTGCTATGAATATTGTTTAAGGGTTGCTATGTCAGAGGCCATACACAGCAGCATTTCAGCAAAAGATGAAGCGATTTCTCTGCACGTGATAAAAATTTGTTTAGTGAGTGTTAATAAGGTCTTTACAGAAAAGATCTCTTAGGAGTTATCAGTCTGCCTGTAGTCCTCATCAAAACCTACTGCAATTAAGCCATGCAGTTGTGCAGAAATTGCTAAATAATAGGAGTTTGCCTCATGTTGCCTCAAAATAGAATATTCAGCCTGATTCAGTGCTCCTAGTCACTGTACACGATTCAACTCTTAAGAAGCACTAATGGGATTTAACAGAGATTAAACTCCAGCACTGCCCACTTACACAAATGACCAGAAAGCCACCCTACCCCCCACTAGGTGCCCAGTGCTGTCATGTGGTGCCCCTTCTCTTAACCTCAGAAATCCCTGAGCACAGACTGAAGCTAATTGTCTCTTACTTGAAAGATAAATGCATCCCAAATGGTGAAGCTGGAGCAGCAGAGATTCTGGATCATACCCAGGTGCATGACAGGTAGACAGAGAGGAGAATTTCAGAGAGAGATGCCAATCATCTCATCACAGATCATAGCTGGAGGTTTTTGAAAACAGTGATGAAGTCTTTTGGAAATGAAGCTTCAAAGAAATTTTTCTCTCCCCTCCCTGCATATTTATAGAACTGGAAAGTGCTTGTGCCTGCCTATATGGATTTTTTTTTTGCTGAAACACAATTTAGCTTTTCAGGATATTCTCATTTATTTATATTATTTGAGCATAAGCACTGCATTTGAAGCAGGTAACCTCCCAATGGATGAGCATTTTGGATTCTGGAGTACATATGCTGGGATTCACATGATCTTTCTACACATCTGGTTTTCTGAGTCAGCCTTTGAAATCTGTCATGGCTTTTAAAAGTCAAGATCTTGCCTACTTGAAGTGCCTACGCCATGTTTATCAAGTGGAAGTTGGCACAAAGGCATGGGCCAAACATGATGACCTTTCAGTTTTTCCTACCTCCTCTCTTAACTTGAAGATAATTATTTCAGTGATGAGTTAATTGTCTTTTGAGATGTTTTGAGATGGAGTACATGTAAAATATAGTACGTGCATGGAAAATGGACTTTGGAGAAAAGTTTCAGAACAAGCTGTTGGGGTTGGAAGGGACCCTGGAAATTAATCTTGTCCAACCCCCCCTGCAGTGAACAGGCACATCCATAACTAGATCAGGCTGCTCAGGGTCCCATCAAGTTTGACCTTGAATGCCTCCAGGGACAGGGCCTCAATCAAATCTCTGGGCAACCTCTTCCAGTCTTTTACCACTCTCACTGTAAAGAACTGCCTCCTAGTGTCCAACGTACATCTACCCTACTCTAGTTTAAAACCATTGCCCCTCGTCCTATTACTACCTGCCCTTGTAAACAGCCCCTCTCCAGCTTTCTTGTAGGTCCCCTTCAGATATTGGAATGACATTCTTGGTTTAAATTCCGACACATCTTCTGCACACCCTCTTCTTTTCCTCTAGGCAGCTGGAATGGTTGCGTCTCTGTAGCAGGGAGCCTCTTGCTATCTCATAAATATGATTTTTTTTTGTCTTTTTACCATTTGAATTCTTCAAAGGAAAATGGCAAAGTAGCCAAGAAATCAGTTAACACTAAAATAAAAGTTACTTACTACAGCAGCCATAGGATGAAGGAAGTAATTTTCAAGAGGAGCTTACCTTCACACCCACGTGTAGCTTCAAGGCTCTTAGCTCACTGCTTTGAAAGATTGATCTCGATTTTATGATGCTTTTAATCAGTATTGTTTGCCAGGGATTAGAGACCTCACTGCAAATCCTGTCTCCTCCAGGACCTGGTGTTGCTAATGCTGTCCCATATACCTGTGCCTGTGGCTACCCTTGGAGCAGGTTAGTGAAAGTTTGGTGTGAGATCTAGCCATGAAGACAAGCTCTTCTCTCACACCATGAGGTATGATCTGCTGTTCAGATGGCACTAGATGGGTCTGCTCAGCAGTTCCTTCCTGAACCTAGATGCTTGGTTGGTTTGGAAAGGTTTTGCAGCTAGTCTTTGGAAACTAAATCCTGGAAAGGTCATAACACAAAGCCTGTGCAGCAGATTTGCTTAATGATTGGAGCATGTTAGCAAATTTTACTGTATTAAGCAAGCAGCTTCAGACATAGCTCTGAACTGTTGGGCTCCTGTCAATTTATTTTAAGCTCTTATACTGCAATTTGTTTTCTATTTCCTATCTACTTAATAATTTTGTATTTGAAATTCAAAGTCACATTGCTAAGCAGAAAGCTCACTGGTAAATCTGTTCCATGTCATCCTTGCCTCCCCTGCAGATTCTCATTTTCCTTCATTTTCAGTTTTGATTTCAAGGAGTTTTTATTTTTAATTTGTTTCACTTGGTGTCATCATGTGTAGGTTGTGCAAGTGGCACAGATACTTGCAAGTTGCTGAAAAGTCAGAAACGAATAATAGCGAATTATTTTTATACCATAAATTACAGCTGTTTACTGAAGCTTCCAGTCAAATCACTTTTAACTTGGTTTACATTTTTATGTCTCCAAGTTTTGTCTACAGAGTCTCAGAATGTTTATGAATCTAGCTATGAAAAATGAGCTTTTTCTTATATGGGAGTTCTCAACAATTTGTTGATAAGAAACTTTGAAAAACCTCCCTCATCAGTAGATCGTCAAAAACTTGCCAGGGGTTTGGTCTCCACCTTCAAGTTAAAAGAAGGCTAATCACTTTTATTAGGGAACTTGAATGCACTGTTGAGAGTGGTGTCTCTTCAGTTCCTTGAGTGGCCATGTCAGTCAAGCCATGATAAGAACTGGTTCCTTCTTTGACATACCTGGAGGAAAGATGGGAGATGGAATCCTGTTTGTCTCTTTCCTAACATGAGCATGCTTTGAACCACACTGAAGAAACTGCTGTTCTTTTTCTGTAGTTGGAGTGGCAGCTCTAATCTAGCTAAAAAACACTGAAAAGGTGTCTGAGAAAGAAAGACTGAAAGAAACTACAGATTTGCTCTTGAACACCTGGCTATGGTTCTTGGGTTAAGTTATCCACAGAGCAATCCCCTGCTTTACAAAGTGGCCAGTCAGAGTAAACAGGACAATGACAAGATGGACTGCATGTCAACAAGAATGCAGGGTGACCATATGTGGCCAGCAGTTCACCAGCATTGAGGATGCAGTTTCCTGGGCAAGGCTAACAGAAGTGTTTACATGGCTGTGTCGGTGTGAGCTGAAATTCCCCCCCCACCGACAATAACCAGGCTAGCTCAGTCTGGAAGCAAGTGAAAAGCTGTATTTACAAGCAGAGTCTAAAATCTACGATGAAATGCAATGAATATGTACAAATATACAAAATTCACAACATTTACAAATATATACAATCAACAGAAAAGCACAACCGATCTCCCTTTGCTTCCCCCCAAGGGTACCCTCCCAAAGGGGCCTCCCTCTCCCAGGAGCTTCCCCCCAGACCTCCCTGGACAGAGAAGCAGAGTTAGTTAAGCAGAAAGTTGTTAACTTAGCTGCCAAGGTCAGTACGTGTTATCTTCAGCCAGAAGAGAAGAAGAAACAGCAGCCAGACAGCCCAGCAACTGCCCCCACTGCAGAATGCAGGGTGCAGAGTGCCCACTTTGTTTTGGGTAATAGTTCTTAAACATTTCTATCTATCCAATGGAAGTGTTTAGAACAATCGTTATTTTGCTTTCTTACACCCAATAGTGACTTATTTACACTCTTTCACTTTCTCTGTTCTGAACTTTGCAAGGAAAAATTAAAAAGACAGTTTCAAACCACCACAATGGCAGTTTTGGTAGATGTTTGCCTGGAGTTTTTAATCCCTCCCTCTGTGTCAGAACTAATAAACTCAGACTATCTGGGAGAAAGAAATGGGCCAGCCTTTTTCTTTCTGAATACAGAATCAATTTGAACCATGTTATCATAGAACGGTTTGGGTTGGAAAGGACCTTAAAGATCATCTAGTTCCAGCCCCTCTGCCATGGGCAGGGACACCTAGGACTAAACCAGGTTGCTCAAAGCCCTGTCCAACCTGGCCTTGAACATGACCTCCTTGGACAACCTGTTCCAGCATCTCATCACCCTCACTGTAAAGAATTTCTTTGTAATATCCAGTCTAAATCTCCCTTCTTCCAGCTCAAAGCCATTTCCCCTCATCCTACCACAACAAGCCCCTGTAATAGGTCCCTCCCCATCTTTCCTGTAGCTCCCTCAGATACTGGCAGGCAGCTTATAAGGCCTCTCCAGAGCCTTTTCTTCTGTAGGCTGAACAGCTCCAACACTTGCAGCCTGTCCCCATAGGGTAGGTTCTCCGGCCCTCTGATCATCTTCATACCCTCAGTGGACCCTTCTGCAACAGATGCATGTCCTTCTTGTGCTGGGGACACCAAAACTGGACAGAGTAATCCAGGTGGGGTCTCACAAGAGCAGAGTGGAGGGGGAGGATCACCTCTCTTGTCCTGCTGGTCAAACTTCTTTTGAGGCATCCGAGGACTATTGTTCAACTTGGTACTGCTCACTGCAGTGGAAATGGCTGTATAAGACACAGGCCAGAGAGGACAGGATGAGTCTTCTTCTCTGTGTCCCCTTTCCTCCTTCCACAGAAAATATGACCCTGTTCTGACAGCTTAGGTCTGATTAATGGGCTTGGAGCCCACAGATGGCACAAAGCCTTTGGGACTGCTATTCAGTGGGGTGTCTTAATTCCAAAAGAAAGGACACACAACAAATCCTTAATCTATTGGGAGCTGATTGGGACAACTGTTCATACAGCAACAGCTTGTATTTAGGCAAGACAGTGTCTCATCACATTTATTCTAAAAAAGGGATTAAATTTAAGAGCATTAAGGAAAATTACCTTCAATTATTGCTGTTAATAATTACTTGGAACTGTAAAGCAAACACTTTGCCTGTTACCATTTGAAAAGTGTAGAATTAGACAGTGCCCTTGCAAGCTATTTACAAGCTATTTTTCATAGCTTCAGCTCTTACTGATAGCCTGCTGAGGATTTATCCCAACCACAGGGAATAATCTCATTGCAGGGCTGCTGCTCTACAATGTTGTACTTGGAGTGAAAGATTTATTAGCTGGAACGTAAGCTAGAAGTGCTACTGAAAAGATGCATTCCTTAGTGTAGGATCCTGGATTTGAAGCTAGACTTTGGTCTTTTCCTGGATGCCAAGCTGTTATGAGTGGTGTGCTAGAGAGGACATTGCAGATGTTGTTCTGCTTCAGGAAGCTTATTATTACTCCAAGCAGGATCCAGAAATCCAAGGAAAGGATTATGACTTCATTGCCTGGGATCTCTGCAGAAGTAATATGGAAAGGTTGTCTCTGTCTCTAAGAGTTTTCTTCCCCAATTGCTGAGGAAGGATAATTTGAGGGGGATTGTGAGAGGTGCATGGATGCTTGTCAGTTTGGCTATTTACTTCTGATTAATAAAGATGCATAAGCAAAACTGATTGGAATAATCTTTAATCTTCCTTACCTAATTGCTGTGTCTTAACAGATGAAGTTAGCTGCCTGGAAGCTGGATGGGTACTAAAGCAGTAATATGCTACTGGCAGTTAATCATGCAGTTTGAGGATTGTGTTCTTCTTGGACTCGATGATCTCAGAGGTCTTTCCCAATCCAAACAATTCTGTGATCCTAACTCAAACGAGCTACAAGGCTTATCTCCATGTAGGAAACCTGTCAGGAGTGTGGCACGAAAATGAGAGATATCTGTGTATCTGCAGAGCTCCACAATGGAGAAATGGTCTCAATTGCTCTCATAAAATGAAATTTGAGGTGGAAAAAAGAGCTTTCTCTACATAGTGCCAAAATCAGCTAATCTTTAAGGGTGCAACTGCATAGAAAACAGTTTCTTAAGTTGTTATTTATAAAACCATTGCTTTTAAGGGTTGGAATCAATGATCTTAGAGGTCTTTTCCAAACAAATTAACTCTGTAATTCTGTGATTCTGCTAAGGAAAATGTCCATCTCTTGGTTGACTAAAAGTATATTTCCATATGTAATCAAAATTTTACGTGAGTGTATTACATTGATACTTGGAACTCAAAATACAGATTATCAAGAAGACCTAAGAGTAAGGTACTGGTTTTAGCAGCTTGGAGCTTATTTTTAAGCTGATTGAAGAAAATGACTTTCAGAAGATAGATTCATGCTCATTCTCCTATAGGGTCTTGCCTATGATGTCAAGACTTTCCCTGAACGCAAAGCATGCCTCTGCTGAACTGTGTAGAAGTAAGCACTGAAATCCGATTAGGGCCCCAAAGCAGGTTTGTCTGCTACTACTCCAGGCTGGCATCTGCCTCAAGTGATTTTTAGAGTGGTTCTTCTACTGTTGTTGTCCTCCAGGACACAAGGAAAATCCTATAAATCTTCCTCTCTTCCAGTTATTCTGGGTCACAGAGATGTTCTTGCTTGATCATTGTGTGACCAACTGCTCTGATTGGCAAAGAGCACATGCAGGACTGGGAGGTTAAAGCAGCTGGTATAGTACAAGATAATTTAACCCTTAATTAGCAGACTGTCTGTTCATTCAGAGATAGAATCATAGAATGGCTAGAATTGGAAGAGACCTTAAAAATCATCTACTTCCAATGCCCCTGCTGTGGGCTGGGACATCTCTGACTAGACCATGTTGTTCAAAGCTTCATCCAGCCTTATATTCAACTCTTCCAGGGATGAGTTGTCCACAATATTTTTGGGCAACCCATTCCAGTGTCTCACTACCCTCATAGTAAAGAATTTCTTCCTAATGTCCAATCTAAATCTGCCCTACTTTTGTTTAAAACCATTGCCTCTTGTACCTGTCACCACTCTCCAGCTCTCCAGTACCTCTTCACCTTTCCTGTAGGTCTCCCTTCAGTACTGGAAGGCTGCAATAAGGTCTCCCTGGAGCCTTGTCTTCTCCAGGCAGAACAGCCCCAACCCTCACAGCCTGTCCTCGTAGGAGAGTTGCTCCAGCCCTCTGCTTGTCTTTGTAGTTGTTCTCTGGACCCTCTCCAACACATCCTCTTGGTTTGAGGGTTACAGAACTAGTTACAGTACTTCAGGTGAGGTTTCACAAAAGAGATGTCCAGTTACTTCCCAGTGCATACATATACTAAACATATTATGTTGTTGTCATCATCCTGCCTTGTTTTTCAGTTTGCTGCTATTATTATTTGCTGAAATTTGTTTCAAATTTCTTGCAAATGTGAGCCCAAAGGAGCTGTTGCTGATGAGCCTCTAAAACTTTGATTGGTGTGACTATTATTCTTACGATTAAGCTCTAGCTACACTTCCTGTGAAGAGATATGCCATACGAGTTCTGTTTCCTAAATCTTCTGAAAGTTTGACTTATTGGTCAAGTGACCAGTTTTACTCAGTAGAAATACTGTTGTTAGAATCATAGAATCATTTCAGTCGGAAAGGACCTCTAAGATCATTGAGTCCAACCATCAACCTAAGAGCATCATGGCCATTAAAGCATGTCCTGAAGGGCCATGTCCACACGTTTCTTGAACTCCTCCAGGGATGGTGACTCCACCACCTCTCTGGGCAGCCTGTTCCAATGCCTGACCACTCTTTCAGGAAATAAATTTTTCCTAATATCAAACCTAAACCTCCCCTGGCACAATTTCAGGCCATTTCCTCTCATTCTATCACCTGATACTAAGGAGAAGAGACCAGCCCCCACCTCACTCTAACCTGTCTTCAAGTAGCTGTAGAGAGCAATGAGGTCTCTCCTCAGCGTCCTCTTCTTCAGACTAAACAATCCCAGTTTCCTCAGTCACTTCTCAAAAGACTTGTTCTTCATAGTTTTTAGGAAACAAGTATGCTCTCTACATTTTTTTCTTTAATGAAGTAAGTATTTCACTAAAAAATCAGGGAGAGAAGTAGTATGAGTGTGGAAGGTCCACCAGATCTTCGTTGTTGGTCTCTTCAACGCCTTGCACGTTAACCTGTTTGTGTAAAGTCACTGCATTCTGTATATTAATGTACTGAAACGTGTACAACTTTGGGGCAATACTATCCTGGCTACCCATAGCATGGAAGCACTCCTGTTGTACTAACATCAGACCTTTCTTATGCTTTCAGTGTGTCAGGAAACAGTCTGGGAGGTCTTCAAGACATTCTGGGATAGACTGCCAGAGCGAGAAGAATATCACACCTGGATGAGCCTGTGTGAAGAAGGAACGATGAGTATCTTTGAAATGGGCATGAACTTCAGTCAGTCTGAGGAGCACCGAAGTCTGATTGTAAAGGTGGGTGCAGAACCTAGTTGATATTTACTTGATAGGACTATGAGGATGATGAAGAGACTGAAACATCTGTCTGATGAGAAAAGGCTGAGAGACCTGGGGCTGTTTAGCCTGGAGAAGAAAAAGCTGAGAGGGGTTCTGATCAATGTTCATAAATATCTGAAGGGTGGGTGTTAAGATGGGGCCAGTTTATATTCATGGCAGTGGACACAAAGTAGAACACAGGAAGTTCCACCTCAACATGAAGAAAAACTTCTTTGCTGTGATGGTGCCAGAGCCCTGGACCAGGCTGCCCAGAGAGGTTGAAGAGAATTTCGAAACTCTTCCTGGACTCTTACCTGTGTGGCCTGCCCTAGGTGATCCTGCTTTGGCAGGAGGGTTGGACTTGATGATCTCCAGATGTCCCTTCCAATGCCTACTATTCTCTGACACTGAAAATGTCCCATTGCAAGATGCAGCTTGGCATGTCACAGGTGGTACACCACTTGGAGTCTTTAAAATTGACAGGCATGAGTGTCTCAGCTTGTGGGGCTGTAGATGCCTTCAGTACAAATAGCATTGCGAAGCAGAAGGTTCTGAGCTGTTTTTCTAATGCTGTCAAGACATATAGCAAATTCATTTGGTGCTGCTGTAGGTTTGTGACATCTGTGCACTGCAACCTGATTGAAATGACTGTGGCTATAGATGTAAAAAGCTTCTCTGTCACAGAACCAGTGAATGGCTTAAGTTGGAAGGGACCTTAAAGATCATCTAGTCCAACCTCCCTGCTACAAGCAGGGACACTTAACTAGACTTGTTTACTCAAGGCTGCATCCAACTTGGCACTGAACACCTTCAAAGAGGGAACATCCACAGGCCATCCGGCCAACCTATTCCAGAGTCTCCAGAGTCTCTCATGCTGAAAAACTTGTCCTAATATCCAGTCTAAACCTATTCTCTCTCAGCATAAGCCCCTTGTCCTGCTGCTAGACACCCTTATGAAAAATCCCTCTCCAACCTTCCTGTAGGTTTCTCTCAGGTATCGGAAGGCAGTTATAAGGTCACCATGTGGTTGAAATGTGGATTGAGGTAGGCTGCAGGCAGTCTGGCAGTTAACAGCCTTCCTTATGGAGAATCATCCTCCTTTGTTCTAAAAGATAACCAGCTCCAGGGAGAAGTGCAGCTGGAAGATAAGATGTTAAAAGGGAGGCTTTTTGCTCTCTGGGAAAGTGTTATGGGAACTAACTGAGAGAAGAGTAGAAGGTATTTAAACCAGGGTTTGTTTCATTAAAGGGGTTGGCAGTTGTTGATGCAAAGTCTCCTCATCTCAGTGTGATTATTCCTGGTGGCCACGGCAGTGGGCTGGGGGAAAAAACTTACAGCAGCACTCCTGAGAAGTACAGCCAGACTCTCGGGGGTGTCTGCACCTTCCTACAACATCACCACATGGAGGCTTCTGTCCTCCAGGCTGAACAACCCCAGCCCCCCCAGCCTATCCTCATAACAGAGGTGCTTCATCTCTTTGTGGCCGTCCTCTGGACTCGCTCAAACAGTTCTATGTCCTTATAATGGGGACAGAACTGAAGGCAATGTCCTCTGAAGGCAGTTGACGTTGTCACCATGAGGGAGTCCCAGGGGTTAAATTTAGAGTATGAGTGCAATTCTAAAAAAAA
Source organism: Indicator indicator (assembly GCF_027791375.1). Classification (NCBI taxonomy): domain Eukaryota; kingdom Metazoa; phylum Chordata; class Aves; order Piciformes; family Indicatoridae; genus Indicator; species Indicator indicator. Next base: position 85,646,104 of record NC_072010.1, read on the forward strand.
CTATTTGCTGAGTACCTTGGTATATTTTCTGTTATTATAAGTTACAGCAAACTTATTTAACTTACAGCAAATAGAAGGAGCATTAAGCTAGACTAAATAAATCTGTTCAGGAATTTGTGAATGTTAACATTAAGTGCTTAGCTTGGTGCACATCTAAGATACACTAAGATATGCTATCGATTTGTAGCAAGGAATAGAGTATGAAAATGTAGTGGATAATGGAGAGAGGGAGTTTTTTGCCTGAGCCTGGGTGTTAGTCTTCACAAGTGACCATAGTTTGCCACTGTGTGTGTGATGGTGCTGATCTCTTGAGAACACTGCAAAAAGATGGAGACAAAATGAGTGGGGAGGTTGATGCTCCAGAAGGGAGAGCCACTCTGCGGGAAGGCATGACTGAATGAGTGGGCTGGCAAGAACCTTATGAAGTTCAACAGGGGTAAATGTAGGATCTTGCACCTGGAATGCATAACCCAGGAATGCTGCTCAGACTGGGATCCACTTGGCTATAAATCAGCCCTGTGGAAAGGGACCTGTAGGTTTTGGTGGATAGAAAGCTCAGCATGAGTGAACAGTGGCAAAGATGGCCAACAGGATGCTGGGTTGCATCAACCCTTGTTAGTAGCAGGGATAAGAAGTCATTGTCCCACCCTACTCAGTGCTTGTCAGACCGCACCTGCAGCACTGTGTGCATTTTTCATCCCTGCTCTACAATAAAGATGTGGACAGGCTAGAAAGTGTTCAGAGAAGGGCCACGAGAATGGTCAGAGGACTGGAAGCCCTCCCAGTATGAGGAAAGGCTGAAAGAACTGGGTTTGTTCAGCCTTGAGAAGAGTACCAGTACATCAAGGGTGGCTACTGGGGTGATGGAGACTCCGTTTTTACAAGACAAGGGTTTATGGATACAAGTTACTCCTGGGGAGATTCCCATTGGATTCAAGAAGAAATTTTTTTCCATGAGAACAGTTAGACATTGGAATCATCTCCCAAGGGAAGCAGTGGATTCTCCTACATTAGACAATTTTAAGATTCAGCTTGGCAGAGTGCTGGGCCATCTCATTTCAAAGGTTTAATCCCACAAAGGTTTAATCCCACAAAGGTTTAATCAGATGATCCGTGGGGTCCCTTCCAACCTGGCATTCTGTGATTCTGTGACAATTCACATGCAGTTTTTATTTGCATATTGAATATGTCACTGCTTTATGTAAGATCTGGGCAGTGAGATGATCTATAGTGGAAGCTTATTAAAAGAATTCAAGGTGATTCCTTGAAGCAGGATTCTCTATCTAGCTTCCCACTGCTGCTTGACCTTTTCATTATGGCCCTACAGCTTTCCATTGGAGTCAGATAAAGTGCACTGTATGTGATGATTGATTCAGATGCTTTATGTGTCATTTAGGTTTTCTTTTCCCTGTAGATGGATATATTCCCTTCAGCATTGCAATAATCTGTAAAAAGGCTGTTCACCCTTCTCATTGTTTTCAACACAATATATGAAAGGCAGCAGCTGTAGGCCTGATTTGTTGGCAGATTAGTCTGTGTTAAAGGGGATGAAATGCTGTCACCTCTGTGCTCCACAGAAAACGCCAAGAGTCTATCAGGTGACTTTTTTTCCCCCCCCCTTTTTTTTTTTTAAATTAAAGTGTGAACCTAATTTAACTTTGAACAAAAGGTGATGGAAAGAACACTATCCCAGCCTCCAACCTGCCAGCCTCAGGAGGTCTGATGATATATTTATGAATACATAGGTCAGAGTATGGATTTAATTTCTAACTCCAGTACTGATTCACTCTTTCTTATATGTGCTTGTGCACAAAACGCTTGTCAGTGTGAAACCTCTTTAAAGCAGCTCTGAGAACTTCAAGTCCAGACAGATGCGCTGTTTATGACTGCTTTTAAGAATATTTTTCCTTTTACTAGTTTCTTGCTCCCATCTAATGTTGTAATAAGGCCTGGGGTCAGCCTGTGGGACCCAGCACAATTTCTATGGCACTGTGTCCTACCCTCTTGTTCTTTCCAGTTTCAAGAGCTAAACGGACCAAGTTGCATGGCGAAGCCTTTCCTTTGCTTCTGGGAATTTTTTCTCTCATGACAGCATCTTTATTCATTTGTTCGAGGTCAACTGTTGCAGGTTTTGTAAAAAAATTATTCTTTTTCTTTGTCTATAGATCAAGAAGGGCTGAGCACTTCTCACCAAAGGGCTGCCATCATTTCACAAGTGTACACAGTACCCTGCAGCCTACATTTGTGCTACATGTGAATAATTTATACTCTCAGTTGCTTAAAAGAAGGTTTCTTTCTTTCTAAAAGTTGCTTTCTTCCTGGCACTGTAGAAAAGCAGGGTATGTAGCTGGCAGCAGTTCTTTGGCCATTACATGCTTTATGTTTGCTGGTAGTTCTTTTCTGGCCATTGCATCTTTTGTAAAATACCACTTGTTTCTAACCTTCCTCTGCTCTCCAGTGTCTGTGGTTAATTTCAAGAGTTTAGAGCCTGCATCTGATCAAAGTATTTCTCTCATCTTTAGTTATACTTTGGCTGTTACTGCCAGAGCATTGCCACTACCATTGCATTGTACATGTTGGCAGTTTCTGGCAGTCTTATTCTATAGTGTCCTTCTGTGTTATTTTTTGGTAGATAGAAACATGAAATTCAGTTTTTGGAAGTGCTGCATGCCATGAATTTTCCCTCCTTCTCTCAAAAGGAGTCCAGCAACATGACTTTTTTGTTTTTTTTTTTTTTGTTTTTTTATTTAATATAGCAACATGAAATTTGATTTTTTAGAATTCTTGTGTGCCGTGAATTTTCTATCTCTCTCTCTCAAAAGTTTAACATAGCTGAAAATTAGACAAAATAGATTGGTGGAGTTTGCTTTCATTAAACAGTAATTCAGCAAAATTGTTACTTTCATGCTATTTTTGTTGTAGTGGGGAGTTTCTGTGCTGAGCAATGTAATTAAAAGACACTTTATTAACCTTCCATGCTAGTTTTATTGCTTATCCTTTCATCTAATCCTTGGTTATCACTGTCACACCTGCAGACGTTGCTGTATCTGCTGCAGTGTGATTTATTTACTGTAAGGAAAAATTATATTTCTACTCCTTTTGACACACTTCCTTACTGGATATCAGATTCAGGTATTGGAAGGTAGCTATAAGGTCCCCTACCCCTGGAGTCCTGCTCTCCAGGCTGAACAATGCCAGCTCCCTCAGCCTATCCTCACAGCAGAGGTGCTCTTGCCCTCTTGGTGGCCGTGCTCTGGACTTGTTCTGACAGTTCTATGTTCTTCTTATAATGGGGACATCAGAATTGGATGCAGTATTCAAGGACACACAAAGCTGCTAGATGTACTTTTTCTTTTTTTTTTTTTAATGTCATAAATTACTGAAATAACACAGCAGTTCTAGAGTAGTTAGTTGAATTGTTTTGACACCTACTGTCCTGCAAACAACATTTTCTATAAATTGCATCAGATGTTGCACTGAATGTTTAATTGTGAAGGAATAAAGTTGAAAGAACCAAAGGTATGAAAAATGTGGAATGGAAGTAAGAACAAAGATATTTTCAAGAGGTTTAAGAAACTGGATTTAGCCAAACACATCCTTAGATATTTTTTGGTTCTTCAAAATAAAACAAAAACCAAAACCAAAATGAGCAGAATGCACTGCAAACATTCAGTTTCTATTGAAAGATCCTAGTGAGTACCTTTTTCCTTATAGCTACCTTGCAAATATTTTGATTGCTTAAATATGGAACTTCAGGTGATTTCTCATTGACTATTAGATTTAGACTGGGTGCTAGGAAGAATTTATTTACAGTGAGGTTGGTGAGACGCTGGAACAGGTTGCACAGGGAGGCTGTGGATGCCCCCTCCCTGGAGGTGTTCAAGGACAGGTTGGACAGGACCTTGAGCAACCTGGTCTAGTGGAGGTGTCCCTGCCCACAGCAGGGGGATTGGAACTAGATGATCTTTAATGTCCCTTCCAAACGAAGCCATTCTATGATCCTACGATTTTTTTGTTTGGAATTCCTCTAAAACTGCTCTTTCACATGCTCCATTCCCCCTTAGGGATGCAAAAAACTCCTTTCTTCAGTTGCACATCTTTGACACACTATGTCAGATTTCCTTTACTCTCTTTCTTATCCCCATTCTTATCCCCATCTATTGTCTTTGGTTCTTTGTTTTTGCATTACAACTTTTAGCCTTCTCTAATCTAAAAAGAACAAAACAAAACAAAACAAACAAAAAACCACCAAAAGCCCCCAAAACAACCAAACCAACAATTCAACAAAACCTTCAACACATCTATAGAAATAGATTAATTAGCTCCAGTTGCCTCCCACAGTTTTATCTCCCTTACATGTCTTAAGATCTTTCTGTGCTAATTCTTTCTGGTTGTTTTTCTCCAGTTCCAGCCTCTATCTTCCTTTTCAGTATGTCAGTGACATCTTGCATAGCACATTAACTGTGAAGCCTCTGATCATCTTTTTCTGGTCACATCCTAGAACTGATGCTTCATCCTCATCATAGTTGGTTAATCAGCCCCTTTGCTTTACAAATTTGTGTTTGTTCCTTATTTTCCCTGTTTTTCACTTCATTTCTAGATAGCACACTGAGGAATTGCTTCTATGTTGAGAGTTACCCTCTGCTGTGGAGCTGATTCCCCATAGACAAACTGGATACTTAGCTTGTTTCTAATACAGTTCCATGAATCTCTAGCCATAGTAGAACAATTGAAAAGGTTGGGAAAAAACCTCTAAGATCATCAAGTTCAACTTTCTGCCTAACACCTCCATGACCACTAGATCATGTCCTGAAACCCCAGAGCTACTCTTTTTAAACACTTCCAGGGATGGTGACTCCACCACCTCCCTGGGTGGCCAATTCCAATGCTCCACCACTCATTTCACATTGGACATGGGTAAAGCAATTACTGTTCCACTAAACTTTCCTTGTTGTCTCTCATCTTACTCCTTGTAGACCATATTTTCACCTTATCTGTCAGGGCTGTGCCTCAGAGCACAGACATCCATTTCCTCGAATTCCCTTCAGTGCTTTGGCCTTGCCTTCATGTGAGGATGGTTCTGCTGTGCATTGTGGTGGGGAGTCATGGAATCATAGAATTGTTTCAGTTGGAAAATACCTCTAAGACTGATGAGTCCAACTTTCAATCTAAGACCACCATGGCTGTTAAACCATGTACCAAAGTGATATGTCCACAGGTTTGTTGAACACCTCCAGGCATGATGACTCCACCACCTCCCTTATGACTGGCAAAAAGAGAATCCTTTCTTGGTATGACTTTTCTGGTTGAAATGATTTGCACACATGAGTTAAATCAAACATGCTTGGTACAGCCCTACACAGACAGGATTAAACTAATATGAGATTATTTAAGGTCTCCTTGACATTTCCTCCACCTTTTTCTCCCGCCTGGAATTATCTCCAAGATGTTTTGTCCTCTTGTGCATAATCATCATGTCTTAGGAGCAGATAGGAGTACCCTGGATAATTGCCTTTCTGCAAGGCCACAAATTTGACAGACCCTCATCCGTGTGAGCTGATTTGTGGTATTGTGGTAGCCTGTATTTTATGCTCTGGACTCTTACCAATCCATGGCAGTTTTGCATTATGTATAAAACTAGCTGGTCTGCTGAGAAAGGGAAACACTAGTGCAACTGGCACAGAACTGAGGGGAAAAAATCCTGCTTTAAATGACTGAATATGGAAGAAAGATTCCTTTTTTAATGAACAAACATTTTATTTTATGTATTTTTATTGTTCTTTACAGTGAGAGTGGTGAGTCACCAGAACAAGCTGCCCAGGGGACTCACAAATGTCTCCTTCCTGGAGGTGTACAAGGCCAGGCTGGATGAGACTCTGACCAAGATGGGCTAGTGGGAGGCGTCCCTTCCCCTGGCAGGGGTGTTGGAATGAGATGACCTTCAAGGTCCCTTCCAACCTAAACTATTCTATGAATCTCTGAATGAATTACATGACCTACTAATAATTTTCCAAAAGCTTGTAGAGAGGGAATCAGTCTTTCTGTTCCCTGCACGTACCATCACACTAAAGCTGAGTATACAAACTTTACAGAACAGAGCCATGACTGCTTAAAAACAAAGTACTCAAAGTCCAGAACCATTTTGGTCACCATGAGTTAGACTTTTCACTGTAAAATACTTAATCTTGCTATTTTCTTTATTTGTCACTTAAAACCCGTCTCAATGTGCTTTACTTTTTCATACTAAAATATCTCCAAATACTTAATTTAATGGACTTGTATGATAAAGGTTGGCCAAAGGACATGAAGAAAAGCAAACTGATTGAAATTGGTATTTTGGCAAGCCCTCTTCAGCCTGATATCCAGGATGTCTGCTTTTCTAGCTGTGATCACACTTACTGTCCACAGATGTCCTGGAAAGAGGAAAGCTGTAGTTGTTGCCAAGGCTCCAAATCAACAGGCACTGAACTTTAACATTTCCTTAGAAACATAAGTGAAGAGAATGAGCAGGCTAACTTGCTTAAAAAGTATCTTTTGCATTTTTATCCCTCCTTCACAAAAAGAATCATCAGGACAACCTCGAGTGACAGGCCTTAGGTCACTAAATATATCTGGGTGTTCTGCAGAGAAGTCTTCAAAGTGCAAACAGTATGTGTTAAATTTATTGTCATTTAACTTGAAATTCAACTCTTTGAGTTGAGTTTTTAGAATCACAGAATCATTAAAGTTGGAAAAGACCTCTAAGATCATCAAGTCCAGCCTTCTACCCAACACCTCCATGACCACAAGACCATATCTCAAACTGCCACATCTACTCTTTTTTTGAACAACCCCAAGGGTGGCAACTCCACCACCTCCCTGGGCATCCTGTTCCAATGCCTGACCACCCTTTCAGTAAAGAAATTCTTCCTAATACCCAACTTAAATATCTCCTGGTGCAACTTGAGGCCATTTCCTCTTGTTCTGTCATTGTTACTTGGGGAAAGAGGCCAACACCAGACTCACTTCAATCTCCTTTCAGCTGAAAAATGAATCTGCATTGATTTTGCAAAGAAAGCCAGCCCAATAATCAAACCACCAAATGATCCCTTTGCCTCCAAATTAGAGAGAAACAGAAATATGGTGGCTGGACGACGAACATCTGTAAGTATTTTACATTCTGCTCACATTGGTGCAAAAGTAGGATACAGCATAGTTCCTCAATAGTTGGAAAAGATGTCTAAGATCACTGAGTCCAACCTTCAACCTCACATCACCATGGCCATTAAACCATGTCCCAAAGTGCCATGTCCACACATTACTCGAACATCTCCATGCACAGTGACTCCACTGCCTCCCTGGGCAACCTGTTCCAATGCCTGACCATGACGCACTCTGCTCAGGATTTTTTCTTCTTCTTGCGGGGTTCCTGAAAGAAACGCAGGTGACCACTCTGTCATACCAATGCCAGTAATACCAGGACAATTTTGATGAAAAATTGCAACCTGAGTGGCCCTATCTTAGCCTTTATACACCAATAAATGAGAAAATGTAGCCTCTGACACTTGTGTAACCATAAACAGAGTTATCAAAGAAAGTTATCATGTTAATTATACTATGTTAAATTAAGCTATAACTGTACTCTAAAAAAAAATCAATGTTTTAAATCTATGAACAAGTAGTAGAAGTAATTTCATATTTTTTAAGATGACTTGCTTAATAGGATCTTCTTGCAAACTTCCTCTAAGGTGGGAGAATGTTGTTTCTCCCACTGTTGTAGCAGTGCATCTTCTGACAAACTTTGTGCCCTTTACCTTTGGAGTTTCACTTGTGATTTGGAAATGTAGGACCCATCTTTTCATCAGGGGCTTTGCTAATAATTTTTTAGTTCAATGAATGAACAGAGAATAAAATTAAGATAATTATTTAGGCAAAGGGGAGGAAACAAAATGGCATAAACTGCATTTAAATTCTTTTCACTTTATGATATTCAAATATACTTAGGATTTGTTTGTTTGTTTTCCAGAAATTGTCCTATATGAAGGAAGCAATGGGCAGGTGAGTATCTGTGTTTGCCTTGCATTGTCTTCTCTTGAGGGAGAACAGCAGGGATGAGTTTTGACATTTTATAACTTTTACTTTCTTTTTCTTGTCAGCTCCTGCACTGATTGGTCATGTGGGTAAGTAATTTTTCTTTTTTGAAACACTCCTGCTCTTGCTGGAGTTGATTTGTGCACTAAAGATGAACCAAATTCACTTTTGTACAAAAGAATCATAAGATAACAAAATGCATTGGGTTGGATGGAACCCTCAAAGGTCATCTTGTCCAACCCTCCTGCAGCGAGCAGGGACATCTTCAACTAGATCAGGCTACCCAGGGTCTCATCAAGTCTGATCTTGATCGTCTCCAAGTATGGGGCTTCCACATCTCTGGGCAGCTTGTTCCAGTATTTCACTACCCTTATTGTGAAGAACCTCCTCCTAATATCCAACCTAAATCTATCCTGCTCTACTTTAGAAGTTTAAAAGAGCATAGAGAAAATTGTGGTGGTGAAATCCTGTGGTCTTAGCATGCGAAGCTCTGTCCTGGCATCCTTGGCATGCTGAAAATATCTCAGCCAATTGAGGACTTGTACGTTTACTTAAGTGTATCATCACCTTGTTGGCTGTCAGGCACGGGTTCAGGCTATTTACCTGAAGAGGTTTAGTGGGAGAAATCTATTTTGGGAAAGAGATGTGTCCTTAGTTACTTGTGTTAGCGTTCTGGTTATCCCATGAGCCTTTCCCAAAATCTTTAATGTAATTTTGGGTATCATTACCAAAACAAACAAACAAACAAGCCCAAACCTGAAAATAACAATGCTTTTAAAAACACTTTTGAGAGATGTGCTCTAGAAACAGTTGCAAGGGAATTGGTTGCTTGGGCTCCTCACACTTTCAACAAAGGAAAAAGGGAAATTATTCTGAATTTTGGTGGCTTTTAACTGAAGAAAATCTGAACTTGATTTGTTATTTTCATGTCCTTTTCGAACTTAAACAAAAAGCAGTTCAAATTACTACTCCCTCCCTACTCAGAACTTAATCTAAGCTGTTATTTTTAGAACAATTCAAACCCAAACACCCTAGTGCTGAACTCTTCTGAAAAACTGGCCAGTTACGTTCCCTGCTTTACAGACCTTTTAAAGCTATGATAAATATGAGATTGCCCTTCTCATTTACATGAAGAGTAACCTCCCAACTTCCCAAATTAGGTATTGCAGGATGATTTATTAACCACAGCATTATATATTAAAATTAATAGGGCAATAAGGGTAAAAGTGATTCCTAAGAGACTGTTTTTTCTCCATCCTGTTAAGCTGAATTTTCCCCAGACAAGAGCACTCCCTGAAGCCTTCAGGACACCTGGGTAGTGTACATCTGTTCAGAATTTTGTGTTAAGAATGCAACATTGACCAGCTTTTATATGCTTTTCTTTTCCAAGAGAAAACAAGTTAAAAAATACAATAATCTTGATCTTGTAAATTTTACGGGTCCAGTTCTTCTTTCTCATTAGCATCAGTCATTCCCTGGAGGTGTTCCAGCTTTCTTGGAGGAGGTGTTCAACTCTCTCTGGAGGTGTTTGAGGCCAGGTTGAGCAACCTGGTCTAGTGGAAGATGTCTCTGCTAATGTCAGGGGGGTTGGAACTAGATGATCTTTAAAGTCCCTTTCAACTCAAACCACTCTATGATTCTCTAGATTGGCTCTTTCTTTGACTGAATCTTTGTCTTCTCAGAAAATGTGCATTCAGAGCTAGTTATCTCAGCTTGAATGTTGAAGATTCTGAAAAACTTTATATTTCTGAAGAAATTTGGGTCTGAAAACATACTGTGTCCCTCTATGTGATCATTCAGGAAACTGAGTGAACATAGAGATACATGAGAGGAATTAAGGTCATTGCTAATTTAAAATCATTGGACCAAACTACTTAAAAACACAAAAAGCCCAACATTTGATTGAGAGGTGGACCACAGTGATTCATCTTGTAGAAGAGTTGTATTATCAAGTGCTTTGTGGTGGGCTCCAGTTGACCACTGACAAAATTTACCAAATACATAGGATCATAGAATGGGTTGGAAGGGACCTTAAAGGTCATCTAGTTCCAACCCCGGTGCCATGAGCAGGGACACCTTCCATTAGACCAGGTTCATCAATGACCCCAATTGTCTAACCATGGCTGAGGAGCAGAAGACAGCCTGAACATGCTTCCTGTTGAATGGAGATTGATGGGAATTCTCAGAGAATTCTCTCAAAAATACACTGCTTTTATCCCCATTATACATTACTTCAGACCATTTATAGCTTTTAGATGTGATCTTTGCTACCACCATCAGTTTAAACTTTGGTTTCACTATATTTTTTCCTCTAAAAGTTGCTGTTTGTCTTGTGTTTGCATATGATGGTATTTTATAGCATAAAGGGAGTGATATGGGACTGGAGCAGTAAGAGAAAAACAGATTTTCTCTGGATAATAAAGCGTCAGGGAGAAATTAATATAAACTCTTTTGGCAGTGTTAAAACCCCCAAGTTTATTCTAAGATTGTTCTGGACATCTTAGAGCATTCATGGTTTGAGAGGTGAAGTTTGTAAGCCAAGGCTGTAAAAAAAAAAAAAAGCTGTGATTTGCTGTCATAGGTAGAAGATGTCTCATCTAACTTTGGACATCTTCCATCAAGAGGAGTGAGTGAGTGAGCCATCTCAGCGTTTCCAAGAATCAACATCATTATTTGCTGCAGAAGTATACTAGACTTCCCAGTACAGATCAGAGTGAAATGATGACCTTTTCAAAATGTTCTGTAAGAAGTTGGATTAAGCACCCAACCCACGATCACCCCCAGTCCCCAAGGCACAGGGTGAGAAATCTAGTGTCCTATCACAGAATCATAGAATGGCTTGAGTTGGAAGGGCCCTTAAAGATCATCTTGTTCTAAATCCCCTGTGATGGGCAGGGTCACCTCTTACTAGACCAGGCAGCTCAAAGCCTCATCCAGCCTGGTCTTCAACACTACAGCAGATGTGAGCATAGTTGTTCTGCCATTTCCTGGGCAGTGCTGCCATCACTTGCTGACCCACATGTGCAATGCAGACAATGCTGTGATTTGAAACATGGCTGCCTCACCATCCAGCTTTTCCATCTCTGCTTTCACATCTCAAGGGATGGCACAGCTGTCCTAAAGCACCAGCTGTAGGTATCTGGATGAGATCTTCAAGTGAGGTTCCTGAGTTGCCAGGGGTGCTCCAACATCACAATATCACAGTGTGGTAGGGATTTGGAAGAGACTTCTGGAGGTCATCATGTCCAACCCCCCCTGTCAAGGCAGGTTCACCTGAAGAAGGTTACACAGGAACGTGCTCAGAAGGGTTTTGAATGTCTCCAGAGATGGAGCTTCCACCACCCCTGGGTAGCCTGTTCCAGTGCTCCATCAGCCTTAAATTGAAGAAGTTCCTCCTCATGTTTAGATGGAACTTCTTATGTTCAAGTTTGTGCCCATTGCCCCTCATCTTGTCACTGGGCATCACTGAAAAAAGACTGGTCCCATCCTCCTGACACCTACCCTCTAAGCACTGATCAGCATTGATGAGATCCCCCCCTCAGTCTTCTCTTTTCCAGACCAAAAAAATCCAATTCTCTGAGTCTTTCCTCCTAAGACAAATGCTTCAGTCTCCTCAACATCTTTGTAGCCCACAGGAGGCCTGTATTGGTTGTCCTCTGCTGAGCTCAAATTTCTCAGTGTTCAGAAGAAATCATTTCAGTCTAGAGGCATAGCACCAGGCACATTTCTGTTTTCCCACTGATGAGAACATAGAAAATTTTGCAGTAAGTTCATTTGTAGAGCATAGCCCAGGCATAAGAAACTAATGGAATATTTTCTTTTTATGAGCTTTGACCAAAATTTTTTTTTTTGGGCTGTAAAATAATTGTTTCTGTGAAAAAATTTCTTAATTAAAAAGTTTAATACCAGTTTTAAACTAAGACATTTTAAAATAATTTTAAATTAAGAAATTTTGAAAAAAAAGTTTAAATTAATAAATTTAAAACTAATTTTAAATTGAAGAATGTAAAATTAATTTTAGGTTAACAAATGTAAAAATAATTTTAATATATTTAAATTTTAAGGTTTAAATTTAAGCAAAGAAATTTAAATTTTAAGCTAACAAATTTAATTTTTCAGATAAGAAATTTAAATTTTAAGCCAAGAAATCTAAATTTTAAGCTAACAAATTTAAATTTTCAGGTAAGAAATTAAAATTTTTAAGATAATAAATTTAAATTATAAGCTAAGAAATTTAAATTTCAAACTAAGAAATTTAAATTTCAAGCTAAGAAATTTCATTTAAATTTCAAGCTAAGAAATTTAAATTTCAAGCTAAGAAATTTAAATTGTAAACCAAGAAATTTAAATTCCAATCCAAGAAATTTCAGTTCAAGCTAAGAAATTTCTATGTAAGCCAGGAAACTTAAGTTTTAAGCCAAGAAACTTAAGGTAAGGGACTTAATTTAAATTATTGAGCTAAGAAATTTAAATTTTCGTTTTCAAACTAAGTAATTTAAATTTTCATTTTAAACCAAGAACTTTAAAATTGACATTGATCTGGAAGGAAAGACAAGCCTGTGGTACCTGTTGGTCATTGCAACCACACTACCTTTCTATATGAAAGCAAAGCTGCTGAAAGCTGCAGAACCGAAGCTTGAATAATTTAATGCATCTCATCTAATCCTACCTAGGTGTCTGTGCTGGGTTACACCCATCCTGGAGGGGCTGAAAGAACCCAGCCCCCAGGTGGACAAAAGAAACTCAATCCAGGGGGGTACTTGGCCCCTCCCCTGCCAGGAGAAGCGGAGTCCCCTGACTCGAAAGTGGTCTATTTCACTCCCCCTTCCTGTCCATCAAGCCTATAAAAAGGGCAGACACCTCGCTGTTCGCTCTCTCTTTCCTGCCTCATCCGCTCGAAAAGATCACTTGCTGCTGCCACTGCCCCCTGCACTTGACCACGTGGCTGGGGCCTCCTTTCTCCCAGCTGAATCCACTGACATCCAAGGGAACACAAGGCCATCCAGGCTTGGTTTTGTATATTTTCCCACTTACCCTCATCCCTTACCTCTGTGAACCCCCCCTGTTACTGATACATATATATATATATATACAAATTTATTTTTCTTCCCTTTTGTAAAAAAAGAAAATTTACTTCTCCTACTTCCAAACTGACTTCAGAGTATTTCTTTCACAAATTTACTTCCCCTCTCCCCTACCCTTTTTTTTCCCTTTTTTCTCTTTTTTCTCTCTCTCTACCTTGCTGGGAGAAAGGGAGAGGAGCAGGGGGAGGAATCTCAATCTATTATCATTTAAGCTCCTGAACTCCAGTCAGAGCTCAAACCACCACAGTGTCAATGCTATGTCTCTAGCTGGAAGAAGTGGGGTGCTGCTATTTAAATGGTAGGGCAGTTTTAGTGTAGCCTACAGCTAGGTGGCTGCACTTGTGTTGTTTCCATCCCAGAATATCTCTCAATCCTGGCATTACTGACATTTACGTAACCACAGGATGGGTGCTTCTTCCCGTAAGGCCAGTGCATCATCCATGTAGCCTGGCCTTCTGAGGAACTGGGAGATTAAACTAAGTACCATGGAGGTGAAAAATGCAAAGCAAAAATATATGGGGCAGAGTCTAGATGCGTGTAGAGGAGCCCAGTGGATATTGTAGAGCGTTGCTCCTGTTGGAAGTGTGGAAGCACCACGTTGGCTAAGCACTGTTAATGATTTCTTTATTCATTAGGCTACTGGGACTTCATAATGAATTTTGCTCTCTTAGTATTGGAGTATGTCTCATGACCATTAGACAGTCTAACTATCTAATTTGTCTTAATTCCTGAAGGGTCAAAGGCCAGATCTCAGGAATCAGCTGGAGGCAAAAGAGCAGCGCAAAACTGCTGCAGTAGAAAAATAGAGCTTTTATCACAGAATCACTGTGGCTGTAAAAGACCTCCAGGATCATCAAGTCCAACAATTTTCTAACTCTGCTAGGGCCACTGCTACACCATATCCTTGAACACCGTATCTAGATGGCTTTTAAATGCATCCAGGAATGGTGACTCAACCATTTCCCTGAGCAGCCTGTTTCAGTCTTTGAGAACACTGTGGGTATAGAAGTTTTTCCTCAGAGAATCATAGAATTGTTTTGATTGGAAAAGACCTCTAAGATCATCAAGTCCAACCACTGACCTTACACTACCATAGCCATTAAACCATGTCTCAAAGTGCCATGTCCACACACTTCATGAACATCTTCAGGGAATCCATCACCTCCCTAGGCAGTCATAAAGAAATTTTTCTTAATATCCAATCTAAACCTCCCCTGGCATCATAGCCTTGCTTCAGTGCTTTATACACAATGACATACTGAGAAAGAGATATGGGGTAGTTGAAGAGGATTAATATAATGTACTACTTTTTTACTTCTTCAGAAGTGCCTATTGATGTCAAATGAAACAGAAGCATGTGTCCTTTCTAATTGGTATTTGCTGATTCAGGACTCAGTGGAATTAGTCACAATAAATTGTGTCCTGACCTCCTTTGTTCTCTGCTTTGAAGACCATTGGTAAATTTAGGACCCATCTTTTATCAGTGGTGGCAGCAATGATTGATGATGTTGCAACTCAAATTTTGTATTGCTTATCTAAATGTGCTTCATGAAAGAAAAAGAGTTTATCTTCCAGTGCTGGGATCATTTCAACAGTTCAGCAGTTCTGCCTGCAGTGAAGGAGAAACATACCTGAGCTCCCTTACTGTCTGCATGTGGACTTGGCAATGGTGTTGCTTGTTTCAGAAATTTTTGAACATCTGCACAGCTTTACCTTGTGTGAAGAGTTCCACATTGAATCTCCTTAGTTGTGGATTTTCTTTTGTGCTCCCTACTGTCAGGTAGCAAATGTGAAAGGTTTATCCTGCTGTACTTAAAACCAAAAGAGATCTGAATTAAAGAGCTACCTAAACAAAAATTAAGAGGAATGAAAGCACAATTTAAAAGGAAAAGCTTCTCAATACAAGCCTCAGTCTTGAATCTGTACTTGCATAAAAATCCTTCTGAAATCACACCCTTCGTTCAAGAATGTGTGATTAAAATATTTAAAAAGGAGAAAATCAAACCATAAAATGGTTTTCCCTGCTTTGTGAAATATGAGCATTAAAACAATAAATTTCAAGAATAAATAAATTTTGACATAACAAAATAGACTTTAGGACATTCAAATTGATTAAACAATTATATCAATCCTTGATAAACCAATGGATGTCCTGAATGTAGTACAAATCTGAAGCTGTTACCTTCTTCAACCACAGAATTGAGCTTGTGTTAAACCTTGAGGAATAATGTAGATGAAAAAAGTAACTATTACTTTTATAAAATTTGAAATATGAAATGGTATCACTCATGTCCCATTTGACAAGTGGTATTTCTCCTTAATTGCACAGTATGGCTGCACATAAAGAGCTTGATTAGATTCTACAGTTGCCTATGAGTCAGCAGGACTCTGTGTTTGCTTTGGTGGACTGGAACCCATTGAGTGTTTTCCTGATGTGACTGATGTCACACACAAGTACATACCATGGGGTTGTAAAGGCTGTATTTGTGAGCTGTGTTTGTTGTATTAATACATCTAGGCTGTCCATAAGCACTGTTTGCTTCAGATCAATTTCTGAGACCCTTATGGGTCTTGCGTTACACCTATCTAGATCCTGGTGCCTAACAGAGCTGCATGATCTGAAACTGGTTGTTTCTGCCAAGGAAACACAGTGCAGTGTTGTTTGTTCTGCTGCTTAGACATCTCCATGTTTATATTACTTCCTGCCTCTCCATACATATATGTATGTTTTTATATTTTGCTTACTGCTCAGCCAAGGTGATCCAGGGAATCAGTCATGCAGGTAGGACAACAGAAATTACAATTCAAATGTGTGTGTCTCAAATTCACGATAAGCTGTTGCTGGAATATTGTCCTTCCACCTGGAGTGCCTTACTTGTGTCAGTATAGTTAAAATAAAGCCTGGGCCCTAGCTTTGTGATGTGACTGAAGGGGAATGTGAATCTGTCTTTACCTTGAAGAGAAGCACATTCAGGCAAACCAGTACAGACATTGTCATGTGCATTTTGAGTGACTTCCTTAGATGTACCTGCTACTATGGCTGCTTCTTTTAGGAAAGAAGGTATTTGAAAAAGGAAAACTAAAATGTTAAGGGGAACTAGAAGGCAACAAGAAGTAAGGAAGGCAAAAAGAAAGCAAACATCATGGTTCTGATAAAGCAATGAAAAGCAAGACTGTGCAGACAGTGAGGCTGATTGTAGCTCAGTTTCTTGAAACAGTATTTTGGTATCCTCCTGTTAATTTCCAAATTGACTGGCCTTGCTTGTTTAGGTTTTTTAGGGTTTTACTAGGTGTTACTTAAGTCCTTGGCTTTTAATTTTCAGGCAGCTGTGAGCTGGAATTTTGAAAGAAAATTGGTAGCTCCTGGGGGCTCATGTTGAAAAGCCCCTCTGTGCCAGTAAGAATGTATTATCTGGCTGTGACAAAACATGGCCTGCTGCTGCTTTACTAAGGTGATGAGTTTGCCTCACTGTCAATGACATTGGCCTTGCACTCACCTTGTTTTTCAGCACTCTCATGCTTGCCCCATGGTCCAGTTTGGCCTGTGGTTGCCATCACTTGGCTAAACTGGTGCCTAAGTTGACATTAGTAATGGAAGTGCCTTGTTGGAGAGCTGCTGCTTCTTTGAATGAGTAACTGAGACTTCTCCAGGACCTTTCAAATGCAGAGAACTTGATTTTGATACACCTATGACCAGTAATCTAATCTAGAACTAGTGCTCTACTCTAGAAAGCTAATTTTAGGCTTTTCTGCTTGCAGACTGGTCCTCTTTTGAAACTGCGATTTATACCAGAGCATTCTCTCTGTTTTTTTGTGTCTGCTTTGAGGATTCTTCCTTTAAAAACTGAAGCAACCTACAGAATCACAGAATCACCTGGTTGCAAAAAACCTTAAGATTGAGTCCATCTATGGATGGACCTAACATCTCCCTGTACATGTTAGACCATGTGCTGAAGCTTCTTATTCAAGCATCTTTTAAACACCTCCCCGGGCAGCCTGTTTCAATGGCCAAAACTTTAAGTTAAATCTTGTGGGTACATTGGCCAAAACAACTGTACTGGTTGTGGGTGCCTGGGCACTGGAGGAGGAGCTGCAGGGGTAGACTCTGTGAAGAGAGGCTGTGGCTGCTATGAGCTGGGCACGATCAGATCCATCTGGTTCCAACAGTCATGATGGTGGCACCCTGGGGAGAGCCTTTGTAAGAAAGGCAAAATCACTGCACAGGGAGAGGAGGAGCGAACAAAAAGTATGATAAATTGGTGGCATAGGGAACATTGAAGTGGAAAGTGGTGGAGGAGGAGAAGGTACTCCATGGTGAAGCAGGTGTTTCCTGAAGTCTAGGGAGGACTCACATTGGAGCAGGTAAACATTTCATAGAAATACAGAATCATAGAATGGCTTCAATTGGAAGAGATCTTAAAGATCATTTAGTTCCAACCACCCCTGCCATAGACCCACTCGACCAGGTTGCGCAAAGCCTCATCCAGCCTGGTCTTAAACACTTCCAGGGATGAGGCATCCACAACTTCTCTGGGCAATCCATTACAGTGTCTCACCAACCTCAGTAAAGAACTACTTCCTAATGTCCAATTTCAATCTGCCCTGCTCTAGTTTAAAACTATTGACACTTGTCCTATCACCACAGGTCCTCGTAAAAAGTCCCTCCCCAGCTTTCCTGTAGCTCTATTCAGGTACTAGAGGGCTGCTATAAGATCTGCCCAGATCTTCTCCAGGCTAAACAGTCTTCTCCAACCCACTCAGCCTGGCCCCATAGCAGAGGTGCTCCAGCCCTCTGATGATCTTTGTGACCCTCCTATGGACCCTCTCTAACAGATCCAGGTGCTGTCCTTGTAAAGCCTGCACCAGGTAGAGTAGTCAGGAGCGAAGCTGAGCCTGGGAAAGAGAGGAGGGTATGTGATGTTTTAGCATTTGTTTCTCACTATCCTAAGCTATTTAAATATTCAATAAATCAAATTTTCCACAAAATGAGTCTGTTTTGCCCATGGAGGTAGTTGGTAAACAATCTTTCTGTCTTTATCTTGACTCAGAAGCCTTTTGATCTTATTTTCTCCCTGTCTTCTAGACAATGGGGAGTGAAAGAACAGATGGGTGGTCACTTGGCCCTTAGCAGAGGCTAACCCACCACAGAACTGGGTGGTGAATTCAGTTGGTCAGATAGTCATTTAGATCCTTTTGAGATGCCCTAAGCTAAAATACAGGTTGGCAGGGTTGTTGTGGGATCCATGGGTGAGCTTTGCCTTCTGCACCAGCTGGAGGTCAGGAGGGCCTGGAGGCCCTTGAAGCATACTAGCCACTGACCCATGGGCAGCTGGATGGAGTCCTGTGAGTCTCAGTTTGAGTTCAGAGCCTACCACTGCAGGTCAAAGAATCATAGAATTGTTTTGGTTGGAAAAGACCTCTAAGATCATCACACTCCTCTCTTTCCTCTTTTAAAGAAAAGGGAGCTGATATAGGGCTCAGCTAATGTTTCTATGTGGGTTTGAGCACTTCCTCTGAACAGAACATTACCAATCATGTATCAGAGTTGTTTCACTGCACACCACTTTGCTTTCGTTGAGCATTCATTTTGACTTTAGTTGCACTAAACATTTTGTAACTAGTAAAACTAAGTATTTGCTTCTAAACATGATGCAATAAAATGCTTTCTTTACTATGTTATAATTTGGTGAGACTCTGACATAGATGTAATCTAATGCCTGTTAAAACTGGTAAGAGTAATGCATCCTTGAAGCTAGGTGAGTTTAATTGGACAATATTTCACCTGACCAATTAATTAAGCAATAATTCTTATTTCAGTTCTAAGATGATAAGCAAGTGAAGAAATTCAATCCTTTTAAAATATAACCATCATCCTTTAGAAAATAGAAATCCTTTTAAGGTGGGGGTTTGATTTTTCTTTTTTTAATGGGTAGGGTTAGTAGAAAGAAATTGAAAAAAATTGATGTTTTTTAAAGGAGTTACTTGTGATGTCAATGGCAGAGTGATCTAGACCTTATCTAAATTGTGTTTACTAGTAAAATATGGTTTTGCAGTCTTGTCAAAGAATTGGTAGAGAGTTACCTTGCACTGTACTGGCTCAAAGCAGGTGCTAGTGTCCACAAGATGGAAGCAGACACAAATGACCGTACATTTCACAGTTTGCATAGGGATCAGATTCGTCTTTAGGTCTGTTTGTTGGTTAATGTTATGTGTCTGTGAGAAGCAGCGGGAGAAAAAGTGTTTGAGATATGTTTGACATATGCTTGTTTGATCATATACTTGTGCCCCCGAATTTTTAGTATGGAACTGATTGTCTGGCTGATGCTGGAAGCCTTTGGGTGTTTTGTTTGTTTGTTAGTTTTGTTTGGGTTTTTGAATGATACAAAGATTGATTATCTATCCTGAAGGAGGTACAATATCCATCAACTCTGAGTGGAGCTTTCCTTGAAGACAGACTGCAAGGCCAGTAAACTAGTACATGAATCAAAAATCGAACCTAACAATTATAGCTCACATAGTGTAAGCACTTGCATATATTGCAGTGAAGCCTCCTTGCTGCAATGCTTATTTTATGGGGCAAGACTGCCAATAAAAAAGTAATTCCTTGAAATGTATGACAAATATCTCAATGCAATAACTTAAGTGATTTTCTGAAGACTGAAGTTCAGTTTCTCACCAACAATCAAACTTCCAATCTTACAGGTTGGGCTGAATACAATGAAAATACGACAAATCTGGAAAATAATTTTTATTCCATTCAGAAAAGACTTGTTTCTGTCAGAGCATGCATCCCACTCGTGGTAACTTGACAGTTACTCAGGGCTTACAGAATTGGCTCCAAGGAGCTTGGGTTTACTGGAAGAGCCACGTGAAAGCTGCTAGTTTTTCTTCAGGCTGACTGTCTTCATCTGATTTTTATCTGAAATGTTTTTCTTTTCTTTTCCCATTTGGCCTAGAGCTGTTTTATGTATGCGCAAATGCAATAACTGGATTTGTAATCTAATGCCTTTTGAAGAGTTCCAAAGAAGCAGAGTGGAAGTGGTAATGAAAAGAGAGCATTTTAAAAACTGAGTGTTTTATAGAATATTACAGGTTATCTTTGTGTTTTATCTCTGGTCTTTGCATTTGCTTCCTTCACAGAACTGCTAGAAGGGAAAATGTGGTTTTGGGCAATACTCCAAGTTATTTGGAATATAAGGAGGTTAGCAGCTTGAAGAGGCACATGATGTGTGGTGTGATGCAAGTGACCCAATATCTAAGTTGCAAAAGATAATTGAAATACTGTAAAGCCTAATTTTAATATTATCAGCAAAGCAGTACTATGACAAAGTTATTTTGCAAACATGCTTTTTGGTGTGGCAGCAGAATCACAGATAAATTAAAATCTAATAAATCTATCTCATCATGACCAATATTAATTTCTGATTTTATATTTATTTGGTAGTGGTGGGACCCCAACTCCAGCTCTGGAGGATGATGTTACCACATTGAGAGGTGAGTTTTCATCTGACTCCTGTCAAGGCTGATTCTGAATTACTAGAAGGTTGAGCAATTTGATCATGTTTAGATTTCAGAAAGAGCTGCGAATTTTTTGCATCACAAACAATGTTGTTTGTGAGCTGGAGATTGTGTCATAAGCTGACATAATTTTGTTGTTGGATGAATTGTGAAAATTCTACTTGTGGAATTAGTTCTGTACGCTTTTTACAGAGATCTGCTTAGACAGAACATTTGCTTAGCATTTTATTCTGATTAGTGTATTTGTTACTTTACCTGAGGCTCTTCAGGTGTTTCCTGTGTTGTTTCTGTCATGATAATATGAACAGGAATCCTATTTTACTTATCTTGCTAAATTTAGCTTGCTTCTCTATGCCTATCTACATGCACATGGATATAAAAAAATCCCAAGAAACTAAAATAGTACTGCTCTGTCTCAAACTCAGATGCAGCTGCCAATGTTCCTTCCCCTCATGAGATCTCCATTGGGAGTCCTGAAGGTGGTACAGTCCATGGGACTGAAGACACAGACACTACTGTAAGTGTGTTGTGGGTTTTTTTTTTTCATTTGCATCAGCATTCTATTGCCTAAATGATATTGTTTGTGGTCATTTGCATTTCTTAGTACTCAAAGAAGTTGTTAGCACTGTGTGTTAACACAAACTAAGATTTCATAAAAACAGGACATGAACTTCAGAAAGTTTTAAAATCATTTACTGGGTAGGAATTTTCTCTTTGCAGAGGCTTTGTAATGCTGCTTCCCCAACAGTCACAGATTCACAGATTGCACCGGGTTGAAAGGGACCCTCCAAGGTCACTGTAACAGTGTGAGAGCTGAAATCCCTGTCCCACACTGACAATAACCAGACTAGCTCAGTCTGGAAGCAAATGAAAGCTGTATTTACAAACAAAACTACAATCTATGATGAAATGCAATGAATATGTACAAATATACACAATTCACAACATTTACAAATATGTACAATCAACAGAAAAGCACAACCAAGCCCTCTTTGCTTCCCCCAAGGGGCCTTTCCGCAAGGGGCCTCCCCCCTCAGCCAGAAGGAATACCCCCAAACCCCCCTGGCAGAAGGCAGAGTCAAGAAGAAGAGAGGCTGTTAGACTTAGCTTGTCAAGGTCAGTGTGTTATCTTCAGCCAGAAAAGAAGAAGCAGCAGGCAGACAGAAAACTGAGCGAGCAAGACAAGTCCCCGACTGCCCAAACTCCCCAACCTTGTTTTGGGTAGAGATTCTTAAACATTTCTATCTCTCCAGTGGAAGTGTTTAGAATAATCATTATTTTGCCTTCTTACACCCAATAGGGATTTATTTACATCCTTTTACTTTCTCTGCTTGAATTTTGTGAAGAAAAATTAAAAAGACAGTCTTAAAACCATCACAGTCACCCTGTCCAACCCCTCTGCAATGAGCAGGGACATCTTCAATTACATCAGGCTGCTCACGGCCACATCAAGTCTGATCTTGAATGTCTCCAGGGATGGGGCTTCCACCACATCTTTGAGTGACCTGTTCCAGTATTTTACCACTCTCATTGTGAAGAACTTCCTCCTAACATCCAACTTAAATCTACCCTGCTCCAGTTTCAAACCATTGCTCCTTGTCCTATCTCTACAAGCCCTTCTAAACAGTCCCTCCCCAGCCTTCCTATAGGTCCCCTTCAGATATTGAAATGTAGTTACAAAATCTCCCTGGAGCCTTCTCTTTGCCATGCTAAACAACCCCAATTCTTTCAGCCTGTCTTTATAGCAGAGGTGCTCCAGCCCTCTGATGATCTTTGTGGCCCTCCTCTACATGCAATCCAGCAGGTCCATGTCTCTCCTGTGTTGGGTGCCCCTGAGCTGGACACAGTACTCCAGGGGAGGTCTCACCAGAGCAGAGTAGAGAGAGTAGATCAGTTGGATGAGAGAGTTAGATCAGTTGAGCTCTTAGGTGAGGATTTTGCTCTAGACATAGACATAGGTCTAGACAAGGAATGCCTAGGCCTTCTGAGAGCTAGAAAAGGAAGCAGTACTCCTATGAAAACACAATACACATCAAATTTCTTCAGTAGTGTTTTGAGGATCCACATGGTATAACTGTGAAGAACAGCAGAGAGCTGGCCTGGATAGTCATGAAGATTTCTTCTGCTTCTTTGGTTCTTTACTGTCATAGATGAACTTTTGTTTATCATCCTACAGTCACCCTTTCCTTGATTGTTAACTACAGACATAGGAAAGCCTACATAGAATCATATCTTCCTGGTAGGAAAAGACATTAAGATCATTTACCCTAAACATAATCTAACATCTCCCTGTACACAACTCTTAGACCATGTTCTGAAGCTCCTCATCCAAACATCTTTCAAACACCTCTAGGGATGGTGACTCCATCACCTCCCTGGGCATCCAGTTCCAGTGCCTGATGACCCCTTTGGTGAACAAATTTTTCCTAATATCCAACTTGACCCTCCCCAGGTGCAACTTGAGTCCATTTCATCTTGTTGTATCACTTGTTACCTGGGAGAAGAGGCCAGTCCCCACCTTGATACAACCTCCTTTAGGGAACTATAGAGAGCAATGAGGTCTCCCTTCAGCCTCCCCTTCTCCAGACTAAACAACCCCAGTTCCCTCAGCCACTCACCAAACCTGTTCTCCAGACCCTTCACCAGTTTTGTTGCCCTTCTCTAGAGAGGCTCCTCAATGTCCTTCTTGTAGTGAGTGGCCCAAAACTGAACACAGAACTTGAGGTGCAGCAAGTATTTAAAACACCTCTGTAAGAGTGGGGCTGGCTCTCAGAAGTGCTGACCACCAGATAGGTCCCAGAGAAGTATTTTTTCCCCAGAAACAGCTCCTCTGGATTAAAATTGGAGCCCAAACTCTAGAATCCATCTGCAGTATTTAAGGGCCTACATGACTGAAAAAAACCCCAAATCTGCAAACCAATGGTATGGATCAGCTGGCTTTTGTTTTCTTATAAATGTGGGGGGTTCAACTTGATGATCTCCAGAGGCCTTTCCAACCCCTTCCATTCTGTGATACTGTGGAGCTCAGTGGATGTTCTGAGAAGCTTAGGCAGCTGCACATGCCATGTGGAAATAGAAGGTGGTTTGTGGTACTGGGTTTAACTGCGCGCTGTTCCGTAACACAGTATGGCTGTGAAACAAAGCTGGGCCAAGCTGTGCTTTCTTCTAGAGCTTTCAAGCCTGACTGTGGAGCTCTAATATTGTGCTTCCAATAATGAAATACTGAACATGAAACAAGCAGACAGCTTCTGACCAAGCCTGGGATCTGACTCTATATTATGTACCAAAACCTCTTATGGCTTGGTCCCATGTACACCGTTATTCTTTTTTAAAACAGAACTGCTCAAAGTATTTCTGCCTGAGCAGAGAATAGGACCACTTAGTAAATCAGAAAGAAACCAGAACTGGATTATTGCTGCTGCAGTGTTGTCACTCTCTACAGTTACATCACACCTCATCATTGCTCTGTGCAGCCAAAATGCATTGCAGATTACAAGAGCAGGAGTGAGCAAAGCTCATCTTCTGCACTCACATGTTGACTGTGCTTTTGGTTTTTGGGGGACTTACAAATGATTGAAAGAGCCATATATTAGCAGCAAACATATGCCTCTGCTAATTACTTATCTCTCAAATGCTAACTAGCTTCAAGGAGGGTAGTGGTCACTATAGTGCTTTACAAAGTTACCTAACTACAAAATGGAAGAGAATTGAACCAAAAAAATTTTAGAGGATCCCTAAACAATGTATAAGTTTCTCACTGGTGGCAGCTAAACTTTCAGGTGAAAGGTTTTTCCATTTCATGCACTATACCTAATGCAAGAAGCAGCTTTGTGGAAAAGTTCTGTTTTGTTGGCTCTCTTTCACTTTAAATTTATTTTTTATTTAATGAGGAAAAACAACAACTGCATATAAATAGCCAAAGACATTTGCCTATTTGACTAAAGTTAACTTAAGAGCCAGCTTCCCTCTCCCTCTCCCTCTCCCTCTCCCTCTCCCTCTCCCTCTCCCTCTCCCTCTCCCTCTCCCTCTCCCTCTCCCTCTCCCTCTCCCTCTCCCTCTCCCTCTCCCTCTCCCTCTCCCTCTCCCTCTCCCTCTCCCTCTCCCTCTCCCTCTCCATTCCCCACAAATCTTTATTTTATTTTGTTTTTCATAACAAATCCACGATACAAGATCTGTTTTTTTTTCTCATGTCTCTCAGTATGCAACAAGGAATAGTATGCTGGTTGTAATATACTCAGGAGCTAAACAGATAGTGTTCTTCCTGTGCTGACCAGTCAATCAGATTGGATGAAAACTTGGATTTCACTCCTGCCCATGGTAACCACGATAGTTACACACTTCCTTGGTGCATTGCACAGCCACTGCTCTGGGGCTTCTCAGACAGCTGTAGACATACCAGTTGAGGACCACCACTTCAGTTCAGCAGAGGTCCCTGCTGATCTCCCAATGCCCATTGTATATCTGGAAGGATCCTTCACTTCCCAAGGCTGAAAAACACAGGGTACTAGACTCATAGAACTATAGAACTGTTGAGGCTGGAAAAGACCTCTGAGATCAAGTCCACCACTTGCCTAGTGCTCACAATCCCACCGTTACTGCTAAGACACTACCACTTAAATCATGTCCTTCAGTATCATATCCATGCATCCTTTAAGTACCTCCAGGGATAGAGAATCCACCACCTTCCTAGGCAGCGTGTTCCAATGCCTGATAATGCTTTCTGTGAAGAAAATTTTCCTAATATCCAACTTGAACCTCCCCTAGCACACCTTGAGGCCATTCCCTCTGTCTTGTAACTTGTTGCATGTGAGAACAGACTGATCACTACCTCACTCCCACCTCCTATTCTGGATGTAGAACTTGCCAAAAGTATCACAGAATCACAGAATCAATCAGGTTGGAAGAGACCACCAAGATCATCAAGTCCAACCTATCACCCAACCCTATCTAATCAACTAGACCATGGCACCAACTGCCTCATCCAGGCTTTTCTTAAACACCTCCAGGGACGTCGACCCCACCACCTCCCTGGGCAGCCCATTCCAATGGGCAATCACTCTTTCTGTGAAGAACTTCCTTCTAAGATCAAGCCTAAACTTCCCCCTGCACAGCTTGAGACTTTGTCCTCTTGTTCTGTTGCTGGTTGCCTGGCAGAAGAGACCAACCACCCTTCAGGTAGTTGCAGATGGCAATAAGGTCTCCCCTGAGCCTCCTCTTCTCCAGGCTAAACAACCCCAGCTCCCTCAGCCACTGGTAACTTGTCAAGATAACTTGTGACAAGGTAACTTGTCTCGCAGGTGGGACTGTAAGAGCCTTATGATAAATGAGTAAATTTTGGGTATATCAGCCTGTTGCTGACTGGGCTCAAATGAGGAGTTCATGTATCGATAATTGCACTTTAAGTTGCCTCATTACCATCCCATGTAACAGAATTTCTGTTTGTAGCTGAGGTCAGCTAGATGGCCTTGTACTGGAGCAAAGATGTGTAAGGGATGCATTTAGATTAGATGTCAGGAAGAAGTTCTTTACGAAGGTGGTAAGATGCTGGAATGGGTTGCCCAGCGAAGTTGTAGATGCTGCGTCCCTGGAAGTGTTTAAGACCAGGCTGGGTGAGGCTTTGTCCAACCTAATCTAGTGGGAGGTGTCCCTGCCCATGGTAGGGGGGTTGGAACTAGATGTTTTTTAACGTCCCTTCCAACTCAAGCCATTCTCTGAAATGGAAAATAGAACGATATTCAGTATGAGAATTCTCAAATAATGGTCTTGCTTAGTAGATGGCCTCTTTAGTTGCTGCCTCCATCCTTGAGGCTTTTTGAGCATTCCATTACAGTACAAGGCAAGCAGGAATGCTGATGGCTGAAGTGAACATGCTGTGCTTTATAACAAGTATGTTTGTGACTATCAGCTCGACCCACCAACGGTGCCCTGAGGTGTTTCTGTTGCAGAATTAGAGAATAGTAGGGGTTAAAAGTGACCTCTGGAGGTCATCCAATCCAAACCCCCTACTGAAGCAGGATCACCTGGGCATGCCACATAGGAATGAATCCAGATGGGTTTTAAAAGTGTCCAGAGAAGGAGGCTTCACAAACACTCTGGGCAGCCTGATCCAGTGTTCTGGCAACCTCACAGCAAAGAAGGTTTTCCTCATGTTGAGGTGGAACTTTCTGCTTTCCTTTTTGCGTCCATTGCCCTTCGTTCTGCCAGTGAAAAGTGACTGGCCCTTTCTTCTTGACACCCACCCTTAGGATATTTGTAAAGGTTTAGCAGATCCCCTCTTAGTCTTCTCATCTCCAGGTTAAAGACTCCCAGGTCTCTCAGCCTTTCCTCATCACTCAGATGTGCCAATCCCTTCATCATCCTGGTAGCCCTGTCCGTACAGCATTTGTGTAGGGGGCTCAGGTTTTCTGCCCCATCACAACCCAGAGAAACCTCCAGGTTTGTAGCACCTGGAAAAGTTTCTGGTTCACATAAGAAAGGTGTCTGGACCCAAGCTTAGGAATGTAGTATGCTGTTGATAGCTGGCAGACTGTCTGTACATATAGATACCCAGGGATGCTTTCTACATGGAGTTAATCCAAGATAGGTAGGAATCTTGCCTGTGGTAAGTAATGAGGATTGACCTCCCGGGAAAAAAAAAAAAACAAAACCAGCAAAGGCCAAAACAAAACAAAAAGGTATTAAATCAACTCCTGTTTTCTTATTTCTTCCTTCCTTTCCAGACCAATAATGAGATAAAGAAACAGGATGAGAAGCAAGTGAGACCTGTAACTGAGCAGATGATTGAGTTCAGCATCTTGATTGTCGGTGAACAGTACAGCGAGGACCTGAACGACCCAGCTTCTGCGGAGCATCAGCGGCTCTCTGAACAATTCATCTCTCAGGTGATTACCTCCCCTGACTCTTTGTGCTATCTCTGCAAAGCAAAGCACACAGCACCTGTGTCAGGGCTGTCTTCTCAGGGGCTCTGCAGAACTGTCTTAGGGCTTTTACTGTCTGACGTAGGCTGGCAAGACTAAAAAACTGAAAAGTTTGAGAAGGGACTTTTTACAAGGGCTTGTGATAAGATGAGAGAGAATGGACTGAAGCTGGAAGAGGGGAGATTTAGACTGGATAATAGAAAGAAATTCTTCACAGTGAAGCTGGTGAGACACTGGAACATGTTGCCAAGGGAGGTTGTGGGTGACTCCTCCCTGCAAGTGTTCAAGGCCGGATTGGACAAAGCCTTGAGCAACCCAGTCTAGAAGGAGGTGTCCCTGCCCATGGCAGGGGGGTTGGAGCTAGATGACCTTCAAGGCCCCTTCCAACTCAAACCATTCTATGAATCTATGAATCCATGAAATATTCACCCATCGTGAAGACACACTCTTCTGTCTGACATGCTGCCTTTCTGCTGCATTGTGTGTAGTGCACCAGCTGCCAGACACCCAATGCTCTAGTTTTATTTTTGTGTTTCTCATGAAATAGCCTGCTATCATTTTTGCAGGCAAAAGAAGTAAAAATATGGTTTTTTTTAATTATTAGAAAATTATGCTGAAGCCGTGAATGGGGACATACTCTAAACAGGACCTTTCTGAAGGACTGCTCCCTGTCTTCTTTCCCCATTTTCTGATTTACTTTGCCTCGGGTTAGCAAAAGAAACTAAGCTAGATGCTATTAATAAATGAAAAGCCTTTCCACTTATTTTAGTCCTTTTTAAAGACCTACCAGGGCTAACAAACTCATTCATTATTTCTGCTCAGGAGAGACATTTTCTTAGATGAATTGCCTGCACTGCAATGAAGTAGTCTCTGAAATCTAGGCTGACACAACAACCTTTGTTCCTCATTTCTGCCTAGAATGGGAGCACATTTTAAATCCTTCCAGCCAGTTTGTACACACTTAAATCCCATAGGAGTGAGTGGGAATGAGCCATGGTTAGGCACTTACTTCAAAGAAAAAAAACAAGTGTGTGTTATAGATGTAATTATGTACACATACATTCTTGATTTCTTAAAACTTGATTTCAAGGTAATTTAATATTGTTTAATATTTAATTTTTAAAATGTAATGTTTTCATTTGTATGTTACAAATAAAGTTACTTCCCAACAAAATACAGATACATATTTAAAATGTGATCATACTACTGTCTCCTGAATTTCCTGTCCCTATTTTTTCCAATATCAATTATGGTAACTTTATTTTTGCCATCATTTTCTTGTTTCAGTGAGTTTGTCTTTCCTTTCTCTTGGGAGAGCAATCTAGGGTGCCATACAGCAGCACATCATAACCACAGAATCATAGAATGGTCTGGGTTGGAAGGGACCTTAAACATCATCTAGTTTATGCTTTCTCTAGCTTTGCTTCCTTCTTAGTCCTGTGTAGTTGGGGTTCTCTGTTGAATCCCTTCCAGTGGGGCTAACCATGTGCCAGACCCTGGCCAGATGGGAAAGAGATATACTCTTCACTGCAGCCAAAAAGCATCACCACAACTGTCACAAGTTGCTAGCATAGGCTAGACATCTCAATTTTCCTAGTTGTGTGGCCAAGTAGCAATGCCATAGTGTGTGTGGAAGAAATGTTAGATGGGACACAGTCCACCTGGCATGTGGATGTTCCACTCCTTTGATCCCTTGCCTGGTTTTCTCTGTGCTTGGATGAAGAAATATTGTCAGCAGCACTTCGATTGTTTAAGTCTCAGCAGAGGCAGTTTAAAAATAGGGAGACTGGTGAGGGGAAGAAGAATTTGAGGAGTGAAAAATAATCCTCAACTGGCAAGGCTCTTTTGAAAGGAAAAAAGAACCCTAAACCAGCATGATCAATATTCTGTTTCTTGATTTTGACTCATGCAGCACAGTTGACTATTGAATTAAGCCTGGATGTGCTGCCATTTTGCTGCTCCCATTTGTGTTTTGGTGTAACAGTGCCAAACACTTGTGAGCCCTTTGCCCAGTGAGGGCACTGGAGATGAACCATGTTTCGCACTATGCAACACAGTCTAAGAGGTCCCTGCTCTCGTGGTGGATGCTCCTCCTATAAGTGGCTGCAATACAAAACATTTTCCCAAATTCTTTTTAATCCTGAGAAGTTTGGGGAATAACAAAAACTTTTTGGACAGAAAAATGTTGGTGCTGCATAAATAAGAGAAAGAATATTGTCTGTTTGGCTTCCACCCCCCCTTTGAATATTTCTATAAAGTTTTTGGGACTGTTGGACAGTTTTTCGTACTTCTTCTTTTTCTAATAGTGAAACAATGTCACCTGTCACCAAAACAATTCTGAAAGCATTTTTCTCAGCTTTAACAACTTAGATACAGTTTAAGAAAATGTTAAAAATACTTCTTGATTTTTCACTAAATGAGTAAGGTGGAGGAAATCTGTGCTAATTTTTTGTTTTGTATTGTTTCCCCCTCAAAATAGATGAAAAATGTATTTGAAGGACTACCTGGATATAAAAACATCCATGTCCTGGATTACAGGTAAAAAGATACTGGTTTGTAAGTGGTGATTGAACCTGATCATGTATGTGCTAGCACCACACTTGGAAGAAAATCAGCCATGTGCATGGGAGTTCTTGGGATGGATTAACCAAAGGACAAGTGCTTTCAAACTTGGCACTTCTATATACAGAGGTAGAAATAGAAATACAGGACTGTATGTAAATGCAGTCATTTCTTGTTTTGCTCTTGGCATTCACCAGAGAATCTCACATTGCCAAATCTACAAATCACATCTCCACTTGCCTGGATTTTAGGAGCAGGCATTCTAATTCAAGATTCTACCCTAAAATTAAAAGAGGTCTTTTCTAATTTAAATTCAGTATCTGATACATCTTCACTACTGGTGACATGTCCTAGTATTAAACAAGGAAGAACACAGAAACCTTTCTGAAGAAATGTGTTGTATTTAACATTTTTTTTTTCAACTTCTTGATGTTCATTTTGGGGTGTCTCTAAAGATTGGTGTTTGAGATAGGTAAAGGTCTTTCTCCCTTTGATCAAACCAAAAATGGCTGAATAGTTTGATACAAAAGTTTCACTCTATTTCTCTAAATATTTCTTTTAAAGACTAGTTTCCTCAAGTCAGTTTGTGCTTTGGAATGATATTTTAAGTTAATTTGGGGAAAAAGAGGTTCCTATATATTATTCATTGAACATCTGATGCCTGAGTTTTGGGGTACATGGATCACAACCTATGATTTTCCTTCGATAGACTGGATAGAACTTTCAGAAGCTAATGAGACTGTTCATGAGTTAATCTAAATTGTTTTTTCTTTGTGAATTTGTTAGCTGTGTTTCTTAGAATTTATTAGCTGGAATATTCTAGTTACACATGTAACAGCTATACTGGGAAAGGTTTTATGGTAGGAACCAGCCTGCATGAAATATCGCAGTTGAATGAAAGCAGAACAGTTTGTTATCAAGCAGAATAACTACGCAGCTTATAACTATTTGCTGTATTTCTTCTCAAATTTGTGTGCCCTGTAGAATACAAAAGCAAATTTGTTAAAGTCGGAAGACAAAGGAGATTATAACATTGATTTAACAGATTTTGTTACTGTGTTTTGTTTTGTTTCTACCTTCAGCTCTCCTGAGGACGACAGGTAAAGACAACTATTTAATAGATGCTATCATAATACAGATAGAAAAACATGTTTAGCTGGAGGACACTGTTTTAGGGATTTGTAGATTTGGCTCCAGAGTAAGAAAATTATCCAGCAAAAATATTTTATGAAGGAGTTATACCAGAAACTGCAAGTAACTGATCTATTTTGAGTACAGATAAACCTAATTTAGTTAAAAAGATTACTTGGTCAAAATCTTCCCCTACACAACACAAGTCAGCTACTGGGCTAATGGATATATGAGTCTCTTTTTGGAAGAAAACAAAATTCCTTAAAGAGAACTTAAGATCTTTTTACTTTGCAGCAAAGTATTGAATAAATACAGGTTAATTATTATTATAGAAATGAAAGTAGGTAAGAAAACCATAGTTCTCCAGCAAATGCAGCTACTTCAAGGCCTGAGGTGCTGCACATCTAAGCAGTAGTTTTATAAACATTCTTTAGCAGAAGATGAGATCAGTCTGGACTTGTTCTCTATCAGGTACATGCAGGATAAGCATTCAAAATTCTGCTCCTCTAGTATTTTAAGAATTTTACAAGACAGAAAATTAACTGCAGCCTTTAACTTACTCCAGGTACTATTTTCTTTACTTTGTTTCTCAGCAGAGGAGTTAACCAGTTTCCACAAAGAGTTTTACAGAGAATGAGCATTTTAATTTTAGAAGAAAGCTTAGAAAACACAAGTCTCTTCACAAACAATAGTGACTTAAAGCCATCCTTTACTATTCTTCATTTCTGCAGGCTGAGATGCATGCAGCTATTCAAAAAGGCTAAATTCCAAGCACCAGATGTTTTAGCCCTTTGCAGACAGATGATAGTGTAGCAGCTATTATTTAGGAATTACTAACTGCAACTGACAGCAGAGTTGTATTAAGTAAAAGTTAATGCTCCTCCTTTACCACTGCTATCCTTTTTTATTTCCTCTGCTCAAGTCAGTGCCCACAGTGAGCCTGTGGTGGGCTCATCTCAATGGTAGAGCCAGCAGCAAAACTCCAGCAGGCTCCTGGTTCTAGTCAGTGTGTTTCCTGATTATTTCTCTGGATCTGGGGCTTTAGAGACTTCTCTAAACAAAGCCACTACTGTAGCAATCCAGTCCAGCTCTGTGCAATGAGGAAAACCTGTCTTTGGAGAAGGTTTTTCTAACACTTCATAGATTACTTCATTTTCTTGCTGTGTCCTGTGTACAGCCAAAATAGATTTTCTAAAGCTCCCTTGTGTTTCTGCCCAGTGTATGGTAAATCTGATTGATGTCTATGCAGTCATGTGAGAGAGGACATCCAGATGTATGCAGGAAAAGAAAATTAAGAAACCGGAGGAGATTTAACACGGAAAAAAGCTAAACTGTACACAGATACAAAGCTCAATTGAAGAATAAATTACCAAATGAGTCTAGAAAAATGTTCCTAATTATAAGCTGTATTAAGTAACATTTAACTGCTATTAAAGACATTATTTCAAACAGACTGACACTGCACAACGACAGTGATCAGGGCTCCCTCTTGCTACGGTAGATTGCTACTATATGCAGCCTGGTTTTCTTGGCTGTTTTCACAGCCCAGAGCCATTCCCATCACTGGCATGATCTTAAAATCATCACTCACACTACTGTGTACTGGTGGGCCTATTAATAATGCTGGCAGAAAGGCAACGTTTTGGTCAGCTTGTGGTATGTCTGCCATTCGCTAACAAATACAGAGCTGGGACCAGACCAGGTACCAGGTTCTGGTGGCCTTTTTCTTGAGAACTTTGCAGTGGTGGAAAGCATAGGCAGGGACATACAAGAGGAATAAGGTGGATATTAGGAAACATTTATTTCCTGCAAGAGTGGTCAGGCATTGGAACAGGCTGCCCAGGGAAGTGGTGCAGTCCCCATTGCTGGAGGTATTCAAGAAATATGTGGACATAGCACTTTGGGACATGGTTTAATAGCCATGGTGGTGTTAGGTCACTTGATGATCTTAGAGGTCTTTTCCAACCAAAACAGTTCTATGATTCTATGAAAATAATTATATTTTTTAAAATTTAGAATCCTTTAAAGAAAAATAAAAATTAAAAAGGTTCTTGGGGGGAAAAATGCTGCTTGTTCTATCGTGGAAAACCTTAAATCTCTCACCTTTATTCTCTTTCTTTTTGTACAACTGAAGTGGGGTGGAAGTTCATTATGCTGTTACATTTGATGGAAAAGCCATCAGCAATGCCACCTGGGACCTGATTAACCTTCATTCGAACAAGGTGGAGGACAACTTCTTTATGGGCATAGAGGACAATCCAACAGTTGTGTACACTATCAGTGATTTCCGAGATTACATTGCTGAAATCCTCCGGAAAAATGCCTTGCTTGATAACATTTCCTTGTCTTTAGATGTTAACTCTCTTCATCTTACTAATGGTGAGTATTAATCATGATGCCATAAATAGTATTGGTGGTGAGCCAATATTTGAAGTTTTGTATAATTGGTCTCAGATGAGTGAGTTATTCAGCTGCCCTCTGAATAATTAAAAAGAAACAATAAAAACTATTGTGTTGTAGCTTGTTTTGCTGATCTTAACCAAGACAAGTCCTTAGCAGAAGTATTCCATTCTTAATCCATTAGATTATCCTTTCTCCTGCTTTGCAATGAGGTTCATGATATGCAGTTTCAGGAATAGTTCCAAAATTTAACAGCAATAGAAGGGGAAATGTGGTTCACACGATGCATACTGCACTAAGATGATGCTTACCTTAGCAGTGCTGTGTTGGCCTTGAGTAGCATAAAGGAAATACCTGGTTTATCCTGCTAGAGGTGGTGGGAAGTTTTGTCCACCCTTTGTTCTCATTTTTCATCTGTAGTTCCTGTCACAAATCTAAAGGCATTTCCAGAAACAAAATCTCTCTGGGAAACATTTTCAAAATATTTAGGTAATGGTTGGGCTTGATGATCTTAAAAGGTCTTTTCCAACCATAGTGGTTCTGCAACAAATCTGAGGTGAGGGAAAGGTTTTCAGCCAAACTTGCAAAACAGCTTCCTCACACTGCTCCTACAGTCTTTAGATCCCAAGTATTTCTATTTCCACAGTGAAAGAAATACTACACCCTACACCAGAAGACCCATCCTGGATTACTGAGCATCCAGTTGTGCTAGAGCGTCCAGAGTTGGATGTAAGTATGTTCTGAGTGCTGGCCTTTGGACACATTTTAACAACTTAACTCAGAAAGGTCGAATTGCAGCCAGCACCCAGAGCTTCTATAGCCTCTTGTTCATGCAGAATAAGTAATAATGAAGGTCCAGTTTATATTGGAAGAAAATCTCTGGTGAAATCTCTCATCTGAGAATTTGGTATCTATTGCACAAGAGTTTTCTGTGATCCTCTTCTATCAGACAGCAGTAGTTTCTGTTTCTATATCCAGGCCTTGCTTCTTAGGCTTCCTTTTGTCTGTTTTTATCTCATATTTAGACAGTAAATTGCTCTAAAGACATGATTCTTCCCACAACACTTTCACTGGAAAGCAAGACCTAGATTTAAGCCCTAAAGCTCTCTGCTGGAAGAGATAAAATAACAAGTTTCTCTTTTATGTTTCTGTGTTACTTTTGCTGAAAGTCCTCAGTTCAGTTTTCAAATGATGTCTATCCACTTAAAGCCAGCAAAGGAAACACAGAAAAATACTATTATTTTTAATTAAATAAATTATTTATTAACTCTTGAAATTTTAACAATTTCCTCCAATTACCTCCGGAACAACCTGAAGTTCCCCAATGGACAGGGACTTGGTGTCTCTATCTGTGTATGTACAATGTAAAGGAGCTTGAAGCAGAGATACCAGGTTAGGTGCTAGCAACACTAAGATCAAATCAGTTAGTTCTACTGACAGCTAGAACCTCTGAATGACAAAGCATTGTCTGGGATTAACGATTTATCCAGTAGGTTTCTATTCTGCACTCTGTTGTGTAACACAGAGGTGCCTTCAAGAAGAAATGAGCTCAGTTTGTACCACAAAACCCAAGTCCATCTTTGCTTGATGGGAGGTTTCCACTAAGTTCATTATGACATAAAGTATGAGCACAGACACGTGTAATTTCAGGCCAATTTCTGAAACTTTGTGGAAGCAAAAGTCGTAGTCACTTCATGAAATCCCAATACTCTTGTTGGAATGGTCACAGGTATAATATCCCTAATTTCATGCCACTTTTCCCTGAGCTTTAAAAAATAATCATTGCTATCTGAAGTGCAAATTCATATTTTCTGGAGCCCCTATTACAAGAGGGATATGGACGTGCCAGAACGTGTCCAGAGAAGGGCCACCAGGATGATCAGAGGGCTGGAGCACCTCTCCTATGAGGAGAGACTGAAAGAGTTGGGGCTGTTCAGTCTGGAGAAGAGTAGGCTCCGAGGTGACCTTCTTGTGGCCTTCCAATATCTGAAGGGGGCTACAAGAAAGCTGGGGAGGGACTTTTTAGGATACCAGGTAGTGATAGGACTAGGGGGAATGGAACAAAGCTGTAAATGGGGAGATTCAGACTGGATGTAAGGAAGAAGTTCTTCACCACGAGAGTGGTGAGAGCCTGGAATGGGTTGCCCAGGGAGGTGGCTGAGGCCCCATCCCTGGAGGTGTTTAAGGCCAGGCTGGATGAGGCTCTGGCCAGCCTGATCTAGTGTGAGGTGTCCCTGCCCATGGCAGGGGGGTTGGAACTAGATGATCCTTGTGGTCCCTTCCAACCCTGACTGATTCTATGATTCTATGATACGGATTTGCAAGAGATGGCTTAAACAAGGTGTGGATAAACATTGTTAACTGTCAGGTAAGGGATTTCTCTTTACTAAAGCTATCTAACAAGATTGAAACATTGCAGATGTTTATTTTAGTTAAGACAAAGGGTTCTGCCACCTTTACTTTCTGTCTGCGGATATTCTGACAGATGTGCAGGCAAGGACATTTTAGCATAGAGGCAGCTTTGCAGTTATAAGTTTTAAATCAATTTTAAGGAATAGTATGTGCAAGAAAAAATTGTGGAAGTGACTTTTTTTCTAATTATGGACTCTGATTAACAATGTCATCTATGTCTTCAGTCAAAACCTCAAATTATGCAAAAAACATTGAGTATATCCAAGAAACAGCTGTATGCAATCTATACTACACAGATAAATTTCAGAAATTCATAAACTCACTTAAAGAGTAAACAAGGTTGAAATGATTCATCAGTTACTTCCACAGATATAAAACCTGTATGGCTCAATACCGCACTGCTAAAACTGTTACCTCTGAAAAAAAATTTTGCTGTTATTTTTCTTAGTTGATCTGAGAATAAGTTTGATTTGTATTATCATACACACTCTTGACATAATGTGGGACTATCATGACTCACTATCTAATTGCTAGCAGATGGGACCAACTAGTCATTAATTCTTCTGAGTTTTACAACATTTTAAAGTGAAGAAAAAAAGCAAGTTTAGCTTTTGCAAAGTGTATTTTCTTATTATTTCTGTTGAGTTGTAACAGGTAGAATCCTCTGGCTTGCAGAATACAATGCCTTTCTGGCAGCAGCAGATGGAAAATCAGGGAGGAGGTCCTGTGTTTTTAGTCATCTGTCATATTTGTAAGTCTTTCAAAAGACATTAGTGAAAATCAGAGGTTGCCAATATGATATTAAACTTGTTAATATAATATATTGCACTGTAACAAGAATTGTTGAATAGTGTTAGTTGCCATGGGAACATATATCCACATTCAAATAAATGATGAAGTGCAATCCCTGGCAACTAAATGCTCACATTAACAAAGAAAAAAGAAAGAAAAAATATATTGAGAAGCTCTTGCTGGTAGGCCTTATTCATTCTTTATGGAATTTATATGTGTAATTTGTTTCTAAATTTGCACAGTAACTTTCTTTACAGCTTTATTTATGGTGGTAAATTTTGCCAAAAAAAGGTAATTAATGGAACACATCTAGATGGGATTTATGCTTTTCAACTGATTTATTGTTACCACAGAAATTAAAAATGGGAGGAGACTTTGGTGGCATAAAAGTCTACAAAAATGTGATCAACACAGGTAGACAATTTACTAATAATACTTTAACTGGCTTGTTTCAAAATGTGTTCACAAGCACTTTGAATGAAGTTGAAAATTTAATTCACCCACGTTTCAACCAGGAGAAAATTTTAATTAAAAAATATTTTGTTTTCCTGTTACTCAAATGAAAAAAAAAGAGATGAGACTGAAATGGTGAGCTACAGAAATCGTAAAATTGTTTTGGTTGGAAAGGACCTCTAAGATCATCGAGTCCAACCAATGGCCATTAAACCATTTCCCAAAGTGCCATGGCCACACTTCACCACCTCTCTGGGCATCCTGTTCCAATGCCTTACCACTCTTTCAGGAAAAAGAATTTTTTCCTAATATCCAACTTGAACCTCCCCTGGCACAATTGCCCTCGTCCTGTCACTCGATACTGGGGAGAACAGACTGAACCCCACCTCACTCCAGCCTCCTTTGAGGGAGTTGTAGAGAGCAATGAGGTCTGTCCCCATCTCCTTTTCTCCAGACTAAACAACCACAGTTCCCTCAGCAGCTCCTCACCAGATCAGTTCTCCAGACCCTTCACCAGCTTTGTTACCCTTCTCCGGACATGCTTCTTGTGTGGTTTGGCCAGCTTCTATATCACTCCTCTTCTTAGATGGATAGGGGAGAGGGGAAAATATAACTAAAGGCTGGTAATAAGGTAGAAGCAATTTAATAATGCTAAGGAGAAGAAAAGAGCAAAGGCCATGCATGGAAGCAAAAGCGCAGAGAGATGTCATTCTCTACTTCCCATCAACAGACAGTGGTTTGTCACTCTGGGAAGCAGGACTCTAACACATCTAACACTGCTTGCTCTGAAGGACAGACACCATGGATGAATATCCCCACACCTCCTTTCACTTAGTCCTTATATATCTGAGCTGATGTCATATGGCATGGAATACTCCTTGGGTCAGTTTGGGTCAGCTGGCCCAGCTGTGTCCCCTCCCAAGTACGTGATCTCTCAGTGTACTCTTGGGGCAGGGAAATGTTGGAAAAGCACAGCTTGGGCTCTCTGTTCAACAGTAGCCAAAACACTGATGTGTTATCAACACCCAGCTACAGCACTGCAAAACACAGCACTAGAAAGATGCTCCGAGGGGAATTAACTCCAGCTCAGCCAAACCCAATGCACTTCAGCACCTCAGTGTCCTTCCTGTAGGAGGGGCCAAAACCTGAAGCCAGTATTCAAACCTCATTACAGAAACCTGTGCCCACTGCCCACTTCATTATGACTATGACATCAGCAAGTGGTTAGTTCTTAGTGAACTGCTTCTTGAAATTGTTTGGCAGTTTTTCTTACTCCAGTGGGATTTTCTTGGTTTATATTAGATTATTGCACAGCACTGGTATGCATATGAAACACTGATCCCTGAGTTGTAGTCAGTCAGGTTGCTTTTGTAGCCTTGGCCATATAACAATCTCTTTGTTGTATTTTCCCCGTATAATTACCTCATGAAACATCATGGTAGTAGACTATTATTTAAAGATGAAGTGTGCTAAGAACTAAATCTTGTGCTAAACAAAATTATTGGGGTAGGGAGTAATAAGCAAGTGGTGTGCAAACTGGAGATTCAAAAACATTTAAAAAGATATTTCAAGCAATTTGCAAATGCATTGTGCTTAGACTTTGTTATTCATCAGTACTGCTGATAGGCTCTTTTCTCTTCCCCTTCCCCTTCTCCTTCCCCTTCCCCTTCCCCTTCCCCTTCCCCTTCCCTTCCCCTTCCCCTTCCCCTTCCCCTTCCCCTTCCCCTTCCCCTTCCCTTCCCCTTCCCTTCCCTTCCCCTTCCCTTCCCCTTCCCCTTCCCCTTCCCCTCCCCCTCCCCCTTCCCCTTCCCCTCCCCCTTCCCTTCTTCTCTTCTTCTTCCTACACAGGCATTTCAGCTTTGAGACTAAACTTATTTCATGTTCTAAATACCCTTCTTTATATGATGGTCTTTGTTTCCCTCCTGAGTTCTCACACCCAGAAACTAAAAGATAATGAATAACCACAGGGTCATTTATTCTACATTCAAGTTCAGCTTCTAGACTGTTTTATGTATCATAGTAATTATAATATTACAATTACCATATTATGTAGCTGACAAGTAAAAGCTGTTCCTGCTTTAGGAAGACAGGTAGTACTGTGCACACCTATATTTGATTTAACTGGAAATGAGCAGATCCGGTTTTTCAGTAAAGGAAAGGAGATGGGGTGGCAATAGACAGTAAATAATCTCAAAGGTCTCTTCCAACCTCAACAGTTCTGTGATTCCCTTTTTGGTGGACATGACTGGACACATGAAATGTATGTCACAAGGATGTGCATTTTACATGCACATTGCAGATAATTACCGAAGAGTATCTATTTGCCAAGTCCTCCCAGTCTGGCCCCTCCTGCTGCTGTGCATTACTTTCTCAAAGAGGCAGGAGCAAGCAGATTTTGTTGTTGGCTGCTGTTAGCAGCCTTGATGGGGTCAGCCAATGCTTCCCCTGTAATGATGGAAATATTAATAGTGGGTTTATGTTCCAGGACAGCACCTTTTTAGCTGAACGGCCTTCAGCAGATGAATCAACTGTCAGCAATACCTTGCCCTTTGATTTCACCAAACCAGATTCCACTTCAGATAGTGATCAGGAGAATGACAATGAAATCTGGCCAAGACCAGAAAATCTGGACTATGGGGCCAGTTTGGCACCTGAAGCTCCGCTCTCCTCAGAGACTGACGTCACTTCTTTGCCTGATGGTCTGAATTTAGAGGATGGGAATCAGACTCCTCATTTGGTCACTGTGCCAGTGGACTCTCTGGAATGGCTTTCAGCCCGTAATTCTTTAGAAGGTAAGTTAATGCCTTTGACTGAAGATTGATTTGGTTGCCAGTGTTTCCTGATACTCACCAGAAGTATAGAGGTCACCAAAATGGCTTTTCAGAAAGGTCCAAAAAACTGTCTCTCTCTCTGACAGTTTTTACCTTTCCTGTAGGCACATATCCAACAACAATATGCTGAGGTAAAATGCTTGTAACAGTTAATGATGCCTGTTCATCCCTCCAGGAAATAGTGTGCAGCATGGTACTTGTTTAAGGGCATGCAAGTATTTTCACATGTCTTCACTTGGCCCATAGAATATGTGAATTAAAATCAGGAGAGGTCAACAGGGGTCCTTCTGCCTTTGACATACAAAGGCCAGGAAAACATACTGAATACAGTTGCACTGAACACAGATCTAGAGACCACAAAATGTATGTAATTTGACAGGTTTTATTCCAAACAACAACTAATTGGAAATGTATTTTTATTTTTCCATGTTTGAAGATACTGGACTATCTGAAGACCTTTTGCCTTTAAGTCCTCCTCGCTTTGTGCCTGAAGAACTCCCTTCTACAGATGACTATGAAGTTCCTCTGCTTTCTGCACCAACAGTGGCCTCTTCATCAGGGATAGAGACTGATATAAAAGAAGCAGTATCTGCTGAGAAGGAAGAAGTAACCCAAGGTAGTCCTGCAGGCAGTAAGGATGTAGACTCTGTGTTGTACCAGCCTGTGGAAGAAATTCCTTTTCCTTCAGAAGAACATCCTATGGAAGATGAAACTGATATGTATCTTGGAGATAGAGTTATATTTGATGATGGGTCTGGTTCAGCTTTTGATGGTTCAGGAAAAGAAATGGAATCAAGTATTTGGCCTTGGGAAGAAGCAACACTGGAACCAGTTTTCTACCCTGGTTCTGATAGCTGGCTTGAAGATGACAATGAGTCTTTGTTATTCAGACCTGATGATATTCCTGAAGGCATGATCTTAGACTATATTCTTAACTCTGGGAATAAATTAGATGATGAACCTTCCAAAAATGAGAATGAAGGTATGGACGGTATAAAAGAAGATTTCCTTGATGAGTCTGAAACATTTGTCTTTCCAGAGACTGCAACTCAGCAAGTACCTCTACTGCAGACAGAAGAGTTGTCATCTGTGGAACCACCTACACAGACACAAACCTTGGGTGTGTATGAATCTTCTTCTGTTAAACCATCCTTGGTTTTGGAGCCTTCAGAGGACCATTCCTTTGTAGACATGCCAACTGGAGAGGTCCCTGTCTCACCACATGATACAGGTCTGTCTGTAGAAGATAGTCTCCTTACTTCTACAGAGACTGTCAGTATGGAGCAACCTGAAGAGCCCAGCATAGACCAGGACATCATCGAACAACAACATGAAGACAGGACAACAGTAGAAGAGCTATTCACAGTGCAGCAGTCAGGGGTAACTGAAGCTGCTACAATAGGCAGGTTGGACACTATCTCTTCAGAAACTGTTCTGACTACATATCCTTCCATGGTATACCCAGATGCCTACACGGTAAGCCCTGATGCTTTCACAGAAGACCTGGCAGGCCAAGACACTCGTGGATTAGTGGTGACAGCTGCCACTCATGTTTCAGTTGCAGTTCCTTCTGTAACAGATAAGACTGATGTCCTAGAGAGCTTTACTGGACATGTCGGTACAGATCATGACACACATGTTTCTGTGAGCTTCAGCACTGTTGAGCTTCTGTCCCATTTCCCTCCTGTGACTACCTCAACAAAGCTGGGAGATGAAACAACGCAAGTCCTGGATGTTTCTGTGGACTTGGGTCACAGGAGTACTGTCCACTTTTCTCCTGAGCTGACTGAGGAGGGAAGCAGTGTGACTAAAAGTCACGTGGAGCTAACAACTCGTGTCCAGTCCACAGAGATGGCCAGTGTGGCTTGGGCCACGCACGAAAATCACAGCAGCACTCCTGTCCCATCACGTTCTCTAGTTGTGTTTTTCAGTCTTCGGGTCACCAACATGATGTTTTCAGAGGACCTGTTTAATAAGAACTCCCCTGAATACAAAGCATTGGAGCAGCGTTTCTTGGAGCTGGTAAGAA
The DNA here is from genome assembly GCF_027791375.1 of Indicator indicator. Taxonomy (NCBI): domain Eukaryota; kingdom Metazoa; phylum Chordata; class Aves; order Piciformes; family Indicatoridae; genus Indicator; species Indicator indicator. Next base: position 85,688,303 of record NC_072010.1, read on the forward strand.
TCTCTCCTGTAGAAAAAGACCTGGGAGTCCTGGTGGACAACAGGATGAGCATGAGTCAGCAATGTGCCCTTGTGGCCAGGATGGCCAATGGGATCCTGGGATGCACCAAAAAGAGTGTGGCCAGCAGGCTGAGGGAGTTCCTCCTCCCCCTCTTCTCTTTCCTGGAGAGACCACATGTGGAGTATTCTGTCCAGTTCTGGGTTCTCCAGTTCAAGAAGGACAGGGAACTGCTTGAGAGGGTATAGCAAAGGGCTACAAAGATGATTAGGGGACTAGAACAACTCTAATAAAAAAAAGACTGAGGGACTTGGGGCTTTTTAGCTTGGAGAAGAGCAGACTGAAGGGGATCTGATTAATGTTTACAAATACTTAAAGGGCAGGTGTCAGGAGCATGGGACCAGTCTTCTTTCAGAGTTGCCCAGAGATGGAACAAGAGGTAATGGGCACAGCTTGAACATAGGAAGTTCTGTCTAAACTTGAGGGTGTTTGAGCAGTGGAACAGGCTGCCCAGAGAGGTGGTGGAGTCTCTATCTCTGGAGTCATTCAAAGCTCACCTGGATACCATTGCAACCTGCTCTAGGTAAACCTGCTCTGGTATTTGAATAAAATAATTCAGGTTCCTGCTGCCTGTTGCTGTAACAGTGCAAAGGTTCAAAGATTCAGCTTTCCTGTCATATCCCCTGTGTTGCAGCTGGTGCCCTACCTTCAGTCAAACCTGACAGGCTTCCAGAATCTGGAAATCCTGAACTTCAGAAATGGCAGCATAGTGGTGAACAGTCGGATGAAATTTGCCAAACCTGTGCCTCGGAACGTCACCAACGCTGTGTACATGATCCTGGAAGACTTCTGCAACACTGCCTATCACACCATGAACCTGGCCATCGATAAATACTCCCTGGATGTGGAATCAGGTAAGGATGGCAGGGAAACACAGCTTGGAGCAAGGGATTTAGACTGACTCAAGCTTTAAGAATTTAGTAAGGAGCCCAGCCATTTAGAAACTGCACACTGCTCATCACAGGCTTCGCTTTTAAAAAACAACATTTCTTCACAGATTTCAAAGAAACAAACAAAAAGCATGGTAGATTTAGATTGCCCCTTAGGAAGAAGTTCTTTCTTATGTGGGTGAGGAGACACTGGAACAGGTTGCACAGAGGGGCTGTGGATGCCTCCTCCCTGGAAGTGTTAAGGTGGTTGGAGCAACCTGATCTAGTGGGAGGGGTCCCTGCCCATGGCAGTGGGGGTTGGAACTAGATGATCTTTAAGGTCCCTTCCAAATCAAGCCATTCTGTGATTTTACTTATTTGCAAAATATAGTTCCAGCAGACCAGAGAACACTTGAGGACATATTCCAGTAGGAAAAAGAATACTTTATACTTGTTTTTTTTTTTGACTAGCTTGTTGGATGGTCTTAGCCATATCACCGACATGCACTGTGCAGCAGAGGAACACTTCCTAGCACTGCTTCACCTTAACAGAACCTTTTGTTACTCAGGAAAGATGTGTGATGGATTTCTGCAAAAAAAAGAAAATGGCAGCACATAGCCAGGGCTTTGTTCAGTTAATGTTCTCCTGTCTCATTAGTATTTTCTGCTTTATGTATTCTCAGGTGAACAAGCAGATCCCTGCAAATTCCAGGCCTGCAATGAGTTCTCTGAATGCATAGTAAATCGCTGGAGTGGGGAAGCAGAGTGTGTCTGCAATCCTGGCTACCTGAGCATCGAGGGGCTGCCCTGCAACAGCATCTGTGACCTGCAACCAAACTTCTGCTTGAATGACGGGAAGTGCGACATCAGCCCTGGGCAAGGCGCCATCTGTAGGTAGGTCATCCTGAAACACCTTCTTGTCTCATGCTTTTCTCTCTTTCTCTTGGTCTCTCCTTCTTTCTTTCTTTCTTTCTTTCTTTCTTTCTTTCTTTCTTTCTTTCTTTCTTTCTTTCTTTCTTTCTTTCTTTCTTTCTTTCTTTCTTTCTTTCTTTCTTTCTTTCTTTCTTTCTTTCTTTCTTTCTTTCTTCTTTCTTTCTTTCTTTCTTTCTTTCTTTCTTTCTTTCTTTCTTTCTTTCTTTCTTTCTTTCTTTCTTCCTTTCTTCCTTTCTTCCTTTCTTCCTTTCTTCCTTTCTTCCTTTCTTCCTTTCTTCCTTTCTTCCTTCCTTTCTTCCTTCCTTTCTTCCTTCCTTTCTTCCTTCCTTTCTTCCTTCCTTTCTTCCTTCCTTTCTTCCTTCCTTTCTTCCTTCCTTTCTTTCTTTCTTTCTTTCTTACTTTCTTTCTTTCTTTCTTTCTTTCTTTCTTTCTTTCTTTCTTTCTTTCTTTCTTCTTTCTTTCTTTCTTTCTTTCTTTCTGTCTTTCTTTCTTTCTTTCTTTCTTTCTTTCTTTCTTTCTTTCTCTCTTTCTTTCTATCTTTCTTTCTCTCTTTCTTTCTCTCTTTCTTTCTCTCTTTCTCTTTCTTTCTTTCTCTTTCTTTCTTTCTTTCTTTCTTTCTTTCTTTCTTTCTTTCTTTCTTTCTTTCTTTCTTTCTTTCTTTCTTCTTTCTTTCTTTCTTCTCTCTCTTCTCTCTCTCTTTTTCTCTCTTTCTCTTTCCCTCTCTTTCCCTCACTCTCCTTTCTTTCCTCCCTTCCTTCCTGTTTGACAAAATGTCTTTCCATGTCCAGCCACTTTATTTGCACATAACATCCTACAAGATCTGTGCAAAATTCCATAAGATAATGTGAGACATAATGATTATCATTCTTCTTATGCTGCTGAGCATTGGTCCCAATATTAACATTTGTTTTCCTATGCATAATTGGAAATGAGACAATAAAAAGAATTTCTTTTATAAAGCAGAAACATCAGGAAATAAAACTAACTTGGAGAAATGGTAGCGATGGAATTTACAAATTGCCTTCCTTGACCTTTGGGCACAGAATTTATCTCCAGGTTTTTTTTCAATTAGCCAAGTGTTAAATGCCTCATAAAGTACATAGGAGTTAATTCCACCACAAAACTTTGTATCTGAAATGTACATCCACACAGGATAAATATATTAAAAATCGTACTGTTGGTTAAGTAAAGGTCATAGAAGTAAATCATTGGTGATTTAGGAGAAATCAGGTGTGGTTCACAAAAAGATTGAGGTGGTTGAAACCCCATCCCTGGAGGTGTTTAAAAGACTCCAAGATGTGGAGATGAGGGTTAACACCAGACTTGGTAGAGTGAGATAATGATTAGACTAGATGATCTTAAAAGTCTTTTCCAACCTAAATGAGTCTGTGATATTACTTCAGGTGTTGGGATTCCTTGTTTGATTTTTTTTCTTTTTTTCAAAGCTTACCTTGAACATCTTGGAAGAGAATCTTAGAGCCCTAGCAGTTAGGAGAAAGGAAACCATATTTAAAGCTATAAAAATGGATAATGTCACAGATGTAGTACCAATGTTATCATATTTCTGTAATTGTGTTAATTGGAACCAGGTAAATGTCTGAACTCAAGCATGCTCTGACCAGTAGGTATTAAGAACTCTTCTGAAAAATTTAAATTATTGCTTACTACTTTCAAAAACTGTTTCAGTTATTGATGTTAGAAGACCTAATTTACTGATATTTCTTATTAACTAGGTTCATTGCTTACGACTTCTTGAATTTTAATAGCAAGAAATCCCAAACACACAGAATGCAAACATACTATTTTTGCTGGAATATTTAAAGTCAGTATTAACATCAAAGCTCTCAGGTTCAACACCACAGCAAGGCAGAAATACCAAATGCTCCTTTGGACAACAAAGATAGAACCTTGGACACATATTTCTTTCTCGTTATTTATTTTAGGTATTGTTGTAACTTATAGCATAGTGAACCCCACAATGGTTAACATTCTGCTTGTTTAATACAACTTCATTTGTATTTTGTTACATGGAATATTCAAGGTCAGACTGGACAGGGCTCTGAGCAAAGTGATCTAGTTCAAAATTCCCCTGCTCAATCTAGGGCTGTTAGACAGCATGACCCTCAAAGGTCCCTTCCACGATTCTGTATCAAAAAGGCTGTTCACAATAGTCATAATCATAGAATCATAGAATCATACAATATTAGGGGTTGGAAAGGACCTCTGGCGATCATCCAGTCCAACCTCCCTGTCAAAGCAGGATCACCTAGGGCAGGCCACACAGGAATGCATCCAGGTGGGTTTTGGAAGTCTCCAGAGAAGGAGACTCCACAACATCTTTGAGTACACTGGTCCAGTGCTCTATCACCCTCACAGTAAAGAAGTTTCTCCTCGTGTTGAGGTGGAATTTCCTGTGTTCCAGTTTAAACCTGCTGTTCCTTATCCTATAATTGGGTGACACCATAACAAACTGGCTCCTTCTTGACACCCACCCCTCAGATATTTATCAATGTTGATAAGATCTCATCTCAGCCTTCTTTTCTCCAGACTAAACAGCCCCAGTTCTCTCAGTCTTTCTTCATTGGAGAGATGTTTCAGTCCCTTAATCTTCCTTGCAGCTCTCTGTTGAACTCTCTCCAGTAGACTCCTGTCTCTCTTGAAGCAAGGAGTCCTAAACTGCAGAGAGTATTCCAGGTGTGGTCTTATCACAGGGCAAAGCAGAGGGGGACAACAACCTCCCTAGACCTGCAGGACACACTTTTCTTGATGAACCCCGGGATACCATTGATCCTCTTGCCCACAAAGTTTGTGTTTGAACATAAAAAAGTTACTTATTGAGGGGACTTAAATGAGACCAGTTCATAGCAGGAGATTAAATACACTTACATGAAGCAGAGCTTTTGCTGGTGTTTGATTTCCCTGTCTTTCCTTGCTGCAGGTGTCGTGTAGGAGAGAACTGGTGGTACAGAGGGGAGCACTGTGAAGAGTATGTGTCTGAGCCACTGGTTGTGGGTATTGCAATTGCTTCTGTGGCAGGATTCCTTCTTGTGGCCTCTGCTGTCATCTTCTTCTTGGCCAGAACCCTTCGAGACCAGTACACAAAGAGTGATACTGAGGAGTCACAGGGGTAAGTGATACCATCTCATGTTTTAAACCACATCTGCTACTATAAGGATAATTCTGTCTTAAGTCTTATATCACACAGTTGACAAGCAACAGTATGTTCAGGTGTCTCCAAATGCCAGGCTTCCTAAATCTGTCTGCTGCCCTTCCAGGCTGCAGAGAAGCTGACAGTTTGTTTATTGCTCCCCCAGGCAGGGTGACAGCCTCTCATCCATTGAGAATGCAGTTAAATACAACCCCATGTATGAAAGTGATACGACTGGCTACAGCCATTATTACCGGAGATACCCTCAGCTAACGTCCTACAGTTCTACCAGTGCAGAGACATCCACAGACTACAGCAGTGAAGAGATAAGGCACATTTATGAGAACAGTGAGCTTACTAAGGAGGTAAATGACCTTGTTTTTGTAGTGGCATGGAAAAGATCATGTGAACAACAACCTTATTCAACACTTGCAATCTGAGAGGTGGGCCCAGTCTTTCCCCAGCACCTATGCTCTAGATAAAGAAGTTGCAACTATGGCTGATGCAACTATTTAAGAGAAGAAAGGGTTTCTTTCCGTGCTTGCTATTAGGTGCAGAGAAAGGAATGGGTGTGTTCTGACCAATAATGGATTTGACATGATTTGTCCAGCACTGGAGGCCCCAGCACAAGGATGTGGATCTGTTGCAGAAGGTCGGTCCAGAGGAGGGTCACTAAGATAATCAGAGGGGTGGAGCATCTCTTCTACTAAGACAGGCTGAGGGAGATGGGTCTGTTCAGCCTGGAGATGGAAGGCTGCAGTGAGACTTTACAGCAGCCTTCCAGTACATGAAGGGGCACACAGGAAAGGTGGAGAGGGACTTTTTATAAGGGCATGTTCTGAAAGGACAAGTGGCAATGGTTTTAAACTAGAGCAGGGTAGGCTTAGGTTGGACATTAGGAAGAAATTCTTTACTCTGAGAGTGGTGAGACACTGGGAACGGGTTGCCCAGAGAAGGTGTATCTGCCTCATCCCCGGAAATATTTAAGATCGTGCTGGATGAGGGTTTGAGCAAATTGGTCTAGTGGGAGGTGTCCCTGCCCATGTCAGGGGGGTTGGAACTAGATGATCTTTAAGGTTCCTTCCAACTCAAATCCTTCTATTATTCCATGATAAAGGAGCCAACTGCTCCTGACAATTTTAAGGCATTCCTATTACAAACAAAATCTCCCTGGAAAAATCGTTCATTTCTAAATGAGCAACAACTGACAACAACTTCACAGGATTTGGGGAGGTTTGTTTGTGTTGCTCAAAGCAGCCTTTTGGTTTTAATGCCATCTACCTTAAGTAAGAGTAATGTGAAAACCTGGTGCAGCCAGATCCTTTTGCATTTTTTTTGTCTTTTTTAAACAAAGTTCAGGTTTTCCCATAACTTACAAGTTAGATCGCATCCATCTCCTTTCTTCCTGTCTACATAGTATCCAGGGTTTGTTCTGGAAGGCTGATGACAAGGTATTTACATCCAGAACCTAGCCACAGATCTGTGAGAGGTGTCATTCCAGCCTGTAGCTGGGCTCATTGGCGAAGTGTCTGTGAGAGAGAAATGGTTTTGTTAAAGCCTGTTGAAATTCCACACTCTCTCCAAACTTTGAATGTGAGTTAAAAGTAACATTACTGGGATTCCAATGAAGTTCTTAGTTAAAAAAAAATAAAAACAAAGCAAAACAAAAAAAAAAAAAAAAACAAATCCCAAAAAGGTGTCTAAAGAAGAATGTTAGGATTGGAGACTCTACTAACTGAAATAGCAAACAATAGGAGTTGTATTCTCCAGCCCCCAGAAATTAGGTATTTCAGTAGTATTCTCATTTCTATTATATACTTAAAATTATGTTTCTTATATTCTAGGAGATTCAGGACAGAATTCGAATTATAGAGCTGTATGCTAAAGACCGTCAGTTTGCAGAGTTTGTTAGGCAGCATCAAATGTGAGTAAAATGTCTTCTCTGGGTAACTAACTTCTTTGATGTCTTCTCATGTGACCATTACTACACAATTTTTCATATAAAGGGTCCAGAAATGCTGGGACACCAGAGGTTAAGATTTTTGCAGGGGTTCAGCCTTTTTAAAAGTTGTTAAAATAAGCTGTGTAGAGAGCCCCAGAAGGTGTGTTAAAAGCAGTCAAGAGGAATATCAAAGTTCATGGGTGTCAGAGAAGCACTGACATCAATGTAGGCCCTTGGAAACACAGATAAAACCTTCTTAACTCTTCTAGCTACTGTTACCTAGTGCATATGCCTATTGCATTTTCCAGTGTTGGGTCTAAACATGAAGAAAATAACCCCCTCCCAAATTCTTATCTTCCTTGGGGTGCTTAAATAAATATATCCTAAAAGGTGAAGAAACCTAAATGTGTCAGTATTAGTGACTGAGAGCTTCATGGATCTTGACTTTGAGGGTGATGGAACACTGGACCAGGCTGCCCAAAGAGGCAGTGGAGTCTCCTTCTCTGGAGAGATTCCAAACCACCTGGACATTGCGATCCTAGGCAGCCTGTTCGGGGTGACCCTGCTTTAACAGGGGGGGGTTGGGCTAGATGGTATCCAGAAGTCCCTTCCAATCCTTGCCATTCCATGATTTTAAAAGCATGTTTGCTTCTCTTGAGTTCTTAACAGTTGGCAACTATCCAAACCCCCGAAAACTCACTGTCTGGTATAGTGTACACCTACCATGATAGGAAGCTTACAATTCCAAGCTGCGCTGTGTTCTTTGATCATAGAATCATTCAATTAGAGAGTCCAGGGTTCACATCTCTCTGGAGATGGCTCTTTAATTAATTAAATTATCCTGGAGAAAACTTTTAATTAGTGATCTCCTGAAACTGGTATTTCCTTACCCTCCTCCTGTCACCGTCTTGCCCAAAGCACCTTCAGTGCTTTTGTAAAAAGGAACAAATTCAAGATGTGATCTCAAGAAAGCTCTCTGAAGTCTGGCAGTTCAGGCATTTCTCTGCAAGACAGCTGAAGAGAGGGCAAATCATAGAATCCTGATGAAAGCTAACCACGAAGAAGACCATCAAGGAATTAATTACAAGCATATGCACTTTGATGAACTGTACTCTGACTGTAGCAAGCAGCAAATTACAGCTAGCTGGGTTAGTTTGAAGGACACTACGGTACAACTCCTTGGGATCCTACTAAAAATAGCTAGAGTAGCAAAAATCATGCACTCCAAGATCATCATCTACATTTTCCTTTTTTTCAACTGAAAGTATCAGCAGTTCACATTTTTCCATGTCAGTTGTTCTTTTTTTTCCCTAGCTTTAAAAGGATCAGTGTCTACATTTTCCACAGCTGGAAAGTAGTAAGGGCTGCCTCATATAATCCTTGAATCCAATGTTTGAAAGAAACTAACTTAGTAATTGCTTCTCTGTTTTTCATTTCAGGAAGCTGCTTTAAGAAGAAATCAGTAGAAGTCATGTGGGAGATAAAGACTACCTTGTTGCCATAGCAATGGGCTCAGATGTAACTGCAAAGTTACTTATAATCTTGACATTGCATGGATGGATACAGATGTTTTCTAAACGAACAGCTAAAATGTACAATTGCCTGTTTATCTCAGTTACTTCTGTCTTTTCTGTGTAAAGTGACATTTTTAAGAGGTGATCAGAAGTGGCAGAGGTTATGAAAGTTCACTTTTCATTAACTCTGAAATGGACAGAGGAAGTTTGTATACCAAGGCAAAAAAAAGTCTCCTCAGGTAAGAGAAGATACATGCACAACCCAAATAAAAGGCATGTTTAAAATTCCTGTCTGGTGTTGATCCCCTCACTGGAGGCTCCTATGGCCATGTCATAGGTGTAAAGCACTAGTGGAATGGAATATTTGGTTTGTAGGTGAGGCACTGTGCTAGAATTATGGTAGCATTATTTTGAAGCATTCCTGTTGCAAGCACAAATATAACCTCCCTGGAAAAATTGGGTTTTTTTGTAGAAATGCCTGATGTACATGTTGTCACCTGGCATTAGCAAAACAGAAGAGAGCACTGAGCCTGCAGGCCTCCTAACGGCTCTCCTCAACAAGAAGCATCAGGGATGCCTGGCTGTGACCCCCCAGGGCACCTGGGCAAGGCAGGGCAATACTTCTGCAGTACAGCACCCTGCTTTTAAAGCCAGGATGGTTGGTTCTCCAGCTGTTCCTGACAGACACACAGGCTTCTGTCATGCAAGTGTTCTGTGAATCTTAAGTGACTAATATTGATTAATTTTCTTTTTGTATGTAGACAATTTGATATTTTCTAAATTAATAGCCATTATTTATTCATCGTGTATTACCCCACCAGATTGTTTTCATAGCGGATTTAACTGATGAAATAGAAAGAGGCATTGTTAAATGATTAAATACTCTGTGTCATTTATGCCCATTCTTTTGAAAACAGAACAAAACAAAACCATATTCAGTGTTTACTCGATGCTGAATTCAGCCAACTCCGATCTGAGTTTTCTTTACTGAACTGAGCAATAGCCTGCCATGTGCTCTGTTTCAAAATCAGGCTGTGGTACTTAAATGTACACATATTTGGTAGATGGCAGCACTTTCCTACTGGGAAGGGTAAAAAAGGAGATTATTCTTGGCTTAGTGGAAGCTAGTGTAGAATTCCTTAAAGAGAAGAAGTCAGCGTGAAGCGTTTTAAAATAGCAGAACTGAGATGGGGACCTCCCAGGTATAGACAGGGTTTTTTCTTCAAGTTATGAAGAGAGTTCTGACTCTCTGTTGAGGCTCTCTTCAGTCACCCAGTGTCTCTTGTCTCCTGTGTGACATTAACACACTGGCAGGGTTAGGGCACTAACAGTCTCACATTAGCTTCTGCCAGAAAACAGGCCAAGCTATTTGTCATTTCTACAACATCTGTAGGTCTTGGCCCACATGTGCCAACAGCCACCTGATACTTTTTAGAGTTAATAGCGAAGATTACTTACTTGTTTATAGGCAGCTTAGTTGAACAAGTGAATACTTCAATGCAATTGTTTTGGTGTTCTGGAGAACCTCTCTGGATGACTTGCATAGTATCTTCTTGCCTTGAGTGGCAAAATATGGGCATCAGAGCCACACATCTGTCAAAGAAATGCTTACATAAACCACTGTAAGCCCAACTAACACAAGAGAAGAAAGTAACATGGTGCTGCTGAACTCTGTTGTAACCAGATGTTATGACTCAGAAACCTCATTGTGCTGGGTGACCTGAGGGCTGTCAGAAGAGCTGGTCTAGACTTTGTGTGGCACAGCCCATTCCCACCCACCCTTGCAGCAGCAGGGCTGAGCCATTCTGTTGCACCAGGGCTTTGTGATCATGGTAACCATACAATGGAGAGAAGTGCTGGGCTCAGGGTAGGCATCAACCTGTGACTTGACCCTGTGCACCTGGGCTGCCAGCCCTGGGAGCTTCAGTGCTGCTCCTGCTAAGCACAGCAGTAGCTGGCAGCTGAGACCAGGCACATTTGAAAGGTATTCTGCTCTTTGCTGTGCAGAAGTTGAAGAGAGCCTTGGTTACACTGAGTACAAGGTATTTCTGTGTATATACAGTGAATCTTTTCTTTGTGTGTCTGTACACATATGAATATAATGCTATCTTATTTTCACAACAATAAACAAGTATTTCCAAAATACCTTTTTTTTTTTTTGTTCCTAGAAAATAAATGTAGAAATTGAGAATGGTATGAGGTATCATAAAAGTATCATGAAGAGAAAATGTACCATGGAGAGAAAAGGTGTTTTAGTCATGAAGATTTGTGCATGTAGGATCAGAAAATTTGGAATTGGTTAAGTTGTCAAAATCCTTTGCTAACACAAATGCAAAACATAGTCCATTATCACTTGCAAGGCTATGTTCTGAAAACTCATGCTGGGAAGCTCATCATCAAGTGCTTTCAGCTCACCTCTATGCCCATTTTAAAGATCTTTCAGCTCTAACCAAAGAGCTAAAACATGCTGTTGCTTAGCTGATCTTCAAGTCTTAAAAAGAAAACAAACATCCATCCTTCATGCCACTTCATCTAAACTGTCTGGTGATACATCTTCCAACATGCTAAGAAGGACTGAATGAACTTATTTTCTTTGACACTTTCCCAGTACAAGGCATAGACAAGGAACTTTAAACATCCTAACAAAAAAAAAAAAAACCCAAACCAGCTCTGTATACAAATTTACCAGAACTTGCCATCAGTTAACATGCAATTGTTCACTTTCTAAAAGTAAGAAATGCAGGAGGGTATTACTTACAGAATCATAGAAGTGTTTCAGTTGGAAAAATCCTCTAAGTTCATCAAGTCCAACCATCAACCTAACACCATGGTGGCCATTACACCAGGTCTCAGAGCACCATGTCCACATGTTTCTTGAACACCTCCAGGAACAATGACTCCATCACCTCCCTGGGCAGCATGTTCCATTGCCTGACCATTATTTCAGTAAAGAATTTTTTCCTAATATCCAACCTAAACCTTGCCTGGTGGAGGGGAGAGTTAAGATTTAAGAACATGCACAAAAGTAGTTATTGTTTACTGAACACCAACAGGTCTATCAGCTTCTGTGCCCCCCCTCAAGGCTTGAAACACGGACAAAATGAGGCATGGCCCTGCCAACTGCCTCTTTAACAGAAGATCTCAAACATGCAGCAACCCATGTTGGACCACAGTACCACATGTTGCAAAAACCACTGGGGGAAAGTTCTGCCTACACTTTTTCTGGGGTTTCTCAAGGCACCAGTCCACACTGGTACCATGTTCTGCCGTGGCTGGAAATACAAACACAGCAAGCATCCAGAGCTACGATACTGACAGCATTTCAGGAACTGTGTGTTTGCCTTTTATTTGGTAGCTTTTCAGCAAAAGACAGAGCCTTGCTCAGCAAAAATAAATACTTGGTTACTCTTTTAACTATTCAGTTGAGGTCCAGTTTTTGGCATTCATGTATCATGGGTAATAATTTGGTCCCAGCAAACAGTTTTCTTCAGGTCTTCAGAGACACCTGAAACTCTGATTTTCTCCCGTTCCTCCAAAACCAGTAAGCATGGATAGAGCTTTAAGAACTTAGAGCTAATTGCTAAAATGGAAAAAGCCTTTAACAGTGAAGATTTTCACTCACATTCCTCATCAGACCTGCTGGGCTTGGTCCTCATGAGAGGCTGCAAAAGGAACATGAGAGGACTCTCAGCACTCTTCTACATGGAGTCTCCAAACAGCAGGCATGTTAAGGTTCTAGACCTCCAGTCATCTCATCCTGTTAAAACAGGAAGCAAAATTATTCACCAATACCAGTTTGCCTTTCTGTAGGGCAGATGCAGACTGACTTTGCAGAGCATGGGCAGTGTGATGGGGCACTGCTAGTAAATATTAGTAGAAAGCACACAAGAATTTCATGGCACTTTGTTTACCTGAAGGCTATTATAACACCAGCAGCATTTCTGTCTTGTCTTTCCACTATTTGTTGCAATTTGGTAACAGACACATGATGTTCTGTGTAGTACCCATTCATTTGCCTTGGTTTCTCACCAAAAAAAAAAAAAACAAACAAACAACCCACAAATAAAACCAACAAACAAACAAAACCAAAACCAACCCAAAGTTATTACTGGGCCAGGCAAGGATTTTTGTTTCATTTGTCAGTCCAAGTGGGAAAGTTTTGGTTTTGCCACATTTAACACTAGTTGGCTCTCCTACTACAGATTATTAATGACCCCCAAGAATTTTAGTTGAGTTCCTGTCATCTTGGACTCTTGCCCATGCTACTTCTCACTTTGCTGCTGGGTCACCCTCTGCACTTAGTGTGAAACACACTCATGGCAGGAAGCTCTGCTGGGAGAATGACAGCAGGTTGCCTGAGAATGACAGCTTGCCTGAGGTGCTACAGCTGTTCAAAATGAACCAGCTGAACACCACCTCAAACCCTCTGCTTTTCGTTTTCCTCTCTTTCCAACTCAACACAAACCCAGACTTTGATTCTTATTTGTTTCAATACAAAAAATAGTCTCAGTACTGGAATTTTGTGGGACACATACCAATTTTATTTTTTTTAATCAGTTCTACCATCAGCATATCTAAGGACTACGTTTCTGTATTAAATATACAAGTTGGCATAAACTACTCTTAAAATCTGACCTCACCTCCCACCACCTGTCATTTATACAACCAGCCCAACAAAAAATACTATCTGTCTTGAATCATTGGAGGTTGAACTGTTATTCAAAAGTCTCTTATTAAATACAAATCAGAGTTAGTGTTCGCTGGAGTTGTGATTGCTCCTTCACAGCTGATTACCAGATGGGGAAACTATGCCTTTCTGGAAAGGGTGATGTAGCTTGAAGAGAAATGAACAATAATGGATACAGTCATACATCAAAGCTTTATGCAGTAATGTGGGCATGTGGCTGGATAAAAGAGGGCAAGGCAAGAAGCAGACTCTCAGCAGTGAGCATACAAGCAATCCCAAGGGGGAAAGAGTTCCATCTACTCACAGGAGACAGTTGCAAGGAAATTCACATCGCCACCTAAAGAGGATTGCATAGTGATTATGAGTCCCAGAAAAGGAGGAGGAGGACGATGCTAAGCATGTCCAGCACCAGCATGGGATCAAGTCCCCTACCATGACCCACAGCTACCTGCTGGCTGTGGCTCACTGCTCACAGTTCCAGTCATCTGGACAGGAAGGGAGTGGCTCTTCTCCCATCCCTATTTTCAGATGGGAAGATCAGAGAGTTTTAATCCACAAAAATGCTTTATGCAGTTCTCCAGTAAACCAGAGACTGCTACACAGCTTTATTCCTTTTTCTTCTGTTATTTATTTTTTTAATGTTTTGATTAAAAAAAAGAAAATACAATCAAACAAACCCAACTACCACCACCAAAATAATAAAAAAAAATTCCTTCCTGCACTTTCAGGGTTTGCTTTCTACCTGCTCTCCTTAAGTATGGATGGAAACACACAGCCGTGGTGGAAAGGCAGTGGGACTTTCTGTATTACAGTTTATATCCTATCACAGGATACCAGTGAAAAGAGACTGGCCACATCTTTTTGGCACCCACACTTCAGATATTTGTAAATATTAATAAGATCCCCTCTCAGCCTTGTCTTCTCCAGGCTAAACAACCCCAGGTCTCTTAGCCTTTTCTCATCAGGCAGCTGTTCCAGTCCCTTCATCATCCTTGTAGCCTCCATTGGACTCTCTCTAATAGTTCCCTTTCCACTGTGACCTGGGGAGCCCATAACTGGGCACAATACTCCAGATGAGGTAAGAGTAAAATAGGTGTTTTAGGGCCATCTCTCAGCTCACCACATGACTCCACTGACAGTTTTCAAAGGGTAAAGTACATAAGAGCTTTGCACTTACCTGCTGAGAAAAAAAAAGAAACAAGTTTCCATTGAGGTATTTGAAGAAGAGAAGCTGTCCACAATTTATAGGCAGCTGTCTTGGGAGAGGCACGAACAAGCCAAACCTGTTTTGCCACTACCCTTCTTCCCCTCTGTTGTTACAGGGTCCAGGGTGAGGTGGAGAAGCAGACAATAGGCAGTTGCCATCGAGTCTGGCTGTGGGGGTGAGAGCTAAGCCCTGTGCTTCACGTGTTTCATGTAGTCTGTGACACGTGCGACTGCCTGCTCGAGAATGTGTGTGCAGTTTGTGCGCTGTAGAGCATTTTGAATTGATTGGCTAGATTTGAATAGGTAATTTGCCATTGGGCCATTTCGTTTTCAAGAAGGGAATTTCTAGGGGATGATTTGAAAAGTGCACCTGTCCTTAGTGGATTCTGTACTGTGGTGAGGATGTGCATTCCTGTGCTCCTGTCGTCAGGGCAAATAGCTCTGTGTTCCAGCAGCAATGCGTTCCAGCTACAAAGCTCTTCTATAGTAGCAGCTCGCTCTCTCACATTTCCTCTGTTTTGGGATTTACTATTTTGGATTTTATTGCCTCTTGGATTGCAAATCACAGCTATGGAGAGCGCATTATCCAGCAAAAGTTCTGCTGAATAGCAGCACAGCAGTTTTGTGAGTAACTTTGGCTAATTTTCCTAATTGTTCCTAAAGGTTTTAAAGCTTAGCTTTAGCTATTGCCATCTCCACGTTCATCTCATGACCCAAGTTGGCACTGAAGTTTGTTTTTGCATATATAAGATTTTTCCTGTTTGCTCCTCTTAGTTCCAAGTTTCTGAGTTTTCTAGACTGTTATCCTACTGTGTTATTAATACCTGTCATGTGTAATACCTGCCATTGACCAGGCAGACAATCCTAGTTAATTAGTTTGGGATAATAATGTTTTTATATTTAATAAATCATAATATTTTCTAATATTCCTGGCATATTATTTTTTATAAATTAACAGTGGCACAAACCAGTCTCCAGAGAGGGATTATTTAGCCTGAAAAGAAGGAAGAAATTCATGTTAGGAACAACAAACCAAATGAACGGTTTATTGTTTTTAGGGTTTTATTTTGTTGTGGGTTTTTTTTTAATACATATATACAAGGAAGAGGAGAAAGAGAACCATAGAATCACTGAAGTTGGAAAAGACCTCTAAGGTCATCAAGTCCAACCTTCTACTCAACACCTCCATGACCACTAGATCATGTTGAGAAGTGCCACACCTACTCATTTTTTGAACACCTCCAGGGATGGTGACTTCTCTACCTCCCTGGGCAGCCTGTTCCAATGCCTGACCACTCTTTCAGTAAAGAAATTCTTCCTAACATTCAACCTAAAGCTCCCCTGGCACAGCTTCAGGACAGCTTCTCTTGTCCTCTTGCTAGTTACCTGGGAGAAGAGGCCAACACTGGCCTCACTACAACCTCCTTTTAGGTAGCTGTAGAGAGCAATAATCAGTATGGTTTAATATACATTTGAGTGAATAAACTGCCTCTGGCTAAGTATCCTTAATATTCTACAGTGAGGACAGGACTCTGACCATTTTGCCCTGTCAGGCCCTCTGCAACCTGCTGCTGTACATCCAGAGATGAGCAGGGAGGAATGATGGAGCACACTACAGGTATCTGTCAAAGGAGGCTAGCTGGAAAAGTATACTTCTGAAATATTAGTGAGGGATTCACATAACTGAGTGTAGTTGAGGATTTGCAGCCTCACTGATCAGCAACTATTCAAGAACTGTTTTGTATCAAGTATCCTCAACTCTTTGTGAACAAACTTGTAAGCCGTCAACCATTCCTCTCCAGATGGAGCATGGCAGAGTCCCATATCATGATATAAACCCCTGATTAGCTGTGCTGACCAGGATGTTCCATAAACATGTAACAAAACTTCCCACTGTTTAATTATTTGTGCGCAAAAAGCAGATGATTTTATAAGATGAAAAAACTGAGCTGGCAGTTCATGGGGGAAAAAAGTAGGAAAATCCATCAAAAACAGGAGAGCTACTCAGCTCTGTAATGCAGAAACCCAAAGATGTGAATTTTCCAACCCTTGTGTGAACCTCTCATTAACTTTTTTTTTTTTGTTTAAACCAGCTCTAATTAACTAAGCCTCTTGACGTACAATGTCACAACGGTGGTGCACCATCCCCATTCTGCTCTTGGAAATGGGAATCCTCAATCAATCAACAATCAGTCAGCAAGTGGAGGACAGAATCAGGGACCACATTTGGAAAACAAAAGTGTTTATCCAGTGTTAAATATAAGACCATTCAAAAAGCCACATGGAATTAATTCTGAAAAACAGACCTGGTACAGCAAAATACAATAATTCTTTAAGGGCACACAGCTGGAGTTTCTCAGTCACTTCAGGACTTCTGATCTATATTCTGCTTGCCCCAAAAGCCTGCTACTTTGAGATTTCTTCCCAGTAGCTAGTGGCAACAGTATCAAAGGGTTTCAGCTTAGAAGGGCCTAATTAGAACTTGGTGCTAACTGAAGTAGCC
The DNA here is from genome assembly GCF_027791375.1 of Indicator indicator. Taxonomy (NCBI): domain Eukaryota; kingdom Metazoa; phylum Chordata; class Aves; order Piciformes; family Indicatoridae; genus Indicator; species Indicator indicator. Next base: position 85,705,162 of record NC_072010.1, read on the forward strand.
TTCAATCCAGCCCATTAGCAACAGCAACACTAACTGCTCTACATCTGTCTGTTGGATCCCACTTCAGGGTGCTTTTGAGGGTGAGAAGCCTCTTCAGCATTGAGAACAGAAGCCTTGGGAGAGACCTTATTATCATGTGCCAGTATAGGGCAGCTACCAGGAGGACAGAGACTCTGTTTTTTGTAAGGAATCACATGGAAAAGACAAGGGGTGATGGGTACAAGTTACTCCTGGGGAGATTCTGATTGGATTCCAGAAGGAAATTTTCCTCCACAAGAACAGTTTTAAGACTCAGCTTGACAGGGTGCTGGGCCATCTTATTTCAACTACACTATCATCTACAAAAGTTGGACCAGATGGTCCTTGGGGTCCCTTACAACCTGGCATTCTGTAATTCTGTGAAAAGAAGAGGAGAAAAGGTAAAAAGACAAAGCTTTGCTGCAGTTTGGGTCAGCAACAAGAAGTCAGAAAGAAAATCTGAGTGAAGCTGTAGCAAATAAGGAAAGTAAGCTGTGCTGTCTACCTCTAATATTAAAAGTTCTTACTAAAGGCAGGACAATATAAAAGAAAGAGAATTCTTTGAACTTTGGAAGAAGCCTAGTGGGACATTTCCACTGTGGGACATGAGACACTCTAGGAAATACTCATTTCAACTTTGTGTCTGTTTGGTATGTGCACTGAAACAGCTGCTCTGGTTTTCCACACACAGACCATAGTAAAACCAGAGTTAAAAAACTAACCTCTGAAATGAACTCTGAAATGAACTAGAGCCAAGTCAAAGAATACTTTCAAACTGGGGTAGGAAGGGCTGAGGGGAAGAGCACTCAAGTTTCTTACTAGTTCCAAAACTCACAATTTGAAATCTCTCTACTTTTCCACAAACATATAATGCAAAAGCAAACAACGCTTTGGTTTTTTTTCAAAGCATAGACTCTCCTTTCTTAACTTCCCAAATGAATTTTTCTATTTTTCATTGTTTATTATCCGTAATTACTGCATACTTAACCTCAAACTCGAATCCTGCATGCAACTGTGGCAAAACTTCTATCCAGAGCAGCTTCTAGATATCACTCTAACTCTAAACTTCCTTTACTCAGAGGCTCAGCTCTGAATGTCCTCCTAACAACCCAGTCCTGTCTTAATTTTCAGTATTTCTGTCATAAAATATTGCAATATCTTTTTCCAAAGCAAGTGTAGTCAGGCTTGTTTTTGAAAGTCAAAATGCAGCAGAGGATGTCAATAAGATACAGGACTGGTTAATTAGTAACTATCTAAGATGCCTTATGTATAAAGCCCTTCTTATATTCACTCCCATTCAAGGGCATGGCTGAGGATTTGTACTTCCAAAAAGGTTGATGTAGGGCAGAGACCCTTCAAGGCCTTGAGCAACCTGGTCTAGTGGAAAGTGACCCTGCTCATGGCAGGGAGTTTGGTACTAGATAATCTTTAAGGTCGTGTCCAACTTAAGCCATTCAATGATTCTGATGATGTTTTTGGCTGGTTGGTTGGTTTTGGGTTCGTTTTTTTTGTTGGTGGTTTTTTATTTTTTGGTACTATGAAGCAAGAAGAGATGCATCAACCTACCTCAGTTACAAGGGTTTTGGTTTACTCCAACTGACAAAATCTCACTTTCAGCTGCCTTCAAGATACCACATGGACATATGTGGTTCTCCTAAGCAAGATAGACAAAAGTAATCACAGCCTTTCAAGCAACTATTAGTTTAGAAAAGATGCCATATAATATATGGACTACAAACAGTCAACCACATACTAAAAGAGAAGACTATTAGACAGGAGAGAGTCCAATAGAGAGCCACCAAGATAATGAGGAGACTGGAACATCTATCTGATGAGGAAAGGCTGAGAGGACCTGGTGCTGTGTAGCCTGGACAAGAGAAAGCTGAGAGGAGATCTGATCAGTGCTTACAAATATCTGAAGCATAAGTGTCAAGAAGAAGGTGCCAGCCTCACTGGACCAGGCTGCCCAGAGAATTTGTGGAGTCTCCTTCTCTGGAGACTTTCCAAATCTGCCTGGAAACCTTTCTGTGTGACCTACCTTAGTTGATCCTACTTTGACAGGGGGGTTGGACTCAATGATCTTCAGAGGTCCCTTCCAGCCCCTACCGTTCTATAATTCATTGCACCTGCATAACAGTGAGTGTACTTCAGCAGGATATCCACCTACCTGTTCTCCTGAGGAGGCAGATCAAGCCTGCACTCCCTGTGACTGTTAAGGTAGTTCATTTTGACTGAGAAGTGGTGCACCACCTTTGGTGAGTGCTATGTAGTTGTGGGCACTTGCTCCTGGCAAGCTCACAGCACTGTGCTGGTTCTCCAAACATGGCAGGCTGGAAGGGTGCTGGGCAATGCCCAGGATGGTAACACTGAAACAACAGCTGCAAACCTGACATTCTCCAGTGTACCCTGAGCAGGCAGCACCACAAAGATTAAAGCATTCTTTGGTTTCAGGGTTTGAGGGCAGCTCTTCTCATAGCTGACTAGAGAAACTGCTTCCATGGCTGGCTGTTCTGCAGAAGACATTAAAAATACTGGTACAGTCTTTGCTTCTTAAAAGCAAGGCTGAATAAATGCAGTCCTATTCAAAATTTCAGCATAAGCTCTGACATTTTTCTCATTTGAAATTATTTCTTTAAATCATCCTGGATCACTTAAGCCTATCACATCTAATAAGTAACTTGTCAAGTCAGATACTGCCACAGTCCTGAAAACCCTGCTGCAAGGTGTTTCTGAAGATTAAAAGCTTCTGGTTCTGTTTCTTTATTATATAAGTTACATTTATTGACATGCTTGTGTAATATAAAACATCCCTCAGAAGGAAGAGCTGTTCAGTAAGACATTCTTAATTCAAACACTAGTGTTTTGCACCCACTCCTGCAATGTTTGCAGCAGGAGCTGTTTCAGTGGTGATGCGGTGATGTGAAACTCATTAAGGATTTCCTGAATATGATCCAATTAAACATGTGTCGGTCCTGTTCTAGAAGCAGAGTGTTGCAAGCAGGGTGCTTTCCGTGGAAAGCTGGCTGAACAGCTGCTCTAGACACTTAGGAACCCGAAGACCATCCAGCCATTGAACCCCTAATGTCATAGAATAATTGAATTATTTTGGTTGGGAAAGACCTCTAAGATCATTGATGTCCTACAGCTCCAGAACTGACCAGTCCTGAAATTTTGTAGTATAGATAAACTGGTTCAACACTGATCTTTTCTTTAGCATCTTCCTCCAGAACTGCCACCCACCCAGACATCAAGGTCCAGTATTTAATGTCCTCTATATGCCTTAAACAAGCCCTGATCCTCTATATGCCTTAAACAAGCCCTCGTCCCATTCTCACAGATTCTTGCCAGCAGTGACAATAGGTGCTAGCCATCATTCACAATAAAAGACTTTTTTTTGTAGTAATAATGAGATATTTTCCATTAGAACCTGTATTGCAGATGACACTAGATTGGGTGGGAGTATTGATCTGCTTGAACATAAGAAGGCTCTGCAAACATATCTGGCCAGGCTGGATGAATGGGCTGAGGTCAGCTGTGTGAAGTTTGACAAAACCAAGTGCTGGGTCCTGCAATTGGGTCACAAAAACCCCACAAATGCTCCAGGCTTGGGGCAGAGTGGCTGGAAAGTTGCCTTCCAGAAAGAGACCTGGGGGTGCTGGGTGACAGCTGACTGAACATGAGCCAGAAGTGTGCTCAGGTGACCAAAAAGGCCAACAGCATCCTGGCCTAGAATAGTGTGTCCAGCAGGAGTAGGGAAGTGATTGTGCCCCTGTACTGGGCACTGGTAAGGCAACACCTCAAATACTGTGTTCAGTTTTGGGCCACTCACTACAAGAAGGACATTGAGGTGCTGGAGCATGTCCAGAGAAGTGCAAAAAGGCTGGTGAAGAGTCTACAGAATAAGTCTTACAAGGAGTGGCTGAGGGAACTGGGATTGTTTAGTCTGGAAAAGAGGAGGCTAAGGGGAGACCTCATTGCTCTCCACAACTCCCTGAAAAGAGGTTGCACTGAGGTGGGGGTTGGTCTCTTCTTCCTAGTATCTGGTGATAGAATGAGAAGAAACAGCCTGGAATTGTGCCAGGCAAGGTTTAGGTTGGATATTTGGAAAAATCTCTTTCCTAAAGGAGAGGTCCAAAATTGGAACAGGCTGCCCAGGGAGGTGGTGGAGTCACCATCCCTGGAAGTGTTCAAGAAACATGTGGCTACCACACTTCAGGATGTGCTTTAACAGCTATGGTGGTGTTCCATATCTACTGCAAACCGCAGTGAGATGACCAACTCATTTCACATACACCACCAACTAGCTATCCAAGGACAATTAATTTTCTAGCTGGCACTGAATCTCAGGAACGCTCACATAAAAAGAACATAAGCCCAAATACTCTGAGTTACACTTCATCTGAACATTGTCCACATAAATAAGCATGGACATTAATGAAAGAGAGATGTCAACACTAAAAGGTGTTGAAAATTATTTTAGGAATAATGAATGCTTCAGGGATTAACAGTACCATATGGTACCTTTCACCTCCAACTTACTGGTACAAATCCAGCTAGAGCAGCACGGATCAAAACCTTTACCATCTGGTGACTTATTACTGTATGGAAAATAAACAGGTGTTTGGACCTCACGCATGCATGGAATCTACCACCATAACTGGAAATCTTGTTGGCTTTCTCGGTAGAGAGATCACACAGGGCCAGAATACCTTTTCTCTTCTCCCAGTAGAACTAGCCTATTTGCATGAGGAGCAAGGACAGATGAATGCCAACTACTACTACCACCCTCTTTCAGAATTTAAAGTATGCTCTACCATGCTTCCAGCAACATTCTTTTTCAGGGAGCAGGAGGATTTATGGCTTTCAGATTGAAATTTCATCTGCTGCTTTTCCCCCTTACACACACTCTGAAGCAGCAGATGTAACAATATTCTCCTTCCCTCTGAGCTTTATTTTTCGTGAATCCTTAAACCATCATTACTGTGACACTACTATTATAAAATATTTCACATTTAGCAAACCTCAGACCAGCCTTAACAAGGAAACCTGAAGTAATCAGCATCTACACCTCAGTGAGTTCATTTGAACATTACTCTTTTTTTAAATTCAAGAGTACTGTCTGAGTTTGAGTTCATAAATTTGCTTTCCCATGCACCAAATTTTCTCTAGGAACTACAAATCTTTAAATTTTTTAAAATCATTATTATTGTATGAAACATGCAAGCAGATACTGTTAGTTTTAAACTTAACAGCAATATTAAGCTTATAGTGTTGACAAGTTATAAAGCCACAAGTCATAAAGTTATACTAATTTTATGTTATTTATTGCATAAATATACTCTGAGCTTCCTCTTCTCAATTTATGGAGAAATCACTTTTTGTATAGCAGATTTTACTGGCTGTTTAATACATCTTATCTTTGTTAGTGGGATATGGGTGTTTCTCTGAGTAACTTGAGACTGGAATAGTTAGAAGATAATTTATTTGCCTTCTTTAACATTCTAATTTATATTCTAGTGGCTTTTTTTGTCTAAGGCTGAATGCAGCTACTTTCACATCACTGAATGACCAGGAGCACAAATCACATGAGAGAAATCTCTTAAGTTTCCTCGGAAAATCTGCACCTGTTGTTTTGTAGCTTCTTAATCACCATCTTCCTCTCCCCCTCCCCCCAGTAAGTATTCTTTCATCACTCCACATAGGCTTTGAACACCACAGATGGAAAGCATGGTAATACAGAGCAGAGACTTTCTATTAATCCTGCTTTGACTGTTTTGTCAGCATGATTAACACATGTCGAGGAGGACAAATCTAAGAGACATTCTTTAAACTAAAAGTTCTGCCAGAAAATCATCCTACAAATCATCTTTTGTCTCTTCATTCACAATAGCCTGAACACCTGCATCTGGATACGGTATCTGGCAGGGGTCTCCAGGGAAAATTTTCATCCTTGTGCTAAACTTTTCCAGGTATCTTGGAGTTTTTATCCTTACTCTGACAAATACACACATACTAAATCATAATAATAAGCATCAGTGACTACTAAGTTCAGGGCTAAAAGTGGCCCTGTCCAACAGAACGATTTCCATGACTTCAAGATGGCCAAGTTCCAGGACTAGTTTAACCAGTGTGCACCTAGGTCTTTGCAACATCTTCTCTATTCCCTTCCAGTTCTTGTCTGCTTTGATTATACAACTGCTGAACAACCCTGTAAGTCCTGGGTGCATTAACGCACAAGTGCAATGTATAAACAATTACTCAGACATTTCAAAAGGACCAGAAAGTGCACAGACCCAGGCACTGTCATGTTGGCCACTTCCTGCTAGAAAGGCTTAACCCGTTTTAGGATCTGCTTGGCACTTATCCATTTAAGATTTTAATCTACAGCTTTTGCCCTTCAAATTCTTCCAAGTATTTGTGGCACAGACAGAAGGCAAGACTGATTATTTTGAGGCTTACTTTCAGATACTTCTTGTCAGTCCTGACAAGTTGTCAGTCTTCTCATCAAGATGAATAGCTTCTCTTTGTCAGCTGGTGCACTACTCTAGTGTGCCTTTCCAGGAGAACACACACAAAACAATCCAAGAAAAAAGCTACCTATTTGATCCATGTTTAAATGCAATTACAAGCCATCTGGAACTAAACAGACTCTTGATAGAGATAAAGAGACCAAGTCTGCTTTGAAAGGGAGCACAAAATATCACCATAAACTTCCACTGTTCTAACAAAATGTAAACCAGGGGCTGTGGGAGGTATCAGGCACTCAGTGTCATCCCCACAAATCCAGCTCAAACTGAAGTGCAGTAGCATTTGCAAGGCACTCGGTGGATTACTGAAGGCTGCATAAAACTGAAACAAAGCTCCCAAGAGGTTTGGTGAACTGTTCATTTCACAGAAAGGGCTACCAGTGTATTCCCACAGTTTCCAGCTCCTCTGGGAACACGGTCCCCAAAAGGCAGAGCAATGCTCTTACAATCAGCTGAGAACTTACCATTGGTATGCCTGCGCGTTGCAAAGACTCCTTCAGCGAACTCTTAGACACCTAATGGTACATGTTGGAGCATTCATCATCATAATCATGGATGCAGAAACGTTCTTCTGGGCAAGCTTAAAACCAAATTTCATACCTAGGTACTGATGACTGGATTTACCTTTGAAGTAATACACAAGGAAAACCACCTTTAGCTTCGTAATCAGGGAGGACCAAATTCTAACCTTTTGGACCTTTGCTTTCAGAGGAAGAGACTTTCAGCCTGTGGAACTGCCCATGAAACAAAACATCCCTCAGCAAAGCTAGAGAGGAGCCCACAGGCAAAACAATTCATGTGGGCATTGAGTATCAGCATCCTGGAAACTCCAGGTAACACAGGTGAAATTATAGAGGCTGCTACGCTTCAGCTGAAATGGGAAGTCCAAGCCAGCAAGAAGTCCAAACCCTAACAAGAATTTTAGCTCCACTGTATCAATTGGCTGCCCATCTGTCTTCATTGGACAAGGAAGCAAGGAATACTTTCTGACAAGGGATGGTGGGACTTCTTTTTTTGGCAGTGACCAAATCCTGGTGGAGTTTCACAATCAGCATAAGTCATATAGGGTGCTTGATACCTAACCAGCAGACCACACAGTAAGCTTTCTTTTACTTCTTTATTATTCTACTTTTTCAATATTCTACAATATTCCCTTCAAGTGGGATTGTACCAACACCTCAAACTATCAGCATATCCAAGACTCCCAAATCCAGAATTCTCCTTTTCCTTCTCCTGTAGAGAAAAAGGAAAGTGCAAGGGGAAGAATATTTTCACCTACATTTGCATACTTTTTGAGGCTGGGACTTACTCTTTCTCAGTTATTGAAGACAGTCTGAAGGACTGCAAAATATTTTAATTCATTAATGTCTCAAAAATATGGATACAAGTGTGCCTAGACTTTATTCTTCTACCTCAGTTTCCAGACAGGGAAATAAATAAATAATATCTTGAAGGAAGACTTTTTTTAATGACACACAACTACCTATCAACCAACTGCTCAGTGCAGTGCTATTAGGTGTATCAGAAACCCCCACAGAAAAAAAAAGGTGCTTGTGCCAATAGCATATTCTGTTTCTTGTTTGTCATGTTCCCTGACCTGTTCTATTTTAGTTTCTGATTCTTTGCTCTCTTCTTTAATTTTCTCAAGTTCTACTACCCCATAGCTGCATTTCTTACAGTACGAGTATAATCTTTCATTTTCTCCCTTCAGAAAGCAGGACTTGAACGAGTCTTGCACACTGAATGGCACCTGACATGATTTTCTTACATCTCTTCTCAGGTGTCTCAACTTCAAACACAATTTTCCACCCCTGAAATCCAATTGTCTTTCCTTGATCACATTGCTACATGCTAAGTTCAACAGCATGAACTAATAATTGAAAAGAAGAACTAAAAGGTGGCTGGCCTGCTGTTCATCTGTAATAAGAGAAGCTGTCTGAAGCTGGAGGCATTTTATCTTGCATACAAAGGCACTTAACAAGACCCAGTGACCTGATGATAAGGTTAGAAAAATGAGACAAATAAGAAAGAGTATTCCTGTGTTTAATCACACAGTGGTTTAGAGAGGTTGCTCAGATCCTGGTCTCATGCATTTGGAGCCCTCAAACCCAGATACTCTCCCCAACCTCAGCGTTCAAAAAAGAGACACCTGAATTTAACTTCCAACAGAAGAACATGATGGCCACTCCTGAAGGCATCTGACAGCCATACCTTTTGACATGAGCATGTGTACTTCATCCCTGTCCTCATCTGCACCCCCTGTGCAGCTGACACCACAAAACTCACATAACTGCTTCAGCCTTTGCCATCAGTCCTCATCTGCTTTTGGCAATTCTGCCTTACATTCTGTACATGACTACCACAAGGTATTTGAGACTCAGCATACAGAAGCACTTACATGGAACTAAAACCCAGCAAACCCCACCAAATCTGCCCGACAAACATTAAAGCAGATGAACACCTCAAACTCTAATATTGGAGGACAAATAAAGATTTATGAGAGGTCCTGGCAGGTGCTAGACTTGCATTACCTCTCCTCCAGGTTACATCTAGAAAACTCTTGTCATATAGAGTGTCCACCTTGTGCCTCATTAACCATGATGTCAGTGTTTAGCAAAGTGCCAAGTGGCATAGATAGTAATTGTTGTATTAAAACTGCATGTTGAACTACTGGCAAAAAAAGCTAATTAGAAAGAATAAGGGACAAAACCTGGCTGAACTTCTCTTCCATTTTCATTTATCCTTTAAGGACAATAAGGAGAGCAGATGGTTTATCATTCCTTTACAGCTTCTGAGCTGATCTATTTATTTAAGAGTCTTATCTCCTGTGAGCCCTGTGTTTGGGAAATGGCATGTTGCAAGTTTTCCCCTTATTACAAGAATGCTATCCCAACAGGTCTGGGAAAATGTAAGCTTTCCTGTCAGTCAGATGAGCCCCTTTATCCCATTTGGCTACAAACCTTGGATAAAAATAGACTGCCATCTGACTAAGCAACTGTGAAAGATACATGCTGGAATGCAACTGATCTGAATACTGGTTAATCAGCTAATACTTTTCCAGCAACACCTTATAGCTGCTGGGAAATCAAGGGACTTCTTTCAGTAGTGCACTTAAGAAAAAAAAAAAGCAGTAAGTAAAGTAAGTGTTGGCTTTTTGCCAGCTGTGGAGGTTTTTTGTTTTGTTTGGTTTAGTTTTTTGGTTTTTTTTTTTTTTTTTGCATTGTTTTGGTTTTTGGTGTTTTTTTTAATTTGTTTTGTTTTGTTTTGTTTTTTGGTGGGTGAGTGAGTTTAGTCACTTGGTTGGTTTTTGGTGGTGTTTTCTGTTTTGGTTTTTTTTTTTTTTTAATGGCTCTATTACATCTTCATGATTTTAAAGGACAGTTGTTACCTTGAGCCTTCTCCATAATTTGTGTGTGGAAAGTCTCATGCTTTTTTTTTCACCTTTTATGCTTCTTGCTCCCCCTTCACTTTTCTTGTGACAGAAGGGAAAGATAACAGAGACTCAAAAGCAAACAGAGTTCAGAAGGCCTAGAAGACTTCTACAGTAAAGACCATTTGATGTGAGGCTATAGTTGGACTCAATTATCTTAAGGTCTTCTCCAGCCAGGCAATTGTATGCAACACACCAGCTGGCCAAATTTGACATATGGGAATGACTTTTGATGGCTATTAGAAATGAAATAGGACAAATACAGATCAGTCTTTGTGATGGTAAAATATTCCATAGTACCCTAACAGTGTTAAGAGTATGTTGTTTTACTGCCAGAAACTTCCTCTGTCTAAAATAATCTTAAAAATTTTCTTTTAAAAATTGAATCAATCACTAATACTTTATTGGCTCTTTCTAGCCTGTAACCAAAGTGAAAAAGATTCCTCCTTTCTGGTAAACACATACATCAGCAGTTTAGTCTTTTGAGTAAGGTAAACTTGAGGAAAGAAGTTAAGAAGAGAACATCTCTGCTGACATGAAGTTTGAATCTGTTCTACTCAGGCTGAAGAAAAATCTGTGGTAACTCAGAATCATTGAATGGTGGGGTCAGAAGGGACCTCCAAAGGTCATCTAGTCCAACTAAATCAGGTTGCCCAGAGTCCTGTAGAGTCTGACCTTGAATATCTCCAAAGATGGGGCCTCAACTACCTTCCTGGGCAACTTGTTCCAGTGTTCCACTACCATCATGGTAAAGAACTTCCTCCTAAATAATGAATTTACAACTATCAGATCCTAGCAATTTAAAAGCTGAGAAATTTTTGATGCATGTATACACAACATAACTCGCAAAGATTATCCTCCACTATCTGAACTCCACATTTTAGACCACAATGGCATTCATGTTCCTTTCCAGCACTGCTTCTATTCCTTCATAGTCAAATGTATTTAAGCAGTTAGCCTACGGCACACGGTTATCTCTGCTGGAACTTCTGTGATGGTACTTAACTTAATTTGCAATATTTTTTTTCTTGTGTGTCTACAAGCAATTTACTTCTATATTTCTGTAAATAGTAATTATAATAAAAAGTCTTATATTTGCCCTTGAAATGTGCTAGACATTTAACCTGCAATTCAAAGAACCAACATACTATTTTAGTCAGGAAATAGCAAGTTTGGATGCATCAAGGAAAGAAAAAATCAGGAAAGTTATCAGTATCTACTGCCTTAAGGGCAGACCACAGACTAGACCGTTACCTCTAGACTGCTACCTCTAAATTCCTATGAAAGACTCAGATGATAATTTTGAAGAAAAAGTATGCAAATGCTACATTAGGTATAAGAGGAAAAGCCAGGTTCCCAGAAAATCATAGAAGCATCAAGGTAGGAAAGAACCTCTAAGATCATCAAGTCCAACCTTACATCCAACACACCTCCATGACCACTGGATCATGTCCAAAAGTGGTACATCTCCTTGTTTTTTAGACCCCACTGGGCAGCCTATTCCAATGCCCCACCACTCTTTCAGTAAAGAAATTCTTCGTAACGCCCAAACTGGCACAGCTTGAGACCATTACTTCTTGTCCTGTTGTCACTTACCTGGGAGAAGAGGCCAACATGTGCCTTTCAGGCAGCTGTAGAGAGCAATAAGGTCTCCTCTCAGCTACCTCTTCTTCAGGCTAAACAATCCCAGCTCCCTCAGCCTCTCCTCATAAGGCATGTGCTCCAAAGCCTTCACCAGCTTCATTGCCCTTCTCTGTACCCACTCTAGCACCTCAACACCTTTTTTGTACTGTGGTGCCCAAAACTGGACACAGTACTCAAGGATGAAAATGCAAAGGTGCAGCGTTCATTTAATTAATTTATCTCACATGATGATCCAACACTGAAAGGAAGAGTGGAAAGAAGAAAGTTTCAAACTTTTACTATCACCGACCCCATTATTACTAAATTGTCTTGAAGATGTGTCACAGTCCTCAACAAGGTCAGGTTAGCAATTAGTTCAGCACATTTCCAGAAGAGAAATGTATAGATCAAAAGTCGAAGAGATGTTCAGATCTCAGAGCTCCCTGTTTCTCCAAATGATACTCTAACCTGTTGAAAGGAAGGTAATTTTAGTGTAATTGTAATATATATTTTCTGTTAGCTGGGAGCCTCCTGCTCACCCACATGTTAATTTTCCTTTTAAATTCAGGAGGGCTACTCATCTAGTTGTAGCACTACATACAGTTAAACTAAGTTACTGCATTTGTGCTGAAGAGGATCAAATGAACATGTAGGGTCAAAAAGCTTTGCAGCCACTGAGCTAATTATAGCAGGGGGTGAGTGTGTGTGCTGGAGGGGGAAGATGAGAGCTGGCATGCTGAACTTGAAACGTGATGTGAGCAAACCCCCACAAGTATAAATTTCAAGGATTTATTACAATGCAAATAATGTCATGAGAACTTGAGTCATAACTGTCCTCTAGCCCAAGATAGGATATGTGGAGCTGTTGATTGTAACATGTTCTCAGCTTTTGGCAGCATGAGTAAAAAGAGTATGTTCTATTGTTGAATCTTCTTTTTCCTTTTGGCACCCATTTTTTTTTGGGTGTGTTATTTCCTGTAACTATTTTTTGAGGGGAGAGCAACTGATGTCATTTACCTGGACCTGTGCAAAGCCTTCAAAACTGTCCTACACCACATCCTGATCTCTAAACTGGTGACACATGGGTTTGATGGATGGACCATTCAGTGGATAAAGAACTGGCTTGATGGCTGCACCCAAAGAGTGGCTGTTAATGGCTCTGTGTCCCAGTGGAGGCCAGTGACAAGCGGAGTCCCTCAGGGATCAGTCCTGGGACCAGTCTTGTTCAACATCTTTGTTGGTGACATGGACAGTGGCATTGAGTGCACCCTCAGCAAGTTTGCTGGTGACACCAAGCTGTGTGGTGCAGCAGACATGCTGGAGGGAAGGGATCCATCCAGAGGGACCTTGACAGGCTGGAGAGGTGGGCACAAGCCAACCTCATGAGGTTCAACAAGACCAAGTGCAAGGTCCTGCAGCTGAGTTGAGGCAATCCAAGCACAAATACAGGCTGGGAAGTGACTGGCTGGAAAGCAGCCCTGAGGAGAGGGCCTTGGGGGTGCTGGTGGACGAGAAGCTCAACATGAGCTGTCAATGTGCACTTGAAGTCCAGAAAGCCAACCAGATCCTGGGCTGCATGAGGAGAAGTGTGGCCAGCAGGTCAAGGGAGGTGATTCTCCCCCTCTACTCTGCTCTGGTGAGACTGCACCTGGAGTACTGCGTCCAGTTCTGGAGCCCCTATTACAAGAGGGATATGAACATGCTGGAAGGTGTGCAAGAGAAGGGCCACCAGGATGATCAGAGGGCTGGAGCACCTCTCCTATGAGGACAGACTCTCATGGTGAAGAAGTTCTATGAAACACACACAAATAATAATAAAAAAAAATTCCCAGCAACCTCCCCCCACCAAACCAGCACAAAAGCTTCGCGACATAAAAAACCTCCGCGAAATCTTGCTGCTGCATCCCAGTTAAAAGGGGAAGAAATACTGCTACGACAAAAAATTCCATAACACCTTTTTTCCCACTTAAAAATTTCTCACATCTTTAAGCTTCACCTATTTTTATTGATCCAAGACATTTTTATGAGTCTCAAATTGTATTTTTAAATATTCTTGGGTAGTAAAAGGACTTCTATTCACTACATCTGGGCTGCATGTGGCACAACAAAGCCTAATGCAGAAACGCTTGGGCTGGCTTTTCTGGTCAAAGCAGGGTTGTACCACGGCCAACCTGCAGTTCCCACCAAAATGCAGAGACAGAATAGGGCTGTACACCAGCAAACTGTACCAACTGGGGCTTACTAAAAGCATCCATCTCCAAAAAGGGTACAGTCTCCACCTAGGCAGGTCTCTGTGGCCCCATGCCATGATACAGTCTTGCACTGCCAGGCAAATGAAGTGCCTCAGCACTCAAACCCTCTGGTCCAACTTGCCAAGTTGTCTGTTGTATCCACAGCCAAAACCTTCACCAACAAAGCACCAGAAAGATCAGAAACCTCATGCTTCAGGTCTTAACTCTAGTCCAGTCTAGGGATTAAAAGCACAGGTTTTCAAAGCAAGAGCAGACAATCTGTTTTGGTGAATTAATGCCACTTGCACCCTGGCTTGTATTAGAAACACTTTAGCCAGCAGGAACAGTGAGGTGTGGCACTGGTGAGGCCACGCCTTGACTACTGTGTTCAGTTCTGGGCCCCTCACTACAAGAAAGACATTGAGGTTCTGGAGCATATCCAGAGCCCAGAGAAGGGCAATGAGGCTATTGAAGGGCCAGGAGCACATGGCCTATGAGGAGCATCTGACGGAACTGGGGTTGTTCAGTCTGGAGAAGAGGAGACTGAGAGGAAACCTCATTGCTCTCTACCTGAAGAGAGGTTGGAGCGAGGAGGGGGCAGCCTCTTCTCCTTGGTAGCAAGTGACAGGACTAGAGGAAATGGTTTCAAACTGTGAAAGGGGAGATTCAGGCTGGATGCTAGGAAATATTTCTTCACAGAGAGAGTTATCAAACATTGGAACGGTCTGCCCAGGGCAAGTGGTAGAGTCCCCACCACTGTGGATGTGTTTAAGCAGCATGTGGTCCTGGCACTCAGCCACATGGTTTAGGATTGACCCTAAACTGGGTCAAAGGTTGGACTGGATGATCTTTGAGGTCTCTTCCAACTGAATGTTTTCTGTCATTCTCTGATTCACGTGAAGAGCAGAAAAAACAGTAATGTTTCTTGCAATCTGAAGAACAGAAAAACCAGTACTGGTTGTTGCCATCTGAAGATGCTCAAGTGCTAGAAAATTTCTTCAGAGTATCCAGTTGCACAGAGAAAATATGACTTTAGAAAAACCTAAGTCACAGAGCACGTTGTGACAAAGTCCAGCTCCTGCCACCTCTAAAGATTCTCATCTATTTCTGCTTCCTGCAGTTCCATCCTTCAGCCCTCCCTTATAACACAGGGATGATGTTGTAATTCTCAAAACCACCACTCTCTCACTACATTCTCTCTGCTTCCAAAACTAAGCAGAATTTGAAGCAAAGGCTTTTAACCTTTTCCAGGCTTTACCAACCCAACTTCTGTCTTCTGCAGACTCAAAGCTCTACACAGAAAGATGAATAGCCTTTCTGTCACAGTCATTTGGCTTAATTTTGCCACAGTAGTTAAAACAGTGTCCAGCACACACTTCAGCAATCAATATCTTGTTCTCCCTACAAGTTTGTAAAGTACACTAAACCCAACCAGATGCATAATTTTTGACAGCTCATAAAACATGTTACCACAAACATGTTCTATCTGTAAAAGAAAGCATCTGCCTTTCATATAAATGAAAAGGACAGCATTGCTTTACCACAGTTTTGTCAGACCAGTGCAGTGCCAATGCAACATGCTCAGCAGTTTTGACCTATAAAGTCCTACCTCATCCATCTGTGTTGGTCCTGCAAGTGACATCACTAGAAAATCTTAAGCAGGAAACTCTTGTGCTACTCTTTTTAGCCTGACATATTAAACCAAGGTTTTTTAAACTTGGTTTTGCTCTCCTAATTTAAGATCTAAAAGGTTGAAGTTACAAGCACTTGGGGATTCTGAAAATATATGTGGGTATTGTTACTCTGCTATTGCATCATTGGCTACTGGTTTCCTTCTGGCACAATTTCTGTTCCAGTTACTGCTTGCTTTCTCATCATGTTCTGTATGGTGAGCAGTGTCAGACATGAACAAGGCTGCCATCAGGTAAAAGCCTGTTTCTTAGAATCATAGAATGCATATGGTTGGAAGGAACCCTCAGAGGTCACCTGTCCCGTCCCCCTGCAGTGAGCAGGGACATCTTTAAGTAGACACTGGGTACATCTTTAACTAGAAATGCATACCATCCCAACATGCAACCCCCCTCTACTTTCTAGTTTATCTGGATCTCTCTATTAATTTGTAAATACACCAGTCATGTCCAACACCAGAACTTTTGCTAAATTACCTCCTCTACATGTGTGACTGAGCTCTTTCCAGTTCTGCTATAAGAGGGGAGAAACACCCTTGATTTGAACTAGGGATAGAATTGTAGAGTATTTCAAGTTGGAAAGGACTCAGTAGGATCATCAACTCAAATTCCTTCCTCCTCTTCACAGAAATGCCTACAACTAACCTGTATGACTAAGAGCTCTCCTTGAATTCTGATAGGCTTGGTGCTGTGACCACTTTCCTTGGGAACCTGTTCCAGTGACTGACTGCCCTCTTAATGAGGAACCTTTCCCCAATGTCTGATCTGAACTGTCTCCTGGAGACACTTAAGTACATACCTCATTACTTCTGCTTCAGTTATCTTTATAATGAAAACATTATGCACACAGATCTGGGGCAACAGCATGATTTCCTCAAAATCACACACACACAGAGACACAGGTGAGCCTGGAAATGGTCAATCCTGAATCAAAGCCATGGTCTGGAAGTACTGGGTGTGGAGACCTGCATGTGGGGAAGAATAATTCCCTATACCAGTACAGGTTGATCTGGAAAGCAGCTCTGAGGGGAAGAACTTGGGAGTCCTGATGGGCAGCAAGTTAAATAGGAGCCAGCAACATATCCTTGTGGCCAAGAAAGCCAATGGTATCCTGTTGTGCATTAAAAAGACTGTGCCCAAAGGGTTGAGGGAGACTCTCCTCCCCTTCTATTCTGTCACATGTGGAATACTGTGTCCAGCACTGGGCTCCCCAGTTCAAGAGAGACAGGAAATTACTGGAGAGAATCCAATGGAACGCCACAAAAATGGAGAGGAGAGGGTGTGTGTGGGGGGGTGTGGGATGAGGACGGGACTGGAGCATCTCTCTTACAAGGAGAGACTGAGAGAACTGGGGCTGTTTAGCCTGGAGAGGAGAAGGCTGAGAGGGGATCTGATAAATGCATTTAAGTATCTAAAGGCTCAAGTGGATGGGGCTGGGCTCTTTTCAGTGGTGCCCAGTGATAGGACAAGGAGGGATGGGTGCAAACGAGAACCCAGGAGGTTTCACTTAGTTGTAAGGAAAAATTTCTTTATTTTGAGGGCGCCGGAGCGCTGGAGCAGGCTGCTCAGAAAGGCTGCGGAGTCCTCTTTTCGGCAGACTCGGAACCCCGCTCAGTGCCGGCAGCCGGGGCTTGTTCTGCGAGGTCGGTGCCGCGCTCCGGCCGGTAGAGCGCGGCAGAGGCTCAGAAGCCTGCGTAGGGTTGGGTCGCGCTGGGCCGAGCACGGCTGCGTCCAGAGGTGTTTGCCCGTGGCCGAGCGGCTTCTCCACCCCCGTCCCACTCCCTCCGCCCAAGGGCCAGGGCCTCCCAGCACAGGGCAGGGAACGCACGCAGGGAACCTCCCGTTCTCGGCCGCAGGGCTGAATAAGTGTTTCCGATGGAAAGCACCGTACCTACTGCATTGCACACATAAGGCTAAGCAGTGCATTGCAGAGTCAGAATCACAGAATGCATCCAAATGGGTTGGAAAGTCTCCAGAAAAGGCGACTCCACAACATCTCTGGGCAGCCTGCGCCGGGGCTCCAACACCTCACAACAAACCCGGTTTTCCTCAGTTGGGGTGGAACTTCCTGTGTTCCAGCGTGTGTCCATTGCCCCTCGTCCTATAACAGGGCACCACTGAAAGACTGGCCCCATCTTCTCGACATCCGCCCTTAAGGTATTTGTTAGCACTGATCAGATCCCCTCTCAGCCTTCTCTTCTCCAGGCTAAACAGCCCCAGGTCTCTCAGCCTTTCCTCGTAAGACACATGTTCCGGTCCTTCATCATCCTCGTAGCCTCCACTAGAGACTATATCCCGTAGTTCCATGTACGTCTTACACAGTAATGAGGTTAAAACAGCTTTAAAAAAAACCAAACCAAACCCCAAAAAACCCAACCAACCAACCAAAACCCCAAAACTAAAAACAAACAACAACAACAACAAAACCAAAGAAAAAAAAATCAGGAGTCAAAGCATCAACCCATTGAACTCTCAGTCCCACCTGTTAATTGCCCGTATCATCTGACCCAGAGCAAAGTTTTTCTCTAAGAAACTTTTTTGGCACCAAGTATCTTATGGTATTGAACTCCAGAGTTTATCTGAACTTGGGGAAAAGTAAATTGGCATGAAGTTTGCTGCTTGTGTTTGAATAAAAATGTACAGCCGTGCAGACTCATTACCTGTCCTCTTTCAACAGTCAGTGATTGCACACAGTCCTGTATGTTATCCAACTCTGGCAAATTTGGATTTCTGTTCCTTGCAATACTTTCATTCTTCCAAACCTCATGATGTTTCTAATCACCACTGTTTAATCACTTTTGTTTGTTTGTCTGGGACAGAATTCAATTTCATTTGTTCTACCTATGCAAAAGGCACACAAAGCACTGCTGCTCAGGGCACACAGATGAGTGTGTCTGCTATATGGAAAATATTTAAATAAAAAAGAGACCATTTGTGAAGATTTGTTTGGTGAAGTGACTCTATGGTCACCTGTGACAGCAGAATTGGAAGAAGTGCTGTCAGGCTGTATTTGGTTTGGCTGAGCTGGAGTTAACTCTCCTTGGACCATCTTTCTAGTGTTGTGTTTTTGCAATACTGTAGCTGAGTGCTGATAACACATCAGTGTGTTGGCTGCTGCTGAACAGAGCTTTTCCCACATTTCCCTGCCCCAAGAGTATGCTCAGGGGTGGGCAAGATCTTGGAAGGGGACACAGCCGGGCCAGCTGACCCAAACTGGCCAAAGGGGTGTTCCATGCCATATGACATCTGCTCAGATATAATAACTAAATGAAAGAAGGAGGTGTGGGGATATTCATCCATGGTGTCTGTCCTTCAGAGCAACCACTATGCGTGTTAGAGTCCTGCTTCCTGGAGTGACCGACCACTGTCTGCTGATGGGAAGTAGAGAATAACATCTCTCTGTGCTTTTGCTTCCTCCTGTGACCTTTTGCTTGTGCTTATTATTATTAAATTGCTTCTATCTTATTACTGGCTTTTGTTATATTTTCCCCTCTCCCCTGTTCATCTAAGAAGGGCAGTGATAGAGCAGCTTTGGTGGGCATTTTGGCCCCTAGCCAGGGCCAAACCACCACACAAGTAAATACACGCAGGACAGCCAAAATAAAGAATACTAAGTTCATTCCCCTTGCAAGGTAGGAGACTTTCTTTGCAGACTCCAAAATTTTCAATTCCTCAGGCCTAAGTGGTGGTATTGGACAAACTGTATCACTTCAGGACATGGTTTAATGGCCACACTGGTCTTAAATTGACAGTTGGACCCGATGATCTTAGGGGTCTTCTCCAACTGAAACAATTCTGTGTTTCTAAGAAAAGCTCAGTCCTCACTTCACCGCTTCTTGAAAAGAAGGCAAGTGCTCCTTGCAGTAAATACCATTCATTCCTAAACTTTTTCACTTAAATTAGAACTGAAGTTTATAAAACATCCCATGCTCAGTCCTAAGAAACCCTGACATTCTCACAATACAAGAAGTAAGCATTTAACATGAAATAGAATTCATCTTGGTGCCACTCAGTTTTATAGATGTTTTCTACGTTCCCTCTCAGTTTTATCTTTTGAAGACATCATTCAAGCTATCACAGAAAGGGGAGAGAGGCAGTGACACCAAATAAATGACAGCTATGTCTTGGTTGTGTCAGTTAATCTGATCCAGCTTAAGCTTCACATTTAAGATATTATTTTTCAGTTAGGTTTTAAGAACTTTTCTTACAAGCAGGTGAAAATGGAGCAAAAACTAACATATGCTGGAAAAAACCCAAAAGATGACTCAAACCCACACGTGCTTCAAAAAAAAAAAAAACATCAGACACTTCTTATCCCACCAAGGAGGAATAAGACTTTGACTCTTCAAGAAACAGCTGTTTTAGGATGGCTGGACACAACACAATGCAGTGGAGCTAGGTTTTCTAACAGTTCTTTGCATTATCAAGTCTCTTGCGGGGTATGTCTTCATTCTGTACGTTAAACCTTGGTCAGGAACCCTGATTCCCTCAGATCAAGTCAGCAAGTGTGTCTCTTAACCAGGAAAGCATTTATAATAGGAAGGGGAGGATGCTCTTAGGTTAGCATCTATTGAAACTGAATGAGGTAGAGGAGAAATTTGCCTTGCCTACTAGCCTTGTCCCAACACTAGAAAAAGGAGTTAAGTTCAGACCTCGGATTTTATGCTCAGCACATTGTGCATTTGCAGATATAAGCCAGCGTGACCCTAATGTGTCTATGTGGCCTGAGATACTATCACCTGCTTCTCAGAAGAGCGTGCTAACTAAGGTTCATCTCTGCATTGCATAGCTTCTGCTCAGAGCTGGCAAGCATCCACCTGGCACAAGGCACAGGCAAGAGCAAGCTTGTGTCTCTCTGCTAAATACCATGCAAATGACCCCTTACTTTACAGTTCTGGTATGAAAGGGACTACACTGTCCAAGAACACACAATCAGCAGAATATAATTACACAGTAAAGCCAAAAAGAATGTAGGTAGGGGTTTCAAGACAGCAAATATATATCAGCTGATCTATATTCATGCTGGTGAACTGAAGGGAATATGGATTAGAGTACATTTTATCCCACTGTTATGTTGCACAACACTGGTACGGACTTGTGTTGCATCTTTGTAAAATTTCTAGTAGAATGACACCTAACCTCTGTATAAACTGCAGCTAATTGCCTGTAGCACCTGTGGTTGACCTGAATTCAGAGGCTTAGATACTTAAACTATAAGCAATGATGTTGAAGAGCTAACTAAAGCTATGCACTTGTCTTGCATGCTGGCAGGTTGCTAGAATTTGACTGACATTCTGTACTCTGTGGAAAATAGCAATTCCATTAGCCTGCAGGCAGCTCAGCTTCAGATGTAAATACACTTCCATTCCATTAGCTGCTCACGAACTAAGTGTAAGAAGAAAGACAAATTGGTGTGCATTCTGTTTAACATTTTATTTCATTAATCTCTTCTCCTAACTTCTCATATTTCCCACAGGTGTACAGAATTTTAACTCAAGTGATGACTGTGTTGAAAACTGTGCAGTCAGCTTGTACCTTACAGCAATTAGTAACAGTACCTCACTGTGACCATACAAATAGTTTAGTCTTTGGGTCTTCACTCTCTGATTTTTACAGTAAGTCTATTTCAGAACCTTGAAAATCTCCAACTTCCACAACCTCCAAGACCAACCCAACAAAAAGCAAAAAACCAAACCACCACCAACAAAACACACCACAAACAAAACTGTATAGTAGTCTGTTTTCCAGATTTTACAAGGCTGGTTCTTTTTTTCAGACTGGTCAAGAATAGAGCAGAAAGCCTTAGTGAGCTTTCTCACTAAGTTGAAGTTGAAAATGAGCCTGTAGTTTATGTTTTTTCCTGTAGTGGTTGTAGAACTTGTATGAGAGATATACTTCTTTCCATCCATGACAAAGCATCTACCAACACATTTTTTCTCAGACACAAATATTTTCAGAGAGAAGCGCTCTAACTGATGTTCTGAATTACTAGCCAAAGATTAGTTCATAGGTTTGGCCAGTGAGGACAGCTTACTAAGTTGCCACTCCTCTGACCAACAAAATTATGACCTTGCCCAGTTCAGGCTACAATCTTGAAAGTCCTATTGTTTATTCCCTCTTCTCTCTGAGTCTGTGCTGGCTCTTTAGAAACGCACCATGTGCTAGTTACGGTTGCCATCCTTACTGAAAGTACTACTGAAGTTACTGCAGGGATTGCTCCTTTCTCCTGATTGAAGCTGCCAATCATCACAGGACAAGCACCTTATTATGACATTGCTTGTTTCTTTTCCTCTGCAAAAATAAGCTGTAGGAGATATGTCCCAGAATCACTATGGTTGGAAGATCATTGAGTCCAACCATTATCTAACTCTCAGGGTCACTACTACACCATATTCTTGAGCACCAAACATCATATTCTTGAGCACCAAATATCAAACACTGTAACCTTGAGCACCAAGGATCACTGTTGTGTAAATATAGCAGTGCTGGGATGAGGGAGGTCTATATCACTTAAAATCATAATACAAAAGAGTAACAAACTTGCATATGTTGACAAGGGCAAAATCAGATAGAAAAACACTCAGTACCGAGAACTAGCCGTCTTTTCTGCAGAAAGAAATAATTCCCTATGCAGAACAAAATCCTTCAATGAATCATTCATTTTTATATGAACTAGGTGGCCAGAGGGCTATCTTACACTCCCAAAGACAACACAGGTTGTCTCAGAGTTTGAGTTTGTTGCTTGTATCAAAGAATTGGAAGATCAAAGCTCTAGGCTCTTCTATATATGGCATTTCTCATCATCTCATGTCTACATATTGCATATTGGCTATGACAGCAGTTCTGCATGACCACATTGACCAGCTTTCAAAATATTGTAAGATTTATGGACAAGTATTATTCTCTTCATTCCAAAACTAGGAAAAAAAATAGCGAAGCAGCTCAGCCAAGATCAAGTAGTAACTATTTTTTTGCTAACGTAAAGACATTAGCTTGTTAAAATGGTACAGCTAAGTTTATTCAATGTGTGCTTGAGTATCCTATGCCAACATCAATCCAAGACCAACTGCTCTGGACAAAACAGTTCCTCTATTAACCGTTATAAACCCTTTAGAGTGCTGGACATTTAGTCTGGCAAGATGCAAAGGACATCAGTGTTAGGTATGAACTAGAAATTCTCCAGTTTTATAGCAGCAACCGGGCTCTTCATCTAAGATTAATTTCGTCTACGTCATCTGCTCAGGAGGAACAGGCCTTACTAAACACAAAAATGCCTCTTTTCATTTGAAAGTGGTAAAGTAAAAAAAGAATCCCAGTTTCTGTTGTTAATTGGGTGTCTTATGCTTCTATATAATGACAGCATTTGGACAAATTTGGAAAGGGTAAGTAAGGACACTTTCTGTTTTGTCTAAAACTGTGACAATGTCTGATATTATTTATAATGCACCTATCAGTGGTATCAGAATGCTAAGAACTTTAGCAGACAGGCTTTAAAGACAAATAAACAGAAAGGATAATTTACATTCCTTTCTTAGGCATGCCATTTGGATGTACTACTCTCTTTCCTCTCTTCTACAGATGTTAAGAAACCAACTTCAGAAAAATCTGAAGTCCTGTTACTGCAATATTCCAGAATAATAAGCTTTCCACAAGGTTTATTCTGTTCAAATGCAATTCTCATTGAAGATGGTGCTTTACATGCAATGAACTCCATATGGTTTGCCCTACAATGGGATGCAGGAAAAGACAGGTGTTCCTGACCTCAGTATTTAAATAATTCTTGTTATTGTAGATAGGAAATAAAAAGTGAGCTATAAAATTTGAATTTGGTTCACATTAAAGTTCTTGAGGTAGTGGCTTGGAGGGAGAAGTGCTATGCAGTTAACCAAAACTTATAAGTCTTGGTATCTGCTTTTTAAAAAATACTTACTTTAAAAAATAGAATAAAATCCAATCTGCTCTGAAAAACAGCAGTTTCTTTTCTAATGTAGAAAAATATTTTAGAAACCAAAGTACTTTTTGATCGACATACTACACCAAATGGATTGAAATAAATATAGAAATGGGCTATTTAATCTGGAATCTTGGCTGACAATAGCTTGCATCAGAAAACTAGCAGAAGACAATAGAAATCTCAGATTTCAGAGATCATGCCTTGCCAATACTTCAGTAAAATTTGGACCTAAGTGAAAATGAGCAAAATGCCCACAAGTGTAGACACAGATTTCTTGTTGCTCTCAGTACTGATAGATCATCACTATGCCAGGAAGAATAATAAACTAAAAAAATCTGCTTTCAAAAGTATATTCACAGCTGTACAAGTGTAAGACAACTGCTATGTAAAATAAGAATGCACTTTATTTATGCCTGGTAAACAGGGATGGCTACTGAGAATAACTTTTTGTTATGTCATTCCATAAGACTGGCAGCAAACACCATTATTGTCCTGGAAGTAATTTACTGCTGTAATAACTCACCATTAGTTTCTACAAACATACTTAAAGAAACCCTCTTTATATAGCTATGTTACACTCAATTTTAAAATGGTTAATATCTTAGCATGGCTGGGTTTGTTTTTATTGTTTGAAAGCATCAACCAGTGTGGCTGTCTTTGGAAATTACACAAGGGATAACATCTGTTAGCATTGCTGTTCCAGTAAAAGTCATGGCCAATCCGGCTCAGATGTATAAAAAAGTAACTCAAGACCAAGTTCATGCTTTGCATTAAAGCTTACTGGAATCCTGAAGCCAGTTCTCAATGTTGTGAAAATGAAAGTTATGGCTAGGAAATATTTCTGTTGGAAATGTATCAATCACCTATGCAACAACAACTAAACACATCCTTGTATATCACAAAAGTCCCAAACTGAACCAAACACCCACTCAAAAAAAAAAAAAAAAAAGTTCACGTGATTAAGTCCACCTAGTCCACAAATAGTAAGACTTATAAGGTGTCTGGTATCTCAAATCAGACAGCTAACATGCTGAGATCATGGTGACCAGTGCTGCCTAATTGCTTCCCTGTGTTTTCCTCCATCTTCCCAAATCCACTGTTCTAAGCCTAGTCTCCTTTCAGAAGCAGTTTCACTAACATAGTTGTACTTTGCACAACAGGAATATTAGCATGTTTGTATCACTATTTTTATGCTAGTCCATCTCCAACAGGAGGAAAGAGAACCTTCAAATTTAAATGAAACACAAGAACAGCTACAAAGGGCTACGAAAACAAAGATGAGCAGCCCGGGTGTGACTAGAACGGGAACAAGTGGAAAGACAGTAATAAAAGGGTGATGGGATCAAATGGTGGTGCCAGGAAGTGTTTTCAAAGCTGTGTTTTACATTAATATAAGCACAAAAAACCCTCCCATATCTGACTCTGCAAAATACAGGTTCTGATAATGAAGATAAAATAAAGACAGCCTAGACAAGAGCAGATCTGTGCAGCTGAGTTAGGAATGCTCTATCATAACAGAAAGAAATGATGGTGTTTACATGCCAATAAGAAAATAATTGTGGATTTCTGTCCAAAATATTTAGGTAGTTGCTCCCTTATCACAGTGAAAACAGATGTCACAACCAGTGAGGATGGATATATAAAGAGACAGATCAGAAATTTCTGAAGACCAGATAAAAAAAAAATTAATTCTTAGATGTCACCCACCTATGAAGTCTTGGGGAAAGACTTTCAGTAAAGAAAAATATCTTGACTATGAAAGTAAATTACAGGCAGAATGACAGCACAGATTTTCTGCAGTAATCAGAAAGGCAGCAGGTGAAATACCTGAGGTTTTATGCATATTTCTGCAGCCTATTCGGAAGAAACTAGCGAAGTAATGGAGTAAGATTTCAGTATTGACAAGGAAATTGATCTCTAGTCTAAAGGTAAATCTATGACTTGTCATCAGAGGGGGAAGCTAAATTCATATTGGCAAGTGAGACTAAATGGAGGGAAAAAAGAATCCTCTGATAGAAGAGTGATAAGAGTTGAAGAAATTCACACAGTACAGTCATAGAAGCCAACAGAATGAATGTGACATTTCAGGAACACTACGCTGACAGCATTAGAAGCAAAAGATAGAACAAAGGGAAGAGTGAAACACTACTTTTAAATTTTGACTGGGAAACATCATGGGAAACTTGCTCAGTTATTTCAGCAACACTAAGGGTAGACAACAGATTGGAATGAGCAATCACAGCCAGTGGTGCTGCAGATGAAAAATTACTGCAGGCTCTATATAGCCAGACATGATACTCAGTTAGCTGATAGGATATCCCATATTTCATTTCCTATCCACAGACATTTCCTGCACATGAAAGATGAGAGCTATAAGGATGGTTGTGGAACTTGAACATCTCTCCTGTGAACAATGACCAACAGACCCAGGCCTGTTTAGTCTTGAGAGAAGGCTGAGAGGGAATCTTATTGATGTCTATAAATATCTGAGGAGTGGGTGTCAAGATGATGGTGCCAGCCTCTTTTTGGTGGTGAGCAATGATAAGACAAGGAACAATGGATACAAGCTAGAACACAGAGGACTTCACCTCAACATGAGGAGAAACTTCTTTACAGTGAGGACATTGGAGCACTGGAACAGGGTCCCCAGAGCTGTTGTGGGGTCTCCTTCTCTAGAGACTTTCAAAACCCACCTGGATGTGTTCCTGTGCGGCCTGCCCTAGGTGATCCTGCTTTGGCAGGGGCTTGGACTTGATGATCTCAGGAGGTCCCTTCCAACACCTAACATTCTGTGATTCTGTGACAAGCCACTTTTTATATTTAAATAAAAAGACATTTGCTGTCTTAAAAAGTACTCATCAACTCTGCATATTCTGTAGAAGGTAAACTTTTGATAACCAGATATTGTTAGACTTCAAAGGAATTCAAGTTGTTTTGAAAGAAACACAAGAAAGGAAAAGAAAGAAATAATTCTTGCTAAAGTAGTGCGAAAGAAAGAAAATACTCTGCAAGAGTCAGAAGCAAAGGACAGCAGCAGAATCTCAACACAGATATCAAAACAGAGGAGTTGCAGGTAACTTCTAAGATGATTCAGGACAGAGTAAATGACATGAATGTCCAACTGTCAAAACCAGAGGTGAACACTGGTTCCAATGACAGAAGAGATTCCATGGCAGCCTTTTGGGGTATGAAGCACTGTGTAAAAAAACAGCAGAGATCAGACGTGAAGTCATCAGGAATTTGATACTATAAGCTGTAAATAATCCTCTCATTCTGTTCACTAACTGCTTTGACAAAAAAAAAAAAAAAAAAAAGCAACCCCCCCGCCCCAAAACCGTCTGCCTCAAAATGAACTCACAAGTTGGCTGAGAATCTGGAGGGAAATATGGGCATGTGGGGTCTTGAATGAAAATCTCACAAAGCAGATGGACGCTTTGCACTATGCAGTTCATTTTCAAATGACTCATAACATTGTATCAGACCCTTCCAAAACATGGTTGATTTTTTTCCGAGACATTTTCAGTTTGACAAAACAATATATTAATCACACTGTCCAATATTTTCTTATCTGAGAAACCAAAATTTCCATCAAAAGAGGCTGTGTGTTTTTTTTTTAACTCAGCAGTAATAGAAAATTAAGACAATTTTTTTCTTTAGCAAAAATAGAAGACATGCTCCAATCCAACTGGAATATTAACCTATTTCATTTTTTTCTTCATTCAACATCTCATGTTAACAGTACTGTTTAAAAGCAGATACTTAAACCAAGAGAAGTAACAGGAGACACCTACAAAACCAGACAAGGAACAAATACACATGAAATCCAGGAAACTTGTTTATGCTTATACAACAAATCAGGATGAGAAAGTGAAGTAAAAACTAGGTACAATGAGGAGATGCTTAAGTCGCAAACAAAAGTCAGACCCAAACTCAAAAAAGAGTTAGCATAAGCCTTTACTATATTAAAAAAAAAAGGTTGTATTTAGTATCATTATGCTAAACTTAGATTTATGATGCCAAACAATTATGTAACAGAAGCTACTTAGCAAGCTAATAACTCCAAACTTGAGGAGGAAAAAAATGCTCCATGATTTACCAAAAGGCAGAAATGGTTTTGTTTTAAGTAATCCCTGATACTCTAGAGAGGTAAAATAAGCCCCTTCTTAGGAGGGGATACTGAAATATACTACTTAGGCCTAAAAAGGAACCCTTAAACTAGGCAAAACAAGAAAAACAACAACAATCTCTGAATAGGTATAAGGCTTAACATTGTCACATTTGTAAACTGTTTTGCTCTTCAAATGAGCAAAATAGAATAAATGTATTCCACAGACTCACTCTTATTAAGACGTCGTAGCCTTCTATACATTGTTTAATGCTTCATATTATGTGCAACAAAGTGCTATGTGCTGCATTTATACAGATTGATTGATTGTAATTGGTTTAGGACAGCATCGTGAATAAATTTTCAAGACAGATGGGGAAGAGCAGGGAAGATGCAACATACAGATGTCACAGCATATCTTCACTAAAAAAAATTAATAAATTAACTGAAGAAGGTAGTGCTTGCTCTTCTGTTACTCCTGAAGAAAATATTGGGAAGAATCATTATTCATACATTTTCTATGTTTACTATTGCTGGTTTGTTGCAGTTGAGGGGAGGCTTAATTACCCTCACAGCAATAATTAATAAACCGATATAGCAAACGGGTATTAATAACAGTATTAAATTACAGGAGACTCAATAAGAACCGTTAAACCCAAAGGGCAGTGAACTAGTTACAGCTATTTTCACCCATATAAGGGATGTTGCTGCTGCATTGGCTTTGGGGGTGCTCTTACAAGGCGCAGGCATGGCAGATTGCCAGCAAGAAAGGTTTCCCGCATGGTCCCAGGCTGGTCTGGCTTCAGTGGAGGGAGGGCAGTTAATGACGCTCTTGGCAATGGGCGCTTGCATGGTTCCTGGGTAAACTGAGGCACCACACAATTCTGGTGTCAAGGGGAAGCAGGCTCTGCCACTCTGGCTGTCTAGGCTTATGACTTCTCCGGCTTGCACGTGTATGGCTTGTGGCTATATCCCAGGCTCTGGACCAGGCACTGGAGGCAGCGCAGGGCAACTCGAGGCAACAAAGCTTGAAGCAAGGCTTGAAGCAAGGCTTGGAGCAAGGCTTCAGCAGATTTGAGCAAGGCAAGTCTAGGCTACCTAGCCACTTGTATATATACAAAATGCCAGAGGTCAATTAGTCCAATGGGGCACTGAAGCTAATGTGTAGCTGCCCAATGGAAAGCATTCTGCCAGGCTATGACCATAAAAGGCAGAAGCAAGGACCTTGTATCTTGGGTAGCTTACGTGCTGTCACCCCAGATAAGCATCTTGTTTACCAGACAGGCAAGGGTCCTGTCCCCTTTGTTCCTTTTCCCCACATTGCCCTGTTTTCCTGCAGTAAGGAGGGGAGAGAAAGGGACCTGTCTAGACATCTTGAGGCCTGACTGGATTTGTACTGGGCCATGTGTCATGGTCCTACCACCACATGGTTCTATCAACTAAACACAGATTTAGTAGCAAGTGTTGCAAGCATACTGGAAAAGTATATTCGAATTACTTTGTTTTATTTTGCACTTTCTTTGAGGTAACAAATGAACACCCACTAGACTGGAAAGGAAAAATAAGTGACACATGGAAGGAAACTCGAAGTTGTTCTCAGACCATTGCAACAACTCTCACCACACACACAAACATTCCAGAGAAGCTGCCACTAAGACTAGAGCTGAATCTATTCATGCTAGCAAAGGGTTTTAAGAAACATCCAGAATGTCATATTTTTCTAGAGCACCTATGAAAAAATATCCACTAAACTGCTAAGGCACAGGGATAAGTAAGTAAAGAAGATTCTGGCCTTTCCATCTACCAAAGAGTTACACACTTGCCTTCCTCCTGTATGGCTGATAATATTTAGGAAAAAGCTTTGGTTTTATTTAGGGTCTGTCACTGTCAGAAAGAAAACAAATCTCAGGCCATAATTACTCCTCCATCTTCAGCCCTGACAATGCTAGGTACTGCCTTTGTGAAGCAGCCATAGACTTTCTAGAGATGGAGGCTGTCTGCTGAGCTGCTTGCCCACTGCCATCAGCAGTTTTACTAGCTTACTAGCAGCACTCGTTTGCTATCAGTCCTTTAGCATATGCTGTACTTTAAACAATATCCCACCAGAATGGTAACAACAACCTGGGACAAAAGCAAGAGCACCTTCCACAGCTGCCTTTCAATTTACCCACTAACATGACTGAGAGCTCCTCTCTTTCACCATGTTACCATCAGACAGTCTGCTGGGGCTGTATTTGGCTTATTGTTAGTGACCAAAATGAAACTTCCCAGTTTGCTGCACAGCGCTTGGGAAAAGCTCTCTCCACACTGGAATGCAGCCCTTCTGTACAGTCCTCTTCCCATTTCTCAAAGTTTCCACTTGCTTGTTTCATGACCTCCAAAGCTTAATTAAATGGCTACAGTTACAGATGAAACAATTAATTGTTCACAAGGACAATTGGGTGTTTTAGAAAGATAAGAAGGACTGACATTAGTCAGAGCTGGCATCATCAGGGAGTGTTTGGCAACCCATCTGCTATCCATCTGCTATTTCTTACTCCTTCCTCACCAAGTAAAACATTAAGGGAGTTTTGCTAAGATAGTTGGAAGAATGTCCTAGAATGCATCAGTCTTCCCTGCTTAATGTTTTTTTTTTTTTACTAGATTATTTTACAAGTGGATAGATATTATTTTTAAACTCTCAGCCCTGGAATTACAGCAGAGGACTTTGAAAATCATGCTACAATCTTTTTAATTTGTTTCTTAATAGTCACAAAAGGAAGTCTGCGACTGGAATATATCTAAACAGTAACAAAAATTGGAGCCCACAATCTCTAGTAAGAAGCTGCTAAGAAACCTCTTTGCCAGTAAACCTCTGACCCAGCCCAAGTGACCAGATTTTGAACTTGCACACCTTTGCTAACATCTTAGAATCATAGAATTTTCTTGGTTAGAAAATACCTCTAAGATTGTTGAGTCCAGCCATCAACCTAACATCACCATGACCATTAAACCGTGTCCCAAAGTGCCATGTCCAAATGTTTCTTGAACAACTCCAGGGAGAGTAACTCTACCACCTCTCTGGGAAACCTATTCAAATACCTGACCAGGCACTGGACATTCCATGTCCAAGATGAATGCTGTTATTTACCTGTCTCTGCATACATGCAACTACGTTGTCAACACACATAATTTTATAACTTGCTGGCTTTGAAATTGTAACAGGTTATCACAAGGGCTAACCTGCCTGCTCCCCCAACACAAAAGTGAGGGGGAAGAGTAACACACAAAACTCAGGGTTGAAAAAAAGAGACAAGAGTTTAGTATAACATAAGATATCATCATCACAATGCGTAATTACCTTAGCTAATAATCTAATAATACAATGCGTGATTACCTTACCTTAGCCTATTTGCAGAAGAAGGGCAGTGAAATACAGGAAAAACCCCCAGCATAAAACAGAAAACCAAATCCAGAGGGTTACCTGACTCCCACCTGTCTTGGTGACACACCTGCAGAAAGGAGCCAAAGCCTAAGACCCATAACCCAGAAGCAGCAACCAGAACAGAAAGCCTCTCATGTTGCAATCTGAACTTCAAACCCCATAATACTTCGCTCCAGTTAACACTTTCATTTTTGAAGCTGCCATGACTGCAGCATTGTGTGAATAACACCAGCAGGTTCAACTCAACCTCAGTTTAACACAAAAAATGCAAGCCTGTAATGCTCCTAAATATTACCTATTAAGTAAATCTGCAGCAGGTCTCATCAGGAATTCAAGAGCGGTTTGACCATTCACAAGGCACTATAATTATTTCTTAAAGAGCGCCACTTGCTCTCAAATAAACTTATGATTAAAAGCTTGCTCACAATTATTTTAAACTCAGAGCACTTTCAGTTCCTAGAATCATATCATAGGGCCATAGTATGGCTTGAGTCAGAAGGAACCTTAAAGATCATCTAGTTCCAACCATGCTGCAAGGGCAGGAACATCTCCCACTAGATCAGGTTGCTCAAAGCCTCACCCTGCCTGGTCTTAAACACTTCCAGGAATGAGGTGTCCACAATTTCTCTGGGCAACCCATTCCAGTCTTACTACCCTCATAGTAAAGAACTGCTTCCTAATGTCCAATCTAAATCTATCCTGCTCTAATTTAGAACTGTTACCCCTTGTAAAAAGTCCCTCTGCAGCTTTTCTGTAGGCCCCCTTCAGGTACTGGAAGGCTGCTATAATGTCTCTCTGAAGTCTTCTCCAGTCTGAAGACAACCAGTTTTCTCAGTCTGTCGTCATACGAGAGGTGCTCCAGCTCTCTGATCATCTTTGTTCAGTTCTCTTCTTACATCATTCCCTCTAATGGTTGCAGACAAAAGGCATGGCTAAAACACAGAACTTGTCAACAGATTTTGGTCTGATGTGGAACTACACTGTTCCCAAATCCTTCTGTAATACCTGAAGATGTGGGTCCTTGTCATGTTTAAAGCAACCAAAAGGAAACATTATAGATTCGTATAGAAAAGAATGATTGAGTATCTGGTGGTATTGAGCTCCAAAGATAATTAAGACACCATTATGTCCTTTCCAAAGAATTATTCTTAATGATGGGTGCAGAAAGTAGAGGTACACACCAATTCACACAGAGGTTATGTAATCCCTTTCAGACAGACAGAGAGCAAGTTAACCCACTTTTCTTCCATGAGACAAGGAAGGAAATAACTGTGGCTTCTGATTTTGGATAAAGCTGTGGTGAACTTGTCTCAAAATTCCCTTGATATCAGAAGATTCCAGCATATTTCCATGCACAGCCATTTATTTATCTATGTGTTGCCCCATCATGGAACTGCGACCAAGAGCTCCACTGGCTGTAGGCCATTCGTGGCCAACTCAAGATATTTCAGATGCTTAAGCATCCCCTTGAGGACATTTTAGTTTGCAAACAGCTTTTCCATAGTTATATTTTCACTAAAGAAAGTAAACAGATGGTCTTTGCAAAGGCTTCAAATAACTCCAACATTGGGATTTTGTTTCACTTGGACAGAATCTAGATTTTTCAGCACAGTGAGTTTGGTAAGGTGCCTTAGCAGTCAACAGGTCTCAACAGCTGGCCTGGAGCAATGGGGCATAAGTCTTCTTATTTAGAGAGGATGCGATTAATCCAAAATGGATTCAATGCATCCAGTACTGTACTCAGTCTTCTGTGCAATTCTAAGTCTAGATGTAACAGGCTGGCAGTTTTTACCTAACTTAAGGCTTGAAACAGTTTAAAAAGTAAGCCCAAAGAGAACTAAGTTGTAGAATTACTCATACACATAAGTATGCCTCAGTGGAATCTTCAAATTAATTTCCTATGTGGCTGCTAGCTTGATTAGTAGAAACTTTTTATTGAAACCATGTTGCTGAGCCTAAACTTGACAGTATTTGTTTCTGCTGCAAGAGATAAAAGTCTTACAGATGCTAATATAAATGCTGAAACAGAAACTTGCTTTTAAGCCTGTCAGCTGGCTTCCTAGATCAAATTCCAAGCAGCCAATACTTTCACAAAGAACAGCCATTTCTGTCAGTAAAGCTATTTAAAAAAAAAATGCTTTTATTAAGTAGGAAAAAGACAAAAAAAAATCCCCTTCTGAATTAGGCTGACCCAGTTTATACATTTCCAATTATTTAGTCTGTGCGCTGTGTAGCCAGAAATAATTTCTTCATTCAGGGTCAGTCCTGCACAGTTCACCCAACAAACTGCAAAATCCCTGTGTCCAAATCCTACAGTCATTCTGGAAAGACACAGATACTGAAAGAAGCTTTTTCATCAATTTACTGAGCTTACATACTATTATAAACTGCCAGAAATTTGTTAAGGAGACCTTAATAAGAGACAAATTAACATCAGTCTGCATCTATTCTCTAATCCAAACTAGAAATTATCTTCCAAACAATTGCCCGAATTACCAATTAGATCACAGAATTACAGAGTCAATCAGCCAGGTTGGAAAAGATTTTCAAGATTATCAAGTCCAACCTATCACCCAACACCATCTAATTAACTCAAGCATGGCACTAAGTGCCTCTTGCAGTCTGATTTTAAACACTTCCAGGGACGGTGACTCCAGCACCTCCCTGGGCAGCCCATTCCAAAGGCCAATCACTCTGTGAAGAATTTCTTCCTAACATCCAGCCTAAACCTCCCCTGGCACAGCTTGAGACTGTGTCCTCTCGTTCCGTCATGGTTGCCTGAGAGAAGAGACCAACCCCCACTTGGCTACAGCCTCCCTTCAGGCAGTTGTAGACAGCCATAAGGTCTCCTCTTCTCCAGGCTAAACAACCTCAGCTCCCTCAGCTGCTCTTCCAAGGGCTTGTGCTCCAGACCCCTCCTCAGCTTCATTGCCCTTCTCTGGACACGTTCAAGCAACTCAGCATCTTTCTTAAACTGAGGGGTTCAGAACTGGACTCAGTACTTAAGGTGTGGCCTAACCAATGCTGAGTACAGAGGCAGAATGGCTTCCCTGCTCCTGCTGGCCACACTATTCCTGATACAGGCCAGGATGCCATTGGCCTTCTTGGCCACCTGGGCACACTGCTGGCTCATGTTCAGCCTACTCTCAACCAGCACCCCCAGGTCCCTTTCTGTCTGGCTGCTCTCCAGCCACTCCGACCCCAGCCTGTAGCACTGCATGGGGTTGTTGTGGCCAATGTGTAGAACCCGGCACTTAGATGTACTAAATCTCATGCTGTTGGACTCTGTCTGTCTGTCCAGTCTGTCAAGGTCCCTCTGCAGAGCCCTCCTACGCTGTAACAGATCAACACCTGCCCCCAGCTTGCTGTCATCTGCAAACTTACTGATGATGGACTTCATCCCTTTGTCCTGATCATCAATAAAGATATTGAACAGGATGGGGCCCAGCACTGATCCCTGGGGGACACCACTAGTGACAGGCTGCCAGCTGGATGTGGCACCATTCACCACCACTCTCTGGGCTCAGCCCTCCAGCCAGTTCCTAACCCAGCACAGAGTGCTGCTGTCCAAGCCACAGGCTGACAGCTTGGCCAGGAGTTTGCCACGGGGAACGGTGTCAAAGGCTGTACTGAAGTACAGGTAGACTACATCCACAGACTGCCCCATATCCACCAGGCAGTCACCTGATCATAGAAGGAGATCAGGTTGGTCAGGCAGGACCTGCCCCTCCTAAATCCATGCTGGCTGGACCTGGTCCCTTGACCATCCTGTAGGTGCTGTGTGATTGCCTCAAGATGACCTATTCCGTAACCTTGCCTGGCACTGAGATCAGGGTGACAGATCTGTAATTCCCTGGCTCCTCCTTCAGGACCTTCTTGTGGATGGGCATCACACTGGCCAGCTTCCAGTCATCAGGGACCTCACCTGTGAGCCAGGACTGTTGAAAAATGATGGAGAATGGTTTAGCCAGCTCATCTGCCAGCTCTCTCAGCACTCTGGGATGGATCCCATCTGGTCCCATAGACTTGTGGGGATCCAGGTGGCTCAGCAGGTCTCTAACTTCTTCCTCCTGGATTACAGGGGTACTATACTGCTCCCTGACTCCATCTCCCATCTCAGGAGGCCAGCTGTCTGGAAGACAACTTATCCTGCTATGAAAATTGAGGCAAAGAAGGCATTAAGTACGTCTGCCTTTTCCTCATCTTTTGTTACTATATTCCCTTCCATATCCACTAAGGAGTGGAGGTTGTCCTTGCCTCTCTTTTTGCCATTAATATATTTATAAAAACATTTTTTGTTGTCCTGTCTCAGATCGTAAAAACAAAAGAAAAAAAAAATAAAAAGTAGAGGTCTGACTAAAGTCAGAAAAGATTGAAAGGCAGATTGAAGACAATGGTTACTGTGAGACACTGAAGTATCACATCATAGAATCTTATCATAGAATGACTTGAGTTGAAAAGGACTTTAAAGATCATCTAGTTCCAGCCTCCCCTACTATGGGCAGGAATACCTCATACTAGACCAGGTTGCTCAAAGCCTCACCCAGACTGGTCTTAAACATTCCCAGGGATGAGGCAGATTCACATTCTTTGGGCAACCCATTCCAGTGTCTCACCATCCTCATAGTAAAGAACTTCTCCTCATGTCTAATCTAAATCTACCCTGCTCTAGTTTTAAACCGTTGCCCCTAGAAGTTGCTGTTATATGAAAAGCTGGACCAAACAGCTTCTCCTCAGCTTTAAACAGCAACATTTTTAGCTTTTAGACCTCACCTCCTGCTTAGGCCTAAAGTCTGGAGTTTGACAACCTATTATCCTGCTTCCAAACTTCTCTCTTTTAGGATGAACAGGACTGCAGGTCTTACAGTAAGTTCATAAAATGTATAAAATCCACCTGCCAGGTATAGCGATGTCCATTAAGTGCCTTGGCATTTGTCTTTCTGGCGTGGACAAGATATTGAGACAGAAAGAATATACCAGCAGTCTTTCATTGACAATCTTAATGCTAGAGTACTAAGTACAATCTTAGTAAGAGTACTCTATGCCTAGAGTAAAACAGTAGTGATATCTAAAGCCCTCCTGTACGTAGATTAGTAATTGCTGATACCAAAATTTGATTCTACGCCCTTGAGCACAATTACAAACCCCAAATTTATATACATATATGTTGTGCCCTTGGTTTTTTTTATTTAGTCTTTACATTCCTGGATATCCATATCAAAGAAACAAAAAGGGGATCAAATCTTAGAAGACAAGCTGGATTTAAAGTAAAAAATGGTAGATGATTTTTTATTTTTTTACTGTATTTCAAACATGCAGTCAGAAATTGAATGTACTGCATCTGAATATTAGTTGAGAAAGGCTGACAACTTCACTCACAGAATCACAGAATGTTAGGGGTTGGAAGGGACCTCCAAAGATCCTGGAGGGAGATCATTGAGTCCAACCCCTTTGCCAAGGCAGGTTCACCTGGGGAAGGTCACAAAGGAATACATCCAGGCAAGTTTTGAATTAAGATGGAGACTCCCCAGGAAGCCTGTTAGAGTACTCCAGTATGCTTAAATTAAAGAGGCTCCTCCTCATGATATACTGTATACTTAATTTGAAAGCTACACAAGAATTATCACCAATATAACAAGCAAAGCAAATCAGATTTATGTCTGCCACTTTTGCAAAACATTTATGGCATATTGGCTGACATTATTCACTAGACAGCCTAAGTTTTCTTAGCTGGAGAGAAAATTTAGTTGTCATAATCTGTGCCTGAACCATCCTTCACTCTTAGGTATTAATGTAAAATAAAATACTTTTACTGAGTTACTAGGAGTTTGAATTATGTTTGACCAAAGAACAGAGGGCAGTGCTAACCTTTCTATAGTTCACATGTTTGTAGGCACGTCTTTGTTGGCTGAGATGCATTAAGAACAAAATTAGTCCCTAGCTCCTCATTATTAGACTCCCACTCCATTTCACTATCCTCCCAAATCTGCTGAATGAATCGTTTGTCAGATGTCTCTCTAACATTATGGACAAATCAAAATCTTCAGCCAATATAGAAGCAAATGGATTAGTCTATCTGTCCACAGCCTGAAATTCCAAACAGACTCAGAGCAGCAGAAGAAAATCAAATGTCTGAAACCACCATTGCCCCTGGGCATCACCCTCACAAGCTAATGAAGAGTCATAGACCTGCTGGTTTTCAGACTAACACTGGAAGATAAACTATTCACATCTGGCAGTGATTGTTAAAGCAAGCATTTCAGAGCCAGACATCTTTTAGCTATCTGATTTTAACTCACTTCTGACAGTCTATCAGATCCTTAAACAGATGGTCACAGTACCATCATCATATAAAGCCAACCGTCTTAAGTATTATAGGTAAAACACAAGCATTGGCTACCCATCTGTGCTTACACATGGTAATCCCTTTGGGCACATCAGTTTCACTGGATTAAAAACTCCAGGATTTAAAAGGTCCTACAGTGGGGAAAACTTCAAGCAGTACTAAGGTAAATACTGAAGACTTCCAAATTCACCATCGCTGTGTTGTCCTCTAATGAAAATACTTTCTACCACTTCTGGTTTGATCATATGCAGCCATCCTTCTATGAATGTGTCAGGGCAACTGAATACTGAAAGGATACTGAAGGTGAAAGGACAACACAAGCTCAATATACGAATTCTCCACGGGTTCAATAAATCCTGCAGATGTTGGAATCTCCATTACTGCTTCCAAAATCCTGCCAGTACTGCATTTGTTTGCTTCCTTTCCTTTTGTGCCTGCCACTGAGTACAAGAGTACAGCTGCTCAGAAAAGACAGGGCTTGCTTTTCTTTAAAACTATACCAGATGGGATGCTCATTTACTAACTTTGTCCAAAACAATAGGGTTTAGTGCAGGACAGTTTTCCAGATATGTACATGGCCAAGTCTTCTCTTCCTTCCTCTATTCTTCTGCTGTAACTAAGCTCAATTTTACAGAAACTGTTGATTGTTAAACCATTTTGGAGTAGATTTCTGCAAGGTCAACTAATTGCAAGTTCTGCTTTTAGTTTATAAAATACTACAGAATCACTATAGAGAAATAGCATTTAAATGAATTTTTATTATCAATAAATGTTTGACCATTATAGTTTTGCTAAATATTTATTTAAAGAGTGTCTAATAGGGTCAGAAGATGTAAAAATATTCTCAAAATGTTTCCCTTTAAGTATTTGCAACATCTTTGGCATGTGTTTCCAACAATTTATTCATTTAAGGGTTGAGTGAAAGGAATCAAATTGATGTTTTCCAAATGATCTTTCCTTAAACAAACATTAACACTCAATTGCATTTTTCAGTTCTGTGTGTGACTATCAGAACCAAAAAATACTTCCATAAGCAGACTCAAATTATTTTATTGGTTATTAGCCTTTGCAACCTCCTATGGGAGAACTAACCATAAATATGAGACTAGACCTGGCTAAGTCTTGTAGAGGGCACTACTATATATAAACACATTGAGAGAGAAAAGGGGTGAATTGGAGAGGCATTGTTAAAAAAAGCTACTGCAATCAGCAGCTGTAATGACATGTTTTCATTATGATGGATTAGACAGTTAAAAAGATATTTTCTTTAACTTGCATTATTCAGCATTTCTTTACTGGTTGCCAGTCACACAGACTGAAAAATAAACTTCCCCTAATTCTGTGTTGAGAGACCTATATTTGGAAAGTCACTCAGCTATAACTATATTTAATGAAAAGAATAGAATCATAGAATCATTAACGTTGGAAGAGACCTGGAAGATCATGAAGTCCAAACTTCTCCCGAACAACTTCCATGACCACTAGACCATATCCTGAACTGCCACATTTATTTGTTGTTGAACACTTCCAGGGATGGGGACTCCACCACCTGCCTGGACAGCCTGTTCCAGTGCCTGACCACTCTTTAAAAAAGAAATTCTTCCTAATATTCCAGCCTACACTTCCCTTGGTGCAGCTTGAGGCCATTACCTCTTGTCCTGTCATTAGTTACTTGGGAGAAGAGGCCAACACTGGCCCTGCTCCAACCTTTTGGGATAGCTGTAGAGAGCAATAAGATCTCCCCTCATCCTCCTCTTCTTCAGGTTAAACAATCCCAGCTCCCTCAGCGTCTCTCAATCCCTCACCAGCTTCTTTGCCCTTTTCAATATCTTCTCAGCACCTCAATGTCTTGTACTGCAATGCCCAAAACTGGACACAGAACTCGAGATACGGTCTCAGCATGAAAACCTTAGATGCAGATACTTTTAAATCTTGGAGCCAGTCATGGAATTGACACCTGCAGAATGATATTTCTAGGCTTTTCACAACAAAATATAAAAAGATGGATAAATAACCCAGTGCCTGCTAAAAGTGGTAGCTGAGCTACGTGGCTCTTTAACCTGCAGATGAGAAGGCTGAGAAGTAACTTTATACTCATAAATATGTAAAGGGCAAGGCTCAAGAGGAGTTAGACACTTTTCAGTGGCGTCCAGGGATAGGACAAGGGGCAATGGGCACAAACTGGAACACAGGAAGTTCCATTTAAACATATGGAAAAACTTGTTTCTTGTGAAGGTGCTGAAGCACTGTAACAGGCTGTGCAGAGTGGTTTTGGAGTCTCTTTCTCTGGAGACTTTCAAAACTTGCCTGGATATGATCCCGTGGAACTTGATCTAGGCAAAGCTGCTTAAACAGAAGAGTTGGATTAGATGGCCTTTGGAGGTCCCTTCCAACCTGTGCTATTCTGTGATACTGCATAATACTGTTAATACTAGGGAAAGTTCTCTTGGACACAGGCCATAATGGCAAAGCAACACAAGGCTTCATTTGTGGGCTGAGGCAGGCAGAGGTAGAACATATCAGGATAGAATATGCTGCAGGAGCGTATGAGACAAAAGTCAAAGGGATTCAAAAGCACAGAGACATTCCTTATTTCTCATCCTCCCTTACTATAAAACTACATAAGCAGTTATGCACAAGAATAAGTTCTTCAAATGACTCTCTGTATTTGTCTCCTCAAGAAGGGTCTTATTGCTTAATTTAACTCTTGTCACACTTGCAATCTCCAAAAGTATTCCAGCAGCCTGTACTTTGGAGCACACTGCCTCTGGCTATCTACTGCCCATATGCAATACACATAGCTAGCTATACTCTGGCTGTAGTTATTTTAACCTAGCCTGTGAGATGCAATGGTTAAAAACACGTATCTCATTAAGTCTCAAGCTCTCATTATTAGCATAAAACATATGTTAGGTAATATTCCAATACAACCTCTATTAGCAATTCTCCACTCATAGAGCAGAAGTCATTTATATTCTTAGTTTCTTTTCCTTCCTGCCAAATAGACTTGGCATTGATTTTTTCAGACTCTCTTTCAGAGGACTGTAGAAACTTCCCTCTTATAGGGTTGTGCACACAGCCATAGAGAGTTACTTCTGTATCATCAGAACAGCTAGAATGCACACTGTGTTTTGCTGCAAATTGTGCCAGTTTGGTACTGCAGAAATTTTGGACTATGGAATTGTGTGTGATCAGAACAGGGTGGTAATAAGTTAGCCTCCCTCAGCTAGAACTTGCTGTGAGTTCCCCCTTTTCTATTCTTGCTTTTGATTTTGCAGACGTGGTGGATTTGGGCTTTGCTCTCAGCAGAGCGTGTTCTTCATCCATAACTGTATGCAATAAATGGCAAGAGTTGATGTCCCATAGGTAAAAGAGATCATTTCAAACATGCTGTTGTCAAGTATACAAGAGGTAAGACAGACAGACAGACACATACACAAAGGGGAAAAAAAAAAAAAAAGGAGTGAACGGATTGAAAGCATCTTTGCAGAACACTGGAAAAAAACATGTGTGTTAAATGGATATTGGGAATAGTTAGTACATTTAATATAAACAACAGTATTGCTTTCATGCCTTTTTTTTCTTTTTAAACTGCATTAGCTCATATACTGGAATTGTCTGAGTAGTTTTATAAGCACTGTGCTTTTCAGCAGTAAGAGAGGGGCCTCACTGAAGCTGTCTGGTGTTGCTCTGACAAATAGGGCACATGTCTTTAATTTTGTCTGGTTTGCTGTTCAACTCTGCTATAGGTATAGAGAATTCTGGTTACACAAAGTAGTTTCGACAGTCCAAAAATTTGGAACATAATCTGACTTTTTATAATAGGAAAGATTCTGGTTTTATTTATACCCTTCCTACATTCTTGAGGTCAAATGGTGGTATTTAAATATACACATTATTGCGCTTCTTTTCTATTAATTTTTCTTGCTTCCTTTTTCTTGTTGTGAATTTCTTTCTCAATCCATTTTGACCCAGGCTCGGTGGTTCCTTGTTCTTTGCATCCTCATTTGACTCTGTTCATTGTTCTCCTCACTATTTCCATTTCCTTCCAACAGCTGTTCTTTCCTCTGGTGCAGATTCAGAGCCCACGTTACAGCAGCACGATGCAGAGACTTCCAGGTGGCTGACACTTCTAAAAATCTTGCTTTGGTATGTCAGAGCAAATGAGGATGAGCTTGTAAGAAAGGAATATGAGTGCTTTTGCTTTCCAATGCAATCTGAGCTTCTTTTTTAGTGATCCAATCATTTTGAGAAGGATTTAAAATGTATATAAAATCTCTAGTTCCACAGATGTCTCACCAGTGTTTGAAAGCCAAATACTACTATATTCTTCATATTGTCAGATGACCTTAAAAGGCCTTACTTCCTCAAACTGCTGATCTTTACAAACATACAGAAATGTCTACCACAGTGAGACCTTGTGGCCAACTGAATTTGAATTTTTGGAAAGGCACCATTTGGGTTGAAAGTGTGATCAGCTTATTTACAGTTAACATCTCTACATATCCGTCTTCTTTAACAATCTAGATGTGCTTTGACATATTTCCTTGGAATCATATGCAATACACTCAGTTGCTTAGAACTGAAAATTGGCTTTGCACACTGCATATTTCTGGTTTTGGAAAGCTCCTAGTTTCGCCTTATTCCCAAAAGGAGATAGATATTTTGTAACAGAACCCATGGAGAGAGTGGTATAAATTCTTTTCTAATTTCTTCTCTCAAAAGTACACACAGTGACCATGTGGAAAAGCCATGTAAGAAACAATTGCATGAGAATTAAAATGTGAGAGAATTTTTTTGTGAGCTAACTTACACAGCATAAGAATTCAAAGCATATGTGTGTGTACAATTACATTATAATTTTCTTAGGTCAACATAGCTTGGTTAACTTCCATCTGACTGCAGTTTCTCTGGTTGTAATATTTTACTTACATATTTACATGGCTGTGAAAAAAACAGAGATAAAGTTTACTCAACACTGGATCAATATATATATATAAGCACAGGAAAACAGTAACAGAAAAATAAACTGTGGTGAAACAATCTGAAAGCCCCAGACCTAAGTATTTTTTTCTTGTAATAAACTTACTAGCGAAATGTAAGCCAGCTTCCAAAGAAAATTATGATAGAATCATCAAATGGCCCAGGTTGGAAGGGATCATAGAGATCTTCACTCAATTAGATTTGCTTGCTCAAAGCCACATCCAGCTTGGCCTTGAACACTTCTAGGGAGGGGGCATTCACAATCTCTCTGGGCAACCTATTCCAGTTTCCTTACCCTTGTACTGAAGAACTTCTTCCTAAGATCCAGTCTAAACCTACTCTCCCTCAGCTTAAAACCATGCCCCCTTGTCCTATTGCTAGATATCCTTATGAAAAGTCCCTCTCCAGCCTTCCTGTACATTGCCTTACAGTATTGGAAGGCAGCTATTAGGTCCCCCTGAAGTCTTCTCTTCTCCAGGTTGAAGAACCCCAGCTCCCCCAGCCTATCATAGCAGAGGTACTTCAGCCCTTGGATCATCTTTGTGACCCTCCTCTGGACTCACTCCAACAGTTCCATGTCATTCTTATGATGGGGGCACCAGAACTGGACACAGTATTTGAGGTGGGGTCTCACAAGAACAGAGTAAAGGGGCAGAGTCACCATTCTTCACCTGCTGTCCACACTCTTCTTGATGCAGCCCAGGACATGTTTTGCATTCTGGGCTGCATGAGCTGACTACCAGCCCACGGTGAGCTTCTCATCAATCAACATCCCCAAGTCTCTTTCTTCAGGGGTTTTCTCAACCCACTCTACACCCTGCCTATATTTGTGCTTGGGGTTGGCCTGACCCGAAGTATTAGCTATCATACTTAATATATCTCTAAAGACAGATGTCTTCAATGACACTGAATAAACTTGTGGATTTTATCATGTTTGGATTGAGTTTTCATGCATTCTCTTTAATGTAATACAGGAATATGCTGCTAAAAATGTTTAAAACTGAACAAAATAATACCGTAATTTTTTTACTTTAAGGTATTTACCACAGGCTTCAAGTGCCAATATTGCTCACTCATTTCAATAACAAAAGTGGACATTTTGTGGTTTTCTTCACTTCTCTTCCTTTCTTGTCTCACACTATTTGCCATATAAGATTTTATTCATAAATGCCACAGAATATTAATTCCCATTTTTTTACCTCTTATGGATTTCCTTGCAGCATTAAGGGTACACTTGGACCTGAGTATGTACCTTAAATATGCTGTCATGTCATTGCATTGTGTGGGAAAAGAGAGAACATTATTTTTCATATTTCTTTAGTTGTACTTTCTATGACCCTGTGAACACTACTTTGGAAACCACAGGAGTCTCTCAGTGCTAGTGACTGCACTCACTGAGTGACAGTTAGCTCTTCTTAAGGAAAAGCCCTCAGTTGCTTCTACTGGTGGTTGATAATACATCAGACAAAGACTATACTTCCTAATACTTTTGCATAAACATTGTTGTTTGATTTTCTGAAAGTGACTATTTTTTTTTAATCACCTTTAACATTACACAGCTCTCCATAAATCTTCTAAGCCAATGTCATAATCTGTTTCCTTCATGTAAGTATCTAAATGGACACAGCAAATA
This sequence comes from Indicator indicator, assembly GCF_027791375.1. Classification (NCBI taxonomy): domain Eukaryota; kingdom Metazoa; phylum Chordata; class Aves; order Piciformes; family Indicatoridae; genus Indicator; species Indicator indicator. The sequence continues at coordinate 85,749,124 of NC_072010.1, forward strand.
AATTGACAGAGGAATCTGCCCACATTTGATACATATCTGGGGGCAGCTTGGGCACGTGGACTCCTAACAACCAAGAAAAAGATTGGAAAATCAAATGTTGAAGCCTCATTTCAGAGGAGTTCCTATGATTTCTCAGTCACATTTTGGACCATTTAAAATCAGAACATTACTTAGTGATGAGTAATCGCAATGCATGTTTCCATCAAATAAATATTGAGCAGTCTTCTAGCTCAAGAGAAAGACTCTATAGGACACTTCAGAATGTAAATGAAGCTTACAAATGCATACTTGTGTTTTGGGCTTTCTCAAAATCCTTCAGGATTACAATGAGATATTAATGTTATTGGAGTCTCCTCTGGAGACTTTCAAAACCTGTCTGGATGCCTTCCTGCCTTCCTGCTTGCCCTAGGTGATCCTGCATTGGCAGGGGATTTGGACTTGATGATCTCTGGAGGTCCCTTCCAATCCTTACATTCTGTGAATGTTAGAAGACCTGTAGACTTTAGGGTTTATTCCTTGACAGAACTGTGATACAAACTAACCCAGACTAACCCACATAGCATACTGGCTGAAAACTAGGATGCAAATGAAAATGATTATATATATATATATATATGTGTGTGTGTGTGTGCATTTAGCAGTAGTTTATATAGAGATGCCAGAGCACTTTCACAATGCCAGTAATTTCCTCATATTATAGGGGAAAGAGCATCAAAGACACATGTTGAAAGTCACAGCTAAGTGACACTGGACTCAAGTCTCACCTTGCTCTGGAGATTTACTGACAAATTTGGCAAGTAATGACCAAACTCACACTCAAGGATCTGAATATTTCTCAGACATATAGTGGGTAGATATATTCAACTGTGTTAGCCATTTGTCAAGTATTCATTTGTATGAATATCTCTCTCTCAAACATCTCAGCCCTAAAGTTTTCATAGAATCATAGAATTGTTTCACTTGGGAAACATGCCTAAGATAAACCAAGTTCAACCATTAACTTAAGACCACCGTTACATTGAACCATTTACTGAAGTGCCATGTCTACAAATTTCTTGAACACCTACAGACACAGTGACTCCACCATCTCCCTGGGCAGTCTATTCCAATGCCTGACCACTCTTTCAGGAAAGAGATTTTACAGAAATTTCCCCTGGTACAGTTTCAGGCTGTTTCCTTTCTTTCTATTATCTGATACTAGAAAGAAGAGACAAACACCCACCTCACTCCAACCTCATCTCAGGAAGTTAAAGAGAGAACGTGGTCTCCCCTCAGACTCCTCCAAACTAAACAATACCCCTTTCCTCAGATGCTCCATACAAGACCTGCTCTCTAGTCCCTTCAGCAGCTTTGTTGCCATTTTCTGGACACATTCCAGCATCTCAATGTCCTTCCTGGAGTGGTGGGCTCAAAACTGACTGCAGTATTGGAGATGCACACCAGTGCTGAGAACAGGGGCATGATCACTCTGTTACTCCTGCTGGCCAATGCTGTTGGCTTTCTTGGCCACCTGAACAGGATGCTGGTGGCTCCTTGGCCACCTGAACAGGATGCTGGTGGCTTCTTGGCCACCTGGACACACTGCTAGCTCATGTTCAGCTGGCTGTCACCCAGCATCCCCAGGCCCTTTTCTGTCTTGCAGATTTCCAGCCATTTTGCCCCAAACCTGTAGCTTGTTGTTGTGACCCACATGCACAACTCAGCACTTGGCTTTGATAAGCTTAATGCAACTGGCCTCAGCTCATCAATCCATCCTGGCCAGACCCCTTGGCAGAGCCTTCTTACCCTCAAACAGATCAACATTCCCACCTAGTTTAGTGTCACCTGCAAACTTACTGAGGGTACACTCAATTCTCTTGTCCAGATAAGGGCATTTGCTTCTTTGTTGAAGCAGAAAAGCCACCTAGCCTGTTTTTCCTCATGGCATATTTTAATTGCTTGCATTAATTTGGGAGTTCTTTTTACATTGCACAGGAACAAGCTTAGAGAATACAAAACCGGTTATTTGAGCCCATACACAATCAAGCAGCACCTGCAATCTCCTCTTGTTGTTTGTGTGTAGTTCAGATTCACAGCTGAAAAACTTTGTAGTAATCATTCAAGCAAGACAACTATAGTTCGCTCATAACAAAGCCAAAATTTAAATTAGCTGTTTTGCTTCAAAATATGTTTCACCACAAATTCACCACAAATCATCTGCAATTTACAAATTTGAATGTTGCTTGCTCCTGCCAGTCTAAGTATTAACATTTGGGCAACTCAGATACAGTTTTGAAGCCTCAAATAAAGCCTGGGTTTTAAAAATATTAATGCTAAACCTTATTTAATAATTGCAGTGGTGTTACATTACTGTTTTAAATTATAACTTCGTTGTAAAAATGTAATGCATGTGCAAAATTCTAACACTTGGCATGCAGACTGAATTTATGGAGTAATTATTCTATTGAAAACTGCCAGTGACATTCAGTTCTGCTTTTCCCAATGGATAAAAATTATTCATATTGAACACAATGACGCTAATTGTAATTGTTATGCTATAGGGAGAAAGGATATTAAGTTTGCATCGAAAGAGTTTGTGGCTTCAAAGAGCTGCATAATTAGAATTTAACTCAATACATGCAAGAGTGAATGCTTCTGCCCTTATACTGGAGCAGACATTATGCACTCATTGGTTTGACTGGACCAGACACCACAGACTCATTGGTTTGCCAGTAGGGACATTATATACCAGAAGCAGATAGGTAAAAGAAAAGACAGATTCAAGATTATAAGTGATCTTCAATTCAGATAAGACAGTAATATTAAAAAGCAAAACAGAAGAAAAAGTTTTTTAATATTTAAAAGCACGATTGTGCTCTTCACTTCTACTTCTTGGAAAGTGTGGCTGGCTTTCAAGAACAGTTGCTGGACTTTTTTCCTGACTGTAGTGTTGATCTCAGCAGGGCAATTTTCGCATGCATTCTTTTTTCATAAGTCAGAAGCATCTCGTTACAATATAATAAGGTAGCAACACAAAGCCAGGGAATTAATGAGTTTTTATTGGGTAAAGTAATATTTCAGAGCAAAATACTGATACAATGATCTAGGGGCATGGAAATACCAAACCGATCCTAGAAAATAATTATTGATTTGTGCCGCGAGTTCTTTTGGCATGTGGGATACCGAACAGAATTTCCTGTAGTTTATAACCTCTCAGTGGTAATTAGATCAAACTATCTTTAGACACTGCCAATGGAGCTTTTAAATGCACTAGGAAGAATTTCTAAAGAACACAAGTTTTTTACCTTACTGCTATGGTACCCAAATGAAATCTTGATTACTTCCATATGGTTTTAACTTTCATTGCAGAAATCTACTTGAAACAGTTTTACGTATTGTGAATTGCTATAAAATTTAGTTGAAGAGATCATCAACCCTCCACAGAAGGTGCTAGAATAAAAGATATTTAATGTAATATTTAAATATATATTGTTTGAAAATATTTGTGACAAATATATCTCTTTTAGAGTACATAAAATATTCAGAATAATTTGAATAGGAATAAAAGATCCTATATGAATATGCAGATAAAGAACAGCAGCTCTTCACTCATAAGATTTTGTAAAGAATATAGTGGCGATTCATATATCCCCAGATACTCTTAAAGCCCTACAGGTATAGAGCAAGAAAGAAAAATGTAAAAAATAGCTCAGGTATTCTTTTGACCTACATGAAAATTAAGATAGAATCTCTAAACACTGTATTCAGAAATATATGCAACTACCTGTTTCATGGCAGACAGTAAAAGTCCCAGAATTTGGCTGGAAAAGAAAAATACAGTGTCATTTTTTTTCTTTATACGTACAATGGGAATATACCTTTATATTTCAACCACAAAATCATGTATATACATTGAAAGTTAAAAGACAGTCTGAAACACCTTAAAAAAAAAAAAGAGGCCTCTCATGCAGCTGATGATAAAGGAATGTCCCTGTCAGGTGGCACATAGAGGACATATTCCAGTTTCCTACTTTGTTTTCAATTCCCAATATTCAGTCACCTGTGCTGGCCTCATTTTTCTTTCTCCTTCCTCAAACCATACTCTAACAGTATGCCTACCTCTATTTTTATTCTTTCCTTTTAATTTTCTTTCTCCCTTTACCTCTCATACAAAGTGGTTGGGTTTTTCAAATTGCACAGGCTCTGCTGCAGCCCAAGCAGCTATTAAGCAACAAGCTCAGCTCCCTAACTCAACCTGATTTCTATCCACAAGGAATACAATGGAAATTAACTGTTTTCCTGAAAAGAATTCAGACCAGCAGCTACCAAGATTGAAACCAGTTAGGCTTTGGTACCATTGAAAACAGAGAATATTATGATTTAATCACACACATTTTAAAACATCTTAAAAGGGAGAAAAGCTATGTGAACATGATAACAGAGTGAGGAAAATCTTTTTCAAAGCTGCACATGGTGCCTGCAGCTCTGTATGTTTGGAAAGCAGGTGGCCCCGAAAAGCAGACCCTTTCCCCTTGGCAGCATTGGCCCTGCCATGGACATCACAGCTTGTCTCTAAAATGTTGGCTGCTGCCCCTACCCTCACCCCTGCCACCCATGTTGTACCATGCCTTCTCTGGGCCCTGAGGGCAGCTACTGTTGTTGCCTGTGGATTGAGTCACACACACCAAGATACAAAGTGTGAGAAAGCTGCACGTTTGATTTTAATCTTAGTAGAAAGTTGTTTTAACAACAACAACAAAAAGCAAGCTCTTGCTGTCCTATGCTTTTTTTAATGATCACACAAAGCTAGATGGACTAACCAGTGAACTTCTGTGTTTGGCTGCTCTGAGGGTGCACATGGTACTGAAGGCTGCTGTCTGGGTGACTTTGCTTATATATTCTCAGGTAACTTCACTGAAAACATCAAGTTTTGCCTGAGTCTCAGGTATAAAGTTGAATAATGTTTCACAGTGATTTGCCCAGGTACTGTGAGAGCATCAAGTCTTCATGTGCTAATAAAGCATATTTATGTTACTCATTTTATGCTAGAAATATTATTTAATATAAGGGTCCAGAGTAGGGCAATGAACCTGGTGAAGGGTCTTGAGAATGTCTTATGAGGAGCAGACAAGGGAACTGGCATTGTTTAGCCGGGGGAAAAGAAGGCTGAGGGGAGACCTCATTGCTGTCTACAACTCCCTGAAAGGAGGTTAGAGTGAGGTGGGGATCAGTCTCTTCTCACAAGTCACAACTGATAGGATGAGAGGAAATGGCATCAAGTAAAGTCACAAGATGTTTAGGTTGGACATTAGAAAGATATGATGCTCTGGTACAGTTAAGTAACAACCTGATTATCTTAGAGGTCTTTTCCAATCATAGTGATTCTGTGATTCTTTCACTAGCTTAACAGCAATCCCAGTGTGCTCATGGACCAGGCAAGAGTAGAGAGTCTTAGGAGTCTGTATTTGGGTCTAAATGAGACTAAATGCCCACATCCCTAGCATCTGTGAAGATTTGCAGTAAAAAAAATCTTTACTTAAAAATAAAATAGCCAAAGCTTTTTATCTTTTTATCTTTTTCCTAAAAGTTATAATTTTTTGTAAATGTGAAATTAATGTCATGGTGAAAGGGACTGCTGCTTATGTTAGAGTTGTCCAGCCTTGCAGTAGTTGTGCTGGAGTATGGAGGTAAAGCAGGAGGAAAAATAATTTTTCTTTGTGAATACATGAAGATAGTTTTCAGAAAAAGTCTCAGAGCTGGATTAGGAGTAGAGATGTGGCATAAGTTAAAACACAGGTGTCTTGAGCTGTGTTGTGGTTCAGAAAAGCTTCCCCAGCTCAGAGGTGAAAGCCAAATCACTGTCCACAACTGTCCTGAAAATGACCAAAACCAGTTCTTGAGCCACTTGTTGATGTTGATAAAATGTATTTTTGCATGTTACCTAAAGTCTCTATACAGTATAGACCAAGTTTTGGGACAAAAAGGCCAAGGATCTGTGTTCTATAATGCCATGGAATTTTGTGGCTTTTTTGTCATCCTGGATCTGCAGAAGTTCCTAATGCTTAGCAGGGAAGGTGTGGATTTTGTGGAGAAGTGCTAAATTATAGAGCACAGGAAAAGTTGTTGTGTTTTTTTTTCTTTAATGTAAATATCAGAAACTGGCAGAAGGCTTATGTCAGAAGTGTATACTGAGTTTCTATACTTAATTATATAGAGAAATTGTAGGGAGAAGAAATCTCTCTAGTGTTTCCTTATAATAGGCTGCATAGGCTAAATATATCAAGTTATTACCCAGAAGTCCCTAGGCTGGTGTTAGGCAGCAGCTCTAAAAATATGCCAGTACAAATGCAGTTATAGCACAGCCATGATGGCTTTTTAATGCTACTACTTAGTGTGGTTTTCTGCGCGAGGCAGGGAAGATTTTCAAAAGTAACATTGCTATTGGTGCAATTTATTTGAATCACCACAGGATGAGATGTTAAGTAATAGTAGTTTCTGGAGCAGACTGAACCTAGGATACATTTTTGATAGTATTAGGCCTTGAATTTGGCTTTTGTCTCGGTACTGCCAGCTACTTTTTTTGACAAGAATACTTATATGTGAATAAGGCTTCTTTTTATTCCTTGCAATGCCTTGATAATGTCTTGGTGATAATGATTTCAACTTTTTTTTTCTCTTTATCCAGGATATTTTGCATCATGCCACTGTGTCACACTTACAATCAATCTCATAACTGAAATATAAGTATGTGATATCTCATCATTAATTATTGGTACAGGTTATTTCCAACTATATTTTATTAAGATAATTTCTTAGATGAATTCCAGCAAGGAAACTTTGTTTTTAATTCTGCAGATTGTATCTTCTAAAACACTACAGAGTGTATGTTCAATTTGAAGTCTGAAAAACTACTTTGTCACTTCAGAGAAGCAGATTTGATGTTTTCTGCACTAGTCATGGGTAGAGCAACTTCAAAATGGTGAAAAAGGTACATATGACTTGTCTGGTGAGCTTCATTTTTGTATCTGTGTGAGATTTTACTGGAAAGGTCGTTCAGAAAAACTGCAAGTAAAAGTAAAAAAGAGCAGTGGAAGACTGGTACTTCAGCTGCAGTGACCTGTAATTGTCTTGCTAGTAATATAGTGGATATTGGAATATGCTGGACCTTGCTTCTTGAAAATACAAAGACACTAAAGTAGAGAGTGACCAGAAAAGCATCAGTGCAGAACTGCGTACTCTGAAGAGCCTGCTGCAACAGAGATTAATAAGATTAGAATGTTCATCAGATCTTAATATTAAAGATTATTTTCCACAGTTGTTTAACATTAATTAAATGGGAGCTTCACTATTGTCTGTGTTTTGGTGATGTTTCTAAAAGAAGTTTGCTTTTAAAACTGTGTATCATCTTGCTGTTTTCAGTGCTCATAAACACAGACTTAAACTATCAATTACTTCTTCAGGAGTCGCAGAATCACAGAATTAACCAGGTTGGAAAAGACCTTCAAGATCACCAAGTCCAACCTATCACCCAACACCATCTAATCAACTCAACCATGGCACTAAGTGCCTCTTGCAGTCTGATTTTAAACACTTCCAGGGACGGTGACTCCACCACCTCCCTGGGCAGCCCATTCCAATGGCCAATCACTCTGTGAAGAGTTTCTTCCTAACATCCATCCTAAGCCTCCCCTGGCACAGCTTGAGACTGTGTCCTCTTGTTCTGTCATGGTTGCCTGAGAGAAGAGACCAACCCCCACCTGGATACAGCCTCCCTTCAGGCAGTCTCTTCTCCAGGCTAAACAACCTCAGCTCCCTCAGGCACTCCTCACAGGGCTTGTGCTCCAGACCCCTCCCCAGCTTTGTTGCCCTTCTCTGGACACATTCAAGCAGCTCAACATCTTTCTTGAACTGAGGGGCCCAGAACTGGACTCAGTAGTCAAGGTGTGTTCTACCCAGTGCTGAGTACAGGGGCAGAATGACTTCCCTGCTCCTGCTGACCACACTATTCCTGATACAGGCCAGGATGCCATTGGCCATTGGCCTTCTTGGCCACCTGGGCACACTGCTGGCTCATGTTCAGAAGTCATGCTGAATACCAATGTTAATTTGTTTATAGCATCATAATTTTGTAAATAGACTAAACCTGTAAGCTTCTACCTTAAAATATCTCATAATAATATTTAAACCAAACATCATCAATGTATTTGTCTTGGGTAGTTAAGCTATTAAAAACATTGATGAAACAGCTGGGTTTTGACAAATTATCACTGATCAAAGATTTTAAATACTGCACAGTTAGTATTGAGTTCTATCTGATATTTCCATGTTGAACTGGTTGAAGTGCTATGTCAGATCATAGAATCATAGATTTGTTCATGCATGAAGAGGCCTTTGAGATCATTGCATCCAACCCACTTCCCTAGAGCTCACAATCCCACCACTGTTGTGTATTGATTTAGTTTGGCTAATAGAGATCAAACACTGTTAGCATTGCTTATTGTAAATAAATGTCTGAGGGACCACCAAACTTTGATAAATTCCATTTAACTTCCAGTGAATAGTGGTAAAGTTAATTTTTGTCTCAAACTGAATTTTTATCTGTTTATCATGGGAAAAAAAAAGTACATTTAAGTGCACTGTCCTGTTCCAGAATGATGACTTTCCAAACACTTCATTGTGGTTAGCTGTTAACAAAATGTACTACAAGATAATGAATAAACCTTCCAAGCTTTGTTTTCACATTTATTGGCAAAATATGTCCTAAATCAACTATGTAATCTATGAGAAATACACAATTCTGCCAGAGACATGCAAGTGACAAATCATTGTTTGGACATGGCTTTACTTGAGCAGCTGATTTTGTATTAACACCACTTATTACTACTATTTGTGAAATTGTGCCCCTGCTGCCTCTCGACTCTTGCATATAAATGCTGAATCATATAATAATTTATGCATTGAAGTGGCCTTAGTAAAGCCATCTCATTCAACTTCTAACTCAAAACACAGCCATCTTTGAAGTTAGTTTGCTCAGGATCGTAGGGACCTCATTGCTCTCTACAAAACCCTCAAAGGAGATTGAAGTGAGGTGAGTGTCACAGGATCACAGGATGCCAGGGGTTGGAAGGGACTGAAAGAGATCATCGAGTCCAACTCTCCTGCCAGAGCAGGACCATGCAATCTAGCTCAGGTCACAGAGGAACACATCCAGACAGGCCTTGAAAGTTTCCAGAGAAGGAAGCTTCACAACCTCTCTGGGGAGCCTGCTCCAGGGGTCTATGACCCTTACAGTAAAGAAGTCCCCCCTTGTGTTGAGGTGGAATCTCCTGTGCTGCAGGTTACATCCATTGCTCCTTGTCCTATCACAGGGAGCAAGTGAGAAGAGCCTGTCCCCTCCCTCCTGACACCCAGCCCTCAGATATTTATAAACATTTATTAAATCCCCTCTAAGTCTTCTCTTTTCCAGACTAAAAAGCCCCAGGTCCCTCAGCCTCTCCTGATAAGGCACATGCTCCTGTCCCCTCATCATCCTTGTAGCCCTCCATTGGACCCTCTCCATCAGATCCCTTTCCTTCCTAAACTGGGGAGCACAAAACTGAACACAGTACACAAGATGAGGTCTCACCTGGGCAGAGTAGAGGGGGAGGAGAAACTCCCTCGTTCTGCTGGACACACTCTTCTCACTACACCCCAGGATCCCACTGGCCTTCTTGGCCACAAGGGCACACTGCTGTCCCATGGATAACTTGTTATCTACCAGGACTCGTAGGTCCCTCTCCACGGGGCTGCTCTCCAGCAGATCACTTCCCAACCTGTACTGGTGCAGTTTATTATTCCTCCCCAGATGCAGGACTCTGCACTTGTCCTTGTTGAACCTCATTTGGTTCCTCTGTGCCCAGCTCTCCAGTCTGTCCAAGTCTTGCTGGATAGCCACACAGCCTTCAGCTGTGTCAGCCAAGTCTCCCAGTTTGGTGTCATCAGCAAACTTGGTGAGCAGACACTCTGTCTGTCTGTCTGTCTTTCCCCTCATCCATGTCATTGATGAAGAGGTTGAACAGCACCAGACCCAGCACTGATCCCTGGGGGACTCCACTAGTTACAGCTGGACCTGGCACCATTGATTACCACTCTTTGAACTCTTTCTTGTAACCAGTTCCTAATCCACCTCACTGTCTGCTCTTCCATCCCACACTTCCTGAGCTTGCTCACTAGGATGTCATGGGAGACAGTGTCAAAGGTTTTGCTAAGGTCAAGGCAGACTACATCCCTGAATCTACCCATTCAGTGATGGCATCGTAGAATGTTATCAGATTAGTCAAGCATGATTTCCTCTTGGTAAATCCATGCTGATTACTCCATATAACCTTCTTCTCTTCCATGTGCCTTGAGATGCCCTCCAGAAGGAGCCGCTCCATCATTTTTCGGTCAGTCTCTTCTCAGTAGTATCAGGTGATAGGACAAGAGGAAATGGCCTGAAATTATGCCAGGGGAGGTTTAGATTAGACATTAGGAACAATTTCTTTACTGAAAGGGTGATCGGGCATTGGAACAGGTTGCCTAGGGAGGTGGTGGAGTCACTGTACCTGGAAGAGTTCAAGAAATGTTTGACATGGCACTTCGGGACATGGTTTAATGGCCATGGTGATGTTAGACTGATGTTGGACTTGATGATCTTAGAGGTCTTAGCCAACCAAAACAATTCTGTCATCTAGTGATCTAGTGGCATGATGCAATAGGTTGTCTGGTAGCTTCCTATATAGAAATACTATAAAATGTTGCTGAAACAGTTAAAAACAACATTCCAGGAGATGTGTATATAGACCAGATATTATGTAAGTAGAGACAATTAGATAGGGTTGGGTGATCAGTTGGACTTGATGATCTTGGAGATCTCTTCCAACCTGGCTGATTCTATGATTTTGTGAAAACAGACCTTCTAGAAGCCTCCTCTGAATAACTTTTTGCATTCTATATTTTAACATCATTCTATTCCAGACATAAAACTCAAGTTAGGGAAGAGTTCAATGTTCCAGCCTTCTAACATTTTTGAAATTTTAATGATGCTCAGTAGCTACATGTTACCTAATAACAAGACCACCTTGTTGATGAGAGAAAAGTGCAATAGACATGTATTATAGATAACAAGTTTAATATTTGTTTTCATAAAGTGTCTGGTGAATTAATCTTTTAAATTGGACAGCCACTCAGTTTGTGGCTTTTCACTTTATTCACAGAATCACAGAATGTTCAGGGTTGGAAGAGACCTTGAAAGATCATCTAGTCCAACCCCCCTGCCAGAGCAGTTCATGTGGAGCAGATCACACAGGAATACATCCAGGCAGGTTTTAAATATCTCCAGAGAGGGAGACTACACAACCCCCCTAGGCAGCCCCTAGGCAGTGTTCTGTCACCCTCATAGTGAAAAAAATTTTCCTCATGTTTATATGGAACTTCCTATGCTTCAACTTCCATCCACTGCCTCTTGTCGTTGGATTTGTTTGCTTATTTATTTAATAGGTAGAAAGTGGGATAGACCTGGCCTTGTTTTCCTGTTGACAAGAGGCACTGCAGACTAGTGCGCCAGGTTTGGTTGATATTCTATGAAAGGAGATGGATTCTGGGTTGATGGTTTTCATACTTAAACCTGTAGTTGTTGTTGAGCAGTAATGTATTTTCTACCCTATATCCACTGTAGTGGCTGTTCGCACACTTTTTTTTATCTTAAAAGATTATTATTAATACTTTCCATCCCCTGTGTTGAATGTTAACCTCTGTTTCATAGTAAAAATAAAATGCAAGTTACTTTAGCTAAATGTGTACTTGTATACATTCAAAATGTTCTTGCAAAGTGCAATGATTAGCAGTTCGGTGGATAATGAAGCAATATTTCCTTTAACAATTAAAAAAGTATTTACCTGTTCGGTTCTTCCTTTTTCTGGGACCAGCAAGTTAAGAATTGCTTTCAAGTTGTACCATCTTGGGAGCAATCTTCAAAAGGCTGATATTCCCAGGTCATGGTGGTATTTGTAAGTGCATTGGTACCAAACAAGCTTTGACTGAGATAGCTGAGAATCATGGAATCACAGCAGAATCATAATGGTTGGAAAAGACATTCAGGTTCATCAAGTCTTACCATGAATATGCTTCTGGCTATAATGTATCAGTATTCCTGGTCATTCCTGCTATAACATATAGGACTGCAATTTAACGAAAATATGGATAGTCATAAATTATTCATGGAAGTAATTCAGTTTGGAGAGCAAGTAATTGTTACTAGTGAGAGATTGTGTTATAAGAGCTAATCATTTATGTTAATCCCATTCTTCTAGACATGGGCAAAAGATAAAATTAGTTAATTGTGTGTCTGTCCAATTCATCTCTCCTATTGGGGCAGTTCAGCAAGGAGAAAAGAAGACTCCAGAAAGACCTTAGAGCAGTCTCACAGTATCTGAAGAGGGCCTACAATTAAGCCAGGAAGGGACTTTTTACAAGGCCTTGTTGTGACAGGACAAAGGGGATTGGATTGAAGCTGGAAGAGGGGGTATTTAGACTAGACATTAGGAAGAAATGGTTGAGGCACCATTCCTGGATGTGTTTAAAGATCATTTAGACGTGGTGCTTAGCAATATGGTTTAGTGGTGAACTTGGTAGAGTAGAATTAGTGGTTGGATCTGATGATCTCAAGGGTTTTTTCCAACTCAAATGATTCTATGATTCTGTGAACTGGGATTGTTTAGTCTGGAGAAGAAGAGGTTAAGGGGAGACCTCATTGCACTCTACAACTCCCTCAAAGGAAGTTGTAGTGAGGTGGGGGTTGGTCTCTTCATAGTATCAGACGATACTATGGAGAAGAAATGGCCTGCAATTGTATTAGGGGAGGTTATATTGGGTATTAGGAAAAATTTCTTTCCTGTGAGAGTTGTCAGGTGTTGGAACAGGCTGCCCAGGGAGGTGGTGGAGTCATTGTCCCTGGAGGTGTTCAAGCAATGTGTGGACATGGCACTTTGAGACATGGTTTAATGGCCATCGTGGTGTTAGGTTGATGGTTGGACTTGATGATCTTAGAGGTCTTTTCCAGCCATAACAATTCTATGCTTCTATGATTCTGTGTTTATGTTGTTTAGTGACACAAGAGAAGCAGACGTTGCTTCCAATGCAATATCCTTTTAAGCAGTTGCTAGCATGGTTCCAGCATAAAATCACTGTACAGTCTGATAGATTAGATAGATTATAGTGCTTTCTCTATGACTTTCAGAATTTTGTAACTTTGTTTTTGTTGTGTTTTTTTTTTCTTGCAATGTGTATGAATTTGTATATTTAACCACTCTTAAACCCATTCCTGCTTTTCTTTACTGTAGTTATTCTAGCTGCCCTGAACATCAAGAAAGACATTCAAAATGCTAGCAAGGAACCAAAAGAAAGAGCTCTCCCTCTAGCTTGTATGTCCAAGCAGAACATAAGGCATAAGGTTGTTATTGGTGTAGCTGTCTACTTGGTTATTCATCAAGAAGATATTTGAGACGGCTAGATGCCACTGCAGAGTGCACTTGCCGAAAACTAAGCAGAGATGTTTCAGGATTATTTGTGCTGTGCCTTCTCGCATGAAATTTGAAAGATGATCACTTAACATTTATTAGCAGCAACATGATAAGGTCAATGAAGGCAATGACAAGGATCTAAAAACAATCCCAACTTCCAGAATGCCTTCTTTAAATAATACTCAAGACAACGTTATGATGGATTTATTCAAAGAGCTGAAGGCAGTTTATAGTAGCTTTAAAATGACCCTACAATTAAAGAATTAATCTAGCATGGCTTTCAGAGAGGTTTTTTAAGGGCAGTATTGCAGTATGTTCAGTGGCACTTTCTATATTTGACACTCTACTTTGAGGTAGATCCAGTAGCAGTGATTCAACTAACAGAAATATTTGAAAATTTGATCATGGTTTTACTTTTCAGTCATCTTGCTACATTGACTGAAGTAACAGAGAAACAACTGTGTCAATGATGCTGTTGCTACACATAAGGTGACACTACCTGATTCCTTCAAGAATATGGTACAGTAGTGGACAGTAGCAAGGTCCTTCTGATCACCTAGGTTTTTCAGTACTAGAGAGGGCTTCCAGAATCTTTAAAAGACATTACTCTACACGGTTACCTGAAAGGAGGCTGTAGTGAGGTGGGGGTCAGTCTCTTCTCCCTAGTATCAGGTGATAGAGTGAGAGGAAACAGCCTGATACTGTGCCAGGGAAGATTTAGATCGAATATTAGGAAAAATTTCTTTACTGAAAGAGTGGTCAGGCATTGGAACAGGCTGCCCAGGCAGGTGGTGGAGTCACCATCCCTGGAGGTGTTCAAGAAATGTGTGTATGTCACACTGTGGGACATGGTTTAATGGCCATGATGGTGTTAGGTTGATGGTTGGACTTGGTGATCTTAGAGGTCTTTTCCAACCAATCCAATTCTATGATTCTCTATATAGTGCCAGCAAGAAGCATTTCAGCAGAAATGCTTATCTCTGGTGTGATGGATTTTCGGTATGTAGACATGCTGTTGCATGATGATGGTCAGGGATCCATTTCGCTTGTTCTAGTGACTTTTAGATTTGATTTACATTTTGCTTTGTTACCTATGTAGAGATGGTAAAGCTGTGAGCTGGTGAGAAAAGAAACCTTGCCCAGTTAATTAAGTGGTGGAGTTTTTTACCTCTTTGTTTTAGTTTTAAATAAAATATACTTTAAAAACAATCTGTAAAGATTAGCAACTGGAGACGTGAGGAACACCTAAGGGCCTTGCTTTCTTCTATGCTGTTTAACAACCCTTCCAGCTTATCTGCTGACACATAATAAGGCCCATTCAGACAAGAAAGTTTGTGCCAAGTGCAGAGAACATCTGTTCTCTGGGAAGTCATTTTGGTACAAATATAGTACAGATGATTAATCTAATGCCTTTTGTGTGTCCCAGTTGTTGATAGGGAAGATAGTAAAAATCCAAGTAATTTTAAGATTCTTGATGTTTTTGCTGAGATTTATCTTGCTTCTGAGAATATCCTGCATATTGGCACACTCATGGTTTTAATACACTTGAGCTGAATTTGCCAGCTGTTTTCACTTGGAAGAAGGCATTTGGATATCAAAATCTGCATTGATGCCTCTCACTTAAAGATGGTGTGATGTTTGGGGCAAAATATAAACTGCATTGAGAAAGGACTCAGTTTTCTCTGCTATTCCCTTTTTACTAATCAATAGTTAAATTTACTCTAAAATGAAAACTCTGCCTGCATTTGTGTTCTCTTTTGATGAAACAAAACGGTCTGTAAAGCAGCCTGTTGCTGTCATCTGAGCAAGATGCTGACAAAGCTGCAAGTAAAGAAAGTTCACTTTTTTCATGACTTCTATCCAGGGTTTAGAGTTACAAAAAGAACAAAGGGGAAAAGGATGGTAGAAGCTGGAACAGGTTTTACCTCTTTTTGTTAAGAGCCTTTTGGCTGGATGTAAGTGTTGATCTTATAGTAAATTTATTCTTTTACAGGTTCTGCATATTAGCTTAGTTTGTACTTTTTGTTTGAGTGTGAATTTTGAAACACT
The DNA here is from genome assembly GCF_027791375.1 of Indicator indicator. NCBI lineage: Eukaryota > Metazoa > Chordata > Aves > Piciformes > Indicatoridae > Indicator > Indicator indicator. Next base: position 85,764,690 of record NC_072010.1, read on the forward strand.
TTACCTCAAGAAGCCCGAGCCATTTAACCATGGCAGTCCTGTAATATTTTTGGCTGTTATATATGAATAATGGAATTTGGGCCATGCAGGAGCAATGAAAATTATAGGTGTTCACACACACACACACACACACACACACAAAAGAGATGAGAATGATATCATTTGCCGTGCTTTGTAGATTGGACTTTTTAATGTTCTGATCCAAATGGAGTAAGAGATCACATCATTTTCTATTTTACAACTTGCATTTTCAACTTCAAATGTCTTTAAAACTTTATTCTCAGTTTTAGGTAAAAATTCAATTTTCAGTGAATCATAGAATCATGGCAAGCCTGGCATGGTCTAGGGTGGAAGAGACCTCAGAGATCATCTACTCTGACCTCCCTGCCATGAGCAGGGACACTTCTCAACTTGGTTGCTCAAAACTTCATCCAACATGGACTTCAATGTCTTCAAGAAGGGAGCATCCACAACCTCTCTGGGCATCACCCTCGTACTGGAGAACTTCTTTCTAAGATTCAGTCTAAACTTACTCTCCCTCAGCTTAAAACCATTCCCCCTTGTCCTATTGCTAGTCACTCTTATGAAAAGTCCCTCTCCAGCCCTTCTGTAGGTTCCCTTATGGTATTGGAAGGCAGCTATAAGGTCCCCTTGGAGTCTTCTCTTCTCCAGGCTGAACAACCCCAGCTCCCTCAGCCTATCCTCATAGCAGAGGTGCTCCAGCCCTTGCAACATTTTTATGATCCTCCTCTGGACTCATTCCAACAGTTCTATGTCCTTCTTATGATGGGGACACCAGAACTGTATTCAAGGTGGGGTTTCACAAGAGCAGAGTAAAGGGGACCAATGACATCTCTCTTGACCTGCTGACCACACTCCTCCTGATACAGCCTAGGATATGGTTTACCTTCTGGGACACCAGAAATTATGGTATAGTGGTGTACAGTGGTTTGGAAATACTGTGATATTCTGGATAAGAGAAAGAATTGGTGGCAGAAGGATTTATGCATATAGGATATCTTTTTTTTTTTTCTATTTTTGGACACTGTTGTCCTCCCCATAGCCACTTTCTTTGGGGACTATTTAAACTAATGAAGAAGTTATTCCTTTTATATTTGCTTTTGCTTTCTTAATTGTAAAGTGTGCCTTTGAATTTTGTTTTAAAGCAACAGTAGTTTGATTATAATAAGCAATCCTAAAATAACACAGAAATCTTGTTTCTTTTGGGGAGGACTCAAGGTTCCAAGGGTGGATGACTGTTTCTTGCAGCTCTAAACTTTGTTCTCTTGACCTGCTGAGCTGATAGAAAAAAGTCCTGAAGGAATAAATTCCAACCTTAAGAAAGATGAAAGTTTAATCCAAAGTGAAACGTCTGACTACTGGCTCACCATCTAATGACAAGCTTCCTTTCCCTCTCTTGGAAAAGCAGCACGGCTAGCTGCAGGCAATTCAGGAGGCTCCTAGAGTGCCTAGATGACAATTTCTTAAGACAAGAAATTAAAAGACCTACTTGAGCAGATGCATTGTTGGACCTGTTGGTCACAAATGGTAGTGAGGTCACCAGGGATGTCAAAGTTGAAGGCAGCCTGGGCTGCATTTATAATGCGCTAGTGCAGTTCACTGTTTTAAGGAGTATGAAGCCCATAAGAAACACAGTTAGGACTCTGAATTTTAGGAAAACAATATTCCAGCTTTTTAAGGAGCATGAAGCCCATAAGAAGCACAGTTAGGACTCTGAATTTTAGGAAAACAATATTCCAGCTTTTCAAGGAGTTAGTAAAGAGGACCCCATGTGAAGCAGCCCTCAGGGACAAGGGAGAGGAACAGAGCTGGCAGACCTTTAAGGATGCTCTCTATAGAGCACAAAAGATCTCAATCCCCACATGTAAGAAATTGGGCAAGGAGGGCAAGAGACCACAGTGGTTGAGCTGAGACCTGCTGGTCAAGCTAAAGGGCAAGTTGGGGCTACACAGGAAATAGAAGGAGGGACAGACATCCTGGGAAGAGTATAGGGATATTGCCTGGCTGTGTAGGACTGAGGTCAGGAAGGCCAAGGCACAGCTGGAACTCAGCTTGACAAGGGATGTAAAGAAAAACAAGAAAGACTTCTACAGGTACATTAACTAGAAAAGGAGGGTTAAAGTAAGCACGCCCCCACGATGAGCAGCAGTGGGGAACTTGTATCAATGGACGAGGGGAAGAAAGGCTGAGATTCTGAAAAACTTTTTTGCCTCAGTTTTCACTGGCAACCCCTCTCCTTATTGCTCTCATGTTGATGGACCACAAGTTAGAGACCAATGTGATTTGGTTCCTCCCACTGTAAGTGAAGACAGGGTGCATGATCATCTGAGGAACCTGGAGATACATGAGTCCATGGGGCCTGATGAAATGCATCCTAGAGTCCTGAGGGAGTTAGCTGATGTGGTTGCCAGTCCACTCTCCATGATATTTGAGAAGTCCTGACAGTCAGGTGAGGTCCTTGGGGACTAGAAGAAAGGAAACATTACACACATTTTTAAAAAGGATAGAAAAGAGGACCCTGGGAACTACCAACCTGTCAGCCTCACCTCTGTGCCTGGGAAGATCATGGAACAGATCCTCCTAGATGCCATGATGAGGCACATGGAGGACAGGGAGGTAATTCAAGATACCCAGCATGGCTTTACTAGGGGCAGGTCCTGCCTGACTAACCTTGTGGCTTTCTATGACAAAGTGACTGAGTCAGTGGGTAGGGGATGACCTATGGATGTGATCTATCTGGAGTTCTGCAAGGCCTTTGACATGGTCCCCCACAACATCCTACTCACCAAGTTGGAGAGAAATGGAATTGCTGGGTGGACTGCTCAGTGGATAAGGAATTGGCTGGATGGTCACATCCAGAGGGTAGTGCTCAATGGCTTGAAGTCCAGATGGAGAGCAGTGACAAGAGGAGTTCCTCAGAGCCCTGTACTGTGACCTGTGCTGTTCAATATTTTTATCAATGACATGGTGAGATTGAATGCACCATCAGCAAGTTTGGGGATGACACCAAGCTGTGTGGTGTGGTCGATGCACCAGAGGGACAGGATGTCATCCAGAGGGACCTGGATGAGCTGGAGAGGTGTGCCCAGGTGAACCTCATGAGGTTCAACAGGAGCAAATGCAGGGTTCTGCACCTGGGCTGGAACAATCCTCATTATCAATACAGACTGGGGGAGGAGGTGATAGAAAACAGCTCCGTGGAAAAGGATTTGAGGGTGCTGAAGGATGAGAAGCTGGACATGAGCAGGCAGTGTGCGCTTGCAGCCCAGAAGGCCAAACACATCCTGGGCTGCATCAAAAGATGCATTGCCAGCAGATCCAGAGAGGTAATTCTGCCACTTTGCTCTGGTGAGACCTCACCTGGAGTACTGCGTCCAGGTTTGGAGCCCTCAATGTAGGAAGGACACAGAGGAAGGACACAGAGCTGATGGAGCAGGTCCACAGGACTGCCACAGAAATGATCAGTGGGTTGGAGCACCTCTGAGGGAGCTGTGGTTGTTCACCCTGGAGAAGAGGAGGCTCCAGGGAGACCTAATATCAGCCTTTCAGTACCTGAAGGGGGCCTACAGGAAGGAGGGACAGAGACTGTTTACAAAGGCCTGCAGTGACAAGACGAGGGGCAATGGCTTCAAGCTAGAGAAGGGCAGATTTAGATTGAATATCAGGAAGTAGTTCTTTACTATGAGGGTGGTGGAACACTGGAACAGGTTGCCCAGGCAAGTGGTTGAGGCCCCTTCTCTGGAGATATTCAAGGTAAGGCTGGAAAAGGCCCTGAGCAACCTGATCTAATTGAGGATGTCCCTGCTCACTGCAGGGAGGTTGGACTAGATGCTCTTTGGAGGTCCCTTCCCGCCCAGACCATTCTATGATTCTATGATTCTAAGTCACTCACTCACACTCTACTCTGATCTCATGAGGCCCCATGTGGAGTACTGCATCTGGGGCACCCAACACAAGATGGACATGGATCTGCTCTGTGGGTACAAAGGAGGGCCACAAAGGTGATCAGAGGGCTGGAGCAGCTCCCCTATGGGGACAGGCTGCAAGAGTTGGGGCTTTTCAACTTGAAGAAGACAAGGCTCTGGGGAGACTTTACATCATCCTTCCAGTACCTGAAGAGGGCCTACAAGAAAGCTGGGGAGGGACTTTTTACAAGGGCTTGTAGTGATCAGGCAAGGGAGAGTGGTGTTAGACTGGAAGAGGGGAGATTTAGAGTGGATGTTAGGAAGAAATTCTTTATAGTGAGGGCGGTGAAACACTGGAACAGGTTGCTCAGGGAAGTTGTGGATGCGCCCACCCTGGAGGTGTTCAAAGCTAGGTTGGAGGGGGCCTTGGGCAACCTGGTCTAGTGGAGGGTAGCCCTTCCATGGCAGAAGGGTTGGAACTAGGTGGTCTTTAAGGTCCCTTCCAACCCAAACCATTCTATGATTCTATGAATTTACCAGCAATTTCATAGGCCTGTGTAAAGGAAATGCAGCAGACTTTTAAATTAATTGTGTGGCCAAGGATTGAAACACAATTGTGCTTCATCTGTCTGTAGTTTATCTACTAAAGTGTATTGTTTGTTTTATATATCAGCTATCAAGTGCATCAAACGCCACATTTTCTATACTGTAAACATTCTTTTAATCCTAAATTGAGGCAACTGTATAAATTATGATACCGTTTCTGGGAAATGGTGCAAAAAGATGGCTTTTGAAAGTCTAGAAGGCACAATGTGACATTTTTGGTCTGATGGTGTTTTTTACGTTGGTTGGTTTCATAGTTATTACCTTGGTTTTTTGTTTTGTTTTGTTTGTTTGTTCATTTGGTTGGTTGGTTTTGTTGTGGGTTTTTTTGGGGGGTTGATTTTGTTTTGTTATTTTTTGGGGGGTTGATTTTGTTTTGTTATTTTTTGGTGTTTTTTAGTGGGGGTGGTAGATTGCATTTGGTTAATTGGGTTTTGTTTTGAGAATTTTGGGGTTGGTTTTGGTGGTTTTTGTTTTGTTTTGGTTTGTGGTTTTGTTTTTGTTTTGTTGTTTTTTTAAAATTATGTCTGTACTACTGTCCAAAAAATAACCTTTACATTCTGTACTTCTACATATTTTCCTGCAGGTTGATAATAGTCAGTCAGGGTACTTCACCTCTCTGATTCAGTAAGTGAAATCTTTAGTATAGAAGTAAATTGAGTTTGTCTGAAGACTTAGCTAATTCTGTGTAGAAAAAGTGGTTATTGAGTGTGCAAGTTCCTGTCTAGGAAGTGAAATAATCAGTTCATGTAACAACTTTAAATTTAGAAGTGAACTGAGTTATCAGCATTAGAGGATTGTAATGACAGCTGACAGGGACCATCTTTTATGCTTATTTCTATTTGTGATGATCAGGATAGCTTACGTAATTACAGTGCTGCTGAACTAAATAATCTGAGTCAAGAGCTGAGGAGACAATGTTCTCACCTTGCATTGCCACAAGTGTCGAGGGTGCCAACAGGCTGTAACAGATTTTGGTATGCAGACCATAGTCTTTAGACTAAAATAGCAAGTCATTTTGGTGTACAGCTATAATATCCATTAATAAACATGGCCTATGAAGATAAAAATGTTGTAAAATATTATGAAAAATTATGTATTTTTATAGTAACGTTAATTTTCCATTGGTTGCCTCATTTAAAGGCTATAGAAGACTACATATATCGAACCATACTTTTGAATTCCTAAAAGCATCTCTTCAGAGAAAACCAAACTGTTTTTTTTTTTTTAATTTCCAAAAGCTTGTGTTACCAGGAGGGTGGAATGAAGAAATGTGGTCTGTGTAAATACTTGGATCAGTGAAGAATATTGATAGTTGAAAAACCTTGTTTTTTCTTGTGAATGACGAGCTCTTCTGATGTGTCTTATTCCATCTTACAGATCATGTCACATAGAATACACATAATAATGAGAACAATATTTGTATTTGTAATTCCAGAAGCTAATTGTTGTTGGTATCTAGTTTTACCAGTCATTATGAGTGTGAATGTGTGACACGCTCTGATGCGCAAGAAAGTCTGAATAAATTTCTCCCAGGAAATTTTTACTGAGCTGACTTCTTGTTTAACTAAATTTTTATTCTAATTTCAAAAGAAGAGTTGGATGTGTTCTTACATGATTCAAACAACAGGTGATAATTATTTTGGTGTGGTGTTGAGTTTTGTATTTGTATTGCTTATCAGTCTGAAACTTTACTGATCCTCTTTTTTAATCAGCATCTGGTTTTGTTGAGATTAATCTGTTTTTTTATTTATGCACATTTTTTTTCTTTGAGGCTAGTCATGCTCTGTCTTCTGTTATCCTGTTATTACATGCATCAGTTCTAACTTTTCCTTTTTTGGACAGTGATGTGCACTGTAGTAAAGTAATATTATGTTTATAAACATTCTTTAAAAACAAAAAGAATCTGCTTTGAGGCTTAGGTGTTCTGAAGTAAAACCTAGTGTTGATTCATGTACCGATATGTATTCCATCTAAGGACCTGGTGAGAAACACTAGTAGATACATTTTGCAAGTAGACTACTATATATAGATTTAAAAAAAAAAAATGGCCTAGGTTTGCAAGAATTCATTTCCTTTTAAAACGTGGATGTAATCCACAGCCACTTTCACTCTGTGCGACACATCTTACTCTATTTTACAATTTTGGCATCCTCCAAGCACTTGTCTTTTGGGTCTTCACTTCTAGTGTCAGGTTGAAATCTCCAGACTCCTCAGTAATGGATATTTTAAAAAAATACATCTGTCTCACAGTGTGAAATGACTTGCAGTGCTTTCTTGCCTGTGTTTGTCTTTGAGCTTAGCATCTGGTTTCCAGATGCTGTGTGTGCATATTCATTTGTATATTTTGTATATTCATTGCATTTCATTTCTAGATTGTAGTTTTGTTTGTAAATACAGCTTCATTTGCTTTCCAACTAAGCTGGTCTGGCAATTTTATGTTGGGAGGAATTTTCAACCCACCACAGCTGTCATGTAATACATTGTCTATAAAAATGTAAGGCATAAATAGTAAACAATATTTAGCAATAATTTGCATACAGGATTGACTTTTCCTCAATCTGTGATCATTTTGAGGTTATGCATGTGAAATCTGTTTGGTAATAACTGCATAGTAGTTGACTATATACTCTTCTCTAGAACCAAATTACCTTTATGCACTTAAGAGGATTTTTATGTAACGTTTTAGACAGGAGGCACTGTGTAAGGTAGTGATAGGCATCTTTGAGTTTTTATGCTATTCTAACTTAAATGTCTGATTGTTGCAGAGATGAGCAGCCTTCAACTGCTAACTCCATGATTCATGAATGAAGTACCATTATAAAGTGAGATATTTTTTATGAGCTCATAATCTCAATCTGATTCAAAATTGCTTCCATTTGTGATCCATTTTTTGGCAAGTGTTCTAGTCACTAGCTTCAAGCAGGTTTTTTTTCCTATCCATGTAAATAAGAAATTGCCATGTCTTACAAAAATTCTTTCCCATTTATAGCAAGCATGTTGTATTCATAAACATGCTCTTTTGTTATTGGTACAAATTGTTATCCTGGTTATGGAATGGGTTGCTTTTTCTTTTTGGCATTACAGAATTTGCTCTGCTTGTGTTTGCTTTCTCTGAAGAAATGCTCTGCATTCTGTCTAACCGTCCATTTTGAACCTTCTATTTTGAATATTCCACAGAAAGTACTCCTTTTATTAAAGCTGCTTTCTACTATCCCTTCTTCTGTGGGTAATGCTCTAATCTTTTATACAGACTTTTTTCAGGAACTCTGAAAAATTTCCTTTTCTATTAAAAGAGTGCATTTGTTAAACTGGAGTTGCTTTTAAGAAAGGGTGGTATAGATGAGTTTATTAATACCAGGAAAGTAGGGAGTAAGTCAAAACTATGCAATGTGTTTCTTACACAAATAATTATGAATAGCTTTAAGTTTCATAATGAAAATTATATTAAAATGATCAGTGTTATTGTTGCTTGAAATGGTTTCTTTCATTGTTTTCTAGGTTAGGTAAATGATACTGATTTTCTAAGGAAATGAAGCTGTTACGAGCATATCTTTTGCTTACATGATAGTCAGCATTTTTTTTAAATGTTTCAATAATATCAAGTTCCTCTAAGGTTCCTGAAAATCAATTTTGAGTAGGAAAGAGGCATGTATAAAAGGAAATAAAGTGTATTTAAAGAAATGCAGAATGTGCTAGACAGGTAAAGAAGAGCAGGAAAACCCCCAAACCAACAGAACAAACCAAGAGAGGGAACATTCAAAATCAATGCTTTTCAGCATTACTGTGCATATTTAAATTTGTAGTCTAATCAGTGTAATTCCTGTTTGTTACACTTCTAGCATTCTGGTTGAATTCAGGTGGGTTTTTTTTTTCACTCATCAGAAATAGGCAAGACCGAAAAAAAGACCTTACTAGTAAGGCAGGTTAAAAGTTCATGTGGGTGTTGGTTTTTTGGGGTTTAATGTTTTGGCATGGTCTGAGGGGAAATGGTGTTTAAGGAAGTTGTGAGCCTTTGAACACAGTGTCCTGTGTCAGCAAGGGTGTGGTCTAGGAGGCACATATTTCACGTGCCTTTGGGAATTTGTGATTTTTCCATTTGTTGTAATAGTTCTTTACTTCCTTAAACTGCATATGGCACTGATTGTGAACAAAAGTGGTGCTGGCTGAAGAGCAGCAGCCACAGAGTTAGCACAGACTTTGGCCAGGAGAGATGATTAGGGTACTGTTCTCAACTGAGTTTATGTGATCTGATTTAAGGAAAAAACACGAATGACATTTTTTCAGATTATGTTCAAATTAATCTTTGAAGAGCTGGTGCACTCTGTTGTGGTTTGAGATGCAATGAAGCCCAAGAAATTAGTTTGATTACTGGGTGTCTTTTTTCAGTGGTGCCCAGTGACAGGACAATGGGTAACAGGCACAAAGTGGAACACAGGAAGTTCCATCTAAACGTGCAGAGGAAATTCTTTAATGCAAGGATGCCAGTACACTAGACCATTCTGCCCCAGAGTTGGTGGAGTCTCCATCTCTGAAGGCATTCAAAACCCACCTGGACCTGTTCCTGTGTGACCTTTTCTAGGTGAACCTTCCTTGGCAGGGAGGTTGGACTCAATGACCTCCAGAAGTCCCTTCCAACCCCTATGATTCTGTGATTCTGCATCCAACCCATTGCCATGTTAGGTGATATGCCTTGTCCACCTAGGCAGATATCATATGGGCTGTGCTTCTCACTCCTTTATGAAGTAACCTCTTCAGTGACTGTTGGCAGATTGATCAAAAACTAACTATTTGACATTGTCAGTGGTTGATAGTAAGGAAACGTTGTGATGGCTTGAATAAAGAAACTGTCTGCAGTTTGTAATTTCTCCATCGTCCCCCCGTGTTTTTCACAACAGAAGGACAGGAAGAGGGTATTCAAATGCACTCTTGGTCAGGGCACTGTGTTTAAGAATGGAAGTTCTATCTTGCCATTAATAGGCCTTCTACTACAGTGTCGGTTGCCAACAAATTCTGCCATTTATTAGTTAACACTTTGTCTGGTTTGGTAACTTTGAGGTGGCTCACATCAAGATAGTTTCAGCTGCTTTCTGAATAGCAGAACTTTTCATTCTGAAGCTATTATGCTATTATGCTATTATCAGTAAATTATATTACAAATTCAGTTTATTCCCTCAGTTGCTACCAAGGGAAGAAACTGTTCTTGGAATAGTCTGTATGTATTAGATGCTGAAGGGTGCATGTTTTGTATTTGGCCTGGGTACTCCTAGTATCCTAACAAACAGATTCATTAATTCATAGGAATGTTCAGAATTGACATGTAATACTGTTCATGATTTTTTCATTCTCTCAGGTCTGTGCCACTTTTACTGCTCTGTGGCTCGAAGATTTCACTTTACTTGATAGGACAGCTACAGAGTCTTTGTCTACCAAAAATTAATCACTTGCATAGCTGTCAATTGATTTTCCTTTTTGTAAGCCACTTAAATATGTCATACACTTATAAACAAAACTGCATGGGTATACTGAATGCTCACAAGTTCTAAGTCTAAGGCTGTAGTGGCTTCAAGAGTCTCTATATCAGACAGTAAAGAGCAAAACAAATCCTAATCATCATCATCTTCTTTGAACCTCTTATCAAAAAGAGCCATCCCTATATGAAACTCCTGGGGTTTTTTGTTTGTTTGTTTTGTTCCATGTCTTTTCTTGTAATGTATATGTCCAATTTTCAAGTGAGGCAAAAAATGAGGAAGTTATTTGTATGAATTCTGGATGCTTTCAGCACTAACTAACTTTGTACCTAAAGGCAAAAATCTAACAGCCTTGCACGTGTGTTTTTCCTTGGAAACCTATAATGGGAGAATCTGGGGGGTGGGGGTGGGGGGTAAGCATCTTGTTTCTTTTGGAATCTGGCAACACTCATTTACTTAAAATATTCAAGAGTGAACCTAAAAGGTTTCAAGAGTGAAAAGTAGAATGTTTACAATGTAGAAATAATTACTTTATGGGAGGAAATCATTATTGTATGACACTCAAATAAAGCTTGAAAGGAGAAGTGAATAATATATATATAACAAGTGAAGAATATACATTCTGGTAAATAAGGACTTGTTCTGTCCAGCCATATTTGTAAGGAAGTGACTTTAAGTGGTATAAATTTTACCCTGAATCTGAACCTGACTTCAGACTTGCTTTCTGTTGTAGAGGGGCATATTCATTCAAAGGACAGTTGTGTTAGGAAAATTGTTGGACCACTGAAACCTTGTAGCAATGGAAAAAGTATAAATCATTGAAAACCAGCTCAGCTGACTTCAGCAAAATATGACATTAACTTGTATTCTTCTGACAGTAGGAGTTATGTCCACATTAGGATTTTTTGGAACAATAGCCATGCCAAATATTGTGCGTCTGAGTCTCCATCACAGCAGGAAAAAAAAAACACACTTTTTAAAAAAATTTTCTCCTGTCTTGCACTCCTAGAGGAAGACAGAATAAGGTTCAGCAAGCATAAAAACCTCAAAGAATCAACTGGAAAAAAAACCAACAACAAAAAACAGGCAGTTGTGCTGTATGTGGAAAATAAACTATCACTCTTAACCCAGGACAACTGTGGTGTCCCAAGGGGATCTCTGTGAGCTTTGAAGCACCTCCTGCTTGTCTCAGGCTAAGCAAACCACCAGGCAATTGTCCAAGTATAGCAGGCTTGGTAAGGGGAGAAGTAAATGATGAAGCTTTCACACTGGAAAGTACTTGGTCTCTGCCAAAAGGTTCTCTCCTTCCCCATGTGGAAGTTGTATAGCAATGGAATTATGTTGTCAGTGTTTTATTCTCTGATTTGTGGAATTATTCTAGCAATTGACCTTTCTTAGTTCAGGACTGAGGCTGTGGGTACTGTCAGGAAATACTAATGGTGATTAGTACCTTTTGCTAACAACACTGGTGTGAAAAACTTCTGAACACACTCCACTGGGATTTGTAGGACATGCCAGCAGCTGCAGAGATGATGAGGACAAAGATCTGGGATCTGGCTATTTGTATTTAAAGGGAGAATAGCCATGTGCAACGATACAATTAGCATGAATAATTCAAATTAAAGAATCCAAACAATATCCTTAATATCAGATTGTTATTTTATATTACACATTGTTACTGCAGACACAACTTGAAAGTGGAGACAAGCTAAAACACAGGAAGCTGTAGGACCCCCAACACAAGAAAGAGAGATCTGCTGTAGTGGGTCCAGAGGAGGACCACAAAGATGATCAGAGAGCTGGAGCACCTCTCCTACAAAGGCAGGCTGAAAGATTGGAGCTATTCATCCTGGAGAAGAGAAGGCTCTGGGGAGACCTTAGAGCTGCATTTCAATATCTGAAGGGGAGCTACAGGAAGACTAAGGAGGGACTGATTAGAATGGCTTGCAGTGATAGAATGAGGGGCAATGGTTTGAAACTAGAGCAGAAAGGATTTAGGTTGAACATCAGGAGGAATTTCTTGACAATGAGAGTGGTGAAATGCTGGAACAGGTTGCCCAGGGATGTGGTGGAGGCCCCATCCCTGGAGACATTAAAGATTAGACTTGATGTGGCACTGAGCAGCCTGATGTAGTTGAAGATGTCCCTGCTCACTGTGTGGGGGTTGGACGAGATGAACTTTTGAGAGTCCCTTCCAACTTGATGAAATCTGTGAATCTGTGAAGCCATATTGATGCAAGATTAGAGTTGAAGGAAAATCAATTTTCCTTAAGAAAGTGGTTGTTAGTGTACATAAATTCTTATATGTACATTTGTGCTTGTCAAATTGTTATATTTATTTGGTGTTTTTAAGCACACGCCGTCATTTTTGTGCATGGTATCTTTCCAGAATAATATAATTTTCTGAATGAGCATGTAAACCAGGCATGTTAAAGTTGACCAGGTTTTTGGCAGATATGATTCCCTCATGGTTTAGCATTTTGACTTTGACAGAGTACTGGGACCAAAAAGATTCCCACTTCCTTTTAGTTGCTCAGGGTGTTCCTACAGATATCCTTATTTGCAAAAGCTGTCTCTAAGTCTCTTTAGATATGTTGCTCTCTCCCAAAACCAGAGCTCTCTGAATCCAGCACTTGCTAGATATGAATGTTAGAGCATGGAAATGGCACTGATTTACAGAACTACTCTTACCTTTGCAAAGGGAGGAACAAAAGTTGTGCTGTTTTGAATTAATGATGTGTATAGTTCCACTGCTGTCTGTCTTTTAATGCAGTTTTTCTGCTATGCCCTCTCCTCTGAAGATCCATGCTAGCAAGATTCCCAAAGCAACATACATTTTTCCCCATACAAAAATGACTGTAAATAGAGGTAACTATTGTGAATTTATTATAAGCTGTTTCAATTCTATCACACTTACTACTGGAGTAATATGAAAGCTGTGGAATTGATGAGTTTTGTGACTTCATCATCCTAAAAGAAAAAAAAAATCCCTAAACTGGGTGGACAAAATGTCTTCTGTGAATCTGCTTTACTCAGAGACTAGATAAATTTACTCACTTTACTTTAAAATTATTCTGCCAAAACACAGAATTCCTGAATTTGTCATGCAAGGTTATTAAGCATAAAATAAATACATGTCTTTTATATTGTTAAAACATGTTATGACTATCTGAAGGTTGGATGTCAAGAAGAAGGTGTTAGTCTCTTTTCCTGTGTCGTGTGATAGGACAAGGGGCAATGGGTACAAACTGGAACACAGGAATTTACATCTCAACATGAGGAAAAACTTTTTTGTTATGAGGGTGACGGAGAATTGAAACAGGCTTCCCAGAGAGGTTGTGGAGTCTCCTTCTCTGAAGACTTTCAAGAGACATCTGGGAGCACTCCTGTGAGACCTGCTTTGGCAGGGTGGTTGGACTGGGTGATCTTCAGAGGTCCCTTTTAACCCCTACCATTCCATGCTTCTATGATCTTTTTCACATTATCTGAAGATGTGGGCTCTCTGTCTTACCAGTTTTGTAGGTACTTGTTTCTAAAGTGGTTTTAGTTAGAAGCCCCAAAAGTAATTTTTCAATGAAGAAAAAACTCTTTCATATCTGTGCTTACCCCAAAAGAGCCCAGGCCTTCAAGACAGAGATACTTGCCTCAGTGATCACTTTTATTTAACGTCATCACCTTCATCTTCTTTATTTTTCCAGATGAATTAATCATCTATGACCACAACAAAGGCAATAGTATTTACTGGTAGGCTGACAAAATAATTCTGTTCTGGTAATACACCATTCACTGGAAATTTAGGAAAAATTAGAATTTGGTTTTTTTAAAAAAAGAACTTATATAGCACTGAAATAAAAGTTCATTAAACGTCATTACTTTCTGACTCCATAACAGTAAGATTTTCTTGGTGGTACTACTTTCTTTTATTGATTTTTTTTTTTTTAAATTTGTGGAAGGAAGACTGACTGTTGTTCTTGCAGTCTGTAAGAAAGAATCTTTCTGTAATTCCAACCTAGGAAGACACTGCTCCCTTCCTTTCTATATATGTGGCATATTTTCCCTGCAGGTGTTCAAGGCCAGGTTAGATGAGGCCTTGAGCAACCTGGCCTAGTGGAGAGTGTTCATGCCCATTGTAGCAGGTTTGGAAGTAGACGACCTTTAAGGTCCCTTCCAACCCAAACCGTTATATGAATCTATGATTCTACAAATTTTAAAGTGGTTAGAAAATTAATGTCTAATTGGAAGTACATATATTAAATGTGTTTGAGAGAAGAGGGGAATAATGAAGCTGGAATGGACAGTTAAAACCACAGCATTTCCATGTGGATTTAAGAAAAAATCTTAAGTATTTTTAAGTATTTAAAATAGAGGTTTTAGATTGTTTGGCAGCTTGTGGAGAAAGGCTTAAAGTGGTAAGAGCCATCTAGTCTGTTTTCTTCTTTTTGTCATTCTGCCCACCAGAGAGATTGGGAGTAGGAGTGTTGTTACGGGACTGGTGGAATTTTCTGGTGTCTTTCTCTTGAGCTTGTTTGCAACACATAGGGACTGGTTTCTTTGATTAGGGAAGGGTACTGCCATGAAGTTTCTTTTCACAGAATCATCAAATCATTAATGTTGGAAAAGACCTCTAAGATCATCATGTCCAACTGTCAATAGCTTACTTCTAAGGTATGCAAAGCATAAACCAAAACCATACCAACCAAACAAAATGCAATAAAGAAAGTAGAAATATTTAACTCTTTTCCATTAGAACTTAAAAATTGAAGTTGTCTGATGCTGACAGTATTTTATAAACAGATTTAAATACCTGAATGAACTTGGGAAAATTATTATTTTTCATGGTCATCAGTCACCAAAGCATCTTTGTTCAAGAAAATATGTGATTAGGTCCTTTTGAGGTCAGCACATGCTGTAAGCCTTTTCCCCTCCTCATTTGTGTCTGTGATAGCCACAAGAGTAACCTCTTCACGAGAGAAGATTCACAGATGATGAACATTGGGATGTTTCCGCTGAAAACATAACCATAGCACAGAATTTGTTGTTTCACAATTTTTTAGAAAAGATGGAAGGGGGAAGCACAGACTGCTTGAATGTGCATGTGTCAAAAAAAGGATAATTGTCAAAAACTGTAGTTCTTCTGCTTAACTCTTTATGTATTTTTCTTGTCTTTAATGACTTGTGATTAAGACACCATATCTGCTCATGCTTTTCTTTTTAAGTTTGGGTTTATTTCACAAAACGGAATCCCAGCTATTTTTCAGCATAAGGTTTTTTCGACCTCTATTACCAGGCATTTAAGAAGGATAAAATATTCCTATTCCCACAGTGATTTTATTTCTGGTTTAGAAGTGATTCATTTACTTAAAAGGGAAATGTGTTGAAGGGTGAAATTAGTTTAGTTGAAGTCCATTCAAGAAGGAATTTGGCCATATACTGTTCATATGTAGGATTTTCCACTTATTTGATAATGAAAACATTTCTAAGTCTCTGAATAAGCGTCTTATGTGAAAGTAAGCAGCTACTGAGGCAAGAAAAGACCCCAATTTAATGTCTTTGCAAAAAGCAAATACACATTCTTCAAATGTAAAAAGACATTTATTATCTGCATGGGCCCCCGCTATGGGGTGTAGTCCATCAGGACTGGACTGCTCCAGTGTGTGTCCTCCACAGGTTCACAAGTCTTACCAGTAAACTAGCTCCAGCATGGACTCTTCTCTCCACAGGTCCTGCCAGAAGACTGCTCTAGCATGGGCTTTCCATGGCATCATAACCTCCTTTGTGTACGCACCTGCTCTGGCATGGGGTTCTCTCTGGGCATATCTGCCCAACTGCTCCATGGGGACAGCCTACCTCCTCTGACTCTTCACCATAGCTTGCAGGAGAATCTCTGCTCTGATGCCTGGAACACCTCCTCCCACTTTTTCTTCATTGGATTTAGTGTCTGCAGAGCCGTTTCTCTCCCACATTTTTGCTCTTCTCTCCTGGCTGCTGATGCACAGAAGTTTTTACCCTTCTTAATATGTTCTCACAGAGATGCTACCACTGCTGCTACCGAGCTCAGCTTTGGCCAGCAGAAGGGCCATTTTAGAGGCAACTGGCACTGACTCTGCTGAACATGGGTGAAGTTTCTGGCATGTTCTCAGAGAAGCTGCTCTTGCAGCCCCCCTACTACCAAAACCTTCCCACACAAATGTAGTAGAGGTATAAACTGTGTAAAAATAGATGTATAGATTTGAAGCAATATCATAGCATAGAAAAAAGTTCTGGGAGTTTGTTTAAGCATCTTATTTATTAGGAAATCTCAGAAAGGTCTATAGCTGAAAAGTCATGCTATTGGTGTTTAATGAGAATTTAAACTTTTCAATTAAACATCAAACTTACATACTTTCAGTTCCAAGCCAAGTTCTCTGCTTTGTGAACGAGTGAAGTTTGGTTTCTATATTGGTATGCTTGACATTAGTAAAATGAAAAAAAGAACTAGTATGCCTTTTATTACTGGAAAGATATCCTCATAAACTCATCAGGCTTCTGTGTATGCCAAGTAGATTGATTCACATTTAGAAGCAAAGAACATGAAGAATGTAGGCTGTACTAAACTGAGTTGGAGATTCTGACCATTTTCTTTTCCACAGTTGTGACAAGAACAAGCATATATAACACTAACTTCAGAATTGCATTGATTTTTTTGTTAAATGGACTTCCAGGACTATATGTGGTTTTGCGAAGCTCCCTCTCCAGTAATTTGCTCTCTTCTCTTCTACACTGCCCACTCTTTGAGGCCATATTAATTGCTAGTATTCATGACATTCCCTGGCAGGCAGTTCAACAAACCAAACATTCATTGCACAAAGGTTTATGGTGCTATTTTGGGAAAAAGTCAATCCTTGTTGTCATTCTTCAGTGTAACTGTTTAGAAAGGAGCAGCAAGAATGCTTACAAGAGTAGTCAGGTATTGGAATTGGTTGCCCAGGGAGGCAGTGAAGTCACGGTCCTTTGAGTTGTTCAAGAAATGTGTGGCACTTCAGGACATGGTTTAATGGCCATCGTGGTGTTAGGCTGACAGTTGGACTCGACGATCTTAGAGGTCTTTTCCAACCAAAACTATTCTACGATTCTGTAAGCTGAGTGACTAAACTCTTTCAGAGTGATATGCGTTCTTAAAAGCCAATATCTCTGTCCGTTGATATTGTTGCTCCTTTTCTAGCCTCCATGATATATGTTGTGTTCCTGTTTATTCAAAATGTGTACCTCTACTGAATTGTGAGTCTGTCATCCATTACATTAATTATCATTTGAAAAAATTGCTTCACTGTCTTCTGAACTCACTCACACAGCCTCTAACATGCTCTATCCAGTTTTTCTGTCCTTTAGCCTTTGTTGGTTTGCTCATGTGAGAAATCTATAGCATTTCAGAAAAAGGCATTTCAAATTCTTCTCTCTGTTTCCTTTCTCTTAACTATCCATTCACAGATCTCCTATCTTATGCCATGGTGTCAAGTCCTTAACAGCCTAGATGAAGGAATTATTGAAGGATGGCTGCTAGTAAAAAAACACATGAACCACATCACCATTACCCACAAGTCAGCTTCTTCAAATCCTTCTGGAGGGATCACAGTAATGCAGAGTGAATGCTTCATTACAGGCCCTTATGATGTTCTCTGTTACAGAAGTCAGACACTGCACTATACTTCCCTGGAGCTCTCCTGATATATTCAAGCAGTTTTGGCGACATACCACAATGAACAGTTCAGCCTTTTCATCCTGAAGTCATTTTCGAACTCTTGGGTAAGTATACTTTCATTTTACTGATTTGTTACAGTTATTTTTGTCACATTCTTTAATGAAACCCAAAGACAAGGGTTGCTGTTTGGGAACGCCCAAGGAAAACCGATTCAAATAAGTCATTTAAATTTGTTGCAAATTGTTGTGTCTTCTCTAAGTGTTCCTTTTGTCTTGATTACTTGGTCTTACATAGTCTGGCAGGCTTCCTATTCCTGATGTGCTTGAAGAAAGATTTATTACAAGTTCTGCCTTCACTTGTTAGCCATTCCTCAAACTGTTTTAACCTGCCCACTGTGGTTACTTTGCAGTAAAATTTGTTTGATTTTTGCTGATGATACCAAAGTGAGGACTGGCTGATACACCAGAAGCATGTACTGATGCTCAGTGAGATGTGGGCAGACTAGAGATCTGGGCACAGGAGAACCTGATGAAGTTCAATAAGGATAAATGCAGAGTCTTACACCTCGTGGGGAATAACCTCCTGTAGCAGTGTACATTAGCGGTTGACCTTCTGGAAGGCCGTTCCATGGCGAATGACCTTGGAGTCCTGGTGGATAATAAGTTCTCCATGGGACAGCAATGTGCCCTTGTGGCCAAGAAGGCCAATGGGATCCTAGAGCACATTAACAAGAGTGTGTCCAGAATGTCAAGGGAGGTTCTTTGCCTCCTCTACTCTGCCCTAGTGAGACCACATCTGGAGTATTGTTCTGGGCCTAGGCCAGAGCCTAAGAGCATTGGAGCCAGGTTCTGGGCTTCCCACCTCAAGAGGGACAGGGAACTGCTGGAGAGAGTCCAGCGGAGGCTGTGAGGTTGATGAAGGGGCTGGAATACCTGTCTGATGAGGAAAGGCTGAAAAACCTGGGGTTATGTAGCCTGCAGAAGAGAAGACTGAGAGGGGATCTGATCAATGTTTGCAAACATCTGAAGGATGGGTGTCAAGAAAAAGGGGCCAGTCTCTTTTCAATGGTGCTGTGTGACAGGATGATAGGCAACTGGCACAAACTGGAACCCAGGAAGTTCCACCTCAACATGAGGAAAAACTTCTTTGCTGTGAGGGTGTTAGAGCACTGGAACAGGCTGCCCAGAGAGTTTGTGGAGTGTCCTTCTCTGGAGACTTTCAAGACCTGTCTGGATGTGTTCCTTTGGCAGAGGGATTAGACTTGATAATCTCCAGAGGTCCCTTCTAACACCTAACGTTCTATGATTGTATGATTCTATGGCATTTGTCCAGTGCAAGTATAAATAACTAAAACCTGATTGCTATATTTTTTTCTTAGAGTGAGACCTTTTGTATACAGGTGTCTCTGCCAGTGTTTTGCCTTGATACTGTACTTAGATGACTGTTAGTCAGAGCATACAAATAGATTTTAATTTTGTTTTCCATTTTCCTGCAGATATATACCTTCTGCATCTTTGTCTGCAATAGCGTGGACACTCTGAATGATGCTGTCTTCTGTATCTGATAATTTTCTCACATTCTTTGATTTAAAATCCTCTTTGTGACCTTTTTGATTTTTACATACCACGTGCCCAGTTCTCATCAGGTTCAGATGAAATCTGACTCTTAAACAAGTTCTTTGCATTGCAGAAGTATTCTTGGTTTCTGGAATGAATCTGAAACCTCATTTTGGACATCATCATTTGAGCCAGATGTTAAAACTCTGTGTTCTATTCATTTTGCCTGTCTTGCATTGTGTAAGTTATGTAAGGCCTCTCACATCACATTGCTTTACATCTTTCTTGTCATACTCTGGTGGAGGCATTATAAGAGATTTTGTTGCATTTCAATGAGTGAACTATCATAAATTATCATAGTTAGCTCACTCCAGATGCATAGTACAATATAGTTAAAACTTTCAAACTTTAAAGTGTTTACCTAAGAACATTTTCTCCTACTTTTTGTCTTGATACATTCATTGCAAATTAAGATGTCAGTGTTAGTGTAAGTCAGTTAATTCTCACTGAGAACCAAATTAATTTCAAAATGGTAGTGGAATTAGACTATATACATCAATATTTGAAACAGATTTTTTCCCCAGCAATTTAATGTTAGCAATTACCAGTCCCATGGACTCCAAAAGAGACAAAGTGGAATCTCCTTTAGAATTCTTTACTTTTGCTGATGATAAAAAGCAAATCTTCTGAGATCTTGAAACCAATGTTTTGCAGTTTGGTTGTAAGTGTTAGTAACATGTCATTTGATTGTGACCTGAGATGGTGCTAATCATTATTTCTGGAATCATTTTACATGGAGACAGAAGGCTTCTTTCTAGTTTCAGAACCTCCAGAACAATCTAGAGTCCTTCAAGTTCCAATCTGAATTTTCTGAAATATTTGCTGTTCATGTGTTTTTTTTTCCTTAGAGCATCTGCTAGTCCTTCTCCACAGTATGGAGTTTCTGACTGCAAAAACAGGTGTTTATATTTAAAATCTTGGCCTTATAAAATTATGGGTTGTTGAATCTCTCTGTAAACTTCCAAAGATTCCACATTAGTTTTATTACTCCTCATGACTTACTATTGCTGGTTTTACTATGCATGGATTTTAGAGCTACCGAGTACCAGTTTGAAAAACTGGGAAGTTCTTATGAAGCTTGGAATCATCTCAGTCAATGATGAAATCACTGCTCTTAAAACTCATTAATGTGACCTGCAGCACAACATCTGATGTCATAATGGGTGTGTATAAGTAAATTGCTCATTTTCTGGCAAATATTTTTATATCCCTGTCTTGCCTTCTTTGCTGTTAGATTTCCTCAAGATGGTCATAGCTTTTCCTTTTTAAAGTTCTCCTTTCGTTCTCATTTCTGCAAGAAGCCTGCCTAACAATCATGCATGTGTGTCATCTCATGCAAGTATTTCTGGCAGTTGCCTAGTCTAGTCACAATATAGACTGGATTTCAGGACGACTGTGCAGAAAATTTATGAACAATATCACACTTGTTATGGGCAGTCATGTGGTCTGTAAGGCAGCAGAACTCTCACACCATGCAGGCTTGTCTCCTGTGTATTGAGAGCCATTTTCAAACTTCAGTAAAAGCTAGAAAGAGACAAAGGCATAACTTGTGTTTGACCATTTTTGTCTGGACTCCAACACTGCATGAGTTGTTCAGCTTTGGGTCCCTTACTACAAGAAGGGCACTGACATGCTGGAGTGTGTCCAGAGAACTGTGACTAAGCTGGTGAGGAGCATTGAGCACAAGTACTATGAGAAACAGCTGGGGGAACTGGGGCTGTTTAGCCTTCAGAAGAGGAGGCCGAGGGGAGACCTCATCTCCCTCTACAACTGCCTGAAAGGAGGTTGGAGCGAGGTGGAGGTCAGTCTCTTCTCACATGCAACAAGTGACAAGACAAGAGAAAACAGCCTCAAATTGTGTCAGGGGAGGTTCATGTTGGACAATAAGAAAAAGGTCTTCACTGAAAGGGTTATCAGCCATAGGAACAAGTTGCTCAGGAAGGTGGTGGAGTCACCATCTCTGGAGGCATTTAAAAGCTGCATGGATGTGGTGCTGAGGAACATGGTTTAGTGGTAATGGCATAGCAGTAGAGTAGCAAGCTGTAGGCAAGAGGTTAGGCTTGATGAGCTCAAAGGTCTCTGCCAACCTCAACAGTTCTATGATTCTGTGATTCTAAGATCTCAAAACAGCAGGTTCATGCACATTTTTGTGTGCTGCTTTTAATATTCATCCAGTTATACACTGCCCTGCAGGAGAGAACTGTGACTGAAATTGAAGTCTTTAGTTTGAACTGAGCAGTTTTGGTTAGTCTTGTAGAAGATAAAAGCTCTCTCTGTCTCTCTTCTCCCTCACAACCCTCTTAGCATGGTGATGCATTGAGTAACAGTTGGCAACTGTGTTAGTTGTTTTGAAAGCTAGAAAAACCCTTTTTGTACCTTAGAGACTAAATGCTGTTTGGGAAATAAGTGATGTTGTATGCTTTGTCAGTTTATTGGCTGCTTCCTTACATGCTCTTTTGGAAAATCCCTATGGTCCTCACACATTTCTTCCCACCATTCTCTTTCCCTACTTTCATATCACAGAATGTATCTCCAGTTTTTCTATTGTCATGTTGCTTGACGAGCTTTTGTCTTTTCACATCCAAATGGTGTTCCCAGAGGGCTATCTGAAACTGAGCTAAATCTCTTCTGATCAAAAGAGTTTTTCTGAGAAAATGTCTGACACTGTAATTTCCATTTGAAAACAGCTAACATCTGTGGAAAGTGCATAACCAATGCCTGAGGAATTTCTGCAAACTACAGTCCATGTCATGTTTGACTTTTTTCAGTTCTTCTATAGAAGAATAGATGGGGGGATGGGAGAAGTTGGTAGATTGAGAAACCTCTAACCTACAATTGAGCTCATTTTGGTTTCTGCATGCACTGATAGTATCAAGAAATTGCCTTTCTCCCTTTCTGCTGTTTTCATCCTTTTGTGTGTGTGTGTGACAACTTTACACTTGCAGCATATATTCCCATGTCACTGGCTCACTGTGGGTGAATTGAATCTTCTATCTTGAATTGAGTGACTACATTTAGCATTAATTGATTCAGTATATTAACTCTGTTTGTAGTACTCACCCATCATTTAATGATGCCACTGTGGGGTTGCTACCTTTCCTAGTTTGACTTATTTTATAATTTAAGGCAATTTTCACAGGAGGTGACAGATGACAGAGCTGTTTGCTGATACAGTAAAGTTACAATAAGGATACTTGAGTATGTGCGTAGTGGATCACCAGGTTTATTTCCATTTACTAAATTATTTGGTGCAGTAATAAAACTGATGTTCATCATGTTAGCCTGTAACATGTATGTACCATGTCTGGAGTTCTATTTAGAATCATGGAATGGTTAGAGTTGAAAGGCTCAATTAGTCCAACCCCCTCTGCAGTGAGCAGGGACATCCTCAACTAGATCAGGTTGCCCATAGCCCTGTTGAACCTCACCTTGAATATCTCCAGGGATGGGGGCTCAACCACCTCCATGGGCAACCCATTCCAGTGTTTCACCACCCTCATTGTTCCTGACATCCAATCTAAATCTACTCGTCTCTAGATTGAAACTCTTGCCTGTTGTCCTGTCACTACAGGCCTTTGTAAACAGTCTCTCTCCATCCTTCTTGTAGACCCCTTCAGGTACTGGAAGGTCATTATTAGGTCTCCCCGGAGCCTTCTCTTTTACAGGCTGAACAACCCCAGCTCCCTCAGCCTGTCTTTGTAGCAGAGGTGCTCCAACCCATGATCATTTTCATAGTCCTCCTCTGGACTCCTCCAACAGGTCCATGTCCTTCCTGTACTGGGGCCACCAGAGCTGGACACAGTACTCTAGGTGAGGTCTTACCAGAACAGAGTAAAGTGGTAGAATCACCTCTCTGGATCTGCTGGCCACACTTTTGATGACATCGAAGAGCTTTTGTTGACGGTTTATATTGTGAATTTGGCAAACCTACTGAGGGAGTACTCAATTCCCTTGTCCTTGATAACATCATGAGAACATCTCTCTTATGAGGAAAGATTGGGAGAATAGGTTCTTTTTAGTCTGGAAAAGAGAAGACTAAGGGGAGATCTTGTAAACACTTATAAATACATAAAGGGTGGGGGTCACAAGGATGGGACCAGTCTTTTTTCAGCGGTGATCAGTGACAGGACAAGGGGTAAGGGGAACAAACTTGAACAGATTTTCCATCTAAACATGAGAAGGAACCTCTTTAAATTAAGCATACTGGAGCACTGGAACAGGCTGCCCAGAGAGGTGGTTGAGTTTCTGTCCCTGGAGACAACCAAAACCTACCTGGATGTATTTCTGTGTGGCTTTCTTTAGGTGAATCTCCTTTGGCAGGGGGGGTTGAACTCTATGATCTTCAGAAGTCCCTTCCAAACCCTACCATTCAGTGATTCTGTGATAAAGATATTACTGAGAACTGACCCCAGTACTAAGGCCTGGGGGATCACTAGTGACTGGCTGCCAACTGAATTTAAATCCATTCCCACCACTCTTTGGCTCAATGAAAAACTGTCTGAATGGTCAGAGCCAAAGAGTGTTGGGGAATGGATTTAAATCGACACATCCAAGCCACATTCGTCCAGTTTCTTCAGGAGAATACTGAGGGAAATGGTGTCAAAGGCTTTACTAAAGTCCAGTTAAACAACATCCACAGCCTTTCCCTCAGCCACCGAGAGGGTCACCTTGTCATACAAGTAGATTGGGTTCATCAGGTAGGACCTGCCCTTCATGAATCCATGATGACTGGGCTTGATCACTAGGTCCCTCTGTGAGTGCCATATAACGGCACTCAAGATGATCAGCTCCATGCCCTTCCCTGGCACCAAGGTCAGACTGACAGGTCTGTAGTTCCCTGGGTCCTTCTTCCAGCCATGCTTGTAGTTGGGCATCATGTTTGCCAGTCTTCAGTCAGCTGGGACTTCCCTGGTTATCCAGAAATGCTGGTAAATGATGGAAATGATGGAAAGTGGCTTGGTGTCAGACTAAGTGTAGAAATGTTCCTCAACAGTTTTTTTTAAAGGTTTCTCTTTGCAAAATCACATTTAATACCTGCTTATAGAGCTAACAGTGAGTTATGAGATATCAGGATATTTCCAATTCCATTGGTATATTGCTAAGAATCAAAGGAGGTTTAGATCTGTTTGAGAACCATTACTGCTCCTGATCTACAAGTGGAATGAGTAGCTTTGTAGCAAAGATTCAGAGATTCATTTTCTCACAGTACACCACTAAGTAGCTTTTAACTAAAATTAAAAGGAATGATTTTTTCCCTCAGACCACTGGAAAGAATACAGAGAACTCTTCATAATGTGGAAAGGAAGAAAAAGATTGAATGAATCAAACCCCAAAACTGGCTTCATATTCACTTTTACTTTTGATTATGAGATAAAACTTGAAAATTTTCAACAGATATGGAGCTTATTTTAAAACAAATTCCAGCTGTATGATTTTTAAAATATTAATTAATGGAAATACGTTAGCTTTTTTATTATTATTATTTATTTGAAACAAATGTAATTTGGCATCTGTGAAGTGTTCCTTTTCCTGTAGGAGATAACCATATATGCAGTCAATTATTATATGACTTCTTTACCTTGGCAAAAAGGATTTTATGCTTTCATGTTGCAGTCATCCAGAAGACTTGCATTTACAGTGGTTTAAGTGGTTTTTTTCTCACTTTGAGAGCAGCTCAGTGTCCTCTGGAAATGTCCTTGTGGTGAACTGATTGCAGCAAGCAACTCCGCATTATGAGACACTTC
This sequence comes from Indicator indicator, assembly GCF_027791375.1. NCBI lineage: Eukaryota > Metazoa > Chordata > Aves > Piciformes > Indicatoridae > Indicator > Indicator indicator. The sequence continues at coordinate 85,789,728 of NC_072010.1, forward strand.
CCAAACTCTAGGTCTCCTAAACATTAAGGATTTTTTAAGGAAAACTGTGATAAATTCAGTGCTTTAATATTCAGAGTTGACTAAAAAGTGTTAAACTTTAACTTAGTGACTTCACTGATGGTATGAGATGAATTAAGTACTGCTCTTCCTAACATGCAGCTTTTCACATCATGTCTGACAGTAATAGCATTTTCTGGTGAAGTCATGGCATAATAAAGGAGTAAACAGTGAACAAATTTGGTTTCATTTTGCACATGTAATGTTGTAACTATCTTACAGTGCACAATCTAATGTAGTACATTTTCACCGAGGGGAAGTGAGACTTGTGAATTTCCTTAGCGGTTAACAGAATTTATATTTGAATTTCACATTAGCTAATAGTTTCCTTTTTTATGTATATACATTCATAGAATCATAGAATTGTTTCATTTGTAAAAACACCTCTAAGTCCACCTGTCAACCTGACAAAATCAGGGCTGTTAAGCCATGTACCAAAGTGCTATGTTGTAGGGGACTGGGAATTATTATAGATGTGGCTCAATGCTGTTGGTAGAATGGTTTGGGATATGAAGAACCTGGCTTTGGACCCCTGGGGTTGACCAAAGGACTTTTGGACCCGTGAGGCTTCCTGGTGAGAAGGACCCTGGGGACTCATTGGCAACAGAGTCAGCAGAGGGAGATTTTAAAGCATCAGGCATCTGCTCCACTGGAAAATCAGGCTGGGTGGATATTTTCAGCAGCAGTATGAAACTATAAAAGGTATCACAGTAGGGCAGGCTGGTTGTCATCTACTACAGGAGAAGGGTCAGCTGCTGGGGAGACTGCTGTGAGGAGCCACTGCTAGGGAAAAGCCACTGCTAGGGTGAGAGCTGCTGCTGGAATGGCTGCTGTTGGAGAGTCACTTGAGAGGGAGCTGTGTGCAAAAAATTGGTTAATGAGAAGTCAGCTGCTAAAGACTGGGACTATTAAGGACTTCTGTCCTGCCTGCTGTCCTCTTTGCCGTCTGCCTGACATCCTACCTGCTGCAGAGAGAGAGAGATCTGCTCTCCTCCCTGGCCCCAGTTCACCACCCTCATTCACATCATGCCCACTCATGTGATCACAAGGTAGGCCCCTTAGAGAATGGACCTCTGCGGTATTTATACCTGTAGCCTGTTAAATAAACCATTTTGGCCTTTGACTCCATTTGAGTCTTAAATCTGGTCCAATTGGGCATCAGTCAGGAGCTAAGCTCAGCCACACCCAGCCCCTCTGAGGACAAGCTGGAATGCAAAACGGTTTAACTTCTGCCAAATTACCCACCATTGGACTGTGACATATGTCCACGCATTTCTTGAATACCTCCAAGGACGATGACTCCACCAGCTCTTTGGCAGCCTGTTCCAATGCCTGACCACTCTTTCCATAAAGGAATTTCTCCAAATACCCAATCTAAACCTCACCTAATACTTGGGAGAAGAAACCAACCCCCACCTCAACACAACCTCCTTTCAGGGAGTTGTAGAGAGCAATGAGGTCTCTACTCAGCTGCCTCTTCTCCAGACTAAACAATCCCAGTTCCCTCAGCCTCTTCTCATATGACTTGTTCTCAAAGCCCTTCATGAATCTCAGTGCCCTTCTCTGGACAATCTCAAGTAGCTCAATGTCCTTTTTCTAGTGAAAGGCCCAAAACTGGACCTAGTATTTGAAGTGCAGACTCACCAGTGCTGAGTATAGAGGCACTTTGTATCTTATTTGAGATCAGGAGAATGCCTTGAAAGAGAACCTCCTGAACATCTTCACTTACGTTTTGTTGATGTCATAGGGATGTCTTGGATAGTACAAACTGGTCTATTTTCAGATGAAACTGAAGTGGAAGATAAAGTCCACACATGCATGTAACCCCTTGTAGCCCATGGTGGCCATTTTGTCCACAGAAAAAGGTTAAGACTAGTATTAAGGAATTGCCCTTCTCTCTGGAATTGCTTAAAGAAAGGATGTTGGGCCTGATGCATTGTTTGGCTGTACAAAGCTTTCTCTTTTGGGCTGCACTTCACAAAGCTAAGACAGTTCTTGACCGTAGAGACATCCTCCAACTGACTTTTGCAAGCTACCCATAGGAAATGTGCAGTTGCTGCTCATTTTTGATGTGAAACATAACTCCTTTCCTCTGCAGATACTGTGGTTTGTTGTTATGTAGACTATCGCATTTTAGAGTTGTTTTGATTAGACTTACAGTTGTAAACCACTTACTTTAAGACTGGCATGCAATGTCTGCACTTGAGGGGTTGGTGTGTTTTTTATTTTTTCTCTAATCTTGGGTTTGGTTTGCTTCAAACAAATTACACATGCACCATTGTTTTGATCTTCATACAACATACCTTCCTTTTTTCTGTCCCTGGGTACAGAGGATAATTATGACCACTAAAGGCATAAATATGCACACTGTAAATTATTTTAAATAATTTTCCTGTCCAATTTAGAATAAGGTAATGTTGACCATTAACTGCCCTTTTCAGCTTAAAATGAAGTGTGCAGATTATAGTGCTTTTCACATGTTCAAATTCTGTGCACTGCAGTGACAGGCAATCACACTTGAAAGTTATTCACAGTATTCTGAACTAGATAAGCCTGCTGATGTTGATTGTAAACTAATATATCCAAATTCAGCCAAAAAGTTTCTGCAAGATATGTTTTAGGCCAAAATGACTCATAAGGAGAGGGGAACAAACATGAATTATTTCCCTCCTGTCTTCGCATGTATTCATCAAACCTCTGCATCCTAGCCAAAGAAATCACTTTCTTATACCAAGAAAATAAGTACCCTTTGATAAAACTAAGGATCTGGTTGTCTGCCTATATCTAACTTTGAGACTTCACTGTTTTTCATCAAAGCTGGAAAATGTTTTGCTTTTATTATTTGCTCTAGTTATTTCCAGGGCTTCCCCTGGCTTTCGGTTAGAATGTTTGAATGACTGATGTCAGGAAAGGGAGGGGAGAGGGAAACAGGCACAGCTTCAAGCTGCACCTGCTGTCCCTGGAGCTGGCCAGATTTAGTCCTAAGTTGCATTTAAGTGATTGGCCCAACTGTAGCGAGGCAAACTTAAACTTTTAATTATACTCTGATGTCTTCTTCTTCTCCTTTTTTTTTTTCTTTTTTGTGATGAGTTGCAGTGATAGAGGTGGAGAGAATAAATGTTTCTATTTGAAGTCAAAGGACTTTTTGTTTTTATTTGATTGGTTGGTTGGTTGGGTTTTTTTGCATTGCTTCCTTGCAAGGGGTAACTTATTTATCCAAAGAACAGTTTAGTCTCCATGTCTCTTCTGTACTTGGACATAATGAAACAGAGACAAAAAACCCCAACAGGACCAAGCAGGTGTTGAGAGTATCTGCTTGCAGTTACTGGCTGTAGTACACTGAACGAGTAGCCCTGTGTCCCATCTAGTAGGCCTTTATGAGAGACATGGATTATTTTGTGCAGGGCAGCACCATTCAGATAAAACCATAGTCCTTTCAAAACTCCTGGTTCTTCAGACTGATTACCAGACTCCTTGAGAGCTAGCTCTAGCATCTCTGCGCCGTCCTCCATGGGCATACGCTGGCTGGAGTCTGGTGTACAAAGCTGGCAAATAGCCATCAGTCACCCCTAAGTATTGTGCCCAGTTCTGGGCTCCCCTGTTCAAAACGTACAAGGAACTACTGGAGAGTACCAAGTGGGGGTTACAAGAATGATGAAGGGACTGTAACATCTGTCTGATGAAGAAAAGCTGAGAGACCTGGGGCTATTTAGCCTGGAGAATGGAAGGCTGAGAAGGGATCTGATCAATGCTTACAAATACCCAATGGGTGGGTGTAAAGAAGAAGGGGCCAGTCCCTTTTCAGTGGTGCCCAGTGATAGGATGAGGGGCAATGGACACAAACTGGAACACAGGAAGTTCCACCTCAACATGAGGAAAAACTTCTTTGCTGTGAGGGTGCCAGAGCACTGGACCAGGCTGCCCAGAGGGATTGTGGAGTCTCCTTCTCTAGAGACTTTCAAGACACATCTGGTCGTGTTCCTGTATGTTCTGCCCTAGGTGATCCTGTTTTGGCAGCGGGGGGTTAGTCTGAATGATCTCCAGAGGTCCCTTCCAACCCCTGCCATTCTGTGATTCGGTGTGATTCTGAGCTCTGAAGCACAGTCATGTTTGCTGACCTTGGAATAAAATGCTGCATCCCAGACCCAGCTATTCGCCTCCCCTGCTCGCCGAGCCATCGATCGCTGGGTTGGGTGGGACAGGTGGTTTCGGCTCAGCCGAGGTCAGACGGCGCAGGGATGCTGAAAGTTGTCCCGAGGGTGCCCCTTAGCGTCCAGAAGTGACATCGCTGGTGCGGAGCGTTGCAGTGCTTGGGGTGAGGGTTCGGATGGGAGTTGTAGAAGAATCCGGAGGGCACAGAAAACTTGGGACTGGGTTGATAAATAAGGAAGCGTGTGGTGTCTCTTTGGGCTGATTTAGCGGAGGAAGTCAGAAAGAGAGACCTCATTGCTCCCTCAAAGGAGGTTAGAGTGAGGTGGGGGTCAGTCTCTTATCCCTGGTATCTCCTTATGAGGAGAGACTGAGGGAGCTGGGGCTCTTTAGATTGGAGAAGAGTGAAGGGTGACCTCATTAAAGTTTGTAAATATGTAAAGGGTGAGTGCCAAGAGGATGGAATCAGGTTCTTCTTGGTGATGCCCAGTGACAGGACAAGGGGCAATAGGTGGAGGTTGAGGCACACGAAGTTCCATGTGAACATGAGGAAAATTTTTTCACCATGAAGGTGGTAGGGTGACAGGGAACAGGCTGCCCAGGGGGGTTGTGGAGTCTCCCTCTCTGGAGATATTCAAAACCTGCCTGGATATGTTCCTGTGTGATCTGGTATAGGTGATCCTGCTCTGCAGGGGCGTTGCACTAGATGATCTTTTGAGGTCCTTTCCAGCCCCTGGCATTCTGTGATTCTTTGTGAGAATAAATAGCCTGAAATTGTGCCAGAGGAGGTTTAGGTTGGATATTGGGAAAAATTTCTTTCCTGAAAGAGTGGTCAGGCATTGGAAGAGGCTGCCCGGGGAGGTGGTGAAGTCACCGTCCATGAAGGCGTTCAAGAAATGTGTGGACTTAGCACTTGGGAACATGGTTTAATAGCCATGGTGGTGTTAAGTTGATGTTTAGACTTGATGATCTTAGAGGTCTTTTCCAATCAAAACAATTCTATGATTCTGTGATTAGGATGTTAGTGTGTCCTGACGAAGGGGTACCATTTGATGTGGTATAGTAGTTTCCCCGTGGCAATGGTCTGCAATAAACTAAATCTGTATCAGAGGCATGTGATACAACATGTGGTGTCCTTGCCTGTACAAACCCACTCTAGTATAAATTGGGAAACACCAGAGCAGTCAATCACTAGCCTTTCATTATTCCCTTCAGAGATGGGTGCTCCTGTGCTAAGGACAGACATCTCATCTTCACAAGAAAATTATCATTGCCATCAATATTTACGTTCTAAACATGTTCAGACATTTGTATCCTATCCTAGTGTGTAGTAATGGACTCCAGACCTCACATCTGAGTTCACTAATCAAGGCTGTGATCTCACATTATCTTCACAAATCAGAACATTCTGTGGAGAGAGACTGAAAGAGACACAGAGAGGCTGACTTCTGCAGAGGAAGATTGTAGCAGAATGGTGAAAGACGGTACAGTGTGGGCTGTGAAGCTCATACTGGTGCTTAAAGTCTTTGGCCACCTTTTAAGCATGTTTACAGTACTATAAATTATAATCTAGAATAATACTGATAGGATAAGAGGAAATGAACTCAAGTTGTGCCAGGGGAAGTTTAGGTTGGCTGTAAGGCAAAATTTCTTTACTGAAAGAGTCATTGGGCACTGGAAAAGGCTTCCCGGGGAAGTAGTGGAGTCACCATTCCTGAAGGTGTTTAAAAAATGTTTGGATGAAGAGCTTACAGCCATGGTCTAAGAGTTGTGGTTGGATTCGATGACCTCAGGTCTTTTTCAACCAGGCAATTCTGTGATTCTAATTTAGGATTTCCTAAATTAATCCTAATTCCATGAAAACTGATAAATACTTCCATTCATACAGTTACAGTGTTGGAGAGAGATTCATTGTTGTCACTTTTTGTTTCTGCCTGCCTTTCAACTTCATCAGATTCTCTTTAAGCAGTGGTATATATATTTAGAGAGATGATAGCAGGAGAGGCATAGACAGAACATGTTTGGAAGAAATGTTGCAGAGTAATCCATTAATCCAAAAGCTGTATTCATGCTAATTATCTCAAGCAGCACAAATGTGTTCACTGTAGTAAAGATGAAGACAGTTTTATTCGGAGGTAGCAATATCTTCAGTACCAAGAAATTGTATAGAGCTTCAAAGGACAGGTAAGGTATTTGCTGTAGGTGCTCTCTGGGGTCAAGCAAACTTATTTCAGCTGATAAAAAAAAATGAAAGAGAAGCCTTCAGACATGAAACTCTTCAAAGAAATATTAAATGTTTGTAGTGCTTGCACAAAGAAGCTAGATTCTCAATAATGTGTGCTATGATATGTATTTTATGGAATACACATCTATTTAAGCAGTTCATATAGAGTGATCAATTAGTTGGGAAAGTGGTTGGATGCTTAGGCTCAGAGGACAGTAGTTAAAGGATCACACCCTACCCAAATGATAAAATGGGAATGAGCATGTAATGGGTACATGACCAGTACACCGGGGGAAGCAATTATACCCCACTAGGCACCACTTGTTGGACCACATATATAGATAGAGTCTAGTGTTGGTCTCTCATCCCACCCTCAAACACAGAACAGGCATCAATAAACTGAAGTAAGTTCAGTGTGGGGTAACTGGTATGGTCAGAGTCTGAAGCACTTACCCTGTGGAGACAGGCTGAGGCACTGGACTCAGTCAGAAGAGAGAGATTCAGGAGACCTAACAACAGCCATCACAGTGCTTCCAAGGAGGTTGCCAAGAAGACAGAGCTGGGCTCCTCACTGTTGTGTAGTGGGAACATAAGACAAAATGGGCACAAGCTGAATCAAAGGTTTAGGCTGATTAGAAGTGAAAAGTGGTTTTCCTGTGAGAATGGACAAGCAATGGGGCAGGAGTGAGACTGTTCAGTCTCCTCCCTTGGAGTCTTTCAAGACCTGGCTGTTAAGAAATAATTTAAGAAGGAAAACCACACAAAATAATACAAAATATTGAGGTCAGGGAGGTGTGGCAGAGCTAAACACCTGGAATCACATTGATTCTCCATGTGGCAGGTCATGATAATGTTGTTGAAACATGTGGAACATGTGGAAGTGAGTGGTACTAGGTTGAGTTACAAAGCAAGCAATATGGTAAGTTAATAAATTCATAGAGAAGCTAAAGAAGCACTTCTGTTACCTTGCTCCATGTCATGTAGAAATTTGGTGAAATGCACAGCCTGTTAGCAAAGATGAGTCACTGTCTGAAATTCAAAGTTTCAAATTAGTGGCTGTTGGAACAGTTTGATCAACCATGTAACAAAATGTCAAAAGAACCAACCCTTTTGTCCATCCCATTTGAGTATTTTTTTTTTCCTTTCACTTTGTCACTGATCCCATTAATTTGGAGATCTGGAACTCAGTTTGGGATCAGGAAGCCAGAACACACTGACAGTGTCATTTTTATGCTATCAAATGAGATGTGCTTATCTTTTGACTAATAGATTAACATGTGACTCTGTATTTTTGATAGTGTGCAAGTTCAAAAATTTGCTTATCAAAGTAAGAGGGGGAAGTGGGAAAGAAGAAGTGATTGCAGGCTCTCAGAAAATAGAGTTAAAGTTTTCTTTTCTTCTCTTTCCTTTTTTTTTTTTTTTTTTTTTTTTTTTTTTTTAAGGAACACATCTGAAAGAATGTTCCTTGGCATCTCTTTTCCTGAAGGCCTTAAAACTATCACAAGGCCTTTCGAGGAGATCCCATGACATTTACATGAAAAATAGTCCAATAGCTGAGTCATGCACAAGAGAATGATAATTATAATTAATATTTATATAGAATATTTTATAACAAAGGCACTTCTCAAATAATTGGCAGAACTCCTGGAAGGTATGTTACCAACCAACAATGCTGTAAAAACGACAGATCGAGTATACTGCAAGTTAAGTCCTTGCTCTCAGAGAGCTCAGTATGGCATTATTGTGCTTTTCAGAGTTCAGATAGGATTTTGGTTTTTAAAATTATGCTTTACACACTCTTCCTGCGTTAAATTAGAACAGTAAGGCGTTGAGTCACCTTGGCTTTTGCTTGTCAAAATAATCAGGAATGAGAGGTGAATTGGAATCGAGCCCAAATCTCAACAAAACCATATTTGTATTTGGAAACAAAACGTAAAATCCTGTCTGTTGCTGTACCCTGCTTCTTACCCCAATGTTTTTCTTTTCCTTCCCATACTCTTGTTTCACTGTACTTGCTGGTCTGGGAACTACTAAAATAGAACTAGAAAAGCTCTGCTCTGCTCCCAGCCTAGCTGTGATACCATCTTGTTGGAATCTCTGTTCTTGAGGTCTACCCCACAAAGATTCAGCTAAAGTTGAGGTAAGCAAGTAAACTTTGAATACCTGGATTTGTTACTTAAGCACTAATTTGGTGCTGGAGAGGAGTCTTTATGGGATCAGAAGTTTTTACTTTTCCTGAACAAATTTGATCTGTTTAAGGTTTTTCATAGCTGCACTTAACTTATTTTTCTTTAGCCTTTTATGCTAAAGGTATAATAACACAAAACTGTCAAGAACTGAATCTCTTAATCTTTTCCTTTTGAGGGATCAAAAGATGGGTAATAATATTCAAGGATTGTGTGGACGAGAGAAACCTGAGGAACTTCTGGATTAGAAAAATTTCTACTGAGAGGTATTATATACAGTTTTTATTTCCAAAACCGGATGCTGTCTGTTGAAATGGAGATTGTGTAGTAGCCCTCTAAGAAAATGAGAAATCTGATAGTTGAATGGTGGTATGGAAGCATCCAGTAGTGCAGGATAGTGCTTCAAGCCCCAGGAACTCCCTTCTGTTCCCATGTTTTCTTTTTCACTGCAGTAGTCAGCATCCAATAAACAGTAGAAAGACTTACGAAAAAGGAAAGCAGAAGCTGGTGTGTTTGGTTTCTTTCTTTGGTTTTGTTTGGGGTGGGTTTCTTTTGTTGGATTGTTTGTTTTGGTTCATTTGTTTGGTTGGTTTGGCTTGTTTTTTTTAAGTTATTATTTATAGTTGTTGGAGGGGGTTGTCTTTTTCTTGTGTGGTTTTGGGTTTGTTTGATTGGGTTGGTTGGTTGGTTTGGTTTTTTTGTATGACAGGCTTCCTAAGAAAGGTCTGTTCTGTAGAAAGTGGACAAAATCCCTGATAAGAGATGCAGATATGGAGAACATACAGGAAGGACATGGACTTTAGGAGTGCCATGAAAATGATTGGGGGTTTGGAGCACCTCTGCTACAAAGACAGGCTGAGGGAGCTGGGGTTGTTCAGCCTGGAGAAGAGAAGGCTCCAGGGAGACCTAATAATGACCTTCCAGTACCTGAAGGGGGTCTGCGAGAAGGATGGAGAGAGACTGTTTACAAAGGCCTGAAGTGATAGGATGAGGGGCAATGCCTTCAAACTGGAGAAGAATAGATTTTGATTGGATGTTAGGAACAAGCTCTTTACCATAAGGGTAGTGGAACACTGGAACAGGTTGTCCAGGGAGGTAGTTGAGCCCTTATCCCTGGAGGTATTCAAGGTAAGGCTTGACAGGCTGTGGGCAACCTGATCTATTTGAGGATGTTCCTGCTTACTATGGAAGGGGTTGGACTAGTTGACCTTTAGAGATCCCTTTCAACTCAAACCATTCTATGATTCTATGATACTGGAAAAAATGACAGAAATTTACACTTGCATCTGCATATGGAACCATAATTGCTCCTATGAAGCAGAGGCTTGATAAGACAGCAGGAAATGCATCATGACATGAGTTTTTGAATTCTGGGCTGATCAGGGATGTTTACTACAGGAATGATTAAAGGGAAAGGGCCCTGGATAGTTTACTAAGTTTTCAAGGGAAAGGTTAAATGTCTCTGTGTCATGTATACCAATGAAGTGTTTGGATAATGCATACAAAGAAGAGGAAAGATGTAGGTGAAGCAAGTGGTTTATATATTCATAAAATGGGTTTGGGCTAGAAGGGCCCCTGTAGATCACCTAGTTCCAGCCCCCAAGGAATGGGAGCATGTTTACCTCTGAGAAAGGGGATAAATGCCATTGTGTTAAGCAGCCAAACTGAGATTTTGAGATAGAAGTTCACCTTGGTATTTTGTGTTGAAAGGTGTTGTATGATCTTTAAAGAGAGTGAATTTGCCACCAGACAACCAGTAGAGTCCATTTTATGGCAACACAAAGACAGCTCTGTGTGACTGAGAAGTAATTTTACCCATTACTTGTCCTGAGAGTCTATTCCATCAAATTCCATCTTATTTTTTAATTTTTAAGAGGAAAAATTAGGTCACACTTTCTAAAGCATTTTTGAAAAACAATATTTCAATTAAAAAACAAATTTAAAAAATGAAGAAGAGGGACATCGGGTTTGGTCATTTTTATGGAGATTCCTATCCAACTGTGTGGTGTTTTAAACATCTTTTCATCATATTCACATTGTACCTGTTGCATTTATTGGTTTGTAGTGTTCATATTCAGCATATGAATCATCCCAAGATCCTTAGGTAATGGTGTTTGGGGATTTGGAGGAGTCACTCTACAATCACACAGAATCACAGAATGCCAGGTTGGAAAGGACCTCAGGGATCCTCTGGTCCAACCTACAAATGTTGATTCCAAGGAGACTAAACAGCTTGCTCTCCCATATTTTAGTTAGTGAATCAGAAAAGGTTTTCCTTTGTCAGAATTAAGGGAGTGTGAAGAGGCTGGGAAACATTTTGATTATCAAGATGGTTTTGTTATAGCTATAGATTAAAAGAGATGATGGAAATTCCTTGATTTTCTCACCAGTACCATTACTAGTTCATTTTTTTTTTTTTAATTGACAGATGAGAAGATCTAGCCCCAGGAAGGGGGTGCACTGCGTTTTTGCTTTCAGTGTGCATTGTGCCCATGGACTTGCAAGACATATATGGAAGGGCAAAATAAAAAAAAATAAATAAAATGCCAAAGTCAGATACAAAAAAAAAAAAAAAAAAAAAAGAAAAGACATTTAGTTTTTACAAACACAGATCTTTCACTGAATAGATATTTGTCATACCTGTTTATAATGCCATGTCAAATGAAACTAGTATTTATTTTGCCTGGATGAAATCCATAACTAGCCCAAAATAATCTTAAGCAAATTCTTGAGATTGCAAAAATAGTGAGCAAAGAGTTTTCTGAGTACCTGGAATGTTTTTTTGTTTGGTGTTTTTTTTTTTTTTCATTTTAATTCCAGCTTGCTTGGATAAAACAGTAAAAACATTTCTCAGTTCAGTTTTCAGTTAACAGAAATTCTGATATTCCTGGTTTTATTTGCAGGAAATGGAAATGGTCAGATGGTAATCTCTTATCCTGAGTGGTGGAAAGACCTTGTAACAATCCACAGAAGATTATTGTAGGGGGAGCCTGATAATATTTTTTTTTTTTAATGCTAATTCTCCTTTTCCAGTGGGAGTGAATGATGTCATCCTGTCTCCTCCCACTGTGTAAACTAAGCTTGTGTCAAAGTGTTGCTGCCTCTTGTCACAGGGAGAACAGTTCACATAAATGCAGCTGCAGTACTTTGGTGTGATACCTGTCAGAATCATTCCCAGTTCGAGGCTGGGTTTGTGACCATGATGCCAAGATTGGTCTTTCTCCTTTTCTGTGGATATATTGCACTAAACCTGGGAAATGCTCAGAAATTGCCAAGAGGCAAGTAGCTATGACAACTTTCTGGGGTTTTGTTTATTACTCTGTTGTGGGGATTTTTGTTGTTTTTTTCTTGGTTTGATGTGTTGTTTTTTTAATGTTTGTGTTTTGCCATGGAAATTCGCTTTCAACTTGTTAGGAATGATTAAAGATAATAGAAAAGATGAGAAAAACTTCAGACAGCAGAGCAAGATCCAAGTACAAGAGAGTAACTTTAAAGCTCTTGAATAAATCAAGCTGAAATGTTTTCATGGTATGTTGTGGCTCTAGTGAGAAGTACCATGAAGCTGAGTAACTGTAAATAACAATTTAGACAGTGCTGTGCAGGTTTGTGGTCTAAGATCTTAAAGAAAATGTGACTTAGAAGCATCCTGTGTTGTTGGTGGAATATTTCAGTTCTGCTTTGAAATAACTTTCATGCTTTCCCTTTTTATCCACCCTTAATAACTGAATAGTAATTGACTTTGTAAGTCAGGTTGTATGCATTTTGTGGGAGAGAAATATGATTTATTAAAATTTCTACCAGAAGGAAAAATACACTCCAAACCTGTGTGAATATTTGTTTAACTATTCCTTTCTCCTGGAGTCTGGAAGTCCAGCAGATTTGCAGGGCTGGCAGGGATCTCTTCTTTTCCTTGCTAGTGTGACCCACGTCACGCTGGTATTTTACCAGTACATTACTGCTGCAGGAAGAAAAGTCAGAGCATAAATGAAAAAGAATATTTCTATATCAATTGTAAAACGTTTGTAGTGCTGCAAAATCAAATTAACACTTTCACAGCTGTTCCTGTACTGCATGTATTGCTCTCACTTTGTAGAAATGCTTGTCTGAGTCCACTGTGCTTTGTAATGCATTTTACATCTGCAGTCTCCTGCAACCAGTAACACTTAGAAGGAAAACCCTGATTTAGTTCCTTAGGAGGCTGATTATTAAGCAATAAGCATTTTTAAGGGCTTCCTAAGAGATTTTGCTTCACAGATGGGGAACCTGAAAGTATTTTGGGAAGAAGAGGTGATTTTGGGGGTTTTTCCTTACTCCCCACTCCTTCCCAAAAAACTTTTAAAAAAGTTTTTGTTTCGTGGGGTTTCATTTGTTTTGGGCTTTTTGGGTTTTGGGGCTGGGCTTTTGAAGTTTTGTTTGCTTGATTGTCATTTTGGGGAGAGTTGTTTGGTCGGTTGTTTTGGTTGTTGTTGTTTTGTTTCTTCATTTGTTTTCTGGTGTTCGTTCGTTTCTTGGTGTTATACTTTTGGAAGCGGCTTTATTTAAAGGCCATCTCCTGGAGCCTATGTGGAGTTTTCTGCATGCTGCTAACAGTGGGTCACTGTGTAGTCTGTGAGCAACAGAGACAAATGGATAGGCAGCTATTGTACATCTCAAGCAGACTGTAAGACCTTAGTTTTCTCAGAAAAGCAATCTATAAGTAAACTATTGTAGCAGTTCATAGGAGAGGATTATGTTGAACAGAGAGGAACCTTGTCTGTATTGCCTCCTTAGAGGGAAGGAACTAGTCAAGTGCTTGTCTTTTTAAATGAGTTTATCTGAACTTTCTGCTCAGTACTGTAAAATAGTGGCTGTAAATTTATGTTAACTGTGAAATCCAGACAAAGCTACTAATCTACTGCAGTCAGTGGGAGATTAACTCGGGGATGCATTTTTTCCTGTTCTAAAATAACATTGCAGAAGTGAAGTTCTGTTTGCCAAATGCATAAAGCTGCAGGTGGAAACTTCATTTCTTTTCAATGAAACCACTTTTTAAAGTTTCTGCCATTGCAGCGTTGAAAAATCAGTCTGATTCTTGTCTGCGGCTGCTTCTCAGCTTATTTACATTGGACTGCATTGAAAAAGCAATTGTATTAGTACCTAGCTGTTGTCTGAAAATGTTCAAAGGCTTGTCTTTTTCTGCAGCACTCTCTTGTTTGATAGGAATTACAGAATTTTTTTCATAGGCAAAGAGAGGATTTGGATATTAAAAGTATTTTAAAATGAGAATATCTGATGGTAGTGTTACAGTAAGAGGGCTACTCTGCTCATGCTCTCTCATGCTCTTCAAGTCACTATGTAACAGAGGCTCAGGTGACTCTATGGAGAACAGGGGAACCAATTTCACAACTCGAGGAAGAATGACCTAGACAAACTTGCTTTGGTTAGTGGCGAAGTTTCTCCTGTTATCAGTTATCAGTGTATGAGTGTAAATCTTGCCATTCTCACTAGGGCTTTGGAATTCTACTGCTCAAGTTTTCTCTCCAGGAGGTGAAATAAACTGATCCTTGGTCTGGTGGACTGGGATTTTCTCTCAGTGACACAAGCTGAAAAGAACATCTTGCCTCCTGCAGCTGCAGAGGAACAGAGCTCTGCAGAGAAGGACTTTGGAGTCTTGGTTGGTAGTAAGTTACCCATGAGAAAACAATGTGCGGTGGCCAATAGTATACTTGGGTGCATTAAGAAGGTGTCCAACAAGTTGAGGGAGATTCTTCTCCCCCTGTACTCAGCCCTAGTTAGACCACATCCAGAATATTGTGTCCAGTTCAGGGCTCCCTGGTTTAAGACGGATAGGAACTGCTTGAGAGAGTTCAATGGAGAGCTATGAGGATGGCTAAGAGACTGAAGTATTTCTCTTAAGAGGAAAAATCGAGAGACCTGATTTAGTCTGGAGAGGAAAAGGCTGAGAGGGGACCTTATCAATGTCTACAAATATCTGAAGTGTGGCTGTCAGGAAGATGAAGCTAGCTGCTTGTCAGTGATACGCAGTGACAAGAGGGGGGGCAATGGGCATAAACTCAATCACAGAAAAATTCCATCTCAGCATGAGAAAAAAACTTCTTTACTGTGATGGTGATGGAGGTGATGGAGGACTGGAACAGGCTGCCCAGAGAGGTTGTGGATTATTCTTCTCTAGCAATCTTCAAAACCTGCCTGGATGCATTCCGGTGTGACCTGCCCTCAGTGGTCGTGCTTTGCAGGGGGTTGGACTAGGTGATCCCTTCCAACTCCTAGCATTCTGTGTTTCTGTGAAGCTTTGGATGTCAGTGACTTCCAGAACGATTTGAGAGATTGCATGCAAATATGGTGCTCAGGAGACTAGAACACATGTGACTCTGTTTCCCCCATATATTGTTGTATTTTCACCTCCACAAGTGTATGTGTTTGACTAGCATGACAAAGGAAATATTATTGCTGTTCCCAAAAGAGTGTTCTTTATTAACCAATTCTTTAATTATATTTACTTCAAAAATGAAGACACTGTTGGAGGCATAATTTGGAACTGTTACCAACATGACTCAAGGAGTCAAAACCAGGAAAATATCAGTTAACATTTCCAGTGGAAACTTCATGCTGAGTCTACGTATCCTGCATTACAATAATTTTGCCTGTATAAAAAGTTTGCCTCTACTTACATCTGACCCTATTGTAGAGCCCTAAACACAGGTGAACACCCTTTCTCTGGGAGTTCTTTGTTACATGTGTTGTAGCTAATGAAAAGTGATGAGTCACTAGCATGCTCTGTCATAATTCAGACACTTTAGACATTAAGATTTTACAGACCTAAGCAAAGGCAATGTGACTGGAAATGAAAAATTGGGTTGGTATTGTGTTTATTGTGGAAGCAATGCATTTCTTACAGCTGTGTTTGTGATTCATTAGTTTCTGTTTGAGACATCAGCTGCTAGGAAAATTCTGTACTCAATGTTTAATATTATTCTTTTTTACTTAAAAAATTAAGGCACTGCTGGAAGCATAATTTGGAAATGCTATCAGCATGGCTCAAGGAGTCAAAATCAGGGAAATACAAATTCACTCTGTGAGGTGTCACAGAGCAGCAAGGCAGGAGATGGTGCTACAATTAGTGATGGTCTTTTATCAAGTATTTTGAGTCACTGTCCCTTTGACTATGTCCATCTTCTAAAGTTTTCTTTTTTCTCAGAAAGAAGAGAGGGTTGAACACAAAGATGATCAGAGGGCTGGAGCACATCCCTTATGGAGACAGGCTACGAGAGCTGGGGCTGTTCAGACTGGAGAAGACAAGGCTCTGGGGAGATCTTATAGCAGCCTTCCAGTACCTGACAGGGGCCTACAAAAAGCTGGGAAGGGACTTTTTACAAGGGCTGGTTGTGATAGGATGATAAGGAATGGCTTTAAGCTTGGGGAGATCAGATTGAGACTGCATATTAGGAGGAAATTCTTTACAGTGAGGTTGGTGAGATACTGGAACTGTTTGCCCAAGGAAGTTGTGGATGCCCTTTCCTTGGAGGTGTTCAAAGCCAGGCTGGATGAGGCCTTAATCAATCTGGTCTAGTGAAAGGTGTGTCCCTGCCCATGGCATGGGGGTTGGAACTAGATGATCTTCAAGATCCCTTCCAAACCAAACCAAATTCTATGAATCTATGATTTGTCTGTTTACTTTTGCCTCTTGCTTATGCCACTATACTGGTGCCATCCAACATGTAATTCACTTCAGTGCTGTTTTATTTGATGTGTTTTAATGATGGGTGGAAACACTTGCAATGTATAGGAGTCAGAGTTATGACTATTCATATTTTCTCTAATTTTTATGGTTCTGTGTAGCAGAAACATTCATCCTTGAAAAATGCAGCATGGCCTCTCTAAACAGGAACTGATTACAGACAAAAAGACTTGTCTTTAGATGAGGTAGTAAGCAGAGAATTCTGAATCTGAAAGGGAGATAGAAAATCAAAGCCATAGAACCAAAAATAAACAAATTACAAGACATAATCCACAAGATTGTACTGCCTTGTAAACCATGTTTCACTGGCATCTTTCCAGCTGGACATGATACAAATGTTGTTGAAGGCAACAGTTGTGGAACAAGTTCTCAGTGTTTGGTAAAACAGTGTTTCATGTCTTTTATTTTGCCAGCTGGCTTTCCAGTTACAACATGGATGTGCATAGAAGTGCACTTTTCCACTGTAATCTCTGTTTCTGATGGCTTTTGTGTATCTTCATGTTCTGTTTTCATATGGCAGAATTGAAAAGAATTTGGTGTTGATACCTTCTTAGAATCTTACAGTTTTATGAAGTTTTTGTAAAGATGA
This sequence comes from Indicator indicator, assembly GCF_027791375.1. NCBI lineage: Eukaryota > Metazoa > Chordata > Aves > Piciformes > Indicatoridae > Indicator > Indicator indicator. Next base: position 85,806,671 of record NC_072010.1, read on the forward strand.
GTCTGAATGCTTTTCTGGTTTTGGTTGGTTGGGTTTTTTTCCCTAATATTTCTGACCTTTGTGGTTTTCCTATTGTTTGAATTAGTCATCAGGTAAATTGGAATTCAGGCCTATCCTTGTTCTGCTTTCCAGGATTCAGGCCTGTCCTGTTCAGCTTTCCAGCAAAGGCTCAGTAAACCTTAATTTACTTTCCTCCTTGTTGATGCCTACTTAGGGAAAAAGATTACAGACCTGACATTCCTCATGGGACCATGTGAAAAAGTCTGATTTACAGACTCATATAGAGAAACCCAGCTCCAAAACATTTTAGTTTCTACAGTTGCCAACCATGGGGATAAGCGAGTTTTACTCTAAGTTTGGAGTTTTTCCTTCGTAAGAATAGAAGAACGTTAAAAAGAGTTGCTGATAATCACTAGCTAAGATTTGTAGTTATGGTGATAATAGCTGACACACCTTTGAGAGTAAATGCTGTGCCTATTGTATACTTCCAAACTTACTTTTGTGAAAGGAATAGGCTAATTTTATTCATAGCTAAATTTGCTGTCTATGATTTGTTATGTAATACTTCTTCCTGACCAGAGGTTAAACTTAGCATGTGTTTTCACTTTCTGGTGTCAAGCAGTTAAAACAATGTTGAGTTATTTCAATATATCATAATCACTACACTGCAACAGACAAACCTAAATCTTTAAACTTTTGTGCTGCCCTCCCTCACCCAAGAGCACCCTTTGGAAGCTCTAAGATAGCAGGAGAGAAATTGCAAGTCAGGGAAATGTCTCCTGGATGATTTTCTTTGAACATTACAACAAAGCTGGCATATCAAAATATCACAAAAGGAGTGAAATGACATGTGGTTTACACATCACTTTCTCTTGGTTTACAAAGCACCTTTCTGGGAACTATTTATCAAAATAATGCATTACTCTTTAAAAACCTACCCATATTCTAATGAAAGACAGTTTAAACTAAACTAGTGAACTTTTTTCTTTTTTTTTTTTTGTGTCTGAAAAGAGAATTGCAAAACTAACTTGATTTGTGTGAAATACTTCTCTTATGTTTAATGGCACAGAAACAGTAATAAAGACCTGTAAGCAATTTCAAGGAGATCCTTTAGCTGGTATAATGGAGTAGCTATTTCGCTCAGTAGATATGTCAGAGCAAATTTGGCTCATTCTTTGCTGAAAATGAAAACAACCCATCAGAATGTTGCCATTATAGCAGCTCATTGAATCAAAGTTGTCCTATTATGCAGACAGTGGTGTCCTAGGATTCCACAAAAACATATCAAAACTGAATATTAAATATCAGGCTTCTGAGTTCAAAAATAAACTGTAATACCAGAATTCCATTTTTATTACTGGCCCAGGCAGTGGTGTGACACTGCAATGATACATTTGGGTGGATTCTGCCAGGATAAAATTCCATAGCATCTGAATGTCTACAATGATCTCACTGCTGGGTAATCTGTATAGCCTTCCACCTCTTCATTTTAATTTTCCTAAGTATCTCTTTCAGAATATTATTTTTCAGTCCTCCTCCATATTTTGTCTTTGTAGCTTGCCATTCCACCAGAACAAGATGCATAACTCAAGTGAGGGGAGAACTATAGGCTGTTTTTTGGCCACACTGTACCTGCACAGGAGCCTGGGCTGTAACCTGAAAACCTTCCAGAATATATTGTGGCCACCTCATCCCTGGAAATATTTAAGAACAGATTGCAGGAGGTCTCAAGCAACCTGGTCTAGTGGAAAGTGTCCCTGCACATGGCAGAAGGGCTGGAACTAGATGATCTTTAAGGTCCCTTCCAACCCAAACAATTCTGTGATTCTGTAAATGTGGATAGTATAGTCTGTATTGACTGGTGGTACTGTGAATGACCAACATGTCTGAGGCTTCCTTGGAGTGTTTGGATTTACCAGGTGTGTACTACACATTGCATGTGCAAACAGAAAGCTCTGTCTGCTTCAGGGGGAAAAACTGGCTAGCAGTGACCTGCCATAGTCAGAAGTGTTCATACAGCTCCTACTGAATTTCTTTTCCTTGGGGAAATTCAAGTGCAGACTTGAAATTGTTGGTAAGCAGGATAAATTTGTTGCTGTAGAGTGTTCTTGACTACTGCATTTTCCAAGAGATGGATGGAGACTTTCTCTCTGGATTGCTGCATGGATTGTGCAGCAATGTCACATTCAATCTTGATTTGAAGAGAGCAAATTATTCGCATTTTGGATTGGAGTGGCCTAAAGTAGGGGCCTTTAGCAAAACAGCCTGGTCTGTAGTTTGTTCCCAAATGTGAGAGGAAATCTTGCCTGACAGGCCTTAATTCAAATGTCCTTGGTTAGAAATTAAGTTTTCTGCAATATAGGCAGAAAATGTAACAGACGTAATGTATGTAACAGACGTTTGCTTTGTGAAATATATGTTTGTCTTATTTTGCTGTGAGGATAGAGTTTCTGAAAATGGCTACTGGCAGCATCACAGATGAAACTTTTGTGTGGGTAAGACCTGGGTCAACTTTCCCGGCATAGCTGTCCCTCAAAGCATACCTGTCATACACCGTTTCACTCTGGCTAAATCAATCCTAGGTCTCCCAACTTTAGCAAATGAGTGTGTGTCAAGTTTTGAATCACCAAGTGAATTTCTATTGTTGACGAAGTTGTGATTGTAATTATGATCACCAGAATTAAATGGTTTTACATTTGTTCCATAACCAAAGCAATGCCATCAGAGCATCCAGATGTCCAGGAGAGGGTACATAAGTGTAGTCACATTTAGAGTATCAACCCAGAGTCTTCAGCACTTCAGAGTTGCTGAATAAAATGCTGGTATAGAGTTGAGACACTAGCTACTGGAGGTACTATATCCAAAGGCAGAAAGGAAAAGAGGGCATTTTTATTAGAAGAAAGCTAGTCTTCTCCCAGTCTGGAGAATTTGCTGCCCTTGTTCAGGGGCTGGTAGACAAAATCTAACCTCTGGTTTGTCCTTCAGAGTTGCTGCTGAGATCCATCACTATGTAATGATTTCATATTATTTGGAGTCTTTTTTTTTGGGGGGGGGGGGGGGCGGGGAAGAAAAATAAATATGGCAAGTGAATCTACAATTTCTGCCCCTCTGCTTTGTGAGACCCTGCCTGGAGTACTGTGTCCAGCTCTGGAGTCCCCAGCACAAGGACATGGATATGTTGGAGAGCATCCAGAAGAGGGCCACAAAGACGATGAGAGAGTTGGAGCACCTCACCTATGAGGACAGGCTGAGGGAGCTGTTTTTGTTCAGCCTGGAGAAGAGAAGGCTCTGGGGAGACCTTATAGCTGCCTTCCAGATCCTGAAGGGAGCCAACAGGAAAGATGGAGAGGGGCTTTTTACAAGGGCCTGTGGTGAAAGGACAAGGGGCAATGGTTTTAATCTAGAGCAAGGTTAGACATTAGGAAGAAGCTCTTTACTATGAAGGTGGTGAGACAGTGGAAGGGGTTGCCCAGAGAAGCTCTGGACACCTCATCCCTGGAAGTGTTTAAGACAAGGCTGGAAGATGCTTTGAGCAAGCTGGTTTAGTGTGAGGTGCCCCTGCCCATAATAGAGTGGTTGGAACTATGTGATCTTTAAGGTCTCTTCCAACTCAAGTCATTCTGTTTCTATGAGTTAATGAAATTCAAAACAAAACACATTAAAATCCGTAAAACCCATGATGAATTGCATGCACCTCTGTGTGTGATTTGGTCTTGTGTGTGTGTGTGTGCAGTGTGCTGACACCTCAGTGTCATTGTCCCTGCTTAGTAAGGGATTGTAATACAGTGCTATCACACAAGCCAAAGAGCCAATGGCAAAATGGATTCTCAAAATAAGAGGGAATTTCTTTTATAGGGTTACTTCTGCATTTTTAAATAGTTCTAAGTTTTTTCAAATTATTCTTGAAATTGGCTCAGTAAAAGCACAGTTCAGCAAAGCAGTAAGAGACTGTAATATTCTTTCCTACCACCAGCAGTTGTGACATTAGTTTATGAACCTATAAATGGCCACAGAGTGGTTGATATGAGTTTACATAATTAATACTTCGGGAATCTTGCCAATTTTAGAGGACTGGGACAGTGTTATTTTTGAGCTTGCAGAGGGAAAAATCTTTTCCCCTTTCATCAGCTACTTGTCTCTGCTTTATATTAATCATTCAATTTAATTTTTCTTTCTGTGATGTAAAAGTCTGGAATCATATTAGAACACATAAAATTGTGGTTGGTTCAAAAAATACAAATTTAAATATCCCAGAAGATTGTTTTCTGTCTTTGAAGTGAAAACAGTTTCTGGCAGATTTGATTCCCTCACCTCATTACCACAGCTGAAGCCTATACATGAACAAGAAAATGCACAGCAAGAAAAATGCAAGACCTTATCAGTTAGCAGTTGCTTTGTGTTTTTTTTTTTTTTTAATTTGTTTTGGTTTTGGTTTTTTTTGTTGGTTTTTTTTTAATCTCATTATTTCTATGCAACATGCACAAGTATATGCTGGAAATAAAGAAATGGGTGGGTGCCATAGTCTGAATGCTGGTTAAAAAATACAAATAATAGAAAGAAAACTATATTGTCTGACCTGGAAATTTTGGCAGAGTTCCATATCTCTGGCTCACACAAATGCTGAAGTGGTTGGATCAAATGTCAGGTTTTTATTTATAGCACAGTGTAGGCTGAAGCATGGCTTATTACACAGTTAGGGAAATGGATATGATCAGGTTTGAGAACTGTGAATTTTTTTAGTTTGATGAAGAGACGCCTCAGATAAAGGCGAGGCACTCAAAACCATCCAGCTCAAAACCATAGCTCTTCTTTCTTCATCACAATGTTAATTAACATGTTGTGAACATGACTGTGAAACTGCTCCACATTAGTACTCTGTTATTTGCTCCCTTACTAATGAGAACCAGCTTTAGGTATCCTAAGACGTACATAAATAGTGCATCTCTTCAGCACTTCTTCCTGTGTTTTGTTTTAATTATGAGGAAGGCAAAATGTGGCAATTCTAAGAAAAAATATCTCACTCTTCTTGTCAGTTTTTCAGCACTCCTTAGTAGGTGATAAATCTGCTGTGATTCAGTTGGTCACGGTGCAGTGGTTAACCTGCGTTGTCTGTTTATCAAGTCTATGTAGAAACAGCTTCACAGATTCACAGAATGAGTTAGGCTGGAAGGGACCCTCAAAGGTCATGTTGTCCAACTACCCTGCAGTGAGCAGCGACACACCCAATTAGATCTGGCTGCCCAGGGCCACATCAAATCTGACCTTGAATGCTTCCAGGGATGGGGCCTCCACCACATCCCTGGGCAACCAGTTCACCACTCTCATTGTAAAGAACTTCCTCCTGATGCTCAACCTAAATCTACTCTGCTCCAGTTTAAAACCATTTCCTCTCATCCTATCGCTGCAAGCCCTTCTAAACAGTCCTGCGGCAGCCTTCCTGTAGGTCCCCTCCAGCTAATGAAAACATCATCAATAAAGAATTGAAACACTAAATATTCAAACTTTTTGAGCTAAAGAGTTTGTTATGAATTTTGAACATATTTTGTGATTTTTTTTTTCACTCCAGTGGAAGATGTATACTTAGACTGAACTTGCACACAAGCAAGCAAGTCCACAAGACTCTCAAGCACAGAAAGCCATGTGCATGCACGCATGGGATGTAGTTAATTTTTGCTAAATGTTTTGCATAGAAACTACTTGTTTTAATACTCCAGATTTTTGTCAGTTGCCCTGTGCTTTCCTTGTTTTGGTAACATGATCAAATAACAGTTGATAAAAGCATTATTTTGTTGTTAGCATGTAGAAATGATTTTTTAGAAAGCAAAGTTTCTCAATAATGTAATAGATTTTTATTGTGTTCCCTTTTCCACTTGGAAATGCTTACAGAAATTAACAATGGACATTGTATGCTATTAGTATATTTATTTGAAGAGAAAGTAGGGTTGATACATTTCAGTATCTGAAGGGGACCTACAGGAAATCTGTGGAAGGTCTGTTTAGAAGGGCTTGTAGTGATAAGATGAGCGGCAACCTGATGCAATCTATAAACCTGTTCGTAGCATTAAGGCTGAAGAAAAAATGCAGATGCTCCTCCACACAAGGGAAATGGATACTCTTATTTATGCCTTATTTCAGTGCAGAAATCTCAGGCATTGTGAATATTTTTTCCATTTCATAGCTTTTCTAGATTTACTTTTTTCCCCCATCAATTTGCATTCGTAGTGTTAAAACATTTGTCAGCTTTATTTCACTGTAGAAAACTCGGGCATTGTGAATATGTTTTTTCTACCACCTAGATTTTCTAGGCACTTTTTTCCCCCCCTTCATCAATTTGCTTTTGCAATGTTAAAACATTTGTCATTTGTCAAACAAATCTGGCAGGGGAAAAAACATCTCATTTTAAAGCTCTGTGAAGCCACGAAGAAATATTTATGTACTTAATATACTCGGAAGCTAGAGAACATTCCTTGGAAATTAATGTAATCTACTGCACAATGGGGTTACAAGATCAGTGATGAGAGAGACATAACTTTCTACATGCCATAAATTCTCATGAACAATTGGATACATGCCTGAGTAAAGTACTATTGAGAATGCAAAGTCAATCATACAAGATTGCCTTGCACAGGGGACTCTGCATAGGTCTACATGCCCCAAAATTATCTTAAGTCTTGGTTTTGTGTAGCTGAAAGTGTTTTCTTCATTATAATTTTTCTTTTTCTTTCAATAAAATAATGATGAATTAAAAAAAAATAAAATTAATATAGGCATAGAAGGATGGGATAGATATAGAGGTTATTCCCCACTGTGTTCTTTCATCTCTATAGATAAAAGGCAATGTGATAAAAAAGGAGCAGGTGATGTATTGTTTATAGAGCTGGGAAATGTAGTCAGAGAACCTCAACTCTGCCCTGTATTAGGTAGGAAGAGAAATAGCGAAAATAAGTATTTGTGACTTAATTTGGTACTCTAGTGAAGAGTCTGGAAAACAAGTCTTATGAGGAGTGGCTGAGGGAACTGGGGTTGTTTAGTCTGGAGGAGACCTCATTGCTCTCTACAACTACCTGAAAGGAGGTTGGAGTGAGGTGGACCCCCTCCCCCATCTCTTCTTCCTGGTATCAGGTGATAGAATGAGAAGAAAGGGCCTTTAATATCATCAATTCCAAACATTAAGCCAGCACTGCCAAGTCACCACTAAACAATGTCTCTCAACATCACATTTCAATGGCTTTGAATCCCCTCCAAGGGATGCGGACTCCACCTCTGCCCTGGGCAGCTAGTCTAGGCCTTGACCACCCTCAAGCACAGGAAATTGTTACACATGTCCAATCTAAACCTTCCCTGGGGCAACTTGTGGTGTGGTTTGCTGCTTGGGAGAAGAGGCAGACCCCCACCTGGCTCCAACCTCCTTTCAGGATGTTGTAGAGAGATAGAAGGTCTAATCTTCTCCCTGAACAACACCAGATCCCTCAAACACTCCTCAGAAGACTTGTGCTCTAAACCCTTCACCGGCCTTGCTGTCCTTCTCTGGACCCAGTGCATGAAGCATCAATCCATGGACATCAATCCATGTAGAGGATTATCAGTGCATTCTGTAATGAATGATAATAGATTATGAAAACATATATATATATATAGAGAGAGAGAGAGAGAGAGAGAGAGAGAGAGAGAGAGAGGGAGAGAGAGGATAGAGTATCTTCACTCTTCTTTCGGAAGCAAGTGCAGTTGTAGTTCCAGATACTGTTTTTCTTTATGCCTTTGATATTTGATTCTTCAGATATGCAGTGATATTTGTAGATGAGAAGTGGTTTAAGGGACTAGTCATGCTAAACACTGCTTGATGTCAAAAAGGTCATGGCAGTCGTAATGCTAAGCCAATGACCACGTTCTTAAGAAAGCTGTTGTATTAAGCCCCACAGTTTTTAATATTGTTCACATGAATCTATTTATAAATTTTGGGCAGAGCCAGGCAAACAGCATCTGAATTCCTTACCTGCTTAACTTCTTAGTATCTTGAGCTTTCCCTGTTGAGGACCTGTTGTTACAGAAAGTTGGTGTTTTTATTGAGATGATAGGCTCTAAAATATCACTGCCTTATATGTAGCCTTGTCCTTCTCCTTTGGTGTTTCTACTAGCTGATGCTCTTTGAAGGCTTAAAAGAGAATTATACTGAGAAAGTTTGGGAGACATTTCTCGCTCCTTGCAGTCTTCTACACACCTTTATTGAATATCTTAATGAAGAATCTGCTGGGTCCTTTGGCCAAGATGCTGCTTTCTTCATAGCCCAGCCTGGGTGGAGTTGCCTTGGATCCATTTCCTTGAACAGGAGAAGCGGCCCGGAATGGAAAGAACAGGTTTTATGGGCAAGATGCAGTCACTGTCATATCAGCCCTGTCCAGGTGGAGTTGCATCATCCCAGAAAGAAACATGCTGGGACAATCTGGAAAAAACAACAGCAAACAACTAGCTCTGAGAGTAAAGACAGAGCAACAATGCCCTGGAGAATTTGTCAAATCAAAATCAAGCTTTATTCTAGTGTAAATCAGTGATCTGTAATCTAAACTGAAATAAGGTTTTGAGGTTGTTTTATTAACAAGTCTTATGAGGAATGGCTGAGGCAACTGAGGTTGTTTAGTCTTCAGAAGAGGAGGCTGAAGGGAGACCTCGTTACCCTCTACAACTAGTTGTGGAGACTTGAGGGAGATGGGGGTCAGTCTCTTCTCACATGCAACAAATGACAGGACATATCTTCAAGTTGTGCCAGGGGAGGTTCAGGTCAGCTATTAGGAAAAATTTCTTCACAGAAGGATTATCAAGAATTGGAAGAGGCTGCACAGGGAGGTGGTGGAGTCACCATCTCTAGACGTATTTCAATGTGGAGCTCAGGGACATGGTTTAGTGGTTGTAGCTTAGCAGTAGTAATGGCATTGTGAGCTCTAGATGAATGGTTGGACTTGGTGATCTCAAAGATCTCTTCCAACCTCAGCAGTTCTATGGTTCTAAGATTCTAAGGAATTTTTTTCATGGACAAATAACATCCAGGAAGTTTTGTGGTTGGTATGCTGTTGATTTGAAAAATGGTATCAAAACTAGTTCAACCTGAAGGAGATTCAGAGGATGTCTTGGTTTCAAGTGGGAAAGAATTAATTTGCTTCGTAATAGCTGGCACAAGGCTGTGTTTTGGATTTAGTAAGAGAATGACATTGACAATACACCAATGTTTTAATTGTGGCTAAGTTGTGCTTCAGTTAAGGATTTTCCTGTTTCCCATGCAACTGCCAATGAGCAGTTGTACAAGCAGCCAGGAGGGAGCATAGCCAGAATGGCTGACTCAAACTATCCAAAGAGATAATCCATACCGTAGAATGTTATGCCCAGTATATAAACTGGGAGCAGTTGACTGGGGAAGAGGAGATGGTTTCTCAGGCATTTGTCACTGAGTGGTGAGCAATTGGATTGTCCATGACTTGTTTTTCTTGGGGTTTATTTGTCTCTCTTTTTATTATCTTCCTTTTTATTATTATTTATTATTTCAGTTATTAAATTGCTCTGTGTTACTTTTTCTTTCCCTATTGTCCTCCCCATGACACAGGGGGTGACAGGGGAGAATGAGTGAGTGGCTGTGCAGTTCATAGTTGCCTTCTGGGTTTAATCAACATCAGGGGGTATTAAGCTTTGAAAATAATGGAGAGGTTTTGTTCTGTCCTTCAAAAATGTTGAATTGTTCAATGCTGAATTTTATTTAAATTTAATTGCTAGCACTATTTAAATTCAATTATTAGCACATGTATTTGACCTTTAGATTAACTGCAACTGAAGGAAGAGGTCTCAGGAATCCTGGAAAACTGCTGTGAGAAAGAACGCTGCAAGGGATGGGGCTGACTCTGGGCCCTCCTAGTAAATCTCTTCCTACAGAAGTTTTACTGAGTTACTGCCTTCAGCCACGATTGAAGGGTTTTCTTACTGGATATTTCAGATATTTGTACTCCTTTTGTGGTCAGTTTCTATTATAAATCAAATTTCAACCATCACTCCATGATGTGAAAGAAGTATAAAAGGGAATTGTAATTTACAGTCTTATTTGCTGTGTGCAGTCTGTTAAGAATGTTGACATGCCCCCCCTCCCCCCCCCCCCCCAATGGTTCCATCTTCAAATAAAAGTATTTTAAAGGCATAGACAAGAAGGAATTTATTTTAAAATTGCATGAAAGTTACTTTATTCTGAGTTGAGCAATAACAGAGTTGGAATTCCAAGAGATCATTCTTGCAGTAATGGTGGCAGAATGTCCACCTGACCGGTCCATGTCATTAAATGCAATTTCAGAAAACAAGTGACTGGCCCATGCTGAAGAGACTTCTTTTGGCAACAAGAGAAACTAGTGTCAAGGATTAGGGCTGAGTTGGCTGCCAGAAAAATGACAGACATTCTTTATTAACCCCTGTCCTCTCCCAAAGGGGAAGAGAAAGGGAATAAGAGAGATTGATGAACTGTAAAAGGAAACTAAAACTCCTTTAATGAAAATTGTGACAAAATTAAATATACACAAATACATAGAAAACTAATATCAAACACAAACCCTCTGATGGCAATTACATCACCATCACCACTGATGATGGGATCAGGCGTGGCGGAAGTCCCAGACAGGACTCAGAGGCAGATTGGAACCACATTCAGGAGCTGGATTCTGGAACCATGTTCAGGAACACACAGATTAGGATCCAAGGCAAAACAGACAGATTCCTCCTCAGATGCCAGTCACTGAAGAAGAGAGCTTGACCCTTATGATTCCCCAACACAAGAGAGACACAGACCTGCTGCAGTGGGTCCAGAGGAGGGCTACAAAGATGATCAAAGGGCTGGAGCACCCCTCCTATGAAGACGGGCTGAAATAACTGGGGCTATTCAGCCTGGAGGAGAGAAGGATCAAGGCAGATCTCATTACTACATTTCAGTATCTGAAGGACACCTAAAGGAAAACTCCAGAGGGACTGTTTAGAAGGGCTTGTAGTGATAGGATTAGGGACAATGGTTTTAAACTGTCACAGGGTATACCTAGGCTGGGCATTAGGAGCAAGTTCTTTAGAGTGGTAAAATATTGGAAGAGGTTGCCCAGGGATGTGGCTGACATCCTGTTCCTGGAGACATTCAAGATCAGACTTGATGGGGCCCTGAACAGGCTCATCTAGCAGGAGGTGTCCCTGCTGACTGCAGGGTGGTTGGGCCCTTCCAACCCAATGAACTCTGTGAATCCCTCAGCTTTGTACTGAATATAACAGGTATGGAATGGAATATCTTGTTGGTCAGTTCAGGATCACCTATCCTGTATTCTCCTCTCACTTGCAGCCTTTTGCTTTCTGTACTCTCAACATGGTATGCAAGATGACTTTGTGACCAGATACCTTGTCCTAGTACCAACCCTTGCAACTATAAACAGTGAGCTGTAGTCAGTACTAGGAGCAGACACTGTCTGTGAAACCACATTGTTCATTGCAGAAAGTGCAACGAACACTTAGAAGAGAATGAATAGCTGATGGAATAGCTTAGAAGAGATTGAGCTGAAAAGTAAAATCACTGAACAGAATTAATTCTGTTCTAACTCAAACCAGGACAGTGATACAGAGAAACAGAACAACCCAACAGCCAAGACTTTTAAGTAGGTATTCTTTAATAATTTATGTTCAGCATTATACTAAGCACTGGACACACAGGGTGTTTCCCCTCCAAATGTGTGCATCTGAACGCAAATTTTGAGGAGTTAATATACAGTCAGCTACTACATATTCATGCTATTTCCTATTCATTTACATTCAGCTCCTCCTATTTGTGCATGGCAGTGTACCTTTTAGTAGTGGACTGGAAGGGTCTCCCTCTTAGTTGAATTTTTCATCGCCATATACACTCTTTGTGTTGTTTTTTCCTGTTCTTCTGCCCATGTCTGCAGGAACAAGCTGCTCTGTCCCTGGCCTGTTTCCTGTATCTATACATTTTTAGATGAGCATTCCACAGATTTACCTTCATCTAAACATTACCTTGTTGTGTGACAGCTTTCTTCCTGCATGCTAAGCAGGCCTTGAGCTTCTAAATACAACATCCAAGATTTATGTCTTCCCTTCTTTCAATTCGCAAATTAGAAGCACATTGGTGATATACGGTCATCTTGTCCCTCAAACTTCATGGCTTCATTTAGTTTCTGTTATTCTGGCTTCCATACCTTGGTTTAGCTCCTGTTATTCTGACTTCCATCCATTGGTTTAGTTCCTGTTACTCTTCCTTTGATACATTGGTTTATGATAGGCAAACATACAATTATTCTAAAGCTTAATGCAAAATAGGTTACTATAGAAACTCTCTTTCAACAGCTAGAAAGCACAGTATGGAAGGTTACATGAAAATAAAAATTTTATTTTAAAAAATACACTTCTTGTCCTTGAAGTTATTTTGCTACATCTTGTTCCAGTTTATTTTCCAGAGAGACTTAACTGAAATTCTATATTTCCTCTTGGCTGACAGGCTTCCTCTTCAACACGCAGATCTTCCTCAGAGACATCCATCAACATCAAAAGTTAGAAGAACTTTGATTGTCTGGATTTCTTTTTTTTCTTTTTTTTTTTTTTTTGGGGGGGGTGTGTGTGTGATAACTTTTCTTCTCTTTTAAATTAGTGCATATCATGGGACAGGTTGTGCTTACCATGCTATCGCAGCTACTTTCTCAGTTACTCTGGGAATCAAAAAGAGGAGCAAACTTCAAAAATTAATAAGGTGAAATCAATTACTAGTTTCTGGTTATTTATAATAGTAATAAGTCATAAGCCTTGGTAATAAGTCTTAAAATACCAAGTTTTTTTTCATTCTATCTATCACGTGCCATAGTCAAAACAAAAAAAATCTACCATTTCTGTACTAAACAGTCATTTTAAGTGACAAAAGTATAATTTCAAAAGGAAATTATTGATCCTGTTCCTTGACCCAACAGAATGACTATGAAATGAGCAGAATTCATATCCTGGGCCCAGAGAAACTCAGATTAAGAAGAGTGTTAGGATTGGTGATGCAATTGTGTTGTTGAAGTTATGCTGACTTGCTCATCCCTGAAAATATGTCAGTGTAATGATTGTTGGTCCATAGGTAAGAATAACAATGGTTTTGTTGTTCCTTTTTGGAAGCTGCCTAAGCAAAGAGATGCTGTGAGCCTAAGTTGAAAGCTTATGAGTTAGGCTACTTTTGTAGGTACATGTGAGGCCACATCCTGAATACTGGGGACAGTTTTGGGCCCCTTACTACAAGAAGGACATTGAGGTGCTGCAACATGTCCAGAGAAGAGCAACGATGCTGCTGTAGGGTCTAGAAAACAAGTCTCATGAGAAGAGGCTGAGTGAACTGGGATTGTTTAGCCTAGAGAAGAGAAGGCTGAGGGGGAGACCTCATTGCTTTCTACAACTTCCTGAAAGGAGGTTGAAGTAATGTGGAGGTCATTCTCTTCTGCCTAGTATCAGGTGACAGAATAAAAGGAAATGACCTGAAACTGTGCCAGGGGAGGTTTCCATTGGATATTAGGAAAAGATTCCTTCCTGCAAAAGTGGTCAGGCATTGGAACAGGCCTTCCAAGAACGTCGTGGAGTCACCGTCCATGGAGGTGTTCCAAGAAACATGTGGACATCGTTTAACGCCATGGTGGTGTTAGATTGACAGTTGGATGATCTTAGAGGTCTTTTCCAACCAAAACAATTTTATGATTCTACATGTTTCCAAAAGTTAACTGCTGCATGTTGACAGCCTGTTCTACTGGAGTAATGTTAGAATTGTGTGCTAAGTGTAGGCATAATAATAATTACAACAAAATTGAGAAACTTCAATTGCAAATGATAAAGCTATGCACAATGCTTTTATCTTGCCCTTTTCTCAATCATAGAATGGTAGTGGTTGGAAGGGACCTCTGGAGATCATGAAGTCCAAACCTCTGCCAGAACATTGTTCAGAGTATTTATTAACATGGATTGTGTAGTGAGGAGTATTGGTGTTTTCATGTAATCTGTGATGAGAAAGATGATGTTATACTGCTCACAGCTGCCTGACCAAAGGACAGAAAGAAGACAAGCACATTTTCTGCAGAAGTGAACAACAATATGACAAGCGGCACTAGGCACAAATTGGAAAATGGGAAATTCCAGTTACATATTGGAACTGTTGTGTTGGGGTTTTTTTGCTGTTTTGGTTTTTTTTTTCTGGTGGGTTTGCTTTTTTTTTTTTTTTTTTTTTTTTTTGGTTGGTTAGTTGGTTTTGGTTTGGGAGGTTTTGGGGTTTTGTTTTGTTTTATTTTGTTTTGGTTTGTTTTGGTTTTGGCTTGATTGGTTTTAAACCACAAAAATGATAAATACTGGAACAGGTTATTCAGAGGTATTATGGAAATTTATGTTCAGAGAAGTGTTCGAGACTCAGACGGATGATGCCCTGAGCCACCTGATCTGATTAGGTCTGCTTTGAGCAGGGGATTGGACTAGATCACAGAATCACAGAATCATAGAATGTTACGGGTTGGAAGGGACCTCAAAAGATCATCTGGTCCAACCTCTCTGCCAGAGCAGGTCGCACAGGAACACATTCACGGAAGCTCCTTTCACTATGAACTATTCCATGATTCTATAGTTGTAGTTATCTTAGAAGTGTGTCTTGTTTATTCTACTGCATAGAAACAGAACTATTTATAAATGGTTCCCATTTTGGGCTATATTTGATTTTGAGCCAAACAACTAATATTTCTCTGTATTTGGGAGCCAAAGTAAATACCAAAATATAAAATAGGAAAATTGAAACTTGTACGGTGTGAGATTATTATTGAAGTCTTGGCTAGTGGTACGGTGGCACCAGATTTGGAAAATTAAAGTAGTGCTGCGAACAATTTGAATTTTATAAGTAAATTTGTGCTCCCAAATCAATGGTGCTCAAATATTTTCTTAAGGCATGTTTCATTTGTCTAGCACTCTGGGAGGCAGTGCTAGGTCTTGCCTTCATGGCCTCTGAAATCTTTGAAATGGTGAAAAACAAACAGTATCAATGTAAGGCAAAAGGAATTCTGATGACAAATTTGCTATAATATAGTACAGATGTATTCACCCTCTAGTTTTGTAGGTCAGAGTTCAAGGCTTTTCACTCCATGGGTAAAGACAAAGATGAGAACTGTATCTCCTTACGAGAGACTGTACACACCTAAAGCACACCAGTAGTGTCTTGCCTGATATTGCTTTTGCTGAGCCTTCAGTGAAATAGGCAAAGAAGTACCTCAAAATGTAAGTTGCTACTTTATTTCATTGGTGCTTCATTCTTAAAGTTTGTAGCTATAGCAGCATTGTTGGGGTTACTTCTGAATGTGCTAATTTCTAGAGAATATATAATCAGCCAGTTGTGATATCTTCTTAAGTCAGAGAGATAAAGAGTGCTCTTCAGCTGAAGAGATTCTATTTAACGGGGCAAAGACATATTTGGGGATTGAGTAGAAACAGAAAAGAGACAGTTAATTCACATTCCAGTCACCTCATCACCCAAGTTCTCTTGCACTCCTTGAAACAGAGGAAAATCAAACCAGCTGGCAATTTTCGCTAATTCCATGTCTGTTGTTACCAACAATACTCACATGTTCACAGATTGCATCAGGTTGGAGCCCCTCAAAGGTCATCTTGTCCAACCACCCTGCAATCAGCATGGGCACCTCCTACTAGATGAGCCTGCTCAGGGCCCCATCAAGCCTGATCTTGAATGTGTCCAGGGACAGGGCCTCAGCCATATCCCTAGGCAACCTGTTCCAGTAGTTTACCACTCTCATTGTAAAGTACTTCCTCGTAATGTCCAACCTAAATCTGCCCTGCTCCAGTTTAAAACCAGTGTCCCTAATCCTATCACTACAAGCATTTCTAAACAGTATCTCCCCAATGTAATCCTGTAGTAAGGCATAGGACACAGAAATTCAAAGGCTTTAGTTCTGTGTTAAGATAGCCCTTTTTTTCCCTGCTTGTTCCTTTGGGAAGCAAACTCTAAGGTGGTTTTATTTACTTTTATAGGTTGGATATATCACTCTCCCGAACAATGAATTACTAAACAACGTGTGCTTTAATGCAGCTAACCCACTGAACCATTTCTGTTTATTTCCTTACATCTCTTCAGTTATTAAATAACAAAAGAATTATATAAATCTATTCTTTGCAGTAAATATTTTGCCTTTTCAGACTTCTTTGCAGTGGTGGTTTCATAGGAAGCTGGTAGACCTCAACCAAAGGGCTTTGACCAAACTTTTTTGATCAACATAAACACTGAAAACTGGACTTCACTGTCCATGTTGTAGCTAAATATGAACCATCAATTAGATGTAGCTGATACAAATAAGAGATGATAGCAGTTCTTATGAATTCAGAGAATCACAGATTGCTAGGGGGTGGAAGGGACCTCCAGAGATCATTGAGACCAAAACCCTGCCAAATCAGGATCACCTAGGGCAGGCCACACAGGAACACATCCAGGAAGATTTTGAAATTCTCCAGAGAAGGAAACTCCACAACATCTATGGGGAGCCTGGTCCAGGACTCTGCTACCTCACCATAAAGAAGTTTCTCGTCATGTTGAGGTGGAACTTCCTGTGTTGGAGTTTGTACCCATTGTTCCTTGTACTATCACCAAAAAGAGACCGTCACCTTCATCTTGACAGCCACGCCTCATTTTTTTACAGCCACTAATAAAATCCCTTCTCAGCCTTTTCCAGACTAAACAGCTGCAGGTCTCTCAGTCTTTCTTCATAGGAGAGATGTTCTTGTAGCTCTCCATTGGATTCTCTGCAGCAGATCCCTGTCTTGAATTGGGAAGCCCCGAACTGGACACTCTTCCAGGTGTTATCTCACCAGGGCAGAGCAGAAGGAAGGAGAACTCTCTTCCCTCTTCCTTCATTACTCCATAATTAATTAAAGTGATAAGATAAAAAAGATACTTCACTTAATCTCTGGTGGACCCAAAGATTGAACAAATGTCCAGCTGAATATTTTCTATATTGTTTTCCATAGCTGCTTTCACATTTTAAAGATGTGAATTTCAGTTTGGTAATTAAGAGCTGATTTTTTCTAAAGTGTCAATGTTTATCTGCTTCTTGGTTCTAGCTGTCTATACATGGCCACTTGCTCTTTCCAACTAGCTAAATGGCAGTGCTCCTGGATGGATTCCTGAAACTATTTGTAGCTATTTTCTTCTTTCTGCACGGTTATTGGTGGCTGGTTCCCTTATGATGCAGCTGATTGATAAAGTTGTCTTTAAAAGCCTTTCCACTTACAGCAAAGAGTCCTTTCCCTACAGTGTTTCCAACACTGCAAGTGGTTTGATGCACTTAAAATAGGGCTTTAAGTTCAGATGTGCTGTGCAATGATTGTTCTGCTGGTTTTGGCCATCAACTGACTTTTGTTGAAGAGAATACTTGCAGATCAACGTGGAATTTCTGTTGGCAAGCAAGAAGGGAAAGATTGATATTCAGACCTAGCTATAGAGCCCAAAACCTTCCATTTGGAGATAGCCTGAATGTAAAAGAATTAATCTACAAATGTAAATACCAAAGTTTCAGTAACACAAGCCAAAGCCTGACACAAGTGAATAAGAGCTTGGAAAATTCAGCCTTGCCTTGCTTTATGCCTGCAAGTGTTCTTTAGGGTTTATAAAGTGTTTTCAGAATCTCTGCGTTGGAATTAGGGGTCATCTATTTTATCACTTGACTCTTTCATCAAGGAGACAAAGGGAAAAAAGGTATTCTAAAAACACAATATGACAAAGTAATTTTATTCAGAATCAAATACATTTTTATGACTGTATAATAGCAGTCAAATTCCATGACTTCTTTTCAAATGTATTAATGAAAGTTTATCATCGTTGCAGCCACGACAGAGGTATCGCTCAGAATGGGAACGTCCGCTTTCCTTTTCAGTTGTTCAAAATACTGTGGGATCAACACAAGTGAAATCTCTTTGGCTAACATGCTCCTGAGAGCAGTCTCCATGTGATAGGCTGAATGATAGGAAGTCCTTTCTGTCTCTACTGCTCCAGGCTAGTCGTCTCTTGACTAGATTGGTAGCCTGTGCAGCAGGTACTGCTGAGCTCACAGAGCACTGCTCTGAACTTCCTGTAAACCTCTTGTCCACTCCAAGGATTCTGGGTGACCACCTGGGCCTTCCTCATAGGCCTTAACATGAATTGTGTGTTGTTACATTTTTCCTGGGATGTTTTTTTGTCTATTTTTGATTCTGACTGATGTAGTGGATTTTGGCTTGCAGTCTCCTGCCTTTTCCTTTCAGATTCAGGAAATGATTGAATTTATTCATAAAGGTCCAGGTCTCCTTTGAACTCATGGGACCTCCTTGAGTCCTGGAACATTTTAACTTTTAAAAAATTATTATTTACTTATTTTATTTTTAATTCTTTAATAAGTATTCCCTTATAATGTGTTCAGCTATAAAAAGGAGGGTTGATTCACTGCCTTTTGTGATTGACAAATTATACCATGAGTCTAAGAAGTTTACTGCGTGTAGATGGTCACAAGAGTGGGGTTTGGAAGAATGCCAGGGCTTCTGGAAAGATGTTGGGCTGCTAATCTGTTGGCAGGCAGAAGACCTAGTTTGGTGACTAAGTAGCATGCTAACCTGGTTTGAAGTGAAATATAATTCCCACAAAGAATCCATGCTAAGAGTGATCTAGCATTTGCTGATAGTTCTGCCATGATAGAGAGAGCACTTTCTGTGCTTTTTGACTTCTGTTTGTCCTCATTCTTTGGTTTTGTCTCCTGTGTAACCTTTCACTCTCTGGAACCCAAGTGATCTCACTCAACATGTACAGTTCTCAGCAAAGTCAGGTTATAACTTTGGTCAGGAATCTTTGTTGCTACGGTAGCACTGGTGGTACAAGATTCTGTGCGGTGGTCTTTCCTTCCTTGGGCAGCATGAAAACAGGTCATGATTCCTCTGAGCACACCCCACTTGAGAGACCACGATGACTGTCATTCAACTCATTTAGGATGAGCCAACTGATCTTCAGATAGCAATTAGGAGATGCTGAAATAAGCTTCAAGATCAATAAGATGTAGTAATAAAATAACTAATAACAAGGGATCCATTGATTTTTCTTTTATTTGCCTATTTTTTAATCTGTAAAGTAACTGTCCACTGAAATGCATCATTAGAGAGAAACAGGAAGAAAAGTGAAAAACATCATGTGTAAATTGTCCCTGTTGGCCTCGATTGCTCCACTTCTGTCCATACACTTCCAGAAACTCGTCAGCCTCTGACAGTTATTGTTTTACCAGTTAAAATTCATCCCCCTGTGATTCTGGAATGTGCACAGACCATGGAAGGGAATGTGGATTACTCACATGAAGTGTGGCATCTCTGCTGTTGCTATAGCACAGTTATTTCCCTTTAAAAATGTGCAGTTAAATAATAGTGAAGAAGGCTTTTTTGTGTCATGTCCTGTGCTGCTCTTTTGGTCAGGCTGGATCTTAAAGAGGAAGGGAAACAGAGATGGATATAATAAGCAAGGAGCTTACAAAAGAAATAGAAAATAATCATGTTAAGAAAATAATGAATTGGAGTTTCTAGTTAGATCTCTGAAGAGAAGTAAAGAAGAAAAGATTATTTCCAACCTTTATTGGATGCAGGGGAAAGAATAGTGACAAAGAAATAAAAGGTAGAAGCTGTGAATGCTTTTTTGCTTCCATCTTTAACAGGAAGACCCCTGAGCTGGAAGTCAGGAACAGGGAGCAGAAGGCAACCCCCATAATCAAAGGGGAAATGATCAGTGACCTACTACATCACTTAGAACCACACAAGTCTATTCAGCTGGATAGGACTGACCCAAGAGTCCTGAAGAACTGGCAGAGGTGTTCGCCAAGACATTTTGCATCATTTATCATGGAGGTCCTAGTTGACTGGAAGTTAGCCTAGTTACAAAAAGGGTCAGAAGGAGGCTCTGGGGAAATACAGGATCACAGGATCACACAGGATTGCAGGACATTAGAGGTTGGAAGGGACCTCCGGAGATCATCGAGTCCAACTTCCCTGCCAGAGCAGGCCCATAGAATCTAGCGCAGGTCTCACAGGAACACATCCAGATGGATCTTGAAAGTCTCCAGAGAAGAAGACTCCACAGCCTCTCTGGGGAGCCTATTCCAGTGCTCTGTGACCCTCACAATGAAGAAGTTCCTCCTCATGTTGAGGTGGAACCTCCTGTGTTGTAGTTTGTATGCATTACCCCTTGTCCTATAACAGGGTGCAACTGAGAAGAGCCTGTCCTTTCCCTCTTGACACCCAGCCCTCAGATGTTTATAATAATTTATTAAATCCCTTTTCAGTCTTCTCTTCTCCAGACTAAACAGCCCCATGTCTCTCAGCCTCTCCTCATAGGGCACATGGTCCAGTCCCTTAATCACCCTCTTTAGCCCTCCATTGGACTTTCCTGAGCAGATCCCTGTCCATCTTGAACTGGGGAGTCCATTACAGGCCTCTCAGTCTGACCTCAGCAACAGGGAGGGTCATGGAGCAGAGTGCCATCACATAGCATGGGTTTACTCAAGGTCTTGCTTGAGTAACATGATCTCTTATATGAGAAGGTGACCCTCCTAGTGGATGAGGGAAAGGCTGTGGATGTTGGCTACCTGGACTTTAGTAAAGCTTTTGACATGTTTTCCCACAGCATTCTCCTGAAGAATCTGGCTGCACATGGCTTAGACAGAAGTATACTTTGGGTTAAAAACTGTCTGAATGGCCAGGCCCAGAGAGCTGTAGGGAATGGAGTTAAATTCAGTTGATGGCTGGTCACAAGTAGGACTCTTCAGCACTCAAAATTTAGGTTAGCTCCCTTTAATATCTTTATCAACGATCTGGATGAAGTGATTTAGTGCATACTCAGTAAGTTGTCAGATGACACTAAACTGTCAGAGGAGGATTGGATTAGATTGGATATTAGGAAAAACTCCTTTACTGAAAGGATTGTCAAACATTGGAACAGGCTGCCCAGAGAGGTGGTTGCAACTTAGGGATATATAGAAAAAATATGTAGGAAAAAAATAGTTATTTTAAATTTAAAATAGATATTCACTATTTTTTTAAATCTAATTTTGAGTATGATTATGAATTTTAATACAGAAATCAAATTATTGTGTTTGACACAAGTACTGTAAATCTTTCTTCTTAGATTTGAATACTCAGTGGAGACTTGGAGCCCACCCTTTCATTTATGCTCTGCTCTCTAAAATTAGGTTAGCCAACTACATAATTTTAACAAATCTAGTTCCCTGTCAATCAGAGGTAATAATCCTAAACTTTCTTGGCATAGCACTTTTTGCTAAACATCTTCACGAAGCATATTAGAGGGGTTTGATGCCGGTTGAATTTTCTTCCTGGTTTCTGTTATTTGGAGTTTTGTCAATACTGAAAGTTGCACAGCCACAGCAGTTTTGTATACTGAAAAAAAGTTAGAACATCTCTCAGATATGAAAGCAACTGCCACCCATTCCTTTGTGATGGTATCACACTGCCAAAATGCAGGATAGTTGAGTTTTCTAGAAGGCTTGCACTCTTCTGGAACCTTGCAGAGCTGTCTCTGAAAAATTTTGGCAGTTTCCTGGCTGAGAGCTTTTACTTGATCAGTCTCTAGATAAAGGGTCTCACCAGAAGCACATGTTTTCCATCAGTTCTACTTGTACACTCCTTTCTATAAAGGGAAGAGGCACAAGTGCTTGGCTTAGGTCTTTATGTTCAGTGTGCAGAGGGCTGCAGGAGCCTGACAGTACTGCTAAATCATCTTCACAAACTGGGGGTTGTGGCATCTCAGCAACTGTAGTCATTAGAATTTCTCTACAAAAATAGAGAAACAGACAAGTTCTTGTCTAAAGAAACTCTGAATATCTTGCTGCAGTTACTGACAGAGGCAGAGGAAGAAAGGGAAGGGAAGGGAAGGGAAGGGAAGGGAAGGGAAGGGAAGGGAAGGGAAGGGAAGGGAAGGGAAGGGAAGGGAAGGGAAGGGAAGGGAAGGGAAGGGAAGGGAAGGGAAGGGAAGGGAAGGGAAGGGAAGAGAAGGGAAGGGAAGGGAAGGGAAGGGAAGGGAAGGATTGCTCTACCTGCTTAATTAACTACAGATCACACATCTCTCATTGCTTTCTTCAGGATTTGGCTTCTGAAATAAAATTATTTTGAGCAAATTTCTGTTTCTTCCTGCCAAGTTAATTTCAGCTTCATGACTTGAGAGCTGGCTGAAAATCTGCTGAGAATAAAAATGTTGAGCCTGAGGAGAGAAATAATAATTCAAAATGTACTATTCTAGTGCTAGTATTGTAAGTTTTGGGGAAAGTAATTACTTTTTTTAAAGCATTGGCATTCAACTGTTCTGAAAACATGATAAGCCTCACAGTGACCAGGGAATATAAAAATTGTGAGTTTCAGGAAAAGGAAAGCCAGTCCTCCCTCAGCCCACCAAGAGAAGACAAAACACCTTTTTGTAGCCTAAAAAATTCATTATTCTGTTATGAAGTCATTCTTTTTTTGTTATAAGTTGAATTTTATTAAATGGATATGCAAGATGCTTGTTGTACATGCTGGTCCCCTGGAAAGCATAAAAATGAATGTTTAAAAGATGTTTCTTGGTAATTTTGAGTAAAGTATATATATGCTAGTTTAAGTGGCCTGGAAAATTCAAATAGAAAATTATTATTCCAGGTCAACATACATCTAGTTACTATTTATCTTCTACCGTAATTTTGTAGTGTGATTAACTTAATGCTCAAACTTCATGTTTTTCAGTAACAACCAAAAAAAAAACGTATTTAAAACCAAGTTTTCAAATTTTTCAACTATAGCTGCTATAGATGGCTAATACCAGTACAAGTCTCATATTTAAAAGACAACTATTCACATTTTTCCATTTATTTCATGCACTTTTCTACTACTGCAATTGGAGAAGGTGTTGCAGCTAGTGATAATACTACACTAATGGAAAAATAGACATGTTGGAAGCCATGATTTTACATGATTTTTGATTTAGTTTTAAAAATTAAAGATATTTTCCAGGACATTCCACCTTTACGCATTTTTTCAGTTGCTTTTGACTTGCAGATTAAATAGTCCTATATTGTTATACTGTCATATTCTATTAGTGAAAACATTATTACAAAGTAATACATTCTGATCTCTTTTCTTTGTCTTTTTTTTTTTCTTTCACTCTTTCCACAGTGAAAAGGCAGAGTCTGAAAGTTCAAATCAACGCAACAGATGACACTGTTTGCATGAGGTATCTGCGACCCAGTCAAAACACCAAACTTGAAGGTTTTGTCCTGGGTTATGGAAGCAGCTTCTTTTCTAATCAGTACATTCCTTTACCTTCAGAAGGAAAGACCTCTGTAACAGAGCTTGGTAAGGCATATTTGCATACTACTGTTGTCATGAATTGTTGGAGGAGTTTGAGGAGAATATAAATACTTGGGTTTCTTAATTTTGTTGTCACAAAGTACATGAAATACAATGATACATTGAAATGCTCTGATTTTACGTTTACTCTAAGTTCATTTGTCAGCTCATTCTTACACTGTTCTGCTTTCAGCTGCATTTATGTTTTGGTTGAATCCTGAACTAAATTAGAATAGTGCTTGAACACAAGCAGTGTTTCATGGAATTTTGCAGTGCGTGTTAGCTGCATGCTGCCACTGATTTGTTAGACATTCTCTCTCTGGAGACACTCAAAGCTCACCTGGATGAGTGACCACCTTTAGGTGAAAGTTCCTTGACAGGGGGTTGGGCTTGATCTCCAGAGGCCTGTTCCAACCCCTATCATTATGTGATTCAGTGATACTGTGACTAACTTATGGCATATGGAGCTAAGTGTACTCCTATATTAATCTGAGTGAGTGGCATGTGATATTATGTTTGTCTCCTAAATCTGTTAAGGTGGATAATAGATTTTTTCCTGTAGTAATTTTGTATCATTAGTATTACAGATTCTTAGTCAAACAGTTGTTTGGGTATTTTTGTTGTTTGTTTGTTTTCATGGTTTGTTTGGTGGTTTTTTATAATTATACTAAATTGACGGTTTACTTCTCTGCCACTTTGCAACCTTTGAAATGTTTCTTCTGTAATTCTAAGATCAATCCAGTGTTTGAGTTCATAACCTTCACTGATTTATCTGATTTATAAGTTGTACATATACCAGTGCATACATGCAGAGTGTGTGTGGATTTTAGTTTGTCTGGATGAAAAAATACAGAGTAATTTAAGGAGTTCAGAAAAGTGACGGTTCACTGAGCTGTCGAAGTCTTGATGTTTGAAAGCTCAAACAAGATGACTGAATGTTTCCATCTCATCTTTTTGAGGAGTAGGAGGAGAGGGTGTAAAATGTGTTTTGAACAAAATACTGTTACTTTTCACATACAATACTACTTCCTCAGGTGAGTGACTGGTCTTGCCTCCTGCTTCAGAAAAAAAAATAAAAAAGAAAGGGTTAAGTGCCTGCAGGTGTGTCGTGCTTTGGTCCAAAGTGGCACTGCTTTATTCAGCTGTGAATATTTAAACTTGAAAGAGCAATTCTTTGAACAACACTATGCATCAGTGCAAATAAGGTGTTGACCTGCTAGAAAGCAGCTCCATGAAGAGGGACCTTGTGGCCAAGAGGGTCAATAGATTCTGGGGGAACATTAAGAAGAGTGTAGCCAGCAGGTCAAGGGAGGTTCTCTTCCCTCTCTACTCTGGTGAAACTGCATCTAGAGTAGTGTGTCCAGTTCTGGGCTCCCCAGTTCAAGAGCAACAGGCAAGTACTAGACGTGTCCAACAGAGGCTCTGAGTAGGATGAAGGACTGGAGCATTTGTCTCATGAGGAAAGGCTGAGAGACCTGGGGCATTTTTTGTAAATTAAGAGGCATCTGAGTTTTGGGATTACTCTTTCTCTTTAACTAATTCTTTTTTCCTCATCACTTTAAGAAGCTCTTTTCAACCACAGAGTCACAGTTCTGTAATTCTTAGTTACGTTTCTATTTGGTGCAGCTGAAATCCATTTAAAAATAATATTTAAGCAACTAAAGTACAGCCATAGTATGGGTTTCCAGTGACTTAGATGCATAAAATCAGTAAATTTAAGTTAGAGTCTTTCTTCCTCACACTGGACAGCCTTTTAAGTAGTAAAGCAAATTTTAATTTATTCAGTACTGGGTTTCCTTCCTTTCTCCCTAAAGCATTCTGAATTAAGAGAAAATTTAATGATTTCCGAGTGGTTCTGTTTAATTGGTACCCTTCAAGGTGTAGGAAATTCAGTCTTTCATCTGTCAATAAATAATTAGATAAATGTATCTAAACTAGAATAATTAAATTATAGAGAGTAATCTTTTTTTTTTTTTAATAAACAACCTCTATTTGAAGTATTTTTGATTAGAATATGGTGAGCTAAATTCTGCCCATAGATATCTATTTGGAAGCTCCTATGACTTTTTTTTTTCCCCAATATTGCAGCCTAGAGAGAATACACTTTTGAAATAATTGAAAACAACCTGTATTTGAAGTAGTTTTGATCAGAATATGGTGAGCTAAATTCTGCCCATAGATATCTATTTGGAAGCTCCTATGACTTTTTTTTTTTTTTCCCAATATTGCAGCCTAGAGAGAATACACTTTTGAATAATTAGATGCCATTTGTGACATCTGCCCTAGAAAGTAAGAGGGAAATGTTTCTGAAGATGAAGTCTCCAAACTAAAGTTACTATGTGTGTCGGTGTGAGCTGAAATTCGCCCCCCCCACCGACAATAACCAGGCTAGCCCAGTCTGGAAGCAAATGAAGGCTGTATTTACAAGCAGAGTCTAAAATCTACGATGAAATGCAATGAACATGTACAAATATACGAAGTTCACAACATTTACAAATATATACAATCAACAGAAAAAGCACAACCGATCTCCCTTTGCTTCCCCCCAAGGGGACCCTCCCAAGGGGACCCTCCCAAAGGGGCCTCTCTCTCTCCCAGGAGCTTCCCCCCAGACCCCCCTGGACAGAGAAGCAGAGTTAGTTAAGCAGAAAGTTGTTAACTTAGCTGCCAAGGTCAGTGTGTTATCTTCAGCCAGAAGAGAAGAAGAAACAGCAGCCAGACAGCCCAGCAACTGCCCCCACTGCCGAACGCAGAATGTGCAGAGTGCCTACTTTGTTTTGGGTAATAGTTCTTAAACATTTCTATCTATCCAATGGAAGTGTTTAGAACAATCGTTATTTTGCTTTCTTACACCCAATAGTGACTTATTTACATTCTTTCACTTTCTCTGTTCTGAACTTTGCAAGGAAAAATTAAAAAGACAGTTTCAAACCATCACACTATGTAAACATTGTTTTAATCAAAGCATTTCTTATTTTAAGCTGCAAGGTGAAGTTTGCTTTTTACTGCTAGAAACATGAATACATCTGAACTTGTGGTCTCTTACCATATGTGCTTGTGTCATCCAAACTGTATTAGATGTCTCTGAAATATGTTAGAGCTTATGTAGAAAATGGTTTGATTGCTTTTATTATTTCCTACGAAACCTGTTCTTTCCAGAAGATTTTCAAGCTGGTGCACAACTGACACCTAGCCAGCAATAACTCTACATCCTTTAGAATGGCTGGAGTTCTTGTGTAATTTAAAAGAGATTGTGGCCATTCAGCTAAGACTCAATTGGCAAACAAAAATTCTTGCCTTTGGAAAGGCTATTTTTTTTTTTTTCCTGTGCAATATCACCTGTTCTGTTAGATTTTGGAAACAAACCAGCTCAGCCTCCTGTGGGAAGTGATGGAAAACAGTTTGAACTGGGGTTAAGGTGGAGAGAAATTCTTTCCTACAAAGATTTTAAAAAGTATCTTGCAGAGGTTCATTTTTTGGGAGAAAATCCACAGGGGTTAAAAATAAAATAAATGTAGATGTCAGGAAGTCTGGAAGTTACAATTTATCTCTGAGATTAATTTACTGAATAAGAAATTCACTTAAGCATCCTGTTGTATCAACATTATTTCTAGTGACAAGGTCTTGGGTGACAGGTTGGACTTGACGATCCTTGAGGTCTTTTCCAACCTTATTGATTCTGTGATTCCAGTCAGTTAGGGTGGACTTTATATAAATATTAGTCCCTTGCTCTTAAATGTTAGTAATAACTTTTGTTTCATAAAGACTATTCACAACCATCAAAACACTTAAGAGTTCAATTTCATAAGTCTTTGAAAAATGTTTGTAAAATTAATTATAAAACCAAGCCAGTAACTGACATGGAGATTTTCTTAAGTGTGCCTGATGTTTTGTTAGTTCCTGTAACCAGACAATGATGCAAATCATGAATGATTTAGTATTAGTCTGCTGGGGTATGAGCTCCTACATGATCAGTGCATTTTGTTTATTCTCTTTGTGCAAGGTCAGCTCTTTACTGGGAAACTGCTTACAACAGGCAAACTAAGGCATCTAGCAGAATGCAGAAAATACTGCAGGAAAAATTCCTCTAGCTCATATCAGGAGAGGAGATATCAGTGGTTGTACTCTTGAGACTTTCCCTCTTCTTACTTTATCCATTTTACTTTTCTGTTGCATCATCATCTTTTCCTCTGGGTTTTCATCCCCCTTCACTTTCCAAGTAATGTCTGCATTGAAATGTTTCATTTATGTCCTACCATGTTCACTTACTTGTTGTTTCCCAGATAAAAATTGCCAAAAATTTTGTGCATGGCTAGAATATTTCTGAATGACTGGTGAAGGACTTATGTGTACTGGTGGATGAGAAGCTGGACAGGAGCCAGCAATGGCATACTGTGCTGCATCAAAAGCATGGCCAGCAGGTTGAGAGGTGATTCTGCCACTGCTCTGGTGAGACCTCGCCTG
This sequence comes from Indicator indicator, assembly GCF_027791375.1. NCBI lineage: Eukaryota > Metazoa > Chordata > Aves > Piciformes > Indicatoridae > Indicator > Indicator indicator. Next base: position 85,834,547 of record NC_072010.1, read on the forward strand.
GAGTACTGTATCCAGCTCTGGGACCCCAACACAAGAGAGACATGGACCTGATAGCAGGTCCAGAGGAGGGCCATCAAGATGATCATAGGGCTGGATAATCTCTCCTACAAAGACAGGCTGAAAGAATTTGGGTTGTTCAGCCTGGAGAAGAGAAGGCTCTGGGGATGCCTTATAATACATTTCAATATCTGAAGGAAACCTACAGGAAGGCTGGAGAACGACTGTTTAGAAGGGCTTGTAGTGACAGGACAAGGAGCAATGGTTTGAAACTGGAGCAGGGTAAATTTAGGTTGGACATTAGGAGGAAGTTCCTTACAATGAGAGTGACAAAATACTAGGACAGGTTGCCCAGGGATGTGGTGGAGGCCCCATCCACGGAGACACTGAATATCAGACTTGATGAGGCCCTGAGCAGCCTGATCTAGTTGGAAGTTCCCTTTGAGGGTCCCTTCCAAGCCAAAGCAATCCGCAAATCTGTGAACCTGTGAGTAAACCTTAAAGCAAGCATATCTGAAGATGACAAAGATTGGATAATGTGTCAAGCATTCAGCTTTTTCTTATTGATTATATTTTAATCACTTTCTGAAATGAAGACTACATCTGTACTAATTGATGCTTTCTTCATTTACAGATGCAGAACCACGGTATTTGGTTTCAATAAGACCGGCACGTGTCTCAAATAATAAGAAATCTTGTTCAGGTATTTTCCCATTACTGCATCTCTTTCCTAAAGTAGTCCAAGGAAGACAAAATCTTTCACTGTGTTTCTCTGAAAATATACTTGTAATTGTAGGTGTCTGACTGGCATTCACAAATACCATGCGTGGGAAGGTAGCATACAGGGTAGTATTTTCTAGTCAGTCATTAATCACGCAAGGGATGTTGAAAGCATGAAGAACAACCTGAATGTTGTTCTTGTGAAAAGTTCTTACAAATGAGAACAGAAATGCAAAATACTAATTACTTATGTTTAAAGCACATTCAAAAAAATGTGGAAGTTCTGAGGCACAATGATCTAACGCATTGAGATTACCCTTCCCAAAATAATCAGTAAGGATTCCTTCCTCCGTTAATGCACTTTGTTCCTCATTGGAACATGGTAACTTGTGTGCCTGTTTGTGTGTGCTTATATACATGTGTAAATCAGTATCAATACCAAGTTTGGTGATGTAAGGAGTTAAGGGGAAAAGGGATATTTCTAGCTTAAACTATTCATAGTAGAGCAGAAATCTGAATGTGATTCTCATCTCTTCCAAAGAATTTCTATGTGACCTGAATTGTCGTTTACGTTGTTAATTCTTAATTCTTTAATATGGAGATGGTTTTCAGGCTCACTGGACTGTTGCAAATAATCCAATAGTGTATGTGCATATGTTTATAGAATCATAGATTTATTTTGGTTGGAAAAGACCTCTAAGATCAAGTCCAACCATCAGCCTAACATCAGCATTGCCACTAAACCATGTCCTGAAGCACCGTGTCTCTGTATCTCTTTAACAGCTCTTGGACAGTGACTCCACCACCTCATAGTTTGAGATAAACCTTTTAGCAATAGGACAAGGGATGATAGTTTAAAACTAGAAGAGGATAGATTCAGAGTAGATGTAAGGAAGACATCTTTTAAAATGAGGGTGGTGAAACACTATAACTTGTTGCCCAGAGATGTAGTAGATGCTCCATACCTAGAAACATTCAAGGTCAGGTTGGGTGGGGCCCTGAGTATTCTGATCTAATTAAAGATGACCCTACCACTGCCAGAGGGTTGGACTAGATGAAATTTAAAGTTCCCTTACAACTCCAAACATTCTATGATTCCATGATATTTGTATGCTTTGGTTTTGTGTTTGCTTGTTTGTTCTTCTAATTCCAAGCAACTGCTTGGGATTAATTTCTTCTTGCTGTTGACTGAATGTAAAACACTATGTCTGGAAAGCTTTTTAAAAAGCCATTTACCTTGCAGACACAACAGGTGCATATATCAAAAACATAATCCCTGCCAATGCACTATTTGGGCATTATTTTTTATAGTCACAGTCTACAGAAACTGATTTGTGGAACAAGATTCACATAATTGATTTTTCATTCCAGTAGACAAAGGTGTGGAACAGTTGTTGGTTTAGACTAACTTGTGATTGGAATTATATATTTCTTACGCAGGTCGGGCCAAGACTCAAAAGCCTCTGCAACTGGTAGTTGGCACTCTCACCCCAACCTCTGTGTTCCTCTCTTGGGGCATCCTAGTAAACCCTAAACATGACTGGACAGCAACAAGTAACTGTGCTAGTGACAGGTAATGTAACAGAAAACCCCTTTTTTATGATGATCATGATTTGATTCATTGTAGTTGTCTGGTGTGGCTGAAATAAGTTTGACAGCAGAAATTAAAAAGTTGGAAGCAGTAGTTCTGAATGTGAAGTCTTCTCCCTCACTTAAATTAATGCTTTGCAAGTCCTTACTTGTCCTGAATGGAAATTTAGTCTGACATCTACATGCTGACATACAAGCATGCTATTTCACACTAGCTCCTTTGTTCTTCTTAAACTAATGGGCTTGGCTCTACCTTCATTTTTATCTGACCCACTTGAAAGAAACTTTGTTAAATCATAGGAAATATATTGATTGAAAGTTGGCCAAATAGAAGCAAAATAAGTTTTTTTGCTGTGCTATGGCAGGAGAAGGATGCCTTGTTTTAATGTTATTTGATTTCTGTTTCTTGTGTTTGGTCTTATCACTACACTGATTTCCTGATATTGACAGAACACACCCTTCATTAATTTTCTATTGTAAGTAAAAGATCTCTTGCACTATAACATTTTTTATTTGCTGCAATTATTTAATGAATGGTACAGTAGTTGGGGAATTTAAGAAGACTCACCAAGTAGCAGTTCCAAGAGACGTCATAGCACTGAGTAGCTTCTCAGTTAAGTGCATCATTGCATGTTAGGCTGCTCTTGGCAAACAAGTAAAATTCATCTGTTGCAATTATTAAAATTTTTAATACAGATGGTTTCCCTGCTCTGTTCTTTTGATGTTCTCTTTGTAGTCTTCTCTTTGTGACAGAAGAATTTTTTGTCATCATTTACACCATGTGGAACTCCATTCTTTTCAGAAGTGTTTTATAAAACCAAGAGAAAACTTTATGCACTCATCTTTGGGATGCATCTACATGTGGTTTCCAGCTACCACCTTTTGTTTTCTTGATGCATCTTTGCATTACTGAGACCACAATTTTTTTTCGTTCCCTGTCTGTCTAATTTATAAGTCTAATTTAAGTGTGAATCTGCTTACTTTTGGTGCTGATAGTTAAAATTCTATTAATATAATTTAACTGGATGTCAGACATAGATTATGTTAAAAACCAACCAACCAACCAAACCGTGTAGCCAATATGAGCTTTTTCTTACTTCCCAGAATTTATTTGGACTAACCCTTGTTATGAATAAAGGGTGATAAGGTGGGAAATTAATAAAAATATATAACTATATAAAAAATTTATTAAAGATTTATTAAAGGTTCAGTATTCAGTTGAGAATATCTTCACAGTATAATAATGGTTCCAAATAGTTTGAGAACAGTATTTGGAAAAGATAGACTTCAAAGTAGTAAATTACCTCACTAACAAAAGGCAGGAAGTTCCCAGAGACTTTAGGATCATATCAATTACTCACGATACTGCTGCTGGATTATGGGAATTCCTCTTTTGTCTCTTTTTTTATCAGAAAATGCTCCTAAACTGCTTTGCTGCTTATAATCCACTTATGTGTGTTGGGTGCAAAAACCCAAGAGAAAAGAGCCTCGTGCTCTCTGCAGCTCACCTATTTTATACAGACAGCTGATTTTTGTTGGAATTGTCACCAGACAAAGACTAGAACAAATAACCATCAGTTTTGTGCCCAAACATGCCCAGACTTGATCCAGTCTGTGCCTGGCAGGACTCATGGCTTGGGGGAAGGGCCCTATGAAATCCACCAATCTACAGGCCTTTGAGAGGGAGGTGTCTCTCTTCTGGTTCCCTTCATCTCAGCCTCTCTGTTTTGCCCCAATCCGATCTTTGTTGGGGGAAAGGGGTTTTGGGTGAACTGCCACAACCCTTTTCAAGTTTCAAGAATTCATCATGATCAAATGTGAACATTCATCACCAACCAGAATTTCAAACCCTACTGAAAAAATCATGTTAATGTTTATTAGGAAGCTTTTAGGGAATGTCAAAGCATATAATTTAATTGCCTTTTTTTTTTTTTTTTTTTGAGTAGAGGTAAAAGTTGGTTTAAGCTTAAATTTTGTTCTCTTAATCAAGCAAATAGTTTCCTACAGTTAGAAATCAGGAAAATCAAGCTGACCATGGAAGAGCCTGTGAAGTGTTCTGTCCACATGATGTTTTTATTACCGTGTTTACCATGGAATTCACCTTCTCAGTGTGCTGCATCAGCACCAAAGTTTCACCACTCTGTGCAGTGGAAAGGAAGAACACTTTAGAAGAAGCCTATATCCATCTAGAGATTCAAGGCCTGTGACATTCACCCAAAGTGGTTGGTAGTTTTGTTTTGTTCTCCTTTACTGGACCAAAATGCTTTTGATTTGTATGAATGATGGAAACAGATCTCAGTCATGACCATGATGTGTATTTCTATAATTTCAAGCAAAGATGTAGTTCAGATATATTTCTAGTCAGTGTATAGGAGAAAATGGATTAATTTATAATAGTAATTTGAATGGTAATTGATAATGTATAATAATAATTAAAAAGAAAAGTAGATGAACCTTAACAAATCAGTATTGTTTTAAAAGTGAAAGAGTAAAATCAGATAACATAGTCATAAACATTTATTTCTATTGCAGTTCACTTCATCCTTTTTCATATGGCATGCTCTCCTTAATGTGGTGTGTTGAAATGTACTGTTAGTCATCCTCAAGGCTGAATAGTGACTAACTGCTAATTCTTGACATTGGCAGGGCTTGGCAGTTTTGACCTCTTAACTCAGTTCTGTCAGTTAATATCCGCTTAATTTTAGATTTCTATGACCTGAAGTGGAGTCACTGTTCTGAACTTCAGATTTGCTGCCTCTGGATGGACACTAGGCTTTTGTACAAATATTGCATAATATAAGTTAGCTGACTCAGAAGATGAAAACCATATGGAACTCCATGGATCTGTTGGCTAAGATTTTCTCTAGTGAGAATCTCAGAGGAATGTTCCTTAGAAGTTCTGTGTTTGTGAGCAAATGAGTTTTGAAGAAGAGGTGCCACATTCTCAAATAGTGTCAATATTTTGTGTTCCTTCAGTGGAATTATTTTTTGGTTATAGGGGGCACATAGTGTTCCTCTGTACCTCCAAAGTGCTTTTTAAGTAACCCCAATGAGGAAAAGTTTCCTATGCCATCTTTTGACAAACCATCATTTGCTTACTAACTATCTAGAGATAAAGGGCATAAGCCAATAGAGTGCTATATATTTCCTGCAAGATAACCTCAAATTCTAATTCATTATGGAAGCCTGGTCATTTATGTGGGTCAAAGTTCTTTGCAAGGTCAAATTTTAAAGACTTCTTGAGGTGCCTATCATCTCTGGTCAGAGCCTTAGGACTAGAATGCAAAACAAAACAAAACAAACAAAAGGACCCAGTGCCTCAAAAATCAAGCAATTAGTTTTATGTAGCTGATGAAAACTACGTAGCACCAGAAAGGTTTCACCAATAACGTGGAGTTCACTTCTCAGTGTCTTCTCTTTTCTGACAGTACCATGAGGTAGCTGATGAGGATGGCAAACTCCTGATAACCTGCTGTACAGTCATGTTCACTTCCTATTTTTGTACTTCTGAGAGATCAGAGCGATTTGTTTTCTCTCTGCCTTTCAATGTCCAACCAACCAATAGTGGACAGAGCTGTCATAATAAACATATGGGGGTTGTGTTTACTGAGCATTTAAGTCTGAAAAAGAGAGTACACACTGTTGTGCAGACTTTTTTTTTTTTCTTTTTTTTCCCCCTTTTCTTTGGTTAGAAGAACTCCACAAATGCCAAAATGGAGCAGAGGGTTGAAAAAGGTAGAGTTTGATGGTTAGTTAAGACTCATGGAATCATTAAAGTTGGAAAAGACCTCCAAGACCAAGTCCAGAGAGCGACAGGGGAGGAAACAGAAAATACTTTTTCCATGCATGCCAAAAACAGGGGGTTTAGATAGAATACTATATTTTACTGCATTACTGAATTTGTATAGAGAAGCAAACATGCTTCCAGATACACGTGAAATAAAACTTTAAAACCTGAAGGTACGGGAATTTTCATCATGTACATCTAAGTCAAAAACGTCCACAAATTCACATTTCTATTGTTTAAATTTGTTTACCCATCATTAAATGTCCAGTATTGTATTTGCAAGTAGTACAGATTGTTTTACTTGATTTGTACCTAATGCTTCAAAAATAAAAAGAAAATGAGAAAGAGAGGGGAAAAACAGAAATTAATTCTCTCTGTAGTGCAACCCTGAATTCCTGAAGATATGTGCATCATCTAGTTTTGAGTTTATCTACAACTCTGTGTGACTGTGCAGCTGCCAACTTTGTGTTGTAAATGGTATAGAAAATGTATTTTAAACTTAGCAGAATTCTTTAAGGAAAAAAACACTGCAGCAAATAAACTTTTTGAGTTTCAGACACTTCTAGGTTACATCTGTAGGAATATATACTCAGAGCTTGTTTAAACATGGAAGGATTTGTTGACCTCTCATTCTTCAGAACCTCTAACTCATCAATTAATTTCAGTCATTCTAGGAAAACTTTAAGCGGAAAAAGTTAATGTTAGTGATCGTGCAGAGGTGAAAACTAAATTGGAACATGCTTTGAAAACTTAACTGGTAGCCATCAGCGATGTAATTCTTTTCTATATATGTCAGTGTCTGTTACTTTAAAATAAACTTGGCAATAAAAAGGAAACAATATAATCTACTTCATGTGGTGATTTGTGAAACACTCAGCATCTGAAATACATAGTTCAAAACAATTTTTTTATTACTTGTTAATGCTAAATGGATGTTGTGCTTCTAATGAAATCTAAATGCAAACAAATAAATAAATACGAGCACATTGATAGCTTTCTTTAAAAAGTATAATTACATTCCTGTGCACAAAGTAAAATAAGCTTTATAACCTTTTATCTAGGACAACACAAAATCACAGAGCAGGAATGTTCTTACATTTCCAAGGCTTAATTGTTTGTTTAGTGTTATGTGTGACTAAAATAGTCATGATTAAATTGTTTGGAGTTTTGGTTTGTATCTGGTTCCAAATAAATCCATGATATTTATACAAACTGACCTAATCTGGAAATCTCATAAATCCATCTGCCTTTTAAGATTTCCAGTATCTAATTGTTTGTGCCCAAATATTTGACTGTGCAAGCATTTTCTGGGAATCTGGTGGAAAAGAGATTTGGTGAACAACTGGGGGAAATGGCACTGAATTTCTTGGCAAGACAGTGTCATTCATACTGATGCAGGAAAACAATATTTTGCCTCTCAGTGCTAGAATTTTGCTTCTTTTAGCAGCAAACAAGACTTCTTTGATTTAAAAAAAAAAAAAAGAACAAAGCCCTAAGGGCTGCTGTTTTAAAATGGTAATCATATTTTGATAAAAAGGCTAGCTCTAATCTGAGAAAGAAAATATTTCCCTGCCTCTTATTGTAGTTTAAAAACCCCCAAACCTATGTAAACAGAGCACAGAAAGGATAGAAACACCTCTTATTGTAGTTTAAAAACCCCCAAACCTATGTGAACAGAACACAGAAAGGATAGAAACACTGTTTTTTGTCAGACTAGTAACCTTTCACAGAAGCTTTGCATATAATCACTGCAGTGACTGGTCTATGGAGTAGTTTTGTAGTCTCTCTTTTATATGATGAGATTGGGTTTGCTTCTTTTATTTCTCTCGTTAATTCACATTCTGTGTGCATCATAGGTGGAGGCAAGTGAAGTCAGAATATTGTAAAGGAATATCTCAAGCTTGGAAATATAGAGAGAGTTTCAAAAATGCAACCATTAAACATATTGCAGCACTGCACAAATGCATTTGGAGAGGAGCTTTCTTGGTGAATGTAGGCTCTTTATTTCTTTACTGTAGTTTGGTGGTTGTGTGTGTGTTGGCTTTATTGCAGCAATTAATTCTGAGAACGGTACCTCTCACCTTCACATGATTTCTTCTTTTTAAACTACTGGACTTTATTATCCTTTTAGTTGTCTAGTGAAAAGAGAGGAGGTAAGGTTCCTCTTTGGTCACTGTGGTGGGTTGCTTGGAGGTATCTTCTGCATGAAGCACTGCCTGTTAGGGAGAGAGATTAATTTTATAATAAAAGAGCTGTTATATTTTATGGAAGGAATAGAAGCTCAGTGAACCCTGGAATCTTTTGTTTCATATCTGTTCTGAAAATTCGTATTTTGTTCTGAAAAAATGTACCTTTTCCCTATTCCCTACCAAAACAACAACTACCAACCCAAACCAAACCGAAACAACAAAAAAGAATGTGGACATGGTTTAATGGCCATGGTGTTCTTAGGTTGATGATTGGACTTGATCTTAGAGGCCTTTTCCAACCAAAACAATTCTGTGATTCTGTAAGAATCAAAATTAAAAGCAGTTTTTATTGTCATGTTGCAGTACATGCTGAGAATCTAAATTAAAGTAAATGCTAATCTGCTGTAACTGGCTGTGCCACTTCCTTGCTGAAACACCAAACTAGCATTCACATCTGTAAACTGTGACTGTTCTCATTAAACTTTACTTAAATGATATTAATTAATTTCTTAGCTATTTTTTCCTCATATTATCTATTAGAGTCCTCCAGTATACAATATTTTTTTTTTATATTCTTATGTCACAGAGATAAGGAAAGTGGGCGTGTTTAGACTGGATACTAGGAAGGAATTCTTGACAATGAGGTTAGTGAGACACTGGAACAGGCTGCCCAGGGAAGTTGTGGATGCCCCCCTCCTTGGAGGTGTTCAAGGCCAGGCTGGAGAGGGCCTTATCTGGTCTAGTGCAAGATATCCCTGCCCATGGCAGGGGGGTTGGAACTAAACTATCTTTAAGATCCCTTCCAGCCCTAACCTTTTCACAATCCTATGAAGTCTTTGAGCAATAGTATAGTCTACCTTTCTCCTCTGTGTGAGTGTGGCCGTACTCCATTTCAGCCTGCCTGGTATCATTTTGGGAGCTATCCATGGAGCGCTTTCTATAAATATTTGCAATACAAGAGAAGCAGTTTTGCAGCTTCTGATACATGTAACAGGCCAGCTGTGCAAATTTTGCACTTGTATGTCACTGCCAAAAGGGGACTGATACATGTGAGTGGTGACTGGATTTTATGGCTTTCTTGTATCTTCAATTATATGTGTTGATTTTTTGGCATTTGATTTTTTTTCTGAGAGGGATGTTTGAAAAGGGAGATATTAAAATGACAACAAGTTTGAATCAGTAGATGTTTTCAGGCAGGCACTGAAATTGTACTGTATTTGGCAGCTTGATAACCTAATTTAACAATGAATGTTTTTTTTTTTATGATAAAATTTGGCATTTCTGAATTCATACTCTGTAAACAAATTATTGCATTTCTCCAAGCGATCATTGCTGTTTATAGTTTGGATATTAAAAATATTGAAATTATTGTGACTTGCAAGTTGTTAAATGGAACTTCATTTTGGTTGTTTTTTACTGAAATAATTGAGGAAATGCTGTCATCGCAGTCAGTGTTTTTAGTAGTCACATCAAGTTTCCACTAAAATAATTAACCCCTTGGTGAAGGTTTTACAGGCTTGGAAATCTTGGAATTGAGAGCACATTTCTTCCGTGCTATATGTTTCTAACGGCAGAGTTTGACACAACTGTTAAAATCTTTTTTGTCATATTTTTAATGCTCTTGATTTTTAGTGAAAGATGTTTAAAGATCTTTCTTGATGTGCAAGTGTTCTTGTTATTTTAATTTATGTTAGGGAGAAGGAATGTGAAAGTGTGGAAACAGTATTCAAAATAAGAACATTTTCTACAGTAAAAGCAAGTGGAAGCAGCTACTTAAAAGCAGAGGGACCTTGACAGGCTGGACAGATGGGCAGAGTCCAACAGGATGGCATTCAACAAATCCAAGTGCCAGGTGCTGCACTTTGGTCACAACAACCCCATGCAGAGCTACAGGCTGGGGTCAGAGTGGCTGGAGAGCAGCCAGGCAGAAAGGGACCTGGGGGTACTGGTTGACAGCCGCCTGAACATGAGCCAGCAGTGTGCCCAGGTGGCCAAGAGAGCCAATGGCATCCTGGCCTGCATCAGGCATAGTGTGGCCAGCAGGAGCAGGGAGGTCATTGTACCCCTGTACACAGCACTGGTTAGGCCACACCTTGAGTACTGTGTCCAGTTCTGGGCCCCTCAGTTTAGGAAAGATGTTGAATTGCTGGAGCATGTCCAGAGAAGGGCAACGAGGCTGGGGAGAGGCCTTGAGCACAAGCCCCATGAGGAGAGGCTGAGGGGGCTGGGACTGTTTAGCCTGGAGAAGAGGAGGCTCAGGGGTGACCTCATTGCTGTCTACAACTACCTGAAGGGAGGCTGTAGCCAGGAGGGGTTTGGTCTCTTCTCCCAGGCAACCAGCAGCAGAACAAGAGGACACAGTCTCAAGCTGCGCCAGGGGAGGTTTAGGCTGGAGGTGAGGAGAAAGTTCTTCACAGAGAGAGTGGTTGGCCATTGGAATGTGCTGCCCAGGGAGGTGGTGGAGTCACCATCCCTGGAGGTGTTCAAGAGGGGATTGGACGTGGCACTTGGTGCCATGGTTTAGATAGTCATGAGGTTTAGGGTGACAGGTATCTTCCAGCCTTCTTGATTCTATGATTCTATGATTCTATGATTCTATGATTCTATGATTCTACTCATTATGAATAGATTCTTAGAGGGGGGGTGGGAAAGGTGTGTTCCTCTTAATTTCAGATGCAGCAATTAATTTAGACTGTTCAATAATTGAACTGTAGGCTTTTTTCTTTCCATCAAATACAATCACTTCATTTCTACCCTATTCAAAATAAAACAGGCAGGAAAAGAAAATAATGAAGACAAATACAAATAAAATTCCCTCTTTCAGGAAAGCTGGGAAGTAGGTGACTACTTCTACTTGTGATTCACATTTTAATAGTAATAATCTTTTTAAGTATAATCATGATTCACATTTTTATACCCTACAACTTCCTCCTTGAGAAACCGGCTGCACAAGGCTTGGATGGATGGACACTTTGCTGGGTTAAAAACTGGCTGGATGGTCAGACACAAACAGTGGTGGGAATGGAATTAAATCCAGTTGACTCCCAGGCACAAGCAGTGTTCCCCAGGGCTCAGTATTGGGGCCAATTCTCTTTAATATCTTTGTCAATGATCTGGATGAGGCAACTGAGTACACCCTCAGTAGGTTTGCAGATGACACCAAATGGATGGGAGTGTGGATCTGCCTAAAGGTAGGAAAGCTCAGCAAACAGATCTGGATTGGCTGGAGAGAAGGGCCAAGGTCAGTTGTGTGAGGCTGAGTTATGCACTTGGGTCACAAGAACTCTGTGCAAACCTACAGGCTTGGGGCAGAGTGGCTGGAAAGTTGCCTCACAGAAACGGACCTGGGGGTGCTGTTTGACAGCTGGCTGACATGAGACAGCAACATGCCCAGGTAGCCAAGAAAGCCAACAGCATCATGGCCTGGATCAGGGACAGTGTGGCCAGCAGTGAGGCCACACCTCAACTACTAGTTTCAGTTTTGGGCCCCTCACTACAAGTAGGACACTGAGGTGCTGGAGCATGTCCAGGGAAGGGCAACAAAGCTGGTGAAGGGTGTAGAGAACAAATCTTATGAGAAACATCTGAGGGAACATGGATTGTTTAGTCTGGTGAAGAGGAGGCTGAGGGGATACCTCATTGCTCTTTACAACTCCCTGAAAGGAGGTTGGGGTGAGGTGGGGATTGGTCTTTTCTCCCTAGTATCAGGTGATAGAACAAAAGAAAATGGCCTGAAGTTGTGCCAGGGCAGTTTTAGGTTGGATATTAGAAAAAATTTCTTTACTGCAAGAGTGGTCAGTCTTTGGAACAGGCTGCCCATGGATGTGGCGGAGTCACTGTTCCTGGAGGTGTTCAAGAAATGTGTGATCACGGCACTTTGAGGCATGGTTTAATGGCCATGGTGGTGTTAGGTTGGTGGTTGGACTCAGTGATTTTAGAGGTCTTTTCCAATTAAACCAATTCTGTGATTCTATGAGGTTTCCATACCTATACTAAATTCTCTTCATTTTACTGTTGCAAATATTTTTTTTAAAAACATTCTTTGTCAGCCCAACTAATATATATTGCTTGACATATGAAATTTGAGTAGTTCACAGCCTACAGCAGTAAGGATGCAGATTCTCACTTGGTAGGCCAGGAACTGATAAGAAGATAAAGGATATTCACTAGCCACCATATTTATTTAATTCCCTTTTTCAAGGTTTGGGTTAGACTGTAGCTTGTTTTGAATGCAAAGTAGTACAGCTAATGTAGAGATTTAAGTGAGCCAACATAAATATCAATTTTGTAATCCAACAGAATAGTTGAATGAGCTGAATCATAGCAACTGAAACAGAAGAACCTGTATTCTTGCTGCCAAGAAAACAAATTTGACAGTTGTGAGATAAAATATATCAACAAAGTGAATACCTGTGTATGAAAATCCTTTCCATGAATGCACTTCCATTGTTTCAGGTTATTTTAATAATGAAGTTGGAATTTCCCAGTGCTCAACACTCATCTTTCACATATACTCACTCTGCTCTGGAAGTGTAACTTTGGCAGAAGCATGTATTATACATTAACAGCGTTATATTTGGTCCATTGAGTCATTTTAATCTGGACTTGTGGTGACTTTTCAGCTGATCAGATAACTTCGTTGGTTGTTTTCTTAAAGTCCTTTCTTTTTCCCTTTGTATTTTCCTATATAATACCTGACTTCAATCCTAGAACTTAAATTACTTGTTCTTTTTACCTTTGAATGATTCCTGGGCACGTACCTGGGATTTTAGAATTGTGTTTGCTTTATGGCTTTAATTTGCTCTATCGAAGTGTGGAAAAATACCGCTGGAAGTATTAATCCTTTTTTTTTTCAGCTGATGTAAATGTAAGATAGATGTACTTTGTTTACCTTATGTGTAACAATTTTCTATAATACTTGGATATAAAAGTTGCCAAATCTGTCTCAGATTAGTTTTTCCAAAACCAGAAAACCTCACCCCATTCTGGCAGTGATTCAGCATCTATATTGAAAATGAGACTGTAACACGCAGCAGAGTTCTTGGGCTGTAACTCCAACCATTTACACTGCATTGTTTTATACTGGCTAGCATTGCAGTCATATTTTTTCATGGTGGTGTTGCTTGATTCAATTGGGCAATTTTCTGTAGGAGTGTTTTTTTAATTTCATAATCTGTTAGCGTTAATCATGTTCCTGGTTTTAACTGGTGAAAGTAATGTTTGGGTTTATTTTCTTGATTGAAGTGTGGGCATTTCATAATGGGATCACTCAATGAGGAATGTATTGTATAAATGTCAACTATTACTGATTTTCCCCTGAGAATATTTTTGGACCACTTTTGAGGGAACACCTTCCTCTGGGTGTGTATAGAGGATTTTGAGAAACTGATTGAATTTTCCTGACTAATAGGCTCATGATTCAATTGACTAGTTCTGGCATATGTCAGAATAACAGGAACTACTTGCAAAATGAGCTCTCACTTTGTGGTCAGAACATCACACACAGTCATTTGTGAATAAGGAGATTGTTCTTTTGTTCTTTTTATAATGCTTTCAATGTCAAGACCTGTGTGATGCAGAACATACATGTTTTTAGGAGATGACTGGGCTAGCACTATGTTTGCAGGAAAGATTATTATGTGTTTTCTGATATTTGATAACCAAAAAGGACTAGAAAGAACAAGAATGATGGTAGGTAGAAGCTGTTTTAGTAATTCATAACAAAAATGTTTGTGGGACTGGAAGACCTGTCATAAGAAGAAAGGCTGAGAGAACTGGGTTTGTTCAGGTGCAGAGGAGACCTTATTACAATGTACCAGTACATAAAGGGTAGCTACAGAGAAGATGAAGACTCCGTTTTCACGAGGAGTCACATGGAAAAGACATGGGGTAATGGGTACAGGTTACTCATGGCAAGATTCATACTGGACTCCAGAAGAAAATGTTTCACCACAGAAACAGTTAGACACTGGAATTATCTCACAAGGGAGGTAGTGGATTCCCTTACACTGGATAGTTTTCAGACAGTTTGACAGGGTAATGAGCCATCTCATTTCAACTATACTATCACCTGGAAAGATTGGACCAGATGACCCTTGAGGTCCTTTAAACCTGACACTCTGTAATTCTATGATTCTTTGTGAATATTTTTTGTGTTTACTGTTTTGTTTGTTTTGGATTTGTTTTTTGATTTTTTTTTCTTTTGCCAAACAGGTTCTATACAGTTCGCTACAGAGAAAAAGGCAAAGACAAGAAATGGGTGTTTCAGCTTTGCCCAGTTACAGAAACAGTGGTGGACAGTTTAAAGCCAAATACACTTTATGAATTTGGAGTTAAAGAAAATGTAGAGGATAGTGTTTGGAGCAAGACTTTCAGTCATAAGATAGATCTCTCTAGTAAGTATTTGACAATAATTAATCAAATGGCTACTCAGTTTGACAGCATTTTTTCCTCTGTTGTGGTATTATTTAAAGTAAGATACTGATCAGGTTTTCATTGTTTAAATATCTCTTATGCCCCTAAGAAATCCTTTTAGGAATTGTGACACTAGAAATAGCTTGAAAAATTGCCACATACTCTTCTGAAAGATGTTCTCTTCTAATTTCAACTAGAAGAGGACTTACTGCACATTGGTAGAACTTTTGAGTATTTAGTTTAGATACAAATGAATTATTGAGTGTATATGTTTATGCTTCTGCCTGGATACCAAGCTTTTTCTTTGGGCCAGGAATAACAGGGTCATTGCCACTTTGATTTGATGGTGAGTATTGTCCTTGTTTGAATCTTCTTCTATATTTGCTTTTATGTTCAAACTGGTTAAAAGCATCCAGCCTGATCTAGGGGAGGATGTCCCTGATGATTACAGGGTGGGTGGACTAGATGACCTTTGAAGGTCCCTTCCAACCTGAAACATTCTATGATTCTATGATCAAGAATCAAGAAGAATCAAGAATCAAGAAGGTTGGAAGAGACCTCAAAGATCATCGAGTCCAACCTGTCACCCTACACCTCATGCCTATCTAAACCATGGCACCAAGTGCCACGTCCAATCCCCTCTTGAACACCTCCAGGGATGGTGACTCCACCACCTCCCTGGGCAGCACATTCCAATGGCCAACCACTCTCTCTGTGAAGAACTTTCTCCTCACCTCCAGCCTAAACCTCCCCTGGCGCAGCTTGAGACTGTGTCCTCTTGTTCTGCTGCTGGTTGCCTGGGAGAAGAGACCAAACCCCTCCTGGCTACAACCTCCCTTCAGGTAGTTGTAGACAGCAATGAGGTCACCCCTGAGCCTCCTCTTCTCCAGGCTAAACAGTCCCAGCTCCCTCAGCCTCTCCTCATAGGGCTTGTGCTCAAGGCCTCTCCCCAGCCTCGTTGCCCTTCTCTGGACATGCTCCAGCAATTCAACATCTTTCCTAAACTGAGGGGCCCAGAACTGGACACAGTACTCAAGGTGTGGCCTAACCAGTGCTGTGTACAGGGGTACAATGACCTCCCTGCTCCTGCTGGCCAAACTATGCCTGATGCAGGCCAGGATGCCATTGGCTCTCTTGGCCACCTGGGCACACTGCTGGCTCATGTTCAGGCGGCTGTCAGTCAGTACCCCCAGGTCCCTTTCTGCCTGGCTGCTCTCCAGCCACTCTGACCCCAGCCTGTAGCTCTGCATGGGGTTGTTGTGGCCGAAGTGCAGCACCCGGCACTTGGACTTGTTGAATGCCATCATGTTGGACTCTGCCCATCTGTCCAGCCTGTCAAGGTCCCTCTGCAGAGCCCTTCTACCTTCTAACAGATCAACACCTGCTCCCAGCTTGGTGTCATCTGCATATTTACTGATGATGGACTCAATCCCCTCATCCAGATCATCAATAAAGATATTGAACAGGATGGGGCCCAGCACTGATCCCTGGGGGACACCACTAGTGACAGGCTGCCAGCTGGATGTGGCACCATTCACCACCACTCTCTGGGCTCGGCCCTCCAGCCAGTTCCTAACCCAGCGCAGAGTGCTGCTGTCCAAGCCACAAGCTGCCAGTTTGGCCAAGAGTTTGCTGTGGGGGACAGTGTCAAAGTCCTTGCTGAAGTCCAGGTAGACTACATCCACAGCCTTTCCTACATCCACCAGGCTGTCACCTGATCATAGAAGGAGATCAGGTTGGTGAGGCAGGACCTGCCCTTCCTAAATCCATGTTGGCTGGGCCTGATTCCTTGGCTATCCTTCAGGTATGCAGTGATTGCCCCCAAGACAATCTGCTCCATGATTTTCCCTGGCACTGAGGTCAGGCTGACAGGCCTGTAGTTCCCAGGTTCTTCTGTTCGTCCCTTCTTGTGGATGGGTGTCACATTGGCCAGTTTCCAGTCTTCTGGGACCTCTCCAGTGAGCCAGGACTGGTGGAAAATGATGGAGAGAGGCTTGGCCAGCTCATCTGCCAGCTCTTTCAGCACCCTAGGATGAATCCCATCAGGTCCCATGGACTTGTGAATATCCAAGTGACTCAACAAGTCTCGAACTAATGCCACATGGATTTCAGGAGTACAACACTGCTCCTTGACCCCATCAACCAGCTCAGGAGGCCAGTTATCCTGAAGTCCTCCTGCCTTACTGTTGAAAATGGAGGCAAAGAAGGTATTTAGAATCTCAGCCTTCTCCTCATCACCATAGGCCCTTTATAACTCTGTTGGAAAGCTGAATTTCAAGGTAATTTTCAGTCAAGGAATTACACAAAACGTGTTCAAGGAACATACTGTTTGGGTTTTCACAGAGGCAGTGCACGGCATCTCTGGCTGTTCTCTCAGTCGTATGTTTTAAGCTTTTTGTCCAAAGTAAAAAGACAATGCAGACAAAATAGCATCAAATTAACTCTTGAAAAAACATGTACTGCTCAGAGAATCACTGCTGTTGATGGAGGAAATAGGCAGCAGTAGAGTCTTGCTCCTTTTAAGGAGAGGACGAGAGGCCTTAACAGACATTGCCCAATTTAATTTATTTTCCTCAAGCATTTACATAAAATCAATTCTGATCATGATACTGGTCCGAAGATGCTGCAAACTCCTATGCTCAACCTTTCTACTTGACTCAAAATGTAAAGAATGGGAATCCTCATAAGAAAGCCTCATTAACTTGAGATTTGCAGATGAAATTTGATTTGGACCTCAGTCTCAAGTTTGTAGACAAATCACACAGCTCAATATACGTGAGAGTAAGGGAAATGAGTGGTAGGATGGTTGTAACACTGCAGAAGGCCTCATACTCCCTAATAAAGAACTTTGCTAACCTTCAACATAAATTAGACAGCTGTAACTTTGAAGTACCTGCCCAGTGCCCATGAGGATTTTAGCACTCCAGAATAATGCCATTGTTACCATGAGCTTAAAATGGAGAATGATGACAATCTTTTCCCACATCTTTCTCACACAGAAGACTTACTAAGTGGTTGGTTTTCCTAAATTTTAAACATTTTCAAGTAATTTAATGTAATTTCCAGTGAGTGCTGGGATATATTTGAACACTAAAAATAGAGGGAAATGAAGAGTGTCTTCTATTTAAAGTTTAAAATTGTGTTTGAAACTGATTGAAATGTCTGCTGGCACCACCAAATTTGCTCTTTATATGTAATGTATTTCTAATTGCTGTTTCTTAACAAATGCTATACACTTTTAACAGGCCAGGAGAATTACTCCTCTAAGTTATGGAGACAGACTGAGTTTGGTTGAGAGGCATTCTCCTATAAGAGCTCATATTCTATTTGGATGAGTAGTCTTTTCCCTGGAATGTAGATTTGTGTATTAAGTGGATGCTTCTTCAGACACTAAATCCAAAGAGCTTGCTGTTATCCCATACACTTTCTGGTCTACTGATAAAGTATCTTTTAATCAGAAAGCCATCAGCACATTTCAAATTCAAGCCTTTTGTATTGTCAGTGCGTAGCAGGAAGACACAGAAACTGTGAGCAGTAAACAAAGAGTGAACATTTATAAAGATTTATAACCATCTGTCTGCAAGGGATTTTACCAATCAGCACAAATGGTCACTATCTTTTTCTGTCTGAATGTTCTGTCTTGTAGCAACCTGAAGTCTTTTCATATAGTAAGAAGCATTTCAATCTAAACCAAACATCTTTCACTGTAAATTTTCTTTCCTCACTGAAGAATATAGAAATTACTATAAACTGAAACTCCTGTTGCACGTTCTTGTATTTGTTGAATGCACAGGCCAAAATGTTGTCATTCACTAAACATGTTGGGAGGGGTTAGGAGGAGAATCTGGTTTTAATTTATGATTTCCGGAAGACATAAAAGGCATGGCAAATGTTCAGTGTTTATTTAACTAAAGCTTATCAAAAGAGATGAAAGCAGATTATTTCTGACCATCTTTCTCATGAAGTCAATGTGAAACTTTTGTCAGTTTCCCCTTGTCCTTAGGTTCTGTTCCTGAGACTTTGAAAGATTATGGTTTTTTTCAGGATATCGTGTAGGCTTAGGTGTCTCTCAATAGAATCATAGAATCAGTTAGAGTTGGAAGGGACCACAAGGATCATCTAGTTCCAACCTCCCTGCCATGGGCAGGGACACCTCACACTAGATCAGGCTGGCCAGAGCCTCATCCAGCCTGGCCTTAAACACCTCCAAGGATGGGGTCTCAACCAACTCCCTGGACAACCCATTTCAGGCTCTCACCACTCTCGTGGTGAAGAACTTCTTCCTTACATCCAGTCTGAATCTCCCCATTTACAGCTTTGTTCCATTCCCCCTAGTCCTATCACTACCTGGTATCCTAAAAAGTCCCTCCCCAGCTTTCTTGTAGGTCCCCTTCAGATACTGGAAGGCCACAAGAAGGTCACCTCGGAGCCTTCTCTTCTCCAGACTGAACAGCCCCAACTCTTTCAGTCTGTCCTCATAGGAGAGGTGCTCCAGCCCTCTGATCATCCTGGTGGCCCTTCTCTGGACACGTTCCAGCATTTCCATATCCCTCTTGTAATAGGGGCTCTAGAACTGGATGCAGTACTCCAGGTGGGGTCTCACCAGAGCAGATTAGAGGGGGAGAATCACCTCCCTTGACCTGCTGGTCACACTTCTCTTGATGCAGCCCAGGATCTGGTTTCCTTTCTGGGCTGCAAGTGCACATTGACAGCTCATGTTGAGCTTCTCATCTGCCAGCACCCCCAAGTCCCTCTCCTCAGGGCTGCTCTCCAGCCAGTCACTGCACTGTTATATTGCTCATCAGCTTTGCGTACTTATGAAGGAATATGATAACATTTAGCTGGACTCTTCTTTTACACAAAGAAAATAATAATGCTAGAACATAAGAGGGGTTGGAAGGGACTGTTTCTTTTCTATACTGAACACCTGCATCACAAGAAGTTTCTAATATTAAGAAACTAGTAGGTAGAACCTCAGAGAAAATTCAGAGATTAAATCCATGGCTTGATTTGTTCACATGTTGAGATAAAGGTAACCATGTCAGACCCAGGCCTGTCTGTATTGCCAGTGCTAAATGTCTATGTCTTTTAGAAGAGCACACTTAAAAGCAAAACCTTTGGAATCTTTAAAGCATGCTGCTTCTAGCCAGTCCTAGTACAAGCCTGACAGATGAGATACAAAATTCTTCCTTCAAGTTTCTTCTTCCCATGTTAGTGTTGTGATTAAATTATTTTTATTATAGAATCCTCCTAGTCACCTCTAAATTTTCCTTAGTAAGTCCCAGATGATTTCAATTTTTTTACTCCCTGTTGTAGACAAAGAAGAATACATTTCATTTCCTCGCTGTCAAAATGTGGAAAGGAGGCTTTGCAGATGAATTAATCAATGTGGAGAAACTAGATCAAAGAAAAATGTGATATGATGTGTTTTTATACCTTGTAATTAAGACTCCTAACATTCTTAGCTATTGAAGAAAGTGAATAAACTTGGTTTGCTTTACTTTGAATAAAACAAAAAATTAATTTTCTATATTTATCTATCTTTCTGTCAATTCAGATAAAAAAGGCAATGGACAGTTCCTGAACATGTACAAGTTGGTACCTAGTTCCCAAACACAGGTATGCAAAACAGTCTTGTTTTGTTTGGTTTTGTTTTGTGCCATATTTGTATTTTTTATGGTCAGATTTTTGCTTCTCCATTAAAGCATGAAAGACATTGTGGCCACAAATGAACAATATTTAAAAAAAAACTCTTCAATCCAAGACTAGATAACTGTCTGGAGAAGTGTTTATGCATGTGGATTGATGAAATGATAGAGAACTGTAGCTGAGATAATTCCATATGATGATTCTGGTTTAACAGTGATGAAGCTGATGATTTCTCTGTGTGCATTCCAAACGTTAAAATTTTCTTATTCCTTTGTGCTAGTCAGGTTTGTTACCTGGTGATATTTGTGGTGGTCTTTTCACCTTGTGATAAGGTAGTGTCATTATTTTATAGACTAATGTTGTGTATACTTGGATTTTCTAAAATCCTAAGTAGTCTCACTGAATTCTTTGATAGTTCTCGGATGTCAGGTGAGTGTCTGCAGAACCAGACGCTGGAAAGAACAATTTGCTTATCAAGATTGCTAGTCATTTCATTAAATCCTTCCAAGTGGCAAAGTAAAATTTTTCACTGTTTCATCAAAACATTTCTTACTTTCGTCTATTTTTCTTTTATTTTTTTTCTCATCTGGCATTTGTCATAACAAGCAATCATGAGTTGATTTCATATATTCATGGATTCACGTACACATACTCTTTCACATCCTAGAGGTGAAGCAGAAATGAAGGATCTGTAGATCAAAACTATTAACAGACTAGTTTTAATATAGTGAAAATAGATAAGTTATTCATAACCTCTAACCATTATCTCTTCTACTATGAGATTAAATTGGCTTCTTCATGTTTACTTCCCTTGATTTTTCCTCAAAGCACAAGTTTCAGCCTTTAATCTTTTGCATTCTTTTTAGTTCAGTTTGTTTTAAAGTTTTGGGTATTTTTAAGTTGTTTTTTTAAGTTGCTTTAAGATAGTGCATGCCTGAGGTAAGCTATGGGATAACTTCCCAAGAAAGGTTGTAGAAATCCTTATTACTTCAGACATTTTAAAAGGTTAACCTGTGAATCATGATTATTATAAGGGAAAAATGCATTCTCTTCTGTCTCTGATGTTTTCCAAGTGTTTTCATGGTAGGAAATGGTCATGTACGGTTTCTCATTGTTCAGTTTTCATATTGTACAATATTGTTAACAATCTGTACTTGCCAGACTTGGCATTGCTTCAGTAATCAACCCAATTTTCCTGTAGGAATAATTAGGTGTTCATTTAGGACAGTAATACTTCAATTACGGTACTACACATAGAGTTAGAGCAGTGTAATGCTTAGGTTATTTGAAAAATACTCGTCTCACATTGAAGAGAAAATGTTTTATCTGTGAATTATATGAAGCCAGTTGATTAGATATTCAGGAAGGTGCTCATCTCATGTTGTTGATGAAATCAACTTCAGTGTTCCTCTCATTGGTCCCACAAGCATCTTTAAAGGTACACATGACAACCCAAGACCAGGTAATTCATTCTAGCATATGGAGGACAAACTGAGATCTTTTACTCATTTTAGCAAACCCTGTGTTCCAGGGCCTTGACTTGGTTATGCAGCTTCTGTGGAAGTAGGGATTCTGCAGGAGAAGTCCTGAAAAAGAGAGCTAAAACAGTTTTCTTAACATTTGCACAGCTTAAATGTGAAAGGAGGACTGGAGCTAATGCCTATTCCTTTTTGTCAGCTTCACAGGGCTTAGGTCCAGTACTGCTTTATCCACAGAAACATCAGAAAAACATTCTGCAGATCATTCTAAAAATTCTCTTATCATTCTCACTTTGATGATGCAAAAAGCCATAAAACTAAGGCTGGGAAGCTCTTAAGTTTACATTATTACTTCAGTTTCCACAGAATTAGGTGGAGTATGTTTCAGAGGTGCAATTGTGTCCTCAGTGCAAAGCCAGAAGCAGTGTTATTTAGACCAAGATTTGTTTGTGCCTTATTTTGCTCCAAAGACACAACTGGCTCATGTCAGCATGGTCCTAACTCTTCTCTGTAAAGAGATATTTTTACAGACTGTTTATTAAAGCATCATTATCAGTCCATCCAGTCATACTGCCCTTTCAACACTGGTCACATATCAGCTTGTGTTTTTTTTGGCAGGTTCATCCTTTAAGTCTGACTAAGCTCCTGGGGCTGTGTGAGCTACAGCTAATGAGAGAAGGGAAGAAAAGGAGAGCTGTAGAGACGGTCATTCTTTTCCCTTCACAAACAATAGGTGGTGGTAGGGTGGAGAGAATGCAATAGAAACGTATTTCCTCTTCTGTCTGATTATGTTCCTGTAATTTCATATCTTCCTGAAAGGTGGGGTCCCCTTTGATCTTTCCAGCCAAAAAGCAGGACTGATAGCTTCTGTTATTTGTTAAAATCTAGAAGAAAGCATGCCTGTTCTTCCAGAGCTTATTCAATCCAGGTTGACCCTAATGCTTCCTTGAGGAGTCTCTTGCCTGTATGCCAGTTATTTGTGGCTCTTTGGAGTATTGGAATACCTTGCACACAAGTCTTATGAGGAACACCTGAGGGAGCTAAGGTTGTATAGTCTTCAGAAGAGGAGGCTAAGAGGAGAACTCATTGCCCTCTACATCGCCCAACTACTTTCTGCTCAAGATCTGTGAAGAATTTTTAAAGGTATAGCCTAAAACTACCACAATACCTCAAAGGAGCTTGGAGGGAGGTGGGGCTCAGTCTCTTTTCACATGCAACAAGTGACAAGACCAGGGAAAACAGCCTCAGCTTGTGCCAGGAGAGACTCAGGTTGGATATCAGGAAAAATTTCTTGACAGAAAGGGTTATCAAGCATTGGAACAGGCTGCCCAGAAAGCTGGTGGAGTCACCATCCCTGGAGGTATTTAAAAGACGTGGATGTGACACTTAGAGATGTGCTTTAGTGGTAGTGGTGGGATTGCAAGGTGAGTGGTTAGACTTCACGATCTCAGAGATCTCTTCCAACCTCAGTGGTTCTGTGGTTTTATTATTCTAAGAGAGGAAGAAAAGACAAGTGTCTCTTAAAGTAATGTTGCCATATGCCGTTTGACAGAATGTCTGAGAATCTCATAGGTAATATGCCACGGGTGCAAGGTCAGAAATTCAAATGCATGACTTACGGTACACCTTCCATCTTTGATTTTCCTCAGAAATTAAGAAATGCCATATTTGCCATTTTCCTTCACCCATGGAGATTCCACAGCCTTTTTAATAACTACTGTTCCTGATACCTATATGTTACTATATTTTGTTTGGAGAATGTGGTGAATAGTGCCATTCTTACAGATGGTATGCTGACATTTTTGAAACAGTTTGTCCAAGCAGTAAATTTTACTGCACATAGAAATGTCTAAAGTAGCCACTTTTTGGAGACTGAGAAGAGAGGACTCATAACATGGTGAAAGATTTTTAAGTGCAACACTTGCAGAGTCATGCAGGTCAGTGGTAGAATTTCAGCAGCTGTGGAATGCGGATTTTATGCCAGTCATTCATCTTTGAGTGAGAAACTAAATTCTGAATGTATTTTAATGTATTTAGCATTTTCACATTGATGTCATTAAAATCATCCATTGTTATTCAACAAAGGACAGATGCTCTTCTCAATATAAGCACCTTATCATGATAATAATCTTGATAAGTAGTTCTGCATTGCAGTTACACACGTACTCAGTGCAACTTGAGAGATGTCTATTTGATTGTCGGGCTTCTAATGAGAAATAAAATAAAATCAACACCTTCTGATAAATGCACTTCATATTTTCTTCAAAACCTGACCATCTTCAACACAGCTTTTTCGACTAGACAAAACAGAAGTGTAAACCTCATTTGTAATAAAGGAAAAATAGTAGGCAATCAAAGAGGAAGATTATTTTGTGTTGAACATTAATGGCAATGATTGACACTTCCAGTTAATTTCAAACCATGTTCATGCCAATGCAAAACAGTTATTAGGTAGCAGAAAGTGATGGCTTCCATGGAGTAAGCAGCCTCCATCTATTTCATTGAGTAAAAGTGCCATCTTGCTGAGATTCCTTTCCTTCATCTTCGTAGATTTTTCTGTGTGTTTGATGTGTACTCAACCACTGCTTTTAAAGCTTTCTAAAAAAAAAAAAAAAAAAAAAAAGGATTGAACAGACTATAGCTATCCTTGGGTAAATAATCAAAGCTTTGTCATCAAATGCTGAATTTTCATGCAAGAGTTCTTTCACATGAAGTAGACCAGATATCACAAAGTTCAAAATGAACATTTACTGATTTTGACTTTAATGCTATACATTTAACAAAGAAAGGTACTTGTATTAGTTATTTACTTTCTTGTAGGGCAGATATAACAAAATTTAATAATTCCACTTTTATTGTATGTAGAATTTTTATATTGCTGGTGTTACAGTCTACCTCCTCTCATCTCCTAATTGTGCTATTAAGCTTTCATGTCTAGTAGTGAATACTGGTTAATAGACTTTGGGATGAGCTGGTTTGTTCCTTTGAATAAATACATGGTCCATTCATGTGTTCCATATTTTTGTGTTAATAAAATGCTGAAAAAGAGTCCCACTTAGGCAGAAAAGTAATCTGGATCATAGAAAATTGAGCAGCAGAGAAGTCCGATGATTCAGCATAAAAATTTGAGAACGTGGGTGGATGGCCAATTATACTTCAGAAACAATTTCACCAAATAAAATGTCTCTGGGTTAGTCTTCTTGAAGCAGATGATGGACCCAAAAATGCAGATAACATACAAATAGTTCTGGAATAGTTTCTGTTCTGAATAAGGTATTCCCCAGAATATAATTCTAACCTGTGACCAAATTTGTAATTTTGTATAT
Organism: Indicator indicator; assembly: GCF_027791375.1. Classification (NCBI taxonomy): domain Eukaryota; kingdom Metazoa; phylum Chordata; class Aves; order Piciformes; family Indicatoridae; genus Indicator; species Indicator indicator. Next base: position 85,859,697 of record NC_072010.1, read on the forward strand.
TTGATATGTTTTGTTGTAGTTTAACTTCAGCTTTTCTTAGCTTTCTGGACTACTTCCCAGCGACTGCTCAAAGATTCTTAAAAGAAAAAAAAAAAAAGAAAAAAGATTGGGAAATCCTAAGATTTCAGATACTGTGTTTTTATGAAGCAAAACATCTCAGGCTGAAAAAAGGAAATCAAAATGCAGTATTACTCTACTAGCCCATGGGAATTGAAGCAGCAGTGTAACCTCCAGTGAGCAGGGCCTGAGCCATATCCAGTGTTAACTTGGGGCAGGCGTGGTGTTGGATTAGAGCCCTTTGCTTTTGTTACTAAGAAAGTTCAAATACTATTCTGGCAGTTATCCCAAGGCTTTTTTTTTTTTCCTCCCTCCCTCTTCTCTCAGCTTACACTGCGTGATAATAAGAAGTTGGTCCCAGTCACAATAATCAAACAAGGTAAATTTGCATTTTTTTTTAATTGATTCTTATGCTCTGCAAGAGCAATTTAAAATTAAAATATCCAGAAATTCTGGCTCATGCGAATGTCATGAAAGTTTCATTTTAGAATGAGTAGAGCCTTATGAATGATCATATCCTTTAATTAAAAATGCTATTAAGTTGTTTCTATCTCTGTTAATAAAATTAGATATTACACTGCATTATAAACAACAACTTAGTTGACTCATTGAATGAATACAAGTCAGTTCTGATTTTTGCTAGTATGCATTCCTTGTCACTGGATTGTCTGGGTATATTGGTCTCCCATCTGTGCATAACTGGGTAAGGCAGGCATGAAGGGCAGCAGTATGGGTAAGTTTCATGCTAACAGACTTTGTTGTGGGTATCTTCAGCTGAATCATTGACTTAGACTCCCTCCTGTTCCTTTTCCTGGTGAGTGGAGATATCTTGAGGAGGGTAGATTTAGAATGGATATTAGAAAGAAATTCTTTACAGTGAGGGTGGTGAGACACTGAAACAGGTTGCCCAGAGAGATTGTAGATGGCCCCCCCCCTCCCTAGACGTGTTCAAATCCATGTTGGATGAGGCCTTGAATGTCCAACATGGTCTAGTGGAAGGTGTCCCTGCCCATAGCAGGAAGGCTGGAACTAGATGATCTTTCAGGGCTATTCCAACTCAAGCCATTCCATATGTTTCTATCCCTCTATGATCATTTTGGTTTTAGAAATGCTTGTTTCTGTCTTGTAGTGAGAGATAGTATAGTAGTGTAATCTTTGAAAATTAACAACTTAAAGACAGATGATAGAAAACAAGCTGCAGATTAAAACTTGCTAAATTGAAATAATATTATTTACATTTTTATGTAACAAAAATCAAGCAATTTGTCTTTGGAGATAGTTCACAGTTCAGGAATAGGAAAACACTGCAGGGTGCTTTGAAAGCAAAATGCTGTAGTTGCCATTAAAATATGACTGTACAGGCATTTACTTCATATGCACATTTTTTGAAGACTTCTGAATGTGAGATGGTCTGGGACTGACCCTATATTAACATAAATACAGAATGTAATTTTTCACCAAGGATATAAAACTAGTATGCCAGGGGAAATAGATGCACAATTAAGAGATGATGTAGAGGAAACACAGTTTGCAGTCCCTTAAACTGAGTGTAAATCCAGAAAAGATTAAGATGGTGTCCTCATCTCCAGTTATTAAGTTGAGGGAACACTTTTGGGATGATGAAGCTTGCCTCAGGTATGGTTTTTTGGGGTGGTTAAATTATTTGCTAATATCTCTGTGTTCTCTCTACAGTCATACAAAATCGGACACAGTCAAAAACTGCAGACAGTTCTTCCCTGCCAGGAGCAATATTAGGTGACTAGAACTTTGTTTATTTATTCCCTCATCTTTGGCTGAAAATTAAAATCTTGTAAACAGTTTTAATTCTCTTAGTCTAGGTAGTTCTTTCCTTGAGTATCAAAGGATATTTTGCAGCTGGTGCAGACGTGGTACAGACAATTCAAGAGTGATGTAGCCCAAGGTTATTAGAGTCATTGTTTCTAAAAGAAGATACTGTCACTGTTTAAGCCAAGAAGTTCTTTCATACTTCAAGTTCTATGGTAAAAATCTTACTGAGATGAAGAATTGCTGCTTTGGGTTTTTTTCGAAGGAAGTACAATCAAATAACCATCTACAGGCACAAACCTGCACTCGTGTATTTGGCTATAGTGATACTTACAATAACCTTCCTGGCAATTAGAGCTTGATATTTGATCTTGGGGCTTAACTCTTTCCCTCAAGACATTCAGTGTCATGCTTTCTTTTCTTGTTTGGATACATAATACTGACTTAGAACAGAAAGATAAGCTTAGTATAATGAACTACAGATCAGCCTGAAATGAAGAGGAAAGGTTCACTGTAACATGTACCTTGTGAACCGAATTCAGGAAGGTGTTTAGTCCTTTATGTATCAGGAAATACTCTGTATAATTACCTAACTTTGATGTAAGTTTGCTTTGTGTGACTTTTAATGCACGAATTTGAATCAAACAGATATTCACTAACTACGTTTGGTGTGGAGGCTTTTTGGACCACCATTCAGAATGCCCAAATACCTGTGTACTCCAGTACTCGAGGGTTGTGTGCTCCAGTATTGAATCTTTTTCAGCTATGATTGGTCTTGAAATGATGGTGATATAGCGACTGCTATAAAGGGAAAATAGCACCAAATGGGAGTGATAACTGCTGACTAGAACTAGGTCATTTCCCAAATACTCAAGCTAAGCTCCCAGTGGTTCAGTAGCAGTTGTTCACAAATCTCAGAGGCCAGCCTCTATATTTTTAATCTCTTCTGGAATTAATGGCACACTTCTTTCTCTGCAGTGCACCTTATTGTTCCAGGTCTTAATGAAACTCAGCAGAAACTTCCTCCCCTCCTGACAATAGACGACATACCTCAAGCATCCAGGAAAAAACTGGGTAAGCAGAAATGAACAGAGCTTGTGTTTTTGGGCAGTATCAGAAGCGTAGTGATGTGAGATCATCCATTCATGCATTTCTTTTATTCTCTTTTTTTATTCTCTTTGTCTAATCAATGGTTATCTTGGACTTATAGGGATTCATAGAAATTCATTTATTTTAAAACATCTGAACAGGTTTTTGAGGTATTTTGCAGCCATTTAAAAGAATATACATTATCTTTGGTCCATAGAGGGAAGGAGAGAAAGCAGTCACTTCCATGGTCTTCAGGAATTTTGTTTTGTTTTACAATGTAACTTGTTTTATTCATAGATTTTATACTTTAATAAATGTCTTTTAAAATGGAAGCTTATGTGTCTATTTGGAAGATTAGATTTTCAGTGAATTTTAGTTTTATGAGTTGTGGCTTGAGTATATGAGAGAAATTGTTTCATGAACAGATTATTTTTTATTACCTGTAATTAAATCTATGCGAAAAAAATGGTTGCCAGAAATTAGAATGTTCCAGTACAAATTTCCTGTGTATCTTGTGAATACAGAAACCTTCAGGAAAAAAGATAAATTGATACTTTTGTTCAAGATCTGTAAACCAGTATGTCATCTGCAAATAATGCAGTCATGGGAAATACAGCTATGTTTTAAAACCTTAATAATTCCCCCAGTGCATCTTTCACAGATCCCTTGAGTACAGTTCTGGAGCTGTTGACTTTTGGCTTAGCTACTCTTGATTCTTAATTTCAACTCTGAACAACTGGATCGTATTTTTGCCTTTCTTGTTTCTGCTTTGTTTAATTTATTCTGTCTCTCCATTGATGGCTATGGCTTGCTTTGCAGTGAGAAAAGAGTAGTGCTTATTCCTGTTAAGATATTGTGTATGTGTAAGAGTACAACTACATTTGAATATTTTTGAGTTAAAGGTATGTTTGGACTAAGTATTTGTCATAAACCTACTAAGTTTTCTTTTTAACAATAATCCAGGGGGGAAAAGAACAACCCCCAAAACAAACAAACAAAAAACCAACCAACTGAAAAAACTCCAAACCAACACAAAATATTACATTAATTCTCTGTGGACAAGACACAAAAAAAACAAAACCAAACCAAAACAATTAAAAAAAAAAAAAAACACAACCACAAAACACCCCAACCAAACAGAAAAAAAACAAACCAACCAACCAAAAAAGCCCCAAATCCCAGGTGTACTATTCAAGTCAAAATTAATTAATTTCCCTATATATACTGCTGGAATATCTTTATATCTGTTGGAATAGACTATCAACACATGACTGCAATTGTTAGAAGTAATATAAAGAAAATAAGGACATGACCAGGTTGACAGTTCCCTTGTATTTGAAATTTTATGAGACTATTCTCATACAACTCTTAGAACTATATTACATGCTGAATTTTGAAAAGCTTTTTTTGCTGTTCATGCTCAAATGCTGGACAAATGAAAAGCACTGAAAACTATTTTGCACTGTGAAAGTAAAAGCATTAAATTCTTTTCTGTAAGTTTTATTTTTTAGGGATCTTTTAATGAGCACTTAATTTAGCTAGGCAGATGCTTGTACTGTTTGTGCAGTGGAAGTTCATTGATTCCTAAAGGTATCCAGCTTCTTATATGCATTCATGTTAGCTTACTTTGGCAAACTGAAGTGGGACAGAAATAAATCTGTACTAGAACAAAACAGATACAGATTTGCAATTACTCTCTAATGTCTTTGTCTTTAGCTAAGAACGAAACTCGAGTATGGCCTGCTGAATCCAAAACACCAGAAGTTCAAGAAATCACACAGTCCTTCCCAGGTAATGAAAATGTTGGTTTTAGAAATTCTGTAAAATCTTTGCCACATATATAAACTAAAATTAAACCCATCTTTGTGTTGCTTAATCTGCACTTAAAGGCAGTAGTTGGAGAATGAGGATAATGTAGCTGAGTTAGTAGCCCTGAGTGGTAGATGTGGATAAAAATTTGAATCCGATTTTGGAGGAAAGTTGTCAGGTGTTACAATTGTTAAGTTTATAAAACCATGTAGATCTAGAAACTATATTTTTATGGGGCACTGGATACCTTGAAATTGTGAAAAGCAGCAAAACAGGTCTCTTGGTGATGCACCTGGAACTTCAAAATCCCATGTTATTTACAAAGAAGAAAACTACAGGTAAAAGCTTGCTTGTGCAAGACACATGCATGAGATAAAGATGGAACAGTCACAGTAACAAACTCTATTTTGGAGATGCATTGAAAATCAGTTTTGAACACATCCTCTCTGTGGACTTACTGGTCCTGATAGAGTAAAGAGGCACTGCTCACATACATGGGAAGGGAATATAAAATTTGATCCTAAACTCATATTCACTATTATCTATCTGTGAAATGTATGTTTCCTTGTATATTTAAAGTTTTTGTTGTCTACTTGTGACTGAAAAGGATCTCTTTTTTTTAAAAGGACACACTCAGGTGCTAATTTCACAAACTGTTAAAAATAGGAAGTAAAATTTTAAAACTCACAAGATTTAGTGCTTACATTTGCTTAGGAAAGAGATTAGTGGAACACAGACAGACTATCAAGCTGTGTAAAAAGTATAACACTATAATTTACATTTCCAATTTGAGAGCAAAAAGGTTGAAGAGAGCTAAATTGTTTAGAGTTAAATGATGAAGAGTCACTTTCCACCCACGTTATCAACATACATTTTGGAGTTGCTTAAAGTTGGCATACATCTGTCTTAATTCTCTCGAGTCTGGATTTTATCTTATAACTGACACTGAAATCTTGATTCTGCTGTCATTAGAGACAAGAGTTGGCTTCAGCTAACTTCTTTGTTGAAAGGGAGAAAGGATGATTGAACAGTGGCAAGACTTTAAAATGGAAAAAGAACTTGAGGAAACAGCGAAGCAAATGTTTGCTTTGGTTTAGTTTGGTCATATTATATGATATTGCTGACATTATTCCCCCCATGAAGTATTTCTTGGCAGGCTGAAATGGCATATCACATTCTTCCTTTGACATCACGGGATTCGCACAAATATTGCCTTTAAACATGACTGTGTTTATTTTACTCCTTAAGTATATCAAAGATAACATTATAGATTAGGGGCTGAGCTCCTGGAAAGCTGCTCCATGGAGAAAGACCTTGGAGTCCTGGTGGGCAATAAATTATCCATGGGACTGCAATGTGCCAAGAAGACCACTGGTATCCTGTATGTGTAATTAACAGCTTGCTTTTAACTGAAAATGTGTGGATACTTTTAAAAACTGTAAGCATTTTTCCCCCTTTTTTTACAGTTTGAGAGTTCTTCTGGAATTAAATTCTGCAATTAGTTTACTAAATTATTACTAAATTATATGCCTTGTCCAAGTAACTGCAGAGCAAGCAACTTATAAATATATTTTGTAGAACTTTGCCATTTTGTGAAAGGGAGAACTAAATGCATAAACTTAGTACTTGACTCTCCTGCAAAGTCCTAGTCTTTAGTCTTGCATTCATCAAAAATACATCATTCTTTGTGCTGTGATTTATTGGTTAATCAAGTAAACAGTGTGAAATCTGGCACCAGAACTGGTGTAAGACAGGGGGAAGACAAAAATCCATCCATTCTGTTTCCTTTGTTTTGTGTTCTGTATCTATGTAATTTATATAATTTATGTTAGTGTACCTGGCATGCAATAACTCTAACCATAATTGTCACCATCTCTAGACATAGCCCAGAATTAGGTGTTTAGGAAGGTAGAGAGTGTGTTTGATTATATGTTATAATAATTGGCAAGTTACAACTAAATATATTCTTATTGCTAACACACTGAAGTATTTAGAATCATGTTTGCTTCCCACTTCATGCTTTCTCTGTGGTTTTGCTTCCATGTCTCTTTTTCTCTGGTGACTGTACCTTTCAGTCATTCTTTGCTGATCACACCAGTGTCTCACATTAAGGTGTATGTCACACTGTTCACATGAAAGAATGTGTTCATTGTGATTAAACTATTTCAGCTGAAGGGGGTGGGGGTGGGGGGGAAGTAGAAAGTGGCAGTAAACAGGGAAATTAAGTCACTACTGTAAGAGGAAAAAAAAATTTCTTAGAGTGTGATTTCTGTCTAGTGATTGCATATGCAAAAATTACCTGAATGCTTAAGCATCTGAGACAGACTTGCACAAGGAAATTACACAACAGATCCCAGATGAAGACAAGAACTTAAACAAGAGAGCAGGACATGGACCTGGTCCTCTGCAGCAGGTCCAGGGGAAGGCACTTCTCTTGCAATGACAGTGGGGTTGTGCAGCCTGGGGAAGAGCAGGTTCCATGAAGACTGTAGAGCAGCATTTCAAAATCTGAAGGGGACCTATAGGAAGGCTGGGGAGGAATTGTTTAGAAGGAATAGGCTCCACTTCATTATATTTCCTTTGGAGCTTCCCTCTTTGAAAAACATACTGGATTCTTTGTGTAAGACATAGCAAATATTTGCTGCTGAAGGTTTAAGGACTGGTGCCAGAAGTGGCAACAGAATGCTGATTTAAAAGAAGCTGTGTGCTGAAGCAGCTGTTGTGTGATCAGTCATGCAAGAAGGGAAAAACAGTCTGAGACATTTCAGCAAATGTACTGTCTGAAAGGCTCCAGGAGCTGAGCTGCTCTTGTATTCCAGTGGGTCTTTGTCAAAGGGTGTGTTTTGCGTTATGATGTGGGTTAGTAACTTTTTTGAGTATTTGTCAGCCAGGTATCCCATCATTTTCTTAATTTCAGGCTTTCCCTCCCTTGGTATGCACTTCTATGGAAACACTGGTTAGTAAGCTCTTTTCATGCTTTGTTTTTGCCAGGTTTGTTACAATGCTTTTTACTTACGACTAAGTTATTCTTAACACAGCAGGACAAATCCACAATGCTTCCTTTTCTTCCTTCAATATTTATTCAGTCTTTAAAACTATGCTGAATATACCTCAGCTTATCACTGCATTTTTTTTCTCTCAGTTGAATAAAGTGTGAATCTTTTTATTAACTTTACAGAGAGATTGGAGCTACTCGTTGGTTAGAAGTATCAGCACATTTGTCTATGACATGGAAAAAGTAGTTTACAAAAGAAGAACAGGTTATTTCTTTATGCTAAGGATTGTACCAAAAATTTATGAAAATAGATTTGTGAAATAGTGAATAGGCTTGAAATGAAAAGTGCCACCTGTGAATCCAAACTGGGGTTACAGTTCAGTAGAAATAATTCCTTTGTTACCATATCTCCCAAGTTCTCTTCCAATGTTCTAATGGCCCCTGGGATATAAGGTGTGAGATTGTTGCATCATGTGAGACTGCAACAAAATAAATGCAAAACATTGTGTAGACTTTAAATCTGAAAACAAATGTATTGATCATGATGGAGTCAAGCTGCTGCAGAAATTAATCAAGTGGCATAAAATGGTGCTAAGAAAAGCAGCAGGGTTTTCACAGTAGATTAAAAAAAAACCACCCTCAGAGGGATTTGAAATTAAATAAAGCTTTTTTCTTCTAGCTCAGGATGAGAAAAAACATGGACCTGAGGAATTTAAATCAACGCCTAAACCTGAATTGGTGCAAACTCAAAGCATACTGGGTAACTAATTTTGCTGCTTTTTACCATCTATGTACTTTAATTGCTTTTTTTGCCTCCAGCAGAATTTTTCTACTACTTACTGCATCCCTTACATGTTGACTCCAAAGGAAATCCTAATTAAAAATTTCTGATTCCTTTTCTGATTCCAGCAACCCATTCATGAAATGTAAAGCAGGGTGCTTCTGGCTCTGGCTGAACTGTGGCTGTTATACCTATGATCATTGCTAGCAGAGTTGACTGATCAATTTGATTTTATATTTCAAAGTAATGTTTTCCATCTGTGCAATCTGTATGATTGACATCACATAAAATATCCATCAGTCAAATTAACCTCAGTGATGGAACTGAAATAATTACCTGCCTGATTTTCTTCTGATGACAGGTTCATTTAGGTGGCCTCAACAGTGATGCAACAGGAATATTTTATATTGCATGTGACACGATATAATTGTATTTCTCCTGAAGGAAAAAAGAACTCCACCAGTATTCTCATAGAGATGTCTCAGGATGAGATGTCAGATCTAAATAGCAGTATTAGTTTTGTAATTTAGAGCCACACCTACTTACTCTTGTATTCAGAATTCTAAATGTTCATTTTGGTGCCTGTATATTCATCTCCAATCTGCAAAATTCTTATCACAAGTCTAAACATGAGGCTGTGGGTTTAAACATTTTTTTAAACAAACTTTGATTAGATTTTTCTAAAGAACAGTTGGCATACATACAGGGTGATGTATGATAAACTAAAAAGTCATCTGCATTTGCACAGGACTGAAATACAGATCTTCCCATGAAGAGGACTTCTACTGCTTCTCAATAAATATATTTTTACACAATCCTGTTGATTCATGTTAATGTCATGTTCTCTCTTTTCTCTTTTTTTCATTTCCAGTTGCAAGCAGATTTCCAGAATTTACTGAAGCTAAGCCGTCAGTCAATCTAATTTTGATTCTAACTTTTAATTAATTTTTTAAAACACAATTAACCTTGCCAGGAGTTTTGCAATGCTTTTAAGGATTAAAATATTATATTTAATCATGATTGGTCACTGCTTAATTTCAGACTAGGTTGTCGTAGTTGCTGATGGATGTTCATTATCAAATTCTTGGGATTGATGGATCTATATATTACTATTAGGACAAAGTTGATTTCAGTCATTCCACATATCTTTTTAAGTGACAAAGGTGTACTTGGGGTCTTTTTTTCTGGGTTGGAACTGCTTCATTTTTTCCTTTTTATTAAATACCATTCATTTCAGAAGGGAGTGGTTTATAAACCAAAATATAGATCCATACTGTGTCGTGTAATATTCTTAGTCAAGTAAAGCCTTGATTATTTCTTTTATCATAGCGACTAATGAAATACAGCCACTTCCTTCTGGATCCAGAATCCTTGACGCTCCAAAAAGTCCATTGACAGAACTTGGTAATTACTTTCTTTGTAAATTTGAGAAAAATTCAGTGGGTAATTATCTAATTATTTTGTTGTTTTTGTGGCTAGTAGGTTTTGATGCTTCTGATACAATGGTATCATTCTGTACATAAAATAAAGTAGCCATTAGGTTTCTCTTCACAAAATTTACAAATCTGTTCTTTCATTCTGGTTTTGCTTCATTGTCATAAGAGTATGGTCCAGATTAATATTTCATTTTAGAAAACAAAAACTCACGAGGCTATATAGAAATCCTTTATCTAGAAAATGATGATGGCAATGCATACTCAGCTAAAATCTGTACTCTTCGTTTTGTAATTTTCTTGGAAGTACTTCACAAGCTTCTGAGACTGACTATTTCACAGTTGGAGTTCTATTCCAGCCAACATCAGTTCTGTGGGGTTTCATGTAGTTTGCCAAATACTTGTATATTTGGTTAAAACAGTGCAGTAATTTGTAGACATTGTTGTAGTTTAAATATTCCTAGGTGTTTAATTTCTTCTACTTGTTTGGTGATGAACTTCGGGACACTTTGGAAAGGCCTGATGTTTGAGAAGTATGACACTGCACATTTTCAAAACAGTTTTGCCTATGTTAAGGTCAAAATGATAGGGTTAAAATTTTCTTATGGACAAAGAAGAAATACCCCTTTTCCTTCTTTATTTTTTAAAGTTATATGTATGTATTCTATGTTATGTGTACGTATATATGCCTAGACATTTGCGTATATGTCTATGAGTATATATGTATATAAAGACAAGAATTTATTGTTAGTGTAATGGAAATACTAGCAGTCTATCTAATCCAAAATCATCATTAGTCAAGATTTAACTCTTACAGTAAACCAAATAATATTAATGCAGGTAGAGTACTTACCTACAGACAAAGTTTCAGTAATAGCAGTAAGAACACATAAACTTCCTAGTTTCTACCCTTTTTCCTAGGTTTTGCTCATCCTTGTACTATACCTCTGGGTCCTCAGTTTTGTGATTTCATGCTTGTGTTGGTGATGAGTGGGGATATTTCAACGAGTCATAAGCATCTGGAGGAATATGATGTTCTTATTGGAGATTTTCTCTTTCTCTTTTCTTCCTTTCTTCCTTCCTTCATTCTGTTCTTCTTTTCACTGAAAAACACCTTACATCTGAATTTATCTTATGTGCTGCTATTTGCAGATACTTTCTTTGTTCTTGTTACCCCAAAGTAATTGTTGTCCAGCTCCATAGCTTCACTTCTATAGCTGACCATCACCAAGCTGTTTATGGCATGACACATCCGCATCTCTTACTATCACATTGCTGTACTCTTCAACCACATTCTCAAAACCTTTCCTTTTGTACAGTATTTCTCTACATTATGTTAGTCACAAATATCTCATTCTGCCAAAACAACTGCTTGTTGCTGTTCTCTATATAAACATCTACCACATTCACTAACTGGAGTGATCTTGAATCAGTATGGATTTATATTTGATAAATTATTAGTCAAGTACTTAGCATATAATAGTACTGGCTTATTTAGACAGCATACTTAATCAGTCTCCCAGATTTCAAAATAATTTCCAGAAACAACTCTTACTTCTTGAAAGGCACATTTGAACCAAATTCTCAAGAACATGGGAATGATCTTCACAATTTCCTTTTGAATTTTTGACAGCTCTTTTCCTGATATGTTTGAAGGGATGGGGATACATATTTGTTTTCACGGTAGTGAAAAAAGTTTGCTTAAATCATTAGAGGTGGCATTGGAGAGGGAGACAGTCAATGATTTAAGAACCTATCTGCTCTAAATGTATTTGAAAACCTGATTTTTTTTTTTTTTAGGGATGGGAAGTATTTTTGTTTTCTGCTGAGGAATGGTAACCTAATCCCATGTTTGTCTCAGTAGTACATGTAAAATAATAATATATTAAGTAAAATAATAAGGCAAAATAAATGAGGCAAAATACGTGTTTAATACAAATACTTATTCTGATTTTGCTCTCATGTGTTCTATTTCTGCCAAAGAATTCCACTTAGGAAAAGTGGGATTTTAGCATGTGAGTCTGGGCTTAGCCACTGGGTCTGCTGGAACATCTGCTCTCCCTGTGAAGTCAATGCTGAAGTCAAAGATACTCTTTGAGAGCATGGTGGAGGGGTGGTCATACAGAGGAGATTTCTCTCCACTGTGCCTCTGCATGTCTTCATCATCTGCTGTCATAAAACCAGCAAAAAAAAAAGCAAAAATTCTGAAGTTCAAGTGTAGGTGGCCTGGTGACCTGTATTCTACCCTGGTGTCCCAAAGACTTTTTTTGTGTATTTTTCTATCTCAGTTTTACCAAATGGAGATATTTCCTTTGTTTTGTAAACTTTCTGTGTGGTCAGTATATTTTGAATTCAAACCTTTCTGAAAAGACAGCTTTGTTAACATGCCTTCAATGTTCTGGTGCCTTTGGGAGACCACTTATGTTCTTTTGTTGCTGTAAATGGACCGATGGAAGCTTTTGTCAAAAGCTGTGAATCACACAGCTTTTGTTGGTATTATTTTCTTCTCTATAAATGCAAAATAGAACAGAACATTTCCAGCTGGAAAGGACCGACAAGGATCATCTGGTCCAACTGCTGAGTCCAACTATATCAGGACAGTTAATGTGATAAGCTGATTGAAAGTAGATGGGAAAATAGATTCAATATAAGACATAAATGTCTGCTCATTTTTTGACTTATATTCATATTGCCTACATTAGAAATGAACTGTGCACCTAGTTGGTTTAATATTATCCAGTTTCAAGCATTTAGAAAATTTTAATTTTAAAATTCTAGTATAACTGCTTTTGAAAAACACTCATCCTGATTTAGAAAAAAAAAATAAAACAGTTAAAAATATAAATGGAAGTATTCTTTTTCAAATGTGACCTAAACAGTCATAACTGACTCATGCAGTCAGTTAAGTTTACTGGAAAGAGTGGTACTCACTGGCCTGTGTACACCTTTGAATACGTTCTGTTTCTTGGCAGCAGCATAGTAATGCAAAACTCACACATGGTGAAAACTTCTTCATGATAGCCTTTAGATAAGAATGGCCAATTCCACCTTCAATCCTTGTTTACACTAAAGCACACTTCAGGTTATCCATAATGTAAGTGAAATAAGTGACATAACCTAAAGGTCTTTGCAATGGTGTTCATTACAGCATAACAGATTGTTAAGGAATTGTACTTAACTAATAAACAGTATGGCAAATGGATATTAACAAAAATATTAATAACCTCTTATTAATATGGAAAATTGCCAAAGCTCATTAAATAGGTTCATTGTACTGTTGGAATATATACTTACAATGGGAATGTACAGTCTTTAGGCAAACACAACAATAAGTCTATGCAAACCGGGAGGAAATAACATGGAAAGAGAGGATCCCCAGGAGCGAAATGGCGCTCAGCCACAGCGGGGAGGGGAGAATCGACAAGAACCCTTAAGCTAAAAAGGCAATGAATTAATTACTCACAGCTGGTTTCACCCAAGTGGGGAGTGTTGCTGCTGTGCATTAGTTGTTGAGGTTTTTGGGGTGCTCTCGTACAGCACTGGCACGGCAGGCTGCCGGCAAGAAGGGTGCCGAGTGGTCCCAAGGCTGATCTGGCTTCAGCGGATGGTGGGCGGTTTTCAATGCTTCTCATGACGGGCACTTGCTTCGTCCTGGGGAAACTGAGGCACAGCACAATTCCAGGTTGCAAGGGGAAGCAGGCTTGGCTCCAGCTCCTAAGCTTTGGCTTCTTGGGCTTGTGGAGGTGGGTAGGCTCGTGGCTTTATCCCAGGTTCTGGACCAGGCAACTCGAGGCAACTTCAAGCACAATAGGTGCAAGTAGGTCAAGCAAGGCTTGAGCAAGGTTTAAGAGCAAGGCTTAAAAGCAAGGCAAGGGCAACTACAAGTCAGCCTGTGTATATATCTTGCCTGAGATTTCATTTGGGCCAATAGGGCAACTGAAGCCAGTACATAGCTGCCCAATGGCAAAGGATTCTGCCAGGCTGTAGCCATAAAAGGCAGAAACAAGAGGCCTGGTCTGGGGGAGCAGTGGCCATTACACGTGCTCTTTTCCCATAAACAACCTTGGTTACCAGACATGCGTGGTCCTGTCACCTTTGTTCCTTTTCCCGCATTACCCCCCCAATTTTCTGAAGTATGGAGGGAGGAGATGGGGTCTATGTCTAGATACCTTAGGGCCTGTCTGGGTTTCATGCTGGGCCTGTATGGCCCTACCATGACAAAGATAAAAGATGTTTTCACTAACTGTCGCAATTATTTCACTGACTTCATTGTACTGCTCTTTTTTCCCCCATCTTTTCCCATTGCACTTCCTTTTAAAATAGTTATACATTACGTAATAATAACCAGCTTATACAGACCTGTGAGTGCTGTGAGGATTGAATGCATTGTTTGGGTTGTAGCTGCTTTGCTGTGAAGATAGAGTTGCCCAGAGATGTGGTAGGGGCTCCATACCTGGAGACCTTCAAGGTCAAACTTAATGGGGCCCTGAGCAACCTGATCTAGTTAAAGATGTCCCTGCTCACCTTAGAGGGTCCCTTCCAACCTAGTGCATTCTGTGATTCTAATAAAAAACCCTTAAGTAATATGGATTCAACCTGATTAGATCATGTATGCCAAATTAATAGAAAGAAGAGTCCTAAAAATCAAAACCAACCAACCAACCAACAACAAAAAACACCACTACCACCCCACCCCTACTTTACAGTTACAGTTAATATTAAAGAGTTTTTTTACCACTTGCAAGGAGAGTGTCTGTCTCAGCATCATAACATTTTTTTCATGTTTGCTCTTAGCTACTCAGAGTCCAACCTTGAAATCCACATCTCTACCTTCATCAGAAACCAGAGAGATGGAGATGGGTAATCAGCAGATTAGTTCCATAATTACTTTTTTTCCTGTTATCTTTACATCACATAAATCTGCAAATGGTAATTCAAACATCTGCTTTAGAATCTTGGCTACTGATACTCACAGAGGGCTGCCTATCACCCACCATTCTTGTCTCTGTTACTGTTATTTGTTACTGGCTTAAAAACTGCTTGAAGACAGTGTTGTCACATCTCATTGTTAGCTTATCTCTTTTTGTATAGCTCAGCTTTTACGCCAGAAAATTGAATAAGATAAAATTCCTTGCTGATATGAATTCTTTTGGGCATGTAGAACCCAAATTTCAAGGCCAGAAGACTGCATTGCATGCCATCATCTCCTCTTGTCATGGCACAGTTGTCTCACATCTGTCAGGCCTGCAGTCTTGCTTAGCTTTGCAGCAGCAGCATCTGGAATTGCACAACCTTCACTAAGTTATTTGATGCTAACCCATTAAGTCACAGGTCTCTCAATCATTTTAAGTTCAAATTCTTTTTTCAGAGGAAACACAGCTTCTTGATTCAGGATCTAAAACACCTGGTACCACAGAAGGGCAACCAATCAGATCTGGTAATGATTTCTTGTAAGATTAATCCTCTTGACAGGAATTTTTGGAGGAGACATAATGCCTTTCATTAACCAGTTTGCTCAGTTTGACATAAATGAAGAGTAACTGCAGGTATGAAAGTGCTGTATTAAATAGTAAGTTCCTTTTTGGTATTTTATATGAAATACTGAATTGTTTTTTCTGTATTTTGCTTCAGCATGTAATTCTTAGCTTTAAAATTAAATCTGACTTACAGATAATGCTCGATTTAAATAGGCCTGCCCACACCTGATTTTTGTAGGTGGAATATTCTGATTTACTGAAGTACTGGGAGTCCCACAGAATTAATGGAAACTGCAGAAATCCCCAAATCTTTTGAAAATGTAGCTCTTCTTTTAGCCTTTCTGTATAAACACAGACGTAGTTCTAAGTGCCCAGATTTCACACCTGGCACGATAAAAACATGTCATTGAAGATTCAGGAACTGGCTAGTTGGTCCTTACAAAATGTCTATGAATTTATGGATGAGTTTGTAAGTGCTAAGTATTTATTTGGAGTCACTCTCAGTTATGCCAAAGAAGAAAAAAGAAATAGTAAGAGGAGAGCCGGTTGGAAAATTTTCACTTCATTAGTATGGAAATAGTGTAAATCTGATGCGTATGTTTTTGGAAGAAATTAATTTTTGAAGGCAATCTATTACTAAAGGGGAGATTGGTTGCAACTGTCAGCCATTCACAATGCTGTCAAAATGCACTTTCTGTGTTTTATTTGGCACAGTTTCTGCTTTGTCATCCTTTTTCTGTTTCCACACTTGGATATCCAGCTTCTTGATCATTGCAGTTCTGGACAAAAGATCCATACAGTCTCAGTTTACAAATTTTTATTTGTCATTTGCTCTCCTTTAATTGGTGTTGTATTTCTTCTTTTTAACTCCAGAGTTCAACTTTTTTGTGTAACTCTGACAACAGTTTGGTCATTAGTTACATTATGTCCAACACAGTGCATTCTATGTATGGTAACATTAATGTATGTTTTCAAGTCATACTCAGGTGGTTAGTGTACATTTCAGTTTATCTTCCTGCAGAACATAATCTGTTAAATATTACCAAGAGGTTTCTTCAGCTCATGAAAAAATATGATGCTGTTGCACGATGATCCTTGTCACTTCAAAACAATACAGCATGATTTTTTGTTTTTATTTTCCAGCTTCATATGACTTTCTTCACGTTACTTCTACTCCCCAAACTTTTACAGCTTCAGAAAAAACAGACACTGGTAAATTACAGGGATATTATTTCAGAAGCATGCCCTTTGGTTGGATGGTGCTGAGAAGTTTACTGCCTCCACCTTGTGATTTCAGATAGTTATGTCATACTGCTTGCACTGAGTGTTGCTCTTTGTGTTAGTTTTTCAAATCCTTATTCCTGGGATCAGGCATAGCACAGGTTTAAACCAAAACAGCAGCTAGGTCACAGAGTCTGAACACTGCAATACATCAAATGGTTATGCCAGGGAAGCATTCAAATTTTGCAAAGCTTTAAGACTGTTACAGCCAAGGAATAGTGATAAGATTGTTATCTTTCTCTCTCTCTTTTATTTTTCAATGTTCATATACTTTTTGCTTTGATTTTTCCTATGTATTTTCTTAAAATAAGAAAGCCAATACATCTCAGGCCAGACCTTTCTAACTAAACTGTACTTTTGGTTACAACTTTGGAGATGTTGCTTCTCCTGTAACCTCTGATATGTAAGGGATGCTTTACATTTTTTAATTATGGCTTGAACACGAACAAGTTCTAAGTGATCCTGCTCTAATAAGGGATAGATTTATACTAGGTATTAGAGAGAAATTCTTGAGAGTGAGGGTGATGAGACACTGGAACAGGTTGTCCAGGGAGGTTGTGGATGTCCTCTTCCTGGAGGTGTTTCAAGGCCAGGTTGGATGGTGCAGTGGAAGGTGTCCCTGCCCATGGCAGGGAGGTTGGAATGAGATGATCTTTAAAGTCCCTTCCAACCCAAACCATTCTATGAATCTGTGAATCTTCAGCAGTCCCTTCCAAACCCTTACGTATCTGTGATTCTGTAAATTATGTGTATGGGGAAGAGCTTGCATGTGGTGGAGGGAAAAAGAAAGCAGTTCGTTGCCCAAAACTTTCATCAATGCAGCTGTAGCTTCTTAAATTCTCTGCTGTGTAACATGCTGTTTCTTGGCATCTCAATCCAGTTTTCAAATATTCAGCTTTGCCACACTGTTCTATAAATTATCTTACTCCCATCAATTATTTTAAAGCAAGTTAGCTCATTCTGTTATGTGGGATACCTGGGACCAAATCTGAATGAAAAATAATTGGCCAAAATTGAGAAACTGCAGAGAGCTAAGTGACTTAATCAAGTGATATCAAGAGACTTTAATATCATGAAATCACATTTTTTTCCCCTAACTTTTCTGAAGAATTCTAAACTTCATTGTAAGATACAGTGCAAGTTGTAGAGTTCTTGGTTTATTTTTTTTTTCAGGTAGTATTAAAGGCAATTGGTTGTAAAACTATATATATATATATATATATTGTTTTTCACAATCTTTGTGGACATTTACACGAGAAGACTAGAAAAACATCTTCAGCTAAGTAGTTAGTGAAGCTATTTAAAATACTGAGAAAAAAAGCAAAGTTAATTTGATAAATAATAAAAAATAATACTATGAAGAGCAGTGGAAGGTTAAAATTTATCTCCCTCAAATCTTGTTTCTTACTTTATTTACACGAAGCTATTTCTCAGGGATATTTACCCTTTTCTTTTCTTTTCTTTTCTTTTTTTTTCCCTGCAGCAGGAGATACTACTGAGTTGGAAATATCCAGTCCCATAATTACTACAGAACCTCAGTTGTTAGAAACAGCAATGGGTAAAATTGATAAGATGACTTCATGTAGTTGTAAAGATTTTATTTTCATCTCACACTTGCTGCTATTTCCAGAATCTTTATGTTGCTTTACTTGTCACCATCCCTGTAATTCATGGCATTTACTCCTGCCATTAACTAGATTCTCATCTGCATTCATCATTCATCTTTGTAGGTGGAAGGAGTGTAGAGGGGTGTTACACTACCTTGGCTGGGTTTGGGTTTCTCATTATGAGGTTCCCAGATATGGATCATGCCTTTCCCAGTTTCAGATATTTTTTTTTTTCCATGTGGTGAGAGAACTTAACTGTGAGAGGGAATTGAGCACTTAGCATATTCTGTGTAATGTTTCTGAAAGGGGCTGACTAGGTTTATATTGGCTGACCCACTGACTCCTTCCTAGATCAGAAAGTGCTTACTTACAGGCACATGCAATTCTTAATATCCTAAGATTATTAAGCATGAATAAGAATCCCCATAAGTATGGAGAACTGAACTACATGGTTTCCACACTGACTTCCACACCAGCCTAACAGTTCATGAGACACATTAATGCCAAGCTGATTTGCAAGCAAATTTCCTTCTGCTTCCATTTTAACAATGCAAACGTTTGTCTGCTGAGTTCTGTGGTATCCATAAGCAGCTGAGGCAACTAAGCCTTTTAACGGGAGATTATTTTTTTCAGATTTAGGTGAAAGGAAGCCACTTTCTTCAGGTCCCACAGCATCTGGCATGCCAGAAATGCCACCAATCTCAGCTGGTAATAATGATCTCTCTTCATAGTAGTTCTCATGATATCTAGGCAGTCTCCATAAAGACTCAACAATGATTTACTAAGTGGAGAGTTTATTGTGACTTGCTCTCTGGAAAAATGGAAAAGAGATGGAGAGATTAGCTGTGTCTGCTGCAGTGCAAATGAGTACACACAGGCTAGATTTTACACTGGCTTCTGTGATAAGTAGTGTCTTTTCTCTGTGCACACCTAGGATAAGAGAGTAAGAGGAAGTTACTTTATTGAAATTACTTCAGCATACAATGGGATGATGGACTGCACAAGTGTGAGACATCAAAGATACACTAAAAAAATTGCCTATGGTCACTTCAGGGAATCATAGAATCACTTCTAGACATTTCTTCACACATAAAGTCACTGTACTTTATTAGTGCCAGGGACTAAGATTTCTGACCCTTATAATTCCAAATTTGGTTAATTCTAGTGGAAACATGGAATCAGATCTTGAATTTTGAATCCAGACTTGGTTCTCTTAACTCCCGCTTGGCAAGACAATTTCCTGCAGATTTGGTCACTGAGACACTGAGGTATTGGCAGGAGAAGGGATGTATTACCCTATATACAGACCCCTCAAGTGTTGTGAACCAGTTTTGCTTGTACTGCTGTGACTCTGTGTGTGTATCTCAAGACCATTTCCCTGTCTGACCGTAGCAACCCAGAGACTGCACCCGGAATCCACCTCATCTGCTTCAGTGGAAACCAGAAGGCGTGTGAAGGGTAAATAGCCAGGGGTTCCCTTCCTCTGATGACCACCTGGGCAATGTTTTTCTCTGCAGCCATAAGCCTGTCCTGTGATGTTCTGATGTCCTGAGAAGTGGGTCCATGATGTGGTTGGTCCCTCATGGCTCCTTTTTTTAGAAATCACTGCATTTGCAGGTTTCCTGCTGCCTTTGCTGGGCTTTCATGTGTAGATTTCTTCCATCAGCAGCTGAAAGAGAGCCTCATGCTCCTCTGGGGAGTGATGCTGTGAAATGGAAGCCTGCCATGAGTAGGGCCACATCTCTGTGTTTGTAGCTCTGTCTTGACACCACCCAGGTGACAACAGCCTGTCTGAGGACCTGAAGGTGGTTTTTGTGTTTGATCTTAGCTACCCGAAGACCAAGGCGGAAGTCCACCACTCCTTCCCCCCTGACAACCCAGCAAACCGTGAAGGGTAACTAGCAGACTATCTCTGGTTTTCCTTCCCTCCTCTCTCTTGCTCTTCATCACACCTTCCATCCCAAACCACCTGCCACCCTTGTCATCTTCCATGGAGAGTATGAAAACTTTGTGGTGCCGCTTGGCTTGCTGAAGCACTCACCACTATGGTTCTGTGGTCCTGTTGCTCGATCCCATGCTTTTTCCATTGCTGATGAGCATTCCTGTGAGGACTGAGGGACAGCTGGCACAGAGAACACACCATCTCACCTTGCCTTCAGCTGCTTTTCTCCTGCTTCTTCATGTTTTGGTACCTTGTCTTCCTTTCTCCTGACATGTTCAAAACCAAACTGCTTTCATAGCAGGCAAACTCCTTCTGGGCTGGCACAAGAGCACAGCACTGCAGTTCAGCTGCCCACCAGGGTGTCCTGCTCCAAGGGTGTAGCCACTGCTTGCTTCACTCCTGACTTTCAAGGGGGCTGGTAGCATCTGCCCACACCTTGACATTGCCATCACCTGGAAGGGGGAGTATTCTGCTCCACTGCTACTCTGGAGGTCACATCAAGGTTTTAAGAATGATGCCTCTTTCCAGCTTTGGGTGAATACCAGCATGATTCTTCAAGGTTCAGATCAGCTGCATGCAAAAAGCCATATTTACTGAAGGTATTGGATATGGCACTTGGTGTCAGTGGGTGGAGATGCTGATGGTGATGGCTTCTTTCCTGCTGGCAGGTGTGCAGGAGCAATGCTGTCACCTGGCAGTATGCTTTGGCCCATAAGGTAACAAAGCAATACATGAGCAGGCTGTCAAGCCAACGACCTGAATTTGAGTGCAAGTTCAAAATGTAATGAGACATGAGGCCAGGCTGGATGTGGCTCTGAGCAACCTGATCTAGTGTGAGATGTCCCTGCTCATGGCAGAGTGGTTGGAACTAAATGATCCTTGAGGTCCCTTCTAACACTAACAATTCTATCATTCAGTGTGTTGTTATGTGACATTTTTGTCTTGCAGCTGTCTTGCCTGCATATCAGCTAAGATATGTTATGCTCTTCAGGGTCTTTTCAGAGGAAGCTACATTTCTTGTTTTGCATATCATCAAGGGCTTGACTTTGCTATCTTGAATTTGCAGTGTAAAAAACAGATACTTGTAATTATAATAGAATCTAAACATTTGGCTGTGTTAAGGACTTTTTTCTCTTTTCCTATCTGATAATTTTATCTGGATCACTTCTTACGTTCTTCTATTTTTGCCTTTCTTTTTAATTGGATGTGTTTCAACATCATCATCTCATGAATTTGCTTTCTCTGCCCCTCTCTTTACCCAGTGTTCTTGAGCTTTTTCTGCCTGACATTCCTTCTAACTTCATAGGAACGTTTTCCCATTCCACTTGTGGCATTTCATTTCATTTTTTGCAATGTATTTGTGTGGTTTTACACATCTTTGCCTATTAACATTTTTCTTGTTTTATTTTACTAATTTTTCAGGAAACATTTTTATGTATCTTCAGTTCATTATTATTTGGACATTAAACCATCCCATCCTTAATCACAGAGGATGCTGTGGTGTGATGGTTCCTGTACCCTTTAAATAATAAGCCACATTTTTTCTTTCAGCATCACAATATTTTATTCCTGTTACTTCAACTCCCCAAATGTCTACATCTGCAATTATACCAGAGAAAGAGACTGGTAAATGGCATTTGTTTTATTTCCAATCCTTGAGCTTTCTTGATGTCTAAGTAGTGCTATTCCAATGTTTGCTATTTGTCCTGGCTTTTTAATGCTGCCTGCAATGGTCTTTCATTTGTACTTTGAGGCTTTGTGGTATTTGTAATAATTACCAGTCTCCAGCCATTCTAGTCTCGGTTAAATGATCCTGATGGGATCTGGCTATTTCAGGGTACTTTGGTGTTACTGAAGGGTTGTGGGGAGGGAGGGTGAGGCAGAACACAGCAGATGAGAGGTTGAGCTTTGTTGATTTCCGGGGTGTCAGTATCACAATTATCCTTTAGGGAAGGGAAGGAATGTGACAACAGTGAAGCAGGTGTGGCTAAATGATAATTAACATTTTTTTTGTCATTTGGAGATTAGTTTTGTTACAGCATAGCTACTGTTATTTGCTAAACTTTGGTCAGTGTTCTTTAAGTTTCTCATCCCAAATAAATTTAGAAAAGCCTTAGCTTTTCTCTGTCACGGAATTCACACTGAACACAAACATTATGCAGCTGTTACTACTCCATGGGTGGTACTGACAGTTACCCTGCCTCTGCATGAGTGCAGTATTTTTGTTTCCTTTTAAAGCTGAGATCTCCATTCTTTCCAAGGTCATTTCAGTTAAATCAATCTGTCTTCATTAGATGGAAGGCTTTTAGCAGCTAGTCAAGTGTGACTTTACTGCTCTCTGCAGCTGGTTCTCTCAGAACTATTACAGCCTTCTCTCTTGATGTAAAGAATCAGGCAACTTTGATTTCTTATAACTTGTCCTCCAACTTTAATCAGTTGTGAGCATTCTCAACATTAAGAGTTCTACTGCCCATAGAAATAGGCCATATTTCTTTCATGTTGGCTGCATAATTTTTCTAACAGAAATGACATGGTGCTGGACAGTCTCATTTCAACTATGCTATCACCTAGAAAGGCTGGACCAGATGATCCTTGAGGTCCCTTCCAACCTAGCATTCTATGGTTTCTTGCAAACTGAGTGTTCTTGGCAGTGAGGAGTTATCAGAAGACTTGCCAGTGAGCTGTTGGTGAAATGTCAGTTCAATTTTCCTTACTTGTGGATAGGAACTACTGCAAGATAAAAATTCTGCATTAGGTACTACTTTTATTTAAGGCAATTTGTAAGACGGCTACAATGATTGATGTTTCTTTCTTTATTTATTTATAATTATTACTTCACTTTTGTAACACTAATTGGCATTATTACCAAAACTGCCAATGATTAAGCATGTACTACTTAATGTAATAGAATTTTGCATTGTAATGTTCTGGGTATTTTGAAACACTGTGAGCCTGGTAATCAAACTGTAACTTCTCCATTATTCACTTTGAGTGTGCTGGAGTACTGGCTGCCCAGAGAGGCTGCAGAATTCCTTTCTCTGGAGACATTCAAAACTTGCCTGAATTTGTTCCTGGGTGACTCTAGGTGATCCTGCTCTGTCAGGTGCTTGAACTAGATGAACTTCAGAGGTCCCTTAACTTAAAACCTCTAGCATTCTGAGATTTCGTGATATGCAGTGTCCTGATACTGATAAGCTTGAAGTTACACTGCATTTTATTTTAAATCTACTTTGTTACTACTGTACAGAAAAATTGTAGTTGCTGGAACTTAAGATATCTTCGTGGTCAGTTACAATGTTGACAGATGTGTGATGGATGTGGGAAATTCTTTGTAGTTTTATTTTCTGCTGACTATGTTGTTGTGACAAAATTCTTATTAGGGAGACAAGAGTTTTTTTAAACAGATCAAGACTTGGTAGTCCAGATATCCAGCATAAAAAAGACAAATATACTTATTTATGGAGTTAAAAGGTTAGTTGGCCCACATGTATCCTAAAGCCAGTTTCTTCAATGTTTTTTTTTCCTCTGTAGGACAGATTTAATACTGAACACAGGAACTTTCCTTCTTCTTGTATATTCTGAACCCTGACTTCTATTGCACAGCCCTATAGATATAAGCAAATGTTCTATAGCATTCCCTTTTTCACTAACAAGTATGTACTCTGCTTTCTGTTTGCTGTCTTAAGTGCTGTGTTGAAAAGTTCTTCAACTTAGTGCAAATATTGCAAGAGGCTAAATAATTCAAAAAACATCTTTATGGAGCTCTTGGTTTCCTATTTTTTAGCAGATGAAATGAGGATGGAGAGGACAGTAAATACCCCAGCAGCACAAGGGATGCATGTAGTCAAATGGATCATTGAGAGGCAGAAATCTCTGAAACTCTTTCAGTCCATGTCCTTACAGTTACGGCGAACAGAGAAAGAGGGAATGGGAGTGTTCTTTGTAAAAATCATAAGAATGCAAACAACAGTAACCAAATAGCTTTTTGCAAACTTTTCTGAGCTTCTAAAGAGAGTATGAGTTATGAATGCATGTTGATAAGATAATGCGTTCCTTCATGCATGAACAAGGAAGTATGTAGTATTTGTAGCTGGTTGCATTTGACAGGTACCTACCAGCTGTTATCTTGAGTTCTGAATAGAAAGATGAGTCTCCTGGCTCACATGCTCCAAGTTTTTAAGCATCTTTCAAGGAAACTTAAGGAGTGCTTTGGTAAAGAGGCCATTTAGCCATTTTTGTATTGATAGAGAGCCACTTAGCTACAGAGTTTCTAAGAGGGTTATGTTAGTTGTAACCACAGCAAGACAATTTCCTGCAGATTTGGTCACTGAGACACTGAGGTATTGGCAGGAGAAGGGACGTATTACCCTATATACAGACCCCTCAAGTGTTGTGAACCAGTGTTGCTTGTACTGCTGTGACTCTGTGTGTGTATCTCAAGACCATTTCCCTGTCTGACCGTAGCAACCCAGAGACTGCACCCGGAATCCACCTCATCTGCTTCAGTGGAAACCAGAAGGCGTGTGAAGGGTAAATAGCCAGGGGTTCCCTTCCTCTGATGACCACCTGGGCAATGTTTTTCTCTGCAGCCATGAGCCTGTCCTGTGATGTTCTGATGTCCTGAGAAGTGGGTCCATGATGTGGTTGGTCCCTCATGGCTCCTTTTTTTAGAAATCACTGCGTTTGCAGGTTTCCTGCTGCCTTTGCTGGGCTTTCATGTGTAGATTTCTTCCATCAGCAGCTGAAAGAGAGCCTCATGCTCCTCTGGGGAGTGATGCTGTGAAATGGAAGCCTGCCATGAGTAGGGCCACATCTCTGTGTTTGTAGCTCTGTCTTGACATCACCCAGGTGACAACAGCCTGTCTGAGGACCTGAAGGTGGTTTTTGTGTTTGATCTTAGCTACCCGAAGACCAAGGCGGAAGTCCACCACTCCTTCCCCCCTGACAACCCAGCAAACCGTGAAGGGTAACTAGCAGACTATCTCTGGTTTTCCTTCCCTCCTCTCTCTTGCTCTTCATCACACCTTCCATCCCAAACCACCTGCTACCCTTGTCATCTTCCATGGAGAGTATGAAAACTTTGTGGTGCCGCTTGGCTTGCTGAAGCACTCACCACTATGGTTCTGTGGTCCTGTTGCTCAATCCCATGCTTTTTCCATTGCTGATGAGCATTCCTGTGAGGACTGAGGGACAGCTGGCACAGAGAACACACCATCTCACCTTGCCTTCAGCTGCTTTTCTCCTGCTTCTTCATGTTTTGGTACCTTGTCTTCCTTTCTCCTGACATGTTCAAAACCAAACTGCTTTCATAGCAGGCAAACTCCCTCTGGGCTGGCACAAGAGCACAGCACTGCAGTTCAGCTGCCCACCAGGGTGTCCTGCTCCAAGGGTGTAGCCACTGCTTGCTTCACCACTGACATTCAAGGAGGCTGGTAGCATCTGCCCACACCTTGACATTGCCATCACCTGGAAGGGGGAGTATTCTGCTCCACTGCTACTCTGGAGGTCACATCAAGGTTTTAAGAATGATGCCTCTTTCCAGCTTTGGGTGAATACCAGCATGATTCTTCAAGGTTCAGATCAGCTGCATGCAAAAAGCCATATTTACTGAAGGTATTGGATATGGCACTTGGTGTCAGTGGGTGGAGATGCTGATGGTGATGGCTTCTTTCCTGCTGGCAGGTGTGCAGGAGCAATGCTGTCACCTGGCAGTATGCTTTGGCCCATGAGGTAACAAAGCAATACATGAGCAGGCTGTCAAGCCTACAGACCTGAAGTTCAGTGCAAGTTCAAAGCATAATGAACCATTTTATCCCCTTCTTTCCATTAAGCTGCTCTTTAATGGTGTCTCAGTCTACATGAAAACTGGTTCTGAAATATGGTTTTGTGTACCTCAGGGTTTTTTAAAATGATGATGGAATTCTTGCCTGTTTCAATCCTTTTTATGATCCTTTCACCTTCTCTTCTGTAAAAAATGCTTTCTGTCCATCAGAAGTTGTACATCTCTCCTCTGTTACCTTTGCTTTTATATAGTGAATTCCTTTTAATTTTTTCTATGTTATTTATTATTCTGCAAGGCATAAAGAAGTCTTTCTTTGCCTTTCCCCACTTTTTGTACTTAGTTGTTTTGTTATTTTTTCTTATTTTTCCATTCTCTTGTTTGATGTCATGGTATTTCTTTATATTTCTTACAACAGCTTTGTCATTATCATCACCAATGCTTCTTCACACATTCACACATAAGTAAATCCATTCCATCTGCATTTGAGACATTTTTCCTTTCTGAGGTCCCTGGTTCCTTAGTAATGGTTTGAAACCTTTTCAGTCTATGGATTGAGATGAGGCCAAAAGGAATTTTTTTTTGTTTTATTTTTCAGCTTCAGTGGACTCTTACCGTGTTACTTACCCATTCCAAACATCTGCATCTGCAGAAATGCCAAAAACAGAGGCTGGTAAATTGTGTTTATGACACTTACATAGTTTAGGATATATTTGTGCATCAAGGATGTTACAGTTACAGGCTGTTTGGTCTAATTGCTTGGTGCTATGTGAATCGTGTTTGGTAATTAAGCTATGTCACTCCGTTACAACATTCTGTGGCATAGGATCAAATTAAAAAAAACTCTTAGGAATCAATATTCATATGAGTGCTTTTAATTTGTTGGATATAAAGCCCACTAGCTAAATGGGGTCATTATCAATTACAACGTATATTCTTGATTTGGTCATTTAACCGGTGGCTATTTTTTGTTAGTAATGCTACACAGACTGTTTTGCAGTTTTCTTTGTTACAGAGTGGTTTGTTGGGGTGGGGTGTTTCTGGGGTTTTTTTTGTGTTTGTTTTTTTTTTTTTTCTCTTGTGGGTTTTGGGTTTTTTCTTAAGTTATGTTACTATTTCACTTTGGAACTTCTCTTATTAGCATCACAGCTATCAAGGATTAAAATTGTATTTGTATGAAGATAGGTCTGTGCTAGAGATCAAAAGAAAAACCGTCCTAAATCTGACAGTATTTCAATACTATTGTTTTGAGTTTACTGTCTTACTTTCTGGCTCTTTAGTATATCACACCCATTCTGTTAATTTATGTTATATTAATTACATGAATTATCACAGTTTAATCTGAATGACAAATGGCATGATGTATAATACCTATAACTCAAAATACTGCTATCTGTTAAAATGAAACAACCAAAATATTGGCAACAGACATACCTGCTTGTAAAAATTCATATTAGCCTAAATTTAAAGTGTGGGGGTCTCTTTCTGCAGCTGCAGGTGAATTCCAAAGCACAGTTTTTTTGATGTTACATCTGCACAAATTATTTGGCTCTTGCAGATTATTTTGCTTTTAGGGGGGAACTACAGTTTCAGCCATGGTGTGTCTGTTAGGTGCATGTGATTTTTTTTTTTTTCAGCTGAGGTTTTCATTCCTTTTTCAGTTAGAAATCTTGGGAGTCTGTATTATAGTGGTGCTGGCATCTCACAAAGCAATGTTAAGCAATCTTACTTTTTATATTTAAAAAAAAAAATATTATTACTCTCTCCCACCCCCCCCCCTCCAGTCTCTATTTCTGCACCAGCATGAATCTATCTCTCAGGGTTATTTACATTTTTCTGCAGTTACGAGTTCAACTGACCTGGAAAAGTCTATGCTTCCATTTTCCAGAACACCCCATGGGCTAACAACAACTATGGGTAATAGTAATGCATTAGCTTTTCAATTGTTATTTTGATAACTATTTTGGAAATCCTGTTCATCCCAAATATTTTGGTCATCTGCCATACTTGTCTTCCACTTGAGTAATGACCATCAGTGTAGACAAAAGTACCCTTTTTCACATGAGCCAAGTCAAGCTGTACTTTCTGAGAAACCCACCTGACTGTTTCTGATGCATCTCTCAAAAAGCCAATAGGGCTATTCTGAGATATACTTAAATGAAGCAAGCTTCATTTAATAATAATAATAATAATAATAATAATAATAATAATAATAATAATAATAATAATAATAATAATAATAATAATAAATGCCTAAAGCTGCAGAGAAATCTTAAAATTACATGTTTCTTTTCTTTCAAGCTTAATTCTACTCTTATCTAGGTGGATACACATATTTATATGCTCTATATTGTTTATGCCAGCATAGTAAGATTCTTTCTTACTATTTTCTTACTGTTCAGTGATTATTATATTTGTTTTATTCTTGTTTTAAATGTGTATGTAAGTACACAAATTACATGACATTCAAATTCACTAATAAAATCTTGGCAGAAAACATTGAGGAGAACTAAGACAGTTGTTTTACACAAATATACTTACTGTCTGTCTTTTTGGTTTTAGTTTTGCAAACTATAATTTTATGCCTTTTTTTGGAATGCTTATGACCACAGTGTTAGAAGTTCTTTTATCATAGATTATGATGATGATATTATTATTATTTTTATTGTTATTATTATCATCATCATAGAATCATTATCTTTATATTTTCTGGATTGCTTTAAACTACATGGACCCTGCCATCTACTAACTTTGGCTGGCTGACACTTTAGCTTCAGTTGTCATTTTAACCAGTAGATTTAACTCCCATTATAAACCAGCACTGTTTTATTGTCATGGTAGGTTATGCTTATTGTGGGTGGACCTCTGCAATGTAGGTTAGGTAGGTTATAACATATAACATACAATATATAACACTGGGTTTTCCTGTAAGACAAAAAAAAGCTATGTGTAGAATTAATAATCATGGATACTGTGACCTTTTTTTTTTAATATAGCTTACAGTGGTATTCAGCCTGTTCTTTCAAGCCCTGTGACACCTAGTAAAACTGAAACAGCAGATACTGAACCAGGTACAATGATCTCTACCAAGTTGTTCATTCAGTAGCTCAAAACATGCTCTAAAACTCACTGAAACGAGTACACTCATAATCCTCACTTTCACTCCATATTAGGATTAGAACCGTAACACCTGAATTTTGACTTTAGATTGCAGTTAATGGTTTAAATTGGTGGTTTCTCATACTGAAAATGCATATGACAACTCATAGTCACATGATTCCTCTTCGATGTTTTGACAAATATGCCACATAGACAATTAAGAAAACTATTTATTGTCCAGTAGTGCTGAGGAAAATCCTGTGATATATGCAGTAGAATGCATTCTACTGCTGTAGCCTTCTTAAAAATACTAAGAGTGTATCCTTAATGGCATAAAATTGGTAAACAATCACAGACACTTTTTCTTTTTTTGACTGAAACCACAGATAGATCAATAGTTAGCTTTATACTACAAGTTTTGTGTGTTTAACATCTGACTAATTGATTGTTTGACATGTGTTCTTCATTAAATTCCTACATTTAATACCATCTTCTTTAAGTAACGAACTGAAAATCAAAAAGGTTCAAATATTCTACTTAAAATCCTACTTGGCAATGGTTGAGATTTGGATTAGTTTCAGTGAAGGCAGGAGGAAATAAACATCCAGTATTTCCACACATCACAAATGTGTTGCTTTATAGTCATTGAATCTAATGCATACTAAACTGATAAATGTCCCAGCATTCATGAAACATTTGATGTTCTTGTAAAAATAGAGTTGGTTTTGCTTATTAAGGAGGAGTGTCTTCCACCAGCTCTTTGCTCCCTTATGACTGTCACCATTTCTTCCAACAGCGACAAGTGAATCCCCTCTGGAAACATTCACACCTCAAACTTCTCATCCTTTTCAATGGCCAAGGGTAACATTAGGTAATGTTGTTTTCACCCAGTGAAAAACTCTGTGTTTTTTTTTTAATCGCTTCATCCCATATGACCTCATTTCTTGCAGCACACCATTTCATGTGCATAATCATTATTCTTTTCCCTGGTTTGAGAGTCCTGTTCTTCTGTTGCCATGAGGCTGATTCTTCTTGATATATCCGTGTATGAGTACATGGTTCAGGATGGTTTTACTGTCCTCAGAGAAGTAAAACTTTCCTCTTGCATGAAAACTTCCATCTCTCATCTATCAGAGTGTGCTGTTTATCTCTCACGCTCTTGTACATGCATGTATTGTCTTCGATATGGAGAACTTTCATGGTGGAAATACTGTTTTGGAGGCACAGAATCTATTTCTCACCAAGGCACAACATTTCCGTATCATCTCCATTCCACATGATTTCATCAGATGGCTTTGACATTCCATACTAAGCTGAACTTTCCTCAATACAGACTTGTGCCATATGCTGTTTGTTGTGGGCAACACTTGTTAAATGATTTTTAATTGCAAACTAAGCTCTTTCTTTCAGCTCCAAAAGAAATACCACTTATTCCTTCCAAACTGAAGCCATCTGTTACCCCAGAAGTACAGCATGCAAAACCTGGTAATTGTGTAGACCGTTCTTAGAAGCTGGGACATGGAGATGTTTGTTCACTTAAAATATCTAAGCAAAACCTTCTAAAAAGGACAGGACCTCTGCCATACACGAGCCTCTTGAGTAATTCATTCTAAAACCAGTCATTTGAAGTTGCCTAACAAAAAAGAAGTAGAGCTACACTCAGCAGTTCTCTGTTTTTAAAGGACTGGGAGGGGAAAAAAACTTCTCGGTGGCACAGGGTCTTTTTGTACAAACACTATATATGATTATTACTTCTGTAGTCTCTTTTACCAGTTCTCATTTCTCACTTTTGCTTGTCACAATACTTCATTGATTAATAGTACTATTCATCTGATCAATGAGTCCTCCTGCAAGGAACTGAATGGAAAGGGTTGCCATTGTATTGGAAATCAGACAGCTTTCTCCATGTAGAAGGGGAAGTTTTCATATACACAGGAGACTGATTCTTTGACCATGGGAATATTATTATCCTATTGTGCCTTTTTTATTTTCTGCTTCTGGATTTAAAAAAAAAAAGAAAGAAAAAAATCTTTCTACTTATTTTCTTCTGATTTAAGATTAAGGGAGGTGAATTTATCTCCTCTAATTATGTGAATACTAGACCAATAAATACAGCATGAATTATTACAGCCCTAAAAATGCTATTGTTCTCATATCTTACAAACAAGCATGTCAGGGAAAAGTAAGAATTGCCTTTAATGTCTTATATATGTTTTACAATTAACTGCAGGCTCTGATTGAAGATTTTCAGTTTAGAATTTTCCTGTTTGATACAGATTCTCTAGTATTTGTAATGGTCTGCGGTCTCTGCTTCAGTTAAAGCCCTCACCTGTCCTTTCTCACTATTGTTCCATAACATTAATGTATTTGTTAATCGAATCAAACAATGGATTAAAAATGTCCTGAGATCATAAACACAGGGAAGGAGCCTTAGAAGCAATTTCTAACACATAACTATGAGCAGAAAACTTAGTTACATGCTTATCTAATCTTTTTAAAAACAAGCTCCCTGAACTACTGGAATGATAATATTTTTGGCTTACTGTTGATACATCTACTGATCTGTTATACTACACTTAAAATTTTCTTTTCTAGCCCCTAAGCCACCACTTTTGGAGCCTAAAACTTCTCAGACTGTTGAACAGCCAAATGCAACACTAGGTAACACATTTTTCTGTAGCTGTTGGTCATTCTTCTTTGCAGTCCAAGTCACAGTTTGTGGTCTGTTACTTCATCCTATAGCTTGTATTATAAATAATCAGTTTCTCTGAGAGAGGAAAAAAGTTAGGAAATAAGCATTCAGAAATACAATTTTCCAAAACTAAAAGAAAAAGAGCGAGTTGGGATTTTATTGACATGCTTTTACTAGTTCTGTAGTACAGTAAAATTTGGGGATCAGAATCGTCTTCCATTTTGTTGGGAGTTTTTTTACACCAACATACTTTACTCTCAGAAAATTATCAGAAACCTATTTGAAATAATACTGTAAGGCCAAGCATATGGTTAACATTGTGGACATTAATCCCAGAACTCTCAGTGAAGAATTTCTTTGGCACTAGGTGGATGTATTAATGTCTACTCTTCTTTTATGAATCTTTCTGAATGTCATTTTGGCTCAAAAAACACTTCTCAGTCACTTCATATGTCTTATTTCACTTTTTTATCTATAAATGTCATATGCTTTTCCTTGTCTAAATGTTGTATGCCAGACTGCGTCTGTTGCCATGAAACTTTCTTGGAAAGCAGTCACATAGCACTGCTTTATAAAAATTAACAAACTTACTGACTATACTACCTGAATTTCACCTTAAACTTTATCTGATGTCAGATTAACAGTCATAGTTAGCTAATTACAGTTTCAGCCCATGCACATTCAAAGAAAAAAAATTCTAGGACTGGCAGCTCTTAATTTTTTATCATCATTTAGATGATGCTATTTCTATGTTATTAACAGAATTGAGTTACTACAGTTATAAAGCAATTCTCTCTGTTATTACTGATTCATGTTTTTCTAGCTGCCTACCAGTAATTTCCTTACTGTGTTGAAAATTGAATATATTTTTACATATTTTATCTACATGGGTCTTTCAATGGCTTAAAATCAACCTGGAGTTCAAAAGAATAAAGACCATTATTATTTTATCTCTTGGGTAGCTTGCAAAAATGAATTTGCTAACATAATGAAAGGAACATTTTGATGTGATTGTAAGATACGATTACATACTATAAATTTGCTTACTGACTTCTACAGTGAAGAAGAAGCAGACATTTTGCTGAGGTAGTGAAGTCTTAAGAAGAATTTTGAAAAGCCTTCTTAGTGAATCCAATTTCACCATTTGCTTTTTTCCCCAGTAGGGATTCATTGCTTCGTTTCAGGCTTCAAGTATGTGATTTCTGTGTGACACAATGGAAAGGATAATCTTACAATCCAGTATATTTCTTTCAGCTCCTAAAGAAGCCAAACCCACACCTTCTGCATCTAAACCTAGACCATCTACCAGACCCAAAAAGCCACGAAAAAAACCCGGTAACTAACTTCCATAGCAAACATTTGTTATAAATTTAGTAGTATACTCTGGTTTATTCTGTGTGAAGTTCAGCAGACAAGATGGGCACTGAGGGGAGTTGTGTTCTTTGAGAAGTATTTTTTTATTGAACCAAACAAATCTGAATCAAAACAAGAAAACTGTTGAGTTCTGTATCCCAATCACCAAGTCATATGGTCTGACAGCGAACCAAATTGTTTTCCTGACTGCTTTTCATTTAAAAATGAAATGTTTTCCAACTTAGTTGAGCACAGAATCTAGAAAACACAAAATCTCCTGATTGGTGATGGTTATAGTATCTTGCATAGAACCACAGGGTTTCCTCTGACTTGCCTAATACTGTGGAAATAAGTGAAATCCTGCTCTGGAATTTAGTAAAGGCATATTTTGTGATGGCAAATGAAATGTCACCTTCCTACCAGGGTTGAATTAGGTATATGGTGTATGTCGGAGAATAAAAGGGACCTGGAATTTTTATTGACAAAAAAATTAATAGTGTTACATAGTTTATAATGAAGTTAGAAAGCTTAAAATTGCGTAATTGTATATGACTTAATCCTGAAAGAGATCAGGCAACCTTTTTAAATTCTTTCCAGATTCTCTGCAAATTATTTTTTTGCTCATAAACAGAATTACTCTCTTCAGATCAAATAATTCCTAGAGAAAGTTGTTAACTAAATGGCATTTATGACTTGGAACTGTCTCGAAATGGTGCATAATTAGTTTTTCATGGCGATTACAGATCCTACTACTTTTTTAGTATAGGAAATCCACTCACATTTGTCTCTGCTGTAGATGTATATATCTGAATGTAAATCTGAATCCTGCATGGGCTTTTTTGAAACGACAGATAAAAAACCCAACTCATTTAGAAATATGCACAAAATAGTTTTACACCCTTGGGCTGCCAAGATCAGCACTGTATATTGATGTTTCCCCAACGAATGCCTATATCACAAGTTTCTATACGACTACAAAGAAGGTGGCTTGATCCTGGATTTGTACACATACCTTTTGTTTGTCCTTTGCTTGTTGGTAATTTCACTGATCAATCAGACAGAAACCTAAGAAACACTTTTAAATC
This sequence comes from Indicator indicator, assembly GCF_027791375.1. NCBI lineage: Eukaryota > Metazoa > Chordata > Aves > Piciformes > Indicatoridae > Indicator > Indicator indicator. Next base: position 85,893,961 of record NC_072010.1, read on the forward strand.
ATAATTAAGCTTGTAATGATCTTCCTGTGAGTAAGTATTTCTGCATTTGGCATTTGTTCTGATGATATTCTTGTTGAGTAATTATTATTTAAGCCATAAAATAAGTACAACCTGGGGATAACCTGTATTTTGGGTAGGTGGTAAAATAGACAAAGAGCAGGATCTCCCCTGTATTTCAGTGTCACTTGGGAGTTCAAATTTAATTAGAAACTTATGTCATGACAGTGGTTTTTATCTTTCCTTAACAAGGAGTCAAAATAATGAAGAATATGTACCAAATTGATACTTGATTGATTTATTAATGACCAACTGTGGGGTAACTAGAATTTCTGAAAGCTAATTTTGGCTCCCATTCTTAATAAGATGTTTGTATCATTTCTAGTAAAGTTTCTGTATTTTTACAGTGGAAGAAAAAAATTTTTTTTTCCTTAAAAGCCATATAAACGATTTTCATTTTTTTCCATCCAACCAACTACACATTCTAGGGAAGGTTTACAATTTTCTTTTTCTTGATATTTGAGTAATTGCATAAAAACTAGTTCTTGTTGCCATTGTGACCCATTCATTGTGTTCACTTGTATTATCATTAGCCAGTGGTCTGTCTTTCTAAACACACTAAGTTCTCAATTTTTTTCAGAAAAGGAAATTATAATAAATTTTCCACCATGGATCCAACTGCACTGCAACATTTTCTTTTAGAAAAGTGTAAAAATAGCTCTTTATACCGAACCCTTCTTGTCTCCCTGTAGAAGCATCATAAATTACACTATCCTGTGCCTGTAGTACAAAATGTTCTTCGTATGCATCCATTCATTTCTAGTGGGGTGATATGATATTTCTGCCAAAGAACTGCACAACTGTTTTAACAACAAATGAACAGAACTTACCTGTTGTAGAAGAGGCTCTCAACCACCTACTATGTGTAAATTTTCAGTCTCAGTAGTACAGTACTGAAATTAAGACAAGTAACGTTAGACAGATTGGTCCATACATGCAGTTGTTCTGTTTACTGTCTTCTGTCCTTTACCAAGACTATGAGGGCCAAGAAAGGACTTCTAAACATGTGGCTTCTGAAGTAGTTATACTAGAGAAACATGGCCTCTTAGTCTATGAAAACTCTGCCTGATAGCTTGATGCATGTCTTTCTTATTAGTTACTAGCCTACAAAGTTACCTGGCTTCTTGATGCTTAAACCCCAATAATCCGAAAAATTATTCAGTAATACCAAGAGTAACTTTTATATGAAAATTCTCTTGTATTGTCTGGGAGGGTTTTTAGAGACTCTACTTTCAGAAAAAAAGGCATTTTATTTCCTGCCAGTCTTATTCTTCTCTCATCAGCTTTCTGAGAAGTCCATCTCCAAGCCCAACCCTTTCATTTTATCTAGAAAAGTCTATGTGAAATGTGGCCTAAAACTTAAATATCTTAAAGAAAGAAACACCAGGTGGTATAGATAATAAACCACAAACTGAGAAGAGTCAAAGCAGAGTAAAAAAGTGAGGTAAATTTTGAGGATTTGATTAAACACACTGATTACTTAATGACTGTAGATATATTTAGGAATGAAAATTACTCCAGTGTTAAAGTCATGTTAATACAAAAAAAGTCCTACCAACTTTGTCTTCAAAGTTCTTCATATTTTTTCAGAGTCTTTGGAGTTCTTTCCTTTCAAACCTAATTAACTACTCTAGATAGAGATGGAAGCTTTTTGGCTTGAATATCTAGTGTGTTGTAGCACTAGATAACCTATTGAGATCTTCAACCTTACTTTCTGTAACTTTGCAATTATTTACACCCCAGATCTTTCACATCTAACTCAGGAAATTCAATAGAAAGTTTTACCAAAGGGGAAAAAAATAGATTTCTCTGGACCTTTATTCTTTCAGTGGTCTGCAGCAAGAAAAGAAAAATATCAGGAAAACAGGAAGATGAAGACTTATAAAGCACCTCTGCCAGAGGTGTTCCTGCAGCATAAATGGACCTTTTATTTCCAAAGAGCAACAAAAGTCATACAGAGTAGTAACTGTTGCTTAAGAACTGTCAATAAATGTATTACTTACTCACTGTTCCATTTGAATAGTGGTGAGGAGATGGATTTTGTGAGGCAAGAGCAGCTGAGCCCTACCAGATGTTGAGAAATAGGTAGAGATGCACCTGTATTTCTCTTAAGAAATTCTCTTTATTCCAACAGCAACCACTCCAGTGCCAGTCACTACTAGGAGTCTCTACACATATGAACATCCAAAGTCTGCAGAGGGTAATGATTACAAGTCATCTTTAGTCATTCATCTTTTCATTGGTCTCATGATAATATGTGCAGTTGAAAACACCATTTCCTTTAGGCATCTTGCTTACTCACGTGTGATCCAAACCCAACAAATGAAAATATAGTCTTGGTGCCTTCGAATTTGTCCATGGGCATCCTGTCTTCTAAAACACAGGATATTATTTCAAAGCTAGCTGATTAGAAACTTGAATGACATTAGGAAAAAAGAATAATTACTGCAATAAAGATTTTTATGAAATATACTTAATCTAGAAATCTCATTGAAAACTACAAACTGCTGAACAATTTGTGTAGAAAGGGAGTTATTTGTTGTACATAAGATTGCTTGATCATTTCTCAAATTTATGAAAAATATTGCATCTTTTGAATTGATCCATAGAAACTTGTGTTCAATTTAAGACAATTAAGTAATTCTAGTTTTAGTGAGAAAAAAGTTTGTATAAAGTAATACCTGATAGTTACCATTTTTGGTACCTTTTACTGATGTGCTTCATCAATTTGTCACCTAAGAAAAAAAGGTGTTCCTTGCAGTGAGCCCTGAAGCATCATAGCAAATTCATAAGAAGATTTGAGTCACTCTTTGCATTTACTCTGCAGATTGCCCTTTAAGATGTTTTCAGAAGTTCAGTTTTGATCTTTAAAACCTGGATGAAGCCATTTACATATATAACACTTTACAGGATGAGGATAGCTTTTCCTGTGCTTAAATTATGTGATTAAATAGAACCAATTCGTTTGGTTTAATTAGCGAGAAATCACTTAGATTGACTGTTTCCAACTGCAATAAGTTGTACTTTATAAAGCATCCTCAAAACTCTTCCAGCGACCTTGGTTTACCAAGGTCAACATTGGATGACAATGTTTCCTTGGCATTCTTTCCTAGCTCTCTTTTCTTTGGCTTTTGGTTAAACTCTAGAAGCTAATTTTGAGAAGAACAACATCCATGTCTTTGATTATCCCTTTCCAAAAGCTCTGTCTGCTTGCTTTGTTCATATCCAATAATATTTCATGCATGAAACACATAGCACCATTATTTCTTTCTGTGGTTATTCATTGGTACAAAATGAAGATCCTTTCCTGGACTTCATTTATTTTATTGCTTAAAGCAAATGTGATCCTTCTGTGAGACAGCATTTACTCTTAGCTTAAATACTGGCTCTTATAAGCCAATGTTTTTCCTTTATCAAAAATCACAATCAACACATTTGAAGCCCAAATAATCTGCTAAAACTGAAACAACTCAATCCAAATCTGTTAGGGCACTTCTTTTGAAATTGTGTACTTTGAGTCTTGCAGAAAGCGAAAAAGTGACAAAATGTCAACTTTTTTTCCTAGAGGAGATAAACCAAATTGCTTCAGAAAACAATTAAGAGACCTTACAATTAATTTAATTTAGCTTTGATTTATTTTTTTTCTGAAGAACTCCTTGATTTTTCAAAGGCAACCCGAAATTAGAAATGTGTGTTTTATAGAAAAATCACTTGAATTTGAACTTTGAAAGTAACTGATGAGGCTGAATAAAATGCAAATTCATGGCAAAATAGAAATTTGTCATGAGCACTTTAGAAAGATTAGTAAATTGTTTAAGTTTCTATACAGCATCTAGCAATCATTGATAGAAAGAAGTTAATGTTGGTTGTTTTGGCTTTTTTTTTTTTTGCCCTCATTTGCAGCAATATTAAGACTTGGATATATTGTGAATCTTAATAGAATTGTAAGAAATACTCTAATATAGAAACATTGACTACAAAGTTTTATAATTTTATATATTGTAACTCCCATTTTTAAAGCAGGCAGAAATCTAAGAGAATTTATGAGATAAGAGAGCACAGACTATAGAAAAGTTCTTATTTTTAGGTGTGTATATCTGTATATGTTACTTCTGTTGTTACTGCCTTGAGAGGGGAGAATTTATCAATGAATATTTAATATATTTTCTATACTGCCAGAATATTTTAGTAAATTATATAATTTCATACTTTAGGATTGTGATTTATTTTTTTCTTTTTGTCCAATTTGGTATTGGTTTTGAGGAGGAAAAGGATGTGATTTATTTGGATTGCAATTAAAATGGTAATAGAATATGATGAAAGAAAAACTAAGAATCTTTATCAAAGAAAGGGGTTTTTAGTACCTGTACCAATAGCAACTTTTCAGTCCTCTGCTCACCTTAGGGGAACAACTCAACTGATTTGTGATGGTCAGCATTTATTTTCAAGTAGTAGCAAGCAGCAGTTTGGAGAATCCTGACATTTTTCTATATCAAGAGCCCCTTGCTGTCTCCAAATTCAGCTGCACAGTCTCTTCCCTGGCTTGTTCTAAGATTTACAGTTTCCTATTAACATATTTTTGCTTCTGTTGACATCAATTTTGTTCAATTCTATTTTTTCTTATTGAACTGGTATTATTAGGATGTTTAATTGCCCATGGTTTAAAAAAGTAAAAGCTAATTTGAAGATATGCATATTGTGGAGTACTATTAGCACCTGCTTTTATACTTACCAATGCAGTAATTTTACATTTTTTAAAAGTACTTCCCATACTTACTTTGTCACAACATTTCTATTGCAGTCTTGGAGCCTATTACACTTAGAATTGAACCACCAAGGTCAACGATAGGTAATGGTATTCGCTTGGCAAGGTGTCATGTTTGTTTTTTCATCACAGAAAGCAGCACTAAAGCTAATCACCCTATGCCTTAGAATTGTTTCATTAAACTTCATTTTTCTTCTAGGTACGCTCTTGCTTGGCATTCATGACATTTAGGCATATTGCTCTCTTCACAGCTGGAAAATGCCCACCCCTTTTTTTTCCAGAAAATCATGCTGGCAGCTCTGAATCACTTTACTCATAATTATGCTTGTCTGTGCTTATCCCAGCTTTGTATTTAAAAATAAATAAATAAAAAAAACCTTGAGCTCAAAACTGACTAAAATTCCACTCTCTTGCTTAGGTTGTCATAAACACAGGACGAGCATTACCTGACTTTCTTTCCTACTTCCTGCACAGGCGTTTTTTTTCTCTATTGCAGGTGTGAAGTTTCTGTGCTTGTCTCTTCAGCTTGATATCAGAGGCTAATTGCTGTGCAATTTAACCAACTTACCACCTACATTTTCTTTTTCAGCTCCAAAGGAGACACAACGTGTTCCTTCTAAACCTAAACCTCCACCCAAACCTCATAGCCCACAAGCCAAAGATGGTAAACTGCTTTACGTGATTATTTCTAATGCAGTTTGTATTGAATTGAAACTTGTTCTGAGCAACTGCTTAGTTATGTAAGCCAGTTAAAACATGAAGGGGTTCTGTTCTGTGATGTCTTCATAGATTTATTTGCCATTTTCAGGAGGAACATTCACTAGGTGTTTTTCATCATTCACAAAGAATGAATCTCTGCTACTTCATGGCAGCAAGATGAGAATATTTCTGCTAAACTCAGGTTACAATGATAATGAAAGCAAATACCTATCAATTACAACTAATTAAGTTGTACAATTCTATTTCATGTTGCTTTGCACTGTCAGAATACGCTTCCCTCTTAAATCCCAGTTATTTCTTTTCATAACATTATTATTTTCTGCATTAGATTGTATTCTGAATTAATAAATTACTCAGTGCATAGTCTCTGTTTATAAATACTTATATTGTATAAATAAATATTTATTAGCTTTAATGATCTTTTATGCTATAGTTTTATACTATGTCATTAAATATGTGTGAAATTTAAATCAGTAGCAGGGAAAAAAAAGTTTACTCTGTTCTCTCCTATCCAATGGCAATATCAATAGAAAAATTACAAGGGTGTCATATCTATTGGTAAATGTGAAAACTTTCACACCAGTGACTTCACTGAAGACCTTTAAATTGTAGACATGGAGGAAGATTTTTGAAAGCTGATATTATCTATTAAATATAATATATATTATATATATTATATATTATATATATAACATATAGTATAATATATTATATATAATATCCATTAAATAATTTCCTCATGTAGAAAACAGTCAAGGTCTTTGTTCTTTCGGAATTTAACCATTGCAGCTGATGGTAAAACATTATTTCCAAGCTACAATTTAAAACGCAACTCCTTATAAGTTCACTTTTTACTTCTGTGGCCATTTGTCTTTATTTTGGTGGTCTGGCCTTCTCAAAAAATGGATTTGTCATACAAATGTTACAGACTTGTACTGTTTTGTGGGTTTTTTTAAAAGTTACTGTTTCTTCAAGAATCTATAAAATACATAACTGTTTTACAGGGTGATTCCATTTATCTTGGGATTGTCTTAGAAGATACAGAGAAACTAATTTTTTTATTGTCACCCGTACAGAAGAATTGATATAGGCAGATATTATTGTGATTGTGCCTCTGTTTCTAACATGGGAAATACAGGAAGACAGCATCAGCTTCCCATCCTTATACCCCTTAAACAGTTTTATTTCAGATCCATACCAGTTTAGAGCTGAAATATGTGGTCATGCAATACAGTACACTGTAATGTTCTTTAACAAGATAGCATCTAGAAAACAATAAAGTTGTCTCTGATATCAATTGTTTATCATAGACTGGTTTTGGTTGGAAAATACCTCTATGAACATCAAGTCCAACCATCAGCCTAACACCACTCTGGCCATTAATCAATGTCCCAAAATGCCATGTCCATATATTTTACAAACACCTCCAGGGATCTTGACCCACCACGTCACTACTCAACCTATTCTGATGTCTGTCCACTCGTTCAGGAAAGAAATTTTTCTTAATATCCAACCTAAACCTGATACAGGCCAAACTGCATTTGACCTATAGCACAAAGTGAAAAGATATGTTTCCCTAAAAACCCATTTTCTGAATAAAGCAGGGATACCTGTTTGCATATCTCATTGAAGGACACTTATGGGATAAGTAAGCTCACATTGTGTTTCAGATTACACTGCTTTCTCAGAGCTTTCGGGTAAGATGACAGGTTTTTTATGAGGCAGCACACAGCACAGAATTCAAAATGCAGTTATTAGACAGGTAATACTAACTGTAAGCAGAGTTACTCCCTTTAATTTTCATAATAGTCTTTATGTTTTATTTCTGATACAGTCCCGGACTCTATGACACATAGACGTGATCAACTAAAACCAACGATAGGTAACAGTTTTACCTATGGAGACCATCACATTTAGCTTTTCTATTACTATATACTATAAGAAGAAAGCATGCTTTCTTCTTATTTCACAAGTTCATCTTCATTCTGCTCCACTGTCAGAATATTTTTTGCTATGAAATTTAGTTTTGCTATAAGCTTTTTGGTGATTTTACACTAACTATTCATAATCATCTTGCTTGTTTTTTTTCCACACAAATGTGTTCTGTAAAGTAGATGGAAGCACCACGATCTATTTTTTATTATATTTCTCTGTACTCAGTTTATGTCACGTGCTGCTTCATGGTTTACACTAATCCATCCATACTGGTCTCACTTTATGTTACCTTGTTACAGAGATTCTCCAACAGTATTATTTCTTTGTGTACCAGACATTCATACTTTTCCATTACTCATATAAGCTTTTTGTGTTTCCAGATGGTCGCAAAGGCATGTGTTCATCCTTAATGTTATGCCAGCTGTCAGTCTCAGTTCTTGAAAGATCTTAATTGTTACTTTATATATATATATATGTGTGTGTGTGTGTGTGTTTTTCAGTTCCAAAAGAAACACAGCGTGTTCCTTCCAAACCTAGAAAACCCCCAAGCTCAGAGGGGCCACAAACCAAACCTGGTAAGTATATTGTTCCTTTATCTTATAATATTGAAAAGTGTTTCTTATGAATTCTACTGTGATCAGTGGAACTTCAGATTTATATGTGTTCCTTGGTGTGGTGGGTGTATAATTTGGAACATCCCTTAAAGGATAAAATGCAGCATCACATCTCGTGGCACAAAATTCATAAGCTGACAGGTAAGTTTAAAATCTGTATCTTCAGTTCTTCTTTACATTAGAAGTCACCACAGCAGTGGGCATCTTCTATTCAGTTGTCAGTGAAAATGGGTATTTCAGTGTGAATTTGCTTGAGTTTTAGGGAAGTAAAGGTGAAAAGAAGGTGTGTTATTGCAAAGAGGAAGGGAATTTTTTCTGTGCTTCACAAATTGCGTACATGCTTTTTCTTTCCCAGGCACAATCACTCATTTATAATTTTCAGTTCACATCTGCAACACCTTTATGCTGCTCAGAGATTTAAGAATGTGTATATATTCTATAATACTGTTTACACAGCTTGGTATAGATTAGCTCTGGTCTGATTAAGGATGGCAGAAGAAAGCTTTACAACTGACACTGGTAACTGCATGAGTTACTCTGTTGTGTTGACCCCTGCCAGCATCCAAGCACCCACTAGCCACTTGCTTACTCTGCCTTGCAGCAGGTTTGGGGAGACAACCAGAAGAGCAAAAGATAGAAAAAAAAAAATCATAGTTTAACAGGCAAAGAGGGGAAAAAAAAAAAAAACCAACAAGTAATACAAAAGCAACCATTCACCACATCCCACTAGCAGATCAATGGCAGTCTGGAAGCAGCGGGTACTTTGGAAAGAAAGAACTCAGTTTTGTTGCTAAGCATGACATTATGTGAGGTTGAATATCCCTTTGGTCAGTTTGGTTCAGCTGTATCTCCTTCTAGTATCTTGCCCACCCCCAGCCTGCTTGCTTGAGGGCACAGTGAAAAACAATTAAGTCCATGATCCTGTAACAAGCACTATTCAGCAACAGCTAAAACGTAGGTGTTATTAACACTGTTTTGATCACAAATCTAAAGCACCACTGTGGCTGCTCTGAAGAAAATAAACTCTATGCCAGCCAAACCCAGTAGGGGTATCCAAGGTATATGCAGTATTAAATGATACTGTTGGAGAAATGGGCAGAAAGATGACAAGCACATTTCCTTTTCTCCCCTGTAAGTCTGCACCTATTTTTTGAATCAAAATCTTGGAATAAGTTAGGAAAGGGTACAAAGCTGAAGATGAAAAGCCAGCCACAAATTCTTCGTGGCTTATTACAAAAGCTTCATATTTCTGTTTGGGTTCTGTTCTGTGTTAGAGCTGTTGCCTTGAACTGGGGGCAATTCTGAGTGGCATGGTATCCTCACATGCACTAAGTTTCAAGGAGGGATTGACCATCTGTCATTGGCTGTAGCAGGGATGGTATGAACTTTCTGGAGGTAGTGATTGGAATTGTTGGATTGTTCTTGGTAAAACTTGTGTTTGGTTTGGTTTTGTTTTTTTTTTTTTTTAATCACACTAATACAGGTCTGGAACCAATTACATTTGGAACTGAGAAACCAAAGTCAACAGTAGGTAATGATACTTTCTTACTTGAATAATCATATTGTCTTTCAATAGTCATGTTGTTTTTCAATAGTCATGTTCTCTTTCCTCTTCAAAACAAATCATTAAGACCTGCAAAAAATTTGTCACCTTTCTTTGTACATGTCTTCAGAATCTAACAGTCAAGATTCTCTGTCTTTTTTCTTTTCTATAAAACAGTTGAGGAAGATCCTTTTTCCTTTCAAGTTGTGCACATAATGCAGGGCAATTTTCTTCAATATTTAATGATAAGAGGCAGAGGGCAAATCAGAACAGGATCCTAACTTACACGTTCTCAGTCATAGCGCAGAGCTGGCACTGTTCTAGTTGTATGGTATGGATGAGCAGAGTGGAATGTTACAAGGTTTTTTTTTTTCTGTGCTTCCCTTCCCTTCCATTTTTACCAAATTAAATTCAATCCTTCATAGAGGTCTGAACAATATCTGTTTCACTCAAATCTCAGTTGCAGTCAGAACAGAATCACTTCAGTGATCTTTTAGTTATATGACTCCAGATCCGTTTGACTGAGGTACTTTTGTCATTTGAATCTGGTACTGAGGATGATTCCTGTACAACCTCCATCACAGAGCAGTGGTGTCCTTGTATTTGAAGCTACTTATTTTGTTTTCTTCTTCTTTTGTTGTTTTGCTGGTTTTTTTGTTTGTTTGGGTTTTTTTTAGTCTTCTTCTTAAGCAGAACCAGAAATTCTGCACATCCTTTCTTATGACATTTCTCTGTAGCCTGATTTTGTTCAAAGAAAAGCCTTCTGGTTTTGCATCACTTCCAAAAAATATCTTTGGTTCAAATATTTGTGCTGTTTTTGTTGACTGTTATGGCATTGGACACTGATTTTAGTCCAATATAACCCACATTCTTTCTTCCAGCTCCTAAAGACACACATCATAGGCCTTCCAAACCTAAAACATCACCCCGTCCACGTGTTCCTCCAACTAGAGCAAGTAAGTTTATCAGTATTTTGCCCTTTTCTGCATGAAAGTTTTGCAGTTTGAAAACTGTCCAAGTTGATGAGCTCTCTAAAGGTGCACACTAAGGCACAGGGTAGTCTCTGAGTAGCCTGTGTCTTACTGTCATGGTCAAATTTTTGCTATATAGCTGCCATGAAGCAAGATAATCAGCTAGACATTTATACATGTCAATAACTTCTGTAATAGTAGAAACAATTTTGTTTCAAATTGCACATAGGAAATTTTGTTTCAGTTTCCACAGAATGTGACAGAGGTATCAATATCTTCTAGCTGCTCATTTACCAGTGTAAACTTACGATACCTTGCTGATCCCAAAACTATGGAAATAGTTCAGTCCATTCGAAAATTAATGGTAAATTTCCATGTTTCTTCTGCTTTGACTGCTTAGATGGAGATTTTTTTTGTAATGGAAAGTTGATTTAAATGAGCAGCAGATTTTTGGAATATGAAAGATCTGAGAAGCACAGCTAAGGGAACTATCAGAACTAGAGCAGTTTTCTTTGTAGAAAGCTCTGTCCACAAAGCTGGGAGGAGTGGAGAGGTAATTCAAACAACTACAATGTAACAATCACTTTGTCTTTAGCCTCTGCGCTAACAGAATATTTATTATATTGACAGGAAAGGTCTGTGATTATTTTCAAATTAATGAAACGATGCCTAAAAAGAAAAAAAAATTCTTTGCAGAAAACTGATCTCTTGTCAGGAAAATCACAAGAATTGTGTTGTCATGCTCAATAACATGTTCAAAACTTTGCTCATCTTCTCAGCTCCAAAAGAAAGTCCACGAGTCTCTCCCAAGCCCAGAACATCACCAAGTCCAGATGTACCACACACAAAACCTGGTAAATACATTGCTGTTTTGTTGTGCTTTGATAGTCAAGGTTTATTTTGGGTAGTCTTTCTTCAATGAATGAAGAGTTGAATAAACATCTCTTCATGTTACAAATAGATATTTCTAGTGACAAGTAAATACATGTTTAAAGAAAGGCAGGGCTGATTTGTCATTTTAATGGCAGAGTTTTGATGAGCTGATGTCTATGTTTAGCTAGATTTTTGTGCTTTTCAGCCACATGACAGCTGTCAGTGTTAATAGCCCAAATCACGGTAGACGATATACAAACACTACAAGAATGTTTTTGAAAGAAATTGCATATCTTCAAAAGATGCTTGGAGAAAACCATATTTGAGGGCATCTACATATCTGTGACTCAAACCACTCACAAGTTTATGTGCCCTAGTAATGTAATTTGACCCTTGAAAATATGGCTAGTATTAATATTTACATACTACTTAACTTCCAAGCCTCTGTAGCAGCTGACAGTTCTGAGAGCATCAGCTGAACCTTCATCTTAAGTATATATTCACTAATTCCACCAATAAATTACTTTTTCAAAAAAAATCACATTTAATCATGTGTTCCAACTTGAAAATAATCAGTCATGTGAAAAGGACTACTTTTACCATTTTGCTTGTACTTATCACTAATTATGTGCACGTTCTTGTGTTTTATGAAGTTTTAGCACCTACTACATTTACAGTTGAACGACCAAAGGCAGCAACAGGTAAAGACGTTACCCTGGGTTGATCATTACTTTTTTCCCTGCTGCTTCTTGAACAAACACCTATATATCATCAGTCTGGTTTTCACAAGCCATCTGTCTGGGGTTTTAACTCATTTTCTTTTCTGCTTACTGAATTGAATTCTACTCTGTTCCAGGTATTGAAAGATTCCTAGCTGTTTTGTTGCCTTCACGGAAAATTTCTTCCACCCTCACACATTGTAATTTCTTTGATACTTCTAGGAGACAAGCATGCCGTGGGTATTTCAATTACAAGCACTGAAATACAGATGGAAACATCTCTGCTGTAGTTTTCTGTGTTCTTCCAGTGTTTGTTGCTTGACTCCAGATTTTGCTTACTTGATCAATTTTCCATGGATGTTTTCATTGTTATTTTCTTTTCTTTTTATATTCCTGTATGTATCTGATAGTCATTTTTTTCAGTCTCCCATAAAAGGATCTTGTTTTCCTTTGCATGCATGAGACATGTAGTGCCTGTGCAGTAAATCTCTCCAGTTTCTGAAGACTGTAAACCCTTACATTAAACTTTTTCTTTCAGCTCCTAAAGAACCACAACATACTCCTTTTAAACCTAAGGCAGCTCACACCCCAGACGCTCCACACAGCAAAGCTGGTAAATTATCCAGTCTTTTGTCAAGTTGTTTTTGATAACTGAGCAACTGCTTTCAGGGTGGGCAGTGGGAGGTATTGTCAACAGTACATTTGCTGATGCTTATTGGATTTTTAACTTTCTCAGTGCAAAAAGAAATTATTTTAAAAATAATTTAATCATTTTAAATCACTGAATATCATCCTAACTTATTAAACCTCTACAAACCTGCATTTAAAGTCTCACCACAACTGTTCCAGGATGGTTTATATATATGTGGATATTACCAGAAGAAGAAATAGTAGTGACTTGTGTGTTTAAAATAATGATAAAAAGTTATTCACAATGTGTACATGAGCAACATGCCTCAGTTTTCTGCACCATGTTTTTGAAACTCTTAGGAGCTGTTGCAGTACATCTCCTTTATATATGCACTTCCATCCAGATTAGACTGAGAGTTCCCTTCAGTTGTATTTTAGTTAGGAAAATCCCTATCATATATCTGACTGACTTGTATAATACAATCCATTATTTCATTAAAGGGTTGTTATTGTTAATTTTGAAATATCTAGGTGTTTAAAACAAACAAAAAAATTCTCCCAACTCTGTAACTATAAATCTCTGAGGGTAAATTCTCATTGCTGTTTTAAAGCATCCCTTTCATGGTGTCTATAGTATAGTGCTGAAGGCCTGGGGTTTTTTAAGGGGCAGGAGGGACAGGGAGAGTCTCTTCAATATTCTGAGAATTTATTGAAATTCTTTCCAACAGAAATCATTCCAACCTTCTATGAACCACATACTACTATGATTCCTCATATTCCTGAAAGAACAAAGGCAACATTGGGTAATCAAGTGTATTTCATAAATAATTATTCTATTTTTCATTCATGATAGAGAAGACATTCTTAGAGAGAGATCATTACCTGATGTTAAAAATTAATAATGACGTTTCACTCTGTCTCTAGGTACTTGGTTTCCCTTTGGTCTTGATAAGTGTAATAATGCATGAGTTCATGTACCCTTGAAGGTTCTTTTCCTCATCTTCTAGCCTTTCCAGTCAGGATGATTCAATGTCCTCAGGTGTTATGTATTTTCCAGTAAAAGGAGATTTTATTTAAAGAGTAGGTAGTAATTCTTGTAATTTCTACATCTGAGGTGTGGATAGTGTCATCCTAAAATATTCTCCTGCTTCGTTCTTTGTGTTAGAAGACTCCTGCAGGAGCAAATGATAAGGCGTCAACTATATGGCATAACATATACCAAAACAGACTAGCTATGTGACCCTCAAAATCAAATACTAGCTTTTAAAGCCAACTTCTGGACTAACTTCTAGTCATCTATGTTGGGAAAACTTGCTTAAATACATGAAACATTAGCTGACAATTCATTCCTCTTATCTTAAATGTCAGATGTAGACCAAATAAGAATAATGAATCCAAACAGTAGTATTGCTTGAGCAATCGTTGTTAATTACGCAGCAGGAGTATTGCTTGAGACAAATATTACAAAGACTTCTCACACTGGTGTGGATCACAGACTAGCAAGTGCTAGGATAACCTGTAGTAGTAAGAGATGCCTACATGGCAAGAATTTCTAACACAACAGTATGAAGACAACAAGATTGGATAGTTTAAATGTAAGAACAAAGAAGATAATTTATAAATCAAGTCTGCTGTGAAGGGTCTCCTAAAAATTAAGTCCTCAGATAGTCAGGCATGGCAGATGTGGAAGATGAAGGCTACAACAGTCTGGGTTTGCTCCATTATTCTTCTGTATACTGTTTGTGACTATGTTCTTCACTCCTTCATGAAAAGTTAAAAATTTTCATGTAATGTTGGGGGAATCTTTTTATGTCAGCAGCCATTTAACTTGTTTTCCTTTCTTCGCAGCAATTCCACCTGATTAATTTTCAATTTTACCCTTACATAATTTGTCTTAGTACAGATCAGGCCATACTTATACTCCTTGTGTGCTACGAAACCACCAGGTTTTTTTCAGTTATTGTTCTGGGTGCTGTTTGTTTCTATTTCAGTTCCAACTGAAAAAGAGTTTGTTCATACCAAGCAAAAAACATCTGAAAAACCAAGAGTGCCACACACCAAACCCGGTAACGGAGTCATTCTTTCACTTCTGTGTGTTTGTGTTTAATCATTCTTTCCCTTAACCTTGAATATTGTATCTTTCAACAGATTTATTCATAACTGGTTTTGTGCTGAAATAAATGCATTACACCTAAGTCTGCCAATCTAAAGCGTGCCAAAACCACACTGAAAATAGTAGTGGAATTTGTAGTTTAGCATCAAAAGCGGTTTTCCTCCTTTCTGTTACACATGAAAAATAATGGCTAAAATGTAAACGTGAGTACTGACAAATTTTGATAGCCTGCGTTCTCTCCAATTACTTCTCTGCAGTATCTCTGGAGTATCTGAAGTCTACTTTTCTCTATCACAAAGACACTTCTCTGTGAGCATTTTTTTACCCATAAAATATAACAAAACTCCTTTGCAATGCCTTGTACAACAAGCAACTGACATTTTACAAGAGCTTGTAGTAATAAGACAAAGGGGAATGGATTGAAGATGGAAGATGGTAGGTTTAGACTGGATATTAGAAAGAAATTCTTTACAGTGGAGGGTGATGAGACATGTGAACAGACTGCCCAGGGACGTTGTGGATGACCCCTCCCAGGAGGTGTCCAAGGCCAGGTTGGACAGGGCCTTGAACAACATGGTCTAGTGGAAGGTGTCCGCACCCATGGCAGGGGAGTTTGATTTAGATGACTGTTAAGTTCCCTTCCAACCCAAATTGTTCTATGATTCTGTGCTAAAACTGAAACAAAATAATCTGTAAAACAGTTACAGGGGGCTGAGTCTCTTCCTATTTTTGTTACAGAAGGAATGTATATGAGAAACTTACAGAAAGATTGTCTGTCAGCAGCTGATTTTTAAGCTATTCTCCTACTCTTTAGTTTGGAACATTTTGAAAGTTTTAGAAACAGTGCAAATACTACTTTGTTTCTATTGTAGTTTAATATTCTAAGATTCTTCACATTTTCTCCTTAACAGCAATACATCAGACAACTCCACAACCAATTATTGCAAAATCTTCTACTACCACTGAGCATTCAAGGGCAACACTGGGTAAATAAGTTTTCTTAAAGTTAAGCTGCTGGTGTTTTTAATTTTTCAATAGGAGAAATTTCTGGAGAACATGCTCTCGTGTAACCTCATTCCATTATTCCTTCATTCTCTTTACATACATATGTTTCTTAATACAGATGAGTCTTAGTTCTAGCCTAAAAGTAAAACAGAAATAGCCTACAGCATGTTTGGTCAGAAGACTGTCTTTGTCAGATGTCCAAATAAATTCATTGGTCTAATTCTTCTTCTAGAGCCAGAATTTTAGCCATTAATTCAACTTATCCTACAGCGCAGTGCTAGGACTTCTCTGTGTTTTGGATAGACACTTTGTTTCAGGTTCCAGATGTCCATGGAATTATTATTGTCTTTTTTTTTTCCAGGCATTTGTGGCATGCGTTTTCTGTGGGCTAAATATGGCATTGGATCATGAATTGTGAAGAATAAAATAATATTCTTTTTCTTTCAGGTCCAAAAGAAACACTGCTCATTCCTTCCAAACCCAAAACATCTGTTGGGCCAGAAATACTACAGACTAAAACTGGTAATTTCAACTTTTAACTTTAAAAATTGTTATTGTGGCACTGCCTTAGTTGCACTTCTTGCCATCATTCAGGACTGCAATCATGTTATATGCATGATATGTAGGCAGAAACTAGTGTCGTTGTTAGCTGAGAATATGTTAATCATGATACCAAATACCCAAGAATTGCATCAAATTCCATGGAGAGCAGAAATTAAAATGGCTGGGTTTTTTTTAAGGTATTGGTTGAATTGCTGGGTTGTAGCCATTAAAAACGTGAGGACTTCAATTAATTTCAATAAAAATATACTGCTGTACCCAGCTTCACTAAGTTATTTTCTTTTGGGGTATGTAACTACCCTAAAGACATTTGCTTCAATTTCTTAAATACTTTTGAAACTTGGCTTACAGAATCTTAGTCCAAGATAGTTACTAAGAGTATAGGTCCCTGCTTGAGAGTTGGACTCGTTGATCTTAAAGGTCTTTCCAACTGAAACAATTCTATGATTCTATGATTAGGGGTGCACAGGTATAACGAAGGATGATGATACGTCAGCTTCACCCTGGGTGTAATTATGGCAATCAAAATAAGCAGTCTAGGAGAAAGATCTATTTTCAAAAAGCCTTATTTTGAAAAGCTTTCTGTTAAGTAATCAAGTTAGATTCTAGGTGCCAGTTGAACGAGATGTCATGCTTTGGTAGCACTATAAAGTTAGTTTTAGGTGAAGAATTTAAGAAAACAGAATTTAGAGACACTATTTTCCTTTAACATTTTAAATCATTGTAATGATATATATGCAAAATAAACTATTGTTAAGAAAGTTGTTAAATATAAATGGCATTATTTAGCCACTGCCCTTTCCAGCTTCCATATTTTAACCTTGTCTCTGAAACACAGAGACAGATGGATGAAGGAATTGAGTGCACCCTCAGTAGGTTTGCAGGTAAGACTAAATTGGGTGGAGAATGTTGATCTGCTTGAGGGTAGGAAGGCTCTACAGAGGGCTCTGGACAGGCTGGATAGATGGGCCTACATCAAGCATATGAGGTTTAGCGAAGCCAAGTACTAGGTCCTGCACTTGGGTCACAACAATACATGCATGCTACAGGTGTGGGGCAGAGTGGTTGGAAAATTGCCTGACAGAAAAGAACCTGGGGGTGCTGCTTGACAGCTGGCTGAACATGAGCCAGCAGTGTGCTCAGGTGGTCAAGAAGGCCACCAGCATCCTGGCCTGGATCAGCAATAGCATGGTAAGCAGGAGTAGGAAGGGATCAAGTGATCATGCCCCTGTACTTGGCACTGGTGAGGCCACACCTTGAATACTGGATTCAGTTTTGGGCCCCTTACTAGGAGACATTGATGTCCTATAGTATGTCCAAAGAAGGGCAACAAATCTAGTCCAGAGAACAAGTCTTATGAGGAGCAAGCTGAGGGAACTGGAATTTTTTAGTCTGTAGAAGAGGAGGCTGAGGGGAGGCCTCACTGATCCCTGCAGCTACCTGAAGCGAGGTTGGAGTGAGATGGAGGTTCCTCTCTTCTCCCTAATATCACATATTAGGATGAGAGGAAATGGCTTGAAACTGTGACAGGGGAGGTTTAGGCTGGATATTAGGAAACATTTCTTAATTGGAAGAGTAATCAGGCTTCAGAATAGGCTTCCAGGCTGGAAGCCACAGTCCCTGGAGGTGTTCAAGAAAAGGGTAGACATAGCTCTTTGGGACATGTTTTGGTGGCTATGGTGGTCTTAGGTTCATGGTTGGACTTGATGATCTTTTCCAACCAGAACAATTCTATGATTCTATGTAGTGTGTGCCTCTGCTTGTCAGTCTCTTCCTTTTAATCCAGTAACTTGGATATCTTTTGCTATGTTCAATCAAATTTGAGTGAGGGAAGAATGTCTGAAAGGTAAATGAGTTACTAAAATCTTTTAGGATTTTTTTTTTAGGGAAGTGCAAATTAAGACATTCAGTGTGAGAAAAACCAAACACTGTCAGAGCTCCTACCTTTAGGGCATTTGTTCTGAAGTTGGTGGGAGAATAATTGCACTGTCTGGCTGTAAGCATGAAAATACATCCAGACTAACCAGAACACATGTCTGTCTCATGTTTGTTCAAACTGTCTTAGCAGATGTGTAGACAGGATTTTTTAGGAAACAAAGGACAGAGATCCTTTGTGAAATTCATCTTCTTTAATTTCACTTATCACAGAACAATGTTTTATTTCTTGTAGCTCCAAGGGCAACACACCTGGGATCAATTAACCTTATAACAGTTCATGTTGTTGACGGGTCCAAAATGACTTTGGGTAATGCGAATACGATGTCAGATTATTTTTCATAAAACTTCACTTTCTCTGCTTTTGCTCTATGGCTAAGTCTACACTTTAATCAACACAAATGTCTTGATATATCTTTATTGCATGTTCATTTGTTAGTTCCATTCCAGTGCATGTAAAGAATGTGATGGTTTTAAGTTCTTCCAGCCGTTTTTTCTTCCATGTAATCCTTTCTAGAAATAAGTACTTCATGAAAAAGGCTGAGAAGTCAATTAAAAAGGCACTGTCTGATCATCTTCTTTTGCCTTACTAATGATATGTATCTTCCCAGTCTTGAGAAGTGTTTATAAAGACTGACAAAGTCTTGATGCAGTCTTTATAAAGTACACAAAGACAGTTTGAATTTTCCTTCCACCTGTGGTGTCTTATATTTAAAAGGAAATTATTTGCATTTGACAAGCAATAATATCTTCACTTTCAGCTCCTAATGAAACGTACCACATTTCACCCAAGCCCAAAACTGCTCTGGCAACTGAAATTCCACGATTCAGTTCAGGTAATTCTTAGGAATTTCATAAATGGTTGTAGTGAGAGTCTGTAGAACTTAAGTAAAATCAGTGTGCTTTAAAGTTTAATGGTCTGTTCACGAATACCTTTAAAACTCTTTCAGACATACAGCACAACAATTTATTTTCCCCCTTATCAGATGATTTTTGTTCATTGATCTGAAAATCAAGGTTTAATAAATATTGCCCCAAAGATGATATGAAGCTTTTAAAAGGACTAGTGCGGTGTACTAGACCCTCATAGTATCGCAGACATAAATGACATTGACTTCTACATTTTTCCTTATAGATTACCAAACCTAAATCTAATAAAGCTTTTCCCAAATGTAAATGTAAAAAAATGAAAAATGTGTTCATTCCTGCATAGTATTTTGTCTGACATGTCAGAGAGCCTAGATTAAGTGTTGTGGATAGAATCATTATCAGATTCAAATATCAAATAGCTAGATTTATTTCTTTTAAAATTAGAGTTACAGACTTTGATTGTTTGGCACAAGGACTACTGCATATAGCTTTCAGTCTGATTCACACAGATTCTGTAACAACTAGAAAATCATGATTATTTTGCAAATGAAAGGAAACTTTAAGAAGAGATTGACTTCAGATTTTAACTATTGTGATGACACTATACTTCAGTAGCCCTACACAGTGTCTGCTTTTGAAGGCTTCCAGTGTTTTTCTTGGTGATATTTTAATGTTTCATGTTTTTACCTGAATATTCCATTGGGGGGGCATTCAGTTTAGTATTTTATTTTGAGGTAGGTTGGTTGGTTGGTTTTTTTCTCACAGAACTTAATTAAATGTCTTAAGGCCATGTATACCTTACAGAGCTAACTCTGTATCCATATGCATTTGGGTAACTGGTGATAAACATTTTATATCTTTTCCTAAACTTAAGCGTGAAGGTAACTGGTCAGACTGGTGCATGATGGAGTCATCTGACCACTAAGAAAGGCATTTTCAACATGCATTTTGGGTTGGAACTTACAGAGTTCTCAAATACCCTTTTTGCTCTATGCCATTGGTGCATGGACCTTTTTTTCTGGCAAATTACACTGCTCTGTGTTCCTTTTACATGTAAGATTTAAACTGTGCCTTATTTCTTCTAGCACCTCATAAAACACGTCTCACTTCTGCAAGACCAAAGCCATCTGATAAAGCACAGACCAGACCTGGTAATAATCGTTTATTCAGTTTGGGATAGGGATGAGCTTAATTAATTAATTTCATCTATTCTCAGTGGAATTTTAAGAGTTGCTGGGAAAAGAAAGGGAAAAAAAAAAAGAAAAAGGAAGAAAAAGAAGAAGAATGTATTTCTCTTTTTAATTAACTGGTATAAATTTAAAGCTTTTTCAAGTGAGACCAAAACTGCATGTATCATCACAGCAATACTTTTTCTTCTCTCATGAGGAATTGTAGGAATCGTATAAAAGTCTTTTGGGTTTTCTTCTCATGGAACTTTTTTCTTTTTTTCTTCTTTTTTTCTGTCTGACAGCTCTTAGTGAAACCACAGTAGCACCAGCAAGAACAAAAGCACCTGGACTGCCAAAGTGGATTGTGCCAGGTAAAGCTGTGGTTTGGGAATTGTTTTTTTAACTTATCTGTAAAAGACAGAATGTGACTTCCTCAAATTGTCTTCTCAGAATATGGTAAGCATATTCTGCTGCTATTGGTCATGCTATATAATTCCAAGTGCCATTACGAAATGATATTGACAAACAACCACTGTAAACTCACAGGTAGATTATTATGTGGCTACTGGTTTTTGATAATTTTTAGATGATAAAAAACTTCAGAAAACAGCTCCACGAAGAAGGACCTGGGAGTCCTGGTGGACAGTAAGTTGACCATGAGAGAGCAATGTGCCCTCTCATTAAGAAAACTCTGTTCATCAGGTGGAGAGAGGTCCTCCTGGCCCTCTGCTCTGCCCTAGTGAGGCCTCATCTGAAATATTGTGTTGGGTTCTGAGCTCCCCAGATCAAGAGGGACAGGAAACTACTCTAGATTGTCCAATGGAGGTTATGAGGATGGTGAAGGGACTGGGATATCTTTCTGATGAGGAGCAACTGAGAGACCTGGGGCTGTTTAGCCTGGAGAATAGAAGGCTCATAGGGGATCTGCTCTGTCTGCAAATATCTGAAGGGTGAGTGGCAAGAAGATGGGGCCAGTCTCTTTGCAGTGGTGCCCAGTGACAGGTCAAGGAGTAACAGATACAAACTGGAACACAGAAATTTCCACCTCAACACAAGGTAAAAGTTTCCCGTAGAGATGCCAGAGAACTAGAACAGGCTGCCCAGAGAGGTTGTGGGGTCTCATTCGCTGGAGACTTTCCAAACCTGCCTGGACACATTCCTGTGTGGCCTACCCTAGGTAATCCTGCTTTGGCAGAGGGGCTGGGCTCAACAGTCTCAAGGGGTTCGAACCCCTAGCATTCTGTGATTTTGCGACAGGTGTAGAATAATTACCGAAAACCACCATGTTGAACAGAGTTACCCAGGTGTTAAAGTGCAAGTCAGAAGGATTATAAAAAAGCCTTAAAGACAGGTATCTTGATAGCTAACATATATGTGTTATATTCATATTAGACCTACTGATATTCTGACTGTTGTACTTGGAGTATATGATATTCAAGTTGGAATAGTTCATCACTGTCATGGGTATTAATATGAAATCTTAATAATATTATTTATATATTATGCTATTTATTACTATCAAAAATTATTAATAACCTTTTAATGGAGTGTGTGTATATTATATATATATGTATGTATGTATATATGATAGTATCATGCAGATTTTAGTGTACAGTTGTGGATATAATCACATAATCTGGTACAGTTTAACAATTTTGAACCAAATTAGAAAAATACAAAACAATTATTCCATAAGGACTAGGCTGCAATTTGCTGTTTGTCCAGGAATGACTCAGCAGGCACCTGGCTGTTGAATACAGTGGTGAAGCTAGGTGCCAGAGCACATACAGTTAAAGGAACCTTTCAAAGAGACTTGAACCAATTTTCACTCATGAATTATAATTCTGGGCATTACCAGGCTGCTGCATTATAATCCACAAATTACAGCACCGTGCAGGGATTTTAAACAGAACCAAATCTGGTGTTAAACATGTGAGCACTGGAAAGATACAGTTTCACTGGTGAAGGCTCCTTGTTAAGACGGTTGCTGAGCTGGTCACTATGCTGGTTGCTCGGGCTCAGCAGCGCCGTGGCTGGCTCCTGGGGATGGTCCCCACCGGACATGGTGGAGGTAGCTTTCTCCCGCTACTGCAGGGGTGCGACGTGGGCTCTGTGGGTGTGTGCTGGAGACTGTTTCATCTGGAACAGGCTCTTGGGTGACTCCCAGTGCTGGCACTGCTGCAAAGTTTGCAGGATGCTGTGGGGGAGCACTTTCCCTCCCAAAGCAGCTGGAGAGCATGGGTAGGGTGGCCACGTTTAGCAGCTTTCCTGTTGGTTCAGCTCTTGGCAGCTGCTTTTCCTGGAGCTTCTTCCAGGGCTGTGGCAGCTGGGTTGCCCTGGCACTTGGGCTCTCAGGCATGTGGAGCAACGGGTGGCAGCTCCTTCTCCCATGACTTAGTGGCCAGCACAGAAGGACCTGGGTGCAGTTCTGGCTTTATGAGCAGGCACACAAAGGGTGGCTTTGGCTTGCAGGTCTGCAGCTTTTATGCTTGTGCCGATATGCTTAGAACTGCTGAAAGAGATTCAGAGAAGTTCTCCCTGGTTGGCAGGGGCATAGATTCTCTTACAACTCAGGTGAGGTCCTGATTCTCCATGGGCCTTGGCCAACAGGTCTCTGTCCCTTCAGGGTGTGGTTAGGCATCTTCTTCCTACTGGTGAGACTGCAGATATGATGCTAAGCTGGCTGTAGTTTCAGTGCAGCTTATGCAAAGAACTCTTTGCTGGTTCTGGGTAAGCTAAGGCACGACGGCACTTCTTGGGGGGGTAAGGCTTCTCTCCGGAGTGCAGACAAAGCAGAGCACATGAACGAGGGCAGAGCACATGCAAGAGAGTGCAAAGGAGCAAAAGAGCAGTAGAGTGAGAGTGAATTGTTTGCAATTTGGGTAATATTTAGAATTTGCTCGAGGCATGGATTTAGCCAATAGTCAAACGCTTGGTAAACACATCACTAGCCTATGGCAAAGCGTATGGCCAGAATATGCCCATATTTGGAAGAAGCACAAGCACAGCACAAGTATCCCTCACGGTGCGCACGTGCTCTTGTTTACCCCAAACAAGGGAGGCTGGGTTGTTTACCCTGGCTTGTTGGCACCTGGCCATTTGGTTTCTCAGCTCTGGGTGGAGTACCCACTCCAGAAAAGAAGCGGAAGGAGGGTTTGAGCAAAACATGTAAGGACATGTTTTGGTGATATTTGGGGCATAATTCTGGGCATAATGCAGTATTTACCACAATCACCAAGAACGTTCTAGATTGATGGATGATAAAGAGGATGATACCTGTCCCTTCAATTTACATGTCCTTACACACAGGGGTACCATACATCCATAAGCACAAAGATTTATTCAAAATATTGTTTTGGTTTGGCTTGGTGAAAAGTAATTTATCTTTTTTCAATTATACTTGATTTTCCCATCCAATCAAAATAAGGTTGTCAGTGCTGCTTTCAACCTTACAGCATTACCTTTAGACATTACATAACCTTTCATTCTTCTGAAGAAGAGACCATTTACTGAAGAGCCATGGATATTCTGTAGTTCGAAGACTAGTGCAGATATTATAATTCCTTGCTGGGATGGCACTACTGTTGAAGGCTCTCCAGTTCTTCCTATTTGTGCTCATTAGCATCAGTGCAAAGACATTTCAACTCATGGAGAGTGTGCTTGGCAGCTGCAGGGCCCAGATGATAAGCAGTGGAGTTTGTTTTTTCCAGCAGCGGCACATGGGATTGTGGCTGGTTTCCTGGCAGTCTTTTCAGTTTCCAGGCTAGCTGTAGTGCCAGGTGGTAAACTTGACTGTGGGAAAGAGGCCTCCTCATGACCAACATTCCTTTTAGTTTTCTACCATATTCTAGCTATTTTGCCTTTAATTTTATTTTACTGTTGTGGGGTTTTTTATTTGTTTTAATGTATTTAACAGCTTGCTCAGGTGGAGGTTTTTAATTCAATCTGGATAGTTTAAAAGCTTCTCATGATCTGTTATGCTTCTGGACAGCCTTCAGCAAATAAACTTTGTCCAACATTTCCTTTTCCCATGCGAAAGAGCGAGATAGTTCGTTATCATTAATGTGGCCATTAACTTTGCACTGTATTTTATTTTCATTTTTGAATCTGTGACTGTACAGCCAAGTTCTAGAGGAACTCAAGTATCGAGGTATTTCAGTTTGTTTTATCAGAGGTACTTTTTCCAGTTCTTCCCTTAAAATAATCCACCTTCTAATGGTATTTCTGCTATTAAAAATGCAGTGGTTAGTTTCTAGGTATTCCAGACCATATCAATATTTCCAGGAACCAAAAAGATAGAAGACACACACTCATGCAAGCAGTTCTGTTAAAAGCTTAGATAAATGCCTGAAGTCAAAATGCTTAAAATAAGCAAATTACATTAGCTAGCATGAGGTAAATGCTATGAGAAAGCAGTTTGATAGTGAAGGTACCTTGTAGGAAAACACTAACAAACTTTTATGTAACTTTAAAGTGAATTGAAACATTCAAAAGGAGAATCTGTCAACAGGGAAATCTTGTGGTTTGATCAGCTTTATTTAATCTGAAAGTTTGACTTACTTTCATTAGTAAACAGTGGAAGTTTCTGGGGAAAAAATGAAATAATTAATTCTTCTCTCTAGAATGTCCATAGTATTTTGTTCATTCCTAGCTGATGTAACTTAGCAAAGATTGTGATTCTAAATTGGGTCATAAGGAGCAGGACAGGGATAGGCCTTTCTGTAGACATTAAGAGGCAAAACTGAATTAATGGATACTTGAGCGATTTAGTATGATTTAGTCAATGTGTTGGTGCATTTTGTTAATGTGTTTGTAGTGAGATGAACCTAAGAAACTAAATATACTATTCACTCAGACTATGACCAGTTGGTGCTGGTCTTCTTGTGCCTCTTCTCCCTTGAATACTATTGCAATGAAACACTGATTAGCACTGCTGCTATATATAGCTGAAGATCTAATTATCCACTTTAGTTACCTGAAGACAGATTGCAGTTACATAAAACCACATGATGTGTTTAGAAATTTTACTCACAAGGACCAGGTACTACAAGTCTCATTAATCTTAAGCAACATGTCCATACTATGGACTTGCAGATTCCTAAGGTATACCCAGCAAAAATGTTCAAATAGTGACATAACTGAAAAATTATTAGCTTCATGCTGTTAAAATACTAGTTTAATCTCAAAACAAACTGATCACCAGATTATAAATCTGACTGTAATGTTTAGGTCATGTTGGAAAAGGGTTGGAATTTAGTAGTTCAGTTTTGAGATTTATTTATTTTAAATACATTAGCTTTCAGGTGGGTTTTTTTTCAAAGTCATGAGAAAGAGTAATTCTCTTTGTTGTTTTTTTTAATTTATTTTTTTCACAAACATGATGAAATTGCAATGCATCTTCTCAGTTTACCTTATATAGATGTTTTATAAAGCAAATATAATTATTTTGTTTAGAGTAAGCATACCAATTTAACAGCCTGGCTGTACTATAAATATCAGCATGTAAAATAGTTGTTATGTGCCAGGAGTGGTTGTGTTGATCTTCTAATGTCATTTACTTCAGGTTTTTTAGAATGCGTTTATGTAACTTTTAAGTAAGATTTTCCATTATATACAAACTGACTTTTATGTACACTTTCCATCCAGTACTCCAAATTTAGTATATATTTCAGTCAAAATTGTTCTTGCCATTCGATACAGAAGAAAAGCAAAGATACTATTTTGGGGAGAACAAGTTTGCTGTTTGCAAGGATCAATGGACATACTGGAAAACGAAAATGTTCTCTGTATTTATCTTTCTATCAGTTTTGGTTTAACTCATCTATTATCTCTTAATCTTAGTGTATTAGTTTGGGTTAAATTAATGAGGCAGGAATTATAAAATACAGTTATTTTTATTTTCCCAAAACCCCACCCCAAAACTATGCACAGAACTGATAAAATTATTTACAGGTTCTATTCGGTCGTGAATTCTTCCAGGATGCTTATGACAATTTTGACACAATTTAGAGAGTTCAGAGACTGGAAAAAGCTATGACAGAAACAGCTTCACCCACTTATAAAGCAAAGGCCGACCAATAACCCTTAGGAAGATATGAGCAGGCCAGGGTTTACTTATGAGAATCAGAGTAGAAATTTGGGGATGGTCCCCACCTCACTCTGCTGACAGGCTCCAGAAACTGTCCATTTGTAATCCAATTCATGCTCTTGGCGACGGGCGTTTGCGTGGTTCCTGCATGGGTAAACTGAGGCACGATGCTATTCTGGTGGCAAGGGGAAAGAAGGCTCAGCCACTCTGGCTGTCTAGGCGCTGACTTCTCTGACTTGCACGTGTATGGCTCGTGGCTTTATCCCAAGGCTCTGGATCAGACACTCGAGGCAGGGCAGGGCTTGAAGCAAGGTGGATCTGAGCAAGGCGCCTAGGCTACCTAGCCACTTGTATATATATATAAAATGCCAGAGGTCACTTGGTCCAATGGGGCACTAAAGCTAACATGTAGCTGCACAATGGAAAGTTCTGCCAGCCTATGACCATAAAAAGCAGAGGCAAGGGCCTTGTATCTGTGGGAGCTTACGTGCTCTGACCCCAGATAGGCATCTTGTTCACCAGACAGGCAAGGTCCTGTCTGAATTTGTACTGGGCCATGTGTCATGGCCTTACCACCACACTTAGTCATTCTCACTTTATAAATAAATTTCTTTCAAGGAATGCTTAAAATTAAATTGCAGGCTCTCTAACCACAGATCACTTTCTACTTACTTGAATGGGAAGACAACAGTAAGTTATCAGTAAAAATATAAGTGGGCCATAGGTTTGAATATACACGATATACAAGTATTCCATGACTTGATAGATACTCATTTTCATTTTTTCACAGATGATGTGTATACACCTGAAGATATCATCAGGCAAATTGGTGTGGATGTGAAAAAGCCATTGGAATATATTGATACCTGGGAAAAGCCAATTTCTGGTAAGGTTCAGGAAAAAAAAATTGGCAATATAAATGCCCCCTAAAGTTATGAAAAATAAAAGTACTGCCTTTCCTACACAAAAAGCACATCGACTAGGAACAGAAAATAATTCATAGAATCATTAAGATTGGAAAACACCTCTAAGACCATTAAGCCAAACCTTCTACCCAACTCCTCCATGACCACTAGACCATGTCCAAAAGTGCCACATCTGCTTGTGTTTTGACTGCACTTCACTAGGCAGCCAGTGAACACCTCTCAGCCATCCTCATCAATACACCTTCTCTTGTCTCCAGATTGCTAGTCAAAGAGATAAAAATATTCCATGGTCACTATTTAATCACTAACCTATGCCATATTTTTAAAAGTGACCACAGCCAATGTTGTATCTTTGTGATCAAACAGCCACAACATTGGAAGCACTGATTATTTTTTTTTCATACTAATAGTTGCTGCATTGCAAGGGAAGGTAAGGTGAATGGACAACCAGATTGTCCTCATGTTTATGAGAATATCTTGTTGACTATTAGGATTTTTAGGAAAATTAGAATGTCAGGTTTGAAGCAAAATAACAATGTAGATGAGAGTTGGTTTTTTTTTTTTTTACATGTGCTATAACAGGCTTGAGAGATTTACTTCTCTTGCAACTCTTGCAATCACATTTTCAAAGCATTCAAGATATTTTTTACTGAAAAACAGCTTCCCCAAATAGGCCTTCAAAAATAGACCTTTTGTATTTCACTTTTTGAAATCTTTTGTATGTCATCTTTGAAATCTTCCATTTAATCTAAAAGCTGTAGAATGTATAATGTTTGTATGCCACATGTATGGACACAATCATTCATACAAACATGTGAACACCCTTACACTTAGAGGATTTGTTTTATATGCACAATCAAGAACAGAGCTAGTTTTAGCTGTGTATTCCTGGCATAAAAAACTGCCTAAAAAGAAAATCTGTCCAGTTTTATCCCTGGAATCACTATTCAGCTGCAGGTGCTTTTATTAGCTGTGTTTTCCTCTGAAAAGATGTTGTTAGATTTGAAAACACAGACACAAAGATCTGCTTCTAAGAAATTTATAATCTGCTTTTTGCTCTTGCACCCTGCTGAATTTCCTTTGCAGCTAATTTACCTGCACAAAGACAAGAGCTTATCTTGACAGCTGAGCACTGATGTTTTATCTTTTTAAAGTTTATTCAGTCTGAAGATTGCACTTGGCAAAGATAAGCCCAGCTACTCTTAGTAGTAGCTGGATGTAGACAGCAAACTGTACACAAGTGTAGTGCTCTGCTATTTTTGTTACTGAATGTCAGGCAGTGTGGTGTACTTAAGTAAATCCAGTTTGTGATTTGCAAAGACTGGAAATTTTTCTATGTATATAGTTCTGAAGGCACATCTACATCTGCTTTTACTCATCTTAGGACATTAGATGTTTTAAGTTAAGCCTTTAGAGCTTTGAAGTAAGCCAATACCTTTAACTATAGTCATAAAAGACAGTTGGGTATGGTTGTTGAAATTAACTACCACTGTTTTGCCCTTCTCTTGTATACATTTGAGATCTCAGCTCTCTTCATATGGTCTTAATAAAGAATCATAAAATTGTTTCACTTGGAAAAGTCCTCAAAGATCATCGAGTCCAACCATCAATTTAACACGGCCATAGCCATTAAACCATGCCCCAAAGTGCCATGTCCACACGTTTCTCGAACACCTCCAGAGACAGTGACTCCAAAATTTCCCTGGGTAGCCTGTTCCAGTGCCTGACCACTCTTGCAGGAAAGAACTTTTTCTGATATCCAATCTAAACCTCCCCTGGCATGATTTCAGGCCATTTCCTCTTGCTGTTATCATCTGATACTAGGGAGAAGAGACCATTGTAGAATAGTTTGAGGTTGGAGGACCTACCTGCAAAACCAGTAAGTCTTCCTGAAGTAGATAAAGCGTTATTTCCTGATGTGAGGGATTTTACATTTTAAAAAAAAAATGTCTTTGGATCTGCTCCCTTTTTACCCGCAGTTACTCTATTTATAGCATAAGTTAAGGTCTGATAAGCAGGGGCCAAGTTGCTCTGCATAGCCAGTAACTCAGTATCAAGCAACCTGCATATTTGTTGACATTGGCAGCATTTTAAGAATGATACTACTCTTGAGGTTTTTACACTGTTAGATACAAAAACTCCTTTGTTAAATAATTGTTGCACATATTTTCTGTTTGTTTGGTGTTTTTCTTGGGAAAAGATGTGCAAAAGTGAACAGTGGAAGGAAAATCCTTTCCTTTGCCTTTCCTTTGAATAATAAAATCATTTATAATTGCCTGGAAAATACAGCAAAATGTTCAGTAAGTATGAAATAAGGGGCTTAGGTTTTCTCTTAGGACTTCATTGTCAAAGGACATTGCCAGATGAGTTTAATAGATATCGGCTGGTGTTGCACATTGAAATAGCTTAGTTGGGTGCTTCAGGAGTTTCTAGCACAGTAACTATCTCTAGCCCAGTCAGTGCATGAACTGAGAGTGGCTTTATTCATTTTTCACTTTTGAAAGGCATAGCAGAAAGTGACCACAATGATAATTTCTCTTGTGATACACTTTTGCTTCAAGCTGACGGTGACCTGATTCATCACTTAGAAAGTATAAAAGATCCAAAATTTTGTGAGTAAGATACTGAAGAGGGTTCCACCCTGAGGTGATGTTTATTGTGGGAAGAAATGTTCCATTTGCTGCCAGGATGTTACCATTGACAGAAATGAGTAACTGCACAGAAAATTAATTGCTGAAACATGTGTACAAAAACTCAAAGGAACTATATTTTTTCAGTGTAATCTTGGGTCTAAAACTCCATGGCACATCCTTCCCAAAGAATGCAAGGCTGAAAATACAACTCAGTTCAGCTCCTAACCTCACTTCTCCACTTTTGATACTAAATGAGAAATAAAACCTTGTTTGAGAAGTCAGAATATAACTTGTAATGGGTTTCTGATTTTCTGGAATTTGAGGTTAAATAATTAATAACACCACCTTGTCATATCGTTCAGTAACTACACCACCTGGCCCTCAGCATCCACCTATACCTGCTATCAAACCTACACAAATGCGAAGAAAACCTCTGCCTCCAAACACCGTGACTGGTAAACCAGGGAGTCCAGGTATCTCAATCTTTTCCCTATACATATTTTACTATGTGTGAGAGAGTATTGAACTGACCAGCAGTGTATAGAAGAATTTTATAGTACAGATTCTTTTTCTCCAACCTGTGATATATATAGAAACTTGTCTTCTTGAACATACAGACCTTGTGTCTTTGGTCTTCATACATGAACTCTGTTTTCTTTTTTTGTTTTCCTATTCTAATTATGTCAAAATCATCCCTAGTAAGGGAGTTGAAAGCATAATACAAGTCATCCTTTAAGAAGATCAACCTTCAAAACATTTCATACTTGCCATAGCAGTTGCAATTACTTAATGTGCATGTCAAGTGGGAGGTACTCAATATTATGTTTCAAAGGCACCCAGAAAACTTAGCTACACTGGAATTCATTTCATGTGCAAAAAGTTAAGCCTCAGTCCTGTGCTACAGTATTCCTTTTTCTCAGTATCAGAGTAAGAGCACACAAAAACAAGAATCCCTAAGCTAACATTCCAGGTAGTCATTGCTCTTATCATGAGAAGTGCTTCCCTCATCATATTGCTCTCTGTAGTTCACTGGAAATATCAAAGTTTTGGCTCTGCTGCGTTCCCTGTTGACTTTCTTTGGTTTATTTCATTTCACGCTTTGTGCGTTTTAATAAAGGCCCTAAAGACCTAAATAATTCTTTAGTATTTTGTGCAGGAGATTGAAAGTAAGAATCTCCAAGCTGGATGAAACAAGCTGTACATTTACAGAACGGCGGAGCTGAGATCAAACCGTTGTGTCATTACTTGCTTCTGATCACTGGTGTTTCCTTAGTAATAGCTACAACACAACATAAGTCACTGCCAGTCTTGCACTGTAGCATAAAAAGATGTTGACCTGATACTTTGCTTCTGCTTGTAACAGAGTGCCTGCTAATTTTCTCCATTAAGTGCCTAATTAATATAACAGTGTTTTGAAATATCACCTGTTTTACATACACTAGAGGCCAGGTTATGTGATAGTCAGGAGTTATGATACCTTCCTAGGCATTCAACATGGAATAAACTGGTTAGATGATCTGGTTCTTCCTTGTGGGGCTAGTAGCAGATTTTCCTTCTTCTGTGTTTCCTAGTGTTTGATCCAGCTTAGTTTGAAACATTGTAATTGAATTGCTTCTGGTTCCTAGGAGAGCCTGTTCCACTGTACTAACAGGAAAATTTTGCTTCAATGTTCTTCTTGAATTTCCCCTTTCATAATTCTGTCCTGTTTCTCTTTCTCATTAACACTGTCATTAATTCCCTACTTGCATCTTTCTTACTCATCCAGTGGATGATTATTATGGGAAGGTTTCTATGTAGACATTAAAAGTCTCCTGAATGGGGAAAAGGATTAAAAAAGAGAGTTCTGGAACCTCTGTGCTGGACAATTAATTAATTAAGTAAGAATCTTAATAAATTTTCATTTTACTAAGGAAATTGGTGGAAAGTAGGGAGATAATTTTTATTAAGAGCATCTTAATAAATTTATTTATAATTCATATAATTAATTACATTAATCTTAATAAATTTCAACTTTATTAAGGAAATTAATAGAAAGTACAGATTTTTATAGTTTAAAACATGGTTTGTCAGAGTTCTGCCTTCAATCAGCATGTTCTCTGTCATGTATGGAAGAGAGGTATACTACATTATGCAGCTCTTGACTTTCTAGGGGTTGAGATTTCACAGTCATGCAGTGGTTATCTTAATTTCATTTTAGTGGAAGCATCAGAACTGTTCTGTGGTTTAGCTCTCCATGCAGATCACAGTTAAGGACTCTGTGTTCATCTTTATATATATATTTCAGCTCCAGCCTTGCTAATATATATTCTGTATTGAGATTAGAAATGAAAGGACCTCACCTGTATTTGAGCGTGGAAATCAAAGTTTCATTTGCTAACTTCAGTTCTTCTTACAACTCATGAAGTAATGTGTTCTTTTATTTGAGAATCAGAAATGTCCATGCTGGTCATTTTGCATCCTTTTACCAGTCTGTGTAGGATAGTTGACTGAAGTCCTCCAAGACAATCTCCAAGTAGCAAAGAATTTTCTAACTGGATTTCAGGAGTAAATTACATTAACTACTTGGAACTTTCCTAACTCTAACTGGTAGCTGTTGTATGAGTGTAGAGGGAATATTACAGTTTAAGTGAAAGTACTTGTTTCATGAAGCACTTGTCACAAAGCTGAGTTCTGTTAGAAAATCAGAAAGCTGTTTCACTCTTGAAACAGTGAATGTACCGTTGCCACAAGTTCTTTCTTCTATCACTTGTAGCTAAGCCAGCTGGACCAACACCACCTGTGAGGACAGGAACACCATATAAGATGCCAACTGCTTTTGCAACTCCAGAGGATTATGGTAAGTATATTGCAAGCAGTTCTTGTTATTTTTTTTTTTCTCTTCATGAACACAAAAATTTCATTTTTTCTCCTTTGCTTTTCTTCCCTAAAATATATTGATGTATTGTATATTTATTATAAGAAGCATTCTGTCTAGGGTGATTCTGATTTCCTCTCTGTCACTTTGGAGCAGGATGTGCTTAGGATTTTTGAGCCTAAATATGCAGCTCTGGGTATATTGTCCAAAGTGATGTTGTTTCTAGTTTTCCTACAGTAATACTGAAATTCTTGTTTCTCTATGGTGATCGTGAACCCACTGTGACATTTAGTGCTCAATAAAGCAACCTGGATGATATACTTATTAAAAATGCGTGTTGTGAATATATTGTGTTTTGTCTGTTAGGGTCCATTGCAGTATTTGTATCCAAGAGAAGTTTCTGTTCAATACAGTGACTGTTTAACACAATGCTGGTGTCAACAATTCAGACTAGTTTACCACATTTGCATTCACCAGTCTCTTTGCTTTAATTTTTCTTTAATTTTTGTGGAAGGTGTACACTCTGGAGACAGAATATTTTAAAGAAGTTCATATGCCACCATAGTAGCACTATATATTCTATGAAGATGGAATAAGCTTCAAGCTTAAATAGCCAATACAGTGCAAAAATATCCTTATTAAAAGGCTTAAAGAGCATTTTGCATGTATTTCACTAATTTAATCCAGCAGTAGTCATGAAGGCTGTCATATTGGTTATAGCTATCTTTATCCTAGCAGGTAAGTATGGGGTTTACTTAGAGTTACAGCCAAAACACCCACCTTAAAAGAAAAAGACAAATCTGGCAGCAAGTGCTACCATGGAAGAGCTTTCCCATGATTTTAAATGCCAAATGAACTGTGAAATACTGGAGTCCGAACAGTGAAACTTCTTATTTATTGCAAATTAAATTATAAAAATATTTTTCCACAGTTGATGCAACTGTCTTCAGCTCAAGTCCTACATCAGAAACAGATTCTTCAGGCAAACCAAGGTATCAAGGTAGGATTTTAATATCTGTGGTATTTTTATTTGGGGGAATATATGAAGAGTGAACTGTCTTACATCAAAATTATCTCCTTTGGTTATTCAAAAGCCAAAGCTTAATTTGATTCAGTTTCACTTTTGTGTCAGGTGAAAAGGTTGAGGTGTAGACTGCCAGCATATTCTGGACTAAATTTTACTTCTACTTACTTCCCTGCTGCCAATTCCTACTTTACAGTCTTGCCCAAAAACATGTTGTGGCTTTTCCTGCATGGCAGTTGTAGTACAACTGCATGCGTTTCACATTCCACCAAGCTAAATGAAAATCTTCCTGTGGGCATGCAAATGTACCTGAGGAGGTATCTCTCAATACCAGTGCACCTCAATGTAAGGAAAATCCACCCATCCTAGATGCCTCACTTCTCATCCCAGGCTGCGTACATTCAAATAATTGGTAACATATCCAGGACTAGATGATAAAGTAGTCACAATATCAGTGTTGCAGTAATCTAGAAAGCTTAGCGTGGTGAGACAACAGGAAAAAGAGCTTTTATACCAAAAGTTTTTTTCAGGTTTTTCTCTTGCTCTGGTAAGAGACACTACATTTATGAAGACGCTGTCTTTTTTGCAAGAGCTTACTGATGACATCTAGTAGAAGTTCTAGTTTTAGAGCCAATGTGTTTGTCTTCAGTAATCTTCCTAATTTTAATGCAGAGTACAAGACATTTGCCTCAGATTTATTTTAACGTTTGGTCCTATACCACAGAAAATGGATAACATTTAGAACTTTAGAACTTTAGAAGCTGCAAATTTAATGATGGGACAACTGTGGAAAAAACTTTTTACTCTTTGTGGTGAAACAAAATGCTGATGGGCATTATATCTTTGCACACAAGATTTGTAGTGTCATTCTACTAAAGAAGGACTAAAATCAATTGTCCTGTTTTATGACAGACGTTAGCTCTTTCAAACTGTGCATATCACCCACTAATACTTTTCAGAGTGATATTTCATCAGGGATACTGATAGGAAGGGGATGAAGGCAGCGCAGATTCCAGGTCTAATAATAATTGAAAACAAACCATACATGCAAAAAAAACCCTCTACAAACAAGAAGCTTAACACTGAATATATGGGGGTGTTTTCTTAATCATTTATATTTGACTTTGACTTGTTGTGCAGATTTCACTTGGTGGTCTGAGACAGAAGTTGTGCACTAGGTGAAATGGCACTGAAATTTTGTAAGACGCTGTAATGAATAACAGCTCTTTCCTATTGCTCTTAGCCCCCCACGTCAAATACATGAAGAAAGATGATGATGTGCCTTGCTCTATCACAAGCTCTCTTGAACATTTTCCCCAAGAAGAAGCTAGCAGCAAAGAAGAACCTACTCGTCCTCCACAAAATCCCCCTACTAACCTCACAGTGGTGACTGTTGAGGGCTGTCCGACTTTCGTCATATTGGACTGGGAAAAACCAGATAATGACACTGTTACTGGTTGGTTTGATTTCTTTCCTCCATTGTATCAGAATAATGTATTTCCAGCTTGTTTTACTTTCACAGTGGGTTTGTGTCATTTAAAAAATATTTTAGTCCCTAGAGAGTCTTAGGCATGAGTGCTTTTATTTTGTGTTATTGTTTAAACTTCACTGTGGATAAGAAAATGCTGCTAGAATAGGACAACGTTTTCACAATTGTGTCACTGGTGCCAGGGATGACACAAAAATATAGCTAGAAAGTATGACCCTGTATCTCCTCTCAATTTCTGTGTACAGGATCTGGTAAGATCTAGTCAAGTAGTTGCATCAATGCAATAGAAGTCTTTATTATGTAGATGAATACACATCACAGCCATGACCAAATTAATCTGGTCGTGTTGCATTACAGGTGAGTAGAACACACAAGACTAGGACTTGTGAGGACTAAGCCTTGATCATTATCCATTCACTCTAGCATGTAGTTAGGATACTTTCAGATGTGCATGTCATGAGAGATTTCAGTGCAGGGGTATTATTAGGTGACTGTTGCAAGCAAGGCCACTTGCTTCCTCAAAGTAGATCTTCCTTGGTTTTCTAGAAATAATTACTAGGTTTAGCCTCCCTCTTTTCTCACTCTCCCCTCTGTTTTGAAAAATAATACATGCAAAACCAACCAGTCACTAGAGACAAAAATTTCCTCCACACTTTTCTTCCTGAAAACAGGAAGAAAGTTTGCCCTTCTGCTGTATTAAAGGGGGAATAACAAAAGACTGTAGGCTAATAAAAAATACCAATGAGAGGGAAGAATGATGACGTGGCTTGCCTTCCACTATGTGTTTCATCCTGGAAGCAAAGAAAGCATGAGCTTGCTGCTAACCTTAGAATTAAGCTGAGGCTAAGCTCTCTGAACAGTCCCCATTTCAGGCAGTTCTGCAGTATTTCTTTTTGTTACTCTTGTCATTTGGAGGCCTTCTTCACAGACCAGTCCTTAACTTGGTTCAATCAGATAACATCATTTAGTCTGGATGTTTTCTTGGAAAAAGACTTGCTGTTTTTCTTGAGCATGTTAGGGAACCCACTGTAGCACAAGCTTTTGTATTGCAAAACCAGAAAACCATTTTCACCATAGCTGTTAAAAATATCAACGCACATCATCTAGATGAGAGCAAGGCCTAAATGCCTTCTGAGAATATTTCTTTCCCAGTATGTGTTATGAAATACAGCGCATGCAATACGCGCTGCTTCTTCTGAGACTTTAGGTGTAATCAGCTCTGGTAAAAGTTAACTTGCCATAAAGTTTCTTCTCTTCTGTAAGACTGAGACACCTGGCACACCTTTCCCCATTCCAGGAAAGAAGATTAAAACCTTCTGCAGATTATATGACTAATAATCATTTTGCTTCCTTGAGAGAAACTCTAGTTTTCAATCTAGCCGCCTCCTACCTAGATCTAACTGTTTACCCATAAACACCATCTTCATTCTTTTTAACATCAGTGTGTAACACAGGATCACAGAATGGTAGGAATTGAAGGGACCTCCAGAGATCATTGAGTCCAGCTCCCTTCTGGGGCTTACAAATACTCTCATTGAGCTTGTCTCCTTCACCTTCACTTCAAAGAATTACTCACTTAATGACTCATCTGAAGACACTTTATGAATTCAAGAGAAAGCATTGACTCCCCAGTGATTATTTCATATTGGCACCAGGACATTGTTACTCATTTAGACAGACTTAAATCAAGTTTTCTGTCATCTCTTTTTGTTTTTGTAGTTTATACATGTTTTTTCAATCAGCTAACTCAGGCAGCAAACATTTTTTTCCCTTTTCTTTTTTTTTTTACACTTTCAGATAGAACTGTGGAAACAGAAAATGTAATTTATTGAACATTTTTTTAAAAGTGGTTACTTTGTTTGATTTCAGTTATGCACAAGGAGTTTCGTCATGTTCCTGTTGAGTTACCTAACTCTTTCTCTGTCTGGATGTAGCTCTTTCTTTTCTCATCCTTCTTAATAAACATACGTTCTTTAATAGGACTTAATTAGGACAAATAATGACTTTTGCCTGTTTATTTGGGCTTTTTTTCTCCATGATTTACTCTGCCCTTCACAGTTACGCAGGGACAAGTCTTTGTTTCCAGAAAGGAAATGCACAGAGAGAAAACACAGATATGTTTTACACAAATGCATACTATCAATGCTAATGGCTTTAGTCATTGCATTGGTGCCAAACTGAAAAAATGATACAAAGTAAAAGCCCTCTACTTGCTTCCCCAGTCTGAGACATCCATTCCTGCAGGTCCATGAGCTTCTTTTTAAAATGCAGTGGTTCATCTTTTGCTGTTCATGAATGACTTTTGAGGGAGAGGACTTCTAAATCTGTAAATTTTGAAATCTTATGTATCAGCAGTAACTCTTTCCTTCATGTTCTTTCTGATGTACTTTCAAACCTATTTCAAAGTTTTCTGTTGCTCTGTATATGTTCTAAACAACTGAGTCTGTTACAAGGTAAAGACAAAAAGATGCTGTGTAGAGGTGCCTTTTGAAACTGTTGCAGTAAATCTGAACATCACATATGCATGCATGGAAATGATTTCTCAGATTGAATTGCTGTGATTTAGAAGCTTGGAATTTTAAAATGAAGTTTTTCAGGGCTTGTCTGTACTTTCACTTCATCACATTGTCCTACATAATTTACCCCATCGGTTTTGATAGCTGCTTTTTAGCATAGAAGAATACAAAAGAAGCTATAGTTGCACAACTGGGGTCAAAAGTGGGTCAGTGTGCATGTGTATGCTCATCTACTTGCATATCTCTTATGTTTACTAGGAGTGAGGGTCTGAAGTCTATGAAAGATGAAGAGAGGTTATTTGCCTTTCCAACACTGAATCCCATTGTGTCTTTCTGTGTTGACAGCAGGGTCTCCTTGTATTGAAAGCTAAAAACTTAAGGGGGAAAAAATCCCCATAGCTTGCTAGAATTTAGTTAAGAACTCAAAAATTAGTATTATAGAATAACCACAGAATGCATCAGGTCATAAGGAACCCTTGAAGATCATCTTGTCCAACCTCTCTGCAGTGAGCAGGGACATCACAGAATCACAGAATCACAGTATATCAGAGGTTGGAAGGGACCTCAAGAGATCATCAGGTCCAACCCCACTGCCAGAGCAGGATCACTCAGGGTAGTCTGCACAGGAACACATCAATGTCATTGATGAAGAGGTTGAACAGCACCAGACCCAGCACTGATCCCTGGGGGACTCCACTAGTTACAGCTGGACCTGGCACCATTGATCACCACTCTTTGAACTCTTTCTTGTAACCAGTTCCTAATCCACCTCACTGTCTGCTCTTCCATCCCACACTTCCTGAGCTTGCTCACTAGGATGTATCTTCTTCCCAAACATCTGTTGTTAAATCCCAGATCAGAGAATGGCTTGTGCTTGATGATACACTCTAGTGAGATGAAAAGAAAATAGCGAGACTCTATAAATTACATAAATACAGACATAAATTTATGCAAAATTATTTCATTCTAAAATGGAAGATTACCTAAGTGCACAATCCAAGTCAGTTGGGCAGTTTCCTTTGGAAATCTTAAAAATATTAGTCTTATTTTAATTTGATCAAGATTTAAGCATTTAGAAACTATAGTTATCTTTGATGTGTTTTCATTCAAACTACAGAATGCTTTTAACTATTTGTGTTTGGAATTTTTTCACCTTTGGGCAGAAATGAGATGTTGAATATCCTCTATTTCATAATTGAATGATAAGAAAGGATGAGGAGCTAGGCATTCAGCAGTCTGGAATGGGACCTCTCTTTCCTAAACCATTTTAGTATAATAACATCCAGACTAGTTCAGACAAAATGTCCTTACACTCCATTAGACAGTAGGAAGGAAATTAGGTGAGAAAAAAAAGGAGCAATTAAGAGACTCAGGTAAGAGCTGCTACTTACGCAATTTCTCTTTACTGTAATTTTCCAGAGTATGAGGTTGTGTCAACTGAAAATGGAGCAACTGACGGTGAAAAGGAGAAATCGATTATCACTACTAATCAAACCCATTCTACCGTGGAAAACCTAAAACCTGACACAAGGTAATCAAATAAAATAATTTTTGAAGTTAATCCAAGAAATTTAGACTGTCAGCTGCTGCCACTTCAAAAAAAAAAAAAACATATATATGTAAGGCCAAACTGGTTTTACTCCCTTCCGACAGGAAAAAGGAAGGTGTTTTTTTTTTTGCTTTCTTCTGAGTTAGCAGAAACTTTAGTAAATTTCCAAGAGTATATATGGTCTGGACAAACTGCAGAAGTTACCTGTTCTATCAGGAAGATTAACAGTCAAATGTAAGAAAATGTACCACTTTTTATCAAAAAAATCTCTTTAATTTAGCAGATAATGAAACAAGGTGAATACAAGAAATACTAACTTGATATGTTGAGATCAAGATTTTGTATGTACCGTTGTCTTTCTCTGGGGTTTAAGGATGCTTGACACTACTAAAGTAGCCTGCTTGCATATTAAGATGAAGTGCATGTCTGGTCACTCTGTGAAGCTTGAGTATTGCACTGCACCATGGAGAGGAAAGATACATTTGCTGTGTATACGTAGTTTTCTTTCAGTGTCTTGAAGCAGCTGGAAAGTTAGAAATTAATCACTAAATTCCAGTTGATTCCATACATCTCATGCAACTAGACCAAATAAGCATTATCATTCCTTAAAACAGAAAATCTTATCAAAAATTATTCTTCTTTCTTGTGGTAAAATTCAGAGCAGGGAAGAAAGCCATGTGCCCTTTGGTTGTGTTGCTTGTTGACTGCACCAGAAAGTTAATGAATAACATATGTTTTTCCTGTAAGACCATCCATTTGGCTTTGGTAACAGAATTCTTCTGTTTCAGATAAGCCTCCTTTTTTATTATTACTATTATTATCTTTAAATTTGTAACAGAGCACAAAATTCTGCACAGAGTCCATCTTGAACCTTTATTTTTAGTCAATGTGTGGTTTAATAGTAGCTATTGGTTCTTAGCTCAGGTACTTGTGAACAGCAGCTGTGAGGAGGTGGACTGTAACTTGCAAAGTGGAGGGGAAGGGAAGACAATTGGGAAGGAAAGGCTAGGGGAAATTGTGATAACCAAAAAAAAAAGAGCTTCTTTGACAGATTCCGAAACTCTTAAGATAGAATATATTTGCTGTGTATTGTATCAAGAATATCTGTTATTTCTTAAAGGGATGTGACTTGTGAAATGGTGAACTGCAGCTATGTTGTTCTGTCTTGTGAAGAGGCAATTAGGATATCTTAGCAATACAAGAAAAAAAAAGCATCAGTTTTCTCAATGTCTTCCTCTATCAGTTGAGAAAGCTTAGAACTAGAGACAGCAAAACAACCTACTTCTGGAGTAAAAACCAAGAAAGACAGCAGGTGCTGCTAAACTTGTCAGGCCATGCTGTCTGTTTTCATTTCAGTTCTGCTTTTGAAATAGTACATTATAAAAGTCCATCTCACACTGGCTCTGTTTGATTGAATTCCCATTTCAAAACCTGCATTTTCTAATTTTGAGGACACCTTGAGAGCTTTGGCAGAATCACAAGAAACCATTACTGTTACCATTTGAATCCAGGCTTGTTGGTGCACTAAACCCAAGGAAAATAACAAAGTGACTAAGACAGCTGACACTGTGTAGAGAGTATCAGTGTTCCAAGGAACAGTATGTGCCTCCTGTCTGTAAGGAGATGATTGCTCACTGATGAAGAAAATGAATCTGTGCATAAAACTCACTGAAAACAGGAGGAAGGGAGACAATGAAACAGCTCACAAAGTTCATTAACAGAGTCCCTGAAATGTCTGCAAATACATCAGGTAATACATTAAGCCTAGGAAGCATACTTTTCCATAACTAGCCTTAAAGGAAAGAGGGGTAGATGATGTGGAGCTACAAAGGAAACTTGGAAAAGAAAAAGAAATCTCTCTTGGAAATAATCAGCATTTAAAAAACTACCAGCAAATTTATGGAAAGAGAGATACTCAGCAGCAGAAGGTGAATTAACTGGGGAAGAACCTCTTGGCCTTGAAGTGCTCTGGAGAAACTGACAAGCTCTAATTTGATAGTCTGGTTTTTCCACCTTCCCAGAAGCCATCAATGAGGCTATGTGAACCCCCTATGCTACTCTGACGCCTCAGTGCATCCAGTGCTGGAGACAGTTCAGGATAACACCGAAACCAAACAGACCTAACCAAAAACTTTCAATAATGTATGAAAAAGTTTGTGAATATGGTATCTCAGTCCCCATGGGTAAATTTAATCCAGAAGGATCCTATAGCAGCAGGACATTTCAAACCTGTAATTCTTCAAATTCTCCATCTCTTGAGGGATGGGTACATGACAAAGACAGTCTGCAGTCATGTTGCCCAAGGTCTTTCATCCTGTTGAGGTAAATCAAGTTTGTGTCTGGCCCAGAAGCTGCAGAGTTAATCGCCCACATCCAGCAGGACGGAAGCAAGACAAACAGCCTTAGTGTGAAGGGGGCAGAACAAGCAGCAGGGAAAAACTGTGTGCATCCAAGCCTGCCAGATCAGGCTGTTTGTTTGGTTTTCTCTTTTACATTCTTCCTTCAAATAGGTCATACTGCTACACCTCTGGGAAGCCCTGCAGTAAGCCAGACACCCATCCTCCTCTGAGCTGGCCTTTTGACAAGGCAGCCTTTAAAGATTAGGAGCTAGTGGCCAGCTTTTGGATATTTAAGAAGTTTGGACAGCATTAGGGAGGCAAAAATAAGAGACTCCTGCAGTCTCTCAAGAAAAATTGCATGTGTGACTGCAACTGTCAGTAAGTAGAAACAAAGAAGTTAAATGGGATACAAATTTATCTGAATCAGGGGATCATCATGTAGTGCTCTGTGTGTCTGTTCGTCTGTCTGAAAAGTGACTAGATCCAGAGAAATAAATGAACTGGGTGAAAAAGGAAAGGAGCTCTGACTTTCAGTACAGTTATCAAGTATTTGGTTTTTACAGACTCATACCATTCATGGAAATGAAAATGGCTTTCACAGACATACAACTCGTGAGGATTATTTTTAAGCAGATA
The DNA here is from genome assembly GCF_027791375.1 of Indicator indicator. Lineage (NCBI taxonomy): Eukaryota > Metazoa > Chordata > Aves > Piciformes > Indicatoridae > Indicator > Indicator indicator. Next base: position 85,936,495 of record NC_072010.1, read on the forward strand.
AACTCATATGCAATATGCTAGTTTAATATATCTTTTCTTTATCTTATGCATGCCAGCTTTCTGTGCTTTTGGTGACTTGATTGCAAGATATTGAGACTTGAGTTGAAATCAAAAAAGTGATTTGAGAATCTATCTAACTGTGAGGACATACATCCTTTAAAGAAATGTGGGGCATGGTCAGCTGCTTTACAACACAATTGCTTGATTTTTAAAAATCCTGTACAATTTGTTGAGGCACTGAGATCCCTGTGGTTCTGCCCAAAACTAAGCATTTTTTAACCATGCTATTCTCCCACTGTAAGGGATGTCTGACAGCTGACAACATCATCTTCATTTAAAGGAGGTTGCAGTGAGGTGGGAGTCTCTTCTTCCTGGCATCAGGTGATAGAATGAAAGAAAACGGCCTGAACCGTGTGAGGGGTGGTTTAGGTTGGAGATTAGGAAAAACTTCTTTCCTGCAAGAGTGGTCAGGCATTGGAACAGGCTGCCCAGGGAGGTGGTGGAGTCACCGTCCTCGGAAGTATTCAAGAAATGTGTGGACACAGCACTTTGGGACATAGTTTAATGGCCGTGGTGGTGGTAGGTTGATGGTTAGACTCCATGATCTTAGACATCTTTCCTAACCAAAACAATTCTATGATTCTCACAGGATGAGTAGCTTGGCCTCTTTTTCACTTGGAGAACTGCCAAATTCTTGTAGTATTTCACTATCACACTTAGTTTACGTAGCCTGGAAAGTTCAAACCTTGATATCCACTATTTGGTTGGTCAGAATTCTTGAAACTGCTGCTGATTCTGGCACTAAGCTCTGCTGTCTAGGTCCAGTCTAGAATTCTATTTAATTTCATCAGATCTTTTGCTTTTGATTGTAACTTTTCATAGAATCATGAAATGGCTTGAGTTGGAAGGGACCTTAAAGATTACCTAGTTGCAACAACCCTGCCATGAGCAGGGACACCTCCCACTAGACCAGGTTGCTCAAAGCCTTATCCTACCTGCTCTTAAACACTTCCAGGGATGAGGCATGCATAACCCATTCCAGTGTCTCACCACTCTGGTAGCAAGGAGCTTTTATCTGAAATCCCTCAAAACAAACAGGTTGGCTATGCTATATTAGCTGGATAACTACACGTGTCCTTCTTACACTGGTAGTTAATTGCTGGTGCCTCAAGAGGAATATTTTCTCTAGTTTTATGGATAGCTGCTGCATTCATGCATCTACTACAGATGTGATCTAATAATCACATATACACAGATTCTGGTCACAACTTTGTACTCTAGTTAGCTTTCATTACCCTTTACACTGCAAAAATTTTAGAGTAACTCCTGGTCACATTTCACTCAGCCCTCTTTTCAGCACCACACATAAACACACACTAAATTTTCTACAGTTTTTGTCATCTTTGTCCTTCAATTAGGCCTTCACTTGTCAAAAAATTGAAACAACTGAATTCTTTTCATCCTTCTCTCTTCTAGTTACTCTGGACCAAGTACTGAGCTACTCAGATTTTACTCTGTTCAATCCATGAATGTCGATAGACCATGAGCAACCTAAGGTAGCTTTTAAGTTGCCCTGTTATGAAAATCAGCCTGGACAAGTCAGCCTTCATAGGTCCCTTTTAACTTCAGTCATTGTATGATTGTATCTTAGGGATAGTTTCTGATCTTTTAAGGATCAGGTTTGCCCATTTTCTTTTTGCAGGCCAAGGTGGTTGTGTATGCTACTGTAAATGCCATTCATTCCTTAGCAAAGAAAAGTAAGAGGAAGAGATGTGCTAGTATGAGCTAATTTGTCTCTCTAATTTCTCATCCTCCTCTTGAAAATTCTACAGTTTTTATACTGAAAAAAATATCACAGTTGGGTTTAGGAAACGTACCATTTACTCCACTTGGAAAATGGTTAAAACCAAACTACACAGCTGATTGTTTCGGTCAGAGCAATTACAGTTTAAATTCCAAGAAGTCATTTTGTTGGAATATTCCAATCAAACTCATTTACAGGTCCCTGGCTTTTGAGTTTCCTTACAAGGCTGTTCACATTGCAGCTCTTAGTTTCAGTGGCATACTCAGGACTCTGTGCTCGTTATCTCTTCTTAGTATAGACTAAAAACTGCTCTTAAAACCAAAGTAGTGCAGTAATTGCTCCTATGATAATGGTCAAGCAAGATCAGAGAATCATAGAATTGTTTTGGCTGGAAAAGACCTCTAAGATTGAGTCCAACCATCAACTAACACCACCATGGCCATCAAACCACGTCCCAAAGTGCCATGTCCACACTTTTCTGGAACACTTCCAGGGATGGTGAATCCACCACCCCCCTGGGCAGCCTGTTCCAATGCCTGACCACTTTTGCAGGAAAGAAATGTTTCCTAATATCCAATCTAAACCTCCCCTGGAACAATTTCAGGCCATTTCCTCTCATTCTATCACCCGATGACAGGGAAAAGAAACCGACCCTCACCTCACTACAACCTCCTTTCAGGGAGTTGTAGAAAGAAATGAGGTCTCCCCTCAGCCCCCTCTTCTTTGACTAAACAATCCTAGATTCCTCAGTTGTTCCTTTTAAGACCTGTTCTCTAGATCCTTTATGACCACCCATGTTTGAGTCAAGGGTAAGGTCATGTAACAGTGTGAGAGCTGAAATCCCTGTGCCACATCGACAATAACCAGGCTGTTGTACAATCAACAGAACAGCACAGCTAAGCCCCCTTTGCTTCCCCCAAGGGGCCTCCCCCCTTCAGCCAGAAGGAATCCCCTCAGACCCCCCCAGCAGAAGGCAGAGAGTCAAGAAGCAGAGAGGCTGTTAGACTTAGCTTGTAAAGGTCAGTGTGTTATCTTCAGCCAGAAGAAAAGAAGAAGAAGCAGGCAGACAGAAACCGAGCAAGCAAGCTGAGTCCCAGACTGCCCAAACTCCCCAACCTTGTTTTTGAGTAGTAGTTCTTAAACATTTCTATCACTCCATTGGAAGTGTTTAGAATAATCATTATTTTGCTTTCTTACACCCAATAGTGATTTATTTACATTCTTTCACTTTCTCTGCTTGAACTTTGTGAAGAAAAATTTAAAAACAGCCTTAAAACCATCACAGGTCATTACTCACCATTTCCAGTATTTCTTGACTTTGTCTCCTGTGTAGCGATAATGGTGTTCATCTGCATCTTCTTCTTTGTTAAAAACTTTCACTGACCTGCATTTTTTTCATGAACCTTTCCTAACCTAGAATATTAAATGCAGATGTTGGTTTGGTTTTTTGTGTTGGTTTTTTTTTTTTCAATTCTATTTTCCCATTTCCAAAGGAATTCTAGTGGTTTTCCTTTTTGTTTTGTTTTGGGTTTGTTGTGGGTTTTTTTTTTTTTTTGTTCTGTTTTTTTTTAACTTGTTTTGAAGTTTTCCTTAAAATTGATTTATTTTTTTAAAGTCTTCCAGCCATCTGATGCAGTATCATCCTGATTCTTTCAGCTATTTCTTCTGTTTTCTCTTCCAAAATATGTGATTCTTATTTCTGTATCCCTGTCCTATCTTGAAATACTTTTGTTAGTTAGGTGTGCATTTCCTTTTTTCATTCTGGTGGTTTCTTTAAGGGCAATTAAGTTCAGGGAGCTAAGATCCAGGAAACTTTGCAGCACAAATTTCTTCTACAAGCCTTCAAAAAAGAATCTGAATACTGCTGAAACATTTCTCATGCATATTTGTGTTGGCAGTAATTGGGAGGGAGTAAAGGAAAATTTTGACTGCGCTCAGAGATGTGCCAAATAGCTCTGAGGGAGTTCAGGTAGCCATTAGAAGATGCATCCCAGCAGCCTGCTGTTGTAGATCTTTTTTAGTAGAAAAAGTAATATTAATAAGAAACAGAAAGCCTGTAATGCATGCAACCCACAGCTTTGTAAAACTTCCCTTTAGGTACTGATCCTTTCCTTGGTTAAACAGTTTGGTAATCTTAAATATAGTTTTTTCTTTTTAAAAATTATTTGAGTGGTCTCTTTTGGACTTATGGGCTAGATTGTGTCCCCAGTCAAAGTATATTTCCAGCCAATGATCTGTCTTGAGGAATAGAAGTAACAGGAAATATTTTAAAAAAAATAAAAATTCCAAGGCTCCTCGGAAAACAAAAACAAAAACCACAAGCAACCAAAAGTGTAAAGTAAACATGAAATGTTTAGTCTATGCATGTACCAAACTGGGTTTGTAATGTGTGTAGATGATTTCCTTCAAAAGTATTTTCATGCCTTACAAAAAGTAGGAAAGTGAAAAAAAGAATGTTATTGTAATTTACTCAAAGGCCATACACAGTAAATCTTCAGCCCTCCACTGTGCACACTTCAGACACAATAATTCATACAGGTATTGGAATAGGTTGCCCAGGGAGGTGGTGGTTAAGAAACCTGTGGACTTGGCACTTTGGTACACAGTTTAAGGGCCATGGTGGTCTTAGGTTGATGGTTGGACTTCGATGATTTTAGAGGCCTTTTCCAAATGAAATAATTATGTTTCTGTGATTCAGCTACCTGCTCCTGCTGTAGGTAATACATAATGCCATTACTTAGTATCTATATGTTTTTCTATCTTCCCTTCTCTTAAGCCTAGTTTTATGATCATGCTGCTATTCAAGCACACAATGCAGAAACAGAGAAGCTCTATACATTGAAACAGTCCTGCATGATTGGCGTCTAACCACCAGCATCTGCCCAGAAATTGACCTGAAGTTCCAAGATGGCACTCAGCTGCTCCACTCCTCCCAGAAAGGGACACTCGAGTGAAAGGTGTCCCTGCTCATAGCAGGGGAGTTGGAACTAGATGATCTTTAAAGCCCCTTCCAACCCAAACCATTCTACGATTTTGTAATTATAGGGAAAATCACTTTTCACCTATTTTCAGTTCTGCAGTCTTCAGTCTTCTCCTTTTGCATGATTTGAAAAATGCAGGAGCAGCTTTGTTTGCCAAAGTTCCATGTGGAATAGTGATTTCCTAGGATGGAAAAATATGCTCTGCACTGTAATTGTTGTAAGTCGAGTCCATTTAATCTGCACAAGGGCTTTTATTGTCATAATAGAATTTCTAGAGGCTTCCCAGAGAGGTTGTGGAGTCTTCTTCTCTGGAGACTTTCAAAACCCACCTGGACACATTCCTGTGCAACCCAATCTAGGTGAACCTAGGTTAGCAGGGGGGTTGGACTCAATGATCTTCAGAGGTCCATTCCAACCCATTCTATGATTCTATGATAATACAGTTTGTGAGGACTTGGGAAGGCTAGTCTCCAAAGTTTGTGGGATAGCAATCTTAGAGGTTAGAAGTGTGACACATGTTAGACTGCTGCAATATTGGGTAGGAGAGTTTTTTGGCATCGTAGGCCCAGAGACATAAAGATGGAATACATACTCCAGCTTCTCATGTGTACGTCTAGCTAAGAGGTAGACATGGGATAATTATGATAGAGCTTTCCTACTTCCCTTTATTAATTTTGTCCTACATACTTCCTTGAACCTCTAAGCATTAATTTCCCCTCCCTCATGGTTGGTATGGAAGTGTGTAAGATTGCAGTAGGTACCCTTTTTTCCACCATTTTACTTTTTTTTCCCAGATCTTTCACCTGATACACAAAACGGGAGACTTCAAATGATTTTCTACGAAGAAATCCACATCACGGCTTGAAAATCAGTCTGTATAATCTATCAATTCATGAGCACAGTCTAACTTTTCCTTTCTCTCCCTTTCAGTTCTCAGTCAAGTAGTTACTTCTTTTCATCTCCAAAAGTTCTTGGGTTTGGTTTCTTTGGGGTTTTCGTTTGTTTCATTTTTTTAATTGTTTTTGTATGGTTGCAACCATTGCTATTGTTTCAGGATTGAATTTGACAGAAGAAAGGAGCCTGTGATGTTTGGGTACCTGCAAAGACACCTACCACAAAAAATGTAGACTTTTAAATATTTTAAATTGGTCTTTAATGTTACTACTAGAAGGCTCCTGTAACTGACCAAACCAAACTTTTGGCATTTTCTTATTACTTTGCTTGTCTCCAGTTTTCTTTCTGTGTTTACATGAGCTAAAATCTCTATGTGTAGAGTTTAGTTCTTTATTTCAGTCTTGCCATAATTTTTCCAGCTGTGGTTTGACTTTTTTTGCAGAGATTCTAGTGGTCCCTGGACCACAATTTGAAAAACACTGATTGGAAAATATTTCATCTTCAGTTCTTGTTTATTCTTTCTATGGAGTTAGAGAACTGATCAGTCCAAGTCAATTGACTTCAAGTTTTTTGGGAATGGGACTGTTTCCTATGAAGAACATTGCCCAATGAAACTCAGGGCATATCAGCTCTTGAGAACAGTATGTTTGTGCAAAAATATGCAAAATACTTGATTCCCCCTGCCCAAATCCTCCACTGTCTTGTCCAGCTGATGATTTTTCTGCCTGCAAATACAGCTTGCAAAATCTGTGACACCTTTACATATTCAGATGAGATCCAGATATGCTGCCTGCATATCTTTACCTTTAGTTTACAGATGACTCCAGAAGAAAAATTTTCACCATGAGAGCACTTAGGCATTGGAATAATCTTCCAGGAGAACCAGTGGATTCTCCTACATTGGACAAAACAGTTTTAAGACTCAGCTTCACAGGGTGCTGGGCCATCTCATTGCAACTCTACTACTACCCAGAAAGATTGGACCTCATGATCCTTCGGGTCTCTTCCAGCTTGGCATTCTGTGATTACCTTCTGAGTCTCTGCATCTGCCAAGTCCAGTTCCATAAGAGCATTTCATCTGCTCATTTTTTCTCTTTTCATTGTAGTAAGCCCTGTACAATCAAAAAATTTCTAGGTCAGGGATCCTAGGCAGTGCTCTTCATACTTCTCTTTTCATTTCATACAAAAGGACATAAACAGATCATCATCATCTGTAAGGCCATATCACAAACTCCCAGTAAAGCACTACAATATGTCCTGTTGAGCTATTAATAATTAAAATTACCATAATATCACTAGATAAGGTGTTCCTGTTGTGAAGGAAGTAAGAAAATTTCTTTAGATTCTTATATCCCTAGGTGTGCATTAACTTGTACATTGTCCAAAATGTACCTTCTAGCTATTACTTTAAAACACCCAAGGTATCAGTAAATCTTCTTTTATGCTTCAGTGATTTGTCAGAAGGAATCTCCAGCTGCTCTGCTACAGTTCTCTGCGTATCTTATCCTACCAGATAAGAACCCTTCCTGACCAAAATAGTTACTGTACACAATCACAGAATTGTTTTGGTTGGAGAAGACCTCTTAGATCATTGAGTCCAACTATAGACCTAATACCACCATGGCCATAAACCGTGTCCCAGAGTGCCATGTCCACACATTTCTTGAACACCTCCAGGGATGAGGACTCCAATACCTCCCTGAGCAGCCAATTCCAATGCCTGACCAGTCTTGCAGCAAAGAAAATTTTTCCTGATATCCAACCTAAACCTCCCCTGGCACAATTTCCAGCCATTTCCTCTCATACTATCACCTGATACTAGGGAGAAGAGACCAACCCCCACCTCACCCCAACCTCCTTTCAGGGAGTTGTAGAGAGCAATGAGGTTTCCCCCCCAGCCTCCTCTTCTCCAGAATAAACAACCCCAGATCCCTCAGCTGCTCCTCATAAGACTTGTCTTCTAAATCTTTTACCAGCCTTGTTGCTTTTCTCTGGACGTGCTCCAATGTGGCCAGTGTGAATACTAACTCCTCAGATATAAATTGTACTTTATTTAAATAATTCAAAGTTGTTGATGAAGAGAATTTTGTGTCTAGAACTTAGTATTTCATTCATTATTTATTTCATGTCTCCTGCCTACAATAGGGTAATATGAGTGGCTCAAAATGGTCTTGCAGCATGTTTGAATAAATAATAAGATTACTTCAAACAGACGTTTTAAAGTTCAAAACAAGTCCATGTTTCACTTAGAAATATCCACAAATTACCCATGATGCATACCAATCTTTGGAAGTAATTCCCTTTACAAAGAAAAGGAAACCATAGAAATAAAGGCAATTGCTTATCTAAGCAATTTTGAAGTCAGATATTGTCTTAGGAGTACTGTGGATGGAAAACAGTTGCTTGGTACTTTATGATTAGTCCAGTGAGGTTAATTAGCAAGCTATTCAGGTTTTGCAGGAGCCAAGAAGCGATGAGAGGTAATCCAGGGTTTGGATTGAGTTATTCTGTCTCTTGTAGGGACTTGTAAATGGGGTTTACAAATTTTCAAGTGTGCAGAGAGTGGTATGAGGGTTGGGTTTTGGGGTTGGGTTTTTTTGCTTGGTTGGTTGGGTTTTTTGTTTGGTTGGGGATTTTTTGTGTTTTGTTTTGTTTTGTTTCTTTTTTTTAATTACTGTTTGGAAACAATTTCCACAATACATTACAATGCTATGCTATAGTCATGAGCTACCAAATTATCATAGGTAAGTGAACCTTCACATGCCAAGAGCTGGATGTGTAATTGTCCACTTCTGGGATTCTCATTTTGCTCTGTGTCTAGTCTCTAAGTTAGGGCTCATTTTCCAGGCCTACAGTTTCCTTTTGACTCGTGTCCTATGGCATTCTCTTGCTGACAATAAAATGCTCTGTGTTGAGAGATTCACCATGGATGCACTCAAAGCATATGAAATGTCTCTCTGTAGGTGGTATGCATGGGACAGATTGCTGCTTCTAGCTCACAGGGAAGGCAAGAAGAGGGTGTTGTTGACTGGCTGCCTCATCTATGCTTTGACATAGAATCATGCAGTTCCTACAGGAAGGCACTAAGGTCTTGCTGAGCAGTAAATAATTCCCAGCTGCTGCCAGCCTGGAGCCAGGAGACCCTAGAAGAAGCTGGCTGGGATAGTGTGTGCTGGAAGAGAGGAAATACAAAGTTTGGTCCCAGCTCTGCCCTTAACTGTGTCCAGTGTCCACTCTTACAACCCTTTCATGCCTCGCAGAATCATAAAATGCATCAGTTTGGAAGGGACCCTCAAAGGTCATCTTGTCCAATTCCCCTGCAGTAAGCAGGGACACCTTTAACTAAATCAGGTTGCTCAGGGTCCCATCAAGTTTGACATTGGATGTCACCAAAGATGGGGCCTCTACCATATCTCTCTGGGCAACCTGTTCCAGTATTTCATTATTCTCGTTGTGAAGACCTTACTTCTAATGTCCAATTTAAGTCTATCCTGCTCTAGTTTAGAACCATTGCCCCCTGTCCTGTCACTACAAGCCCTTATAAACAGTCCCTCTCCAGCTTTCTTGTAGGTCACCCTCTAATATCATGTCTGGTGTCTTCTGTGTTACATTTTTAGGTTTGCAACTATCTTTCAGTAGGTGTTTACCTAGAGCTTCTGATTGAAAGTGTAAATTTCAGCTGAGCTGCAGAGTTAGAGAATACCTTATGTTGCCTATCCATCACTGTTAGCCAAGTATTGAGAGGTAGAAGAGGCCTAAGCAGAAGAGACTGGCTTGGATTGTTTTCTCCAGTCTTGTTCTGTTTACACAGCACTGTGTTTGGTTCCCAAGACAGCTGTGATGAAAAAGAGATTGTCAGTACACACTGGTGCTCTGCAACATTACTATGAAGACAAGGAGGAGACGCTGCACAATATCTTTTCAATATTTCATATATTTACTATGGACATATATTCAAGCAGTTCAGCAGCAAGCCTCGATGAACCCTGGTCCTGGAAGACATAGAACCATAGAACTGCTGAGGTTGGAGGACACCTTTGAGATCATCAAGTCCAACTGCTCACCTACAGCTTGCAATCCCACCACTGCTGCTAAGCCACTACCACTAAATCATTTCCCTCAGCACCACAGACATGTGGCTTTTAAATACCTCTAGAAACAGTGACTCCACCACTCCCTGGGCAGCCTGTTCCAATGCCTGAGAACCCTTTCTGTGAAGAATTTTTTCCTAATATCCAACCTGAACCTTTCCTGACACAACTTGAGGCCATTTTCCCTTTTTCTATGATTTGTTGCATGTGAGAAGAGGTCGACCCCAACCTGGTTCCAGCCTCCTTTGAGGTGTTTGTAGAGGGCAATGAGGTCTCCACTGAGCCTCCTCTTCTGAAGAGTAAACAATCCCAGTTCTCTCAGCTATTCCTCATAAGGCTTGTGTTAAAGGTTTTACACATGCTCTGTGTTTTGCTGGCCCTGCCTGTCACTGTTGGTGGGCCTCAGAGGCATTAAGCTGAGGTTTGTATTCTTATGAATGACAAACATGCAGATGTTTGTAATATAGCAACGTGCTTTGCTCAACCTCTGCTTATCAGATTGCTTTTGCCCTCACCTGAACTACTCCCTTTGCCAGAATTGGGACTGCCTGTGTGAGAGGAGACAGACTGAAATCAGTGGTGTGTGAAATCTAACATTAATAGTGTGTGTGGAGTAAATGTTGTGTTTTGAGGGGTCTTATCTTGTCAGGACAAGTAACATCTCAGCATTTTCAGAGCAAGAAATGAGGCCTTCTCTTCTTCCTCAGGAGACGAGTAGCACTAAGATGTGTGTTGGTAGTTCGTTTGCTCCAGACCCTGAAAGAATGGTTTGCAAAATTTTCATCTCTTCTCTTTTATTCCCCAGTTATGAATTCCATGTGAAACCTAAAAACCCTCTTGGTGAAGGCCCAAGCAGCAGTGTTGTGGCATTCAGTACTGAATCAGGTAAGAGCTTCCAAAGCTGTGACCATCATTTACATCAGCTCTCGTATGCATGTTTGGGAGAGATATGGAAGGTGGTCCTGCTTCATTTTGTGTGTTTGATCTTGCTCTTGGCTATCTTCAGACTGGCTTTTTACTACTGAGCATGTTATGGTAGTGCCTGGAAGGTCAGCCTGAGGTCAGGGCTATATTGTGTGAGGATGTAAGATGGCCAGACTGCAGGAGGGAAAAACAGGAGCACAGAGTGTACCTCATGTTTACTGTGAATAAACTAACTTTATCCTTAGGGAAGGCCCAGTCATTCCTGACCTTTTTGTATCTATCACCCTCATTAATGACTTCTGGGTGGGGAACATAAGGTTGTTCTTTGAGCTGGTGTGTTTGTAGGCACTTTTGCTACTTCTTCAATAAGGCTGATGTGTAACAGTGACGTATTTTGTCTGAAATAAAGATTGAGAAATAGCAGTTGGGAAAAGTCAGTGTCCCAGTAGGTGCTCTTCCATCCTGTTTACTCTCCAGTGAAAATGTTAAAGAGGTGTGCACAAGCCTGTGTTGACATGGGGAGGTTCCCAAGTCCTATCTGACTCAAAGGTGAGAACCAAAGAGTGCCCTTGCTTTCCATACTCCAGTTCCCCATGAGGCCAACTACAGATGACTTGTTGACTTCATACAAGCAAGACTCCATCCTTTGTGTAGAAGTGTTTATTGCCCAATAGTGTGTAAGGACCATATAAAACACAAAATGGATTTAGTCTTTTTAAAAGGACTTTCTCAATTTGCTTCTTGAGCCAGGTATAATAATATAATAATGCTCATCTAGTGTGTCACTGATGGATGAGAGCTTTGGCTGAGCAAGGGATTAGTCAAGGAGGCGTTCAGAATATGCCACACATACTTAAAAGCTGTGAATACACTCTTTGTAATCCCTGATTGCTAAAGCTGAAAAAAAAATGTTTATGCCAAGTGCAGTTTTCATGATTGACAAAGTTTATATTCTCTCTCCTATTTAGTTTGGACAAATTAAGTGGTCAGTTTTATTTTTTTTCTCAGTTGCACAAATCTATTTCTCACTTTTGGGTTTCCATAGCCAGGTTTTGTGTTACAGAGGGGTCTCTTTTATTATTTAGGTTTTGAAGTGGAAATTTTTAAAAATATCATAGAATCACAGAATGGTTTGGGTTGGAAGGGACCTTGACGATCATCTAGTGCCAACTCCCCTGCTATGGGCAGGGACACCTTCCACTAGACCAGGTTGCTGGAGGCTCCGTCCAACCTGGCCTTGGACACCTCCAGGGAGGGAGCATCCACAACATCCCTGGGCAACCTGTTAGTGTCCCACCACCCTCACTGTAAAGAGTTTCTTCCTAATATCCAGTCTAAATCTGCCCTCCTCTTCTAGCTTAAAGCCATTCCCTCTCATCTTATCACAGTAGAATTGGGCTTTGCTGGTTACAGGTTTGAACTCTTGTTTTCACTAGAACTGTGTTTGACTGGTATAGCCCCTTACATAAAATTTTCATGGAATTACAGAATTGTTTCAGTTGGCAAAGACCTCTAAGATCATCGAGTCCAATCTTCCACCTAAGATCACCTTGGCCATTAAATCATGTCCTGAAGTGCAATGTCCACACATTTCCTGAACACCTCTATAGATGGTGACTCCACAACCTCCCTGGGCAGCCTGGTCCAGTGCCTGAACAGTTCATTGATATTGTTGTTACACACAAGAATTTGATTTAATTTCATTTAATACAAAAGTAACTTTGCTTCCAAAACTGTTTCACAAATTACACTTTGTGTGCACTGTGGAAAATCACTTACAGTGTTTTTCCATGGAAACATTGGGGATGTTCTTTTTCAGTGTCTGACTAAATGTTTGTTCTCTTCCCCCAGCGGACCCAAGAGTGAGCGAGCCAATTTCAAGTAAGTCTTTTATGTATGGAATTGTGTCACAGAATCATAGCATGGTTTGAGTTGGAAGGGACCTTGAGGACCATCTAGTTCCAACTCCCCTGACATGGGCATGGACACCTTCCACTAGAAAAGGTTGCTCCAGGCCTTATCCAACCTGGCCTTGAACACTTTCAGGGAAGGGGCATCCACGACCTCCTTGGGCAACCTGTTCCAGAGTCTCACCACCCTCACTGTAAAGAATTCCTTTCTAATATCCCATTTGCATCTACCCTCCTCAAGCTCATGATTGTTTTCAGAAATGAGATAGCATAATTTTACAAGGAGGGTGACTGTACTGCACCCATTAAATGACTTATGGACTCAAACAACATTCACACATGATTTCATTCCTTCCACCCATACTCCTGGTAAGGAATTCATACCAGACTGCTTGTTTACATGAGTGGAACACCATCAATGTGATGTGGTGCTCCCATGGCAGCTGGGATGGCTTCAAACCAATATACACAAATGAGCCAAGGAGAGCCTCATATTTTCTCAGCCTTGTCATCAAAGCAAAAGAAAGCTTTGTAAAATGAATAAGCACCTCACTTTTTAAGGGAGTTAACAGACCACAACTTAGGATATTATTTATCTGATATTGTATTTTAGAATAGAAATTTCAGTGTCTGAAGGCTTGGTCCAGCTGTGCTTTAGGCTGCTTCCAAGACTCTTGCTGCCTTTGGTGGGAGGTGAATTGAGCTTTTGAAGAGTAGTTGAGATCATCCAAGCAAGTTGGGCTGCTTCTTGATTTGTAATGGACACCACTTTGACAAACACTGGACACCACTTCTTTCCACATAATTCATTACACTTCATAATTATGTGTAGTTTTCTTAAATCACATGCAGTTGCTGCAAGTAGTTGACTGTCCTAGCTTGAACCCACTGAAAAACAGTGACTGTATCACACATTTTATGTCAACACACACTGTCATAGAATCATATCAGAGAATCGTAGAATGGTTTAGGTTGGAAGGGACCTTAAAGATGATCTAGGTCCAACCCCTCACCTTGGACAGGGACACCTTCCACTAGATCAGGTTCTCAAGACCTCATCCAACCTGAACACCTCCAGGGAGGATGCATCCACAACCTCCCTGGGAAACCTGTTCCAGTGTTTCACCATCCTCACTGTAAAGAATTTCTTCCTAATATCCTACTGTCTAACTCTTCCCTCCTCTCCCAGCTTACAGCCATTCCTCCTTGTCCTATCAGAACAAGCCCTTGTTAAAATTCCTCTTAACAAGGTCGTAGAACGAATTTATTCCAAACTGAAACCATAAAAGGAGAGCAGAAGCAGTTCATTGCATCAATCATACCTGCACACTTTGGTGCTTCCCTGAGATACCTTTCTTGTTCAAAATGCAGGTGACTGGCGCCATGGTGCATTCTGCTCCATCCAGGTTTCTAATTCTATCTATTTGAAAATATTTGTTGTACAAAACGTTGTATGCAGCATCACACTTCAGCTTCTCTCTTTCTCTTCTGCAGTGGGAAAGGATGCTATCTGGACTGAAATCAAATTCAATTCAGACACCTATTCAGAATGCAAAGGGAAACAATACGTAAAGAGGACTTGGTATAAGAAATTTGTAGGAGTGCAGCTGTGTAATTCTTTGAGATATAAGATATACCTCAGTGACTCACTTACAGGTAAGAGACCTTCAAATCACATTGTCACAATGTGTTGTCCATATTACTCACACCTTAAAGATATCAAAGTTCCAGAAACAAGAAGTTTAACAGGACAAGCTCCGCTCTGTTTAATCTTGTTCATACACAGATGTGCTCATTGAAGTGTTTGATATTGAATTTCTGAATTTCCAGACCCAAGAGTTACTTCTCTGTGGTGATCACCTGAGTTTTCAATACGTCAGTATCCTGGGGGTCATCCTGAAAACTGATAAAGAGTAGCCTGGAATAGTTCTTAATTAGAGGATTAGGATCTAATTTTAGACCAAGATTACACCGAAACATTTCCATCCCATTTGGTAAACACCTAGTTGCTTCATTAATGGGAGGCTTATAAATACATGAGACTTCAATTCTAGTCAACAAGTTTTACTCACTTTGCTTTGACATTTTTGGTTTGTTTTCACATGTCCCGTTTTTGCTTATAATCTCTTTCCCCTCCCTTCTTTGTCTTACCTTAGGTTTTATTATTAACAGCAGCCTCTTGGCTTAATCTTCTCAAGTTTTGTTCAGTGTGTCAAGGTCACGAGAGTGAGATAAACACATGAAGCTGTATTGAATACACACACAAATACATGAATACAACATACATAAGACCTGAATCAAGTGACACATGCTGTGTGCAAGCTGGGGAAACTGCCTGTAAAAAAGTGGTTTTCAGTTAATCGATAATTAAGCAGAACTTTGGGTCTCATGTCGATTTTACGAGCCAGATTTAGAAATACATTAACTTCTTATAATCCATCCCAAGATCCTGGCTTTCTTCTTTTATCAGAGGTCTTTTATCAGAGCTGCATGGACAACTCCACCACGATGCCACTAATGTGGCACCCAAAGCACAAAGATAGTAATACAACCATGTATGGGAAATGTGTTTTGAGTGCAAGGTAGGCAGTATGTTCATCACATTGGATTGAATTAACTAGGGGAAAGTGGCTGAAAAAAAATAATCTTTAATAACCCAAAGTTTCCCCATCTCAGAGCTCAGCATCTCACAAGAGATGAGAAAGATAAGAGCAGGGGGGTGTAGGGTAGCCCACACAAGTAACATTTTTGGCTGCCTAGCCTTGCATCCAACACCATTCTCCCACGAGCAGACAAGAAAGGAAAGCCCTGTCCTTACTACTAAGTACAATGCCTCATACATAAATAATATCTTGGCAATTATGTGAATAAAAGAGACTGTTTTGCACAGAAGTATCATTCATTCAGTGTTGCTGTACTAACCAGCTGTGATCAAATGGCAAACACTGGCAATGAGGCATCACAGAAGCAGCCAGTAGAGGAAATAGCAATGCTAGTCTAGCAGGACCAGACTTCAGCCCTAAATCAAGTGAATTAACACTGCAGTGAAAGCTGCTTCAATCTTAGAAGGAAAGTTTCATATATCAGGAGCCCATTTTCCTATTTTCATTAGATTGTTTTTGTTCTTGCTGGAAAGGTGGTGATTTAACTTGGCTGGAGAAAGATGATGGTAGCCACATTGTATTCATTAGAAGCCAGGTTCTTGCTCTTGGAAGTGTTAACAACCAGTGCTAACCAGTTGTCCCAGCCTTTGAAAGCACTGAAATATTTCTGTAGAAGGAGAGGTGGTCTTTCCTCCTTTCTTAAGTGAGACTGTCATGGCATGAGCCTCTACAGGTGAGTGAGAAAGGTTCAGGTTTGAAGCCAAACAGTCCTGATGTGTTCACCCAAGGCCCATACAGAAGTCTATCTGCTAGCACAATGTGCCAGTGGTGCAGGGCTGTGCTGAAGTCTGAGCTCCACCTTGGGCTGAAAACACCTTCTGAAGCTTTGCTGTTTAAGCAGCACAATGATATTGCAATGTGGGGGTGATGTACAAATACTGTATAAGGCAGCCAACAACCATACTTCTGTGTGCTGGCTTTTAGCACAGATTTATACTTCTGCTGTTGCAGAATTTACAGTGTATAAACCAAGCATTATATCTAATTTTCTGAAGACCACCCATGAAGGAACACTGGAAGAAAAAAAAAAATCTTTATGGTAAAACTGCTCTCCCCCCAAAAGAAAAATCAATGTAGACATTGTTAGTTAAATGTTAGCTAAATTAGTTAATTTCTTAGTTAAATGTTTTTAAGCATGTTCCTTTGTTATGGAAGAACTGGGCAGTAAGAATTTAATAGTCACTGAGAATGCTGCTAATTTATGTATAGCAACTGTCTGAATGATGATGTGGGCCAGAAGATCATGTGTGTGTATCTGGAAGTTACTGGCCTTGTGCTAACCATAAAAAGATCTGGTTTATTCTGACTCTCATGAAGAAAAAAATCATTCGATGTTATACATGCCAGGACTGTCCTATAAACCAGCATCTACTGCTGACCTCATTTAACAGTTCTCCAGAGCAGTCACTGTAGGCATTCCAGAAAAGCAGGCCACCTAAAAAAAAGTATTTATTGAGGGGAGGAAAAAAAATGCTAAGTGTGACCTTCAACAGCCATGGAAAAAAAAAAAAAAAAAAGAAAAAATGCTGGTTTGGGCAGCCTGAATGTTCTTAATTTCAGACCAAAAAATTGTTGAGAAGAACTCCCTCTGACCAGTTCTCCTATGGAAAAAATCTGCCTGCAGCCAAAACTAGATAGTAATAAATAATTCTCTAAAGCTAGGGAAAAAAAAAACAAACCTGCATACACCTCAAGTGGAGGTGAGACTTTTTGGCAAAGTATCGATCAGAACACAAAAATATGAGAGAATTTCTTGGTAGGCACTTTCAGGAGCAGTAGTATCAGCCACCTCACCCTCTCTCAAACAGCCAGGCTGGCACAGATTCAAGGCTGTAGGACACCCAACACCTAATGAGTCACTGGGCTTTCTGCTTAGCTTATATTAGAGCACCAGGCCTAGTTCAACACAGCCTCACCTTTCCTTTTAATCTCACCACCAAAGGCTGAACATTTTAAGATAAGTGCTGTGAAGGGAGTTAAGAAAAAAAAATGAAGTCTATCTGAAAATGTTTCCTGTCAAGGTTTGGGAAGGGAAGGTAGCATGCTTCTCTCCATCTTCTGAACTGAATTTTACTAGTGTCTTGCAAATCAAACCGGTAAGTAAAAACATCTCTCTGTCAAAACTCCTTCACTGTGAATCCTCTTGTTAACAGCCCATAATGTCAGCATGGGGCACTTGAGACCTTGTTTTCTACTCAAGTTGCAATTGTCCTGTTAAGCAATCCTGCAAATAAATACACAGGCACACATCATGCTCTGGATACACTGAGGTCATCTGTTTGCTGAAGGACATCACTTGCACATAAAAATAATAAATATGATTGTATAAAACAGAAATATGACTTATAAACCAAGTGTTGGCTGTGCTATGAGGTGGTCTAGTAAAAAAAAAGAGGGTATTGGAGGCTTCCTCACAGGGAACCAAACCTGCTTTCCATTCAGCAAAACCTATCTCATTTTTGATGCATTCAAGATGGGGTTCTAGGTAATAACAGAATTTCACTTACTGCATGAAATGTGAGGAGAAAAAAATGCATTCAGGCATTGATTTTGGCCAGGAAAGGGGCACTATTGTCTACAGCCATAAGCACTGTACCTGGAGTGTGCACAAAATGTCCAAATAACAGCTACAGACCCTGAGAGGGAAAGAGTGGTAGACTGATCTTGGCTTCACCAGAGCAAAGAGCACAGCCCATTGCTGCTAGCAGCATTTGGAAATAGCCCTCACTAAACTCGGTATGGATTTGTAACTTTGCTCCTCATTTGCTTTCAGGAAAATTTTATGACATAGGAGACCAGAGAGGCCATGGAGAAGATCATTGCCAATTTGTAGACTCATTCCTGGATGGAAGGACAGGACAGCAAGAAGATCTACCAGTCAAGGATGGTAAGTCTTTAAGCTTGTCTCTGTAGCAAACCTTGGCAATTCCTCTGTGTTTCTTTTTTCTGCCAGAGCAGTCAGTGCCCACTGCTGCAGTGGCTGATGGAGAAGGGCTCCTGGCCTTGCAGGCAGAAGAGAGTCAAGAAGATTTTGAAAATGAGCAATGACTTACGCAAAGAAGGTTAAGAGTCTGGTTCTGTTAGGCGGTTAAACAGCCTCTGTCTTGCTTAAAACATTCCAACAGGTTATTCACAGTTGGTATTACATATCCAAACTCAACCACAAATCCGAGTTTGCAGAGAGGCATGAAGTGTTCTGTTCAAACTAGCATGGTTAATTTAAAATGAAGTAAATCCTCAACTGGGCATTAAATAGCTTTGTTTAGTGCTAAAAAGAAACTAAAACGTTATGACTGGAAAATATAATTCGTGTTGCAGAATGTGTGGACTAATTTGAACCAAGTGTCTTGAATTCCAGACTGTTCTAAGTGGGCATGGGACTGAATGTCCAAAACACAGCACTGACCTGCCTGGCTGTTTTTCTCATGTGGCTGAGGCTCAGGAATACGCAAATTGTATTTCTGTCAGCCAAATGCTGCCCTGCTTGGTTGAAGCAGTGACAGCATGACGTGTTCCATTCCCTGGTGGGGTAAGAACACAAGCTGTATTGATAGACACATGTCATGGAATGTTTTACTGAGGAAAACACCAGCACAGCATCAGTGCGGGGACCAAACCTTCTTGTCTGTGGTGATTCATTTATAAAACATCTTCCAAAAGTACAGAAATGTGCTGAGTTGGCCATGGAAGATTGAAGTGAGGTGCCCAAATCTTTCACAAGTTTTTCCCAAACACAGAGTAGGTGAAGGATCTGAAAGGTGTTTGCTCATGTGATTTTTAATTTTTTTTTGTTTAATTTTTTTATCTTGAGAAGACTTTGCTTTTCTTTCCCAGTCAATGCTGCCCATTTGCAAAGGTATTTTGTTCATGTAAGGGATTGTCTAAATCCGATTTGGTGTTGTCAGGACAGCAGACCTCTCAGTTGTACCAGATTCACTTTAAAAAAATTATAAATGAATAACAAACAAACAACTTTTAGATAAAAAGGTTGCTAGTCCAGCTTAACAGACATTTTAAACCAATTTGGATTCAGTGACTGGATTTAACCGAGTGGATTCATGAGCTACACTCATTTTCCAGAAAATTTACAAAACAAAACAAACAGCAAAACAATCACAGGTTGGAAAAGGTCTCTCTAAGGTCATCAAGTCCAACCTTCTACCTAACACGTCCATGTCCACTAGACCATGTCCTGAAGAATCAGTAAATCAAACACTAAAATCAGTCAAATCCTAACAGCACCTGCTTTTTCTGTAGCTTATAAACCCAGAAAATTAACTGATCAGAGGAAAGAACAGACGGATTGTCCATGGCTGTTCAGCTCCTCCCTGGCCGGAGCAAGTTCTGTTCAAAACAGCATTAGCTTCACACATTTGACCTGAAATGCAGGGAGGGAATAAAAACTGCTTCTGCCTGTTAGCTGCAGAACCATATTTTGTGTGTGTGCTTTAGCCACACATTCATGTCTGGTGATCAGGATGGATTCAGCAGCAATTTCTCACTTTAGTTTTCAATTTAACATTAATGGAATGGGAAGCATGTGGATCCTGTCACACAGCACAGCTTGAAAGCAGAATGGAACCAGCTTTTGCTTGCGGATGGGGAGATAGTGTGGAATATCCCCAGCTGTCGGGTTTTATTTAGGTTCCTGCAGTGTTAAGGCTACTGCAGTGGGGACTGTCTAATCCATCTTAACTTTGCAAGGATGAACCACCTCCTGTTTAAGGAAAACCCCAGGAGCAGCTAGATGGGGGAAAAGGGGTGTAGGGGCCTCGGCCTGCCAGCACCATCTGCACATAAGTGCTGAGACCACTTCCCAGTGGATGCAGGCTTCAGCTTCCCTGCTCTATGCTGCAGCAATCCCAAGTGCTTCTGCTTTGGCTGGAGTCGGGTAGGCAAATGCTGGCTGCTTCAGAGTGCTCACCCATGGAGGGGCAGCAAACAGACTGGCTTGTGGCAACTGGGTCATTAGTTAAATGACAGAATCATAGAATGGCTTGAGATGGAAAGGACCCTAAGGATCACCTAGTTGCAACCCCCTTGCCATGGGCAGGGATACCTCCCACTAAACCAGGCTGCTCAAAGCCTCATCCAGACTGGTCTTCAACACTTCCAGGAATGAGGTATCCACAACTTCTCTGGGCCACCTGTTCCAGTGTTCCAACACCCTCATAGTAAATAACTTCTTCCTAATGTCCAACAGAAATCTACCAGGCTCTATTTTAAAACCATTGCCCTTTGTTCTATCACCACGGGCTGTTATAAACAGTCCCTCTCCAGTTTTTCTGCAGGCCCTCATCAGGTCCTGGAGTTTACCCTTTGGGTACTGATGACCTCAGCCAATCACAGGCATCACAGGGGACTCAAAGGCACCATCTGAAGGCTCCATGCACACAACACTCTCTCCTCTGTTGCAGGATTTTTCAGAGCAGTTCGTCAGGAACCTGTCAAATTCGGCAAAATTGGTGGAGAGACTCGAATCAACTACGTTCGCTGGTACGAGTGTGGAACATCAATACCTGGGAAATGGTAGATGGCACACAAACTTGGTGACCAAACAGCCCAGCACGAACTACCCCTGCCCAGCTGCCCAAGGCAGGATCAGAGATGGAAACGTTTCTGATCTGCCTGGCACCTCAGTATGTTTGCTGGTGTGCAAGAGTCTGTGCAAGTCTAATGCCAATCCTGCATTCATTGTGTAATAGCGTAGGCTGCTTGCTGTAGTTACTCCTGTTTTACAAATGTGTTTTTAGATTTTAAAATAAAAATCCCAAAGAGGCTAGGGACGTGTTGTAGGATAATGTATAGGGAAGCTGGCTCCCTATTCTTGAGGTCTGGTTTATATGGTATTTTAAAAGATATGGTGTGTATATTATTTATCACAATGTTGTAATAAATGTTTAAGGCACAGTTACGGCAGAGCTGCTCATGGAACGCAATGTGCAGTAGTTTTCAGTCACTGGTCGTCTTTTCTAACATAAGTGCCACAAGCTACCTGCCCAGCCAGATATCTGATGTCTTCCCAGTGCTAAATTATAGAAGAAACCCTTCAGTTTTGAGTACCCCACAACCAGTGAACTTGAAGTGCTTTCTCCTTACACCTAGTTTATGACCCTGCCAGAACACTGAGGTAGGTCACTACACGTGCAGTATTAGGCAATCTGGTTAGGAGTTTTGTCCATGCTTTTTTTCCATGTTTGTTTTCCTAAGCTTCAGCTCTAGCAGAGTATGTTCAGCCTATTGCTCTGGAGTCCAAGTCACTGCCCCTGAGCTTGGCAGTGCCTGGTTGGTGGGTGTGGTTTCCTCCAAAGTTAAAGCAGATGGGTGCCTATGTACATAGGACCATAGAACTGTTGAGGGTGGAAAAGATCTCTGAGTCTGGAAGAGACTTTTGAGATTAAGTCCAACTGCTTGCCGTAAAATAAATAAAAATTAAACCGACCTCCAGCTGGGCATGAAGGCTTTTCACAAACTGTAGTTTTCAGAGACTGAGACTTACTGGTTCAAAAACCAAATATAAGTACAGTGAGGGGGAACTTGAAAAAAAGAAATGAAACCGGGGCAGGGAAAAATAAGCTACTTATCACACCAGCACCAGGTTTATATTAAAAGGAGAAGATAAAGTGGTTTAAAAGATTGTTCATTGGGGAAATAGTGATAACTGAACTTTACTGCTTTAGTCATTCTGATTAAAACCTCTCCCAAAGCTACTTGTTGTACTGCTTGAACATTTATGAACTAAATAAAGAGATGTAGGTTTTTTTAAAGGTGTTATTCATTACATCACTAATGTATTGAAAAAATACTAATATGAGCAGGAACACCCAGATATATATATATTAGTAGAAATAGTCATTTATAGAAAATGCCTTATAAAGTACATTGCAGGTACACTGTACTCCTAATAAAATATTTTTTAATCAACTGGTTTTCTTAGTGTTTTACATGAAAATAAATGCTTTTTTTGTGGCAAATACTGTTATTTCTGGAAGCAGTATGTTCTGGTGTGTTAGGGCTGAGAGCACAGCCAGGGCTGGATGGTACAGCTGAAACTAAGGTAGGAATATTTTCCCTCCCTTAATTTCTTAGTTCAAGCAGCTTGCCTCATATTTTTTTTTAATTCTTTGTTTGTAGTTTTATGTATTCCTAGAACCCATAAGGATGGAAAATATTAACAGGGAGAATATTTTGCCCTCTGCTGTTATATGGTCTATTGAATTTCTTACAGCTCTTGAACTGCTTTTCCTTGGCTCAAAACTGAGTGACTAGAATTGCACTCCCAATTTTTTTTCTGGGTGGCAAAGAACCTGTGGAAAATTGTTCAAGAGTTCTCTACATTGGACCTAAATTTTCAAGTAATAAACCAGCTCTCCGCTGGCCCTTGTTAAAGTGAAACTGGTAAGGGGCTCTCAGACCATATGTATTGGCTCTTACTCATTTGGTAAAAGGGTCACTTGGAAATAGTAACAGCAGGGAATGCCAGACCATCTACTGCTGCGGAACCTCTGCAAAAGACATCTGTATTCACAGCACTTCTCCATTTACACACCTACACTCTTCTCCTACAACCATGAACACAGCTGATTTTGTTAACCTGGTATCTATCTGTACCCCCCACACTCCCCTCCCCACCCCGAATCATAGAGCTGTTTCAGTTGGAAAAGACCTCCAAGATGGAGTCCAACCACACACCCAACACCACCATGTCCCAAAGTGCCATGGCCACACATTTTTTGAACACCTCCAGGGACTGCTTTCTTGCTCAACAGTACGTCGGTTTCAAAATGAAGATCAGGCATTAAATAGATTCAGGGTTTTTATTAGTTTTCCATGTGAGCATTACAATTTATAATACATCATATCTAGTTTTCCCTCCAGAATGATCTAATTTAGTACACCATGGTATTAGTAAAAAAAAAAAAAAAAAATTCTCATAACTGGGCTAAACTTCCAACTAGCATCTTCAGCTCCTTCCAACCAGACAAGCTCGAATGTCAATCACTTTACAGACACTCAGGTAGTGTTTTCCCAAAACAACCCAGCCCCAAATTAAACTAGGAAGCAGATACCATTTGAAGCAGGACAGATTGGTTTGGTCGCTTGCTCCCTCCCCCCAGCAGAATTTCATTAACAGCTATGGTTTTGCCTCATCACGGTTTTGGAACCTCAATTCAAACTCCTGGAGTCTGTGGGGATGGAATGGCAGGCACGGGAGGCCCGTGCTGGCAGCAGCTCCTTACCGGTAGCCGGGTCCGGGCTGGGTGTAGCCCTGGGGGCCGAAGGGAGGCCGGCTACGGGCATAGGGGTTGGGCCCACTGGGCGGAGGGGTCATGGTGCTGCCGGGCGGCGGGGTGAAGCCCGGCCGCGGCTGGTAGGTGCTGGGCGCTGCCGGAGTACCGCCAGGAGGACCGCTGTAGGGGGCCGGCTGCGAGGGCTGCGTGGTGTAGGGCTGCGGCGGGTAGTTCCCCCCCGCGTACTGCGGTGGCTGCTGCGGCGGCAGCGGTTGCTGCGGCGGCTGCTGGCCGGGAAAAGCAGCAGCCGGGGCCGGGGCAGCTGGCTGGGTGTAGGCTGGGAACTGCTGGGCTTGCTGCGACGGGGTCTGCTGCTGGCTGTAGCCTGCTGGGAAGGCAAAGAGCAAGGCGGGGTGAGAGACAGCAGAGAACCGAACACCTTGGCTGTCTGTTTGCAGTGCCCGACACAAAGCAAGGCGGTACACACAGAAAGGCAAACGCTGCGAGCTCTCACACAAGCACGCTGCCCTGGCTTTGGTGCAGTGCCCTGGCAGCACAGCTACACCAAAAATAGCTACTATTAAACAGTTTTCTCACAGCTGACAAGAAATTAAAAAACGATAAATAGTATTTACCAACATGACACATGAAAAATAAAATGGCAACCTTTTTCCCGAACAAAAATTGAAAATTAAACTTCCATGAAAATATTGTCAGGGTTTAAGAGAAGTCACACCTTTGGTTAAACCATTGGTGTTTGCTGTTCTTTAGAGTTTAATACATAAAAAGAAAGCTCTGCAGAACACTTTAGTAGAAAATGTGTCCCAGGCTTGATTTTTCAGTGTACAACCAGCTTCCAAAAGGAATTTGTCTTAATGGTTAAGTTTAAAATGACACAAAGGCCTTTGATGAAGAAATAGCTACTTTTATCCATCATGAAACACACCTGCAGCTACTTGCAATGAAACCTCTCCAGTGACTGGAATCCTGTCAGCATTAAACACCAGACACACAGATTATTAACAGTGCACAGCCCTAAACAGAAAGGGTAAGGATTGAAGAACGCACTGAGGTAAACTCACCTTGCAATTGGGATCAAAATTTACTCATCAGACAAACCTCTGAAGGGGTCCAGTTTTACTACCATGAGTAAATAGCCACACGGTTGCCTAGCAGATCTGTGTGGCTTTGAAAGGAAACAATACTCATGGGAACAGCAGCAAAACAAACAAATCCTGAGTCAAGATCTTCAAAGGCTGCTGTCACTGGGTTCTCAAGAAAAAGGCTGTTTCTGAAAGATTAGGTTAATCATGAAATAAGTTACGAGAAACAGAAGAGCCCAGATCAGTTTTGGTGGCATTTTAATCTTACTTGAAGATGATGTTGGTTAAGAGAGCAGGACTAACATTGTACTGCAGCTTTCACAGGAACTTCTCCATTAAAATAATGGCTTAGCTGATGGTTGGATACAACTAGAAAGTAGATGGAAACTCATCTTTTTTTCCCCCACTCAGTTTTTAAGCCTACAGAAAGTCAGATAAACCCTTCTACTTCCAACAGGCTTGTTACTTCTCAAATTAGACTTCTCAAATTGGGGGTGAGGCATCTGCAGAGAACAAGATACCATTTAGAGACCCAAATCAACCAGCTCTCACACAGTGCACAGAAACAAGGGCCGAGGCACAAACTTTCAGTTCCAGGTTTTCTAGTGTTCTTATCCAAGATAAACATGGAATTTCTTCATAAGCTTTACGAGTGTTCTCATCTACATCAAAACTGATGCACTCCCACTGTATATATTGCAGACCAAAAGAAAAAGCCATACAGGCTCTATTCTGAGGCACTAAGTGGTACGGGAACCTTTTGCTTACTTTGAGGAAGATTGTTTAAAACAAGGAATGAGAAATGCTTTGTGTCATTTTCTACAAGTATTAAGCAACTTGTGGTTTGTTATGGAACCTGCTGCTGCAGGTTCATCCTTGTACTTTAGCTTGATGATGGTTCCTAGCATATACTATGCGTTATTAGATGTATTAGATGCCAGCTGCTTCCAAAGTAATTCACTGAAAGTTCTGGAGTCAAGTGTATTTTGGGTATAAGCAAAATCCAGCTTTTCATTTTTGACTGCACACAAACCACTAGTGCACTAAAATGTTCTCCTGCTAAAAGTCCACTGGCACCTTTAATTGAGGTATCAATAAAATGAACAATTAAAAACACTTATGACTCAAAAGCCTCTCTGAAATTACAGTATTTATAATAGCTAAGTGACAATTATCACTGATCTTCATACCACTACATTTTTAACACGGAAATCATTCTAGATTCCTGGAAGAGGCCATCTTTATGTAACCTCCAATATTTAAGGAAGCTAAAGTAGGATGTTTTAGTCACTTGCTAAAATCCCAATACTGCAGAAGTTAATCCTGACAACTGAATCACCTCACACACTTCATAAAATCACAGAACTGTAGGGGTTGGAAGTGACCTCTGGCAGGGGGGTTGGACTAGATGATCTCCAAAGCAGGATCACCTAGGGCAGGTCACACAGGAATGCATCCCGATGAGTCTTGAAAGTCTCCAGACAAGGAGACTTCACAAACCCTCTGGGCAGCCTGTTCCAGGACTCTGCCACCCTCACAGCAAAGAAGAAGTTCCTTTTCATGTTGAGGAAAAGTTCCTCCTCATGTTGAGGAGATTGTCTTCAGGTGATTCACTTTGCACACCTTTCTAATAACGCCTTCTGCTGATTAATAATGAAGTCTGATTTTGCTCACAATCAGCCAGGATTGAGATACTGAAACTTCAACTAGGCAGTTGAAACTATAGGAAGCTACAGTGCTCTCTTGTAACAGTTAAATTGTGCCAGTTCCCAGCAGAACCAAGGGCACTTGGGCTCCTCAGCACCCTGACCTGCCCCACACGTTTAGAAACTGAAGCTGAGGGTGGGGCACTGCAGAAGGTAGTTCTAGAGCTAACCCGCATGGCAAGCTGCTTACCTGGGTACTGCACACCATACTGCTGCTGCTGCGGCTGCGCCTGTGGCTGCTGGGCAGGGTAACCAGGCTGGGGGTACTGCTGATACATCTGACCTAGGGATCAAAAACGCATTTGTGGTTGAGGCCTAGTACCCTAGCTGCGGTACACACAGTGAGCAACAGCCCAACAGTTCAAAGTCACAGCGACAAAACTTCTCATGACATCTGAAATTTTCTTAGCACACCATGAAATCTGACCGTGTTCCACCCAATTTCCAACTGAAATGAATTTACAGATTTCAGTTTCTGAACCCATGCTGTTCTGAACACTAGCTCAGAGAATCATCATAGATTTATAGAATGGGCTGGAAGGAACTTTAAAGATCATCTAATTCCAACCCCCACCCATGGGCAGAGACACCTCCCACTAGACCAGGTTGCTCAAGGCCCTGTCCAACCTGGCCTTGAACACCTCCAGGGAGGGGACATCTACAACCTCCCTGCACAACCTGTTCCAGTGTCTCACCACCCTTCCTGTAAAGAATTTCTCTCTAATATCCACCCTAAATGATGTTTATCTATCTCCAACAGAATGAATAGTTCAATGTGATACATGAGGCTTAGCTAGATCTCATTTCAGAAGACACCAGAATCCATGCACCTTAATTAGTGCTACTCTGGTGGGTAACAGAGCCAGAATCTTTAAACTGCTCCAGAACAAGTACTTCAGTAGTTAAACATGTCCTCAGATTGCCTGTTTATATTGGGGTTTAAAGACAGTTTCTATACTCAAGTGTTCTAAGAAGAGTTGTCCATTAGTTATTCTGACCACATTTTCCAGAGAAGTCATCCATCTCTTAGTATCTGAGTTTTGCTGTAAGCCAAGTTTTCTTCAGAGACCCAGGAGTATGCACGCTTAAGCAAAAATAAAAATCACACATTCTTAAAATCTTGAGTATTTCAATTCAGTGCTGATTTTGTCTTAAATTCACTGTTTCCGATTCCTTGTCAAAAAGAGGCAGAGTATTTGTTTAGACTTAAGCTATGGGCCCTGTTTAGGCTTTAGGCTTCTGCTGTTTCTCAATTTAGAAACAGGAACAGTCAAAGAACAAACCCAGTTATCTGCCAAAACTAAAACTGGGCTGAACTGGAGCAGGCATAGAAACTTTACTGTTATAAAGTGTTTAGTGTGCTATTATTCATTCGGCAAATATCAGCAGCCTCTGTAAATATACCCTAAGTTTTATCTTCTGAACTGCACCAAGACAAAAGCAAATCAGCTCTGCTCCCCAGAGACCCCTGCTTTAAAACAACTTTTTATTTCTGCTTTTCTCTGCAATATTTGCAGCTGAAAGCAATGGTATTTAACATTCACACTAAGCTGTTCCAAATACTTTAAAATGGCGTGGTTGTTCAAAATATTATTTGGCATGCAGTTATTGTAGGCTTTAAAGAGCACTGGACACAAGGTTTGAAGAAGATTTAAGCCCATTAGCTTGATAATTAAGAATTAGAAACTCAGAATGCATGTTTTCTGTTTCTTAAACTCAGTTGTTAGAGGAAAGTTCTGGGAGAACAACCAGGATGCTGCTTGTCTCAGGATAATTACCTTCAGGCTAACAAAAAGACCACACTGGCACCTGCTGGACACCACAGGCAAAAGGAAATGAAAGAAAAGCCACAGCATTTTTTTCCAAAGCTTTGAGGCAGTTTGCTGTCCTCACTAGGGTTGAAGTGCTAGAGGGGAGCACTGGTGGTGTTCTAGTGCTGTTCAAGTAAACTTACTTATTTTATAGCCATGAATATAGTCAGGGATCCTGTGGGTCCCCAAACATGCTGATTTTTCCCTCTCCTTGGCTTTTAACTCTGAAAACAAGATGAGCTACAGCATCATGGTCTGGTTTTGTACTTAGCAGTGCTTATTGCAGTCAAGGATTTGCCAGCATTTACCGTTGTTCCTGTGCACTGAAACAGCCATTTTAGCCTGATTCAGAAAAAAAGACCAAATAGGTATATTCACAGAACATTCTTCTCCCCAGAAGACCATGTAGTGCCTACACGAATAAACTTCTACATCTCTTTCAGAAAAGACTAAAACGGTGTTCACATATGTACATAATTGATTCTCAAGTGTGTTCAGCAACTGGATTTAGTGGTGCCAAAGAGACTGTACCAAATTTCTTTGTTCCATTGATTTAATTCAAACTAGTGAATGCTTAAAACTAAGGGAGACAAAAGCCATTATGTGTCAGCATAGAGGTGAGGTGAGTCAATATTCACAATCAACAACTAATAACAAATTATAATCATCATAACACCATTTATTGTCAAAGCATGCCATTAAAAAATAATCCATGCCATACCAGAATGACTGACACATGACTGGCATCACTGTTTTACTTACATGCTCAAAATACAGGGAAAATTAGGAGGAAGCACAGTGTGAGGGATTTTGATATTTTAAGAAGTAAACTAGTTTTAAAATCAGTTTGTAACAAGAACACACTCTGCACCAGCACTGCCATTTGTGCGAGCCAATCTTGTTGAAAACCCACGTATTGAATTGCATCCAAAGTTCTGGCTGGACCATGGCCCTTGCACTCACTCTCATCTCAGCTGTGGGACAGTAACACTGAGCAGCACAGGTCCCCAGCTTACCACTAGACTGAGGTGCTATCAAACAGTGAACTATGTAAAGCTACTCCAGCTTTCAAAGGAAAGTCTTAGATAAAATCATCTCAGTTTATGAAAAACTCATTACTATATGCATGCAATGCACAGCATAAGCCTCCCCACTATTGCCTTCTTATGAGCAAAAGGCACTATGGACTTCTGATCTCTTCCCAAGAACTAAACCATCCTATTTTATCCACAGAGTGAAGAAAACATAATCAACACCTAACATATTTCATTGGCAATAATAAAAACTCCATAAACTACACACCAAAGCCTTCACAGTTAGCACTGTTGTACTTTGCCATTAAAAAAAACCAAAAAGGACTCTGGCACAATTCAATGTTCAAA
Source organism: Indicator indicator (assembly GCF_027791375.1). NCBI lineage: Eukaryota > Metazoa > Chordata > Aves > Piciformes > Indicatoridae > Indicator > Indicator indicator. The sequence continues at coordinate 85,965,995 of NC_072010.1, forward strand.
AAATAAAAGCAATACACTTATCACAAGTTTAGAAACATCCTTACATCTGCTCTGATCCATGAGCCTAGACAACTGCTTTCCCAAGTATGACTTCTGCTGGAACAAATTATTTTTCTCTTCCCTGATGTTAGCAGCCAACTCAGGATTCCAACCTACTGCTACTAGTGCTTTTAAGTGTTGCACTTTTTTTTCATTTCTAGTTTAACCTCAACACTTAAAACTCTATACCTTAATGTGTTAAAAGCTTAAATTCATAAAATCCAAATTCAGTAGCTGAGAGTGTATCTTTTAAGTTTCCTGGCTGCAGACAGAAGAACCTGAAGCACTTTTTTCCAAAAGTAACTTCCACATGCAAACACCAAAGTTACATCTTCAAGCTACAAAGATATCTCCTCCTGTTTTCTTTTTTAATCATATGACTAATTCTTAGGGGGGGGGGGGGGAAAAAATCCCAAGCTGAAATCAGCAAAACAAGGATTTTATAATTATAGCTCTACTGCAACCAGCAGCATTTGTACCTGGTTAAATACTGTACCAGCTAGAAGTTGCTCAAATACTCTGCTTGGTCAAGATGTAACTTACACCATCCAGGCAAGACATTCAAAGTGACTGTGGATACTGTGATCCTCAAATGATACCCTCAGTAATGCCTCTCATCTATCTCAGCATTAGGTCAGTACAGAAAGCAGCAGAGGGTTGTTACTTGTTTCTAAGCTAACACAGAAACAACTTTATATTGTACACTGTACAGAGGTAGAAATACCAAAGCAAGTAATTCCACAGACAGTTTCATCCAGAACTATGCAGGTCTGAAGGCTCAGTGCTCTTAGAAAAGATCAATAGAAAAATGATACCCAAATGTAGCAAATCTCTGAACAGATTTATTTCTAGAAGTCAAGTAACATGTAAAAGGACACAGTAAAAAGGAGTCTGAATATCAGAGTTAAGAACTCAAGTTTTAAAGGAGAGCAAACTGAGGCTTTCAAGGCTTACACAGGAAAGCTATAATGGAAGATAGCTACAAGGTTTAACATGACTAGCACACAGACATCAAAAAATAAAGAAGCAATGAAATAATAATAATGTTTTCTTAGATAAAAAATAATGTTTTGTTAGATAGAAATTATGAATAAGTAACATTTTTAATTCACAGTAGACAAGCCAACAAAACCATAAGCTGAGTGAAAGCTTGACACAACACATAGGGTATGAGACCAGCTAAAATCTTTTGACAGCTTTGACGTGCAGGGTAAAAAGTCAGAAGGGACGCAAGCAGAAAAACAGTGCAGTGAAAACCCTCCTGTCACACCACCTACCCTTTGCAGTAAAGCTACTGCTCCACCTGCTGTTTTTAGATTGAACAGCATGCAAAGAAAAAAAAAAAAAAACTTTTCTGCCTGGTGGAGAAAATGCATTTGTAATTTGGTATGGACTCCAGGCTAAATTGGAAGTCATAGCTACTGCTCACTCAGACACCATCATTCACATCTTCTCTAGTAGAACATGCTGCTTACCTTCCACCTGACCAGTCTGTGGCTGTGTGCCGGGATATGGTTGCTGCTGTGCCTGAACACCAGGGGGGTGGGCTGCAGAAGAGGAGGAAGCAATGCTGTCTGGTGTTCCTGATCGCTCTTCTGCAGGAGCACTGGGTGGTCCTGGAGGCACAAGAACAAAATATAGTATGTGAACAGAAAGTATGAATCTAAAAAAAAAATTTAAAAAAAAAAAAGTATCTCACAAGACCATTCCCTTACAGAGCTTTTAACATTAGTTTTCCATTTTTATGTAGATTTACATCCAAAATTGTCACAACCAAGCTAAAACGAAGTTTATTTGCATATCTCAGTTCTCCTTTGAAAATATTTGGGGAGGGAATTTTCCACCTATCTCCAGGTCATTCAAATTTCATCTTTCCAAGGAACATTGCCCATTTGTATGAAACTGTTCAAATGTGCTTGTGATTTGTTGTGGCCCTCACTGGTCCAGGGAACAAAGCGTTTTACCAGTAGTCATGTGGCAGAAGGTGAAATAAAGCCCCCAAAGAAGGTGTTCAAGTCACACTCCTGGACAGGATGCAACAAGGCTTCACTCCAAAAGCAACTGTCTGTTTTGGTAACTCTGAAAAATACTCCAGCTAGCACCCAAGGCTGTAGGGATTTCTCTAGACTGGATGGGAAGTTCTGAAATATGCATGTGAAGAGGTATATTAAATAACTAAATGCAAAATACTTTGTTAGAAACAAGAGAGGTTAAACATGGATCTTCCCAGATATTAGCTATATGAATACTAATTATGAAACACTGCTTTCAAATACAGACTTAAAGTTAACAACCAGTATTAGAATTGCTGCAAATTCACTTTCAATTCTAAGAATTATATATACACAATATAAATATGCATCCTTAACTGTGGTTTCATGTTACCCTCATTAGGGGGAGAATGAATCTAACTTGCCTACTTCTGGTTTTGCCTTTATAGACATAACCGTAGGATTATACCTTTAGACATGGGATTTCTTCTGCTTAAATGGTCCTCTGTGAAGTTCTCTGTACAATCAAAGCATGGTCAAGTCAGTTTCCTTTATTAGAATTATGAAGACAAACATTGAAGCATAGAATTGTTTTGGTTGGAAAACACCTTTCTGATCATCGAGTCCAACCATCAACTTAAGACTACCATGGCCATTAAACCATGACCCAAAGTACACTACGATCAAAGCATTATCTGACACCGATGCTTTGTACCCAGAAGACAAAACTGCCTCAAAAAAGTAGCTGTAACTTTTCTCTAGTTGTACCTCACACTATCACTTCATTGTTCAGAGCAGCTCATTGCAAGTTTTCAAGTACCATCAAAACTTTACCGAGTCTGTGAAACAACCATGTATGATAAGACAAATTGCGCTGTAGAAACAAGCTCCAGTTGCTATCATCACTACGTCACACATCGTATAAAGCGTACTTGCTCTGAAGTCCCAAGTAGACAGCAGATTCTGTTAGGTATCGGCAGCTTTATTTTCAAGATTCAATGCCACATTACACCTCACCAAACCCAGGCAGATTCTGTGCAAAATCAGTTTTCTATATTATGCATCAAACTCCTTACTACAGTCTACACTGCTTGTCTAACTTCAGCAATCCTTTCTTAACTCGATTGCATTCAGCTTAGTATAATAATTTTTATATGTTTAGCATTCTACCAGGTAGGGCCAAGAGTCCTGCAACTCTTCAACAATAAATCTAATTCAGACAAGTGTGTCATTCCTTTGTTCACAGTAAAAAAGCTGACACTATTTATTCATTAAATGAAACAGAAAGCAGGGTTGCACGAAACATTTGACTGATCCACACACCAGATGCACAAGTCAAGAACATGAACTGCAAGATCAAACCCTAAGGCAGAACAACGGATAGAGGTTTTGTATCATGGGTAGATATTAATTAAGTTTTTCTACACAGTAGCCTTAAATAATTCAAATTAGAATTTCTAAGCCACTTTCTACTCCAAGCTAAAACACAATGTTGAAACCAACAGCAACATTTTCTATGCAAACAGTTACACCTCAAGACAAGTTCTAGAATTATGAAAAGAAATAGTCAATACAGAACACAGCTTAGCATTGCCAAAATAAAAATGCATTGCTGCAAATAAAGATTCGAGTCATGATTAAAAACAAGTTTTGCTTTCCTCTCATTAAGGTGTATTCTTACCTGACACCTGATCATCTGTCAAGCCAAATGCTGACATGACATTCTTGCTGATTTCATCCTGGTTCTTTAGTGGATCGAATGCAAACATGCTTGCTTCCATAGCTTGAGTGGATGGCTTGACATTAGAGTCAGCAGCAGCAGGCTTTTCTTCTCTACCGTCTACAGCATCTACAAAATAAAACGTCCAATTACTCATACTTGAGAGCTGAAAGATCAATACACATTATATAGATATATTATACTACAGTAACTTTAAAATTGTGGGGGGGTTTAAATGTTTTAACTGTTAAAATGACTATGTTAGGATAACAGTGATGAATCTGCGATGTCAGCTTAAGTTTCATTGCACAATTACTTAAAAGATACTGCACAGGATCAGTATCATATACCATTTTGTCTTAAATTCAAAGCTACAAGGCTTTTGTTTCAAACAAATGGTTCTGATATGAGAACTACAAATTTAGAGAACTTAAAATTAAGAAAACTATAGGATAGGTTCCAATTTATTATGGGCTTTTCACCAACTATCCCATCTCTCCAAGTTTCTCTGACTCACTCAGAGACTCCTTACTCAGTAGAGCTATACGGTCTCTTAAAAACAAACAAGTGCAGGTGGGGTTTACGCTGGCTACTTTTGTGTGCACTCTTAAGATCATCACCCTGACCTCCTTCCAGATGGCTTATATCCAGAATCATGGTATTCCAATGAAATTAGTAATTACTTACATTGTACAAACAGAGGCTGGGATTTTTTTGAAAAGCAATACAACTTTGAAGTGTAAAATACAAAAGCTACATTTCCTGAGGTAATTAAAAAAAAAAAAAAAAAAGGGAAAAGAAGAAAAAAAAATGATGGAGTTCTTGGCTGGCCTTTCAATTCCAAATACTGCACTCTATGACTTTATGTCATTATTTTGTGTCCATCTTAACCAAAATTTGTAGTTAAGCACACAGAGGTATACTTTTTATAGTACAACAGCCCTAAGATAGAAGATTGGTGCCTCAAAACTGGAGAAATAAGACTTTCTTCCTCATTTTGACCTCTTCCAATGATCTGCTCGCACCTCCACCTGCACCCTCGTGCTGCTTACCCCAAAACAGCTCTGATGCTGGTCTGAGCTCAAATTGTGTAGATCCAATTTCCTAACCATGCAAAAAAAGTGGATATAATTTTTGCTGAATTTGTTTTTCACTGATTTAGTGAATCAAACTTGCTTAGCAATGTAACACAATAAGCACGAGATCTAGCAGCATGAGTGCCCCACAGGGAGCAAGAACTCTTTAGCAACAACAAACTATCAGTTCATCTCAAAGCCTTCCCAAAACGTTGTGACTCACAGGTGTTAAGAGACTTTTCATACATTGCAACAGAAACTCACACTGAAGTTTTATTCCTAACTTAGTGCTTTAGTCCAGATAATTTGATTTAACATCCTCCCTCCGAAATGACTGCGGCACTAAAAATTAAGTTATGAACTGTCAAGCAACAATTAAGGATGATCACAACCAGTATGCAAGCTTCAATTTTCCACTTTGTTCAATAGCACACAACTCTGCACATGACAAAAAACCTCTTTGCCAGACTGCCTACCGCTGTCAGGTAGATTAGTGGAAAGTCCTGGTTCAGCTGGTGGTTCTAAGCAGTCCAGTAAACGATTGACTTTATTGCGAAGTTCTATCAGCTCTCGACGCAGGTATTTCACCTGATTAGATTCTAGAGGCCTTGGTTGTCCATTCACTGCAAAATAGAAATTAGATAAATTTAAGACATTTTGACATCCTGTTTAAAATTGGGAGAAAAAAACCAAAACTTTCTCTTGTTTTTAGCATCCTCTGTAGAGTATCAAGTGACAAACTTTAGACAACACAGACGGAACTCCTTCTAGAGCTTACCATGTCTTTAACAATCTCAGTTCAGCACAATCCACATTGTGAGAACTGCACAGCCAAGTCTGCCGTAAGTTTCTGCATTGTTTACCCTCTTCCATGAATATACCCTGAACAAATACATCATAGAATCACAGAACTGTTTTAGTTAGAAAAGACCTTAAAGATCATTAAATCCAATTGTCAGTCTAACACCACTATGGCCATTAAACCATGTGCCAAAATGCCGTGTCCATGTGTTTCTGGAATACCTCCAGAGATGGTGATTCCACCATCTCCCTGAGCAGCCTGTTCCAATGCCTAACCACACTTTCAATAAAGACTTTTTTCCTACTATCCTAATCTAAGCCTCCCCAGCACAATTTCAGGCCATTTACCCTCATTCTATCACCTGACACTATGGAGAAGAGACAGAACCCCATGTCACTCCAACCTCCTTGTAGGGAGTTGTAGAGAGCAATGAGATCCCCCCCTTAGCTGCACAAATAGTAGAGTGGAAGATAAGATAGAAAATATCATTAAGAGAAAAAAAAAACAAAACAAAACAGAACATTGACCACAGTTATATGCATGCCAAATACTTTCAGCAATCTTATAAAAACAGTTTGTTTCCTTAGGTTCAGATGACACACACACATCCAAAAAAAAAAAAAAAAAAAACACGACAGATCATTCTATTAATCATCAATATTTGTATTAATATTTTTAACTTACTGATTTCATTCCTCTGAGGTGACAAACTGAAAGCTTTTAGTACTTTCCAGTGAAACCCACTGCCTGAATTTTAATAAACACTGTTAAGAAGACAATCTTCTGTACTTACCAAACAATGTTAGCTTTAGTATCCTACTGCATTGAATTGCAAAGGAAAGATCTGAGCTATCAAAAATTGTTATAAGATCTCCATCTGAAAAGAATAGGACAAAGTTATATTAGAAGCAAAGCCTGTTAACTACTGAACTTCATGCTAGGGATGAAATGTAACTTCATTACTCAAAAATAACTTTCCCTCTTTGATTCTCAAGTTACTAAGAAAAAAAGTTTATTATTTTACTGTGAGAGTGGGTGTGCAGGGAAATTATGCACAGAAGACAGGCAGACTGGCTCCAAAAGGAAGCCTTCTTAAGCTCTCTGAAAGTTCCATATAGCTTGTCACTCTTTGATGTTTACAAACAGGATGAAACTTCAAAGTCCAATACCAGAAGGAACGACGATGCCAGTTAAAGTTATATGCCTATTCCAAGTGTCTCCAAATCTGGGCTGTTCCTGAGCAGAGGCTCCTGGCAGATGACACAAGGCAATCCTAATTCCATTTAAAAAAGCCAACCACCCCCCTCACTCCCCCCAAAAAAGCCAACTAACCCATCCCCCCTCCCCCAAAAACAAGCCAACCAAACCACCACAACCACACACTGACAAGGGACAATTTCAATGACTAGAACACTTTCTGAGGTTATACTCTGAACACTGAGGTGAAATACTGACTTTCAACAAGAGAATACTAAAGTTTCTGTGTAAAAGTGAATAGCAAAAATAGGTACCAGCCCTTAACACACAGATCGGAATGAAGACATGAAAATGTCAGTATTCAGAAGAAAACTTTTCTCACAAACCAAGAATTAGACATGAAATCTCAACTCTTTGCCATGATTTTATGTGTCAGAGTTCAGAAGAACTCCCACCCCAGTGCATCCTAATGAATCTGTATATTGTCATCAGTGACAGTCAAGCTTAAGAAGTGTGGATTGGATGACTGGACAGTGAGATGGATTGACAACTGGCTGAAGGACAGAGCTTAAAGTGTTGTAGTCAGTGGAGCAGAGCCTAGTTGGAGGCCTGTGGCTACTTAGGTTCCTAGTGATCAGAACTGGGTTCTCTTCCCCCTCTACTCTGCCCTGGTGAAGCCTCATCTGGAGTACTGTATGCAGTTCTGGGCTCCCCAGTTCAAGGACAAGAAACTACTGGAGAGAGCCCAGTGGAGAGCCACCAAGATGATGAGGAGACTGGAACATCCACCTTACAAGGACAGCCTGAGAGACATGGGGCTATTTAGCCTAGAGAAGACTGAGGGGATCTCATTAATGCTTATAAATATCCAAAGAGAGAATATCAGGAGGATAGAGCCAGAGAGTGACAGGACAAAGGACAATGGACACCAACTGGAACGACACGTAAATTTCCCTTTAAGGGTGTGCTCTGGCACTGGAACAGGGTGCCCAGAAAGCCTGACAAGTCTCTGTCTCTGGAGGCATTCAAAACCTGCCTCTATGTGTCCATGGGTGATTTACTCCAGGTGATCCTGCTGTAGCAGGAGGATTAGACTTGTCTTCGGAGGTCCCTTTCAACCCCTACCATTGTGTGATTCTGCGACTATGGGTAACAACTCTGCAATGAAAGATTTCCTTAGTGTAGTGCCATTAATAACACCTAGTAATGCTTGTCAGACTTCAACGAAGTTGATTAAAAACAACAACAACAAAAAATCTTACAAATGCTAACAAAACAATGACATACAAAATAATGGTCAAGTTTTCCAAAAGAAAGCATATTTTTTGTACCCTATGAACTGTTTGCACTTTCACAATCTCAACAAACACTGGTTGAGAGCAGTGTCAGTAATGGATTCACTGAGTGGAGGCTGGGAAGAACCTCCAAGAACGGAGGTGCCAAAACCCCACTAAGCAACTTGCTCCAGTAACACACTGCCGTCCTGGCCAAAACTCATGGTAGACCTCTCAAACTGCAGCTTGACTGCTGTCATCTGGTGCTACTGATAAGAATTTGGATTCAATGGTCTGCAACTCCCACTCAGCTTGAGTGGGCTGGAGGCCTTCAGCGTGCTATTCAGCACAGGAAAAAATCCCAGCTCCTCAATCCTTGCTCTCTGTACAAGGGCCCTAGGCCCCTCTCTATCCTCACTGCATCTTGTGGGACCCTCTCTGGCTTCTCCAAGCCTTTTTAGCCTAGAGTGTAAGTGATTCCTGGTTGGGTCTCATCAGTGCCAAGAAGCGGAGGGCAATAGTATCCCTGCTTGTCATTTTGATTTGTAATAGGTCTTACACAACCAGACTTTGAAAGTTAAACAGTTATTTCTCACTGGCACTAAAGTGAGGGCAGGGGGTGGCTCTCTGCAACTCACTTTATCCAGCTTTTTCACTATACTTTCTTAAATGCTGATACCAAAATCCACTGGTATTAATACAAAGCCTTCCTATTCCATATTCTTCTGATAAAACAGTCACTTCTCTTGCCAAGACATGACACTGACAGATCATCTTATAATGCTTTTCAGCCATACAAGTCCAATACTCAGATCCTCTGCCTGAACAAAGGGTGCAAATTCTAAACAGTTTATCCTGCACAGTCAAATGAAAATGCGTATTAATACACACGGTTTACATGAATATATGTCACCCAAGAGAATCCAGATCAGCCCATCTTATTCTCCCTCTCAGATAGTTTAACATTTATGTTGAAGGCACGAAGAATAATGATTAAAGTTTCTATTTTAAATTGCTAGCAGACAAAAAAGGTGGAAGACTATCAAGTACAGAATCTTATTAAATGCATAAAGTCAGCACTATGATTCTTTCTGACAGCCATCAAGCTATTACCCAAGTAGAGGATTCATATGGTATATGTATAGACCAGAACATATAAAAATCTGACAATTTAAGTATTACAGATTTATCAAAAAAGCTTTTCATTTTAAGGAAGGTCAGTGGAGCTTAATTCCTGTAAGCATGATGCAGAAAGGAATATATATTAATTATTATCTATTTCAAAGCAAAACAGACTTTATCTACTAATCTTATTTCAAGAACTTACCTTTCTCATTTTCACAAGGTACATAGCTTTCACTCTTTACTATTTCCTCATATACCTTAAACATTCCTCACTACACCAATTACGATTTTATTTTCAGCATAAGCTACTGACTCCCTTAACTTACCAAGGAACTGGAAAGTATTTTAGCATTGATTCTGCATTATCATGATGCATTCCAATTTTAATGACTTGAGAAATTAGAAATGTTTCAGGCATTAGAAATCTGTCTCATTATCTTTGGCCCTGCCAGCTATGATGCTTCCTCATTTGCTAGCTTTATCTACTCATATTTATTAAAAAACACAAATAAACAAAAAACCTACACACACACACACACACACAAACAAAACAAAAAAACCAAACACTATCAAAAAAATGTAGCTTTTCTTCGCTTTGGTAAATTTACCAAAGGTAAAGACAAGCACACCACCTTGATTACAAGCAGTGTAACTTAAATAACTCATTACTGGCTGTGACACAAAGACACCAACTTCTACTGCAAGTTAATGAAAAAGAAGGAAAAGGCCAACCTCGCCCTAGGCACTCTAGTTTCAAAATCAAGCCTAATTTAAGACATAAAAATAAATAATAAAAAACCCAAAACATTTAAATGGCTGGCTCCATAAGGATTTTCACATGTATAAGCGAAAAACATAGCTGAAATTCTGTTTTGATTGATATAAATTCACCGCTGGCAGTGCTCACTGGTTTGCTTGTGCTTTGGGGGTTCTTTTGTTTTGTGTTGGTTTGGCTTTTTGGGGTTTGTTTGTTTGTTTGTTTTTCAGACATTAAGTTTTAATACATATTCAAGAACCTTAAGCAAGACATGAAAATTATTTCACACCCAGCAATTTCCTGAGTTCAGGAGTTTGCAAGATGCCCAGCTTGAATACAAATCTTAATTCCACAAGAAAGTAATCAAACTGAAACTTCTTTTCAGTAATTAATAAAAGCATCATATAACCGAAATATAACTTGGGAATGTGCTTCTGACTATCTTAGTCCACAAATCCAAAGACAAAAGGGCTGGGATTTCAGGTTTCCTACCCTCTCCAATTGGGGCTAAAAAAAAAACCAACAAAAAAACCAACAAAACAAAACAACCACCACAAAACAAAAAAACCCACCAGAAAAAAAAACACACCACCAAAACAACCTCACCAAAAAAAATTATTTGGACTCAAGGATTAGGACAGAATCATGATTTTTTATTTTTTTTTTTAATTTAAGTAGAAAATCCCTGGCCTGAAGGTCACTAGCTTCCTGTGTCACAAGAAACAAAGCCAGGAGTAATGAAGCATTCTTCTGAACACTCTGTGCACACATGAATTCTGAGGAGACCCAGATCAGCAGAAATCCTCATATAGACGAGGTTCATCCATATGTGGAGGGATAAATAACAAAATGGAAATATCTAGAATGTCTATATTCCAATGCTTCCTATTATTGAAACAGACTTAAAAAATAAGATAACTTACTCGAAACAAAGTCAAGAACACCATGATCATCACATGACAAACTGAAGCCTAGTTCTGTTAACTTTCTCTTTAACCACTTGCAACTTCTCCTGATATTAACAAACTTTAGACTTTCTTAGTAGTGATGATCACCTAGGATATCTTATGCTGAAATTTCACATCACAGTGGAGCATTAGTACATTGTAAGATAAAGCAAGCCATAATTAAAAGTAGGAGTGTGAAAGACAACCAAAGAACAAAACCATAATGACCATCTCCATCATACACCATTGTCTTCAAAAAGACTGAAGCATACAAAAAAACAGAGAACTACACTTAAAGAACAGATGAGAATGACAAAAAGGGTATAGAAGCTTTAACCTTATGAAAAAGCATCCAATTTCCTTTCACCTTTCTCATTTCAAAGAAACTGATTATGTGGTAAAAGGAAAAACAAAGCCATCACAAATCCAGTGATCTCTCTCCCACTAGCAATCGAGGTCCAAAACGTTAGCCCTTTATTGCATATTAATTTTGATGAGCAGTGTCGCTCTTAATGAACATGAAAAAATGAAGTCTCAGGGCCATCCAAAGTGAAACTTTATCACTTAGCTATATGAACAGAATTTATTTGACATTTTAGGTACCACAGACAGCTAAAGTGCAATAAAGAAAAATATACCTTGAATGCTTCAGCTCTTTTGCTGTACTATCACACAATCTTTAAAAGATGGGATTTTAGCACTTCATTCTGAGTTTCATTTCACAAGTACTACCCCTCTGTCCCAAATTAAGTAACTTATCCATGCCCCACACTAACATTTAAAGAGGAAACTCTTCCAACCACAACTCAGTCTGTGCTTCTCATACAGGTCCCTTTTCATTCTGTGGAAGCCCTTACTTAAAGTTGTGGATTTTTAGCACTAATGATCAAGCTTTTCTCTGACACCACCAATGTCCAACAGATTCAAAGAGTCACACATGGGAAAGATTACTTTGAACAAATATTTCCGGTCAAATTAAATGTATATTCTCATCTTTACTAATGGAGTGAAACATAATAAAGAATTACTACTAGATAAATCAAGTTTTCAAAGTCTTGTAAGAGTTTGTGTTGTCATACATGTTCATTCATTCCTTGCCTTTGAACCCACTTTATTACTGAAAATACATAAAAAACAGTTAACAAAAGCGAAAAGAAGAGAAACCTGATACAGTGTCAGCTTCTTGAAACAGCAAGTAAAAGAACTTCCAGATAGCTGGAATTTCAGAAAACTGAAGGAAATACTAAGACAGGAAAACCACAAGAGATACAGCTTCTATTGTATGATTCAAAGAATTTCACAAAAAAACCCAAAACAAACAAACAAAAAAAAACCCACACGCCCTTGCCAGTGAATATGGACAGTTTTGACACAGTGATTTTTCAGATTTTCTGTCCTTAGGTAAATCATATCACAACAACTGTACTACTTTAAACCTCAATGACAGTACTTAAACCTTACCTTCATCTTTGTATTTTATTGTGACTTCATCATTGCTCAGAAGTTTTCCTCTAAAAACTCTCTGCATCATAAGTACCAATTCATCATAGGTGATATCTTCATTATGAATAGGAATTCTCCTAATATCTTCCCCAAGCTGAGCTTTGATGATCAACTTCCCACTTAAGTCTAGCTGCCCGTTCATGGTGGATTCCTTATCAGCTGCAGACCTGTTAACAACAAAACAGTAAAAACATTTTAGAAAATTAAATTGCTAGTTCTTGTAATGTATCTGATGACAGTTCTGAAGCTTTCCATCTTGGGAAAGCATTACTTTCAGGAAGCTCTCCAGAGAAACTCTTGGACACATTCTTTAATGCACGAATTTCTCAAACAACAAGGAGCACAACATAGACAAAGATTTCTGCAAGATCTTCAAGTTGATAGTTACCACTGTTTCCAGAGCTCAAACTTTAAACATTTTTTTGTACAACGAAACAGATTCTAAGTATTTGCAACATTTAGAAATTTCAAACTTGGGTGGAGTTTTTTTTAAGATAACAGCTGTACCATGGGAAATACTAATTAAAAAAGCTATAAAAGGAACTAATATTCCCTAGGATTTGCTTTTGAGATACACATACTTCTCTCAGGGAATGTGAAATTGCAGCAAAAAGCTGTTACTTTACAATATTGTATTGATTATATCATAATCTTATTAGATTATTTTTACATTCTTCATAACCATCAAAGAACCTGTTTTTTTTTTTCCAGTAAAGAAAAAACTGGCATAGTAAAATATCTTATTTCAAAGATTATAAGTGCTAAGCTGGTTTTACTAAAGGGGATCAAGTTGGGGGCATTATTTCATGAACAAATAAATGAAGAGCAAAATATTGCTTTCATTATATGCATGATCAGAACGCAGAGGTTTCCCCTCCAGCAAGGAAAATACAGATTTTTTTTTTATCATTATTGAAATTTTGATTGAGATGTTTTAACCAAGATGTTAGATTTTTAAAAGCTGCTCAGAAGACCACACATTAGGCTGAGATCCATATACTTACTATGAAGGATACATGGTCACAATATTGGATTATTCTTGGTGCTTTAAGAGGTGGACAACTTCCAACTTAAAAGGAAGTGCAAGACAGCCATCTTGTGCCCAAGCAGCACGAAGCATGTACCTCAGAGTTGTATCTTTTAACACTTTATATAAGGCAGTTTAAAAATTAGGACTTTGTATGAGACATCCCTCTTGTTAAAAACATAAAGGCCTTATCTTTAAAAGAAAAACAGAAACTACAAAGAAATTACTGAGCAGAGCAATGTAAAAAAGAAAAAGAATAGCTAATCAAATGCCCCTTTCCTTCTTCACTGTTTTGAACAGGACCAAAACAATACCTCAGGAATAAACAGCAATTAAAGTGGCAGTTATCTTAACATCTAAAGTACAAATAAAGTCTTAAAAGTAGGCAGCCCTACACATCAGAACTGACATCTCCAAACCCACATTCAGGCAAGCACACTCTTCATTCTCTTTGGCAAGAAGAATTATTGGTGGAAGAGAGTTCTTTCTCCCATACCTTTAAGCAAAGCTTTATGAGGTCTGACTTTTGATTTGGTCAGCCTATTTTTAAAGTACTGCACTGACAATTACTTCTCTCCTACCAGAAAAACAAGACACCCAGCTAAAGCCTTTAATACATCACATCTTGATGCACTCTGTTTCAATGGCTGTGTTTTGCATTAAGAAGATGTAGTATGGTGGCATCTCTAGATGAAAACTCAATTTCTGTTTTTTTTGGGAGGGCAAATAATTTAATATAAAGGAAGCATTTCACAAAAAGGCCTTTGCCTAGCCCAATGCCATTAAAAAAAAAAAAAAAGAAAAAGACAAACATCTACCCAACAAACTGAGTTCTCCTCATCAGATATAACAGGAGGTAGGTGGATACAGCCTAATTGTAGAGAAAAGAGACCTGCAATTAACACAGAGAAGTCGCCACTGAGACATTATGATGAAACAGGGAAGTTCGTATCATTTATGCTCACTAATGCATTATTCATGTTTTGCAACATAGAAGTTTTGACTGCAGGCTCATCAACTCAATCTAATTAACACTTCAATTTCGTTGTAAAAGCATAAGGTTTTGCACAAGCTGTTTGAAAGCTAGTTTTTTAATTTAAAGCATAACAAAAAGTAAAACATTGTACATCCACATATTTTCTTTAATTTCCTTTCCAAAAAACATATTTTTATCATTACCTTGTCTGTCTTACTGATGCTAGATTAATGGACAGATTTTCCACTCACTTCAGGACAGCGTTAGGATAAGCCGCCATGCACTATCAGTGCCAGAAATTAGGAAGCTGCATCAGGAAAGAAAAAAAAAAAAAGAAATATTTATTTACAGTCACACTTTCTTAGAATTATACACTTCAATCTTTTACTTTCTAACACTTTACTGAATATACACAACTAAAAATATGTTATATGATGGATAAAAGTGACGATCAGATTTACACTTTTGAGTATTGTATTTTAAAGTTCAGCTAAAGCAGACTTTGACCAAGAATTTGTTTTTTTCTTAATTTTCTAAATGCATGTAGGAAGTCCTAACAGAAATGTGATCTTTTCCAGGACAGTAATCTTCCCCAAAAGCCTCAAAATATTCACTTGTATGGCCTCCATCTGAAAACCTTGGATTAAGTTAAAACTTTGATTTGGCAGTAGAAAAACATACAAGTCTGTTTCTTATCTTAAGGCTGAAATCTCTGTAGCATTAAGCTGTACGTATACAAAGACAGATTGCACAGCATTAGGGGAAGGAGGAAAGAAGTTGTAACACCACCACTTTCCCACAGGAAGAGCTACCAAATTGGGCAAGGAAATGCAGTCAGAAAGACATGACCACTTAAAAATATGGTCTGCCTTTGATGCAGCTTAAGGCTGTGCTTTTTTCTGTTGGAAAACCTGTGATGCCCACCTGTTTATTACACAAGTGCTTAATAATATACAGAGCTACAGGACATTGATTTAGCATACAGATCAGTCCAATGGTGAATATAACTACGCTCCTCCCTCTCACCCAACAGGCATACCCTACTTGGCACTCCTTGTCCCCCTCTTGCACACACAGTTACTCTCAAACATTCATGATGTTTTTTTTAGATCACTGATAAAAGGTAAGTTCCTTCCATTCACATGAAATGGGCTTCCCAGCTCTCCATTTTCAACTCAGCTGGAACATACAGGCATGAGATATACAGGAGAGAAGCAGAGAAAAGCCTTCTCTGATTCTCATTGACTGGCAACTGCTCCCCTCATCCTGGAACCACAGAACTGTCAAGGTTGGAAGAGACCTTTGAGATCATTAAGTTCAACCACTCACCTAGAACTCACAATCCCACCACTATTTCTAAGTCACTACCACTAAACCATGTCCTTAAGCACCACATCCAACGTGTCTTTTAAATACCTCCAGGAATGGTGACTCCACCACCTCCCTGGGCAGCCTGTTCCAACACCTGATAACCCTATCTGTGAAAAAATTATTCCTAATATTCAACCTGAACCTACCCTGGCACAACCTGAGGCCATTTCCTCTTGTCTTCACCTTTAAACAGGGCTGTACAGACTCCTGACAGAGAGAGGCTAGGACTGCTGTGACATTCAAAGCAGATGAACAGGAAGAGACAACTTTTCTGATTCCTCACAGGTGCCCCTTTCACCCCAATCTTGCTACAGCTCCAGGTCAAAATTAACTGCAATGTACTAATACAGGATATAGATAATGTATCTAAGAGTGATTTAACTTAGGAAGTTCATTTAGCTAACATCTCATGTTGTTTAAACATCAGAGCAGGGCACTGGTTTTGTTTATTCAGAATTACCACTTAAGCTACTTAGAAACTGACAACAGTTAAGAACTGATCCTCATCTCTAAGTCCTAAAGATGCACACCTGAGCTGCTGTGCCCTTTTGACAGATTGAAAGCGTTATTTGTATCTTTGTGCAAGGAAACTAGCTACTGTAATGTACTTAAAGAATTACAATGTCTTATTTACCAACACTAATAACAGAAATCTGCTGTGTGTCTATCTTCAAAAGCTAACAGAAAAGCATTCCAATGCACTTGTCAAACTCTTCTCTATTCAGCTTGAAGGTGTACAGGTTTTAAGACAGATCCTAAACATTGAAATTGCTTTCAACTGTTACAGAAAACTATGTGAAATGTGCTAATTATTGAATTACACAGCATTCAAGCTTTACTTCTCTGAAGTGAGTCATCCATTCAGCAGTGGCACAGTGAGGGGTTTTCAGAAGACATCCAGAATAGCCCACTAATGAGCTTTTTTAACAGAAACAATCACAGTGTCTTAAGTTCTTCACGGGGGGAGGGGGGGAGGGAACAACAAGCAAACAAGAAACCATAAATGTCTATTTAAGAAAGACTCTTCACAAGATCACTTGTGACATCACTGACAACTTTCTAACCTTTCTGGTGTGCCACAAGCATTTTGAGATACAGATGTTTTTCCTCCCATTTTGGCTCACTTACTACTCACATCATCAGTCTAGAGAAAGGCATCCCTGTCCATGGCAGGGCGATTGGAACTAAGCAATCTTTGAGGTCCCTTTCAACCCAAACTATTCTATGACTCCTATCTTCATTCACCAATCTCAACAGTGCACATGGACAGTGACTGCTCAATCTAAGTCGGTCACTTCAGGATCCCTCCTAAAAGACATGATGTCATAACCATGATGAATTTCACTACCGTTTTTGCACTGTAGCATAATCAAGGGCAGCACAGGCATTCCCCTTTCACTTTTCACTGTCAAAACATGAACAAGGAACAAGAGTTCACGGTGAACCACATAGAAACAGGGCCAAGCAGCACTGCCTCCCAAACCCCACTTGACAGAACCGTGAGAGTTTTCTCAAGACAGCTGTGGGGTGGGAAGCAGAAAGGAGATTAGCTCTTCGTTCTTCTCGAGTTGCGACAAGGGCAGGCCCAACCTGGGGAATGGAATTCACGGCCATTACCCTGCGGGGAAATGAGGACTCTGCAGTTCCCCTGGCTCCCGAGGGAAAAGAGGCTAGGTGATCTGCGGATGGGGTGAAGGCCCCTGCTAGCCCTCACTCCCAGCTCCCCAGGCCCAAGAGCGGTTCAAGCCTCTCTCAGGCGCGGCCGGGGGGTACACGAGGGGTCTCCCAGCCTCTCTGCCAGGGGCCGCGTCGCCCCTGGAACCGGGAGGGGAGGGACACTCACCCCCAGCCCACAGCCGCCCTCCCACTGATGTCATATGCGCGGCAAACCCCGGGGAACAGCGCGGGAAAGGCGATGCAATCAGTCGCGCTCTCTTACATCTGGCTTCTCCGCAGTCCTGCCGGTGGAGGGCCCCCGCCCCGTCCGAGCTTGGGCACGGCCGCCGTCACCGCCGCCCGTACGTGGCAGGGCAAAGAAAGGGCTGGAGCGACGGCCGCGACTGCCGGGCCTGCGCAAGCCACCCGCATGCGCACTGCCGCGGCCAGCGCCCCTCTGCGCATGCTCTACCTCCGGCCCAGCGTCGGCGCGTGGCGGCCGTTGGCTGGCGTCAGCGCGGGCGTGGCGCCCCGCTGGCGCTGTGGCCGTGGCATCCCCGCCTCGCCTCGCATTCGTGCTCCGCTACGTCCCGCCCGCTGCCTGTGATCTCGGTCTTTTCTGCCACCCCAGGAAGGGCTGGGATTTAGCCGAGTTTTAGCGAGTAGTCAGACTTCGGGTCGAAATCTTTCAGCCTCTTGTGCCGGTACTCATTTGATAAGTGTTAGCAAATACTTATAATTTGAACATTTTCAATGGAAAAAAATTGTCTGTTCCCTTTTAAAAATATAAGGAGGAGATCTGGAAAACGATTTTTCCATCAACTATACTCTCTGCTGCTAATATTTCATACCTTTGTACTGCTGATTCGATCCTTCTCCAGTCCTTGTATTTATCAGCACAGCATACCCGAAGTATTAACAAGATCCTTAGAACTTCATGATCCTCAAAGCCCACGTATCACAAAGAATACCAAAGTTCACTACGCTCTTAGGATCCATATATTCCATGTGTAGATAAGAACTGAACTATTGTTCCTATGACAATTAAGCATATAACCTGAAAAAATATAATTTTGCTTTGTTCCATTTTTGAAAATAGGGTTCCTTAGATGGAAGGGGGGGGGGGGGGAAGGCATAAGATATATAATTCTCTCTTTTTTTTTTTTTTTTAGGTTTTTATGCTAGGTGAGAAGTGCTCAGTGTTGGATATAGCATTATTTTATCATCTGAAATACTTAGGTACAGGATGTTTAAATAGTAAAAAGTCAACAATCTTTCAATCCAATAATTCAAATTCTTCTTGGATGTTTTGCACTTTTTTTATAATAGACTTTTTTTTAAGAGTTTTTTTTCTAAATTAAATGTGAAATGCTTTAGAGAATATATTTTGTTTGTGGGGATGAAAATATCAATGAAGAGAAGATATTTTCATTCATTTGGGAAGCCATCCTCACAGTGTCTATCTGTGTTTTTTTAAACAATGAAATATCATCCTTCCCAAACCACACTGTGATTTCTAAAATGTTCTTTCCTCAGTTAAATGGAAGGGTTTGGCAAAGACATATGATTTGTCAATAATAAAAAAATTGATGTCTATAGAAACATAAACTTCCTATTAAAAAAAAAAGTATTAATTTCCTTTACTAGGTAACTTTAAATTACCTTCTCTGCGTTTTTTTGGAGCAGTGGTGATGAATTTCAGTCTCTGATGTGACTGGTGTTTCTGGAGGCTTATCAATGCTAGAGAACATTTATTTTCTGTTTCACTCAGAGAGATTGGACTTCTAAGACGTGGAGAAGTTTTGAGGACCACTGAGACGCTTCTATGACGACATTCAGAAACTCTCATGTAGGATGCCCAGTGTATTCAAAGGTGCTATCCCTAGATGTTCAACCATCATATTTGATCATGCCACATTTATTTTCAGAAAAAAAATGAAAGCAGGAGGTAAATCTGATAACACTTCTTAAACCAGGTTATTCAAAATGGTGTTCTCATTTTATTAAATCCAGAGACAGTAAAACATACAAAAATATTTGTTCAGAGAATAGAACAAAGAAATAAAGAGTTTTTTTAATTACACGTCAAAATTTCTCTGGCTTTTTTCTCGCACAGGACAGAATGGGATTTTTTCTAATTACCACTTATAATAAACATATTTTAGCTGGGAAACTTAAAAGGCCATTGTAAGATACAGATTTTCTTCTGTAAAGACCAAGCCAACATGTTAGAACTAGTAAGAAGAATTTGAAGCCAGAGCCAAGAACTGTTTGTTGATTTACCTTTTGGGTTCTATTTAAATTGAAATTGTTCTTATAAATGAGAGAAGAGAGCTACAGAGCATAAGGTAGATTCAATAGGTCTGAAAAAATGAGAAGGCACAAATACAGCAACTTTTCTACATCTGTACTATAATACAAAACTGGGATAACCTCAACTCTTTTCAAAAACCTTCCTCAGTGGCATGCAGTACAAGTAGTACGCAGAGGATCTAGCACTGCATTGCTGCTTAACAATTGCACAGTCTTTCTAGTGTGTGGTCCAGCAGCTCTGGGCTGCTGGTGGTCTTGGTTTAGGATTTGTTTTGAGCTACCTGTGGCTGGAGTAGCATGTCCATCATTCAAGATACCTCTGAGATCTACATAAAATATACCATGAAAAAACATAGGATTATATTTTACATATTTACAGATTTCTAAGTCCGCTTAGATGGTAGACGAAGAAATATTCTCTGGAACAGCCTGGGTTGGTCTGAAAGTTTCTTGTAAATGTTTTTCAAGCTTTGATTTTGATACATGGTAAGTTTTTGAATGCAGATACA
The DNA here is from genome assembly GCF_027791375.1 of Indicator indicator. Taxonomy (NCBI): domain Eukaryota; kingdom Metazoa; phylum Chordata; class Aves; order Piciformes; family Indicatoridae; genus Indicator; species Indicator indicator. The sequence continues at coordinate 85,986,278 of NC_072010.1, forward strand.
GTGGTGCCTCTGGCACCTGGAAAACAGGAAACCCTTTGGAAATATTTTTCTTGAAGACTGGTGGTCTGAAAGTGTACAGAACACACATCTGAAGTCCCTGTAGAGTAAATGAAAGTGTGGAGTTACTATTTTTTATGATAAAACCAGAAAAGATTAGTCAAAATCATGATCCACTGGCACAGGTTGCCCAGGAAGGTCATGGGTGCCCCTCCCTGGAGGTGTTCAGAGCCAGGTTGGATGAGGCCTTGAGCAACCTGCTCTAGTGGAAGGTGTCCCTGCCAATGCCAGGGGATCCTTTCCACCCAAAACCATTCTATGAATCTATGTATATTAGTTAGCTCGAAAAACAACCACAAAACAATGTTCAGTAACCACTAACAATGACATTAATACCTTGAAATACAGGAAGTGCTTTCAGTGGGAAAATTATTCCATGTAACTATGAATCTGGAATTGTAGTCACCTCATTTCTGCATTGTAATGGGTTAGCTAGCGTGTCTCAGGATCATATACTTCACTACCTTCTGATAGATAGGAGAAAGGTAAGATTTGCTTCAGCATGCCACAAGCATTAAATGTGGCTGGTGTTCCCTATCAGCACATCAATCAGATTTCAGAATTCCTGTACCTGTTTTTCTAAACTCTCATTTCAAGGATTAATCCGGAGTTTTTATCCATGATCACTGCAGAAGGTCTTAGGCCATGAAGCTGTGGTTACTTCTCTGGGACTCAGAAGTTTTATCGTGCTATTAATTCTAGGAAGGTATTTTCAGTGGTGAACTTGAAATAAAATCCCACATTGATTTGCACAATGGAAGTGAGTTTTAAATGTGACAGACCAGAAGGACAGCATCACTTTCTCAACAAAAATTCTGAACCCCTATAAATGCTTTCCATCAAGTTCCCAGGCTGTACCAAGCTATAGAACAAATAAATGTGACCTTTTCTGGGTCTTTATCTGAGTTATTAGTCTCAGAATTGCTAAATACTTTACCTGGGTAGCATTCGAAATGCAGAACAGATAGCTGAAAACAAGACTTGTTTCTTCATGATCAACTAACATGAGGTAGCCTATTGTCCAGGTGATTCCAAGCACTACCACGATAGAGATAGTGCCAACTGCCTTTTTCATAAATGAATCACTTTTGTTCCTAGAAGCATACACATACAAAAAAGTCATTAAGTCTTTCTCTATACCATTTAACATCTTTTTGAGCTTTAAACTTTCTGTTTATTTAGGGCTATGTTGCAAAGATGTGTTATTCAGGTAAGTTGAGGACATATACCTCTTGACATTTGTTGATTGTGTTATCCAGAGGTAAAATCTAGAAAAGAAATCCAGAAACAGAAATCTAACCAAGTTCATCAGAATAATCTGTTTGGAGTATGTAGCCTGAATATTGCTTTAACAAAAAATTGAGGTTTACCAAGGGAGCAAAAAGCACTGAAAATTGGCATGTTATCTATTGTAAACTTTTTAGATTGCTTATAACTTCAGTTTTCAGTTCAAGAATAAACTGCTAGTGATGTTTGGATATTCAGGTTCTCTCAAGCCTGAGGGCAGTCAGAGCTAAGGTATTTTGTTTACTTCAGCTGTGAAAATTGTACATAAAAGGAATGAAAAAATGGTACAACGTTGAGTTGAACAGATCAGTTCTGTGGGATTAATAAAAATTAAAGCAATCCCCTTTGAAATAATATAATGTACACTGCAGAGTTTGTGACAGTCTGTGACAATACATGAAATGTTGATGTAAAACTGAGCAACTAAATATGCTTCAAATCTGCTAAACAACTGGCCTGATGTTAGAAATTCGTAACTGTCATTTGACTGGACCCAGATTTGCTCTCACTTCTGTGGATCTAAATTGAAATTGAGTAACGCTGGCACCAAAAAAGGAGGCAAAAGCCTCAAATGTATTGACTGATATGGACTGAAACAGTCTGACCCATTCATAGAATGTTTTGGTTTGGAAGGTGCCTTAAAGATTATCTAGTTCCAACCTCCCTGACATAGGCAGGGACACCCTCCACTAGACCAGGTTGCTCAAGGCCTCATCTAATCTGGCTTTCATTGTCTGACTTCTTTAATATACATTTCTTTAACACACACACACACACACACACACACACACACAAAAGTTGGTCAAAAATCTGAGTTTCTGACGAGAAAGTCTGAGCTGGTGACAAGAGAGTGAAGAATACATTTACTGAGAGATCTGAGCAATCCTATGCTATCTCACCTTGTCAAATTCTCATTCTTCTTCCATATCACAGAGACACTGATCTTGATGAAGACAATGATGTTAAACAGGAGTATGAACGTGACTGGCAAGAGGAATGACCACAACATGGGCTTTTGCGTACTGAAATTCTGATTTTGATCCAGTGCTGCAAGCCAGCAACTTTTAATACAAAGAGAGGCCGTTTCACAAGATTTATTAGACACATTATTCAGGAAACACAAACAGACCAAAATAATACTCCACTTTTCATCCCTGAAGATCTCCTAGGACTTTCCAAGTCTGGTTAACCTATCTCTGAAAGGCAACCATTCCTTGAGAACTGAGGGCTTTCAGTCATGCTTCTCTTTCTCTGGGGAATGCAAAAATGGTTTATCAAACTGCATAGGGAAATATAATAAGGTGCAATATAGCTAAACAGGTATCAGGCCACCCTATGCAAATATATCTTATGAGTATAAATTATACTAGAGCTAAAAAGTAATAGGGGAGACCTAATGGATAAATGTTGAAACAAAACCAGAAGCGACTACAGGAGAGGTAGCTTGCAATAATCTTTACCTCTTTTTTTTTTCATTGCCAAATAATCTCAAGTTAGAAATCAACACTCCCTAAACAAGTGTGATAAGATGGTCATCATGTGGAAGGGGAGTTAAATTTACATTTCTGAAAGAAGTCTACCTTATTCCTGTATCATCCACTATTACCTAGGTACATTGTAAGCCTGATAGCCTACTTTTGTGTGTGGGCATTTACATATTGCTGCCAAAACCCTAGGGTAAATAGGGATATAGTTACATTGGCCAGAAAGATTTTAAATAAATGTGAGGATTGTTTAGGTGCTGACATGAAGTTATGCACTTAAAGGAAGGTCTTGAATTTCAGTTAGGCTAAGAACATCTACAACTTCTATTTAAAGTCACAGGTGATCTTGCAGTCAAAGGTGACATGGATCCAGTACCCTAAATCCTTAGTGAGGTGAAACTGCAGTTCCATATAGTGAATGTTCAACTTGAGTTTTATTTTAAGTACCTAAATATACAAAATAATATAGTAACAAAAAATCTAGCATTGTGATAATAATATCTATGACAAAAGGTGTGGAATAATACATGTGTACTAATGCACGTTGTAATAGTACATGAACTTACAATTCTTCCTGTCGGTAGTTTAAAGCTTTTCCTTCTCTGTAAGTAGCTCCAAGTGTTAATGCAACTACTAGAGCAGGGATGCCTAATTAGAAGGAAAGACATTATCAATTTATTGTTCAGTTTCCAGACAAATAGCTTCCTGCCTCCTAAAATCTGTAGATTTTAAGAGCTGTTTCATCTGCCCTCCATTGAGAAAAGGCAGGACTGATGATTGTGAGCACTGTTTTCCTGAGTTTTTCTGTCCATGACTTGCTGATTTTTGCCATTAAACTGCTTCAAGGCAGCTTCTAGAGACATCTCTGATGGCGACAAACTCCTTTCTGAGTTGACTTGTAGCTGTGCAATCCTAACCTCTTGTCAGCAATGAGAAACACATATAATAAAATTCTTCACCAAGCACCATTACATTTCATTCCATTTTGAGGCAGAGTGTTACTTTTGCCCTCCAAGAAGCATGGCAGTGTGGGCTTGCCTCTTTGATGTCTTTGCTTCAATTCTTGGCTTTCATGTCCCCTGCCTATTCACTAAGGTGGACATCTCATGAGAAAGAGCCTCTTTGCACAAGTTTTTATCTGGGAAATGAACATGCTTCTTAAAGTCTGTTCCTCTTTAGCCCTACTAAAGGTCTTCCAGATTGTCAAATACCTGCTCTGCTGTGCTCTCAAAGTAGATCTGAAAAACAGTGATTCAGAATCATGCTATTTTGGACATGTGCAACTAGTCACAGGACACAGTAGAGAACCTAATGTGATGGTATCATGCAAATGTGCATGAAGCACAGTGACATGTATCTAGGCAGCTTTTACTGAACATTTTCTGGCTTGCACATGCAGTTCAGATTTCAAAAGTTTTAGAGGAATTGCCTCTACCTCCATCCAGATGCAAAACATAATAATGAAACAATGAGAATCTAAAACTGCTTGGATAGACGTCATCAGAAACAACAGACCACACAAGCTCTGTCTGAGGAACCTCAGAGATGTCTATATCAGCAATTTGAGTTTGAATCATAGAACTGTTGAAGTTGGAAGAGACCTTTGAGATCATCAAGTCCAACTGCTTGCCTAGACTTCACAATCCTACCACTACTGCTAAGCCACTACCACTAAAACACGTCCCTCATCACCACAGCTATATGTCTTTTAAATAGCTCTGGGGATGGTGACTCCACCACCTCCCTGAGCAGTGTGTTCTGATGTTTGATAACGCTTTCTGTGAAGAAAGTTTCCTAATATCCATCCTGAACCTCTCTTGGCACAACTTGAGGCTGTTTCCTCTTGTCCTGTCACTTGCTGCGTGTGAGAAGAAAACAATCCCTACCTCACTCCAATCTACTTTGAGGTAGTTGTAGAGGACAATGAGGTTTCCCTTCAGCCTCCTCAGGGAACTCCAGTTCCCTCAGTCACTCCTCATACGACTTGTTCTCTAGACCCTTCTCCAGCTTTGTTGCCCTTGTCTGAACATGCTCCAGCACCTCAGTGTCCTGCTTGTAGTGAACGGCCCAAAACTGAACACAGTATTTGGGTTGTGGCCTCACCAGTGCTGAGCGTAGGGGAACAATCACATTCTAGACCTGCTTTCCACACTACTTCTGATACAAGCCAGGATGTCATTTGCCTTCTTGGCCACCTGAGCACACTGATGGCTCATTTATGTGACAGAAAGAGATTGTTGAATGTCTTAATTACTGTGACAGTTTCTCCTGCACACAGCAGAGCTATGTATGTTGCTGTGCCGCTGAAGAATCTATCAGTTTCAGTGCCATAGCAGAACAGTTGAAAACCAGCACGGTTTCCCAACAGTTGAAAACAAGCTCAGTTTACACCAGTGGTGTGAGCAGTAACAGATTATTTATTAAATTACTTTGTGCTAACTCAGAGAGACACTAGTAATAATTGCTCTTTAGTAGTCTCCTATCTTTACAACTCTCCCTGAATGTACTATGTACTGATACTTTGATAAGAGTTACTGTGTATACAACCTTAAATCTTACCCCATACAATTATGGACATGATTGCAAGGAAGTGTTCAGGCAGGGGCTTCATGGTTCTAAGCAACAGGAAGTACAGCTGGGCAGAGTTGAGGGCTGTCCACATAAATGTTGCCAACAGAAAATAGTGCAGCAGAGCAGCCACAGCAGTACACCATGAGTCTGCAGGAGGATCTACTATGTCAGATGTGAGTAAGGCATTACTGGTGGCATCATAAGGAAGGTATTTCTGAGAGTAGATGCTGGCATTGCTGTTCTGATTCCTGGTGTTTTGGTTTTCAATTCCAGAGATGAAGATGGTGTTAAAAATAAGCATAGAGAAACAGAGACTCACTAACATCCATGTTACAGATGACCTTCGAGTTTTCCTATTGGTAGGAATATACGTAGGAGGGAAAAGTAGAGCAAAATCAGAAAGTTTTTAAAACATTTCCTTATTCCTATTGATAATTAAAAGCAAGCTGGAGTGTGCAGTTTTTAATACAGAGGGAAAACAAAGCAATAGCTTGTTTGCAGAGTTGTACATCATTGCTCACAGACAACTTGCCAAATCCTTCATCTTTGATTTCAACCAGAACAAAGAATACCCAGCACTTTTTATGACTAGGCCTTTTCCAACAGTAGTTGGAATGCTTTTTTGTTTGCTTTGTTTTGGTTTGTTTGGTTGGTTTTGGGTTTTGTTGTGGGTTTTGTTTCTTCAGCTCTTCTCTATTTAGAATCCTTTTCTTAAATGAAACAACATAAGACAAGTATTTCTAAACACTCTTCAAGCTACAGGAGAATAATAAACCTCCACTTCCAAATGCTATCTTATCAAATGCACTTAAAAGGCAGTTTGGAAGCTCGTACAGTCTTAGATACACTGACCTGATGAAACTGTTCCAAAGCAAGCAGGATGAGAAACGCACAATCATCTACAATAACTACAACTCATTGTTAGCATGACTTTGCTCCTTGATCAAGGAGGAATCACATGACACCATTAATCACAGGAATATCCATCAAGGTAATTGCTTAAACTGTATTTGAATTAAGTCACTTACAATAAACCTGTAGCACAAGCAGTGAACATGATCTACATTGCTGTACAATCATGGTACTTTGCAATAACCTGTTATCTACAGGCATTTTATCAATAGAAATTTGTAGAGTGTAGAAACTATCAAATCAGCAACAGAAAGTGGAGTAACATTTCAATAGGACAGCAAGGAGAAGACCTGAGAAACAACAGATGTGCTTCTATATGGAAGGCAAAATCTAAGTGATAAAACAATGGGCTGAAATGATTAGCCTTAAATGAAAATGCCGATGTAACAGGCATGTTGGTAACTGCCTAGAAGAAAGATAACTGTTTAGACATTGTAGTACCAGTACAGGGCATTCAGAAGAATAATAAGGAGGCCATCCTGGTGCTGGAATACTGTCACACATTTTTAAAGCCTAGTATTAAGCGAGAGTAATGATCTAAACATGTCAGTGTGTAGCATGGACCAGTGTAGCAAAAAGGCAGCACTGAGCCTTTGTTATTAATTGCCTGGCCAGATTAGCAACACAGACATCAGTGAGGAAATGAGGGACATGAAATGCCAGAGAAATGGCTGATCACTCTTTCCCAGCATGTCAGTGGAACAAATGTCACTGTGGGACATTACCCAGAGATTAGACATGGTGATGGAAGCCATGGTAAAAGGATCAATGCTTGACTTGATCTTCAGTAGCACACACTGCCTGCCTTGTTACCTTATTGCTGGTAAGCTACAAGTGATGGAAAAGATTTTTCTTTTCAGTGGCTATGCCCAGTGCTTCCTACAAAAGACTCAGCCTTTTTCCATACTGGGCTTATCCATAGTCTGTTACATTATTACATTCCAAAGCTCACATTTTTGGAAACTGAATTTATTGAATAGTAGTCATACATATATGTACTCACATGAAAAGATTAACAATAACAGAAAGGATAAAGTTTCATCTAGGTGATTAGTGTGGCTGAGATATCTTGTGTCTTCCCGTTAACCAGTAAGCCACACTTAGTTCCCAAGCTATGCTCTGTGATTAGCTCTTTTTAAAAAATATTATTTGCTGATCAATAATATTCCAATATGTCCTAAACTGGCTACCCTCTTTGTTTTCCTCCAGCTACATACAGTGCAAAATATTGTAGTTTAGTGCAAAATACTTGCAGTTTTACATCTTCACTCTTACCTAGTGAATATTTGAAACAAAATGGTAAGGACCAGACCAGCCATAGACGATCCATATATATATACTCCAAAGGTTTTGCATATTTATATTTGATCTGAAAGGCCTAGAAAACAAATTATATCAGTTATAAGATACATTTATTTCTGAATTTTGTGTTTCCAGTTGCTCATAGAAACAAAAATATTTTAGTAACATTGTGATTGTTTATAGCCACTGCCAAAATTTTCAGATCACACAAAGTTATTCTGGGCCTCAAAACAAGAGAAGTATGTGAAGAACTCCAAAAAATCATGTAACAGTGTCACAGATCACAGAATCACAGAATGCATCAGGTTGGAAGGGACCCTTGAAGGACATCTTGTCCAACCTCCTTGCAGTGAGCAGGAACATCTGCAACCAGATCAGGCTGCTCATGGCCCCATCAAGCTTGACCTTGAATATCCCCATGTCAATCAAATATTTAACAAAATAGCAGATTAAATTATTCATAGAAAAATGCAAGGTGACACAGAATGTACATTCTGAATTTTGTCTTCTGAGGATAAGGTCTAAGTTAAGATCTTACGAAGAATTAAAAATTTAAGCCGGTCTTTCTTTGCATAGTGACAATAAAGCAGAAAGTAAATGTCATGTATTCAGTGAAACAGAAAATACTGTTGTCTTTACAAAATCCTCTCTAGAATATAGTAATTTTGTGTGATAAAGACATGCATAAGATAAAGGGAAATATAGAAACAAGCAAATATTACAAATGTCAAATACTGTTCTATAAAGAGAGAGTAAAAAGAAACTCTGAAATAATGGAAGCCAGGACTTGACCATATATTTGCCTTTCCAGAAGCCTGGGGACAACTCATTTGCCCAATTTGCCAGCTCTGCCACAGGTCAGAAACAAGAATGTGGGGTCATCTTAAGCTCCTATGACTTGTAAGGGTGTGCCTGCACCCTTACATTGGCATGCTGGTTTTACTCTTGAAAACAACCAAATAAATGGTTGTTCAGAAGGGCAACAAGGCTGGTGTTTGGTCTTCAACATGAGTCCTGTCAGGAGTGGCTGAGGGAGCTGGGGTGTTCAGCCTGAAGAAGAGGACACTGAGGGGAGAGACCTCATTGCTCTCCACAACTACATGAGAGGAACTTGCAGCAAGGTGAGGGCTGACTTATTCTCCCAGGTAACAAGCGATAGAGTGAGAAGAATGGTCTCAAGCTGCACTAGGGGAGGTTTAGATTGGATAATACAAAAAATTTCTTTGCCAAAAGGATCATTGCGCACTGGAACAGGATGCCCGTGGAGGTGGTGGAATCACCATCCCTGGAGATGTTTTAAAGATATTTGTATGAGGAGCTTAGGGACATGGTCTAAGAGTTATGTACAGGAAGATGTTAGGTTTTGTTCGGACTTAATGATCTTAAGGTCTCACCCATCCTGGCAATTCCATGATTCTGTGAAATAAAATTAAAAAAAACAAAACAAAACAAAACAACAACCTCCTCCCATTTGAAAAAAGGACAACACCCTACCATCAGGACAGCAAAGTTAGTAGTGTGGTTACACCTGCATCTCAAGAACTGGTCTCTTCCTTTGGCACAGCCAGCGGTGCTCCAGTCATTGACAGTATAGTCCCAAAAGACACAGGCGTGGTCGTGCAGTTTCAGTTCAGATGTGTTGTACTGGGAATTGGGATTGCAAGAAGAAAAGTGGCTACAGAAACATAAACAAATGTGCACCAACAAACAGCATGTACTGACAGTTGTCCTCTGGAAGGAGAGCTGACAACTACTAAGGGAAATACAGGGTTTCCAGTAAACCTCATGAATAATATCAGTAATAGCACAATGTGGCATTTTGAACTTCCATTGTGTGCCTTTCTTAGTCAAGATTGCCAATGAAATTACCTATTTCTGTGAATTATTCAGATAGTTACAGTTCAGATGCACATTGATGAGGCATTAAACAGTCACAAAATTAATTCTGTATAAGCCAGAAAACAGCTTTCACATATTAATAGCATTAAATTGCTGCCAGCCAGGGCTGAATCCATAGTGTAAGAGGAAGCAAACAATAAATACCATGGACCACCCCCTTCTTCCCTGTAGCACAGCAGTTCATGTAGTCATATGTCAAACTGCATGCAGTCATTTTTGGACAACATACTTCAATCAGAAATGCTTTTTAATAAACAGCGAGCAGCTTGAAATGCACGTAAGTAGTGAAAGCAACTATTCACAGCACAAGGTATTTCAAAGGATAATGAGGAATGAAAGTAGAGGTCAAAAAATAAATTACAAGTTTGTTTCAGAGATTTTCTTAGAAATGAGATATTTCCTAGATCACTTAACCGTTTGGATCCATGATGATTACTGACCTATTATATACATGTATTTCAGCTTAAAAAAATTGTTAAATACACTAATATGAGGCAAATTGCTTGTTTTCCGGAGAAACAATGCTAAACATAGAATCATAGGGTTGGAAGGGACCTCAAGAATCATCTAGTTCCAACCCCTCTCCCATGGGCAGGGACTCCTCACACTAGATCAGGTTGCTCAGAGCCACATCCAGCCTGGCCTTAAAAACTTCCAGGGATGGGGCTTCCACCACCTCCCTGGGCAACCTGTTCCAGTGTTCTCACCACCCTCATGGTGAAAAACTTCTTCCTAACATCCAATCTGAATCTACCCACTTCTTTTTTTTTTTTCCATTCCCCCTAGTCCTATCAGCCCAGAAAGTCCCTCCCCAGCTTTCTTGTAGGCCCCCTTCAGATACTGGAAGGCCACAATAAGGTCTCCTTGGAGCCTTCTATTCTCCAGACTGAATAGCCCCAACTCTCTCAGTCTGGTGTCATAGGAGAGTCCTCTGACCATCCTCGTGGCCCTTCTCTGGACATGTTCCAACACATCCATATCCTCTTGTAATAGGGGTTCCATAACTGGACACAGTACTCCAGGTGGGGTCTCACCAGAGCAGAGTAGAGGGGGAGAATCACCTCCCTTGACCTGCTGGCTATGCTTCTCTTGATGCAGCCCAGGATCTTGTTGGCTTTCTGGACTGCAAATGCACACTGGTGGCTCTTGTTGAGCTTCTCATCCACCAGCACCCCCAAGTCCTTTTCTTCATGGATGCTGTCAAGCCAGTCCCTGCCTAGCCTGTATCAGAACTTGGAATTGCCCAGATGCAGAACCTTCCACTTGGTCTTGTTGAACTCCATGAGGTTGTCATGGGCCCACCTCTCCAGCCTGTCCAGGTCCCTCTGGATGGCATCCCTTCCCTCCAGCATGTCTGCTGCACCACACAGCTTGGTGTCATCAGCAAACCTGCTGAGGGTGAACTCAATGCCACTGTCCATGTTGCCAACAAAGATGTTAAACAAACCTGGTCCCAGTACTGGTCCCTGAGGGACTCCACTTGTCACTGTCCTCCACCTGAACATGGACCCATTGACAGCCACTCTCTGGGTATGGCCATCAAGCCAGTTCTTTATCCACTGAATGGTCCACCCATCAAACCCAGACTGCACCAGCTTGAAGATCAGGATGTGGTGTGGGACAGTGTCGAAGGCTTTGCTCAGGTCCAGGTAAATGACATCAGTTGCTCAACCTTCATCTATTAGTGTTGCGACCTCATCATAGAAGGCCATTAGGTTTGCCAGGCAGGATTTCCCTTGGTGAAGCTGTGCTGACTGTACCCAATCACCTCTTCATTATTCTTCTAACACAGCAGTGCCTCCAGGAGGATCTGCTCCATGATCTTACCAGGTACAGAGGTGAGACTGACTGGTCTATAGTTCCCTGAGTCATCCTTCTTTCCCTTTTTGAAAATGGGAGTTATGTTTCCTCTTTTCCAGTCAGTGTGGACCTCCCCAGACTGCCATGACTTTCAGAATGTAATAGAGGGTGGTTTAGTAACCTCATTCACCAGTTCCCTCAGCACCCATGGTGTATCTCATCAGGTCCCATGGACTTGAACACTTTCAAGTTCTTCAGATGGTCACGAACCTGATCTTCACTCACAATGAGCAGTTCCTTCTTCCAGTCCCTGCCATTATCTTCTGTTACTCTGGGAGTGTGGCTGGAGCCCTTGCCAGTGAAGACTGAGATAAAGAAGTCATTGAGAATCTCAGCCTTCTCTATGTCACTTGTCACCAGTTCACTTGTTTCTTTTCTGATGGGGCCCACACCTTCCCAAGTCTTCTTTTTACCATTAATATACCTATAGAAATGTTTACTGTTCCCTTGATTTAATTCTAACCAGGCTTCTTGATGCTTGGGCAGCTTCCTTATATGCCCCTCCTCCACTCCCCCATCCTAGCTGAGCAGATATTATTTAAAAATTCAGTCACTGGTGCTTACATAGCACATTTTCTGCAAGAAAGCAAGGATGTGGAACTGTTGGAGAGGGTCCAGTGGAGGGCCACTAAGATGATCAGAGGGTGGAGCCCTTCCCTATGAGGACAGGCTGAAGGAATTGGGTCTGCTCAGCCTGGAGAAGAGAAGGCTCTGGGGACACCTTATACCTTCCAGTATCCCAAGGAGGCCTACAGGACAGTGGGGAGGGACATTTTACAAAGGCTTGTAGTGATAGGACAAGGGAGAATGGCTTTAAGCTTGAGGAGGGTATACTCAGACTGGGTATTAGGAGGAAATTCTTTATTATGAGGGTGGTGCAACACTGGAACGGGTTGCCCAGGGATGTTGTAGATGCCCCCTCCCTGGAGGTGTTCAAAGCTAGGTTATTCAGGTCCCTGAGCAAGCTGGACTAGTGGGAGGTGTCCCTGCCTATGTCAGGGGGGTTGGAACTAGGTAATCTTTAAAGTCCTTTCCAATTCAAACCATTCTATGATTCTGGAAAGAAAAATTGTCTCCCAGGGATCTGGTTGCTTTCATTCATGATTTAGGGCTAATCTAACCTAGGACAAATGCACCCTGGTTTACCTATAATTTTATATGGGATACAGTTTTGCATTCAGCCATCCTATTTTGGCAGTACTGAGTCAGTAACATCAAGTGGTAAATACAAATGTTTAAATATGTTTTCTATGCCGTGTTATCTAGGCACCCTTCACTTACATGACGTTTGCATACTACAAACTCTCTCAACAGCTTCTTGTCAGAAGTACCTCTCTGCTTGAGTCTCCCTAAGTACTGAAGACAGGTAGTAGAGCAAGTGTAGCCTGTGGTTCAGACTGAACATGGCATTTCTTATGGAGTTTTACCTTGGGACTGAAGGCTATTTCAACACTGCTCGTTCTTCCACCATCAATGTTACCAGAGACAATTTGCTTAGAGACACTACTGTGACTCTGATAAATCCTTGACTGGAAAAATTTGTCATTTTGATACAGGATAAAGCCAACTCTTCCATTGTCTGATAAACCTTCACAAGGAAAAGAAAAAAGAAGGTATGGATAGTAGAAATCAGAGATGCTGATGCCTTTGAAGAAGCCTACCCTGTATTGTTTCACACATCCAGTATATGCAGCAGATTTTTGTTTAGTATTTATTTAGAATCTATTTTAAAAAGTATAGAAGAGCTTCTCTTCCCATGAGTCTCAAGAAAATAATCAATTTTTGCTGTAGTGGAGTGTGAAAATAATTATTACCCTTCTCTTAATTTAATTTCTGGGTAAAATACTATTAATGAAGAAAATAATGCCCTAGATTCCAGTATATGCACATACTCTAAATGGTTAGCCTTTAAATAACACTAAATAAGAAATAATAACACCAGGGACATTTACAGCAGTAGAAAATCAGAGGATAAAACAGGTTGGCTGGGTTTTTGCCTTCACATCCAAATTTTGGACTCTTTTTTTTTCCTCTAACAAATTACAGAAATTTCACCTACATTATTTAAACATGAGCATTAACTGCTGCTTAAGTGAGAGGGAGCAAAAATCACGGTTTATATGAAGGATTCAGTTCTTGGTTTTATACTTTTTATTTAAGATCAAGAGGGGAGACCTCATTGCCCTGATCTCTCTCTGCCATGATCAAGACAGGCTAATATAACTTTATATCTGCAGAATTATAAAAATATGTGTTTAATATCAAATAAATATGTATATATATTTTTAAGACAAACTTTGCATTCAAGCTCATTCTCTTGGAGAAGTGTTATGATATACAGGCATTATAAGCAAGGCTTTAATTATGTAATCATACTGTTTTACCACAGGATTTTTATCTGAAAGAGTGAACAGACAGGACAGGGACCAGTTAATGAGCTATTCAGTGTTGGTTTTTTTTTTTTTTTAGTGTCATTGGTGGGTATGGGGCTACATGATTTATCTCTTAGAGCCCTTTCTAACCCTGCTAAGAGGACTGAATTACTCATCTCCTTGTGGGGTTGAATAAAAAAAAAAAAAAAATCACAGAATCACATAACTGTTGAGGTTGGAAGAGACGTTTGAGATCATCAATTCCAACTGCTCCCCTAGAGCTCACAATCCCACCATTACTCCTAAGCCACTACCATTAAACCGCGACCCTCAGCACCACATCTCCACATCTTTTAAACTCCACCATCTTCCTGGGCATTCTGTTCCAATGTTAGATAACCTCTTCTGTGAAGAACTTTTTCCTATCATCCAGCCTGAACCTCCCCTGTCACAAGCTGAGTTCACTTCCTCTTGTCCTGTCACTTGTTGCATGTGGGAAGAGACCAAGCCACATCTCACTCCAACCTTTGAGGTAGTTGTAGAGGGCAATGAGGTCTCCCCTCAACCTCCTCTTCTGAAATGCATTATGATGTCTGTGCTCTGGTGATGTGATGTCTTTGTGTTACTGTTACTCTACAGAGAGACTGAGGATAAGTCTGCTGGTCTCAGATGCCCAGTCTGAAAATCATGTGGTTATTAGCATGTCATAGAGATGCAGAGGTCCAAAGCTCAGCTCTCCCACACAAACCAACTTCTGCAGCAAATCATAGGATTGTAGAATTCTATAACAGCTTGGGTTGGAAGGAACCTTAAAGATCATCTATTTCCAACACCCTGTCATGGGCAGGGACACCTTCCACTAGACCATGTTGCTCAAGCCCCCATCCAACAAAATGAACTATTTTTTCCTCCTGGAAAGCAACAATCTATCCTCTGAGCACCGCAGAGAGTATGAATATCTGGAAAAATCCTGCCTGACCATTAAAAATTATTCCAATATGTAGGTGTGAGGATGTGTCAGACACATTCTGTCTGATACCTGACACCAGCAGTGATTTTAGCTGAAACAAATGATGTCTTTGAATTTCAGGCAAGGTACATATGTATTTGCTCTGGCTACTGATGTCTTTAGGAGTATGGTCCAAGTTTTGTTACATTCTCCATTTCAGAAAACAAAATATATTTAAAAAGTTCCAAACACTAAATGCATTCAGCCACTGATGCATTAATCTTTAAATAAGATTATCAGGCTCATTTGACATGTGCATTTCTTGTAGCACCATATGGCATCATCATGCATAAAAACCATGTGAATCATTTATGTTGGCTAAGAGGTTTTTAGTGAATATTCAATCAAAATTTTCTCAGGCATGGTTTTCAGTAGGAGAAAGAACTTACTGTTATTTGAAATGTTCAGCAGTATCTGAACTTCAGTACTGAGATCACCAATAAGCCCAGGGACGTTTTCCTTTATTTCAAGTTTTGTTGACTGATAATATCCCAGTGATGTATCTGCAAAATTAGCAGTGCAATGCATTAACATTTTTGGGGCATACTATAACACCTTGTCCAGGTAAATCTAAGAACACATATAGACTCACCTCTCTGAGCTGAAAACAGAATTGTAGAGAAATTTGATTTCAGTGGGGCAGACTGAATTGCAACATTGGGCTGTGAGATGTTGATGTTCAAAGAAAATTCCTCCATTGTTTTCATGAGGCTGCAGTGAATCATAGAATCATTAAGGCTGGAAAAAGTCTCTAAGGTCATAAAGTCCAACCTTCTCCCCAGCACCTCCATGACCACTAGACCATGTCCTGAAATGCCACATCTACTGATTTTTTTAACGCCTCCAGGGATGGTGACTCTACCACCTCCCTGGGCAGCTTGTTCCAATGCCGGACCAATCTTTCAATGGTGATATTTTTCCTAATATCCAACCTAAACTTTCCCTGGCACAACTTGAGGCCATTTCCTTTTGTCCTGTTGGGAGGAAAGGCCAACACCAACCTCACTACAGCCTTATTTCATGTAGCTGTAGAGAGCGATAGGGTCTCCTCTCAGCCTCCTTCAGGCTAAACAATCTCAGCTCCCTCAGCCTCTCCTCATAAGAAGAGCCTTTCTCTGTAGCCTCCCCAGCACCTCAATGTCCATCTTATACTGTGGTGTCCAAAACTGGACACAATACTTGAGGTGCGATCTCACTAGTGCTGAGTATAACGTGGGTAAAAGTTACCATTATTTGTAAAGATACAGCTACCAGTTCAGTTTCTGAGCTTCCTCTCTGATTTGGTTCTCCAGCTTTTCCTACCCTATCCTCATCCTTTCTGCAAAGGAGGAAAGTCCAACCAAAATTATGTATGTTGATATAAATCTACTGAATCAATGAAATTGCGTATTGGAGTTGAATACTAAAAATGTTTTGACTTCTCCATGAACCAATTTCATCCTGAAACAGAGGAGAAAATGCAGTTCACTACATCAAAAAATGATGGCAAAAACTAACATTACCTTGTTGTAACATTGAGAAGATTGTCATGGTTGAATTCTGTTTCATTGGCATCCAAGAGTTGACTCACTGTAGCCATTACTGACACAGATGTCTGAGAAAAGCAGGAAAAAAGGCAATATTCAAAAGAACTGAAATAAATCACCACATGTGCTACCTAGTGGATGGCCAAAGTAAGAACACTTAAGTGTGTTTAGAGCTACACACAAGTGCAGCTTTTTCACCAATGGCTTCATAAACACTACACTTCAATTAATTTAGACACTAAGAATGAAATTGTTGACTTAAACATCAAATGATGCTCACATTATAATTCCAGATATATGCAAACAGCTGATAAGAGACAAATTTACATTCAGCTCTCAGATCTGACTGTGCAGTGATTCCACTCAAGACCACTGAAATAACTGGCGAGGTGGGCCCATGCCAATCTCATGAAGTTCAACAAGGCAAAGTCCTGCATGTGGGCAGATTGAGAGCAGCTTCTCACAGTGCAGAAGAGGATTTGGGAGTGCTGGCTCATGAGGTGCTCAACATGAGACAGCAATGTGCACTGGCAGCCAAAAAACCCCAACTGTGTCCTGTGCTGTATGCTTCAAAAGAAGCATGGCCAGTAGGTAAGGGAACCCTCTGTTCTCAACTGTAGTACTATGTCCAGCTCTGGAGCCCCGAACAAAAGAAGGACATGGATCTGTTGGAGAGGGTCCAGAGGAGGGCCACTAAGATGATCAGAGGGCTGGAGCACCTTTCCTATGAGGCCAGGCTGAGGGAGTTGGGTCTGCACAGCCTGGAGAAGAGAAGGCTCTGGGGACACTTTATAGTGGCCTTCCAGTATCTGAAGGGGGCTTAGAGGAAAGCTGTGGAGGGACTTTTTACAAAGGCTTGTTGTGTAAGCTGGAAGACAGTAGATTTAGACTGGGTATTAGGAAGAAATTCTTTACAGTGAAGGTGGTGAGGCATTGGAACAGGTTGCCCAGGGAGGTTGTAGATGCCTCCTCCCTGGAGGTGTTCAAGTCCAGGCTGTGCAGGGCCTTGAGCAAGCTGGACTAGTGGAAGGTGTCTTGCCTATGTCAGGGGGGGTGGAGCCAGATGATCTTTAAAATCCCTTCCAACTCAAACTCTTCTATGATGATTTAATGAACCCTGCTAAATGATAAAATAAATACATTTGTTTGCAGTGTTATGTACAGTAAGAGGAAGGAGAGTGTTACTTCTGCTGATAGAGGAGGGACAGAACAGATATCTCAAACACTAAACCACCAAAGTGTTGTTTTGCCACAGAAGTGTTATTTTATTTTAATATGTCTCACCTGAGTATCTTCTGAAACATTTGGCTTATTCATGATCTGCACTGCAATGTTTTGCAGCAGCAGAGATGTTCTGTGTGTTCAGTTGGTCTGGCCTGGAGGTGAGGATTTGAGTGTTACTTGTAATAGCTGAAACATTGCTGGAGTCTGCAGTTTCAACCTGTTAGGAAAATGCCAAAGTAACAGTGCCACGGAAAGAAAATTAGAAGAGGGAAAAGAGTCACCACTTTTATAACATTGTCACATAAAATCAAAATGTGCAAGGAATTGTTTGCCTAAATTGTTTCTGTTCATGCAAACTCTCCCTTGGGGATGACGTAATGGACTCATGGAGTAGCCTGGGTTGGAAGGGAGCCATGGGAATCCCCTAGCCCAGCAGGGGAGGGGAGACCATGCTGCTGAGGGGCTTACTTTGAATATCCACAACATTCCTTAGAAACCTGCTTGTGTTTGACTAGCTTCAAGGGGGAAAACGTTCACTTACCTAATTAAAATTTCCCATATGGCCACTTTTCTCCATTGCCACTAATCCTAAACACACAAACCTCAAAGAAGAGCCTGGGCCCATTGTGCTCCACACCTTGCCTTCAGGAAGCTCTAGCCATCATCAGGTCCTCCCCTTTCACACAGAATCACAGATTTGCCTGGTTGGGAGAGACGTTAAGATCGTCGAGTCTAACCATAATCTAACGTCTCCCTGTACACAACTTCTAGACTATGTCCCTGGGCTCCTCATCAAAATGTCTTTTTAACACATCTAGGGATGTCAACTCCACTACTTCACTGGGCAGTCTGTTCCAGCACATGATGACCCTTACAGTGACAATTTTTTTCAAAATATCCCATCTAAACCTCTCCTGGTGCAACCTGAGTCCATTTCCTCTCATCCTATCACTTGTTACCTGGGAGAAGTGGTCAGCCCCCACTTGTCTCCAGCCTCCTCCCATGAAGTTGTAGAGGGCAATGAGGTCTCCCCTCAGTGTCCTCTTCTTCAGGCTGAACAACCCCAACTCCCTCAGCCACTCCTCAGAGGTCTTCAAGACAAGTCTTGAGATCATCAAGCTTCTGAGTCTATAAACTTCTGTACACCTTTCACTGATCCATAAATAACCCAAAGAGGATTCTTTGAAAAGCCATCAGAGGAACTTGAGAAATGTCATCTGTAATAAGCATACTTCTCAACACTGTGCTCATAATCTGCACTGAGAACATTGTCCGCACTTCATTTCATTGTGTATAGTGTCAGCTTGGAATAAATGTAGAAGAAAAAAAACAATCAACCAACAAAACATAAAAAAACCCCAACCAACAAAACAAAACAAAAAAATTGAGTGCTGGAGATACTAAGAAGAATTGCTAGAAGCACTGGTTTGGTCCAGTTTGAGTCAGTTAGCACATAATGGGTAGAGTGTAACTGTCTGTAGTATCTTAAGAGTATAAACACAGAAAAAGAGATGAGTTATTAGCTGTATGTTATATGAAGGTATAGCTAAGTAACAGTGAGACTGAAAGAGATGGGAAATCCAGTACTTATCAGAAGAATTTCTTTGTAGGGTGTGGAGATCAACTAAACAGTGCATCACATCGCCTCTTTCCTAACCCGGTCAACAAATAACTTCAATAAATAGCCTCAATAACTGAATTGTTCTCAAATTGTTTATGTTGGGAAGCTATCAAAATCAAGGCTATTTCATGCAGTTTTAAAGAGTTTATAAAGCTTGGAATGATAGGAAAGGGGAATATATTACATAGAGAGGAAGGAAATTAGCATTTATAAATACAGGAGATGGCATTATTTGACTTGAAAATATCTGCACATGCACCATGAACAAACAGTCCTTCATGAACACCTGTTTTCACTGTTCTTAATTCTGACTTTTAGCATGCCTTTGTATTCAAAGTAAATGTTTTTATTTTAAAGACATAACATCCTTTTGAACCTGGGTTCTGGATCACTTACTTGGACACCTTCTCCTTCTCCCATTTTTTGGCAAAGGACATTCCACTTTGCACCTAGAGCTGCCCTGGACTCACTAGATGGCAGCAGAACTCAGAACAAAATCCCAAATTGCTAATGGCAGCAGAGTGACCTTGTGTTAGAACCACAGAATCATAAAACTGTTGAGGTTGGAAGAGACCTTTGAGTACTACTGCTAAGCCACTACCAGTAAACTATGTCCCTAAGCACCACATCCACGTGTCTTTTAAATACCTCCAGGGTTGGTGACTTCACCATCTCCCTGGCAGCCTGTTCCAAGGCTTGATAACCCTTTCTGTGAAGCAATTTTTCCTAATACCCAAACTAACCCTCTCCTGGCACAACTTGAGGCCATTATATTGCAACCTTATGTTGATTCTTATTAGTATTAGAAATAGGTGCTACTAATATTAATTTGATATTTAATCCATTTAGTGAAGGCTATGTAATGGGAAAATATTATACTGAGCTCAAAGGTATCCCACCAAAGCATTCAGGCATTGCATAGAATGTACAATACTCAAGCAAAAATGAAACATTGCATAGAATGTACAATACTCAAGCAAAAATGTGTGATGAAAGAGGCCTCTCTTATTTAAAGGGACTGTAGATGGTTTCCTTTCTTAATTTTCTTTTGGTTTTGGGGTTTCTTTTTAAGTTGGAAATAGAGATAAGGAAATGAAGAGCAGAAGAAGAGAAGCAGTCACTGTCTGTAATGTGCTTAGTCATGTTCAGCTCTCCATGTTTTATAGATATGGCAGACCTAAGCTTTAAAGCAAGGCTCAGGGGTTTATGGCTTTTATCAGGAAGAGTTTCTCATTCATACAAGAGAATATGAATTCGAATTCCTGAGGGATGGAATCTTTTCGCCCATGCTCATCTGATCACAGGACTGAACTGAAAGGTTTTGCTCTTAATCCTTCTTAACGTGTTGGCATCATCATCACTTTCTTCCTCCATGCCACTTATGCCTCATCCAACCTGGCCTTGAACATCCCCAGACAAGAGGCATCCACAACCTCCTGTTCCATAGTCACTCTACCCTCATACTGAAGAACTTCATCCTAAGATCAAATCTAAACTTATTCTCCCTCAGCTTAAGACTGTTCCCCCTTGTCTTAGAGCTAGACACCCTTATGAAAAGTCCTTCTACAGCCTTTCTGTAGGATCCCTTAAGGTATTGGAAGGCAGTGATATGGTCCCCCAGAGTCTTCTCTAGGCTGAGCAACCTCAGCTCCCTCAGCCTATCCTTGTAGCAGAAGTGCTCCAGCCCTTGGATTGTCTTTGTGGCCTTGCAAGTGTGGTAGTTTTATGCTGTGCCTAGAAAATTTTCATCAGATCTTGAACAGAGAGTAGTAGAATGTAAATAAATCACCATTGGATGTAAAAAGTAAAATAATTATAAGGTCTAAATAACCCCATTGGACAGATATGTAACATAAAGGTTAGTTGTAAACTAACTTTCTCTCTCTTTTTGGCTTCCTTTCTCTGGGAGACACTAACTTGTGCTTCTGCTGGTTTTGCTGGCCTTGAATGTGTTCTTGTGGTGCTTGAGAAACAAACAGCAACTCTCTGCTCTTTCTCTTGTTCCAGGTACAGAGGGGTAGGGAAGGGAGCAGGAAGGAACCTATTAGTAGTCCACTGGTCTGTCCAGGGGGGTTCTTGTGTTGTTTATAAATTGTAAATATGTAAATATTGTATACTATACATTTTGTACATATTCATTGCATTGCATTTCTAGATTGTAGTTTTGCTTGTAAATACAGCTTCATTTGCATTCTAACTGAGCCGGTCTGGCAATTTTATGTTGGAGGGAAATTTTCAACCCACCACACCAAGCAAGATCAAATAATCACCACTGGAAATTCAGACCATTTGAAAGCAGGCACATGCCAGGAAAGCCACTGAAAAAGGCTTTGGTCATTCATCTGGCTTTGCAAAGTTTAAAGAAAGGTAACACATATCTATGTCCTGCCTCTATTTATTTTATTTTTTCCCTTGGGATGATGCAGAATCTCAGACACTGTTTAAATAGCAATTGAAGATTACCTGTGCTGCTAGAGAGTCAAGATTTTCATTACAGTTGGGAATCTTTGGGGGGGGCTGTAAAGTAGGGGTTGTCCCTTCTCTGGAGCACATCCGGATGGCTATCGAAATGTTAGCTGTAATTTTGTGGAAGTAGAAAGATACACATTTAGTGAAGAAGCACTGACTTACCTACACATGACCTCACTAGGAATTAAAACTGTACTGTAGGTGTGACACTCTACCCAGTGCTCTTTTCTGTTTGCATGTTAAATATTTGTCTTTTGCTGTTTCAAGTGACCATCAATCATTTAACTAGTTTTCAGAACATGTGTCTTATCTTGTCAAGTTGGCTGAAATTCATGCCAAATTCATAAAGGTTTAGTTACTCTAGAGCTGCAGAAAGACACCTTTTAAACGCAAGGCATAGACATCGTCACCGAGCTACCTAAAAGGCTTTTACCATGACCTGACAAACACAGTTTAGATGTTCTGAGAGAAATGCAAAGGGCACATAAAGCAGCTGTGCAACACTTACTCCTCTACAAGGTCTCTGAAAGCTGAGACACTTCATGGGACCACAGTTAATGAAGAGGGTCCCGAATCCTAATGATAAATAGTAGGATATAAATAAATTATTTTGCTATTGAAAGGCTGTTCAGGAGCAGATATTAACTGACTCTCAGCCCATTCTCAGACAGACACAAATGCAATTTGTGCTGCATACCTTAAATTCTCTGCATTTGAGGCAGAAAGTTGTGTGGAAATGTTTGCTCTCCTGTTGTCTGAGCTATGCCTCTCCTTGTGTCAGGGAAGGTTCAGCTTGGATATTAGGAAAAAAATCCTCACAAAACAGGTTACAAGCATCAAGATGGAATCACCATCCCTGGATGTGTTTAAAAGATGCATGGATATGGTGCTGAGGGACATGGTTTAGCAGTAGTAGCTTAGCAGTAGTGGTGGGATTGTGAGCTCTATTGCCCATTGGAATGGGCTGCCCAGGGAGGTGATGGAGTCGCCATCACTGGAGACGTTCAAGAGGAGACTGGATGAGGCACTTAGTGCCATGGTCTAGTTGATTGCTTAGGGCTGGGTGATAGGTTGGACTGGATGATCTTGGAGGTCTCTTCCAACCTGGTTGATTCTATGATTCTATGATTCTGTGATCTCAAAGGTCTCTTCCAGCCTCAACAATTCTATGGTTCCATGATGTTCTGGCTTCAAATATCAACCTCTCACCTGGTCTAATAATATTTCACAAACTTTACTCTTGGGAAGTAGAAGTGAAAGGAAAGACACACTTACCACTCACAGTATCGGGTTCGCATTTTTCTTCAGAGCTGCCATATTTACCCACTATAATCTCTCCAAAAGTAAGGGTTTTTATAACACTTCCAGAGATGTTCACTGTGTAAGTACTGGCTTCACAGAAATTAACTGCACAGGAGGAAAAGAAAAATGCATCCAGGTCAAATATTTTTAGTACAGGGATCAATTTTCAAAAAGAAAATAGTATTGGAACAGTAGAAGCTCACTGAATCTTTTACCCTAAAGGAAATAAAAGCAGTTGGGTAAATCTTATCTAAACCCATGCTGATGAGCAGCTGCAATGGATATAGATGAAGTCACTGAAACCCTAAAAGCCCATACCTTTTACCATTTCTCCTGTTTTCATTGCCCTGGTCATATAAAATACACAGAATACAGCAGGGGGTGAAAATACATGGTTGCTCCATATGGGGTTTGGATAATTAATGGGAGATGGTCCCTCGGTGACTGAGCCATGGTAGGTTGGATCTGTCTTCTGGCACAGGTAGCCACTGCCCTGCTGCATGCTGGAAGAGAACAGAGAGACCACCCCAAACCCCACATCTTGTCTAGGCACCTAGTACTGGCTATGTCTGAAGGCAGGATGATGAGCTCGGTGGAACTGTGGCTTGACTCAGCACAGCAACCTGTTAATAAATCACACATAACAGAAATCACAGAATCACAGAATTGCCAGGGTTGGAAAGGACCTCAAGAATCATCTAGTTCCAAGCCCCCTGCCATGGGCAGGGACACCTCACACTAGATCAGGTTGCTCAGAGCCACATCCAGCCTGGCCAGGGATGGGGCTTCTACCACCTCCCTGGGCAACCTGTTCCAGTGTCTCACCACCCTTATGGTGAAGAACTTCTTCCTAACATCTAATGTAAATCTACTCTTCTCTATTTTGGATCCTTTTCCCCTAGTCCAATCACTACCCAACATCCTAAAAAGTCCCTCACCAGCTTTCTTGTAGGCTCCCTTCTGGTACTGGAAGGCCACAATAAGGTGTCCTTAGAGTCTTCTCCAAACTCATAACCCCAGCTCTCTCAGCCTGTCTCCATAGGAGAGGTGCTCCAGCCCCCTGATCATCCTCGTGGCCCTTCTCTGGGCATATTCCAGCACATCTGTTTCCTTCCTGTAATAGGGGTTCCAGAACGGGACACAGTACTCCAGGTGGGGTCTCACCAGAGCAGTGTAGAGGGTGAGAGTCGCCTCCCTCGACCTGCTGGCGACACTTCTCTTGATGCCATCCAGGAAATAGTTATGAACAAATAAGGACATGTGAGTCTGCAAAGATTAGATCTGCCTTACAGCACCATATGTAAACCTGACTTGCCAGGAGGTTATTAGCAGGATGAGGTATCTCAAAAATATGAGGTGGCAGGAACATCTGGAGGGCATCTGGGCCAAAGAGAGTACCATATCTTCAGTAGGAAATGTGTTCCAGTAACATGCTAGCTTTCAACCAAAACATTTCTTTTCACGCTCAATTTCTGTCTCTCAAACTGCAGTTCATGACTGCTGCCCTTACTTTATGTGCTGGTGGTACTGAGAAGAGTTCGGATTTGACAGTCCTTGCAACTCCTACTCAGTTACCTGGAGGTTGCTGTTAGCTCTGCCCTCAGCCTCCTCTACACCACACTGAACAAGCCCATCTCCTGCTAATGTTTCCTGCAGGCCACCTGCTCTAGGCTCCTTACCATCCTCACTGTATCTTGTGGGACCCTTTCCAACTTCTCCAAGCCTGGAGTGCAAGAGGCAAAACTAAGCACAGATTTCCTGGTGGTGTTTCACCAATGCCAGGAAGGAGAGGGTGACAGTGTCTGTCAACCTGTGTCCCTTCACAGAGCAAACAGCCACTCTTGCCTTGTGGGAGGGGAATTTCAGCCCACCACACTGCAACAGTTAATTTTGGCTTTCCAACGCGGGGCAATTGCTTGTTTGATTTATTCTGCTCAGATTAGGAAGCAAAAGGGGAAAAAAACCAAGAAACAGAGAAGTTCTCAAACTTAGCTTTTCAAGGTCAGTATGCAGTGTGTGTTATCTCCCAAAAGCCAGAAGAGAAACACAGACTGCCCAGCAGAGAAACACCAGACAGACAGACTGAGAGGCTTCCTGTACTTTGTTTTGAGTACTCTTAAACATTTCTATCTCTCCAATGGAAATGTTTAGAATAATCATTATTTTGCTTTCTTACACCCAATTGTGATTTATTTACGTTCTTTTACCTTTCTGCTTGAACTCTGTGAGAAGAAATTAAAGGTATAGACTTAAAACCACCACACTTGTTTTCAATGAACATCTGCTGTTGGCTACACTTTGTACCCACTGTCACTGTCAGGTACTTTCCAGCAGGGCTGCTCTCAGCCATCAGGTTCCTGGTCTGTACCAATGTCCCTGGCGTGAAGATCAAGAACTTGTCCTTGCTAGACATTGTGAGATTTCTGCTGGCGTGACCCTCGTTTCTAAGGTTCTTCTGCATTGAAACACTATTGTTAACTGTGTCAATATGACCTCTGCTCCACCCCAAGTTGAGAATTACCTGCAGATTTGCTGAGAAGGTGTGTTGTGTCATCATGCAGCTCTCTGAGTCAGGTCAAGACATTAAATGATACTAGCCCTAACACTGACCAGCAGGTTACTCTACTTTTGAGATATTTCAATCAAGTCACTGATCACTACCCTTTGAGCCTGGCTGTTAAATTTCAACACAGAAAATGGTTCATTCACTGTGGCAGTTTGGGCTGGTTGCCCCCTGCCACTGCTGCATGAGATACACCTCTGGTGTCCTGGGTGCCCACCCAATAGGGGTGGACACAGGAAGCGGCGTATTTCTACCCATAACTCCTGCGCCCTATAAAGCCATCTGCAAAGTCATTCTCTTCCTCTTTCTTCCCTCTCTGCTCCCATGGGAGATGTCCTCTCTTATCAGGTAATGCCAGGGGTGTATCCTCAAGGCCTCTTAGGCCTGACTAGGCCTAATGCCAGGAGGAGAATGGAGGGGGGGCAGTCTCGGACCTGGCCAGCCTGAGACTTGCCTAGCAGTGGGAGGGGGGAAGGAAGAGCCCTGGGGATTTTGGGCAGACCCTCAGGTGGGAGGAGGGAAGGATTGGGAAGCCTCTGGGTACTATGTAAGGGACTCTGTATGCTTTGGGATGTTCTTTGCCACTATGCTGTGTAATTTTTTCTGTAGTTTCACCAATTGCTTTTCCATTTAAACTTTCCATCACTCTCCAATCCGTTTGCGTGTGTCATTCTTTTGTCCCTTTCGGGGCAAGAGATGTTCTGGCTGGCCTCAAATCAGCACAGATTTTTGGTAGCAGAGGATGGTTGCTGCGGAACTCTGCAAATTGCATTGGAGAAGTGCAGGGGTGGAAAAGTTAAAATGGTATCTGGGCGTTGTTGGTTTTGGTCGCTGTGCTCAAGGCTTTGTGCTGGCGCGATTGTGTGGGTGTTTTATGGGTTCCGAGGGGACGCCCTGGTGCGTAGCCGTGGCGTAGAATCCCGCCTGCTGTTCTAAGGCGGCAGCGGTGATTTTGCAGCCACTTGCTTCGGGGGAAAAGCTTAAGAATGTGGTGCCTGTCCCCTTCCCTTTTGCTCCCCGCGGCGCCAGCGGTGAGCAGAGCGGCGTGGAGCCGAGGAAGGGGTAGGACAGTCGGAAGCAGACCAGGGTCAGCTGGTCCCGCAGCGGTGGGGGCTAGCCGCAGCGGGAGGTGAGCGGTGGCTCCCGTAATCAAGAAGGCGAGTGGTGGCTCCAGTTCAAAAGCTGCTTCCGAGGGCCCAGGGAGCGAGTGTTGCTTTGGCTGGAAAAGCCGCTCTTGTGACCCGAGGGGTGGCGGCGGTTTTGATCTGTACTGCGGCTGCAGAGGTGACGGCGGCTCTCGCTGTTATCTCTCCCCTGACTTTCGGACGCGTTCCGAAAATGGCGCCTAGCACCTGGCTCCGCCTCTCTTCTCGGCGGGTTGCAGTGCAGCCACGCCCTCTCCGGGGGAGGGCTGTGTAGCCGGATGCCTCCATGCCTCGGCATGCGTACGCTCAGGGGGAGCGGTGTGCCTGTGCGTGGTGTGCATCCGTATTAGCCTCGGGCCGCGGCTGGAAGCGGTCAGCACTGGGCTTGGGAAAGGTCCGTGCAGCTTTGGAAAGTCTCAGTGTGCTGTTGCCTGCAAGGGGTGGAAGGAGTCGAGCCGAGGACCCTGATTGTTCTGACTCGATTGCCCCAAGGGGTGAAGACATGCCGCATGAGCAGATGGAGATTGATATTTGATTGAGAAGTTATGAGGTTGTTTCCAGGTGGCCAGGATGCCCCATCGGATCCATGAATAGTTCACCATGCAGAAGAATGAACTCTGCATCGCTGGGAGGTTCCACAGGATGAGGGAGAAGAGCTGGAATGAACTGGAACTGTGACCTGAGCCCGAGGGAGAGACTCTTCGGAAGGACGCCCAGATGAGGACCTGGACTTTGCCAGACATGTCATCTGAAAGTTGTTTCTGACTTGATGATATGTTTTGGGTGCAGGAATTATGGGTATGAAGCAAGGGGTGGAATGTGGGAGTTTGGGCTGGGTGCCCCCTGCCACTGCTACATGAGATACACCTCTGGTGTCCTGGATGCTCACCCAATAGGGGTGGACACAGGAAGCGGCGTATTTCTACCCATAAATCCTGCGCCCTATAAAGCCATCTGCAGAGTCATTCTCTTCCTCTTTCTTCCCTCTCTGCTCCCATGGGAGATGTCCTCTCTTATTGGGTAATGCCGGGGGTGTATCCTCAAGGCCTCTTAGGCCTGACTAGGCCTAATGCCAGGAGGAGAATGGAGGGGGGGGCAGTCTCGGACCTGGCCAGCCTGAGACTTGCCTAGCAGTGGGAGGGGGGGAAGGAAGAGCCCTGGGGGTTTTGGGCAGACCCTCAGGTGGGAGGAGGGAAGGATTGGAAAGCCTCTGGGTACTATGTAAGGGACTCTGTATGCTTTGGGATGTTCTTTGCCACTATGCTGTGTAATTTTTTCTGTAGTTTCACCAATTGCTTTTCCATTTAAACTTTCCATCACTCTCCAATCCGTTTGCATGTGTCATTCTTTTGTCCCTTTCGGGGCAAGAGATGTTCTGGCTGGCCTCAAACCAGCACAGATTCACTCAGCCTGTTCATCTTCACCTACCAAACAAGAACGCTGAGGGAGATGGTGTCAAAGACATCTCTACAGTCAAGGTTTATTGTTTCTCCTGCTCTTCTGCTGTCTACATAGCCAGTTATTTCATACAGAAAGCAGTCAGAATAGTCAGACGTAGCCTGTTGTGCTGGTTTGGGGCCAGACAGATCGTTTCTTGCCCCAAAAGGGACAAAAGAATAAGACTCACACAAACGGCTTGGAGAGTGATGGAAAGTTTAAATGGAAAAGCAATTGGTGAAACTACAGAGAACTACAAACTACAAAGCATAGTGACAAAGAGTATCCCAAAGCGTACAGAACCCCTCACAGAATTCCCAAAGGCTTCCCAATCCTTCCCTTCTTCCCACCTGAGGGTAAACCCAAACCCCCCAGGGCTCTTTCTTCCCCCTCCCGCTGCTAGGCAAGTCTCAGGCTGGCCAGGTCTGAGACTGCCCCCCCCTCCATTCTCCTCCTGGCATTAGGCCTAGACAGGCCTAAGAGGCCTTGAGGATACTCCCCCGGTATTACCCGATAAGAGAGGACATCTCCCATGGGAGCAGAGAGGGAAGAAAGAGGAAGAGAATGACTTTGTAGATGGCTTTATAGGGCGCAGGATTTATGGGTAGAAATATGCCGCTTCCTGTGTCCACCCCTATTGGGTGAGCACCCAGGACACCAGAGGTGTATCTCATGCAGCAGGGGCAGGGGGCACTCAGCCTAAACTGCCACATTCCACCCCTTATTTCATACCCATAATTCCTGCACCCAAAACATATCATCAAGTCAGAAACAACTTTCAGATGACATGTCTGGCAAAGTCCAGGTCCTCATCTGGGCGTCCTTCTGAAGAGTCTCTCCCTCGGGCTCAGGTCACAGTTCCAGTTCATTCCAGCTCTTCTCCCTCATCCTGTGGAACCTCCCAGCGATGCAGAGTTCATTCTTCTGCATGGTGAACTATTCATGGATCCGATGGGGCATCCTGGCCACCTGGAAACAACCTCATAACTTCTCAATCAAACATTTCTCCATCCACTCAAGCGGCATGTTTCCACCCCTCGGGGCATTCGAGTCTGAGATCAGGGTCCTCGGCTCGACTCCTTCCACCCCTTGCAGGCAACAGCACGCTGAGACTTTCCAAAGCTGCACGGACCTTTCCCAAGCCCAGTGCTGACCGCTTCCAGCCGCGGCCCGAGGCTAATACGGATGCACACCACGCACAGCACACCGCTCCCCCTGAGCGTACGCATGCCGAGGCATGGAGGCATCCGGCTACACAGCCCTCCCCCGGGAGAGGGTGTGGCTGCACTGCAACCCGCCGAGAAGAGAGGCGGAGCCAGGTGCTAGGCGCCATTTTCGGAACGCGTCCGAAAGTCAGGGGAGAGATAACAGCGAGAGCCGCCGTCACCTCTGCAGCCGCGGTACAGATCAAATCCGCCGCCACCCCTCGGGCCACAAGAGCGGCTTTTCCAGCCAAAGCTACACTCACTCCCTGGGCCCTCGGAAGCAGCTTTTGAACTGGAGCCACCACTCGCCTTCTTGAGTTGCTGGAGCCACCACTCACCGCCCCGCTACAGCTAGCCCCCACCGCCGTGGGACAAGCCGACCCTGGTCTGCTTCCGACTGTCCTACCGCCTTCCTCGGCTCCGCGCCGCTCTGCTCGCCGCTGGCGCCACGGGGAACAGAAGGGAAAAGGACAGGCACCACATTCTTAAGCTTTCCCCAGTGCCTGTAGGTGTAGAGTCGCTGCTGCCGCTTGGAAGGGCAGACGGGATTCTACGCCACGGCTACGCACCAGGGTGTCCCCTCGGAATCCATAAAACGCTCACGTGATCGCACCAGCACAAAGCCTCGAGCCCAGCCACAGAAAAACCAACAACGCCCAGATATCCATTTTAACTTTTCCATCTCTGCACTTCTCCAACCCAATTTTGCAGAGTTCAGCACAGGAACCATCCTCTGCTACCAAAAATCTGTGCTGGTTTGTGGCCAGACAGATCGTCTCTTGCCCCGAAAGGGACAAAAGAATGAGACTCACACAAATGGCTTGGAGAGTGTTGGAAAGTTTAAATGGAAAAGCAATTGGTGAAGCTACAGAGAACTACAAACTACAAAGCATAGTGACAAAGAGTATCCCAAAGCGTACAGAACCCCTCACAGAATTCCCAAAGGCTTCCCAATCCTTCCTTTCTTCCCACCTGAGGGTAAACCCAAACCCCCCAGGGCTCTTTCTTCCCCCTCCCGCTGCTAGGCAAGTCTCAGGTTGGCCAGGTCTGAGACTGCCTCCCCCTCCATTCTCCTCCTGGCATTAGGCCTAGACAGGCCTAAGAGGCCTTGAGGATACTCCCCCGGCATTACCCGATAAGAGAGGACATCTCCCATGGGAGCAGAGAGGGAAGAAAGAGGAAGAGAATGACTTTGCAGATGGACTTATAGGGCGCAGGATTTATGGGTAGAAATACGTCGTTTCCTGTGTCCATCCCTATTGGGTGAGCACCCAGGACACCAGAGGTGTATCTCATGTAGCAGTGGCAGGGGGCACCCAGCCTAAACTGCCACACCTGTCTTTTGTAAATCCATGCTGTTCCAAATTATCTTCTTGTCTTTCACATACATCGAAATGGACTCCACTAGGACATGCTCTGTAACACTTCTGGGGCCTGAGGTAGACTTGACTGGCTTATGGTTCCCTCAGTCCTTGCCTTTCTTGAAGGTAGGCATAACAGTCATCTTTTTTCAGTTCTCTGTGTCTTCTCTTGATCACCACAGGCGACAGATAGCAGGACCAAGGTGACGTTGGCCAGGTCTTTTAGCAGTCTTGAATGGATCCTGTCTACACTCGTGCGTTTTTAATACCTTTGTGGTGATCCTGCTTCCTTCCGAGAGATGAAAGCCAGGAATAAGTTGCATAGCATGCATTCATACATGAGTCCCTATTCAAGATGCATTTTTCATCTTTCTATTTATCTAGGCCTTGATCTTTGGGCTGATTTATATACATATCTGTGCTACTTGAGTTTGGACTTATAAAAGAGAGTCCGTCTGAAATGTTTTTTGCCCTACTGAAATGCTTTTTGCCCCACTGGTGGAAACCTCAAATTATTGCAAATATTCTGACTTGAATAGAATTGCTCCAGAATTTAAACAAACCATAAATAGGAAGAAAAACAGGCCCTTTTTTATGACCTGTGAAAGAAAGTAACCATGACTTTATGTACAAAAGGAATGAAATATGAGACAAGTGGAAAATTTCCATCACCATTGGAACAAAAGTAATTAGTTTACAAAAGTCGTCTAGCCTCTATGCCACAGAATCACAGAGTGGTAGGGGTTGGAAGGACCTCTGGAGATCATCTAGTCCAACCCCCCTGCCAAAGGCAGGCCACGCAGGAACCCATCAAATCTGTCATTGTCTGTTGGATGTACTACCCTTCCTGTCATAAAGGAAATCACATGGGACACCTGAAGTTTCCATCTACCTAGCAGTCTTCACCAAGAATATTTTCCTGGATAAGCTGCAGATCTTTCAACACCCTTCTGAACAAACACGTGAGTTCATTTGACAAAGGTGCAGCTGACAGGTGATGGCATATCTGTGTGTTACACTGGCCATGGTGTGGATTGGCTTGGAAAGCAGGAGCAAGGGATACTGTGTCTCAGTGAGCCAACACCCTCCCAGCATGA
This sequence comes from Indicator indicator, assembly GCF_027791375.1. Lineage (NCBI taxonomy): Eukaryota > Metazoa > Chordata > Aves > Piciformes > Indicatoridae > Indicator > Indicator indicator. Next base: position 86,017,981 of record NC_072010.1, read on the forward strand.
GCTGGGAGCACCCACTCCAGTTACAGCAGCACACAGATGCTGTGCTGTGGCAGAAGGGACTACGAGGCCAGTGCTATGCTGCATGTAGGAATTTGACTTACACAACACCAGTGGCAGCAGGACCTGAGGACAAGCATTGCCCTACAGGGTGACAAGCTGGATTGTGTCCCTTAAACATTAGCAGATCCAGACACAGCAATGCTGACCACTGAGGCCTGAATCAGATTTCCAGGTTGCTGTGATCTTCAAACAGAGGAATTCAAGCAAAGGCCAAATTGGCTAGAAACAGGCCACAAGCAATTGAAGCCTGTAATGTCTTCCCCAGATATATTACTCATTTGAAAGAGCAATAGGAGTGAATGAAGGATATGGCCTCACCTAGCAAGAAGAGCCATGTCACTTCTTGTGGATATGACCCTGCTGAGCAGGTCACAACATGGAGAGGTGGGGAGGGAAGATCAGGAGCCTCTTACAGTGGAGGGGTTCCCAGAAATTATGCCAGCCTCCCATGCTGCTCAGCTTGTACTGACCTATTTCACAACGAGATCCCACCCACTTGTCTGGGCACACACAGGCTCCATCCCGACAGATGCCACCATTGAGGCAGAAGCATGGAGGTACCACAGCTTCTGTAGTGTCTGTGTAAACAAAGAATCAAGTTACAAATCTATTCATTAACACATATGTAAAGACACATCTACCTGGTGGAGAGAAGAAAAGAAACAAACGTGATTCACCATCCCTTGAGGTGTTAAAAAATTTAGTAGATGTGGCACTTCATGCAGAAACCAGGAGTTGAGGAGAGCCATTTGATCTGACATTTTAGTGCCTGCTTTGAGATGCTAACAAATAAAGCCAGAAAATTCAAAAGCAAACAGTGTTGTCAGGAGCTCATGTGCTGTTGTGTATTTCTAATGTTCTCAACGAACTAAGAAGCTTGCTTAACTTCTGTCTCTTTAATGTGATTCATATGACTGGAAGAATATGGCAAAGTATATGGGACGTGCCACGTGGCAAGGGTAATTCTGTTCTTGGCATGAATCACTCAGCTTTTGCTCATGTTGTTGCTATTTAGCAGTTGTGCTTCAGGCTGTCTCAGCTGCATTACAGCCAGATGTCTATGATGACAGTGGAATAACTGGAATGACATCTATGTGTCACTAGGTAATATCTGCACTAGCCATTTGCCTCTCAAAACACATTGTCTCTGTATTGGAAATCTTACAGAAACTAAGGGGAAAATACTCCAGCATCTGAGGTAAAGGCGGCCCAAACTAAGTAGCTGTACCCTGGGGAACTGGGTGTCAGGTTGGGGAGCTGTTGCCCCATTGCCTAGCATCACTGGCTCATCTGCCAGGCACACACATGCAAATCATGGGCCATGTGGCAGAAGAGTGACACTAAGGCTCAGCCACTCATGTTGGATTGGGAGCTGGGAAACCCACAAAATACTGGGGAGCCTGCAGCAGATCTTGAAGCCTCTGTCTTGCTTGGTGAACATGTGCCCAAAGCAGCCAGACAGAAGGTCATGACACAACAGGGTAATCTATCACAAAGGATCCCAACAGGAGGAAACAGCCTCAAGTTGTGCCAGGGGAAGTTTAGCCTAGATACTGGGAAAAATTTCTTCAGGGTTATCAAGCATTTAAATAGGCTGCCCAAGGCAGTGTAGGAGTCACCTTCCCTGGATGTATTTAAAAGACACATGGATGTGGTGCTTGGGGACGTGGTTTAGAGGCTTAGCAGTAGTGGTGGGATTGCAAGCTCAAGGCAAGGACTTGATGATTTCCAAGGTCTCTTCCAATCTCAACAGTTCTGATTTTATAATTCTTTGAGAAACCAGGGAGGTAGCAGTACTGACCCACAAGAGCACAGACCCTGAGCTGCCTGCTGAGAAGCAGGATAGGGAGCAGCTGGGGCAACCTCGGATAGGAGCAACAGTTGGGGTGCTTCCACCAGGGGGCTAGAGTGTTGGAGTCTGACGCTGTTAGTCACAGGCTGCAAAAGGGCTGTAAGGAGAGGGAAAGGTGAAAAGGAAGACAATCTGTGATTCCTTTGAAAGCAACAAAGCAGAAAAGCATGGAGCTTTAGGGGGAAAGGTGCAGCATTTTCCACTGGAGGTGCAGACACAGCTGACTCACAGCCTGTGCAGCAAAGAGGAGGTGGTGGCAAATGGCATCAGCCCTACCTTTCCCTTTCTGAAAAGAGTCCCTCTGTAACAACATGATGTTCATGAGATCTGTTAATGTTAGTGAAAACTGTGACTCTATTTAGAGCTTCCTGGTAACCTTTCTTAACCTACTGTTCAAGGTCTCATGTATCATTGTAAGGTGGAGTTTTATCTTTTTGCAAAGGGAAATTTTTGACTCTCACAAATACAAATTCCTGAGCTGACTAATGTGGTCATATCTACCCCACGTGCAGTAAAACTCATCAGGCTCCAGTAGTTGTGACGCTCATTTCAAATCATGAGGTTTGTCTGGTTTTGTTTTTAAGATCGGAAAACATCTTCTTTGTATTTGTCTTCAGCTTTTAAGTTTTGCAGACATCAATCATCTCAAGAACCACATTGAGTTTGACCATAGATATTTTTCAACTAAAACTAAAAGGATCCTTGCCTAGTACTATGTCATCATGAACTATTGGTGTTTTTTTAATCAAACATCCTGGGAACTGTTGATGCTAATACTTGTTAAAGTTTATTGATGTTTCTTTTAATCAAACATCATGGGCATTGTTGATGCTAATACTTGTGGTTAAAGCTTGAATAAAGGAGAAACGCCACCCCTGTGCACAGCAAGCAATACAGCAGATAGGCATGAAGGTATTCTCCAGTAGCTGCAATTGAAACGCAGTTCTTCGCAGCTCGTTTGTGTGCAGTTCTGTAAATCCTAGGTATACATAGAGAAATCTCCAAGCTGCACTGAGCAATAACTCCCATCTCATCTGGGTTTGGCTTCATTAAGTCAAACAAAGCACTGAGCATATGCTTATAATATCAAAGGTAAATTACTACTGATGCACATTAAATAATTGTTGTTTACTTTTGTACTGTTACTTGGGTTGGGTATAATCATCTGACAAGTCTCTTGAAGTAAATATAACCTAATGTATCCCCATATAAATTTTTCCATGGGCGTCTTGGTCTCAAATCATATCTGACTCCTTGGTGGACAAGCAACCAGGAGTATCTGATTCTTTCTATGAATTCTGAATATAGCTTCAGGCATAATTTTGCATCATATCAAAATAGTGAGTATTTTGATCAGAGGAAACACTTGCCAGTTTTGTGCTCCAAGTTTGCAAACAGAAGTGTCTTACCAGGGTGTACTGATCTGATTTTCAGGTATAGAATATGGAAACCAAATTTTTATTTCAATATTTATTTTATGTAATGCAAGTTGTAATGAAAACATGAACAGGTTGTATACAGCATGTTTTGCTTTTATGCATGTGAACATATAAACATGGAAAACGAAATATTTCCTCTTCAAACATAATTTACTAGACTAGCTAGAGGGTTTTTGTATTTTGAAAAATAAATCAGATTTCTATTAGGAGAGTGAGATAATTTCAAGACATTTCTCATGTCCAACATAAATATGTTACAAAGAAAGTACTCCAGAGATTTCTTGCCATCACATTCTGTTTTACACCGGTATATGAAGAAAGAGATTTTCACCTAAGAGGCATACAGCATGCAAGAAATAATATTTGTCAGGAATCATGCTTAAATACTTAAGGAAAGGACAAGAATCTGAAGAGCTCAAACAGAACTCAAATAGGGTAGAATTGTATTTCTTACCTGTTTCAAACCTAAGGACAACCTGCCAAATACACAATGCCCAGAGGGTCACGGTCACTACACAACAGGTAATTCCAACCAATGTTCGTTCCCAGCGGAATGAAGGCATGTTGTGGTCCAGACTGTCTGCTCTGCCATAAAATCATATTACACATTCATAACCTGCTGGTGGATAAATCATTAACTGGTCAATTGCTAAAACTTTAACCTTTTATGTTCCACTTAGAAAAGCAAACTATAAATTCAAGGATAAATAGCACACCATTATTTCTAAAATTTTCCACCTATAAAACATTTCACTTATCAAGGCATTAGAATCATAGAATCATAGATTTTTTTCAGCTGGAAGAGACTTATAAGACCAGCGAGTCCAACCTCGAACCTAAGACCACCATGGCCATTAAAACACATTCCAAACTCCTGTGTCCACATGTTTCTTGAACACCTCCAGGGATGGTGACTCCATCGCCACCCTGGACAACGTCATGTCTTCTACATGTTACAGGAAAATGCCTAAGCTCACACATCCAGCTGTATTTATGATGATAAGGGCTAAAGCCTGTCACTTGAGTGCATGGCATGTCTCAGAGCCATGCCTGTGAAATTCTCTTCCCTCCAAGCAAGGCATCCCTGTTTGTAAATATATGCATGTGTGTGTGTGTGGGTGGGTATGTCTGTGTGTGTATAATCATAGAACTCTTTCAGCTGGAAAAGACCTCTAAGATCATCAAGTCCAACTGTCAGCCTAAGACTACCTTGGCCATTAAACCATCTCCTGATATATGTTGGACTGCAGCAACGTTCCTCTTGTGCTGAGAGGAGTTTGAAACACTGGCTGTATTAGAACTGGCCTAGATCAAGCACTTGGCATGCACTTAGTTTAGACTGGATATTAGGAAAAGAGTGGCCAGGTGTGGCCAGGTATTGTAACAGGCTGCTCAAGCAGGTGGAGTCACTGTCCCTGGAGGTGTTTAGAAATGTGTGGACATGGCACTTCAGGACATGGTTTACTGTCTACGGTGGTGTCAGGTCACTGGTTGGACTCAATGACCTTGGAGGTCTCTTCCAAATGAAACAATCCTATGATTCTCCTAGGAGAGTAAATGGTATTTCCATCCTCCATAATTTGCACAGGCATTTCAGAGCCTTGTTGCATCACCTCTGTGCACCTCCACTATTAAATATGGTCTCTCAGAATGTACTGGAACAACTGAGGTTGAAATATGTGTCTTCAGATTCCCAGGATATATGAGTCATCCAGAAAAGAGTGGGAAAGAAAAAGAAAATATTCTGTATGCTAGTGTGTCTCTCACTGGCAAATTAAAAGAGGTGAACATCACAGTCAAATTGAAGAGGCAAAAAGAGCTATTTGAAGAACTAATAGGAATAAATGCAGTCTTTTATATCAACAGTGATTAGTGGATGAATCTCCTGTATGTAAGTAGAAACAGGACTTTGCCTTTATGGGGTGTTCTTCCTTAGTGAGGAAAGGAGGCTTGTTTGGTGTGATGGTTTTAAGACTGTCTTTTTAATTTCTCTTCACAAAGTTTGAGCAGAGAAAGTGAAAGAATGTAAATAAGTCACTATAGGGTGTAAGAAAGCAAAATATTGATTATTCTAAACACTTCTATTGGAGAGGTAGAAATGTTTAAGAATCTCTACTCAAAACAAGGTTAGGGAGTGGGGCAGTCTCGGTTCTCAGCTTGCTCGGCATCTGTCTACCTATTTCTGCTTTTCTGGCTGAAGATTACACACCGATCTTGACAAGCTAAGTCTAACAGCCTCTCTGCTTCTTGACTCTCTGCATGCTGCCAGGGGAGTCTGGGGGGAGTCCTTCTGGCTGGGGGGGAGGCCCCTTGGGGAAGGCCCCTTGGGGGAAGCAAAGGGAGCTTGGTTGTGCTTTTCTGTTGACTGTACATATTTGTAAATGTTGTGAATCGTGTATATTTGTACATATTCATTGCATTTCATCGTAGATTGTAGTTTTGCCTGTAAATACAGCTTTCATTTGCTTCCAGACTGAGCTAGCCTGGTTATTGTCGGTGTGGGATGGGGATTTCAGCTCTCACACTATTACATTTAGCTTTTTTAATTTCCAAAGCACTTCCATCTCAGTTTTAGAAACAGGGATCAAAAAGGTGATGTGATATGCCAAGGGTGTTCAGCTATCAAGTGAAAAAAGGGCTCAGGTTCATTGGCATGGAGCCCAATGGTCTGGCCACTAGATACTACTGCAACTGCTAGATATTGCTATTTCTTTAAGATCTTACAAATTAATAAAATGTTATTTTTATTCTTATCAAGAAAAAAGGATGAGTAATATATGGTATCCATTTAATCTGCTTGGGGTCAATATGCAAACTATTAAAAAAAATCAATATGGGAAATACCAAACATCTAATCTTTAGTGATTGAGACACTGTATTAAGGAAAGCACTGGAAGACTTAGGAAATGCTGAAGAAATGACAAAATAATTAAGATTATATTTACAAATGTAAGTTCCAAAATTGTTAATATGCTTCTTCAGACAGCCAAATGTCTTAACCAGCTGCTCACAGAGGTTTTAGTTAAAGACAGGCAGTGCAGCCACACCAGTGACTGGGACAAACTTCCAGGTGAGACTGGGCTGTTTGCTCAGGAACAGCTCTGGCTGGCTGGGGATCTGTCTGAGTCTGTGTCAGCTACTGGGTTATGAGAGTGTCTCTTATCCTAGATCCTTGTTTTCTCTGTGTTATTCTAATAAGCAGGGGAAACAGAGAAGCAAAAAGACCCTCAGTACTGGGATCAGCACATGGACATGACGAGGGCACAGGGGCCATGGCACAGAATTGTAGAATGGTTTGGGTTGGAAGGGGCCTTTAAGGATCATCTAGTTCCAATCCCCTTCATGGGCAGGGACACCTTCCATTAGACCATGCTGCTCAAGGCCCTGTCCAACCTGGCTCTGAACATCTCCAGGGAGGAGGCATCCACAACGTCCTTGGACAACCTGTTCCAGTGTCCCACCACTCTTACAGTAAGGAATTTCTGCCTCTCTCAGACTTCAGCAGGCAGTTGAAGAGTGGGAGGGAGTCTGAGGGTGGGAAGTAACTTCTCTCTGGCAGAGAGGGGATATCTGAGCCTTCTGACTCAATAAAATGCCAAACTACAAATACTCCCAGGGAGTCGCGCAGGCACTGACAGGGTTTCTCCATCAGAGGGGCAGAAAGGGCCTTTGTGGGTCAGAGAAGCAGAGATGCCCTTTTGCCTGGCAAGAGCAGCCCTGTGTCGAGGCTGGGGATCACAGCTCCAGGGCTGGCTGCAGTATGAGTCCCACTGCCCAACCATGCCCTGGGCTAGGAAGCATTTGCAGAGAGGCCCAGGCAAGAGCTGGCAGCCTGACAGCCGCATGACCCAGCTATCTCACTGCTGCTGAACTGTGAACAACCACAGTGCAAGCTGGGGAGAAACATCTCCTCCTTATCCTGCTCACAAAGAATGCTCAGTACCTTTGCACATGTTAATTACTTTACAGCTTCTTGTCATAAGCAGTTAACTGTTTGCTTTGCTGGGGCTAGAAGGGCTGAGAGTTTAAAACTGAGTCTAAGACACACAAAGGAAGGTGTTCATCCCTGTGCAGGACTCATGCAGAGCAAAGGAAAACCAAGCTTGATTCTGATGGACTGGATCTTGCAGATGGAGAAACTGAGTCACAGAATAGTTAGCACCATTCAGAGAAGCTACAACCAGTAGAACCAAGTCTGAGGTTTCTAGTATGTTACAATCATGTCCAGCTTCAGAATCTTGGGTCCTTTGCTAGCAGAAATGCTGCTAGACAACAGCAAAGACTTTGCATACTTGCAGGGATTTTTAAATTACAAAGTAGGAAAAAAATAGCAATTAATTCTTGTGGTTACTGACATGGCCCTTCCTGTTCAATTGAAATAAGGTCCCTGCTTCTTTCCTTTACATAATCAACAGTATCATGGACATTTTTGTGCATGCTGCATTTAGATATGTAAAATATATATTCAAAACCTTGGGGTGCAAGCCCATGTTTGCAAATGGAAGACAAGTTTGTCAACTGGGAAATGGAAGTCAGATTGTGAGCAAAAAAAAAGGACTGGGAACTTCTAACTTCACATGAAGTTAGGTTTATATTTCATGAACCTAAGGTTTATAAATAAAAGCTTTAAAGAAAAAAAAGTACAAGAAACTGAATGTAATTCAATACATTCTGAAGGATAGTATGGGGTTTTTTTATGAAAATAGTAAACCATGTTTATATGACAGAATAGTCAAACTGAATGAAAACCTTATTATTTGCAAATTTCTATATGTGAGGTAGCTGCAGAGAAACAAAACCATTCTTGAGTGACTAGATGCATTTGTTCTGCTTTCCTCCATTTCTTTTAAGCCTTAATTAGAGACAGATGTTTCTTATTTCCTCTCTTTTTGGTTTTCAAGCCTGAATAAAGTGTGGTGCCAGCAGTAAACACCATCTTTGGCTCTTTTTTTTTATGTGTTAACTGCATCTGGCTGAGTCAGAGTCACAAACCAGTAAAATTTCAGTAAAGCAGTACAAGCTTTCACTCCTGTTCTCATTTCCATTGGGAGCAGGGAACCGGTATTACTTTTTCTGGGGTTGCTGTGCAGAAGCCATAAAAACCCCAGAGTGTGTCTGAGAACCTTGTCCCTAGTAAATAACTCTGGAGGCAGACTGGGATGCTGTATACCATGGAGCCAGCTTGCCCTCCCATGGTCTTAGAGTGCTAGGAATGATTTCTGGTTGTTTAATTGCTCTACAGTTGTATAGATCTGTAGTCTAATTTAACTTTCTTCTTTATCCCCCTCAGGGAGGCAATGGCTAGTAACCACAATATGTAGATACAACCATATGTTCACTTGCAGCCCAGAAGGCTAACTGTATCCTAGGCTTCATCAAAAGAAGAGTGACCAGCAGGATGAGGGAGGGGCTTCTGCACCTGCTCTCTGCTCTCGTGAGACCCCACATGGAGTACTGTGTTCAGTTCAGGGGGTCACAGCATAAGAAGGACCTCAGACTGTTGGAGAGGGTCCAGGGGAGGGCCATAGGTATGATCAGAGGGCTGGAGCACCTCTCCTACTAGGACAGGCTGAGGGAGTTGGGACTGTTCAGCCTGGAGAAGAGAAGGCTGCAGGAAGACCTTATAGAAGTCTACCAGTGCCTGAAGGGGGCCTACAAGAAAGCTTTTTATAAGGGCATGTAGTGATAGGACCAGGGGGAATGGAGTGAAGCTGGAAGAGGGTAGATTTAGACTGGATATTAGAAAGAAATTCTTTACAGTGGGGTGGTAAGACACTGGAACAGGTTGCCCAGGAAGGTTGTGGCTGCCCCCTCCCTATAAGCATTCAAGGCCAGCTTAGAAAGGGTGTTGAGCAACCTGGTCTAGTGGAAGGTGTCCTTGCCTACAGGGGAAGGGGGATGGGAATTGGAACTAGATGACCTTTAAGGTCCCTTCCAACCAAAACCATTCTATGATGCTGCTCCAATATCATGCCCTTACTTGACATCAACCTATTGGGTAGTGTGGTGGTTGCTTCTCAAACTGTGCATCACAGACAATACAGAACCAACCGTGACTCTTTGGTGCCCATTCAAAACTTGATTCATCAGTTGGAGAGTCAGAAGGTCATCAGCAAAACTCATTCACCTTTCAACAGTCCAATCTGGCCTGTGAGAAAGCAGAATGGAGAGTGGCTTCTGACAGTTGATTTCCGTGCCTTGAATGAAGTAACTCCACCCATGAGTGCAGCTGTACCAGACATGATGGAACTCCAATATGAGCTGGAATCCAAGCAGGCCAAATGGTATGCTACCATAGACATTGCTAATGCTTTCTTCTCTATTCCCATAGCAGAGGAATGCAGGCCTCAGTTTGCTTTCACCTGGAGAGGCATTCAGTACACATTCAATCGTTTGCCCCAGGGGTGGATTCACAGTTCAACCATCTGCCATGCAGTGATCCATGATGCTTTGGAGAAAGGTGGAGCTCCAGAACACATTCAGTTCATCGATGACATCATCGTCTGGGGGGAGACTGCTGAAGAAGTCTTCGAGAAAGGTAATAAAATCCTTGACATTCTCTTGCAAGCTGGTTTCGCTATCAAGCGAGACAAGGTGAAAGGACCTGCCAGAGAAATCCAGTTTCTGGGAGTGCGGTGGCAAGATGGTCGCCGTCACATCCCAATGGATGTGATAAACAGAGTCTCCACCATGGCAAATCCCATCAACAAGAAAGAAACTCTGCGTTTCTTAGGCATAGTGGGATTTTGGAGACTGCACATTCCTGGATACAGTCAGATTGTGAAACCTCTCTATGATGTGACTCGAAAGAGAAACAGTTTCCAATGGGGTCCTGAGCAACAAGCAGCCTTTGACCAGATCAAGCGAGAGGTAGTCCAAGCGATGGGTCTGGGACCTGTCCGAACTGGTCCAGACATTAAGAACATTCTGTACACGGCCGCGAGTGACAATGGCCCAACCTGGTGCTTATGGCAAAGAGCTGCAGGGGAGACACGAGGACGTCCTCTTGGTTTCTGGGGTCGTGGCTACAGAGGCTCAGAGGCAAACTACACTCCAACAGAGAAAGAGATTTTAGCTGCTTATGAAGGAGTGAAAGCTGCTTCTGAAGTGATCGGAACTGAGTCACAACTTCTTCTAGCTCCTAGATTGCCAGTTCTGAATTGGATGTTCAAGGGCAAAGGTTCTTCACCACATCATGCAACAGATGCTACCTGGTCTAAGTGGATGGCTCTGATAACACAGAGAGCTCGAATGGGAAATCTCGAAAGGCCTGGTTTGGTGGAGGTGATCACAAACTGGCCAGAAGGCACAAGCTGTGCTAAACCTCCAGAGGAGAGAGTAACTCGTGCTGAGGAAGCTCCTCCTTACAGTGATCTGTCTGATGATGAAAAGAGATATGCTTTGTTCACAGACGGTTCCTGTCGTCTGGTTGGGAACAAGCGGAGATGGAAATCTGCAGTGTGGAGCCCAACGCGCAGAGTTGCAGAAGCGAGAGATGGAGAAGGAGAATCCAGTCAGTTTGCAGAGGTAAAAGCTGTCCAGCTAGCTCTTAACGTAGCTGAACATGAGAGATGGCCAAAGCTTTATCTCTACACCGACTCGTGGATGGTAGCCAATGCCTTGTGGGATTGGCTGAAAGACTGGAAGAAGAATGGCTGGCAGAGGAAAGGAAAGCCTATCTGGGCTGCAGATCTGTGGCAAGATATTGCTGCTCGCATTGAGAGAATCCCAGTGAAAGTGAGACACATCGATGCTCACATTCCTAAGAGCAAAGCTACAGAGGAACAACAACACAACCATCAGGCAGATCTAGCTGCAAGAGTTTCCCAGGTGGACACAAACTCTGATCCTGGTCCTGATCTTGACTGGAAACACCGAGGTGAGCTGTTCTTAGCTCGGTGGGCCCATGACTCGTCAGGACATCAAGGCAGAGATGCAACCTACCGATGGGCTCGTGACAGATCCATTGACATTTCCATGGATGCTATCACACAAGTCATCCATGACTGTGACATTTGTGCTGCTATTAAGCAGGCAAAGCGGATCAAGCCCTTGTGGTACGGTGACCGATGGTCCAAGTACAAGTATGGTGAAGCCTGGCAGATTGACTACATCACTCTACCTCGTTCTCCATCTGGTAAGCAGTATGTGCTGACTATGGTAGAGGCAAGCACTGGATGGCTGGAAACTTATCCAGTTCCTCATGCAACTGCACGTAACACCATTCTTGGCCTGGAGAGACAAATCCTGTGGAGACACGGAACTCCAGAGAGGATTGAGTCGGACAATGGAACTCATTTCAAGAACAATCTTGTAAAAAAATGGGCCAAAGAGCACGGCATCGAGTGGATATTCCACATTCCCTACTATGCACCAGCTGCAGGAAAGATCGAACGCTACAATGGTTTGCTGAAAACCACTCTCAAAGCCATGGGGGGTGGATCTTTGAAAAACTGGGAGAAACATTTAGCAGAAGCAACCTGGTTGGTGAATAGTAGAGGTTCAGTGAATCGAGCTGGACCTGCCCAATCAGATTTGTTGCGAAAGGAGGAAGGTGATAGAGTTCCTGTTATCAGAGAAAAGAATCTGTTAGGCAAAACTGTTTGGGTATTTTCTCCTTCAGGAGAGGCCAAACCTGTCCGAGGGGTGGTTTCTGCTGAAGGTCCTGGTCACACCTATTGGGTGATGCAAGAAAATGGTGAAATTCAGTGTATTCCACAAAGAAATCTAACTTTGGCTGAGAGAGGTTAAATTCAGAGTGTTGCGCAGATACAGCATCGCGCCCAAGAGGAGAGTTCATGAGATCTACGGTGCACGAACCCTGAGAGCCCTGAGTCACCTGAGAGTCCCTGTTCCTTTCTTCGCTCCATCTGCGAGGAAACAAATTGTTTGCTGTTTTTCCTGTGATTTGACTCTTTTGAATCATCTACATCTGAGATAGCCGGAATGGACTATGATCTTTATTCACCTATTGTTGTAGATATTATTTTAAATTAGATAAATGGTAGTAGCAGCCAATGGAATTGTTTCAAAGGGGTGGACTGTGGTGGTTTGAAACTGTCTTTTTAATTTTTCCTTGCAAAGTTCAGGACAGAGAAAGTGAAAGAATGTAAATAAGTCACTATTGGGTGTAAGAAAGCAAAATAATGATTGTTCTAAACACTTCCATTGGATAGATAGAAATATTTAAGAACTATTACCCAAAACAAAGTAGGCATTCTGCACATTCTGCGTTCGGCAGTGGGGGCAGTTGCTGGGCTGTCTGGCTGCTGTTTCTTCTTCTCTTCTGGCTGAAGATAACACGTACTGACCTTGGCAGCTAAGTTAACAACTTTCTGCTCTAACTAACTCTGCTTCTCTGTCCAGGGGGGTCTGGGGGGAAGCTCCTGGGAAAGAGAGAGGCCCCTTTGGGAGGGTCCTCTTGGGGGGGAGCAAAGGGAGATCGGTTGTGCTTTTCTGTTGATTGTATATATTTGTAAGTGTTGTGAATTTTGTATATTTGTATATATTCATTGCATTTCATTGTAGATTTTAGACTCTGCTTGTAAATACAGCTTTTCATTTGCTTCCAGACTGGGCTAGCCTGGTTATTGTCGGTGGGGGGGGAATTTCAGCTCACACCGACACAGGTAGCTTCCCCGCACAATATTTTGTCATTAAATGACAGTGATCTATATGCAAGACCTTTCTTTCTGAAACAAATTGTGAGGTATTTTGCAGCATTTATAATTATGCTTTTCAACTACTTCTTTAATGTATTTTCTTTCTACAAAGAGTATCTAAGTTAGAAATTCATGAGCTGCAATAACTACACAGCAAGATGTTAGAAATTACTGTTCTGAAAAAGTCATCCAAGGACAAGTTGTGCCTTGTTTGACAAATATTAGGCTTTTTACTCCCACATATTTTGAGCAAGCACACATTTTACCTAGAATAGATTTTAAAGGCAAGTGCCCAACAGTTTTCCAGTTGTCTTGATCCCTTTTAACAGATGTGCTTTTGTTGTGCAGTCCTTGGACTCAAGCATCTCCTACTGCACATACTAAAGTGCTTTTTGGATTAAAAAAAATATTCTGTTTTCTTCCACTGATTTCTGTACCAGTAACTCCTGCCCCAGATGCTGTGTTCAGAAGAATTGAACCATGTGGGAGGAGGGCATGAAGCTACCAAGCACACCAAAGTTTTCCAGTGCCTCAGCTTTACGTATCAAGGACTCTATAGGATTGAAATTCCTTGCTGGCAAATTTACTTTTAGTTCAAGCTAGGTTTAGATAGGAAAAAAAATAGTATTTCTTTACAGAATATAGAACAAATATCACTTTTATTAAACTTCACAGAAATTCAGATAAAGTAAATGAGAGAAAGCCACATTTAACCCATTTATCCTCATGACAAAATTTTAATGAGTTCCTTCCCTCCTGTCACTTTACTCATGTGGGTGCCTCTAGCAGTGGTGCCAAAGGAGTAGACCTCTACTAGGACCTCTTTTTTACATAGCATTTGACTTTCAAGGATCTGTGAAGCCTTGTTGCCCAGACCTCAAAAAGACTTGTCTGCACCTGTGTTGTAGATGACAATGAAATAGTAGGATCGAGGGAAAGTGACAAGGCAGCAGTGACCATTCCTGAATTTGAGTGGAACTCATACAAAAGTCTGGTTGAGCTATGAGAATAACATGGCTATCCCACCCCATCCTGCCCCATAAATGGTTATATTTTTTTCCCTTGGACATATAACCATGACATCCTATATGAATAAATCAGTTTTATTTAAATAAAATTACAGGCATTATCATATCTATTATAAACTGCCATATAGTTTTTCAAAGGCACCAAAATTTAACAATAACTTAAATTTTCTTGAGAGCAGCTACCTTCTTCTGAGTGGCATTTGTAAACTTGTCAGACTTCCTTCTTCTCATTCAACTCAAGTAAAATCTGTTGCTAGTGAAATGTTGAAGGTTGTACCTTTTTCATCATAGCAGGTACCTTCCTATTCCTGGACATCTCTTTTGAACAATGCTTAAGAAGAACGGGTCAGGTGTTCCATGTAACAAAAAAAGCTCACCCTGAAATGGAGTGCTTCTTTCCTTTGTGGCACCAAAAACACATCAGGTACAATCTCCCAGCTAAGATGCTTACTCTGTGTGTACTCTAAGTACTAAAAATTAAATACAAGAGATTACTCTTTTCCTTTCATACTTCAAATATTGCATTCAGTTTGGGGTCTCTCACTATAAGAAGGACATTGAGGTGCTGGAGCATGTCCAGAGAAGAGCAACAAGGCTGGTGGGGAGTCTTCAAGGCAAGTCCTATGAGGAGTGGCTGAGGGAGCTGGGATTGTTTAGTGTGGAGAAGAGGATGTTGAAAGGAGACCTCATTGCTCTCTACAACTACACGAAAGAAGGTTGTAGCAAGGTCAGGGCCAGTCTCTTTTCCCAAGTTACAAGTGGTAGGCTGAGGGGAAATGACCCCAAGTGGCACCGGGGAGGTTTAGATCGGGTATTAGGGAAAAATTCTTCACTGATGTGGGCATTGGGCACTGGAACAGGCTGCCCAGGGCGTTGGTGGAGTCAACTTTCCCTGGAGATATTTAAAAGACATTTGGATGAGGAGCTTAGGGGCATGGTCTAAGAGTTGTATATGGGTAGATGTTAAGTTATGGTTGGACTTGATGATCTTGAGGTCTTTTCCAACCAGGCCACTCTATGATTTTTGAGGCTTCAGGATCTGTTTTTTCTTGTATTTCTTCAAGCTTAATACAGCAATGCTACCTTCTCTTGCACACAGAGAGAGGTGTTGTAGGAAGTGTGCCCTGTATTTCTGTGATACAGACTGCATCACTCTCCAGGCTGAGCTTCTTTAAAGGCATCTTTGCTAAACATGTTTGCACCAAAACCAGCCCATGTATATGATGGGCTTATTTGTCCAGTTCTCTGATTGTTTACAGGAGATTCAGAGCAGGGAGGCAGGGGGTGATACCTCTCAGCAGGCTGAACCCTGCTCAAGATTTTTCCTAAGAAAATACACAGATTAGAGTTACTGCTGCACTAATGCCCAGGCACAGGTAAGGACAGATTCACAGCCACCAGGCTGAGGCAGTCAGAGGAGGAACTGCAGCAGGTAGCCACTCTTCTGGCCACCATGTTCAAGTAATGGCACCATTTTTTTTCTGAAAAAAAACCCCAGCTTTTCCAAAAGGAGAGTTTGCTAAGAACCCTCCATGTTCATGGCTCACTCAGGTTATTTAATCCCATGAGATTTACTTTGTCAACTGTTTCTGACTCATCACAACAGACTTTTGTAATAGTCCTCAAGCTCTCTTTGATACATAACCATGGTCTTCACTGCCCAGAACTGTATAAACTTTATACCCCAACTATTCTAACAGGAAAAAAAATTCTGCCCTTTAGAAAAATCCCAACAATTTAGAGACAAGAGTGATATGGTGCAATGAAGGTAAGAATATAGCTGAGTGTAATGATGTGCTGCATCTGGCCAATATATACCTGTTGCAATTAACAGGCAAGCTCCTCAGCAAAGCTGTGAATCTTCCTTCTGGCACATGCCAAGAGGAGATCTGATTTTAATGGAACCACAGTAATGAAACTCAAGTCTTAGATTTGCAGAGCAGAGTAAATATCAATTAATTCAGAGTTTACAGTAAGACCACTGTAAATCTAAGACACTAAGATACAAAAATGCCATACCGGTACCTAGCTCGCAATAGTGTCCTGAGACAGACTTCATTAAAAACCCTGAAGGGTTTTGGAGATTTTAGCACTGAAGAGGGACAAGCAGTTGTTACAAGAAGTGGTGAACTCTGGCTAGCAATCTGCAGTTTCTCAGTTTGCATTTGCAAACACAGAGCCAGCGTGTGAGCCAACTATTCTTGATTTCCAAAGTATATTCATCTGGATAATGTGACACTCAGTTACAAGTGTTACTTCACAATACTTGGCAAAGATGTAAAATATTTTTTTTAATGATGAAAGGAAGTTTTATACGAAGACATAGGAAAGCTCAGATGGTTTTTCATGCTTTTCTTCCTGCATAGTTCATCCCCTTAGTTTAAAGATACAGTACCTTAATATTTGTACAGCATTAAGTATGTTTATAATAATTAAAAACAAAACCAAAAAGCACTGAAGAAACTTGCATTTTTCTTGCCTATGAGAAGCAAAGTCCTTTCTGAAGATCTTCAGAATAAGCAACAGCAATGATTGTGGAACCGTATTCATAAACCTGGAGGCCTAATATTCAGTTTGTTCACTAAGGAAGGCACTCCTTGAAAAAGGAGATACAGAAAGGTAGATTTTAAAAACTAAGTGAATGTTTGTGTTGTATTGAAGGTAAATAGCTTTAGAAAAAACCTTTTAATTTTTTTTTCTGAGTCATTGGATCCCTTTGAGCTACAAACTATTAGCTATCTTTTTAAGCAATCAGCCTACTGAAATTAGTGATTTTATGCTACTGATTTTTCTGGTTCACACATGAAAAATATAAGGGAAACTCAGAAGTGAGGAGACCATATCCTATAACTCTCATTCATGTACCAGAATCCATCTCTGCATTCCCTTAGGAGCATATGGAAATATCTGAATAACAGGAGAAATCCACTTCTGCAGCATCAAACCAAATGAACTGGCACTATTCGAATGGATTTTCTTATCCTGCACTTGCCTGTTTCTGAAAAGAATTAGAAAACAATATTTCTAGAAGGAGTTCTAAAAGGAAGGAGCTGTTTTCCAGAATGACCACCCTACCACAATCACCTTACCATTGACGTATATGTAAAATGGTCCACAGCCACCAGCACGCATCTTGTGCTCAGCACTCTGGGAAACAAAGTGTAGGTCCTACTGTGCCACAAACTGCTTGTGCCAGTCTTTCAAAAGACCTGTGCAGAGCCAGAGTGACACTTGAAAAGTCTACTCCTTAGGGGCAGTGTGCTTATATACATCATTTTCTGATGTATTTTGACGCCTGTCAGTTATTTCTCTTTTGTTGAGGCTGGAGCTCATCTCAAGCAACACAAAGTGCTGAGGCGGGCACCCTGCTTTTCACCAGACCAAGACTTCACTTTCTGGGGAGAAAACAATTTAAAACAGTATTTTTTAAAATTATTTTTCATTTACTGCTGTGGATAGCTGGGCATGAAGCTGCTATGAAGGTAACCTCTGCCCTCCCTCAGCAGACTCAGGTGCCGCTCCAGACTCAGGTGCTGGGTCTAGTTGCATGTCTGCTACAAACCCTAATGAAATTCCACCAAATTCCACCAAAGGAAAAGAAATAGCCTAGGGAAAAAACATGGCTTTGCAGCTGGGTTCTATCTCATTGGACACCCCTCATCCTTTCTAGAAAATAAGTTACTTTAGGTGCTGTGGGAAAGCAGACTTGCTTCACTGCAGGAGTATTTAGGCACAAGAATGAATAACTGCAGTCACTTTTGATCATTTTACACCTCTTTGGTCCTCCTCCCAAGCGTGGTAGTGTCTCTGCAGGAGTGAACACACTACACACTCTTCAAAGAAATGCTGAATGGGCTTGTAGTGAGTAGATCTTTCCATTTAACATAAAGCCACAAGAGAGACATGAAGGTGTCACACAAGACAGATGCAGGACTCTGATTTTTTAACCTTTTTCTATACTGTTTTCCAGGTCTGCAGAGTTGCTTATGCACAGGGCATAAATTTACTTTGCAGGGAAAGAAAGGTGCTTATTTGAACACCTTCATTATGGAAATTTAACAGTCTGTTCAGCAGCAGCTGGAAAGCATTTTACTTAATTTCTAATGAGACAAACAGGCAGTCTTCATCATGATACCTCATCCAGGCCAAGTCTGTCTACTATTAGTCTCTTTTACTTTGAAGTATGTGATAAGCAAGGTTCTAATGCAACCACCACAAGTTGATACCGAGCTTACCCTTTTCAAGATGTAACTGTTGAGATGTAGATGGCATTTGGAGGATAATATTTGCACAGCAAATTGTAGCAAGGAATGAGTAAGATGGCAAACAATCTACAAATGAGGTATCAGTTAGCCTAATGGTAGAGCAGGTAAGCTATTCAAGCCATATTCATACTACATTTCATCTTCTGACTCCTGATCTCGTTCAGATGTTTTCAGTAATCCCATTTCCATGGACTGGGACTGTTTAACCTTTACACGAACGGCCCTGGAAACAACAACAAAAAAGAGCTGTCAATAGCAACAGGAGACAGGACAAGAGGAAATGGCCTCAAGTTGTGCCAAGGGAGGCTCAGGTTGAATATCAGGAAAAATTTCTTCACATAAAGATTTATTAGGAATTGCAACAGGCTCTCCAGGGAGGTGTAGAGTCAGCATCCCTGAAGGGATTTAAAAGCCATGTTGGTGTGGTGCTGAGCGTCAGGGTGGCTTAGCAGAAATCGTGGGATTGTGAGCTGTAGGCAAGCAGCTGAGCTTGATGACCTCAAAGATCTCTTCCAACCTCAACAGTTCTATGATTATATGATTCAAAGGCTAATCTGGCCATTTTTACATCATAAACTCCTGGTTAACTCTTGCATTGGCTACTGTGGAAGAGATCTTAAAGAGCAAAGAGTGATTTCAAGGAGAATTTGGGCAGAATTTAGCCCAGGCCTCAATTGTATGTGCCTGCATTTTAGCATAAACAACTGCTATACAATGGAAGTATCCACTGTGGAATTAGTATGTGCTGCTTTTGACAAAACCACTTGTATGAACTGCATGCAAGAGCTTTCTCCTGTGGACACATCTAAGACTGCACACCTTAAGCAAACCTCAGTGCACAATCTAGAAAGCTCAGTGTTGCGCAGGCACAAGACCAATAGCTATGCTCACTTGGTGGAGTCCTATAAAGCTGTGAAGAATCACAGGATACTAGGGGTTGGAAGGGAGTTCTGGATGTCATTGAGTCCCTGCCAAAGCAAGATCACCTAGAACAGTCAAACTCTACCATGTCATGACCACTGCCAACAAGGCTGCCTCCAAACTTCATGCCCCCAACCAGACCTTCTTTCTTAGTACAAGGTCCAATAGCTCTCCTCATTGACTCTTCTACCCCCTGTGTCAGGAAGTTATCATGAAGACAAGAGCCTTCTGGACTGAGTGTCCTTCCCAATTGAAGTCACACATGAACACGGTGTGCCATGATCAACTTGGAAGACCTTTCCTCAAGAGCCACCATTCCCAGCATCAGAAAGGATGTAAGATTGCTGTGACCTTCTCTAAAGTTACCATCCTTGTCACAACAAACCAGTTTCCCAGCCCTGAGTGTTGATGCTTTCTGGCTGAGATCCAAGAAGACGTAGCACCTCCTTGGTGCTATGGCCAAAGCATGATTAAATAAGACTATTAGGCTAGCAGGGGTAAAGCAAGGGATGAGCAGCATGTTTAGGGCATTGCAGGCAAAGGCTTGGTAAGGCCATTCCATCACACACAGAAGAATCAGGCTCATTTTTACAACCAAGTTATCACTGCAATTGGAATTCTGTCAGAATTAGCACTGGGTGGTGAGGAAAAGGGAGGAAGAAATAAGGGAATGAAACTGTCTAGTGAAAAAGAAATTTGATCTAATTACAGGAAATTGTTAGCAATAAAACCTGTCCAATAGTCATCAAAGTTAAGTCATGGAGCCTGCTGACTAAGTCACTTGGAATTAGTAGAGATGAGCACTGGGAGAGAAAATGTTGTAGGAATAACTTTTTACGCACTTAAAAATGTGCAAGACTCTCAAAAGTTAATGTGAGAAGCATCTTGCCACAGGAGCTGTAATTCATGAACATTTTCCCTCTTTCTACTGAAGCAATGAGTCATCGTCTTCATTGATTGGCAATTTTTATGTAACCTTGTAAGATAATTAATTTGTGGAAACATTTTGATTTGTCAGTGAAGCTTTTCTGAAATAAAGCTCCTGCTAAACTAAACAGACAGGTTTCCAAAGTTTTGGTATTTCAAGCAACTTACCAGCTGACAATTGTGTAGTTCACTGCAATTATAAGAAAAGCAAAGGCGTAATGCCAGCAATAGCACATGGTCAGGAACATCATGTTAGTATGATCTGTCTGACTCCACTCTGGGCTCCCATTTGGAGGATAAAGCACAAAGCCAATCTGTGACAAAACAAAAGATGTTTAGCAAACATCATCTGACATGTGTCCTATGCTCTATCATGCATTTTGCTACCCATCACAAGGCAGACATTTTACCTCTGTGTGTACAGCAGGTCAAGGGAGATTCTCATTCCCCTCAATTCATCCCTAGTGAAGCCTCATCTGGATTATTGTGTCCAGTTCTGGGCTCACCACTTCAAGATGGACAAAAAACTACTGGAGAGAGTCCAACAGAGGGCTACAAGGATGATGAAGGGACTGGAACATGTCTTATGATGAAAAGTTGAGAGACCTGGGGCTGTTTAGCCTGGAGAAGAGAAGGCTGAGAAGGAGATCTCATCAGTGTTTACAAAGGGTGGGTGTCAAGAAGAAGGGGCCAGTCTTTTTCAAGTAGTGTCTTGTGATAGGACAAGGGGCAACAGACACAAACTGGAACACAGAAAGTTCCACCTCAACATGAGGAAAAGCTTCTTTGCTGTGAGGGTGCCAGAGCACTGGACCAGGCTGCCCAGAGAGGTTATGGGTTCTCCTTGTCTGGAGACTTTCCAAAGCCTTCTGGATATGTTCCTGTGCAGCCTGCCTTAGGTGATCCTGCTTTGGCAGGGTGGTGGGACTCGATCATCTCTGGAGATCCCTTCCAATCCCTACCATTCTATGATTCTCTGATAGTGTTGATTATTTCTGTGATTATTATTAAAAACAATTTTGCAGCCACTCAGATGTGATGGACCATTTTACAAGTTTTTGTGTAGAAATGCCTTTGACAATGCAGAGTCAGTCAGATAATGGGGTCCCAAAGACACCCTGCTCTTGCTCAGTAAATTAAGGAGCCAGCCCAACAAGTCCGGCAACAATCACTGTCATGGACTGTGTTAGTCTCTTCTCCCAAGTAACTAGCAATGGGACAAGGGAAATGGACTTCAGTTGTGAAAGGAAGGTTCAGATTGGATATTAGGAAAAATGTCTTTACTGGAAGTTGTGAGGTATTAGAACAAGCTGCCCATGGAGGTGGTGGAGTCACCATACCTGGAGGTGTTCAAGAAGTGTGTAGATATGGTGCTTCAGAACACAGTTTAGTGGTCATGGTAGTTAGATTACAGTTGGGACTCGGTGATCTTAAAAGTCTTTTCCAACCTCATTGATTCTATGAAAGGGGCTGATCCTCAGCAATGTATGGTCTGAACAGCAAGCACATCACCAAACAGTTAAACTGCCCTGCCATTTGCACTGGCTTACTTCTTCCCAACAGCAGCTGGGAGTGTGTCAGATAGTTCAGAAGATGAATAATACATTAATAATACATCTTCCTTATGAGAAGAGACTGAGGGAGCTGGGACTCTTTTAAGAAGTTTGCATAGGAGGAGGCTAAGGGGTGCCTTCATTCATGTTTATAAATATGTAAAGGGTAAGTGCCAAGAGGATGGAGCCAGGCTCTGCGCGGTGATGCCCAGTGACAGGACAAGGGGCAATGGGTGGAAGTTGAGGCACAGGAAGTTCAATGGAAACACGGGGAAATATTTTTTCACTGTGAGGGTGATGGAACACAAAACACTTGAACAGGCTGCCCAGGGGGGTTGTGGAGTCTCCCTTTCTGGATATATTCAAAACTCACCTGGATGTGTTCCTGTGTGATCTGGTATAGGTGATCCTGCTCTGGCAGAGGGATTTGGACTAGACGATCTTTCAAGGTCCCTTCTCTAATATACTGTGACTCTGTGAATCTGTGATTAATAAATGAAGATGGGTCTATTTCTTCTTGATCATCTGAGGAAAAGGTCAGTGTTTGAAATTATGTAATAATGGAGCTTTCTCACCCAAGGCTTCAAGCTCATGTGAAATATATAGCAGGTTTGTTTATTCATAGAATCATAGACTTGTTTCAATTGGAAAATACCTCTAAGATCATGAGGTCCAACCGTTAGCTTAACACTACCATGACCATTAAACCATGCCCTGAAGTGCCATGTCCACACATTTCTTGAACACCTCCAGGGATGTTTACTCCACCACCTCCCTGGGTAGCCTGTTCCAATTCAAGGTTGGGAAAGGATCACAGGATCACAGGATGTTAGGACTTGGAAGGATCCTCTGGACATCTTCGAGTGCAGCTGCATAGGGGTGTGTCTTGACAGGCACTGATCCTCCGATTTTCCTGACACTTTTCAAAGTCACCACTCAGCAGTTTAGTTGAGAATTCAGGACCTGAGAATTCGGACATCAAGGAAGAAGGAAGGATTGCATTTTGCATTTCCATGCAGAGAATTCCATGAATGAGGATGTTGACGATGCAGAAAGAAAGTCCCTATACATTTTAGAAATTCATCATGCTGCGGCCAGCATGTGGTTTTCAGTCACGCATACATCTGAAGTCTGACACCAGCGTGAAAAAAGCCACCCTTAAATCCCTTGTATTTGTTCTTTTTTTTTTCCACTTTGAAGCAAAAACCACATTGTCTCCAGAGCTAAAGATATAACTTGTTCTAAAATTAGACTAGGCAGACAACAAAGAATAAACAGTCACATCTATTCCTCTCACGTAAAGCTTCTTATATCACCAAAGAAAGTTTACAAACAAGAAAATAAAAACACCAAATGCTGCAGCATCAGGTTCTCCAGTTCACTTATAGAAAAACATTGCCAGTTTGGAGGTCTGTTTTCTTGCCAGACCAAGCATTTAAATATTTGACTTGGTGCTGAGTGTCCTGCTCTCCTAAGGAACAGCAAACATTTTTATTAATCGTGTCTGGCCAGCATATAAAAAAGGGAAACCAGTCTAGACATGATGGAAAGAAAACTCACTGGAGTGACCTCAGTTCCCCACTATAAGATGGAACACACATCAGCACAAGTGCTTCTATTTCTTTTGTACAAGATCACAGCAATTCACTAAATTCTCTTGTTTGACAGCAAAGGGCCACTATCAAATATCCATTCATCAGATAGAATCACAAGCAAGTGAAAGCATGACAGCTACATTTTGATGGGTCCTTTTGGGACCCCCATCCCTGAAATACAAATGTTTGGGCTGTTTCTTTTGCTCAGTTTCCCAAACACTGGAAAAGCAGGAGGCTAAAGCAGGAGGCTTCACATCACTCAATCTCTTAATGTAAATCAGGAGCTTAAATACTTAGTTACTTACATACTTACTTTTAAACTGAGGCCGCTGCTGTTAAAATGCTTTTAGAAAAACGCAGCGAGCAAGAGAGGTCATTTGCTTCTTCATTCCTCGACACAATGTCAGAGAGTGCTTTGACTCACCTGTCCAGTACTCCACTAGGCACTGACTAGCAGCTGACAGTCAACTGTCTTAGTAAAGAGCAGCATACATTGTCTGGCTGTAAAATCACTGCCATTTGGCTGGAGAACTTTGAACAGGATGTTACAGAGATCAGAGGGGATATTCAGTCACAAGGGAGAGCTCAACAAAGCCACCTTATCTTTTGTAGTGGTTCAAATAAAAGGCACTAGAAGAAAAATGGCTTTTTTGCCCATAAACCAGTATGATAATTACTTTTCTCTCTTTCAAGGGACATTAAGCATGCACTGTTTTCAAGGAGTCCTTTGAGGTCTGTGTTTAAAAGGCACATTATATTGCCTGTAAAACATCTGCAAAGGGGGAAATGACTAATTTTAGAATCCTAGAATCATAGAATTGCTTTGGTTGGAAAAGACCTCTAAGATCATTGAGAGCAGCTATCAGCCTAAGACCGCCAAGGCCATTAAACCATCTTCTGAAGTGCCATGTCCACACATTTCCTGAATGCCTCCAGGAACTGGGACTCCAACCACCTCCCTGGGCAGCCTGTTCCAAAGTCTGACCAGTTTCAGTATCCTAATATCCAGTCTAAATCCCTGGCACAGTTTCATGCCATTTCCTCTCATTCTGTCACCTGACACTAGGGAGAAGAGACCAACCCCCCCACACACTCCAACCTCCTTTCAGGGAGTTGTACAGCACAATGAGGTCTTCCTTCACCCTCCTCTTCTCCAGACTAAACAATTCCTCTCCCCTCAGCTGCTCATCATAACACTTGTTCTCCAGACCCTTCACCAGCCTTATTGCCCAGCTCTGGACACACTCCAGCACCTCAGTGTACTTCTTGTAGTAAGGGGCCCAAAACTGAACACTGTATTTGGGGTGTGGTCTCACCAATGCCAAGTACTGGGACACAATCAATTCCCTACTCCTGCTTGCCACACTATTCCAGATACAAGGTGATCCTTTTGGTGAAGGAAGACATTTCTAAGGCAGAAAAGTGACCTACCTGCCAGAACCAGCTGCCTTGTAACATACAGAGGCTTGTACGGAGCATCTCTAGCACAATACTGCCACGGAAGAAAATTTCCAGGAATATGCAAACAGCAGCTCCAAAGACAGCAAATAGCAACAACTGATGAACATGGACATCCAGCATGGCTCTCCCATGAAGATGGTAGCAAAAGAGGAAACCTGGAATAAATTCAGAGATCAGTTTAAGACATTTTCTTCCCTTTCTTTTAGGAAGCAGTGAACTTTTAGCATTTCTCTTTATGCCAATATCACCTTCTCAGATGAACTGAGAGTAATTTTTCAAGACTGGTGCCCATGTGTTGTGTATTCCTGCCCTTGAGCTCAGAGCAGGAAGTTGCATGGGACACTGTAGCTCTGTTGCCTTTTATTTAAAACATATTAACAAAAAGTCTCATCCAAACGTCTCTGCAGTGTAACAAAAGGGATGCTGTGAGGTATATTCTGCATACAGAAAAGATACATTGAGTGTTTCTTCAGTGGAAGTCCAACAGGTATCTGCACTCACCCTGGCTTTAGCTAACCAGTTGTGTACCATGCCATGGAAGTTGTGTACCATACATTGAAATACATGCCTGAGCTACCGAGCACTTACCTTGTGCTGCTATTTCCATGCCAATTTTGCTGCTTTCTGAGCCAGTTAGCACAGCACAAATGCACCTCTGCAAAGTGTGATCAGCAGGGCCAAGACCAGCTCCTGTTGGCTCATTCTCTAAGGCTGATCTGAGATTGCTACACTAAAATCTGACAGCCCTCTGTAAATTTCACACATACCTCTGCAGGAAGAGATAAACTGACCTTCAATAAACACTGCAACAGAAAGCATCATCCTGTCCATGGCCAATGGCAATGCATTGGTCCCATGAGCCACGATGTCAACCAGTCCTGAAATGCCATAGAAGAGGTACATGGTGGCATGTTGCCAGTTCATCAAGTGATCCCAGTGCTTTTCCTCATAATTGTACAACTTCAGATGAGGTCCATCAGGAACAAATTGCTCAGCCACCATTCCTGCACATGAAACAAGAAGCACAACTATTTGTCCTGGTGCTTAAAGTATAAAACTGCTTTCAAGTCTTTACACCAACAATAGAGGAAACGCTGCATGCCCATGCAGCATAACATCAGTTTGGGGTTTAATCTGGCTGCCTGAGGATTGTTCAGGAATGGGTTGCCCAGAGAAGTTGTGGATGCCTCATCTCTGGAGGCCAGGATGGATGAGGTTTTGAGCAACCTGGTTTAGTGGGAGGTGTCCCTGCCCATTTTATAAAATTATATTGTTTAGGGGGGTTGGAACTAGATGACCTTTAATTTCCCATCCAACTCAAGCCATTTTATGATTATTTATGTTTTGCTCCCTTCTGCCCAGTTCAGCCATTCCAAATATAGTTTTTAATATGTTGTCCAAATTCAAGTGATAATGCACAGAGGCTTCAAAGGTATTAACTTCGTGGAGATCTTCAAGAAAATAGGCAATGGGTGGAAGAGAGATGAAATAAGTTGTTTTCCTGAGGGGAAGACCATAGACAGAGCTCAAGCATGTATTAAACATCACATAATCCAGAGAGGAGAAAGCCGAAGGAAAACGAGCTTCAGCTCCTGCCCTGGTAGGACCGTTTGCATCTTGCAGTTTCCAGCAGTGAAAAATGGAGGCAGCTATTCTAAGCTGCCTCTTTTTTAAAAAACAAGCAAAACCCCCAAACAAACAAACAAACAAAACCCCAATAATTGCTATTGTAGTAGTCCTCTGACTCAATTTTTCAGCTGCCTTTCCTAATGGTTCAAACATGAATCGAACACATGCTAAAGTCCCCAAAAAAAAGATTTACCACTTCAGTCCCCTGCAGTATGCAGGATGGCAGAGTTCAAACTCTTAATACAAAGGGGATTTTTCCTATAAAGCCATAAAAGGAAATCCCTCCACCCTGCAGAGTTATAAAAGGTCCCATGAGGGTGTATACACAGTTAGTACTGGAATTGCTGCTCCACCGCTTCCCTTACCTTGGCCCCTCAGTGTCTTGCTAACTAGCTGCAGTATTCCAGCACGGGGAAAGCTGCTTTTGGGTACTTTGTATGATCAACAAAGTTTGGGAAGAGTTTAAATTACATTATGCTTTTAATATGTTAAAGCTAATTATCTTGTTTATAAAACTTGGGCAGCATCCTGCTGTATAAGTAGCTACGCAGCAGAGCAAATGCAGTGTTTTTCCACCTCCTAACACAGAAACAGCAGGTTTTACTCCTTCTGCTGCTTTTGCTCTTTTTCCTTGCCAGGCTTTCTTGTCCACATTTTTTGACTGGAATTGAAATTACCATACACTAAAATAACAGATTTTTATTTCATGGTGAAAAGAACAAGATGAGTGTTTTAGCTGCCCAGCTAACTCTAGATGCTGACTGGATTTCTAGGAAAGATGTCCCCACTCAAACTTAAAAATGAACCCTACTATTTAGGTTATTTTAATTATAAAAATATATATATTTTATATAATATATATATTATATACATATTAGTTTTTTTAAGGCATATCATAGTGTAAACTGTTCTCAGAACATCACTTCAGGGCTGATGCATCTTAGCTCTCAGAGAAGAAGGAAAAGCAAAGTCAAGATTTTGACACAACCTGTACCTTGATTAGAAAACAGGCAACTCTGAGCATGTGAAGTGTGGATAGGTATGATCTAAGAAACTCTCAAAATACTAAAAATTAAGATTTTTGTTTTTCAGCTTGAGAGCCACATGGGATGAGCGCCCCAGGTGCCGTTATCTACCTTACTTGCTCTACAAAGATAAGTTGCTGACATACAGCCCCTGGAATGCAAGAACTAGGCACTTCCAGTCAGCTGCTTTGCTCACTAAACCACCCACATGGGTTTGTACACAGGCCAGTCCACAACAGAAGGAGAAACAGACACTACCATATTGCAGCAGTCTTGCAGCAGTTAAGATCTGGAGTTAAGTTCGGGTTGTGAGCATTTCCACTTTTGAATGACATTAATAAAGAATTATAGAATCATCTACATTTGCATATTTTATCAATAACTCACTATTGGAAGCATAAAGTAATGGAAAAAATACCAAGCCCAATGCTGCTGATAAACACATGGTGACCAGAACAGGCACAGGGGTTGGGTAGAGACCCAGTGGTCAGTGTTGCCATGGCACTGAACAGAATGGAAGGGACAAGGAGGAGGCCCACCACTCCATTTTTCCAGTTATCACACTACTGACCAGAGGAATCACACCAAAAAACCAAGAAATGCCTTGTGCAACTGATAAGGGAACTGGTTGACCAGCAGCAACCATGACTTGACTGCAGCCCTACTTCCACATGCACTGCACAGTTGCAGATAATAAGAGAAAAATATTTTCCAAATTTTATATCTCATTGAGAGGGGATCAAGAATTGGATGCCAAAAGGCCAGGGATGCCTTTTAAGCAAGAGTTGTGATGCCAGCTACACCAACTGCTTCTCTGTGAGATTGTGTAACTACAATTCTAGTTTGGAGCTACAGAGTGATTCTGCAGCTCACTGTGTTTATCACTGATAATCTAAAGAATCTCTATGTGTTGCATGTAGATAAACCCTACTATTTGTGCACCCAACTGCTTCATAGAATCACAGAATCTGAGAATTTTTCTGGTTGGAAAAGACTCTGAGATGATTGAGTCCAACCATCAATGTAACACTGCCATGGCCATTAAACCGTGTCCCAGAGTGCCATGTCCACACATTTCCCGAATGCTTTCATGGACAGCAACTCCACCACCTCCCTGGGCAGCCTGTTCTGATGCCTGACCACTCTTGCAGGTAAGAAATGTTCCTAATATCCAAATAAACTTCCCCTGGCACAATTTCAGGCCATTTCCTTTTGTTCTATCACCTGATACTAAGGAGAAGAGACTGATCCCCACCTCACTCCAACATTGTTCCAGGGAGTTGTAGAGATCAGTGAGGTTTCCCCTCAGCTTGTCCACACTAAACAATCCAGTTCCCTTAGGTGGTCCTCATAAGACTTGTTCTATAGACACTTTGCCAGCTTTGTTTTCCTTCTCTGGACACGTTCCAGCAACTCGATGTCCTTCTTGTGTTGAGGGGCCCAAAACTGAACAGACTTCATTTGAATGGAGCTGGACCTCCAGCAGGCAGGCTGTTGTGCAACTGGTGCAGGGCCATTAGTACCCACAACTGGCATATCTATTAAGAGATAAGTCCAGCCACCCCTAGCCCTCTAATGTCTGGGGACCAGCTAGAACACAAGGGGATTAATCTTCAACCAAATTTATCCTTCTCCGAATGCAACACTTAGTGGAGGTTACCAACATCCAAGATGGTTGGATCCAAAATAGACATGCAATGACCACACAGTCTGGTGATCCCAGTCTGCACATGACAGCCCCTTGTTATCTCTCTCTCTGAAGAAGTGAACAGCATACGAACACCCAAATGGACCAGATGTGACTTGGTCAGGAGATCCTAAAGATGCTCCAGAAGAGCTCTATGAATAAAAATCATTTTACAGTCATAACTATGCAATTAGTAGCAGCAGTCCTGCTTTAATACATGTATTAAAATGCATGGCCTTTTTATTGTCTGCCCTAAGTCCACCCTACTTACCAATCAGGGCAAATACAGCTTTGATGATCCCCTCAACAAACTCCAGACGCTGAAATCCTGCCCTGGAACCAAGGTAGCAAGCGTTCTTGTTTTTTCGACAGGCATACTTCAGTGGATACTTCACTGACCACCATAAGCCAAAAAGAAGGAAAAAGCTTCCAGGGAGGGCATGCCCTTTGAAATTACCCATGGTTTACTGCTAGGTGATACCTGAAGGTGAAATAAATGCAGATCGATTAGAATCATAGAAGCACAGAATGGAAGGGTTTGGAAGGGGCCTCTGGAGATCCTCTAGTCAAAACCCCCGACCAAAGCAGGGTCACCTAGGGCAGGTCACACAGGAACACATCCAGGTGGGTTTGTAAAGTCTCCAGAAAAGGAGACTCAACAGCCTCTCTGGGTAGCTTGTTCCAGTGTTCCAGCACCCTCACAGCAAAGAAGTTTTTCCTCATGTTGAGATGGAACTTCCTGTGTTCCACTTTATGTCCAATAATAACAATAATAAGATCCCCTCTCTGCCTTATCTTCTCAGCCCCAGGTCCCTCAGTCTTATAAGACAGATGTTCTATGCCCTTTATCACCCTCATAGCCCTCCATTGGACTCTCTCTGTTATTTCCCTGTCCTTCTTGAACTAAGGACCCCATAATACAATACAACATTCCAGATGTGATCTCACCAAGGCAGAGCAGAGGAGCAGGAGAACCTTCCTCAATCTGCTGGACACACTCTTCTTGATGCACCCCAGGATACCGTTGGCCTTCTTGGACACAAGGGCACATTGCTGTCCCATGGATAACTTACCATTCACTGAGACTCCACGGTCCTTCTCCATGGAGCTGATTTCCAGCAGGTGAATCCCTAATCTGTACAGGTGCATGGGGTTATTACTCCCCAGGTGCAGGACTCTACACTTACCTTTGCCCAGCTCTCCAGTCTGTCCAGATCGCAGAATCACAAAACATTAGAGGTTGAAAGGGACCTCTAGAGATCAAGTCCAACCACCCTGCCAAAAGAGGAACTTGCTGAATGGAAGCACAGCCTGCTTGCTGGTGTATTAGCAAATCCTCCCAGTTTCATTTCATCAGCAAATTTGCTGATTGTACACTCTATCCCTTCATCTAGGCCAATATTATGGGAAAGAGAGTAGGAGAATTGTGTATAATTTTTAAGTGTGTGTTGTAATTTTTAAGTGTCTCCTTTCACAGATCAAAAGTGTGTCACTGAATTAAGTACTCAGGCTTGATTTAAAAATAAAGTTGGGTACGTATCTTCCCAAGCTGTTTAAAACACACAGTCAGTCTCCTGAATTTCATAGCTTTGCAGAACAAGATACCCAACAGTTGACTGAAATGGAGCACTGGCAGTTGGCAGGTGTCAAAAAAATAAAGCTACTGTGTCATTCCATTGAAGTTGTACTAGAAAAGGCTGAACATGCATATTCACTACGGGTATCTTTCACATTTAAAAAGGGGTTTATGTATTTTTATTCCACAATCAGAAATCAGGACAATACCTAACTGAAGGAAAATTAACTGTCCAGATCCAATGGTAATTCATTCACTGATAAACTGTATTTTGTATTTCAATCTATTTGTTTCAATTATGATTTACAAAAATCAAGTAATTCTCAATGTTTCATAGAATCAGAGAAGTGTTTTGATTGGAAAAGACCTTTAGGATCATCGAGTCCAGCTGTCCAGTTAAGACCACCCTGACCATTAACCCATGTCCCAAAGTGCTATGTCCACACATTTCTTGAACACCTCCAGGGACAGTGATTCCACTACCTCCCTGGGCAACCTCTTGCAATGCCTATTTGATAGATGAATTATGCACACACAACTAGAAACATACTGTCAAGTACATGAAGTGCACTGAGTAGTAAATTTATTAGTTGGTCAGTGTTGTAGTAATTTAAAAGCAGTGCCACTAATAAAACCTAGCAACACTGGTCAGTGTGCCAGCTTGTGGGAGAGTTAACTTAGCTCCAATAGCTTTCTTATTAGAATGATATTAAACATTAAATTGCAAATTTTTTGTAAGTTATATGAACTGAATTGTTGTGCATCATGATCCAAAAGCACACTGAGTCTTTGCACAGGTAATAATGAGAAAATAACTACTCTTGAAACACTGGAAGTCTGTACTTTCTGTTATTATCAGTGCTGACCTAAAAATCTGATCACTGCACTAGACTGGAGCTATCTGGTTATGAATAGAACATGGAGGCTCTGGTATATTTTTCTTTCCAGTAAATATTTCCTGTGGTCAGCTCTGTATAAGATGTTTGAAACTGTGGCCATAGAGTACTTGCAGATGGTTCACATAATGCCGTCTAGACACGTAGAGTGAGCCCTATCCTATTTCTGGAGGTTAAACTTCACTGGAAGCATTAATTATTTTTTTTTTTTTTAAGGAGAGAAAGTTTTTCCATATGCACAGGTTTTAAAGCTGCCTTAAGACTATTGTCCAGCTGAATGAAGAGAGGTATAGCCACAAAGGAGAACTGAAAAAAACAGGACTGCTCATGCATAGCATGAGGCAGGCTGTAATTTAAACAGGGATGATCTCACAGAGCTGATCTCTCACACTGTAAGGGCTGCAGGAGGGGAGGGGTGAGCTTTAAAAACTTTCCCTGGATAAAATTCCTCTCAGCTAATTTCTAGGGAAGTGTTACTGAAGTAGAAGAAAAGGGAAACTAGATGCTGGTTGCACAAGCTAGCCCATATCTGGATGTGTCCTATTGGTCATCTGCGTATCAAGGCCAGGAAGAGAAGCATGCCAAGATCCCTGACGATGTTTGAAAGATGCATAGATGTGGTGCTGAGGGGCATGGTTAAGCACCTGCCTTGATAGTTTAAAAGTGGTTGGACCTGATGATCTTGAAGGTATTTTCCAACCGAAATGATTCTATGATTTTAAGATGGCTTCCCCAAGCCCAGGGAAGGCTTCCAAGGAAGCAGGTCCAGCCAGCCATGGGGCAGGCGAAAGGGAAATGAGGAACATGTTTGCACATACTTATGAAATGTAAAGGACTCCATGTGAGATTACTGCTGCATGGACAAGAGCTCCTCCACACCACTAGTCTCCTATCAAGAAGACAAGAAGGTGGCCATATATAGGGGGCTATAGGAGGCTTTGCCTCACCCAGTGGCCAGCTGACTGCTCACATCAGAGTAGTAAAAGTCATGAGGAGCAGCAAGCAACGGCAGACCCAGAACATGGCTCTCAGCAAGGGCACTCCAGCCACCTGCACAATGATGACTGCCTCCACCTCTGCCCACAGAATGCTGAATTAAGCTCTAAACCTTCCTGGGGCTGAGCACATGCTCAGCAGTGCCAAACAACCCTGTTTGTGAGCATCTCTGATCCTGGTGCAGAGTGGGCTGGGCTGGGTAGGGCAGGAGGAGGTGGCAGCCAAGGGTCCAAGCATTCTCTACCTGGCCCCCACACCCATGAAGTCCTGCTGAGCTGATGCTGGTATGTTTTATTTGCAGGTGAGGAAAGCACTGCTCACTCTCAAGCAGCCTACAGCACAGTCAGGCTCTTAGTGGTGTGGATGGGGAGCTCAGGCCCACAGGTGAGACCCAGCCCCCAGTCTTGACGAAGAGTTACTTCATTTTGGGATATCTTTATTTCAGAGGGTCTGACCAGCTTGTGTATCACTTCAGTATTCACCCCATGTCCCACTGTTTGCCTCAAAAAAGGGCAGTTCTAACAGGACTTGAAGTTTTAGATGGTCACCTAAATTTTGCTTTAAACTTTGAAATACTTATTTTGCTTTCAACATCTTATTTTTCTGGTTTTTCTAAAACTTGCTGGTCTGAAAGACTTTCTTGCCTTTTACACACTTTGTGGTTTTTTCCTTCTTTGAATGAAAGGAAGAGGGGAGGAGTGAGTAGTGGGAGGAGTGGCCTTTCCTCGCCATATGTCTGATCTCACTGAACACCATTCATTAGAAACACTTTACTCACTGGATGTTTCATATTCATTACATTACACAGGCACTCCAAATGGAAAGACTTACCCTGTACCCCACATTAAAGTGAGGTAGGGGATTAAAAATGTAAATTAAACCTATGAAAAGCCTTTCTAGAAGAGCACAGCTGCAGAGTCAAATGAAGAACAGCATTTGTAGTGCATGGTAAACAAAACTTCAATGGTAATAATCTATAAATTCACACCTAGAATCTAGAGCCCTAATCACACTGCAGGATTTTTCTCTGCTAAATCTAGGTAATCCATCAAGATAGCCTGTTTAAAACTAATTTTTTGCCTTCATAAGGCAAAAAATCAAAACAAAGCAAAACACTATTTTTAGCCTTTCATGAAGTTAAAAAGCAATTTTTTGCCTTTTATAAGGGCCTGTGGTAGTAGAAGAAGGAGCAGTGGATTTAAGCCAGAGCAGCATAGATTTAGATTGGACATTAGGAAGAAGTTGTTTACTATAAGGGTGGTGAGACACTGGAATGGGTTGCCCAGAGATACCATGGATGCCTCATCCCTGGACCAAGCTGGATGAGGTTTTGAGCAACCTGGGCTAGTGGGAGGTGTTGGCACCAGATGATCTTTAAGGTCCTTTCCAACTCAAGCCATTCCATGATCCTATGAAAACAGGGGAAAAGGAAAGACTGATACAGCAGCTGCTGCTGCATATCCAGTATAAACAAAACAGAACCATAAAGGTTTATTTTTTGCTGTAAGCAATATAATCATGTATTTAGAGAGTGTAAACTTCAGTGCCAGTTCATCCAGCCATTGTGGATTACTTGTAGGATTTCTCTAGAAAGAAACACATCAGATCTGCCTGTCAGCTGTTGTGGCAGACCTTTAGAATGCTGAATCTCAACACAGTCAGTTTCAGAAAGGCATTGTATGAAATATACTTTTAATCCTTACTAAACTTGAAAAGATCATGAGAGAGCTTGCCTTACACTGACTAAGCTTCCCAATTCATTAATTTTATCTTGCTAGGCCTGAGAATTGATTTCAGTGAGGCTAGAAGTCAACTGCCACCACCCACAGTTTTGATGTGACTGAGAGGTTTTGCCTACGAGTAAACCAGGTGATGACACATGGTTTGGAGGCTTAGTATGACTCTGAGGACATGGCAAGGGTAAGTGGAGCCTCCCCTGCAAGATCACTGCAGGGTCAGCAGGTAGATATTGGAGGTGTAAGGCAAGGGTGCAACAGGGAGTGGAAGAAGAAGACAGGATGGCGGACTGCTGCCTTTCTGCACTGCACTTTGGCATCCCCAGGTGCAGCTCAGGAGAGAGCAGTTCCTACCAGCTCTTCTGCATGGCTTGGGAGCCAGACAGTTTTGGTATCTCAGGTGCTATTTATTGGATAAAGATGGCATGAGCATGTTATGACAATAATTCAGAGGGCTTATTTTTCACAGAGGCTTGTCCCATAAGCTAGCAAAGAAATTATTGGAGGACTGGTGTTGGAAGATGTGCAAATCCCAGACTTTCTTCTATCCTCAGGGATTTCAAGGACGGGATACCTGACAGGATCATAGCCACATTCTCAGCAGCAAACCTTCCTCAGTGCCCACCACCTTCCCTAGAGCATATCATCTGCCAGAGACATAAGCAGATAAAATCCTGAAGCTGCCCCAAAGCTGGGTGCCACGAGCTTTGGGTTTGACCATATTGGGTCTGTCCACACTCCCTCCACTGCCCCCCAAACCCACCCAGTCATGCCAGATGCTGCACATGTACCTGCAGTTTGTGACCTGCTTGTGACCTCAACCCTGTCCAAATCCTACTCCTAACCCCACGAGGCAAAGCCAACAGTGCTGGTGCCTACAAGAAGCATGCAAGACAGCCAGCATCCCCTGGGTGACAGGGAGCATCCCAGCCTCTCTGACCACTGCTGATCAAATTGCCCCTGTTATTTGCTGTATACACCCCCAGGATCCCTGCAGGCTCACTCAGATTTTTGTGTCTCCATCCTGAAGCCTCACTGCCTAGGACCCATCCACAAGGCCACAGCAGCCAGGGTACCAGTAAAGAAAATTATGGACTATAAGAAAGCAAATTCTGAACTCTTCTCCGGGAGGAACCTCTCTCCCCACTGGTCAGCAGGGCTGCTACCCTGAGGAGTGTGCCCAGGAAGCAGCAGACAAGATGCATGCTCCCTTCCTGATTTGGGCTTTCTATAGCAAATACTTCTGGAAAAAAACATTCTTGGGAGAGTGTGGGGCCTGCCAGAAGGGCAGTGTGCTGTCAGGGTTTAAGGGCCTTAACTGCCCCAATCAGCCTCACCTACAAATCCCACCCCGGCACCTCTACCCAGGGGAACAGGTGGGAAAGGAGGCAAAGAACAAATGCCGTTTCCAAGTAGACGTTCAAGAAAAGGTCTGAATTTTTGTGGGTATTGAAAGCTGCCTATTTAGCTTGAAAATTATCTCGCTTACCCTGGCAGAAGAATGAAAGACAGGTAAGGAATAGTCTTACAAGATTGATTTAAACATCTAACTTTTAACTTTTCAGGAGGTACATTTCATGACATTTACTGGTTTGATTCCTCATCTCTTGAGGCTGCCCAAGTGGGAACTAAGGCAAGTCAGGCAAGTGGTATGGATAAACTGGCTACATTAACTGGTTATTCAGATGGCTTCTTAATAGCTTCTTGAAGAATCAAATTAGTGATTTTTTCTTTTCTTTTTTTCTCTTTTCTTTTTTCTTTTCTTTTCTTTTCTTTTTTCTTTTCTTTTCTTTTCTTTTTTCTTTTCTTTTCTTTTTTCTTTTCTTTTCTTTTCTTTTCTTTTCTTTTCTTTTCTTTTCTTTTCTTTTCTTTTCTTTTCTTTTCTTTTCTTTTCTTTTCTTTTCTTTTCTTTTCTTTTCTTTTCTTTTCTTTTCTTTTCTTTTCTTTTCCTTTTCTTTTCTTTTATCTTTTCTTTTTTCTTTTCTTTTTTCTTTTCTTTTCTTTTCTTTTCTTTTCTTTTCTTTTCTTTTCTTTTCTTTTCTTTTCTTTTCTTTTCTTTTCTTTTCTTTTCTTTTCTTTTCTTTTCTTTTCTTTTCTCTTTTCTTTTTTCTTTTCTTTTCTTTTCTTTTCCTTTTCTTTTCTTTTATCTTTTCTTTTTTCTTTTCTTTTCTTTTCTTTTCTTTTCTTTTCTTTTCTTTTCTTTTCTTTTCTTTTCTTTTCTTTTCTTTTCTTTTCTTTTCCTTTTCTTTTCTTTTATCTTTTCTTTTTTCTTTTCTTTTCTTTTCTTTTCTTTTCTTTTCTTTTCTTTTCTTTTCTTTTCTTTTCTTTTCTTTTCTTTTCTTTTCTTTTCTTTTCTTTTCTTTTCTTTTCTTTTCTTTTCTTTTCTTTTCTCTTTTCTTTTTTCTTTTCTTTTCTTTTCTTTTCCTTTTCTTTTCTTTTATCTTTTCTTTTTTCTTTTCTTTTCTTTTCTTTTCTTTTCTTTTCTTTTCTTTTCTTTTCTTTTTCTTTTCTTTTCTTTTCTTTTCTTTTCTTTTCTTTTCTCTTTTCTTTTTTCTTTTCTTTTCTTTTCTTTTTTCTTTTCTTTTCTTTTCTTTTCTTTTCTTTTCTTTTCTTTTCTTTTCTTTTCTTTTCTTTTCTTTTCTTTTCTTTTCTTTTCTTTTCTTTTCTTTTCTTTTCTTTTATTTTATTTTATTTTATTTTATTTTATTTTCTCTTTTCTTTTCTTTTTTCTTTCCTTTTCTTTTCTTTTTTTCTTTTCTTTCCTTTTCTTTTCTTTTTTCTTTTCTTTCCTTTTCTTTTCTTTTTTCTTTCCTTTCCTTTTCTTTTCTTTCTCCTTTCCTTTCCTTTCCTTTCCTTTCCTTTCCTTTCCTTTCCTTTCCTTTCCTTTCCTTTCCTTTCCTTTCCTTTCCTTTCCTTTCCTTTCCTTTCCTTTCCTTTCCTTTCCTTTCCTTTCCTTTCCTTTCCTTTCCTTTCCTTTCCTTTCCTTTCCTTTCCTTTCTCCCTTTCCTTTCGTCCCTGCCACAGGCCCAAGCAGTATAACCTGTACTGGATGGGGAAACAAGCTGTAGCTGATCCAGAGCGAGCTAGCCCTGCAGCAAGCAGCTTCTCTTCCCTGCTTATTCTTCTGCCACGACACTATGCCTTGCAATTTCCTGTATTTTTCAAGCCCTGGGGGATGTTAAAGAGGACTGTCAACCAGAACTGTGGGGTTTTTTCCAGAAATGACACAAGTTATGAGACTACAAAGTCACTTCTTTCCAATGTATTTGTTTCTGCTACAGAACCATCCAATAGCAAAAGTTAAACCCAAAGACTAAACATTATCATGTTTACTGCAATGGTAAAACTGAAGCATTCTTTTTCTCCCATTGGTTAGATTAGGAGTTTATAATATTTGACACAAAATGTTTATTTATCCATAACAGCCCCAGGAATCCATCATGATGTCAGTAAGAACAATGCACCCAGGTAAAAGAATGAAATGACACCTTCGTAGGCACGTTCTAGTCAGCATGCTTGATCATAAAGTTTTTCCCAAAAATCTGGAATCCAGCAAAGTTGAATGCATCCAAGACAAAGAAAATCATAAACAAATGTACTTGAGTACTAAAGTTTCCTACTTGCAGTTAAAGATGGATTCATAAGGCAAGTGCCTTTTATCCTACAGCCATTAAACTGTAAACATCACAGAGAGCCATGCTGATCTGAAAAACAAATGTCTGCTGTAGTTACTTAGCTCTTTAAATGCAGTATTGAATTCATGTCATGACTAAAAGCCTTTCAGCAATTGCAGCCCCACGTTTACAGATGAGATCACTGTTCTGGTGTTAAGGAAACACTTAGCTGGCACCTATAGCTCCTTCAGAATGGAACTGGAACTAAGCACTGCATGTGAAAGCAGGACTCAAGACTTTTCTTGAAATGCTGAAAAAAGTAACCATCCAACCTTGATATTTTCTGCTTAGGGGTGTGGGAGCTAAAGACCAAGGTAGGGGGGAAAAATCATTAGTAGGTATCTCTGAAACCTGTAAGAGAAGAAATCAACCCCTGATAAAATCTTCAGGCCTACGAGACAGGAATGAAAACCAAAAATCCCAAAGACATTATGACCAGAAGTCTGTGTACTGGTTTTAGAAAGGAGGAACTCCAAATCATAATCTCTCACATCACTGAACTTGGGCCCACAGCCTGAACTACTCTATTTTTTTCAGTGCTTTGGGTCTGTCAGCAACTCTCCCTTCCCAAATACTTGTCCTTCGCAGCCCTTCATGTGCTCCTCATTGTTGTTTTCATCTCTCGTGACCCTCTGTTTTCTGGCTTGCTTTCCCCTTTCTCTGTGCATCTGCTGACTCTGTTTCTCTTCCCATAGCCAAGCAGGCTATCTCCAGGGGTTATCCAGGGACAACAAATATGCCATACTAATCTTGACATCTGAACAGCTGCTAGTCTGTGGATATGAAATTTTTGGTCTTCAGGATTGCCAATTTAGAGCCTTTTATTCAGATCGCCACAAGTTCAAAAACATACATGTAGAAAAAATTAAACCTTTCATTTCATGGGATTAAATTTTTTCCTATGAAAGATTCATAGTTTCTTGGCTGGCCATAAAGCCTGGTATTTCTTGCACTGACTGAAATAAAGGCTAAAATAACCTCAGTATGTGGGTAAACTATTGCAGGTGTGAGAGTATTAACCTCCTCCAGGAACGTGCTTGGCTTCACCCACCACAGCTGCTTCTCGGCTCACAGGAGCCTGGCAGTAGCTGCTGTCTTCTGTGCAGAGCAGCAATTCTCTTCTCCACAGAGGGCCACGGCAGACGCTGCCCTGAAAGCAAGGTGCTACCACACAGAGCTCTGCCCAACCCAGCAGACTCAAGAAAGATTTTATAATCTCTAAAACCATTTTTTTTTTTACTATGAGGGTGGTGAGACACTGGAACAGGTTGCCCAGAGAATTAGGCTGGGCTTTGATACCTAAACCACGAGCCCAGCTCTGAAGAGTAAATGAAATAAAACATGATTTGCTTCTATTAGCATCACTTTGCAATATAGTCAGGCTTTGGTGAAAAGATGTAGTAAGAGAGAAACTAACAGGATCCCTGGAATATGACAAATATTTGTAATTAAACACTAATGATCACAGAAGCACAAAATCCCAGAATGCATAGGGTTGGAAGAGACCCTTGAAGATCATCTTGTCTGACCTCCCTGCAGTGAGCAAGGGACATTCCAGCTAGATCAGGTTGCTCAGGGCCCCATCATGTTTGATCTTGAATGTCTCTAGGATGGGGCCTCAACCGCATCTCTGTGCAACGTGTTCCAGTCACCTGGAGGTAGGACAAATCCTATATTTGACACAGAGCACTTTACAGACTGTTAGAAGTTTCTGCAATCACTATTTATGTTTCCAAATATTCCTTGAAGACAAAAAGACACAATCAAAAAAGGGGTCTTTGCTGAAAATACTCTATATTTGAGTGCTCTAAAATGTTGTTGTCCTCCTACAAGGAAACAAGCGTGAAAGAGAAAAGTGAGGAATTCTGTTCTTGGAGAAGGACAGATCTTCAGGTATGGAAGACAGGGTTTGCTGACCTCAATGTGGTTTATAATTCTTTCATTGCAAGAGTTGCTCCCCTACCATGGCTACCAGTGACTGTGCAGAAAGATATGAAGAGTTGATCCCTTACTGTGGCTACCAGTGACTGTGCAGAAAAGGTATGAAGATTTCACTTTGTTACACACAGTAGGTGACTGAGGCCTTTGAATGAGAAATTGGAACATTACAAAGAAATCCCTATTCTAAAGAATCACCAAACATGAGCAAAATATGGCAACCAGAAGTAGCATGCCATGCTGTGCATACCAGTAAGCTTTCATCTTAAGGATAAACTCAAGTGAACAAAATGGGAAGGGAGTTCACTGCAACAAATGCAAGAGCATTTGTAAGACCCTGTTGGT
Source organism: Indicator indicator (assembly GCF_027791375.1). Lineage (NCBI taxonomy): Eukaryota > Metazoa > Chordata > Aves > Piciformes > Indicatoridae > Indicator > Indicator indicator. The sequence continues at coordinate 86,058,246 of NC_072010.1, forward strand.
GTTCATAGGAAGGACATAAGGCTGAGACACCCGGGGCTGTTTAGTCTGGAAAAGAGAATAGTGGGAGATCTTATTAATGTGTACAAATATGTGAAGAGTGGGTACCAAGAAGGTGGTGCTAGTCTCTTTTCAGTGCTGTCCTGTAATAGGATAAGGGGCAAATAGACACAAACCGGAACACAGGAAGTTCTACCTCAACATGAGGAAAAACTTCTTTGCTGTAAGGTTGACAAAGCACTGGAACAGGCTGCCCTGAGAGGTTATGGAGTCGTCTTCTCTACAGATTTTCATGACCCATCTGGATGCATTCTTGTGTGGCAAGGGGGTTGGACTCAATTATTTCTGGAGTTCCCTTCCAACCTCTACCATTCTGTGATTCTATGACTTAGTTTTCTTACTAAAATATTACAAACCAGCTCAATTAGCCAATGTGATGCTCATAAACAGTTCATACGTGGGCAATGAGCAGGGGACATTTGTAAGAGCTGAACTTCTCCTGACCCTGCTAGGGAGGAGACTGGAAACCAGGACTATGTACGTCCAGAATATTAGCTTCTAGTAGGACACCATGCTGCATTTTACTGTCTCCTCATGCTGAGATCCAGCCACTTGTCTTGAATCTCTGCTTTCCAAAATTATTTGATTAAGTGATTTGACAGCCATCCTGTCTGTTAGGTAGGGTGAGCCCTCAGGGATCTTACACAACAAACAAACTGAATTAAATAAGTATTTATATCTCATAGATTTGGATGCTGTATTTTTGGTCTTGCAACATTGTGTTAAGAAGGAAAATTTAAGAAGAGATATAGGTATATAGATACAGATATAGAGATAGAGGTAGAGATAGATGATACGGATTATATAGATGATATACTGATGATATAGATATAGATATAGATATAGATATAGATATAGATAGATATAGATATAGATATAGATATAGATATAGATATAGATATAGATATAGATATAGATAAAGCTTTCTCATCAGGAATTTCCATAAAGCCATGCAACAGATCAGGGGCATGATTTGCATCTAGAGCTTTGCCTTGGCTGACTTGCCTTTGTACCTGGGAATTTTCTCTGCAAAACTTCTCTGTCAAGGTCAAGATGCTTGATGTACTGCTTGTTACAAGGGTGACCAAATGCACTGCCTCTTCTATTGATTGGGAGAAACAGACTCCCAACAGCAGAAAGTTGTGAGTCAGAAAAAGGAAGCAAAACACTAATGGATAAATGGAAGCATTGGCAAGGCAGGCACATTGATAACAATTTGAAGTATCACAGAATGGTAGGGGTTGGAGATCATTGAGTCCAATCCCCCTGCCAAAGCAGGATCACCTAAGGCAGGCCATGCTGGAACATGTCCAGGTTGGTTTGGAAAGTCTCCAGAGAAGGAGACTCCACAGACTCTCTGGGCAGCCTGTTCCAGGGCTCTGTCACCCTCACTGCAAATGTTTTCCTCTTGTTGAGGTGGAACTCCCTGTGTTCCAGTTTGTGTCTGTTGTCCCTTGTCCTGTCACTGGGCACCACTGAAGAGACTGGCCCCTTCTTCTTGACCACCACCCATAGGTATTTGTAAATATTGATGAGATCCCTTCTCAGGCTTCTTTTCTCCAGGCTAAACAGTGCCACATCTCTTAGGTTATCTTCAAAAGAATCACTGAATGGCTCAGGTTCGAAGGAACCTCAGAAATCATCTACTCCAACTTCCCCTGCCATGGGCAGGGGCACCTCCCAGCTAGACTTGGATGACCAAGGCATCATCCAGTCTGGCCTTAAACACAGTGAGGTTTTCAAATCCAGGTGAGCATGCTGAAACCTCAAATAGCTAGAGGGGAAGGGTCCCACACAGACACTGGGGAGAGCTGAGCTACCTCAGGCCAGTCCCTCCAGGGCAGCAGGATTTGTTTTTATCCTTTATTACAGCACTTTATGATGGCTGTGGGGGGTGGGGGGTTTCTCCTGTGCCCTGTGGAGCCCAGCAGCTGTTGCTGTGGGGCCAAGGGATAGCTTGGCTCGACATAAGACAGATGTTCCTGTTTCTTAACCAGCCGCGCAACCCTCCCTTGTACTTTCTCCAGTAGTTCCCAGTCTCTCTTGAACTGGGGAGCCCAGAACTGGACACAGTGGACACAAAACTGGCTGTCTGAGTTAGCCCAGTCAGAAAAGTCAAAATGCATCAGAGGCATAGTTTCCCTTTACAGAACCACCTCATACTAAATGGGAATCAGCTAGTGCCAGTGCAGCTTCAGCAGCAACTGAAGCGTCTTACACAACACAAGGCTACAGTAGCAGCACTTTCACCTCCTGCTGTACCTCAGACAATAAAAATAATGGAGTGAATTAAAGTAATGCTATGGAGTAGGAGTTTGTAATTCAATCAGACCAGCAGCCACAGGAAGGGTCTCTCCCCTCTTCCAAAACCTCTGGAGCTACAGTTGCTACTCTCTGTGTCTTAGAAATTTCTTGAGTAGAAGGTCATGAGGAGCAAGAGTTCTATCAATTTTGTTCAGAGCGCATTAAATTGTTGTAGCAGGTGCTGGTTTAGGCATAAATGGCTTAGAAGGGACTAAGTCTCCTTTTTAGCTTCTGGAGCAAAAAGCAGTGCTCAAGGTCTGGCTCAAACTGCAGGATACAACAGGAGTGCCATAGCAGAGTGGCACTCTGCTAAAAATAAAGATATTTCAAAAACAATTTTAAAATCCCTGGGCTTTTTGTAGCTAGGAAGAGACAATCAAAATTACAACTGCTGCCAAATGCAAGCGAGCATGAGCATGTATGGTCACATCTAAGCATTGAGTAGGAGCCAGCTGACAAGAGTTTTGACATCGAGAATTCTTGACTCTTCAGACTGGAAACAAGGGGCCTTTTTTTTCTGCTGCACCGGCCATTTGCAGCACTGAGTGAAATGGTATTTCCACAATTTGGTGGGCAAGAAGAGAGCAAACAGAGAGCAGTTTGCCTAGACACAGTCATTATTATTCAAGCCACTCCTCAAGGTTTACTCGACTTTCTTTTCCCAGCAGTTACTCCTACCCACACTCTCCACAGCTAAGAGAAATCTGTTTGGTTTACCCAGCTCCATTTGTAAAGAGAAAAAATAGAGAGAAGCTCACATAAGCAACCCTGAAAAGTGCCAAAAGACACTTGAACAAATTTCAGAAAGGTAACTCCATAGTCAAGGATGAACTTTCATCTTAAATGAGTATGGAAAAAATTCCTTTTACAATTTACAAAGTAATATTGTGACTCATGGTACAACATATGCCAGAATTTAAAGATGTCTAACGAAACAGCTACACAAGGTGATGCAAACAAAAGTTATACTTACTGGATAAATCACAAGTCCTAGGTATGTAAACGCATAATAATAACCAAATATTCAATTTAAAAATAAAGAAGTATAAATCCTTTAAGTACTTCAGTTCCTAAGCTCTCAAATTTCAGAAAGCCACTTATCAGAAAGATAATTAAATATTTGATACCATGTCAAATATTAACTCTTATTAGTAGAGCAGAGTATTTACTGCTGAAAAATTGAAACAAAACAGAACACATGCAAGGGGTGAAAATATTTTGCTGAGGGTTATTCTGCTTTGAAATAGAGAGACTGCGATAATCACAGAATTGCCTAGATTGGAAAAATCCTCTAAGATCATCAAGTCCAATCATTAGCCTGACACTGACAAGTCCTTGACTAAACCATATCCCTAAGCACTACATCTGCACATCTCCGTGGATGAGAACTCCACCACCTCCATGACCAAGCTGTTCCAATGCCTGATAACCCTTTCTGTGAAGAAATTCTTCCTAATATCCAACATAAACTTCCCTTGATGCAACTTCAGGCCATTTTCTCTTGTTCTGTCACTTGTTACTTGGTTGAATATACTGACCCCCACCTTTCTACAGCCTCCTTTCAGGTAGTTGTAGAGAGAGAGGTTTCCCCTGAGCCTCCTCTTCTCCAGACTAAACAACCCCAGCTCTCTCAGCTGCTCCTCATAAGACTTGTTCCTTGTCCCCTTCACCAGCTTTGTTGCTCTTATCTGGACATGAAGCAGCACCTCAATGTTCTTCTAGTAAGAGGCCCAAAACTGAACACAGTACTCAAGATACGGCCTCACCAGTGAAGAGTACAGGGGCAAGATCACATTCCTAGTCCTGCTGGTCACACCATTCTGATGCAACCAGGATGCTATTGGCCTTCTTGGCCATCAGGGCACACTGCTGGCTCATGTTCATCAACATGCCAAGGTCCCTCTCTGCTGAGCAGCTTTCCAGCCACTCCTCCCCAAGTCTGTGGCACTGATAGGGGTTGTAACTTTAGGTTTTATTTCCTATAGTAAGTAGTTATGGCTACGTTTAAATTCTCTTGGTTTTCTCTGGAAATTCAAAACAAAAAGTTTGGAGTTGTTTAGACATATCTCTCCACTTGAGACATCCAAGAAGGATCATAGGATTGTAGAATACTTTGGGCAGAGGGAGGGGGGAAAAAATCATGCAAGAAACTTTAAACTTGAAGGGTTTATTCACATCTCTAACACTTCATCCCCTCTTTGTTTAACGATCCAGAACCCCTGCAGCAAAACGTCTTGCACAAGGGGGAAAAGCCTCCTCGTGCTTGCAGGGTGGTGCTGTGCCTCTAGCAACCTCCACCAAATCTATTACTCAGTTACAGTCCCGGGTTTTACTGCAGGAATCCCCCACTCTGGCCAGAGTTAAGGCAGACATGGAGTAGCTGCTTGCCCGTTCGCCCGGGAATATTTAACACCCCCCGCCCCCGCGCCCTGCTCCCTCCTTCCCCGCACTCGGGGCTGGAGAGGGGCGGGCTGCCCTTACCTGCGCTGACCCCCAGCCTTCTCCTCCTCCTCCCCTTGCCCACTCCGAGGGGTTTCGCTGCCGGCCTGGGCGAGCCCCGTGGCCGCGGGACCCTCCAGCTGCTGCCGCCGGGGAACGATGCGGCGCGGCCGCCCCAGATGTTTGCGGAGCGGCCGCCCCAGATGTTCCTCCCCCGGCGGCCCCGCGGGGGGCGGACGGGCTCCTCCCCGCCTGGAAGGGCAGGACTCGGGGCAGAGCCAAATCAAAGGGGCTGGAGAGGATAAAGCAAGGACCCGACGCTGCCCGGCCCCCGCTCCTACCCCACACTCCAGGAAAAGCAGCCAGGAGCGGGCAGGGCTTGCGGGGTCTCACGGCCGCGGGGAGCGGCTCCCATCAGCCGAGGAAAGGCTGGGAAAAGTAGAAACTTTGTGACACACAAGCTCTCCTTTGAGTTGTATATAACAGAGGCGCCCTTTTTTTTTTTTTTTTTTTTTTCCGACGTGGTGGTTTTCTCCGCGAAAACGAGCACCCGTGGCTGTAAGTCCTGTAATTTTGAAGGAATGTATGGCAGAACTGTGGATCCAAAAGAAGAATATCTAAAAATAAAACTGAAAGGATGAAGCCACAGTTCTGTTTGCAGATGTCAAATGCTGTAGTAAATGGCTTTAGGGACAGCACTGAACCTTTCCCAGTATTATAGAATTATAGAATTGTTTCTGTTGGAAAAGACCTCTAAGACCATTGAGTCCAACCATCAACCTAACACCACCTTGGCCATTCAATCATGTCCTGAAGTGCCATGTCCACACATTTCTTCAACATTTCCAGGAATGGTGACTATACCACTTCCCTGGGCAGCCTGTTCCAATGCCTGAGCACTCTTGCAGGAAAGAATTTTTCCTCATATCCAATCCCCTGGCACAATTTCAGGCCATTTCCTCTCATCCTATCACCTGATATTAGGGAGAAGAAATGAACCCTACCTCGCTCCAACCTCCTTTCAGGGAACTGTAGAGAGCAGTGAGGTCTCCCCTCTGCTTCCTCTTCTCCACACTAAACAATCCCAGTTTCTTCAGCTGCTCCTCATGAGACTTGCTCTCCAGATCCTTCATCAGCTTTGTTGCTCATATCTGGACACACTCCAGTACCGCAACGTCCTTCTTGTAGAGAGAGGCCCAAAACTGAACACAGTATGCTAGGTGACACCTCACCAGGGGCACAGTCACTTCTCTACTCCTGCTGGCCACACTATTCCTGATGAAAGGCATCTTGCACTGCACCACCTCTGTTATGTGAGCCAGCAAAGAACACCAATGAAATCCTCAAATCTTACATATGGAAAAATTGTCCTTTGAGGTCTTTGCCAGTGAACTGTGATAATCAGGTTTTGATGCTCTTTTTAAATTATACCAGAAGCCTTCCTGATCCTTTCCCACCCCTGGCAGCATAAAGCTCTTGTGTTGCCAACCTCCCCTGTGGCTGTTGGAATAACTGAGCCAAAGTGACACTGTCACCACCAGCGAGTCATGGCTTGGACTAAATTCTGAGAGCTCCCCAAGTTCCCTAATTTAAGATTTCTGCCTTTCAGTATCTGCAAGCTTTTTGCTTTGGAAAATTTGTGGATGAAATATACAATTATACAACACATTGGGTTGGAAGGGACCCTTGAAGGTTGTCTTGTCAAACCCCCTTGCAGTGAGCAGGGACATTCCTAACTAGATCGGGTTGCTCAGGGCCCCATCAAATCGGACCTTGAATGCATCCAGGAATGGGGCCTCTACCACCTCCCTGGGGAACCTGTTCCAGTATTTCACTGCCCTCACTGTGCAGAACTTCCTCCTAATGTCCAACATAAACCTACCCTGCTCTAGTTTAAAAAACATTGTCCCCCACCCTACTGCTACATGCCCTTGCAAACAGTCCCCCCATTCAAATTATCAAAATGCTGCCATAAGGTCTCCCTGGGGCTTTCTCTTCTCCAGGCTGAACTGACCCAACTCCCTCAGCCTGTCTTTGTAGGTGAGGTGCTCCAGCCCTCTGATCAACTTTGTGCCCCTCTGTGATGGTTTGAAAGGGAGATCGATTGTGCTTTTTCTGTTGATTGTATATATTTGTGAATGTTGTGAATTTTGTATATTTGTACATATTCATTGCATTTCATTGTAGATTTTAGACTCTGCTTGTAAATACAGCTTTTCATTTGCTTCCAGACTGGGCTAGCCTGGTTATTGTCGGTGGGGGGGGAATTTCAGCTCACACCGACACACCCTCCTCCCTCTAGACCCTCTCCAGCAGATTCACATCCTTACTGTGTTGAGGACTCCAGAGCTGGACACACTACTACAGGTAAGGTCTCAACAAATTAGAGCAGAGTGACAGAATCACCTCTCTTGACCTGCTGGCCATGCTTCTTTTGATGCAACCCAGGGTGCGATTGGCCTTCTGGGCTGCAAGTGCACATTGTTGGCTAATGTCCAGATTCTTGTCCACCAGTAATCCCAAGACCTTTTCTTCACGTCTGCATGCAAAGATTAAAACTTAGGCAGCACAATTCTGTCTGACACTTTTCACCCTTGCTGCCTTCTCAAACAACTCCATCCATTGCAAACTCATGTATAGCAACACTTTCACTATCAGATAAACAGTACTCCAGAAAATACCCTTCAGCATCTGGCAAGCAGATGCTTTTTGCAGGTTTGGTGATGTAATAATTTTCCAGAAAGACTGCCTTTCTGTAAATGGTATTTCAGAAATTCACCCTCTGTGGCAGCTGCTCCCTTTGCCTGGTCCAGGCAACTTCTTTTGCAATTTTTTTATAGATTGCAGAATGAATCCCACATAATGGTGTTAATTCCTACCTAATGGATATCCTTTTGTTGCAAAAGAGTTTCCAGTTAGACTGAGCTAAATCAGTCAATGAAACTGATAATGTAATTACTTCATCTATTTACCACTGGTTTGATGTGTTTGCCTTGGCTGTGGACCAAAAAACACTTCCTAGGATTTCTCACTTCCATCCATGCTTAAGGTGCCTTAAAAGTGGTTCTAAGTAATGATTAGCGTCTCCAGTGTCAAAAACTCCAATTAGCATCCCAGAAACCCTGCAGGGATTCTGTGAGGATCATTGCAGTGTGCATTAAAGTAACCACAGAGGACTCTGTGCATACAATATTCTCTAAAACTCTGAGCGACCTACAGAAACAGCAAAGTATCTTTTGTAATTTTTTACCGAAGGTCAATAAGAGGCCAACACCACTGCTACATCCAGACAGGTTCAGATCTTTCTTCATTTTCATCTTTTTACCTTGTTTCAAAGTTAAGAAATTAGTTCACCATAGCTGTTCTCAAACTTGGGATACATGCCTGACACACACATAGGCAACTGAGCCCTTCTTTACCTGGAAGAATAGACCACCTGCCCATCTCTGAAAGGGCTATGTGTCCAAACTCTGGCTAGTCTAAGGAGACAAGAAATTAAATCATACTTATCGTGCTTACTGCCACAATGTATTGACACAATCACAGAATCACAGAATAAGAGAATATCAGGTTGGAAGGGACCCCGAGGATCGTCTGGTTCAACCTTTAAAGTATTCTGAGAATTAATACTAAAAAAGGCAAATACCTTACAGAAACTTTAAATATGTAAATATTAAGCAAAATAAATGAAAAAGGCTTGGTCAGTTCATGGATTTTTCCTGCCAGTTCAGGATTTTATACAATAAAACTGTAAAGGACAATTAAAATTACTCATAGATCCAGTTGACCGGTTTGTAGCTAGTCATATATTTAATCTGCTCCACTTTTCTTCCTGCGCAACACATCCATCAGCAAAAGAACAATTGTCTTTAGATGCTTAGTCTTCTAGGGAGTGTTAGGTTTGTGATCAGAATGATTCTGGGCAGCCATTCAATACTTGAATGGCCTGGGTTTGATGGGATTAACATTGATTTTGCTCTATGGTAAAGTGGCCACATATTATTTTGCATCCTCCCTGACTCAGTAAGAACAACCTATCAAGTAACTGCAGCTAAAAACTGTGGTTTCTAAAACTGAAAACCAAGATGTTCTAACAGCTCTGGTGCATCATTTCTGTCTGCTCATCTGACACACAAACTTGTTATTTCCATATGCACTTGTGTCCTCCTGATTTTGCCTGGAAAATTCCTTCATAACTGGGAATCCCTCCATTCCTCCTGTAGTCAAATAGCATGCACAAAAATCATTAAGAACCACACTTTAAATACATTTCTATTGGCCTTCAGTCCCTAAGATGCTTGCAAAGAAATCTTTTAGTCGACGTTTCTTTGGTTGTTCACTGCTGATACTGAGCATTGCATGTGAAACAAGGAATAAAAGCTTTTCTTCACAGCTAAGTCTAAATGCTGTGAGATGATTTTGCAAGTAGTGCTTGAATGACTTTTTACAGAAGTTACCTGACTGAAACATCACGAGGCCCAAGCCCCACATATCTATTATATTGCATTTAATATGGTATGTAGCTCTTCATCAGAGTTATCAAAGTTGTCAGGCACTTCCATCAACTGTATCTCCGAACTGCACCATTTGCCCACAGTCACAGAATCAAAGAATGGTAGGGGTTGGAAGGGATCTCTGGAGATTGTTGGGTCCAACTCCCCTGGCAGAATCACCTAGGGCAGGCCACACAGTAGCATGTCCAGGTGGGTTTTGAAAGTCTCTAGAGAAGACTGGAGACTTTCTATGAACACGTCTACACCTTGATTCAAATAACTAACTCATGAGCATGTAACAGACAAATCAGAGTTGGACATGTTTTAGGATTACTGTCACGTCTGCAGTTTGGCCCAGAAGGTGAGTCATAGCACTTGGAGGCAAGTGAGCTAGTTTCAGCATAGTCACTTTGGATAACAGTACCCTTAGCAAGTGGTGGAAGTACCGTAACCTTGCTCTCCAAGTTGTTTCCACAGGGCTTTTGCAGCTGCACTCTGTATATTTGGTCTTTGCTGCTCTTACCCTGGCTGGCTGCATTAGTGCAAAATGGCCTCCTGAGGACTCCAGCAGGGTTATGTACTACAGGTGTGCGAGGTCACAGTCAGGGGATGAAGCTATCCATGGACCTTCTGAGCCTAGACCAGTCCAAAGGGACACATTCATGACACATTTCTGGGTAAAAATTGAAGTGAAACATTGAACATTGTAGCCAACATGGATTTACCAAGGGGAGATCCTGTCTAAGTAATCTGATAGCCTTCTGTGAAATTATGACCAATTGGGTAGATGAGGGAAGAGCAGTGGATGTCACATATCTTGACTTCAGTAAAGCTTTTGATACTCTCTCTCCCATAACATCCTCATAGAAGATCTTAGGAGATGTGGCATAGATGGCTGGTCAGTGAGGTGGATTGCAAATTGGCTCCACAACAAAGTTCAGAGGGTTGTCATCAATGGCACAGAGTCAGCTTGGAGGCCTGTGGCAAGTGATGTTCCCCAGGGATCGATACTGGGTCCAGTTTTGTTTCCCCTATTCTGGGGAGGGATAACAACAGACACCAGTACAGGTTGGGGGCTGCCCTGCTGGAAAGCAGCTCCACAGAGAAAGACCTTGGAGTGCTGGTGGACAGCAAATTCTCCATGGAACAACAATGTGCTCTTGTGGCCAAGAGAGCCAATGGGATCCTGGGATGCATCAAGAAAGGTGTGTCCAGCAGGGCTGGGGAAGTTCTTCTGCCTCTCTACTCTGCCCTGGTGAGACCACCCCTGGAATACTGTGTCCAGTTCTGGGCTCCCCAGTTCAAGAAAGAGAACTGCTGGAGAGAATCCAATGGAAAGCCACGAGGGGACTTGAGCATCTCCCCTATGAAGGGAGACTGAGATCCCTGGGGCTAATTAGTCTTGAGAAGACTGAGAGGGGATCTGATCAGTGTCTATAAATATCTGAGGGGTGGGTGTCAAGTGGAGGGGGGCAGGCTCTTTTCGGTGGTTCACAGTGATAAGACAAGGAACAATGGGTTCAAACTTGAACATAGAAGATTTCACCTCAACATGAGGAGAAACTTCTTTACAGTGAGGGTGACAGAGCACTGGAACAGGCTGCCCAGGGGGGTTGTGGAGTCTCCTTCTCTGGAGACTTTCAAAAGCCATCTGGATGCATTCCTATGCAGACTACCCTAAGTGATCCTGCTCTGGCAGGGGGCTTGGACCTGATGATCTCTTGAGGTCCCTTCCAGCCTCTGACTGTGATACTGTGACTGACCTATTCTCTTGGACACTTTGTAGATATCTTTGTAGCACCACACCTAATTTATGGCTGAGGAAGTGTAGCATAAAAGTGTAGCTGACTCTGATACAATAATTGATTTTCAGACAGGATGCCCAGAAAATTAAGCAAGTGATTCTGGCCTTTATGCAACAATTGAATGCAAAGTGAATGCATGCACTTGGCTGTGACTTGAGGAAAAGCAAACACTGACATTCCAGTTTAAATATAACTTATAAGAAGAAAAATAAATACAAAGTGAATTTCAATACAAAGACCCATCTTATGACAGTCTACATTTGGTGTAAAACTTCTTCCTAACATCCAATCTGAATCTACCCACTGCTAGTTTTGCTCCATTCCCCCTAGTCCTATCACTACCTGACATCCTAAAATGTCCCCCAACTAGATCAGGTTGCTCAGAACCCCATCCAGCCTGAACCTGAATGTCTTCGAGGTTGGGGCCTCCACCACCTCCCTGGGCAACTGGTTTCAGTGGGCAACATAATTCAAGTTGATTAGAGTCCTTTGAACTAACCTAGCAATTTGGCATGATAAATGTAGTGTAATAAAGCCAGAAATGGCAATTGTATTAACAGCAAGAATTTTCTCCCCAGACTTATCCATTTGTGTATAATGATGATTAAGAACAGAGAAATCTGGGAAAAACAGTAAAAAGTGGCTTGCTGTTCCCAAATAACTTTATTCTCATTGTACAGTTCCTGAAATGAACGTGTACCTTGAAAGCTGAGAACTGTGCAGGTGGGGTCATCTTCAGTACAAACATATAAAAAGAGGTGACCCCTATTCCCACACTGCAGTGCAAGAATCTTTGCTTTTTCTCATCATCTATCATAGAATCACAGAATGGTAGGGGCTTGATGGGACCTCCAGAAATCATCAACCCCACTGCCAAAGTAGGATCACCTAGAGCAGGCCAATGAATCATCCAGACAGGTCTTGAAAGTCTCCAGAGAAGGAGACTCCACAACCTCTCTGGGTAGACTGTTGCAGTGCTCCAGCACAGTCACATCAAAGAGGTTTTTCCTCATGTTGAGGTGGCACTTCCTTTGTTCCAGCTTGTGTTCACTGTCCCCTGTCCTGTCACAGGACACCACTGAAGAGAGGCTGGCCCCTTCTTCTTGACACCCACTCTTCAAATATTTGTAAACATTGATCAGATCACCTCTCAGCCTTCTCTTCTCCAGGCTAAACAGCCCCAGGTCTCTCAGCCTTTCATCTTAAGACAGATGTTCCAGTCCCCTAATCATCAGCTGGATGAGAACAAAGATGGCATTTAAGGCTGTAAATGCTACCACCAAATGCTCATGAAGCAAGTTTCATATTAGAAAGGAAGAGATTATTCACACTGAGGAAAAGGACATGTACTAACCCAGCATTCTTAAGTGAAGGATGGTCTCAGTAACAGATTAGTCAAAGTCTACAGCAGCATAATTTCTCAACAGTGTCAGGCAGCAGAGAGCTCATCTGGTATACTCATCCATGGTCAAACGCCAAGCCAAGTCCTAGTTTATCAGTTTTTGCAGAAATTGGGACATGAAAATCAAAGGCCTCTGCCTCAGATTTTTAGATTATCCTGGGAAAACAGGATAATCTGCTGGCTGCAGAAACAGCAACTGCAAGAACTAGAAGCTCTCCCTGCCTCTGTCTGGTTCCATGGTTGTTTCTAGATGAGCTACCTGCATGTCTGTATTTGGCTAATGGTTTCTGGTAGGAGACATCTAGGTTATAGGTTTATAGAACAACCCAGAACTCAGAACAGTAAGTGAAGTTTGCCAGAGTAGTTAGCTGAAATATAAAATATTCTCAATAAATGTCAGAGCCAATGGAATATTCAAAAAGGTGCAGCAAATTGTAGAATTGTAGAATGGTTTGATTTAGAAGGGATATTAAAGATCACCTAGTTTGAATCCCCCTTTCACCAGGCTGCTCAAGGCCCTGTCCAACCTGTCTTTCCAAGCTTGGATCCTTCATAGATTCTCTGGGCAACCTGTTCTAGTACCTCAACACCCTCATGGGGAAGAATTTCTTACTAATGTCTAATGTAAATCTAAGCTTCTTCCAGTTTGAAGCCATCACCTCTTGTCTTGTCACTACCTGCCCTTGTAAAAAGTCCCTGTCCAGCTACCCCCCTGGAAATAGTATTTCCTCACCTTCAATGTATACTAGGATGATAAACACATTTGTAAAACATTCAGAGGCTGTGGGAAATCTACCCCAGAAAACCTCATGAAGAAGCTGGCAGCTCTGACTTCAGCACACGGTCTGGGTTGTGCAGTGATAAATGGAGCCTCTGGTCACAGGAAATGTGGAGATCAGCCTCGTTCCCAGACGCTGTCCTGCGTTTATACTAAATGAGGCTCTAGTCCTGTGGGAAAAATAGTATGCAGTCAAAGGATGAAATCCTGTCACATAATACACATTGCATGGGGGAAGGGAAGAGGGGGGTGCACTCTGAATTAAGCTTCCAAAAGCAGGATTAGGTCAGGATTTCTACAGCCTTTGAGACTTCAATTTTGTAAACCTAAGAGTGTTCTTTCAATTATTTTTTATTTAGTGCAACTTTGTCTTCTTCATTGTTTTGTTAATTTTTGTTCTCTCTGTCTCTCTCTGACTCACTTGCTTTGTTCATCACGTACCTCGGATGAGTCAGGAGGGACAGAGAGCCAGGGGAAGACATCAGGGTGAACAACCCTCTGAACAGAGACATGAGGCAGAAAGAACATGAGGAGAAAATTGGCCAGCTGAGCAGTGATACAAAAAGCACCAGCTGTAGCCCAGCTTAGGGGAGAAGGAGGGGAAAATGCTTTTTCAGGAGAAGGAGGTAAAGCGAGAGCAGGAGCACAACGGTGGGAGGTGAGTATGGAGGGGTGGGGAGATCAGAAAGCTGCTGTCACTGCATAGGCATTACATCCTGTGATGCTTTTCCTCCAGCTTTCCAGCAGCACAGTAAGTACTGGTCACCATAGGACACCAGGGCCAGAAAAGTTATGGTGCAAAGAAAATGTCTCAAAGCGCATGATTATCACAGACACGAAAGAGAAAAGGCACTGATAAGGGAGCCATCCACTCAAGTGTCACCAAGGCTCTATGTCCAGAAGCAATTAGGGAACAGATTGTGCCCCCCTACTCAGCAATAATGAGGCTGCTCCTTAATTACTGGGTTCAGTTTTGAGCCCCTCACTATAAGGACATTGAGGTGCTGGAACCTTTCCAGAGAAGGACAACAAATCTGGTGAAGGGTCTGGAGAACAGCTTTTACGAGGAACAGCTCAAGAAACTGAGATTGTTTAGTGTGGAGAAGAGCAGGCTGAGGGGAGACCACACTGCTCTCTACAGCTCCCTGAAAGGAGGTTGGAGTGAGGTGGGAGCCAGGATTTTCTCCCTAGAGTCAGGTGACAGGATGAGAGGAAATGGCCTGAAATTGTGCCAGGGGCAGTCTAGACTGGATATTAGGGAAAATTTCTTTCCTGCAAGAGTGGTCAGACATTGGAACAGGCTGCCCAGGGAGGTGGTGGCATCATCATTCCTGGAGATGTTCAGGAAACTTGTGGACATAGCACTTTGGGACATGTTTTAATTTTAATGGCTGTTGGTGATTTTAGGTTGACATCTGGACTCAGTGATCCTAGAGGTCTTTTCCAACCAAAACAATGCGGTGATTCTACAATTCTATGAATAATCCCTGGAAACAAATACTTTCTTTTCTCTTGGTGGCTGTCCTCCCTAACCAGGTTCTCACAAGCACAGCTACATTCTCCATCTTAAACCTGGGAGCTAGATCCTTCAGTTTCCTGCCTGGATGTTGCTTAGCAAATCTTTGTCCTCTCAAAGCACCTGAATTTACAGCACCCCCACCCCAGGTCCTTGCCCTCATCACAAAACACTTCTTACAAGCCAGCCTGCTCTCAAAGGCAGGTCTGGGCTATCCCCATCACCTTCCTCACCTGGGACATCCTGATCAGATAGTCTAAATCTGGCCTGAGCTCCTTATCCCTGGGCTTACTGACCCTGCTCCCAAACCACAGCTGTAGCAGTGCTTCAGCACTGACTCACTCTGCTCTTCCTTGCCTTTGCTTTAATCCAGGAGCCTGGCTGGTGCTGCACAGCTCTGGCTCCCAGTCAGTCCTGCCTCTCCACCAGGTTTCCCGCAGCATCCAAATTTTCATCAGTCCATGAGTTAGTATATATTGGCACAGACAGGTTCTAAACACTATCACCCTGTGAGTTTGAACTCACAGGGTGATAGTGCATGTAATGGGATGAGAGGCAGTCAGTAAAGCAGCTTTTTAGGAAAAGGCTGTGGAAGGGAAGCAGACAAGTGATAGGGAGAAGGCTGGTTTTGAGCAAGAAAGTTGATGGAGAGCAAGGAAACCCAGGAACAGCTTGAAAAATAGTTTGTGGCCAGACATGGGGAGTGGTGGACAGAAACCTGCTGCACATCTCAAGAGATGTAGAGATAGAAATATCTGATAGTCCACACATCAGCAGATGTATGATATATATATTAAAAAAAAGAAAAGTTATTTGGTACTTGAGTGAACAGTCACGATAAAAGTCAAATTACTGGTTTAGTAAGCTAGTGGCTGATGTAAAAGGAAAAGAGGGTGATTTCTGATCTTGGGTCTTCTGCTGAAGTTCCCAGACAGAACATTCTCTTTCAACTGAAAAAGAAAGGGGGAAAAATAATTATCTACTATCAGCTTTATTTTGGCATTCCTGTGACTTCATTTTTTTTAAAGAAATTCAGGGGTATTACCTCCTTTTTGTTTCTGGGCAAATTAATTTCTTTGATAGACCATAGGAGCTGACCCTGCTAAAATGTCCATTTGTCCTTCATTTCCCAGCCATGAGTAACGCCCCTGTAATTAGCATGTTTGTATGTATTTGAATAATTAAGTTTGGCACAGATTTATGTCTCCAGATTCCCTCTGAAGCAATAGTGAGAGGCTGAGGACTGTAACTCACCAGACTAAACTCTGCCATGGGTTTCAGTGTATAGTATAGAATCATAGAGTCATTAAGATAATTAAGTCTACGATAATTAAGTACAACCACCAACCCACCACCATGCCCACTAAACCACAACCTGAAGTGCCATGTCTACACATTTGATTGATTTCCTTCATATCAACAAAAGTCAGATATGAACATGACAGGGGAAAATTGACCATAAACTCCTGTGCTCTTGGTTAGTTGTTTTTTGTTTTGTTGTGTTTTGTTTTACAGGATCACGAGATGTTAGAGGTTGGAAGTGACCTCTGAAGATCATTGAGTCCAATCCCCCTGCCAGAGCAGGACCACAGAATCTAGCACAGGTCACACAGGAACACGTCCAGATGGGTCTTGAAAGTCTCCAGAGAAGGAGACTCCACTACCTCTCTAGGGAGCCTTTTTCAGTGCTCTGTGACCCTTACAGTAAAGAATTTCTTCCTCATGTTGAGGTGGAACTTCCTGTGTTGTAGTTTATATCCATTACACCTTGCCCTGTCACTGGGTGCAACTGAGAAGAGCCTGTCCCTTTCCTCTTGACACCCAGCCCTCAGATATGTATAGATATTTATTAAATCCCCTCTCAGTCTTCTCTTCTTCAGACTAAACAGCCCCATGTCTCTCAGCCTCTCCTCATGGGGCACATGCTCCAGGCCCTTGATCGTCCTAGTAGCTCTCCATTGGACTCCTTCGAGTAGATCCTTATCCCTCCTGAACTGGGGAGCCCGAAACTGAACACAGCACTCGAGGCCTCACCTGGACAGAGTAGAGGGGGAGGAGAACCTCCCTCAGTCACTCCTCTTAATGCACCCCAGGATCCCATTGGCCTTCTTGACCACAAGGGCACATTGCTGACCCGTGGAGAATTTGTTATCCACCAGGACTCCCAGGTCCTTTTCCACAGGTCTCATCTCTAGCAGATCACCTCCTAACCTGTACTGGAGTTTATTATTCCTTCCCCGATGCAGGACAGTTTTGTTTTATTTTGTTTTGTTTTGTTTTGTTTTGCTTTGCTTTGCTTTGTTGTTGTCTCCTACTGCCAATGTAACTGTTTTTAACCTCAAGCTCACACTTGCAGTGGAAGTCAGTGCAGGTTCTCACTCCATATCAACAGGCTCCCTCTACTGGAAAACGGCTATAAATGTTCTCCAGCCAGTTAATGACCATGAGTGAAATACCTTGTAATCAACTTATTTTGTAGCAAATGTATAATAAAAATTAAATATTCACAGGATCCATAGAATGTAAAAATATTTTGACCTTTGTTGCATTATGGGTAAGATCCTGATGTCTTTCTGTCTCAGAGTGCAGGACTCTGACTGGAACTATTTGACAAAATCAATGTTAGCCTCTTTTTTCCTGTGCCCCAGTAAGTACTTGAACTCATACAGCTTCAGAAAGTTCAAAAAATTAAGTGGTTTAATTCATTAAAGCAACAGATACAAAAAGTTCAGGATTGCTGGTGATAAAGGCATTAACTGCAAGGGATGGAACTCGAGTTAATAAATCCTGGGCAATATCCAAACCAGCTGGAGACACAAATCTCTGCACCAGGTCTAATATCTGTTAGGAATGCAGCAAAAGTATAGCCATGTCTTGAAGGTGCAATTCTTACCAAAAAGTGCCCCTGTCTTGGGTGGAGGAAAAGGAACACAGCACAACTGTTCTCGCTTCTGTCTTTTCCTCCCAACTGCTGATGCTAACAATGCTGCTGTCCTGGTGCTGCATCTCTCACTGCTGCCCCTCAAGAGACGCACCACTTGTGGGTTTTATACCCAAGCCCAAACAGTCCCTGACTTCTAGGTGACAGTTAGCATGATTTGGGTGGAGAGTTGAGTAATGCAGTCATGTATGTTTAGCATGTCCTCTGTTTGGCTCATTATTATACTGAGGGGTGTCAACTTTAATATTAGAATTGCAGTTAATTAGGCAAAGGTCTTTGCTTGGGCACTCCAGCCTTCAAAATCTATTTTGGAGCTGAGAATTATGCTATTTTAGCCTTGCTTCATCATTTTTAGCCAAAGCAGGGCCATCTTATCTTCACAAGGCTCCCTCCTTCAGCCATTTAGCAGCCCAGCTTCATGGATCTTCATTTAGGTTGTAAATGACCTTTGACTGAAAGTGTACTACATCAGCTTGCTTTCCTGTCCTGGGATAAGCTAGATAGTTGTCCCACATCATCCACCCTGTGACTATGGTCACTCAACACATAATCTCAAATCACATTCATATAATACCAATTTTGGGAGTATCCTTTACACTGTACTTCTCTTCCTTCTTCCCCAGATGTGTTTCCAATTCTGTCCACTCGGATGATATATGCACCTGATGGATCAATATTCAGCTTAGCATTGACTTACTACAAGATAAAAAAATACAAAACATAATAATCAGAATGACAATTATCAATAGAGATTGCAACAGACTTCATATTCAAGTCACTAATAGAAAAACCTACTGAAGCAAACTAAGCTATGCTAGTTCAACCATCCAGCCTCCAGACTTTCCCTTGGTTCTCTGTTGGCCTTGTAGTATGTTTCATATGTTGTAGATGTTTGTTAAGATCTCGGGTTACATTTGGTAGGTGAGCTCAAAAAATATTGTTAGACACCAATATCAGCATACCCCATTCACGTGCAACAGAAATAGATGTAATATCAGTTGGTTTTGTTGTGTCATTTTCCATGTTGCCTGTAGTTCACAGAAGCATGGAATTTCAGGGGCTGGAAGGGACCTCGAGACATCATCTAGTCCAACACCCTTGCCAGAGCAGGATCACCTATACCAGATCACACAGGAACTCATCCAGGCAGGTCTTGAATACCTCCAGAGAGGGAGACTCCACAACCCTCCCTGGGCAGCCTGTTCCAGTGTTCTATCACCCTCACAGTGAAATAATTCTTCATCCTCTTTCCATGGAACTTCCTACTTCTACTCATTGACCCTTGTCCTGTCATTGGGCATCGCCAAGAAGAGCCTGGCTCCAGCCTCTTGGCATTCACCCTTTACGTATTTATGCTGGTTTGAGCTCTGACTGGAGCTTAGGAGCTCAAATGATAACAGATTGAGACTCCTCCCCTCTCCCTTTTTCCTAGCAAGGTAGAGAGGGAGGAAAGAAAAAAAAAAAAAAAGGGGGTAGGGAAGAGAAGAAGTAAATTCACAGCAGAAATAGTCTGGGATCAGTTTGGAAGTAGAAGAGGTAAATTTTTTTTACAAAAAAAAACATATATATGTATATATATATATATATAGCAATAACGGGGAGGGTTCACAAAGGTAAGGAATAAGGGTAAATGGGAAAATATACAAACCCAAGCCTGGATGGCCTTGTATTCCCCTGGATCCAAGTGGATTCAGTTGGAAGAAGTAGGCTCTGTCCACGTGGTCAGTGCAGGAGGCAGTGGCAGCAGCTGATGTTCTTTCAAGCAGACGAGGCAGGAAAAGAGGGCAAGTAGCAAGATGTCTGCCCTTTTGTAGGCTTGCTAGACAGGAAGGGGGAGTAGAATAGACCACCTTTGAGCCAAGGGACCCCGTCTCCTGGTGGGGAAGGAACCAAGTCCCACCTGAATTAAGTTTCTTTTGTTCCCCTGGGGAGCTGGGTTCTTGCAGCCCCATCCAGGATGGGTGTAACCCAGCACAGTATTTATAAACATGAATGAGGTCACCCCTCAGTCTCATCTCCAAACTAGAGCCCCAGGTCCCTCAATCTCTCCTTGTACGGAAGATGTTCCACTCCCTTAATCATTTTTGTGGCTCTGCGCTGTACTCCCTCAAGCAGTTCTCTGTCCTTCTTGAACTGAGAGGCCTAGAACTGGATACTATATTCCAGATGTGTCCTCAGCAGGGCACAATAGACAGGGAGGAGAACTTCTCTTGACCTACTGACCTGGTCTTGCAGCGTGACTACTTACTTGCAGTGTGACTTACTGGACTTACACTACTACTGCTACTATACACACAATTATTATGTAAACATAAAACCCATGTTCTGGATAGAGTCCTGTAATAAAGTAGAGTTTGCTTTGAGCCCTTGATTGGGTGATCTAAATGATGTTCAGTTGCCCACTCCATTGATGGTGATGGGTCTCTGTTGCTGAAGCTTGAATCCTTGTTCTTCCAGGTGTTGGCTGTTCCACTGCAACTAATTCCTGTAGGGTAGAAAACTGGCCATGGTGTGTAGAAACCGTACTTGACAATTAGAAATCAGGGGCAATCCAGCAAGCACTGATGTGATGTGTCTTCCCATTTACATCTAATGCTTCCCAGGGTTTAGCCAGTGTCATGGGTACAATTCCAGTTGAGGGCAGTTTTACCAGTACCGGTTGGCCCACCTGCATCTGTGACAGTGATTGTAGTGATTTGCTCTTTGACCCACCTGTACATGGTTAGCATCTATTATTGGTTCATTTGGATGGAATACCTTGATTTTGGGGCTTCCATAACTTCTCCAGCATTTGCTGGCAATGAAAACCACATGAGCTAAACACGTGTCCCAATTACCTTTAGAGACATTCAAGTGGTTTTTGATAAGGCCATTTGTCCTTTCTGCTATGGCATTTGCCTGTGGATAATATGGGGTATGGAACACCCATTTCATCCCTGCACCTCAAGCCCAGTCTTACATTGAGGTTGCAGCAGTGTGACCCATTGTCACCTTGGATATACTCAGGCATTGGCAAGATGCTGAGCCAATGTTTCAGAGCTTCGATGGTTTGAGCTCCTGTGGCAGTACTGGTGGCTGTGGCCATGATCAAGCCTGAAACCACTTTTACTCCCACCAGTAGATACCTTTTGTCATGTGATAGCTTTAGGAGACCAACATAATCGGTCTGCCATGTACTCCAAAGCATTTTGTCCTGTTTGATATGTTGGGCTGGGACTAGGTTAGGGTGGTTGGCTTTCAGTCTTATCCAGCACTGTGAACAAGCTGAAATAGTTTTTTCACATGGGGCCATGGAAACTGGCCATCCTCAAGACTGCTGCTCATAATAGAGGTCAGATTTGCTTGAGTGTCCTCTCTTAATGTGAAGTCACTCAGCCAGTCTTTCCCAGTCTTTTGTCTCATTGATAACCATGTCAATTTTAGCCAGGTGACCAACCTGCTGATTCCATGTAGCAGCAGGGGTGTCCTTTTTGGACTGTCCTTTCACACATCCCACTTTGACCAGTCTTAACTGGCCTATTTCTAGCAATATCTGTCAGTCTGCAACCCTCTAGACTTCAGCGTGGCCAATCTCCCACTGATTCACTTCCCACTGACAGATCCACTCAGTGGCTACCTTTAAAGGTAGGAATCAGAGCTAATAGCCTTAGCACCATTCTCTGTGGCCAGCATGAGTGCATGATGTTCCCTTGGACACTGCCTTCAGTTTTTTCGGTGACAGTTTTGCCTGCACCAATCTCCAGAGCTACAGCTTTATAATGCCATTGCAATCCTACCCTGTGGGAGTATGCATCCGTGAACCATACTACCTCTGTGTTGGAGTCTGTGGTCACTTCAGGTGCTACTTGGATTGGAGAAGGCTTGTAGGATTGGCTTAAAAGAGCTATGTCTGGGTTTACAGGCTGTTGTAACTTGGACACCTTTTGTAGGCCCTTCTCCAATGGTATAAGCTGTGCAATCCCCTCTAAATAGTCATACCACTTTCTTACAGTGGCTTTCAGGGCTATCCCCTCTGGCGGAGGAGATCCCCTGAGGACTGATTTTAGCAGAGGGAAAGGACCTTGCACCTTGTTAGGAAAAGGAGTCCCTTGTTAGGAAAAGGAGTCCCTTTTCCCATTCAGAATACCTTTTCTCCATGTTTTTAAATGCTGTGGAAGAGAATAAAAGGGCTCTATTCAGGCCTTTGGGTCCCCGTCCTCCCCCCCCCGAGAATATTCCACAATACAAGGTGTGTTTCGAAAAGCCCCATTCAACATTATTTTGTTTTGATAGCCAGCACCCCATCTTATTCAGAGTGCCCAGGGCCTTAGCCACTGCCACTCCTGGAGCAAAGAGAGATGCTGCTACAATTTTTCCTCTTCCCCAAAAATCAATATTGTCTTCATAATTTCCTTCAAAACTGTGAATGTTATGCCTCTGCCTTTTCCTAAGATGGCTCAAAATCATAGAATTGTTTGGTGTCAACATGGTCAAATGACCAACATCCTCCCTTGGTCCATGAGGGTAAGGCTGGCCAGGCCCTATCCCCACAGAAAAGGAAAAGACCTGTGAGCAGATGGCGAGGTTGAGTAAACCCCCTCACTGGTGTGCTTTCTGTTTCATTACACCATGCGCTATGGTTTCTGTATTCCCTCCCTGCCAGAGAAACACCCGGAATATACATAGTTCTTCCCAATGTAAAATTAAACATAACACAATAATCCATTTTTACTGATCCTAACAGACTAATCTCTTAAGGCTCTATTTTGGCTAAGGGAAGGTACTGAGTCCAATTTTTCCAACTCTTGGCCATATATTCTAATGTTAAGTTTGTTTTTTCAAGTCCCTCCCAACCAAAACCACAAAAATTTTTAAGTCCTCCATAAGTTTTGTTAAAATGTGTCAAAAAATGCATGCAAAATGACGTCTTTAAGTTCAATGGTTCAATTTTCTCTGCGATGTCCTTCCATCCATTCACTGGAACACCCACCAGACAGGTACTAAAAGGACTGGCAAGTGTTGATACTGAGAGGCACAGCGTATTTTGTCTTGTGGCATTAGCAAGCATGGCCTACGCATTTTCCTGTGGCTGCTTTGGGATCCATATGGCTGCTGCTGTGGTCAGCATCCCAAAGATGATGAAAGTGCTGGTTGAACCCACCATGCTAGGACCCAGTTGAGACACAAGTGTATCCTCTACCCCAGGTTATTAAAGGATAATTCATTGACCTGAATTCAGATCTTTTATCTCTACTCATGCCTTTTCTTTTATTTGACTATTTCCTCCCCCAAACTGCCTATATATTGGTGGTCCTTCTTCTATCCAGCAATTAAAAAAATTAGAAACATAACATGCTTTAGCAATTCTTTCTTGTGGCGTCATACCTGCACTTCCCCTTTTTTGTTTTTGTAACATGGACTCGAGGGTACCATGTGCTCATTCTATGATTGCCTGACTTGGAGAGTGTGAGATTCCTGTGATGTGCTTTATACCTCACTGTTGAAAAAATAAAAGTGTCTTTTGTGCTACATAACCAGGGCCATTATCAGTTTTAACTAAACAGCAAAAGCAGCCATAAAATGTCAGCACACATCTTTGGCTTTTTCACCTGCATGAACAAATGCAAAAATGCATGTGGAGTATGTGTCAATGGATACATGAATATACCTCGATTTCCCAGATTCAGGGATGTGTGTAACATCTGTTTGCCATAACTCCAAGGCTTTCAAGCCTTGGGGATTGATACCTATTGATGGATTTGGCAGAGTGTGTTGGCAGTCTGAGCATGATTGTATTACTTGTCATGCCTGTTCCTGCATAAGTTGAAATGAATGCTGTAAGGATTTGGCACTCTGGTGATAAAAATCATGTGAAATTTTAGCCTGAGCAAACTTATCAGGCAGCACCACTGTACCGTCTAATGCATCAGCTTTTGCATTCCGTTCGGCAGCAGGTCCTGGAAATGCAGTATGAGATCATATATGCAGCATAAAATATGGGTCTGAATGGTGGTGCAAAAGCCATTTCAATTTATACAATAATGCAAACAAATGAGGATTAGAAGTATCCTTCAGATAGGCTCACTCCAACTGAGAGATGAGACCTGCCACATATGCTGAATCTGTGGCTCAGACCATCGTTCAAATGCCTTAGCTATTTCTGTCAGTTCAACTATCTGTGGTGATCCTTTTGTGACACTAATGTCACTTTTCCATTCTCCTGAGATACCTTTCCATACCACCACAGCTCGTTCAGTTAGCCCTGAACCATCCGTGAAAACGGTGAGTGCCTTCCTAAAGGGAACCAGACTTAAATTAGAAACAGGCAAAAAATACAAAGCTTTAAATGACTGCAATAATTTGTGTCCAGGAAAATGTACACTAATCCATCCTGTAAAGTTTACAAAAGCACACTGAAAAGTTAAAGAGTTTTGAAAAAGAAAATTCAACCGTTTCTTGTCTATGGGTAAACAAACAACATCAAGTTCTGTCCTATCTGACACCATTAATCTTGCCCTACCTTTTTGGACCACTAAAACAATAATTTCTATTGGAGTGATCACTGTTCTTTCAAATTTGTGTGGTAAAAATATCCATTCAAGAGGGAACAAAGGATCTTTCCTCTGTTAGCCGTTGGGCTAATTACCCACAGAGTTGGAATTCAGAGTAAAAAACAAAAAGGCTTATGGGAAAGTCTTTTCTTCTCCTATAGGCTTTCTGTGTGGGCACTTTTAAGATTGTTCTTTGTAAAGATTCTTTTACTTAATTTGTCAACTTTCTAGGAGAATTTAAATCTGAGTCTCCTTCTAAAAGCTTAAATAGGAGATGCAGTTCTTCTGTAGATATTCCTGACAAGGGTCTGACCCAATTAATAGTGCTCAAAATTTTCTGAAGGTTATTTAAAGTATTAATGGTCATTCCCAGGATTAATTGCTGTGGCTTTCAGTAATTATCCATCCCAGATACAACCATGGGGCTCTTTTGTGGATTATTTCTTCTGCTGTTTGTCGACCCGCTGCTTTAGCAGACATGACAACCTGCTGTTCTACCAGTTCCACTTCAGCTTCAGTAGGTCCAGAAAGTAAAATGTCATCCATGCAGTGATAAATCAAAACGCCTCTGTTTTCTTTACGAATCAGAGACAATATAGTTTACATATATTTTTGACAAACCAATGGGCTATTCTTCATGCCCTGAGGCAGCACGGTCTGATGAAACCTGTGGTGTGGCACTACAGCATTGATAGGTGGAACAGAAAGAGCAAAACATAGGTGAAGTGGTATGTAAAAAAGCAGTCTTTGAGACTGCTTTTGAGACCTCATTAACTTTTTGTAGGTCATGAAGTAACCTCCATTTACCACTTTTCTTCTGGATCACTAAAACTGGAGAATTCTAGGGACTGGTGGAGGGTACTATATGTCCTTCTTGCAGCTGCTCATCCACCAGCTGATGTAGACTTAACAATTTTTCTTGGGGAAGGGGCCACTGATCAATCCATATATCTGTTTTCCAGCAAAATGTTGGGACATGCTGCTGAGCAGTAAGTTTCACCAACCGTTCATATGCACTTGTACTCCCCATTGACTTAGAATGTCTCTTCCCCACAGTGTTACAAGACCTTTCAACACAAATTACTTGCTTGTAGCCACCTTTTGTTCTGGGCTGATGATTGTTATTAACTCTTTACTCTGCTTCGGGATAGTTTCTCCTCCTATTCCTGAGAGCATACTATGTGCATTAACTAAAGGCCATGATGTTGGCCAGTGTGATATGGCAATTACAGCATCTGCCCCTGTGTCCAAAATCCCAGTCAGTTATATTTCTTGCCTATCATACATCAAAGTACATGTTAACAGAGGCCTTTGTGATTCTGCCTGCTGTGTCCAAAAAATTTCTGGAGGTCCTGTGGACCCGAAGCTCCCAGTTCCCTGATCCTTAAGTAATTGCAAAGGGGGACACAGATAAAAGTGCACAAGTCGTGCGATTTGGCTGCCAGACAGCACCATACATGGCGGAGTGGAAGTTCAAGCTATGATTTTTATTTCCCCCTGAAAATTTGCATCGATTATTCCCAGCAGTACAAACAGTCCAGTTTGTGTGCTTGACAAACAACCCAGTAACCATGCCACCTTTCCTTCCCCTAATGGCCCATAAACACCTGCAGGGATTAATGACAGAGAGGTGTCTTGCAAGATTACTGCTGCAGAGGTGGCCAGGTCCATCCCTGCGCTGGTTCATGCACACAACTGGCTTGTGCTGTCAGATGCTGTGGGGCTGGGTGAGGGTAACTTCTTGTCTTGGCATGACCCCCTGGCGCTCTCTGCCTGGAGTTTCCCATTGGGGTAAGTGGCTGGCTGGCTTTATCAAATTTTGAATGGCACTGATCCACAAAGTGCTTGTCCTTGTGACATCGAGGGCATATTTTTGGCATTTAGATTTTATTTCCTTGTTTTTAGGACATTGTTTACGTAAGTCTCCAGATTGACCACAAGAAAAGCATTTCTGCGAATGAATTGACATTGCAGCAAAAATTTCAACATTTAAGGATGCCTGGTAACTGTGTGTTCCAATACTCAAGCAGGCCTTTAACATATCCTCCACAGTCAGGTTTTTTAATAGCCTCAATACTTTCTGACAGTCCATATTGGCATTTTCTATGGCTAACTGCTTAAAGGCACAAGCCACATCACTATCTACCTGCTTTTGTAATACATCTGTTAAGCAATCTAAATACCACGTGTAAGCCTCTTGTGGTCCCTGTTTAATACTGACAAAAGTTGTTTCTATTTGCCTGCATCTGGCACAGATTGCAATGCTCAGAGAGCTACGTCTTTAACTTGACACAATCCCTCAGCAGGGAGTGCTGCCTGCTGAGTGGGAAGCATGAATGATCCTTCCCCCATTAAAGCACTCAGATCAATATTATGGAGGGGGTGCCAATCCCCTTGATTCAAATTTCCTCTCTCTTTGCCCAAGCTTTGTAAGCTCATTACTTTGTGCTTAAGACTTTGCTATTAGGCTCATTGCTATTAAGCTCACAAGCAAAGCAAACTAGTGGTCTCTGCAGTACGGAGAAGAAGCCAGCACCCCAGGAAGTCTGGTGAGCCTCAGTTTGCCCGAGGATTCTGCACAGGAAAGTCTGTCGCTGAAGCCACAGAAGCCAACGCTGTATCCCAATTCCCACCGGTCAGAAGGAGAGCCCGCCGTGTCTTAAAGAGGACTGGACCCCTGAGGGTAAGCCTTTAGCCCAGAGGGGGAGAACTAGCCTGAACTCCAGCAGTCCAAGTGTCTGCTACAGCCACAAGCAGCAGACTGACGAGCCACAACAATGTGTGTGCTTAGCTCGGAAAGCAGGAACAGCGCTCAGAAGCACCCTGTGTGAGCCTGCCCTGTTCGCGGGGCAGAAGGGAGCCACTTTGCCACTCTGCAGCCTGGTAATCCCCAGGACAACTCAAAGTCGGGACTTCTGGAGAGAGGGAGTCCAGCAGCCACTCTGTGCAGCCGCACTCTGTCCCAGAAGCCTCTCCTGCCAGCCCTGAAGCCCATCACTACTGGATCAAGCCCTGGAGGATCTGGCCCAGCCTGCCACAGCACAGAATTGTTGCCCTGCCCTGACGGGCCAACTCCACCAAGGCCACTCCCCTGGAAGCCTGCCCTGGCCCTGCCAGGCCCCGATCCTCCGGTAGGGATCAGCCCCAGCCACCGCAGTCTCACCAGGGGACCTCTCCGTGCCACACCCTTTGCTCCCAAGCAGCTGCTGCAGGAGGGACCGTGACCCCAAGGGACCGCCCGAGCCCTCCAAGACAACCTGCCGACTGGCAAAAGTCCAACAGAGGCGGGAGGAGAAGGAAAGCCACTGCCACTGTCCGGAGGGAAGCCCCCCACATGGGCCTGCCAGCAGCTCAGCCCCAGCCTCGGTCCTGGGAGCCCCCCACCCACAGAATGGCACAGCCAGACAGGCAGCAGCCAGCCTGCGTAGCCAGGCAGCCTAACTAGCTACAAACAAAAGACACAGTGTATCTTTCACATGCTTTCCACATGCTAACATTCAGTTTAAAGCCCACGCTTAGTTCAAGCCTCTGCTTGAATTGTCTCTGACACACTGTAACTCTTCTCTGTATAGTTAAAGCAGCTGCCAAGCGTCTTGTCAATTCGCCATCCAGTGGACAAGTGGCAGAATTGCACCCTTCATTCCTTTAATCAAAATTAATTTTGTAAATATTCCAATTGCATACAAATTGCACATACTGTTATAGATGGGCTGACAAGAAAATCTCTTTTAAAATTTTATTGGGAATAAAAGCAAGCAAACAGCATGCTGGGCTGGAGACTCAGCAGCAATTACAATAGCTTCTTCAATCTTACATAGCTACATACTCTACATAAAGAGGCTTATGCTAAATAGAAGGCAGGGATATGATAAAGAGTTCTCAGAATGGGTGGGATTTCCTTACTCATGCGCATTCTGCTTGGTAGGGGTCTTCTCAGGGGTTGATGGATGAAGTCTGCTGAATAACCCCCCCTCGTAAGCATGCACCGTTCCTCAGGTTTCTTATCTGAAGTCAACACATTCCATGCATTCGTGGATAGAGCTGGTACAGCGCTTTATCTCTAGTCTGGCCCCTTCTGTGCTTTTGATTTGTCTGGTTAAAAGTGCACATAGCTCTTTGTTCGAGTTTTTCGAAAACACAGTCTCTTGCAGTTTTCCAAAACAAGCTCCTTGAACTTTACTTCTAGCTCACCCTTTAACACAAATCATTATATTCATCACAATCCCCCATTTTCTCCTTCGGCTACTATTGATTTGTGTTGTAATTTCTAAGTCTTCAAAACTACTACCATCTACTTGTGACTTATTAGTACAAACAATTTTACCTAAAAGTCTTATCATCTTAAAACAATAATTACTAAGATTTATACAGATCAGTATTACAATTATTCCAACAAGCATTACAAACAACTGTTTGAGCCAAGTCATATTCAGAAATCAAGAAGTTAACTTATCTCATATTTCTTTAAATCCCCAGGAAGTATCGTCCCAAGAAACCTGCCTTAGCATAAAACAAATCCAAAGCTAGCCTATTTTGAGTAGATATTTTCGAGCCTGCCTATCATTACTAGTATTGGAAGTGAATTTACTCACACATGGGAACATGTTATATAGTCTTTTTGATTTTTAATGGACTCCTTATACAAAATAGGGTTAGGATTAGGTTCCACCAGTATATGTTAACTCTGCCTCCTTCGCCTACTGGATTGTAGCCAGCAGCCAGGTGTGATATCTTCTCGGCAGCAGTTACATTCTTCAGGAACTCTACAGATTCCTTAACCCACTTTAAGATTTCAGTTGGAGTCTCTTCTCTACTTCCTCAGTTAACTCGTTTATCATTTCCCATTGTGCTTTTGTTATTCCAATACCTCTTTCCTCAAACTCTTTCAAAATAATTTTCCTTATGTCTCCCTTGCTTTTCCCTTTTACTAACCCCTTCAGCTGCTCTTGGTATTCCTTAACTAAAATTTCTCTAGCCTTTATCTCCCACTTATGACAACCCCTTTCAAGAATTTTCCAAGAGGACTTAAATCCTTTTTCTTCACCACAAAATAAGGTCTCTATACTTATTAATCCAGGCTCCCAATTTTCAGGTCTAGATTTACAATCCCCTGAGCATTCAGGACAAAATACTCCCTGATTATAACAGATACAAGACCATTTCTTACAACATCTAAAACATTCACGAGTTACCCATCCCCAGTGATGTCCCGAATTTCTAGGATGTTTTATACATGGAATGAAATGGGGGTGTATAACCTCGGAATCCTCGGTGTTCTCTTGCAATGCAGATTCATTATCACATGCTATTGCATATAATGTAAAGGGTGGGTCTGTCTTGTAAGCTCTGGAGCCCCCAGGCAGAGGTGCTATGTTTATCGGAGTACCTAACTGATTTGTCAGCACTAACCACAGTCCCAGAGGTACTTCAAACCATCTGTATAAGTTGTGTGTAATTCGTGCTGACACCAGTTTTACTCTCTGTAGGATCACTCTAGTCTCTCCAGGCTCAGAGGTTACTGTCCATTCCCGAACTGGTCCTTCTACTCGTGAAACATGTGTCCACCCTTTTTCCACTGTTTGAATGGCGGTATCTGTTATTAATAAGACAAGAAAAGGTCCCTCCCAAAGAAGGAACAATGATTAATCTAACTGTAATTACTCATGATTTATCCTGATATGAGGCGTATAGAGGTCCAAGGCCAGTTGGATAGGCCCATAGGCCATCCACAAACCCAAGAGTTGCTTAAATTAAAGGCCTCACTTACAGATTTTGCCAACAAAATAAACTCATTATCCTCAAAGGGGTTATGTGGATAAAGGGGAGGAGGAGCTGGCTTCACTCTCTCCATGCAAATGATTCCCCAGAAGAGCAAAACCAACAAAAAGTGAGCACTGACACCAAGAAGCACAGTATGATCCACACATTTTTCTGCTTCTGAATTTGCAAAGCTGCTACTGCAGTCAGCATCCAAAGGATGATGAAAGTACCAGTCGAACCCCTCTTGCTGGGACCCAGCATAGTCCAGAATCTGTTGAGACACAAACATATCCTCTACCCCAGGTTATTAATTCACAGAGATCAGACCATTGACCTGTTTGTAGATTCCAAACTTTTACTTTGACACCTGAAGGCGCTGCACTGGTGGTGGTCAAGGAATTGAAATAGTGCATCATTAGGGCTTCCTGAAAATCATCAGAGAGATGCAAGAAATTTTTAAAACATACATAGTTATCTGATGTGATACTCCAGCAATAAAAGGTTCGCTGCCAATGGTGAATGACATCTTTAGCAGTTTCTCCTGTATGAACAGTAGCAATGATGGCTGAGGAAAATGTATCAATAGTTACATGAACAAATTTTAAGCTGCCAAATTCAGCAATATGAGTGACATCTGTTTGCCAGACCTGAAGGGCTCGCAACCCCCTAGGGTTGGTCCCATAATAATGAGGGATGTCCTGGACTAGACAAATAAAACTGGCACTTCAGGGCACGATAACCTTAATTAAAAAAATGATGGGGCTCTTAATATGCAAAACATAACAAGGGGAATGTCACTTTTAGACTTTAGTCCACAACAACTTTAAAATCCCAAGAAGTCTTTCCTGAATAACCATTTGACATTATTGTTTAACTATAACATTCTGGTGAGTCAACATATAAATCCACATGAACATGTTCCCTAATTACCTGACATTAAGGCATTGAGATATTTAGCCCCAAATGGGAGGTTTCCTTGGGGGACACTCATGTGATCAGCTTCAGATCTATCGATTTTCAGATTCATGGGCATTGCTCTTTGTCCCATCCTTTGAGTCTTGTGCTGGGCTCTACCATGCTGGCATCAAAAATAAAATCCTTATCTTAAAACTTTTATAAACACAAAGACCAAAACAACATTCTATAATGTTTCTAAAATAAACTCCTAAGTCCTGCTAATACCAAAAAAGTCCTAAAAACTTAAAGAACTATGTGAAAATTAAACCATTAAGGTAATGTACAGGAGAAGAACAAAAAAAGCAGATGGTATATTATATAAAGTGTGCTTTTCAAAATGAAAACTTATTTACCATATATACAGAGCTTTTTTTTTTTTTTTAATTGCCGGCACACTCAAAAAGAAAGGTTCAAAACAAAAAAAAACTTAACCTACAAACTTATAAAACAACTTACACTTGCTTATTACTTATCAATTACTAAATACTTGTAATTATTATTATCTATAGCTTAACATTCTTACATATTATTTACCATACCTTATCACAAATACCACATTTGTCTTATACTTATTGATGATTATCGTTAGTGTAAAAATGCAATGATTACAAACATCAAAAGAATGAGTGTCCAAAATTTCATACAATCAAAAATAATGCCAAAAACAATACCCATATCAGGTTTACTTTTACAAAATGCTAAAATACCTTTCTTTTCAAACTTAGCACTGTTATCCTAAATGTTGCAGCTTGCAGCTGCCTGCAAGTGTGGGAGAGAGAACAGAGAGTAAAAAAAAAAAGGGGGGGGGGGGGGATGAAGGAGGGGGAAGGTGCGGAATAGAAAAAGTTCTTGTCCCAACCTTTATGAGCTGTTGTCATCAGGCTATCTATCACTGGCTTAAGTCCCTTTCTCCACTTTTGGTATTTTCTAATGGTTGATTTTTCTGCTCCAGTTTACTTCCTCCTTCTGGGGACCTATTAATAGTTTTATCAAGGGCTCATTTGATGTTCTTGTCCTCAAATTATAAAGCCCCTGACACTCCTAGTCTTCCTTAAACATTTTCTCATCTCTTTCCTTTCCTCCATAGTTCCTCTGGATATGTCCCTTCTTATTGCAGTAATAGCAGACGGGGGCTTCTTTCCTCTGAACTCTGTCACCCTGTTTCTGCTCCTGTGTTTCCTGTGGTTTCTGACTTTCCTTTATAGCAGTTACAAACAGCCTGGCTTTAGCCTTTTGTTTCTCCTCATCTCTTCTTACGTATATCTTCTGAGCCTCTTGTAGTAAATCTTCTAGCCCTCTCTCTTGCCAATCTTTGATCTTCTCTAACTTCCTTCTAATATCTCCCCATGATTTCGCTACAAACTGTGTCCTAAGAAGTGTCACTCCAGCTGCAGAATTGGGGTCTATTCCCTAATATATCTGCAAGCTTTTCTTCAATCTTTCTATCCATTCCGTGGGAGATTCATCCTTCCTCTGTTGCTCACTAAAAGCTTTATCAATATTTTTTCCCTTGGGTACAGCTTCCTTAATTCCTTGTATTAATATAGTCCTCAGGTCAGTCATATTCTCTCTCCCTTGAGGCTGTTGATGGTCCCACCCAGGATCTTGATTAGGCCACTTCTGGTCTCCTGGTGGCCCCCCCGGATTTTGTCTCTCCCGTATCCTCATTCCAGCTTGTCTTTGTGGTGAACAGAATACTCAAAATTGCTTGCACATCTCTCCAGGTATATGTATTGGGACCCAAAAATTGATCCACTCTCTCAGCTACCCCTAAGGGGTCATCCAACAAGGCATCCACCTCTTTCTTGAAATTGTGCACATCTGTTGTATTAAGAGGTACAGTCACAAATCCTATTCCTCCCTGGGCCACCCCCATAGGCACTTCCCTTAGTGGATGTAATCCTACACTGCTTTCCCCTTGTTCATCCCTAACCCTGCTTCTACTTCTTGTTCAAGTGGGTGAGTGAGGAGGGGTCAGCTGAGGAGCTGTCGGATTTGGGAGACCTCAACCTCGACCCCTGCCCCAGTAATAAGGTGGTGGTGGTAGGTTATCCAAGGGTTCCCATTTTTCCTTTTCCCTGTGTTTGTCCTCTTCCTTGTCTTTATCCCTATTCTCAGTTTTTAATGCTAATATTGGAACTGGGGAAGGACGTGAGGCCCTACCCCAAATAGCAGCATATTCACTCTCTTCCTGATTAAAAGGCTTTTTAGAGTTCACATGAAAGTTCAGGGCTTGGCAAACCCAGTCCTCAAAAGATCAAAAAACAGGCCAATATACACATAATCTTAATGGTTCTTTTGGCCATACCTTCATACAGTGGTGGATCATTTTTTCCTTTGATTTCCCTTTTAACAGCCCACAATCTTCCCAATATTGTATCATCAGCCCCAGCAGGCTCTCTGGAGGGATAAAGGGTAAAAGCTTTCCTCCTTCCTGTTCTAAAGATTTGCTCTTCTTTTTACCCATTTTCTTAACTTTTAATTTGTCTTCTGGATACCACAAATATTCATGCAAGTGGAAGAATCCCAATAATTCTCACATTCCCACCCGCAAATGCTATCTCATGGCTACCACAAATATTCATGCAAGTGGAAGAATCTCAATAACCCCCACCCGTGAATGCTACGGCTTTCGCTTTGGTTCTTCACCAACTGGATACTGAGGGTTGCAGTCCCAGTGAGCGGCTTAGGCACTGCAGCAGCAATGGCTGGACTTGCGGGATTTCGGAGCAAGCAGGATTTCCCGCAAGCAGGACTTGCGGGATTTCGGAGCCGTGACTAAAAGATTCCGAAGCTGTGGTCACTTTGGAACTCAAACACACAGGTAGCCGAACTCAAACACAGCCAGCCGAATCCTCCCCACCCGGACGGAATACAATTTTACTCACCATCGTCCAGATCTTCGTGCACAAAGTCTTACAGGGGTAATGTATTGCCAATTGAACAAAAGGAATTCCTTTGCTTTGCTTTGCTTTGCTTGCTCTTATTCAGGTTCAGAAAGTGCTGACTTCCTGTCTCCTGACCACACTGAAGCCACTGGAAGCTCGATCGGGGATGCCCCTTCATATGGGGTCAAAAGACGGAGAAGATCAATGCCTTCCTGGCCAATGCACCAATTGTTATAAATAGGCTAACAGAAAATCTCTTTTAAAATTTTATTAGAAATAAAAGCAAGCAAACAGCACACTGGGCTGGGGGGACAGATCACAGGAACTACAATAACTTTTTTTTCTTCTTATATAGCTATCTCATTTACATAAACAGGCTTATGTTAAATAGAAGGCAGGGATATGATAATGAGTTCTTAGAATGTTCTCGGAATGGGCGGGATTTCCTTGCACATTCTGCTTGGTGCGAGTCTTGTTTTTTTCTCACAGAGCCCACTGAACAGCCCCACACAGTTCCTCAGGTTTTTTATCTGAAGTTGTGCATGGATGGGGTTGGTAGAGCATCTTATCTCTGGTCTGAAGCCCTCAGAGCTTTTTGATTAGTCTGGTTTGAAAGCACAGCTCTTTGTTTAAGTT
The DNA here is from genome assembly GCF_027791375.1 of Indicator indicator. Lineage (NCBI taxonomy): Eukaryota > Metazoa > Chordata > Aves > Piciformes > Indicatoridae > Indicator > Indicator indicator. The sequence goes on from NC_072010.1 coordinate 86,092,752, forward strand.
TCTCAAACACACAGTCTCCTGCAGTCCCCCACCCTTTCTCAAAATAAGCTCTCCATCCCTCTGCCTCTGGTGAGCTGCCCCTCTGTTTGTCACTGTCCAGCAGAAGACTATTAACCCATTCCCCCTTCAAATCTAGTTTAAAGCCCTATGTGTCGGTGTGAGCTGAAATTCCCCCCCCACCAACAAGTAACCAGGCTAGCCCAGTCTGGAAGCAAATGAAGGCTGTATTTACAAGCAGAGTCTAAAATCTACAATGAAATGCAATGAATATGTACAAATATACAAAATTCACAACATTTACAAATATATACAATCAACAGAAAAGCACAACAAATCTCCCTTTGCTTCCACCCAAGGGGACCCTCCCAAAGGGGCCTCTCTCTCTCACAGGAGCTTCCCCCCAGACCCCCCTGGACAAAGAAGCAGAGTTAGTTAAGCAGAAAGTTGTTAACTTAGCTGCCAAGGTCAGTACGTGTTATCTTCAGCCAGAAGAGAAGAAGAAACAGCAGCCAGACAGCCCAGAAACTGCCCCCACTGCAGAATGCAGAATGTGCAGAGTGCCCCACTTTGTTTTGGGTAATAGTTCTTAAACATTTCTATCTATCCAATGGAAGTGTTTAGAACAATCAGTATTTTGCTTTCTTACACCCAATAGTGACTTATTTATACTCTTTCACTTTCTCTGTTCTGAACTTTGCAAGGAAAAATTAAAAAGACAGTTTCAAACCATCACAGCCTATCAATGAGCCCTGCCAATTCCTGCCCCAGGATCCTTTTCCCCCTCTGGGACAAGTGCATCCCATGAGTTTGCAGTTCTGGTGCCTTGTAAACCGAGCTGTGATCGTAGAACCCAAAGCCCTGTTGATGACACCAGCCCCAGAACCGTGAATTGACCTCTTGGCTCTTCCTATATATTCCCTTGTCCATCGTTGACGTTAGAGGGATAGAAGAGAACACAACTTGAGCTCCTGATCCCTTTAGCAGTTGCCCTAAGGTTCTGAAGTGTCTTTTAATTGATTGTGAGCCTCTAATTGTTACATCGTCACTACCCACCGGAAAGACCAGAAGTGGGTAGTAGTCTGAAGGACTCACAAGGTTGGGAACTTTACCTACAAAGTTCCTTACCTGAGCACCAGGGAGGCAGCAGACCTCTCTATGAAATGGGTTTGGTCTGCATATTGGGCCCTCTGCTCCCTTCAGTAGGGAGTCTCCTATAACGATGACCCTACGAGGTTTCTTTACCTCGTAGTAAGTATTTTTGTTATTAGTTTTGACGGCTGGACTGTGGCAACCTGTCATTGGTGCAGCTTCTGACCTTCTTGAGTCCTCATCCTTACCTACAACCTGTTCCTCCTGCAGAGCCTCATACCTATTCTGTAAGTGCACTGTAGGCAATGTGCTGTTTAAAGTAGCAAGCTTGCTCCATTTCAATTTCTTCCATCTGGCAGAGACCTGTTCCCATTGGCCCTGCTCATGTGGATTACCGCATGGAGGCTGAGAGGCTTGCTGATGGGATGGTATCAAACTCCCTGCTCCACTAAGAGTTACCCCCTGTTCTGATTTTGTAGAGGTTAGATTATGGAAATAGTCAATTTCCCTTTCACAGTCTCTTATAGTTCTTAGCCTTTCCACCTCTTCTTTTAGTTTGGCCACCATAGAATCATAGAATCATAGAATCAAGAAGGCTGGAAGAGACCTCAAAGATCATCGAGTCCAACCTGTCACCCTAAACCTCATGACTATCTAAACCATGGCACCAAGTGCCACATCCAATCCCCTCTTGAACACCTCCAGGGATGGTGATTCCACCACCTCCCTGGGCAGCCCATTCCAATGGCCAACCACTCTCTCTGTGAAGAACTTTCTCCTCACCTCCAGCCTAAACCTCCCCTGGCGCAGCTTGAGACTGTGTCCTCTTGTTCTGGTGCTGGTTGCCTGGGAGAAGAGACCAAACCCCTCCTGGCTACAGCCTCCCTTCAGGTAGTTGTAGAGAGCCATGAGGTCTCCCCTGAGCCTCCTCTTCTCCAGGCTAAACAGTCCCAGCTCCCTCAGCCTCTCCTCTTAGAGCTTGTGCTCAAGGCCTCTCCCCAGCCTCGTTGCCCTTCTCTGGACATGCTCCAGCAATTCAACATCTTTCCTAAACTGAGGGGCCCAGAACTGGACACAGTACTCAAGGTGTGGCCTAACCAGTGCTGTGTACAGGGGTACAATGACCTCCCTGCTCCTGCTGGCCACACTGTGCCTGATGCAGGCCAGGATGCCATTGGCTTTCTTGGCCACCTGGGCACACTGCTGGCTCATGTTCAGGCGCCTGTCAACCAGTACCCCCAGGTCCCTTTCTATCTGGCTGCTCTCCAGCCACTCTGACCCCAGCCTGTAGCTCTGCATGGGGTTGTTGTGGCCAAAGTGCAGCACCTGGCACTTGGACTTGTTGAATTCCATCATGTTGGACTCTGCCCATCTGTCCAGCCTGTCAAGGTCCCTCTGCAGAGCCCTTCTACCTTCTAACAGATCAACACCTGCTCCCCGCTTGGTGTCATCTGCAAATTTACTGATGATGGACTCAATCCCCTCATCCAGATCATCAATAAAGATATTGAACAGGATGGGGCCCAGCACTGATCCCTGGGGGACACCACTAGTGACAGGCTGCCAGCTGGATGTGGCACCATTCAACACCACTCTCTGGGCTCGGCCCTCCAGCCAGTTCCTAACCCAGCGCAGAGTGCTGCTGTCCAAGCCACAGGCTGCCAGCTTGGCCAGGAGTTTGCTGTGGGGGACAGTGTCAAAGGCCTTGCTGAAGTCCAGGTAGACTACATCCACAGCCTTTCCCACGTCCACCAGGCTGGTTACCTGATCATAGAAGGAGATCAGGTTGGTGAGGCAGGACCTGCCCTTCCTAAATCCATGTTGGCTGGGCCTGATTCCTTGGCCATCCTTCAGGTGCGCAGGACAATTGTCCCAGGACAATCTGCTCCATGATTTTCCCTGCCACTGAGGTCAGGCTGACAGGCCTGTAGTTCCCAGGTTCTTCTGTTCGTCCCTTCTTGTGGTGTCACATTGGCCAGTTTCCAGTCTTCTGGGACCTCTCCAGTGAGCCAGGACTGGTGGAAAATGATGGAGAGAGGCTTGGCCAGCTCATCTGCCAGCTCTTTCAGCACCCTAGGATGAATCCCAACAGGTCCCATGGACTTGTGAATATCCAAGTGACTCAACAAGTCTCAAACTAATTCCACATGGATTTCAGGAGTACAACACTGCTCCTTGACCCCATCGACCAGTTCAGGAGGCCAGTTATCCTGAAGTCCTCCTGCCTTACTGTTGAAAATGGAAGCAAAGAAGGTATTTAGAATCTCAGCCTTCTCCTCATCCTTAGTTACAATGTTACCCTCCACATCCAATAAAGAGTGGAGGCTCCTTTTGCCCCTCTTTTTAGCATTAATATATTTATAAAAATGCTTTTTGTTGTCTTTCACAGAAGCAGCCAGTTTAATTTCTAACTGTGCTTTTGCCTCTCTAATTTTTCTTCTACATGATCTAACAACATCCTTAAACATATCACTAGTTGCCTCCCCCCCTTTCCAAAGGTGATAAATCCTCTTTTTTTCCCTTAAATCCTTCAGGAGCTGCTTGCTCATCCAGGCCGGTCGTCTTCCCCACCGGCTCGTCTTACGGCATGTGGGAACTGCCAGTTCCTGTGCCTTTAGGAGCTCCTGTTTGAAGTAGGTCCAACCATCCTGGACCCCTTTGTTCTTAAGGGATGTTACCCAGGGAACTTTCCAAATAAGTTGCCTGAACAACCTGAAGTTTGCCCTCCCAAAGTCCAAAGTGAGGGTTCTGTTACTGCTCCTCCCTATTTCCCTGCATATTGAAAACTCCACTATCTCATGGTCGCTGCACCCTAGACAGCCTCCAACCATCACATCTCCCACCAGCCCTTCTCTATTTGAGAACAGCAGATCAAGCAGAGCCTTACCCCTGGTAGGTTCACCTAAGAGCTGCATCAGGAAGTTGTCATCCATGCACTCTAGGAACCTTCTGGACTGTCTCCTCTCTGCTGAATTAAGTTCCCAGCAGATGTCTGGTAGGTTAAAGTCCCCCACAAGGACAAGGTCTGATGATCTTGAGACAGCTTCTAGCTGCTTATAGAATATCTCATCGGCCTCCTCGTCCTGGTTGGGTGGTCTATAACAGACTCCAACCAGGATGTCAGTTTTGTGTGGCCTCCCTCTGATTTTAACCCACAAGCATTCAACCCTTTCATCTGCAACCTCAAGTTCTGAGGCATCAAAGGATTCCCTAATATACAGGGCCACCCCTCCTCCTCTTCTCCCTTGCCTGTCTCTCCTAAAGAGCTTATAACCCCCCAGTGCAGCACTCCAATTGTGAGAATCGTCCCACCATGTTTCTGTGATGGCAACTACATCATAGTTCTCCTGGTGAACCAAGAGTTCCAGTTCCTCTTGTTTGTTGCCCATACTGCGTGCATTGGTGTACATGCACTTCAGCTGGGCTGCTGATTTCACCAGTTTGTGTGGTCCTCCCTCCTCTCCAGGGAGACTGGTTTCCTCACCCACCCCCTTCAGACCTAGTTTAAAGCCCTCCCAATGAGTCCTGCCAACCCCAGTGCCAGCACCCTCTTACCCTTTCTAGATAAATTCAACCCATCTTGGTCCAGCAGGTCAGGTGCAGTAAGAGTTGCCCCGTGATCAAAGAAGCCAAAATTCCTCTGCTGGCACCATCTCCTAAGCCAACTGTTGATTGTGTGGGTTTTCCTGTTCCTCTCAGTGTACACCACTGCTGCTGAGGGAACTGAGCAGAACACCACTTGAGCTCCTGCCCCGTCAATCGATTTCCCAAGGGCCTTAAATTTTTAGTTTGCCCACCATAGAATCATAGAATCATAGAATCAAGAATGTTGGAAGAGACCTCAAAGATCATCGAGTCCAACCTGTCACCCTAAGCCTCATGACTATCTAAACCATGGCACCAAGTGCCACATCCAATCCCCTCTTGAACACCTCCAGGGATGGTGACTCCACCACCTCCCTGGGCAGCCCATTCCAATGGCCAACCACTCTCTCTGTGAAGAACTTTCTCCTCACCTCAAGCCTAAACCTCCCCTGGCGCAGCTTGAGACTGTGTCCTCTTGTTCTGGTGCTGGTTACCTGGGAGAAGAGACCAAACCCCTCCTGGCTACAGCCTCCCTTCAGGTAGTTGTAGAGAGCCATGAGGTCTCCCCTGAGCCTCCTCTTCTCCAGGCTAAACAGTCCCAGCTCCCTCAGCCTCTCCTCTTAGAGCTTGTGCTCAAGGCCTCTCCCCAGCCTCGTTGCCCTTCTCTGGACATGCTCCACAATTCAACATCTTTCCTAAACTGAGGGGCCCAGAACTGGACACAGTACTCAAGGTGCGGCCTAACCAGTGCTGTGTACAGGGGTACAATGACCTCCCTGCTCCTGCTGGCCACACTGTGCCTGATGCAGGCCTTTTTAATCATCCTGGTGCTGCTCTTTTTAATTTCTTCACTTCCAGCCTGCATTACCAGCAATGGGTAATAGTCAGAGGGCTGGATTAGATTAGGTAACCTTTGGGTGATGTCCCTCACCCGGGCCCCAGGTAGGCAGCACACCTCCCTATGGGATGGGTCGGGACAACATATGGGTCCCTCTGCTCCCCTCAAGAGAGAGTCTGCAATAACTATAACCTTTTTCTTTTTCTTTGTAGCACTGGTCCTTAAGGTTTGGGGGGGCTGCTTCGTCTTTGGCATCTCCTTGATCGGTTCCTCTACAATCCTCTCCTTCACATTGCCCTCAGCCTGCAGAGTCTCATACTTATTGCTCAAGGGCAATGGGAGAGGGGAAGAAGGTTGGGGTGCATTCCCTTTGCTTCCCCTGACAGGGACCTGTATCCATCCTCTGCTGCTCCCCTCAACTGGAGAGGGCTGCAAAGCCTGTTCCCACATATCCAACTCTCTTCCACATTCTCGTATGGTCCTGAGCCTTGCTACTTCCGCTTTCAGCTCAGCCACTTCATCTTTCAGCTCAGCTACCAAATTTATGAGAAAATTCACCTGGTCACAGCTGACACAGGTGTCTCCTTCACCCTCCACACCAAGTGCCAGGCTCGAACACTCACTGCAGCCAGAAGCCTGAACACCAGCATGCTTGCAGAGAGACTCAGTCTGGGAACCTACTGCTTGTTTTACACCCTTTGTCCGAGTTGCTACCATGGTAGGTACCTTCGGGCAAGAGATCTTAAGTTCGGAGATTTTATTGAGAGGTTTTTTGTTTTGGTTTTTTTTTCCTGTACCCTGTCAGCTGCCCTGGCACATGCAAGCAAGCAAGAAGCCTATAGCTCACCAGCCAAAATGGCGTCGTGCGTTCAGCCCCGCCGGGTTTTAAAAATTCCCGCGGCTGACGTCACAATCCCGAGAAGGTACGTGAGAGGACGACCGCTGGTTGTCGCTCTCTGCCAGGGTCCTTCTGACCCACAAACCCCGAAAAGAAACAAAAAGAGAGAGAACCCAAAGCAGGCACAGTGGAGCCGGTGTCGATCCCGATCAGCTCACCAGACAAAATGGTACAATACCTGTACTGACAAAGTCATAAGATCAGCCTGACAGTTTCCTTCTGTAATAAACCCAGGTAAAGAAGTATGAGACCTCACATGCATGACAAAATAAGGGTGTGTTCTAGAATCCAAACAGAACACCAATTCCTGTAACAGGGTAAATAATTGTGAATTATGGACTTCCTTCAATGCTGCAGCCTCAGCTTTTTGGACGATGTCTGCCACATAAGCTGAATCAGTGACAAGATTAAAAGGCTCTGACCATTTCTGAAAAACTCGTACTACTGCAGCCAACTCTACCACCTGGGGTGAGCCAGAGACCGTGGCAACATCAGATTCCCATTGTTTAGATTGGGCATTCCACCATACAATTACGGACTTATGAGTTTTACCCGACCCGTCTGTAAAAACAGTGATGGCACGTAGTGGTTGGATACTTCTTCTAGGTAGGGGAAACAGAGAAAAGTCAAGATTAAACAATTTATGAGAAGGTGGATGCATAGAAAGTCAGCCCGTGTAAGCTGCTAAGGTGTTACGAAGTGTAAATTCTCGCTGAGAATAAACGGCAGAGATATTTATAAAGGTTTAGTAAATATTTACTAACACTATATTACAAGTTATATACAATTTGTATTTACAGGTTCTAGTATTCAGTCAGAACGAATCAACTCTGCAGAATGTGTATATACAGGCACTTTGAATAGTTTGAGGAAGTCTATATGTTTAGAAAGTGAAACTAAATTGGAGTGAGGTAGAGAGAGAGAGCGGGGGGAGGTGAGTGGGCTAAATCATCTGCTTGCTGATTCCAAGCAGCAGCAGGGGTTTGCTCTCTGGAATGTCCCTTTACCCAGCCCACTTTAATAGGCCTGGATCGGCTTATTTCCAGTAGCCTTTGCCAGTCAGTTGCCCTCCAAACTTCGGTGTTACCAACTATCCACTGATTTGTTTCCCACTGACAAATCCATTCAGTGGCACCTTTAAATGTAGCATACGAATCAGTGTGTATGGTCTCTGCACCGTTTTCTGCAGCCAGCATAAGAGCACGCAGTTCTCCAACTTGAGCGCTGCTCTCACCCTCTTCAGTGACAGTTTTGTCTGTGCCAATCTCCAGAGCTGCGGCCTTATAGTGCCACTGCAATCCTACCCTCTGGGAGGACACATCTGTTAACCACACTCCTTCTGTATTGGAGCCAGTAGTTAATTCAGGGGCTACCTGAATTGGAGAAGGCTTGTAGGGTTGGCATAGCAGAACAATTATTTGGATTGATGGGCTGCTGCAGTTTAGATACCTTTGTGGGTCCTTCTCTTAGAGGCATAAGCTGTGCAATCCCTTCCAGATAAGCATACCATTTTCTCACAGTAGCTTTCTGGACAATTCCCTCGGGTGGAGGAGTTCCTCTGAGGATTGCTTTGAGCAGAGAGAAAGGGCCTTGCACTACAATATCCTGTGTAGTGCAAAGCTTCTCTGCCTCTTTGACAGCTCGGGTTAGGGACAGGAGTCCCTTTTCCCATTCAGAGTACCTCCTTTCAGCATCTTTAAATGCTGTTGAAGAGAATGAAAGAGCTCTGCTAGGGCCTTTGGGTCCCTTTTGGAATATCCCACAATAGAAGGCATGATCAGAAAAGCCCCATTCTGCCCTCAAGGGGTCTCGTGGATGTAGAGGGCCCAGTTACTGGTAAGCCTTTAATTCCTCTTTCAAGACTTTTAGGCTTTCAGGATGTCTTGGGGTCTAGTCCCAGACTCTGTGCTTTCCAAGCAAGTCATAAAGGGGGCGAGCAATTACTAAGAAGCCTGGAATGTGCTTTCTCCAATAACCAAAGGTACCCAAGAGTCGTTGAAGTTCCCTCTTACTGTTAGGGATTTGGCCCTTCTCAACACCTTCCAGAGCATCCTCTGTCACCAATATTACCCCTGCTACCCACCAGGATCTGAGAAATTTAATCTCTTGGCTTGGGCCTTGACATTTGGCTTGGGGAACTTCTAACCCATTACTGCTTAACAGTTCCCAGATGGCTGCGGCTACTGAGCCCACTTTGTCTTTGTCACCCCCACCCCATCTATATACTGATAGACACTTACATCTTTTGGGATTTCAAAAGTGTTCAGCAATGCTGCTAAGGCATTGTGTGCGATAGTACCTGAGTGTTTGTACCCCTGCGGGAGACGATCGAAGGTGAATCGAGAGCCTTGCCATGTGAAGGCAAACTGAGGTTTGTCCTCCTCATGCAAAGGAATCATGAAATACATGTCCTTTATGTCCAGTGAGGCCATCCAGGTGTGTGATGCAGCTTGGATCGCTGTCAGAGTTGCCGTCAGGCTCGGGACTGTGGCTGTGAAGGAGGGTGTATTGCTGTTGAGCTTCCTGTAGTCAATGGTGAGTCTCCAGCGTCCGTCAGGTTTACGCACTGGCCAAAGAGGAGAGTTGTATGGTGAGTGAGTTCTAGTGATGCTTTGTTTCTTTTCCAGGTCTGCGATCACTTCGGTGATGCCTTGTCTGGCTGCTGCTAGTAGTGGGTATTGTGCAACACAGCTGATGCTTGATGTGGGCAAGGGTGGAGCGACTTGTAAGGTGCCTATCCAAGCGGTTTTGGTTCCTCCTGCTCCTATTCCATAAAAGCCGAAGCACCATAATGTACCATCAGGTAGATGCCATCGCTTACCGGCCAAAACATCAAATCCTAGGAGGTTTTCTGGGTAAGGACTTAGGGCAATGTCAACCAAGGTACTCAGCTTGTCGCCAGGAAGCCACAGTCGTGTTTTAGCTAGATGGCAAACGTGAGGCGTTCCTGTAACACCCTGTATTCTTATCCTTTTCCGGGATGGTAGGATCCTCCAGCGTTTGGCTAGTTGCACATTCAAAACACTAATTTGTGCCCCCGTGTCAATAAGGAATTTTACAGCAGTTCTATTAGGTCCAGTGGGAATCAAAATGAAAGGTTCTGGACCATCAGACCATTGGCAGGTGTTAATGAAGCGATGAGTGAGGCTTGGAACAATCACTGCTGTGTCTGGTTTTTTGAATTATTTGGACTTTGGCAGTGAGGTGCAAAGGGATTAACTTTCTTCCTAGGAGAAGTTGTTTTGGGATTGTAGCTGTGGGTTTTATCTTCCCTTTTGCCGTGGCTGCTGCTGCAGGGGATATTCAAAGATAGTGCTACTTGGCACCGCTTCTCCCTTGGTGAGATGGAGCGTTTAAAAATGCGCGGTTTATCTCTCTGCCAGTAGGAATTTCTCCCTCTGGGGCTCCCAGAGTGAGTGCAATTTAAGTCTGGGCTGCTGCGTGGGCTCGCAGAAGCTGTGGCAGGAGAGGTTTTGGTGCAGACACGCACACGGGAACAGGCTCAGGTACAAGCACGGGAACACGGAGCACCGAACATGGGGCACGGAACGGAACACGGGTCTACAAAAAATCCCCTATGTAACATTTGCTGCATGAACACTGGTCCAGTGAGCATTCTTGTTAAACAGAGCAATTAACCAATGAAATGATGTTTCACCAAATATAGTGTGAGCATAACTTTTGAACAAAGCAAGCATGGGCATGTCGCCTGAGATTTAATTTGCCCCAGATGGCCCAGGAATTGTCTACCCAGACAAGGTGGCATCAAGACTTCCCCCCCCCCCACTCCAGAGGGGAGAGGAGAGAGGGGGTTCCAGCTGAACACGAAAGTTCCTGCCACTTTAAGGATATAGCCTTGGGCATAGGCATCATTCACCACAGTTGCTATGTACACTTGACCCCTGCCACAGCCATGAACCCTCAGCAACTCACTCCCTCCATTTGAGCTTTTGTCTTTCCCCTGACAGGACACAGGGGCCTCTTGATCTGGGTTCTCAACTTCCAGTGCTACAAGTTAGGTAGGGATAGCTGGGAAGGTGAGAAGCAGTTTGCTTACCTCCTCGAACAGCGACCTGCATCCATTCTCCTCCTTCTCTTAGGCCACTCCGTCTGTTGTCAGTAGACCCAGTGCCAAGAAAATTTTCCCATGGTCAAAAAACTCAGAGTTCTATTGGTGGCACCAACCTCTAAGCCATGGATTTTTCTCTTTCCTTCAATATTACTTCCTGTCACTAGAGGGATTGAGGAGAACACCACTTGTGCTTCCGAGCCCTGAAGTAATCTTCTCAAAGCCCTGAAGTGTTTTTTAAGTACTTTCGTACCATATGCATTGCCTCATCACTCCCAATCTGCATAACCAGCAGCGGGTAATAGTCTGATGGCCACACCAGTTTGGGGAGTCTCTTAGAAATGTCCCTAACCCGTGCCCCAGGCAGGCAGCAGACCTCCCTATGGGATGGATCTGTCCTGCAAATTAGACCCTCAGTTCCCCTGAGAAGGTAATGCCCTACTACTACCACCTTTCTTTTTTTCTTGTTTGCACTAGTCCTGAATTGTGGGACTGGCTGACAAGTCCTGGGCGGCTGTGTGCATGGACAATTATCTCCGTCCTTGTTTGTCTGACCCTCTGTTTCAAGACCCCATACCTGTTGTGTGTGGGCATCTGGGAAGACTGGGGGGATTGGGAGGGGACACACCTGCCTCTCCTGCTTCACCAGAGAGGGACCGGCCTCCATTCCTCCCCATGTCTTAGGTTTCTTCATACTTCCAGGTGACAAGAAGATGTGGGATCTCCTGCTTCTTGTGCCACCCACACTTGCTGACCCTCCCCCAGGAATAGCAGAATCTGACTCCCGAAGTCTATCTCCTCTCCATATCCCCTCATAGTCCTTAGTCTCACAACCTATTCCTTAAGATCAGCCACCAGGATGAGCAGATCGTTCACCTGCTCACATCTAATACATGTGTTGTCTCATCAACCCTCCATTGCAAGTTCTAGGCTCTAGCACTCACCACAGCCAGGGGCCTGGACACCTACATGTCTGCTCAGAACCTCTGTCTGGGTACCCACACTTCTACTAACAGCACTCAACCTGGTTGTAACCATGGCTGGATCTCTTCCTGATCTTCACCCCCAACCTGACCATGGGTGGTGGGGAGGGGTTTCAGATGCATTGCCACAACATGTTCCCTAATCACACAATAATTAAGCAATCATGGTATTCATTCCTAATTCAGGTGTCTTCTGGTGTCGATTAGCCTCAGACTGATGCCATCAGTCTCAATCCAGCATGGCAGTGTGGTGATTAGGGAGATGGAGGATGATGTTTATCAATTATGAATTATGAAATATGAATTATGGAAATTATATTTTTATTAATTATTAAAATTATGAATATTCACTTAATCACCTTATATATGTTGATTTGAATGCACAGTTGTAAAAATATATTCCATAACTGGTTTAGTATATACAATTCGATCCAATTATAATATTTACAAAATCAATTTCTAATTAAGGGAACAAAGGGCGCAGTTCTACCCCTTGTCCACTAGATGGAGACTTGACAAGATGCTTGGCGGCTGCAGCTATGTACAGAGAAAATTATAATATTATTCAAGAGGCAAGTCAATCTGGAATCTCACGTGACTAGGCGCGGGCGCTTTGAATAGAACGTTAGGGATTGTTGCACACATGAAAAGATACATTCTGTCTTTCTTTGTAGCGAGGCAAGTTGCTGGGTTATGCTGGCTGCTCGCTGTCTGTCAGCTGTCTGTCGGCCTAGGACTGGTGCATCTGGGTGGTGTCTTTCTTTCTCCTCCTGCGGGATGGGTGAGGATTTCCGCCAGTCAGCAGTTTCCCTTAACAGGGTCAGCCCAGCAGGGCCGGTCCGGGGAGTGGTCTTGCACAGTGGAGCCAGGTCCCCCAGGGTCAGCCCTCATGATCAAGGTGAAGGTTCCTGGTAGGCGAGATCAGCAGTCTCTGATCACAGAGGGGGCTTCGGGGAAGGGGTGCAGTGAAGCAGCGCTTCCCCCTCGGCTCGAAGTGAGCTAACAATGCCAATTCTCGGCGACTGATCCCATTTAAGGTGACAATGCAGTCTTTGGCTTGATCTCAAAGGAGAGTATATCTGTCTCTCTCTCTCTCCCGGGAAATCCCAGATTACATTACCCTGACAGCACAGGGCTGCGGAGCAGTGACAGTGGGTGGCTCCTCTTATCTCCTGCAAACGGCGGGGGTCACGCAAGATGCATTGCTGCTTGATTAGCTGCTAATGGCTTCAGCTGTGATGGACTGCCAGGCTTGGGCTAGTCCCTCCCCTTCTGGACTAAAGCTTACCCTTGGGGTGTCCTCAATTCTCTTGACTGGGCTTATGACGCTGGCTTCCTGTAGCTCAAGTGAAGGGATCATCCTATTTGCTGGTTCCTCGAGCAGCTCAGGGAGCTGGCTTCTTTCCATATTGCAGAGGCTTCTAGTATGCTTGTATGCAGGAGTGAGAAGACTTACAGCTTATGCAGCGCAAGCTTACATAGCGAGAGAAAGCAAAAGGCGAGAGCAAGTTAGTAAACAAATGGAGTAGTACTTATAGATTTCTCTAGGCTGGATCTGGCTAATGGGCACACTTCTCAACAACCTGCTTCAACCTATAGAAAGGGTGAAGCTACAATTATGCCTTTAGATGGAAAGAGCACGAGCATGCCATGCACTGGGTGCATGTAGTTATTTACCCTTTAGGAGACAGGTTGGCACCTGGGCCTTTGTCCTCCTCTTCTGAAAGGAGGGTGGAAACGGGGGACTTGCCAAAACATGTTGGGACAAGTTAGCTGGTATTTGGGGGCATAATGCTGCGCATATGGTGCCTTCACCACAGACAGTCATTGTGATCAGTCTTAGGTCAGTTGACTTTCGGCTTTGTGGGTACTGCCATCATGCACTTAGCCTTCACTCAGCTGTGGTGTTCTTAGTGGTGTTTCACCTACGTGTTGATTTCTGCATTGTCAGCTGAGATGTTTTCAGCACCGAGTTGTAGATCTGATCTTTCCGGTTCATGACATGGCTCCTTGCATTCCCACATAAGGATTCTTTGGGGTCTAGATATGGTAGTAGTTAGACAATGGTTGGACCTGTGTGGTGAAGGCATCACATGCCCAGAATTATGCCCCCGGATACCAGTTAACTTGTCCCAATATGTTCTGGGAAGTCCCCCTTTCCACCCTCCTTTCAGGAGCGGAAGACAAAAGGTTCAGGGGCCAGCCTGTCTCCTAAGGGAATAAACAACTGCAGGCACCCATCTCAATGGGATGCCTATGTTCTGTCCATCTAAGGGCATAATTCTAGCTTCACCTTTCTATAGGTGGAAGCAGGTTGTTGGCAAACGTGCCCATTGGCTAAGTCCAGCCTCGAGTGTCTATAAGTATTACCCCATTTGTCTGCCACGCTGCTCTCTCCTTTTCCTTTCACCCATCATGCAACTCACGATTGTGTAAGCTATAAGCCTTCCCCATGCAAACATAATGGAAGCCTCTGCGAACATGGAAGCCAGCCCATGGAGTGTGCATCGAGGACCCGCAAAGGATGACCCCGTTGCCAGAGGCGCCGTAGACCCAGTCGAAAGGGACTGAGGGAAGCCCCCAGAGAGGGTAAGCTGTAACCCAAAGGGGGAAGGACTAGCCCAAGCTTGGCAGTCCACAAATGCTGCAAGCTAATTAAGTGGCTATAAGCAGCCAAATAAGCAGAAACACATCTTGCGTGACCCCGCCGACCGTGGGAGAGTGAAAGGGAGCCGCCCCCTGTAGCCGCTCCACAGCCCATATCAGGGCGAAACACCCGGGATTTTCCCCGAGGGAAAAGAGAGAACAAAAGATTAGCCTCTCCATTGAAGCCAAGGCAATGACTGTACCATTATAATTTAAATGGAAGCAGTTGCGCAGAGAAGCGGCAGTCAGCTCACCTTGAGCCGAGCCGAGGGGGGGAAGCATTGCATCACCGCACCCCCCACCGGAGACCTGCCTATGGGAAAACCGCCCTCGATCGTGGGGCTGAGCACCGAAAAGACCTGGCCCTCCTGAGCCGTCCTCCGGTCAGGGAGCCAGCCCCTTCCTGGAGACCGCGGGAGGACAAAGAAGCGAACGGCCCTTCCTGCAGACTGCGGGAAAGAGAAAGCCAACCTTGCCCCCCTCAGAGGGCTGGGAGGGAGAAAGAAAGTGCCGCCCAAACAGGACCATCCTCAGACAGAAGCAGATACCCAGCGAGCCCACGTGATCTGGCAATTTGTCTCGCTGCATGTATCTTTCATGTGTATAACATTTAGTAACATTCTATTCAAAGCGCCCGCACAAGCCGCGTGATATTTCCAGCTTAACCTGCCTCATGACAACATTATAAATATCTCTATACATAGCTCACAGCCGCAAGCGCCTTGTCGAGTCTCCATCTAGTGGACAAGAGGCAGAACTGCACCCTTTCATTCCCTTAATTAGAAATTGACTGTAAATATTATAATGGGGTATAATTGTAAATACTAAATCAGTTATGGTCTATATTATTACAACTGTGCATCTGAATCAATATATATAAAGTAATTAATCGAATATTAATAATAATAAACAATAATTTCATAACTCATATTTTCATAATTAATAATTGCCATCCTCCATCCCTATTCCCCCTCTCCACGACAACTTGATGATCTTAGAGGTGATCTTTCTTAGATCTTAGAGATCTTTCCAACAATGGTGATCATGTGATTTTAACCAACACCAGCTGGCTTGAATCCTGTAGGTGTCTGGGCAAGGCCTGCAGGTGATGCTGTACTCCTGTGAGCTATATCTGGGAAGTGGAAAGGTTCCCAAATGATCACACTGCTCTTTTCTTCTCTATTTAGGAATATTTGGCATGATGGTGGCTTAAGATGCAGGACTGGCATTCAATCATGTAAAATCAGTTGTAAGCTGCCACTGTTTTTTTCACCAGCCAGACAGGACAATTGAGAGGAGAAGTGTACACAAGAGATAATATCTCTTTTCTGTAGCTTAGCTCCCATTCAGTCACTGCATGAGCATGCAGCTGCAGGTAGAGAGTCGTGCTGTACATTTGTAATTGGTGATGGCTGTGGGGGGACCGGGGTCTCCAAGTATAACTTTATCTGTGTTATTTTTAGCCCTTGTTGATTCTGGCATTCTTGTTTATCACTCTTTGCTGTGAAACTCCAGATGGTCCCATCTGGGAATTTCCACACACCACAGAGTAAATCAAATCCTAAGATGTTAACGTCAGTGGCACCAACCAGTACCTTGGCATGGGTTAACCTTTACTTCCCCAAAAGCTGTAATGTGATATTTGCAGTGGGCCACTCATTTACAGTTCCACCAACCCCCTTATATTCCACTTTGCAGTGAACAGGTTTTTTTCCTATGTCCTTAGCAGTTTTACTACTGATAACAGACATTTGTGCTCCTGTGCCTATTACAAAACTTGCACAAACTCTCCAATACCTCACTGGAATGTCAATAATGGGTTTGCGACAGTTATTAAGAGGCCACTGCATTGCTGTTGCCCATCAAGGAGGGTAGCTTACTGCCCTCCCTGGGGATGTGGGGATGCCAGTTTTTTGTTGAGTATCCCTCTATGTGAACTAAGTTCTCATTTGGAACAGTGGGCACAAATTCCTCTCTTGCTCCTGGCTTCTTATTTGATCTCTGGCTTTTTCTGGCAGGGTTATTTTTTCTACTCAGTATCTGGACTAACACTTGGAGATCAGCAGAGTCATACCATGTAATGCACAGCACAGTGCCCCCAGTTCTATAGCTCTGTGCCAAAGGTCACTTTCTTCTTTGTCAATATTTGGTTTGAAAGTCGATTTTGGCTTAGCAGCCTGGACCTCATGAATTTGGTGTGTATGGTCCCTAAATTTCCCTACAGCTTGCTCACTCCAACCCATTTCATGCCCATACTCCACCACCTCTCTCATGAGTTCACGCCAGGTCATTATGTGCACCAACTGCTGTGGAGGCTGCACTTGAGCTGCATCAGCATTCATGACACAGGTAGTTTGTATGTGGTCCTGGGTATTAACTACACAAAGCTTAAGGCTATCTGGGAGGCCACAAATGAGGGAAGTTTTGTAGGAGATTAGCCAGAGTCGAGACACAGACTCAATATGAGTTTAGAATCTTGCTCATTTATTGCTAAAAGACACAGGCTTTTATAGTATTATATGCTGTCCACGTGAGTAACATTAGCTCGCTATTGGCTAACATACATTGTTCACGTGCCCACTGTTGTATGCTGATTGGAATATAGTATTTGCATCCATCAGCAATATCTTCCTGCCTTGCGGTTTCAGCATCTGGCTTCATGTCCTGTTTATAAGAAAAATTGCTTGCCAGATTCCTCTTATCAATTTCTCAAGGACATGTGATGGTCAAGTTGTTTATAGTTAGTTAACTTAGCTAAAAGGCTGGATTGTGCAGCCCATGGCCTCTATCTTCCAACTACGTCTCCACAATTCCCCCGTTTCCTTTTTGCACAAGCCAAGCCTCATTGGTAATGCGAAATAATAAGCATTTTATACACGACAAAGCACAACTAAAACGTAACAAACCAATTAACACTATTGCTAATATTAAAAGTCCAGTTTGCACTAACCCTTTCAGCCCCCTCTCAGCCACCCGCTCAGCCCCAGCCAATTGCCTATAGCGCCTAATCCAAATAGACCGACGTCTTGTTTTACCTTTGGGGAGTGGGCAATCAATTGCTGAATGTCTTTATGAATAGGTTTAGAGTGATCTTGCAGATCCATACAACACAATCCTTCAAATTCATCACACCCATGTCCACGAGCTAAAAGTAAAAAATCAATAGCAGCCCGATTTTGCAAAATGGCATGCTGTGCGGTGGACAGGTCCTCAGCTATTTCTGATATTACCTCACTAGTGGTGTTTGCCTGTTTGACTACCCAGCAAGCTAGTCTTCCTAAATTTTGATGTGCTGTAGCTGCTGATACACCTGGTAAAAATATTGATGACAAAATAGCTTGCCATGTATTCCACAATATTAGGTCATCATTACATGTGGAAGTCAATGTTTGCATTGTGTCTCTTTTATGACAGTACCGTACCATAACATCTGGGTGATGTCGAGGAGCAGAAAGGCTTAATTGCCCAAGAGTGCACGGCCCTCCTATGGATTGTGAAGGAATACCAGCCCAGGCACGATTCCCACAAATTAAAAAGAATATGGGAGGGAATTGCTGCAGGTACTCCGTTCCCAGGGCAGGGTCATTTACTGTCCTTACTACCTCAGTGCACCACTCAACCTCCATCCAACTACCAATTGGTGTAACATAAGTGGGTACAGATATGTTTATGATTTTTCCTTCCTTTGGCCATTTGACCATTTTGATGCATTAATATAAATACAAGCAGTGGCATTAAGAGTACCAATTAAATCCAGCTGCTGAGGTTCTGATCCTATTGGTAACTTATCATCCCAGGAGTCATAATTACTTAGACAGGTTGATGTTATTATTGCTGTCACATTTATGCAAGTTGCCTCACAGATGTTTCCCAAATTGTTTCATTGAGTCATTGTTGAGTGGAACACCAACCAAACATGTTGTGAAGGGGGAGCTCGGTGTAGCCAGGCTAGCACAAAAAGTGGTAGTATTTAAGGCTCGAGCCAAAGAGACCCAAACGACCCAAATTGATCCAAACCCTTGGATCAAATAATGCAGGACGATAAGTAGCACCAACACAAATGTCAAAATGTGACCATCCAACAAGCAATATAATGGTCATGCTAATACTATCCATAATGTTGGTTTGTGTTTTCTTAGGCTGAGCTTAAGACCAAGGCTAAAAAAGGGCAAGTAACAAAAGCTGATTGGCTAAGATCTCTAAATATACAATAAAGAACAGTTCAAAAAGCTGGCTGGCCTTCCTTAGTAGAGGCCGAAGTATACTTCTCCACCGGAGGATTTTTCATAGCTGTGCATCAGGATCTAGTCATGCATTACTGCTCATTCTTTTGCATCACGGCCTTGGTCCATCAGCTAGGCACCCACGGTGGACCTGTTTCGGTGGGAACACACATATATCGTTGTGGCAGTTTAGGCTGGGTGCCCCCTGCCACTGCCGCATGAGATACACCTCTGGTGTCCTGGGTGCCCACCCACAGGGGTGGACACAGGAAATGACGTATTTCTACCCATAAATCCTGCACCCTATAAGGCCATCTGCAAAGTCATTCTCTTCCTCTTTCTTCCCTCTCTGCTCCCACGGGAGATGTCCTCTCTTATCGGGTAATGCCGGGGGAGTATCCTCAAGGCCTCTTAGGCCTGTCTAGGCCTAATGCCAGGAGGAGAATGGAGGGGGGGGCAGTCTCAGACCTGGCCAGCCTGAGACTTGCCTAGCAGCGGGAGGGGGAAGAAAGAGCCCTGGGGGGTTTGGGTTTACCCTCAGGTGGGAAGAAGGGAAGGATTGGGAAGCTTTGGGAATTCTGTGAGGGGTTCTGTACGCTTTGGGATACTCTTTGTCACTATGCTTTGTAGCTTGTGGTTCTTTGTAGCTTCACCAATTGCTTTTCCATTTAAACTTTCCATCACTCTCCAATCCGTTTGTGTGAGTCTCATTCTTTTGTCCCTTTTGGGGCAAGAGACAATCTGTCTGGCCCCAAACCAGCACAATCGTCTGCCATTAAATAATATGTTAGTCGGGCCCTCCCACATCCCTGTGTGTGGGTTGTGGTAATAAACCATCATTTCTTCTTTTATAGGTCCTGAATTAACACATGATGTGTGAATAACCACTGGGGGCTCTCAGTTCTCTCCAAAAACACACAGATGATTAAGTACAAAGAGTGCCTTGTCTAGTCTTTGTTTGACATCACTTACTGCATTAAACTTTCCCAAATATTCCTTTAAAGTTCTGTGTGTTCGCTCTATTATGGCCTGACCTGTGGGAGAGTTAGGTATTCCTGTTTTATGTGTCACCCCCCACATGTTCATAAATTGTCGAAGACTCTCACTAGTGTAAACTGGCCCGTTGTCTGTCTTAATTGTTTCTGGCACTCCCATAATAGGAAAACAGACTGTCAAATGCTTACAGACCTGAATACTTTTTTCCCCTGTTTGGGCTGTTGCCCAGACAATTTTGGAGTAGGTATCCACAGTAACATGAACATATTTTAGTCTCCCAAATTCTGTTATATGTGTAACATCCATTTGCCATAACTCAAGGGATCGCAGACCCCTGGGGTTGATTCCTACTCCCAATCCTGGGCCATGGTGACTACACTGTGGACAAGCTTTTACTATGGCCTGTGCTTCACCTGTGGACAGTGTGAACTGACGATGAAGGCCCTTAGCATTTTGATGAAACTGATCATGTGAGATTCGAGCACCCTCAAATCGGTTTATGGGTGCTTGCTGGCACACAAGACTAACTAACTGATTGGCTTGGTGATTCCCCTCACCAAGACCTATTTGCCATTGATGACTACATATATGAATGATGCAGTACGGTGCTGTTCTCTGACGGATTGCACGTTGAAGGCTCTGAAACAGTTCTCCCAATCGCTTATTTTTGAGGTCTCTTATAAATGCATCCTCTATCCGTCGTGCCACTCCAGCAACATATAGGGAGTCAGTTACTACATTGAGTGGTATCAACATCCAGCTGCTCATTGCCCAACACACTATCACAGGTTTCTGCAGTTAATACATGCTGTTGCCAACGTTGTCTTTGTTTCCAAGTGATGGCTGCTTTTCTAGATGTTTTTTCTGCATCCGTAAACACTGTGAGCCCGTTTTTTACCTGAGTCGGTGAACACTTTGGGATATTAATCCAGTCATTATTCAGTAACCATCCAGCATCTTCTCCCACCAGTACATCAGTATCTATCTGGCCAGGATAGCCTAGGAGAGCGAGTTGCAAGGATGTGGAATGTGGCAGGCACCATTCGAAATCGCCAGCTGTCATCAGGATTTGGATAGAATCAGATTCTTTTCCGGAAACTGCCACCACACAGGTTCGCCCTTTCCTAATAATGTCCCCTACAGCTTCCAGTCGTGTCTGGATGTTCTGTTGTGGCTGTGCTGGCAAAAAGACCCATTCCAAGATCTGCATTACTGGAGTGCTTGGTGCCTGGATGAAGGCCACATTGTTCACATTAGGGCAGTCATTGGCAGTGGCAACATCAGTTCTTGGAGGAGATACCCCCCCTTTTCTTTTTTGCCACTGAGCAATGACTGCAAAGACCGTAGACATCCATGAGATGATAAGAAGATGAACATCAAGGTCCAGACTCAGTCATGCTGCCCATGAGGTGGAGATGATTTGACCCAAATGAATGAGACACTTAGCTTGCTCTTCATTAGTAGTTATAGGAGCATTTGTGTCACAGCCTTTGAGTAGGGGTCGTAGTGGCTCTAAATCTGCCTTAGTAATGCCAACAGTGGTGAATATCCACTGTAAATCTCCCATAAGGGTCTGGACATCAGTGAGAGTTTTTAACTCAGTCTTAAATGTAGTCTTCTGAGGGACAGTGATGCTGTCGTTAATAGACCATCCAAGATATTTCCAAGGTGCTGATCTGGTACTTTTTCTGGGGCTACTTGTAGTCCCGCACGTGCTAAAACATTAGTTAGTTCTTGTAAATCTTGGTCCGTGGAGGCCTTTTCTCTTGCTACAAGGATGTTATCCATATAATGTTATATTAAACAAGTTGTCCATGTTCTTCTAATTGGTTGTAGAGCAACAGCTACAAAAAGTTGACACATGGTGGGGCTATTCTTCATACCTTGGAGAATGACAACCCACTCAAACCGTTCTGCTGGCTCCGTTTTATTGATTGATGGTAAGGTAAATGCAAATCTTTGTGTATCTACTGGATGTAAGGGAATTGTGAAAAAACAGTCCTTCAAACTCACAATGAGTAAATCCCAGCCTTTTGGCAACATTGCTGGTGAAGGCAAACCTGGTTGCAAAGCTCCCATAGCTTGCATTTGATCATTAAGTCGTTGCAAATCATGCAGCAAACTATACCATCCTGATTTCTTTGGAATTACAAAAATAGGGGTATTCCATGGGCTAGTAGATGGTTTGATGTGTCCTGCTTGTAAGTGTTCCTTGACTAGCTCATGAGCTTTTTGCAGCCTCTCTGCGCTTAGTGGCCACTGTTCAACCCACACTGGCTCATCAGACAGCCATATTGAGCTTTAAAATTGGAGGCCGCTCTACAGAGGCTGCTGCCAAAAAAACGTATCTGGAGTAGTTAAAACAGCCCTCCATTGGGTTAAGCATTCCCTTCCTATAAGAGTTTTAATTCCAGGCGGCAAGGGCAACACATAGACATGGGTAGTAGCTATTTTGTTTTCAATGCCCACAGTCACAGGATAAATGCTTACAATAGCAGCAGATTCACTGCCCACTCCAGAAATTCTGGCATCAGCACTCTTTACTGGCCAGCGGTGTGGCCAAAGGGCCTTGGTGATAATAGTCTGATCAGCACCGGTGTCGAGGAGTGCATCAAAACTCCACCAGTGGACCCAAACCCTTGGTCTTTTCTCTCCACCAACTCTGGAGACAAAGGTATCATGTTTGGTATTAAATTCATTAAAGGCGCTACCTGCGCAATTTTGCTTCCTTGAGGTATAAGTATAGGTGGCTGGAGAGTATATGCTACAATTTGTATTTGACCAGTATAATCAGCATCTATGAGTCCTGGTATGACAATGATTCCCTTGATTCCTGCAGATGATCGTCCTATCAGCAGTGCTCCTATTTGATGTTGAGATTTGTGAAGTGGTCCCCAAGTAGTTGTTGGAATTTTCGTGGGGGTTGCCCCAATTAAGGCAATCTCTACAGCTGTTGCCAAGTCAATGCCAAGGCTCCCTCGTGTGGCTGGCTGATCGAGTATTCTCGTGAAGTGGCTATTGTTGTCCGCGCAGCCGCTCCCCGCGCTCCTTTTCCTGTTTCCCAAGCTATGGCATGCAGTGGTTGAATGGGTGCCAGACTGACATTGTTCACACCGCACTGTGGCTGTACATGTACATACATCATATGTCTGGTACGTCCACAACGATAGCAAGCCCCCTGTGTTATAGTAGCTTTCTTTCCTTGTCCTCTTTTGGTCAATGGCTTTAACACAGCTGCTAAGGCATGGATCTGTTCATTCATAGCAGTTTTAACAGCTTCAGAAACAAAGGCAGCTTGTTGACTAACTTCATTGTGTGCCATTTTGTCAACCATTTCTTCAATAGTACAGTTAGTGGGTAAGGTTGATAATAACAACTTTGCTTTTGAATTAGCATTTTCATATGTTAACATCTTTAGCATATGTGTTTTCAGTTCCTCACTTAAGTCAGCAGCACGATTTAAGAATTCGACCAAGCAATTAATGAAACTGCCATAGGGCTCTTGCAGTCCTTGCTTAATTGTAGTAAAAGCAGGCTCTTTTTTCTCTGGTGGTATCATAAACAATGCTTGTTTTGCTGCTTCTGCAGCTGCATTATGCATCACAACAGGAAAAGGGAGCTGCACGCTGGTCTCTCGGTATGGACCTCGGCCAAGAAGTTGCTCTGCTGTAACTGCATACAGAGGATCCCCCACCTGCCATGGCAGAGCTACCACGCGTTGAATTTGCTTTTCCCATTCTCGCTCCCACAACAGGTATTGTGTAGGTGTTAACAGCAGCGGCAACAAAGCAGTACAGTCATTAGGGCATAAGACATTTGCACTATATAGGTATTGGATAATACGTTTGGCAGGCTCCGAATGCAATCCATGTTGGGATACAGTCACCTTTGCTTGTTGTAATAACTTCCAGTCAAATGGTGTCATTCCCCTACGCCTTGTCCATTAGCGCCAGGTCGTATTTGCACTGGCATGGCTATAGCAGAGGCAGCCTGCCAATCGCCTTCCAAGATAGCATCTCTAATTACCCCGGACCATCTCGTATCTGGACAAGCAGGTTTCAACATCATTCCCTGAGAAGTTGTTCCTTGCAGATCCCCAATAGGGGCTGTTGACCTTGCAACAAAATCAGGATTAAAAGCAGGTGGTTGATCAGCCATATTGGCATTATCACCGTGTT
The DNA here is from genome assembly GCF_027791375.1 of Indicator indicator. Taxonomy (NCBI): domain Eukaryota; kingdom Metazoa; phylum Chordata; class Aves; order Piciformes; family Indicatoridae; genus Indicator; species Indicator indicator. The sequence goes on from NC_072010.1 coordinate 86,116,257, forward strand.
CTAGTTTCTTCAAACAATCCACCACTTCTTGCAGTAATTGATCAGATGGCTTTGTTCAAACAGTATGTTTTTCCTTCCCTCATCTGGTGGTGGCACTGTTTCATCCTCAGCCTCTGATTCAGATGCCAAGGTAGATGTGGAACTATTGTTATTTGTTTTTCTTGGTCGACACTTCTCACCACCTGCCGCAACATTCCTTTTATGTATGGTCTGAGTTGCTGTGGTTGAAAGAGTGCTATGGCTGGTGCCAGGGGTCTGATTCTCAGTTTCAGCCTGCACTTTTACCAGAGATAATAGTCAGCCCAAAATACCCCGTTCACTTAACCACCCTTCAAGCCCAAAAAATCCATTATCTTCTTTCAACTTCTTCATCTGATCCATCAGTTCCTGTATGTTCTTATGAATAGAACGAGAGTAGTTAGTAAGATTCATACAACACATCCCGTCAAAGTCCTCACATCCGTGTCCATGTGTGAGTAAAAAGAAGTCAATAGCAGCCCTATTTTGCAAGGTAGTGTGCCTAACAGAGTCATCATCTATAGCTAATTCACTTAACACTTTAGAAGTCAGATTGTTCTACTTTGCTAACCAATGGCTAACAATCCATCTTATTTAGTTGTGTTAATGCCTTTCCCGCAGCTGCACCAGGAGTGAAAAAAATTGGCAGCAATTATCTCTCCCTTATTCCACAGGTCTATATTATCATCACAATCTTGGTCAAACTCCCGTGTCCCTTGCTTTTGTCTATGCTGGGACAGATGCATGTGATTTAGAATCATTGTAACATTGGGAGTTAGCCAAGCCAATGCTCCCAATGAGCATGGTCCCCCCATTGCATGGGAAGGGAGCCTGGGCCATGCATGATCTCCACAAATAAGGAAGACCTCTGGTAGCAATTTGCGGGGCCAATCGAGACCTAGTAGGCCCTTTTCTTTGGTCATGTGGGTAATGTTGCACCACAGGGAGGCATTCTTAAACACTGTCTCTATGGGGGTCACATCCTGCCTCCACATGTAATTCCATAAATTCATGGGATCTGCTCCCCTGGCATACTTAAAATAGGTGCAAGCTGACATCCTACTACTTCCCAATATAGTCAACTCCTGTGGCTCCAACTCTGCTTGTGGCAGGTGATCATCCCATTGATCCCATTCTTCTATACATTTACTTACATTACTGGCACATGTTACTTTATCCAGCTCCCATTTGGAAGCGTATACCACCACTGAACTGTCTTTCAGTGGTATACCCACTAGACATGTATGGAAAGGCTACTCCGGTTGTGATAGGGAGACACAAAGCTGCGCCTGGTTCAACGCTTTTGCTAACGTGACCCAGATGTTCTTACTATTCCATGGTGTCAGCGAGTGAGGGTTTGGTAGGTCCATCGTTCTGCTGTAACACATCCTGCTCATCAGTAGACCTAGTATTGTGATCCAGTGCAGGTCGTGCACAACACACAGGGAGCCACTGTACTCCATGTTCTTGAATAGAGACACTGTCATGTTTCTGTCAGGTATTCCTTACTTGACACACTAACACTGGCCATTGTTTCTGTATTGTTTGAACCCAATAAACAGTTGGCTGTCCTGTTGACCCAAAGCCCACCTCTCCCTTCTCAGTCTGGTCAGCTTGGTCGACCTGCGCATAAAACAGCACTAATTGTGCCACCCTGCTATTGACAGGGATGCTCATCAGGGGGGAGGGTGTCTCTGTCATAGAATGTATTTTTCCGGTATAGTCTGCATCAATAACTCGAGGTAAGACAAAGAGTCCTTGTAAAGTCACACTCAATCGGCCCAAAGCAAGGCACTTAATCCATGCCCTATTGGGCTGTGGGTCTTAAGTGGCACTTTATGTACAGATTGATCAATTAATGTGACATCGGTGGCTGTGGCAACATCCAGACTGGCACTCTCTCCTGTCCTTGCTCTAAGGTTGTCAGCCAAACCTGGGAGGGTACTTGTGTCTGAGCACACCCCCTTTTCATGCCTGCTCTGGCCGTTTCCCAAGAGCGACTTTCCAGTCTTAGCAAATTTTGTGTGGAACTGCTTGGCATAATGTCGGCCCTTGCCACACTGTGGGCAAATACCAGGGATAGAGTCAACATTTTTAGGGCAGTCTTTCTTAAAGCTACCAGGCTTCCCACACCGAAAACAAAGCCTGTCCCTTATTTGAACCGCTGTGGCAAAGGCAGCCGCAAATACTTCTGTATGATGAATGATAGACCCCATCTGATGACATGCTTCTATCATTTTGTGGTGAAGGCACCATACACCCAGAATTATACCCCCAAATACTGGAAAACTTGTCCCAATATGTTTTGGGCAAGTCTCCTCTTCCACCCTTCTTTCCAATATGTTTTGGGCAAGTCTCCTCTTCCACCCTTCTTTCTGGAGTGGGAGACAAAAGGCCCAGGCACCAACTTGTTTCCTAAGGGGTAAACAACTACATGCACCCATCACATGGCACGCTCATGCTTCTTCCATTTAAGGGCATAATTCTCACTTCATGCTTTCTGTAGGCTAAAGCAGGTTGTTGAGAAGTGTGCCCATTGGCCAGATCCAGACTTGAGAAACTTGTATTACCCCCCTTTGTTTACAAGTTGCTGTCTTCTTTTGCTCTCTCACTTTGCTTGGTCTATGGAAGCTCGCAGTGCTTCTGTAAGTCTTCTCACTCCCACATGCATGCATACTGGCGGCCTCTGCAACACGGAGAAGAAGCCAGCACCCCAAGCTGCCCAAGGAACTTGCAAAGGAGATCCCTTCGTTGAAGCTATGAAAGCCAGCGTCATAAACCCCATCGCATCTTAAGGAGGACTGGAACCCTGAGGGTAAGCTTAAGCCCAGAGGGGGAAGGACTAGCCCAAGTTAGGCAGTCCAACATCTGCTACAGTTATAAGCAGAAGACCGAGCAGCCATGACTTTGCGTGTACTGGTTTGGAAAGCAAAACAGTGTTCAGACATGCCCTGCATAACCCCACTGTTCGTGGGAGATAAACGCAGCCCCACCATCACCACTTTGCAACCACGTGCCATCAGGGTAATGCAACCCGGGATTTCCCGAGAGAAAGAGAGAGAGGCACCCTCTCCTTTGAGTTCAGGCAAAGGACTGCATTGTAACCTTAAATGGGAAGCAATTGCTGAGAATCGACATTGTTAGCTCATTTCGAGCCGAGGGGAACCGCCGCTCCGCGTAGCTGCATCCCTTCCCTGAAGCCCATCTCTGGGATCAGAGATGGCCGACCCTACTGCGCAGGACCACTCCCCGTATCAGCCCTGCCAGCCTCCGGCTGCAACAGTTGCGCCATGGGACCACCCTGCCAGGGGAAGCTGCCAATCAGCAGAAAGCCTTGCCCCTCCTGCAGAGGCGGGAGGAGAAAGTAAGTCACCGTTTGGAGGAAAGCCCCCCGTGGCTCACCAATGATTCAGCTGCAGCCTCGGCCCTGGGAGCCTTCCCCTGGCCAGAACCGACCAGCCCCAGGAAAACAGGCAGAAGCCACCCAGCATAAGGTAGCAACTTGCTTCGCTACAAACAAAGACACAGTGTATCTTTTCACGTGTGCAACAGTCACTAACGTTCAGTTCAAAGCACCCGTGCCTGGCTGCGTGATACTCCATCTTGAATTGCCTTGGTAACATGTAAATTTCTCTGTATACAGTTAGTTGCCAAGCGTCTCGTCAAGTCGCCATCTGGTGGACAAGCCGCAGAACTGCACCCTCTGTTCCCTTAATTAGAAATTAATTCTGTAAATATTCTAATTGGGTCAAATTGTACATACTAAACCAGTTATGGAATATGTTTTCACAACAATGTATTAGAATCAATATATAAAATAGTGATTATTTGGTTATTAATAATTTTAGTACTTAATAAACAATAGTTTTCATAATTCATATTTCATAATTCATAAATTAATAACCTCTTCATCACCATTTCAACTATGGTAGGGTTTTAAGGGGTCACAGTAATCGTTGACAGTCTACTTTGGCATTTTCCACTGCTAATTTTAAAATCACAGCCTCTTTTGCTTCATGATTGTCTACCTGTTTATTTAACTCACCCTTTAGCCAGTTAATAAATGTCATAAAAGGTTCAGAAGGACCTTGCTTTACTGAAATCAATGATCAAGTCACTGTCCCTGTATCGGGGATGTTTAGGAGTGCTTGAAATGCCAGATGAGAGGCTTGCTTCAAAATTTGTGGCAATAACCATGCTTGTAGTTGAGGGGTACTTAGGGGTGCTCGCCTATCAACTGAGGGAGACCAGCACCCTTTAAAGGATCACCATCAGGCCTATTTTCTATAGCAGCCACCTGACAAGCTATTTTCCAGTGGGATCAAAAAGTACCACCTGTGTGGGTGTAAGAACAAGCTGTGCAATGTGTTTTATATCGAACGGGGTCAACACGTGACCCGTGAAAATGTTTTGCAACAAGCTCTGTGCATAAGGCGATGAAAGGCCGCGTTCTACAACTGTCTTACGGAGCTCCTTTACAATGTCAAAACTCAGAGGCTACCATTCATTAGGGCCCCTATCTGTTGTTACAAAAGGGCAACCAATAGCTGCAGCCATCTCTGCATCACCTTCTAATGCCACTTGTTTTTTAAAGTCCCTCCAATGAGCGGCAGGGTCATATTTAATGCTGGCGTCAACACTTTCCCCAAATGTCATCAGATCTGAGCTTGAATTATTTGCCTGAGCAGATGGAGAGGCTACAGGAAGCATAGGTGGGGGCAAAAAAGAGGGGAGGTCCAGCAGTGGCCCTCTAGTATGGACAGAGGAAGCAGAGGGTGTGAGGGGAGTGCCAGGTTCCTCCTGTGACAAACTGCCCATGGCAGGAGCTGGGGCCATAGCTGAAGCAGCCACTGCTGTAGCTGCTCAATCTGATTTTAACTGTTTTGAGGTTTTGAGTAGCAGCTTCCACGTTGTTAACAGTTTAGTGGCAGTGTCATCCCCCTTAGTGGCTACATCCCAAAGAATTTCCCCAGCTTTCTCCCCTGTGCTAACAGTGAACGCTGTTTGCACCTCTGTCACAACACCATATGTTTTGAGCCATGTTAATAGTAGGCATAGGGTATGAATATCACAAGAAATGCCTTGCTTAGCTAATATTTTCTGCAATATGCACAAAATAGACTTATCTTCTGAGGACATGTTATACCCCATTGTCCCCATTCCCAGCTACTCACCTTGCTCCAGGTGAATGTTCATCCACATCCAGACATTGCAGCTCTCCCACACCGCTGCTTGCAGCTCTCTCACACCGCTGTTTTCTTAGTTCAGCTGGGCTTCACTGCTGGTCGTTCTCCTTCCACAATTCTGTCCCTGTTTGGGTGCCATTATGCAGTGATTGATTAACGGACTCCAACTTTGTGCAGATTAGAGACCTTTTGCTACATTCTTTGTGTTTTTATACTATTTCTGCTAAACTATATGCTATCAGCACATGTCTGATAGGTAAAGCCTTCAGTTCACAAGCTCTACTGCAAGTGGTGATTGGTCTGCTACTACTTTGCACAGCTCTCTTTTGTTTTAGCTGCTGGAAATTAACCAACATTCCATTTCCCACTGGAAATCCCCTCATACAGCATTTGTACTTATCTCAAAGACATAACTTTGTTTCATCGAGGCTGAGCTCCTCTAGGCTGAGGAACTCATCGACTCCCACACTGCCCCTCCTAAATCCATGCTGGCTGGGCCTGATCCCTTGGCCATCCTGTAGGTGCTGTGTGGTTGCACTCAAGATGACCTATTCCATAATCTTGCCTGGCACTGAGGTCAGACTGATAGGCCTATAATTCCCTGGATCCTCCTTCTGGCCCTTCTTGTGGATGGGTATTGTGTTGGCCAGCTTCCAGTCATCTGGGACCCCTCCAGTGAGCCAGAACTGTTGAAAAATGATGGAGAGCAGCTTAGTGAATTCATCTGCCAGTTTCCTCATTCCCCTAGATTGGATCCTGTCTGGTCCCATAGATCTGTGGGGATCCGAGCAGCTCAGCAGGTCTCTTACTGCTTCCTCCTGGATTACAGGGGGACTATAATGCTCCCAGACTCTATCTGCCAGCTCAGGAGGCCAGTTCTCCTGAAGACAACCTAACCTGCAGGGGATGACAACTACCCCGACTCTTGCTTACCACACTCAGTCTCCTGTCTGGAGAAACTGGTTTCATCCCCTGCAAATCTAGTTTAAAGCCCTGCCAATGAGCCCTGCCAACTCCCTTCCTAAAACCTTTTTTCCCCTGTGGGATAGGCTATTCCCATCTGTTGCTGATTCATGTGCCAGGATCTTTCCTCCCCCCCCCCCCAAGACAGATGTACCCCATCTGTTGCTAGCAGACTCGGTGCCATATAAAGTTCACAGAATCACAGAATCACACAAAATCACAGAATCAATAAGGTTGGAAAAGACCTCAAGGATCATCAAAGTCCAACCTGTCACCCAAGACCTCATGACTACTAAACCATGTCACCAAGTGCTACGTCCAATCTCCTCTTGAACACCTCCAGGGGTGGTGACTCCACCACCCCCTTGGGCAGCACATTCCAACGTCTAACAAGCCTCTCCGTGAAGAACTTTGTCCTCACCTCCAGCCTAAACTTCCCCTGGCGCAGCTTGAGACTGTTCCCCAAGATCAAAAAGCCAAAGTCCTGTTTGTGGCACCAGCCTCTGAGCCACTTGTTAATCATACCTGATTTCCTGTTCCTTTCCTTCCTGCAACTAAGGGTATTGATGAAAAAATTACCTGTGCCTCTCATCCCTCAAACAGTTTCCCCAGTGCCTTGAAGTCCCTTTTCATTGCTTTTGGACTTCTGGTTTCGACCTCATGGCTTCCCACCTGCATAACTAGCAAGGGATAGTAATCAGAGGATTGTACCAGACTAGGCATCCTCCTGGTAACATCTCTGACCCAGGCCCCAGGGAGGCAGCAGACTTCCCTGTGGGAAGAATGTGGCCAACATATGTGGCCCTCTGTACTCCTCAGAAAGGAATCACCGACAACAATTACCCTCCTCTTTTTTTGAGGGAACACATCCTAATGCAAGGGGTGAGGGGGGGGGGGGGGCACGCTGATTTGCTTTAGGCAAATCCTGATGTATAGGAGTTAATAGGGTCAATAGGATCTGACGCTGGAGACCTCCTCAATGCATCCCTGTCATACATTGCCTGTGTGCAGGCTGCTTTTTGCACAGACAGCATGAGATCCCAGGAACTGGTAGTTTTAATAACAAGAGGATCTCCCGTCTCCTATGGCTCCATGCTGCCAGCCCAGTAATAGCTCATGCAGTTCATGAAAAATCATCATTATCACTGAGTCCAATGGTTAAAAATACTCCAGCCTCCTGCCTTCTCCTCACTTAACAGGATTTGATCTCCTCCTGTCAGGGAAACACGCCACACACATTCTGTCACTGACTCCTCCAGATGCCTGGAATACTTCCCCTGAAACCTCTCTAACTCAGCTGAAGACCACAAAACGAAGGACCTTTTAACATGAGCATTGCATCCCCCTTATCTGTGCCTCCATTTTTAACCAAGCACCACAAAGATACGGGTTGTGGGAGTGAGTCAGAATTTTCGACAGGAACATCATTGTCATCCTCACTGTCCCAGATGTCTCCATTCCATGTCTCTGGATCCACACAGTGTATTAACCTGGATGTTTCTTTAACTGAGACTGAAGATGATAATTGGTATAGTAAAAGATTGATTTTTCCCTGTAATTTCCTCTCTTGATTTGTGGCTGAGGCAAATTGTGTTTTAAGTTCCCTGTTTTCCTTATTTAGAGCTTGGGTTTCAGTCATGAGGGTATCTGCTCTAATTTCCATTTTTCTCCCTTCTCTCTCTCAAAAGTCAACAGTGTTTCCAACTTCTCCTTCCCAAAACCCAACAACACTTCTAGGTTTTTCCTTCTCTGTCTTTCAAAAGACAATGATGCTTACATTTTCTCCCAGCTGTTTCTTTCAGAAGCCACCAATTCTTCCATTTTGTCCCTGCTCTCTCTTTCAGAAACCAACAATGCTTGCAATTTCTCCTTTTCAAAAACCAAAGTGTTTACTAGCTTTCCCTGGCTCTCCCTCTCCAAAGCCACTGATGCCTCCTGTTTCTCCTGATTCTCCCTCTCCCAAGCTGCTGATGCTTTCAATACCTCATTTTCAGACTTCAGGGTAGTATATTCTACATTTGTAGTAGATTCTACATTTGCAGTTCGCTCAGGGGGAGGTAGCTGTCTAATTTCTTTCTGCAAGAAGGCCCCCAGCCCCCAGCAAGCCCCCAGCACTGTATAAATTATCCCTTTGCCTTACTTCTTTTGGCATTTTGCTCATTCCTACATTGCACTATCCACTCTACTACTTTATCCTCATCTTTCCAGAATTTTACTGTACACTCAACTTCCTCTCCAGATGGTGCATATTTAAATTTTTGCAGCGATTTATCCATAGAAATCCTGACAACTTTACTGTCACGTTATGGGTAAGATCTTGATATCTGCCTGTCTCAGAGTACAGCACTCTTACTGGAAGTATTTGACAAAATCGATGTTTGCCTCTTTTTTTCCAGTGTCCCAGTAAGGACTTGAATTCATACAGCTTCAGAAAGTTAATCAAATGGTTTAATTCATTAAAACAACAGATAAAACAGGTTCAGGATTGCTGGTGATAAAGGCATTAACTGTAAGGGATGGAACTCAAGTTAATAAATCCTAGGCAACATCCAACACAGCTGGAGACACAAATCTCTGCACTAGGTCTAATATCTGTTAGGAATGCAGCAAAAGTTAAGCCATATATTGAAGGTGCAATTCTTACCAAAAAGGTGTCCCTGTCTTGGGTGGAGGAAAACAGGCACACCCTGCCAGCCGTCCTTGTCTCTGTCTTTCCGTTCCAGCTGCTGCTGACGATGATTATGATGATGCAACCTGTGCTGGTGCTGCACCTCCTGCTGCTGGCCCCCCAAGAGATGATCCCTGTTGTAGGTTTTATACCCAAGTCCAAGCTGTCCCTGCCTTCTAGGTGACGTTTAGCATGATTTGGGTGGAGGCTTGAGTAACATAGTCATGCATGTGTAGCATGTACTCAGTTTGGCTCATTATCATACTGAGGGGTGTCAACTTTAATATTAAAATTGCAGTTAATTAGGCAAAGGTCCTCACTCGGGCACTCCAGCCTTCAAAAATCTGTTTTGAAGTTGGGTGATTATGTTATTTTAGCCCTACTTCTTCAGCTTTAGTCAAAGCAGAGCTGTCTTATCTTCACAAGGCTCCCCTCCTTCAGCTCTTTGGCAGCCTGAACTCACGGATCTTCATTTAACACAAACACCTGCTGATTACAAATGATCTTGGGCCGAAAGCACTCTAAATCAGACTCCCTGTCCCACAGTAAGATAGGCAATTACCCCACAGCCTCTTCCCTGAACACTGGCATGTTTCTATGACACAAATAAAAAGAGCTAGGAGTGAGTAAAAACTTCAAGCTTCAAAGCTTCACAATTCATCTCTGAACTGTATAAAAAGCTACACTTACAGTAACCTTGTAGTGTATTAATCCACCAAATACTTTTTTTATTTATTTCTTATTCTGTAAGAAGAAGCCTTCTTCAACACTTTACAGAAGCACTTGGATGTGACATATTGGTGCAGGTTTCCTAAGCAGCCAGCCTTGAATACAGTGCAACAAGTTAAAAACAAATGCGAGAGAGCACCAGCAACTAGGATTTTAACACAGGAATTCCCAATATATTCTATTAAGAAATTAAGATCCCTGGTCCAAAATGTTTACTGAACTAATCATATTAAGGAAATGAGGACACTATTATTAGATGAAGTATTGTAATAATCAGAATAAATTCAGCAAGATGCAGACCAAATACTTTTTTTTTCCCAGAAGAATGCAGTGTGCAACACTTTCTCTTTTTCTTATTTGATAACAAAACAAAAAGTCTTCAGATAAGGTTCTGTATTTGAAATTAGAGTTAGCATAGCAGCTATACCTGCTTCTCTCACTCCGTTACATTCATGTTCCTCAGATGTCACCTACAGAAAGAACTCCCAAAGAAAGCAATAGAATCACATTTATAGAATCACAAAATTGGATTGTAGGGGACATGAAAGATTAAATGGCCCAGAACCCTATCTAGCTAGATCTTAACATCATATCTATATCATAAATATTTTTCCCCTCTTTTGGTAATGGAAAGTGCTGGGAGTAGGAAGAAATTTGCAATAATCTTCCCAGCTAATGCTGAATTCAACTATGTTGACTTGACTTTGTGCTTCCTGCAAAGGAGTGAGAATGAAGGGCACCACCAGTGTGTACAAGAGCACTAGGTCTTTGGTCCCTTATCTCAGGCACCAACTACACAACATAACTCTCTGGAGATGAGTGAGCCAGGTTGAATTCTTAAACGTCAGTTAGCCAGAAATTAAGAGAACTCTTTGCTCATTCTCTGCAGTGACAGCTCTGAACTGCAGCCATTGATACACCCAGCTGCTTGCAGGTCCTTCAGATAATTTGTATTCCCCTTTTCCTTGAATATAGTTATTTAAAGAATGGCATACACTGTCTGCAGCAGCCCCAGTGTGGCCTGCAATCTTCACCTTTGGTCTTTCCATCAGTGAAAAACTTTGCTAAAAATTATGCAGCTCTGAGGAAAAGGACCTGGGAGCCCTGATAGACAAGAGGATAACCGTGAGCAGGCAGTGTGCCCTCGCAGACAAGAAATCAAATCACATCCTGGGATGCATTATGAGGAGTGTGGCCAAGTAGTTCAAGGGAGGTTCTCCTCCCCCTCTACTCTGCACTGGTAAGGCCTCACCTGGAGACCTGTGTCCAGTTCTGGGCTCAAGAAAGACGAAGAACTACTGGAGAGAGTGCAGCACAGGGCCAGTGGGGTCAGAGTGGCTGGAGAGCAGCTGGAAAGGGACCTGGGGGTACTGGGTACTGATTGACAGCTGGCTAAACATGAGCCAGCAGTGTGCCTAGGTGGCCAAGAGAGCCAATGGCATCCTGGCCTGCATCAGGCATAGTGTGGCCAGCAGGAGCAGGGAGGTCATTGTACCCCTGTACACAGCACTGGTTAGGCCACACCTTGAGTACTGTGTCCAGTTCTGGGCCCCTCAGTTTAGGAAAGATGTTGAATTGCTGGAGCATGTCCAGAGAAGGGCAACGAGGCTGGGGAGAGGCCTTGAGTACAAGTCCTAAGAGGAGAGGCTGAGGGAGCTGGGACTGTTTAGCCTGGAGAAGAGGAGGCTCAGGGGAGACCTCATGGCTCTCTACAACTACCTGAAGGGAGGTTGTAGCCAGGAGGGGTTTGGTCTCTTCTCCCAGGTAACCAGCAGCAGAACAAGAGGACACAGTCTCAAGCTGCACCAGGGGAGGTTTAGGCTGGAGGTGAGGAGAAAGTTCTTCACAGAGAGAGTGGTTGGCCATTGGAATGTGCTGCCCAGGGAGGTGGTGGAGTCACCATCCCTGGAGGTGTTCAAGAGGGGATTGGACGTGGCACTTGGTGCCATGGTTTAGATAGTCATGAGGTGTAGGGTGACAGGTTGGACTCGATGATCCTTGAGGTCTCTTCCAACCTTCTTGATTCTATGATTCTATGATTCTATGATTTAGATGATTATGTGTCTGGAACTTTTATCATATGAGGAAAGGTTGAGAGAGTTGGGACTGTTTAGATTGGATAAGAGGCTGAATGGAGATCTTATTAGCCCTTATAAATATCTAAGGGAAGTGTGTCAGGAAGATGAGGCCAGACTCTTCTCAGTGCTCCACTGTGATAGGAAAAGAAGTAATGGGAATCAACTAGAACATAGGAAGTTCCATTTAAACATGAGAAGGAACTTCTTTACTTTGACGGTGGCTGAGCACCCTCAGGCTGCCCAAAGCAGTGGTGGAATCTCTGTCTCTGGAGACTTTCAAAGTCCACCTAGACATGTTCCTGTGTGATCTGCTTTAGGTGATCCTTCTCTGGCAGGGAGATTAGACTTGATGATGAGGGTAGAGTTAGATGAAATAGTAGGCAGAAATTCTTTACAGTAAGGGTGATGAGACAGTAGAACAGGTTGCCCAGCCAGGTCGTGAATGTCCCCTCCTTGGAGGAGTTCAAGGCCAGTTTGGATGGGGCCTTGAGCAACCCAGTCTAGTGTGTGGTGGTTGAAAATTCCCCCCAGCATTAAATTTGCCAGACCAGCCCAGCTGGAAGCAAATGAACCTACATTTACAAGCTAAACTACAATCTACAGTGAAATGCAATACACCTGGAGTACTGTGTCCAGTTCTGGAGCCCCTATTACAAGAGGGATCTGGAGGTGCTGGAACGTGTCCAGAGAAGGGCCACCAGGATGATCAGAGGGCTGGAGCACCTCTCCTATGAGGAGAGACTGAAAGAGTTGGGGCTGTTCAGTCTGGAGAAGAGAATGCTCCGAGGTGACCTTATTGTGGCCTTCCAGTATCTAAAGGGGGCCTACAAGAAAGCTGGGGAGGGACTTTTTAGGCTATCAGGTAGTGATCAGGTAGGGGGAATGGAATAAAGCTGGAAGTGGGGAGATTGAGGCTGGACGTGAGGAAGAAGTTCTTCCCCATGAGAGTGGTGAGAGCCTGGAATGGGTTGTCCAGGGAGGTGGTTGAGGCCCCATCCCTGGAGGTGTTTAAGGCCAGGCTGGATGAGGCTCTGTCCAGCCTGCTGTAGTGTGAGGTGTCCCTGCCCATGGCAGGGGGTTGGAGCTAGATGATCCTTGTGGTCCCTTCCAACTCTGACTGATTCTATGATTCTATGATTCTATGATTCTATGATTCTATGATATGTGCAAAATATACAGTCTTTACAATATTTACAGGTATTTACAATTTATAAACAGCACAAGAACCCCCTTGGCCAAAAACCTCTCTGGCTTCTTCCTGACAGTCAAAATTCTTTGTATAGCTGTCCTCAGGGAGCAGAATCACTAGATTAAAAATGCTTATGAGAGACATTTAAGATGTATTTTGTGCATATAGGAGGAGCAAAATTTCAACTGAGATCCATTATGTTAAGGTCCAGGAAAGGCTGCTTTCCAAAGGGCCAAAAGCTTAGTGTCCACTTCATATAATTGGATATGGTTGCAAGGAAGCCCAGGCAAATGGTGTACATGAATCCTTCTGCTGAACCTTTGGAGTAGAGAAATCTCATTTTTGCTACTTTATTATCAGGAAGACAACTAATTCTCCAGCTGAGGACTCTCTGTAAGGACTTAATCAGCTTTCTGATGAAAATTCATATGCAACTGTCACAAGTTGGTGACAAGAATGCATCGAATATGATAGAATATTAGCCTTTGATGCTCCTTTTATCACTTCTTTGTCCTTAGAGACAAGACACAGCTGAGAGAAGTTACCTTTTCGCAAAGTGGAGACTGTGCTAGGCTTCAGAAGCATATTCCTAATAGGAGGAATATTATCTGTCAATCTAATCTAAACCAAGAGTGTAAAGCAAAATCAACACTCTACAAGCTTGATGAGTAGGTTTCTTTTAGCATTTGTTCATAAAAAGTCACCTAAAACTTTGGCACAAAAGCTGCAGGCAGGGCATTATCTGTGAAGTTTGTTGGCTTTCAGTATTCACTTCTCTCATTGAATGACTAGATTTTGGCTGTAATATACTTCTGGACATATTTCAAGACCTGTTTGTTTTCAGTGGTTTTGGCAGATGGCTATATAAACTTGAGGTCTCATGATTATGATTCACTTCTCTGTGAATAATGTTGGCTATCAGGTTTGATTATCTCTCTGTGTGATTTTATACTATTCATGTGGGCACAGAATGCATTCAGAGCCAGAGCTGTGCTTACTCAAACACCTCCTTTTATGCTAAAGAACAAAAAATTACTCAGGAACATTCCTTTTTTTTCATACTTAGTTTCAGGTTTCTTTTAAAATGAGTATTATACTCTTGTACAGTTACACATCATAGTTGTTTTGTTTCACTTATGCATTTAGAGAGTTCCTTTGTTTTCGTTGTTTGGGTATTTTTTTCTTAGAAAATATTGTGGAGAGAATGTACATAAATACAGCTCTTGATTCATTTTGTCTTTGTGAGGTCTAGCACATTACATACTAATATCTATAATGTTGGCAAGTACCAAAAAATTAAACCACCCTAAAAACCATGCTGCAATTAAACAGTACCTCAGGAGCATGCAAGCATAAGTATTTTGCTTTGGCAATGCCCACTTACAAGATGAAGTAACCAAAATCAGCGTTCTCAGTGCTTGCAAAAAATACTGGATCTTGCTCTTGAAATGTGTATAGGTACCCACAGCCTAACTCCTAACAGGAGCATTTTCTAGTTATCCTGAGGTGCTGGGAAGGATCCACAGAAATGAATGTTTTGCGAAAGTGTGGCCTCCGACCCGTGAGAAACAGTAAGTTTAAATTGTCCTTCACAGGTCTCTGTGTATCAGCTTTCAACAGCCTGTGCACTGTGGGAGTGTCAGCTTACTTCTGCTGCCTTCTGGTTCCCATTCCTTGTAAAACCGTTTCAGGTTTTCAACACTATTTGTTAATGAGCACTTTGGATAAGATATCTTTTGGGCCGTTGTCTTTGCTTCACACTGACCTCCTTCGCATCTACGATTTGGACCCTGATCCAACTTGCAGCCATCCTACACTTGGAAAGAGCAGAAAGAGCAAACAATGTTTGCCTGCAAAGGGGGGTGTGTACAGAAAAACACCCACAGCCAGCTTTACTGCTCTGAGAACTGGGGATGGGAATCAAAGCAGTGAATATTTTTTATGTCAGTCACAATCAAACTGGTGACCTGCAAAAATGAAAACCCTTTAGGGTCTTTCTGACTACTTGTATATCCCAATTGCACTTTCTGGGGGAATAGAAATATCAGTCATGCCATTGCAATCAGATTCCTCTTTGAGTGAATTCCTCCCTCCATAAATACCTGACTCACTGATAATTTATATGGAGAATCATTTCATTCTATCATGCAAGTTTCAGTCTTTCTAAGCAATACTATTTTGTCAGACTATATGGGACTAAACTGGGAAGAGCTACTGGTCCGATCAGGCATGATATGAAGCAAGATGAAACACTCTTCATAGAATCACAGAATCACAGAATCACAGAATGGTAGGGGTTGAAAGGGACCTCCAGACATCACCAAAGTCCATCTCCTCTGCCAAGGCAGGATCACCTAGAGCCAGTCACACAAGGAGGCATCCAGGTGGGTTTGGAAAGCATCCAGGTGGGTTTGGAAAGCATCCAGAGAAGAAGACTCCACAACCTCTCTGGGAAGCCTGGTCCAGGGCTCTAGCACCCTCAGAGCAAAGAAGCTTTTCCTCATGTTGAGATGGAATTTCCTGTGATCCAATAAGTGTTCATTGTCCCTCATCCTATCATCAGGCACCAGTTAAAAAAGACTGGCCCCTTCTTCTTGACACCCACCCTTCAGATATTTGTAAACACTGATCTTTTCTCCAGGCTGAACAGCCCCAGGTCTCTCAGCCTTTCTTCCTCAGAAAGATGTTCCAGTCCCTTCATCATCCTCCTAGCCTCCTCCTACTCTCTCTAGTATTTCCCTGCCCCTCTTGAACTGTGAAGCCCAGCACTGACACAATACTCCGGATGAGGCCTCACTAGGGCAGAGCAGATGGGGAGAACCTCCCTTGAGCTGCTAGACACACTGTTTTTAACACATCCCAGAGTTTTACTTTTGAGTAAACATTTTTAAAGTGATTTAAGGACAATGTTGAAGACATTATTTGAAAGCTTCTGTTTCCAGAATCACACCAGAGTGCTCACAGGCCAGTTCACAAAGGACATAAACACAGGTTCTCCCTTTTGAGAGACAGAGTTCAGTGATGAACATAGGAGCCATTTGTTAGGCTGCCTTGCGGGCAGTGAGCCTTGCCTGTGCTTCGATGCTGATGGAAATCAACAAGTCAGAGCCAGACTCACATGAGTTTTTGATTTTAGCTTTTTTTTTCTTTTTTCTTTTCATCAGCTGTGGTGTGCAGCCAGCAGGTTAGTCTCACAAACTCAAGCTTTTTGCAAATTCTGCTGGGATACATCCGAGTTGACCTGGCTGGAAAACAGGAGGAGAAAGAGGAGGCTGCTGATCTGAAATACAGGCAAAGCTGGAAGCCACAGCATTCAGCTCTCATGAGATGTGAGGGCATGCTGCTACATGAAGGAATGTGTGCTTCAGGTTTTATGTGAGGAACTCAGGCATTGCTGACCATGTTCCTTTCTATTCAGGTCTGTTTAACGTTATGAAAGGAAGCCATACACGTGGAAGTTTTGTCTGACAAGAAGAACTTCATGAAAATTCAATCTGGATTGGGGAAGACAGGAACTATGCATAAGAACAACATTTTTCAGTTAGATTTATTAGTTTATAATCTATGGTAGAAGGCAAGAAGCAATTTACAAGTATCAGCAAGGGTTCAATTGCTTTCTTATGTATCCCCCCCAAAGCCCTACTTAGAAAGAAAAACAATCCTTTAATGGAGATAAGTGTCACAAACTTTTACAGATGCCCTAAGGTTTTAAAAGGTTGGACATTCAAAATTAAGGCTCTAAATTAAAATAGTAAAATCTTCGTCAATTCCAGGCTTTGACTTTTGCTGGTGATTTCATTAGTCTTCACTCTTCTTTAACTGTATTATTCCAAGCAGGCTTTCTCTATGGTAGGCTTTGGGAAATTAATCCCAAAAAGGTCAGGGTTCTTCTCTGCAGAGAAGACTTACATATTGAAGAAAGGTAGCTGTGTGTGTGGTATGAGTTTATGAGCACATAGAAGTGAATTTCCTTTCAAAGAAGGAAATCTTACTTGTAGTTGGGGAGATTTACACCTGAGTTCAGGAGATCTTCAGCTAGAGGAAAAAGAGTATTCCTAAATCCTGCTTATCATAGACAGAGACAGTTCCCATTCCCTTGGTTTGGCCCTAGTTCTAGAAAAAGGAAAAAGGGAAAGGGGAAAAGGGAAAAGGGAAAAGGGAAAAGGGAAAAGGGAAAAGGGAAAAGGGAAAAGGGAAAAGGGAAAAGGATTCTGATGCCACATCCTGAATATGTGGGAAATCCTTAAATATATTATACAGAAGTATGAGAGGCGGAACATCTGTTTCTATTGGAGGGCTTCCATCAAGGCTCAAATTTTGATGAGGCAAAACTAGAACTGTAGCAAAAGACATTGGTAGCTATAAAGCAGGGCTATAAAGTAGTAAATTGAGAATTCACAAAAGCAGCAAGACAATGAGGTTCTACTTGGGAGAAAACTGATTGTGTAGCTGGGGAAATGGAGAGAGAGCTGAGGGCACAGGAGAGGGCTGGATGATGCCAGAGAAACAAGAGTCATATTGTACAGTGACAGGGAAGTGAGACAGCAGGGAGCTGTAGAAGAGAACATGAGGGTTTGTCTTCTATTACTTCCATAAGTTTGGAGTTGGAAGATTGTCAAAGCAAAAAGATACATGTGTGTAAGACAAATCTATGTGAATGTCAGGGCCAGGAAAGAGATGGCCATTCATGTGTACTTCTTCCTTCCCAAACTTACCAATAAGCCTGTTTTTAATTAAAACAGAAGCATAAGGCTTTGGATGACTTGGCACAGCTCAGTAACACATACTGCTCTTCTCTTAAATGAACACATCTGCCCTTGTCCTGCCACAGTGCTAAAACTGCCTGAAACCTTCTTATGGTGGTTAATTGCAAACTTGGATCTTGCTTCAAATACACTTCTCCTATGACAAAGGTCACATTCCAAACAGCAAAATTAAAGACAAGAGGTTAACAACATGGTGTCAATGATGCAGTTGAATTTTACTTTTACTTTACAGGTTAGAGTTTATTCCAGCTAACAGGCCTCTTCTAGTCAAAATAAATAAAAAATGTTCCCTCTGGTGTTCAAGGAAGTGTTAAAATTAGCTATCTCAATGCATTCTAACTGCCTGTGAATAAATATCCTTTCCCAGTACTTGCTTGTGTTGGAAACTGTTCATTGTGTTTTGCAGGTACAACTTCTGAACCTTCATCTTCTTCCTGCTCCTTCCTTGGCTCTGTTTTCTCTCCCATTCTCTTGTGAGACTTGCTTTTTCTCAAATGCAATCTTTCTCTTCTCTCTTTCATACCTTCAGGTTGCTAAAAGGCAGGACAAAAATAGCAGGGAATTAAAACCAACTCTCACATGAACAACAACAAAAAATCTTATTATTTTGTTTTACTGGTGATGTATAATAAAATATTTCAGGCACCTACCTCAGCAAGTTCAACTTTAACATGATATGTTCAAATTCAAGGGCTCGGCCAGTCACCCTAAAACTCAGCAAGAGGCTTTTAATTATACTCTATGCCTGCTTAGGAGGGTCACTTGCTTGGAGGACTTGTTGGGCAGAGCAGACAGGAAGGGAAAAGTGAGAGGCTCTGAGATTTCAGCACAGATTCCTTCTTTCTGTCCCTTCACATGTCCCATCTTTATGTGCTTGAAGACTGTTCAGCACTATCTGCAAAGACTTCACTGAAAACGAGTGCTAAAGGTCACGAAGCGTCCTCAAAACCACATTTATGAGATAAAAGCAATATGCTGGGAAGGAGATGAAACAAAATTATCTTTCTTCTACTTTAAACCTGTGTCATCGTGACGGCTTCAATTGCACCCACAGAGCTCCAAGTGCAAAAAACCACTCTATTTGGAGATCCAAGTTTAAATCGCAGACTGTCTTTCCTAATCTCTAACACCTATTGCTCCATTCTTCCAAGATTCTCAAGTCCTTCATACATGTCAAACTTTAATGGTGTGATGGTTTGAAACTGTCTTTTTAATTTTTCCTTGCAAAGTTCAGAACAGAGAAAGTGAAAGAATGTAAATAAGTCACTATTGGGTGTAAGAAAGCAAAATAATGATTGTTCTAAACACTTCCATTGGATAGATAGAAATGTTTAAGAACTATTACCCAAAACAAAGTAGGCACTCTGCACATTCTGCGTTCGGCAGTGGGGGCAGTTGCTGGGCTGTCTGGCTGCTGTTTCTTCTTCTCTTCTGGCTGAAGATAACACACTGACCTTGGCAGCTAAGTTAACAACTTTCTGCTTAACTAACTGTGCTTCTCTGTCCAGGGGGGTCTGGGGGGGAAGCTCCTGGGAGGGAGAGGCCCCTTTGGGAGGGTCCCCTTGGGGGGAAGCAAAGGGAGATCGATTGTGCTTTTTCTGTTGATTGTATATATTTGTGAATGTTGTGAATTTTGTATATTTGTATATATTCATTGCATTTCATTGTAGATTTTAGACTCTGCTTGTAAATACAGCTTTTCATTTGCTTCCAGACTGAGCTAGCCTGGTTATTGTTGGTGGGGGGGGAATTTCAGCTCACACCGACACACTTTTTATTTTTGGCGCCCAACGTGGGGCTCGATTGCTTGTTTGATTTATTTCTGCTCAGATTAGGAAGCAAAATGAAGCTGTTTTGGATTTTGAGTAATTTTATTTCCTCTGTTATCAGTGTGATTGTTTACAGATGGGCTGTTTCCTGCATGATAGACAAGATTGTGAGATATGTGGCATATAAGTCGTTTCTTTGGGTTAAGAACAAGTTACTGAATGTTGGTGAATTCTGTTATGGTCTTATTGGGCTAAGAAGCTATGGTAACTCAACTATGGATCTGCTAGCAGACACATATGAGTTTGTTACTCCTCTTACAACTACAGAGGGTCTTTGTGAACCAGTGGTACCCTAGATATCTTGTACTAGCCTTAATCTTAAATTTGTTGCTTCTTGGAATAATCATATGGCTACTGATAGCACTGTGTCAAGAAAGACATAAGGCTACTTGCTCTTCCAACTCTGCTGTGAATGTGAAAACCAAGCCAGTAAATTTGGTGGCCACTGTAACCAGAAAGCGTAAAGGAGATGCAGATGCTGCAGGAGATGGTGCAGATGGAGATGAGGGTCCTTCTACTCAGGGTCCCTCTGTTAAGAAAGATCCTTCTGATGAGGAAGAGAGGGTTAGCCTTAAAACTCTGGTAGACCTCTTGAGACCCCACATGGATGATGGAGATGTAGGTCAGGATGTAGACCCTGGTAGATTAGCAACTGCTGGTAGTGCCTCTGAACTCAAAGAAATTCAACGGAGGATTAAAATAGGATTATGGGGACAGCGACCTCAGGATGATGATGATGATGAGGATGAGGATGACATACAGTCAGCTAATGCACCCAGACAGGAAATTAGACATGTGAGAAAGGATTACATCAGAGGAGATAATGAGCCAGTCCTGTCTTGGCTAGCCAGGTGTTTTGATATGGGAGCCCCAGCATTGGTGGTAGGTGACAAGTCAGCCTCTCAGTTGGGGATGCTCTCAAAGGATACAGGCATAGACAGGCACCTAGGCAAGTGCATTGGTAAAGTTTCTCTGTGGGCACGCCTCCTACTGGCAGTCTCGCTGAGGTACCCCAGCAGAGATGATTTACCATGGAACCCTAAGCCTTGGACCACAACAGATGAGGGAATCAAGCGTCTGAGAGAATTTGCTGTGAGAGAAGTAATGTATGGAGATCATAAGACTCTGAATCCTGATGAAATTCCTGTTGGAACAGGCCTTGCCAAAAAGCTCATTAAGCTTGCTCCTCCTAATTATGCTACTATTCTGGCAAGCAGGATTGTGGCAAGAAATTATGGTGGAGCACCTCCCACTGTTGGCCATTTCACTGACCAAATGAGGCAGTTGGAGGATAGTCTTGCACGTACTTCTTTGGTTTCAGCCATTGAAACTCTGTCTGGAAAGATGGAGAATTGCATGAAAGAGCTGAAGGAGGAACTTAAAACCTCCATATCCAACTTGATGAAGGGGGATGATTCTAATTCCTCTTCCTCCAGATGGATACAAGTTTCAGCTGTCAGGAACAGACGTGCTCCAAGAAGGCCATTCCAAAATAGGTCAAACCAAAACAGACAGCAGAGGCAATCACGTGGCAGTATCTGGATAACTCTGCATGATCAGTTTGGTGAGAACATGAACAGATGGGATGGTCAACCAACTTCTGATCTTTTCAAGAGGTTACGGGAGCTGCAGAGGGGCAGATCCCGAGGTAGCAATACCAGGAGGGTAGCTGTCGCTTCCTCAGTTTCCCAGAACAACTCTGATAGCTCCAACAGTGATCCTAATTCTGGTGCTGGACGTTGTGCCGGCTGTACATGTGGAGGTAATCCCCACCATTAGGGGTGCCCTGCCTTCCGCCAGGGGGAGGTAAGGGATAATGGAGATAACAGAATCTATTGGGATGTGTACATCCAGTGGCCTGGCACTTCAAAATTTCAGAAGTACAGGGCCTTGGTTGACACAGGAGCTCAGTGCACCATAATACCATCAAATTATCAAGGGGGAGAATCTATATCTATTCAGGGAGTCACTGGTGGATCTCAAGAGTTGTTTAAGATAGAGGTTGATATAAGTTTAACTGGGAAGCAGTGGAAGAAACATACTATTGTAACAGGTCCTAATGCACCTTGTATTTTGGGAATTGACTTTCTGAGAGAAGGGCGTTTTAAAGACCCTAAGGATTACAAATGGGCTTTTGGAATAGCAACTGTAGAAATTGATGGAGGAAAATTGAAGTTGTCCATTAGACCTGAGCTTTCAGATGAATCTGCAGTTGTGGGACAACATGAGATAGAGGATGTAAAGCTGCCGGTTGCTTCTCAAACTGTGCATCACAGACAATACAGAACCAACCGTGACTCTTTGGTGCCCATTCAAAACTTGATTCGTCAGTTGGAGAGTCAGAAGGTCATCAGCAAAACTCATTCACCTTTCAACAGTCCAATCTGGCCTGTGAGAAAGCAGAATGGAGAGTGGCGTCTGACAGTTGACTTCCGTGCCTTGAATGAAGTAACTCCACCCATGAGTGCAGCTGTGCCAGACATGACGGAACTCCAATATGAGCTGGAATCCAAGCAGGCCAAATGGTATGCTACCATAGACATTGCTAATGCTTTCTTCTCTATTCCCATAGCAGAGGAATGCAGGCCTCAGTTTGCTTTCACCTGGAGAGGCATTCAGTACACATTCAATCGTTTGCCCCAGGGGTGGATTCACAGTTCAACCATCTGCCATGCAGTGATCCATGATGCTTTGGAGAAAGGTGGAGCTCCAGAACACATTCAGTTCATCGATGACATCATCGTCTGGGGTGAGACTGCTGAAGAAGTCTTCCAGAAAGGTAACAAAATCATTGACATTCTCTTGCAAGCTGGTTTCGCTATCAAGCGAGACAAGGTGAAAGGACCTGCCAGAGAAATCCAGTTTCTGGGAGTGCGGTGGCAAGACGGTCGCCGTCACATCCCAATGGATGTGATAAACAGAGTCTCCACCATGGCAAATCCCACCAACAAGAAAGAAACTCTGCGTTTCTTAGGCATAGTGGGATTTTGGAGACTGCACATTCCTGGATACAGTCAGATTGTGAAACCTCTATATGATGTGACTCGAAAGAGAAACAGTTTCCAATGGGGTCCTGAGCAACAAGCAGCCTTTGACCAGATCAAGCGAGAGGTAGTCCAAGCGATGGGTCTGGGACCTGTCCGAACTGGTCCAGACATTAAGAACATTCTGTACACAGCCGCGAGTGACAATGGTCCAACCTGGTGCTTATGGCAAAGAGCTCCAGGGGAGACACGAGGACGTCCTCTTGGTTTCTGGGGTCGTGGCTACAGAGGCTCAGAGGCAAACTACACTCCAACAGAGAAAGAGATTTTAGCTGCTTATGAAGGAGTGAAAGCTGCTTCTGAAGTGATTGGAACTGAGTCACAACTTCTTCTAGCTCCTAGATTGCCAGTTCTGAATTGGATGTTCAAAGGCAAAGGTTCTTCACCACATCATGCAACAGATGCTACCTGGTCTAAGTGGATGGCTCTGATAACACAGAGAGCTCGAATGGGAAATCTCGAAAGGCCTGGTTTGGTGGAGGTGATCACAAACTGGCCAGAAGGCACAAGCTGTGCTAAACCTCCAGAGGAGAGAGTAACTCGTGCTGAGGAAGCTCCTCCTTACAGTGATCTGTCTGATGATGAAAAGAGATATGCTTTGTTCACAGACGGTTCCTGTCGTCTTGTTGGGAACAAGCGGAGATGGAAATCTGCAGTGTGGAGCCCAATGCGCAGAGTTGCAGAAGCGAGAGATGGAGAAGGAGAATCCAGTCAATTTGCAAAGGTAAAAGCTGTCCAGCTAGCTCTTAACATAGCTGAACGTGAGAGATGGCCAAAGCTTTATCTCTACACTGACTCGTGGATGGTAGCCAATGCCTTGTGGGATTGGCTGAAAGACTGGAAGAAGAATGGCTGGCAGAGGAAAGGAAAGCCAATCTGGGCTGCAGATCTGTGGCAAGACATTGCTGCTCGCATTGAGAGAATCCCAGTGAAAGTGAGACACATCGATGCTCACATTCCTAAGAGCAAAGCTACAGAGGAACAACAACACAACCATCAGGCAGATCTAGCTGCAAGAGTTTCCCAGGTGGACACAAACTCTGATCCTGATCCTGATCTTGACTGGAAACACCGAGGTGAGCTGTTCTTAGCTCGTTGGGCCCATGACTCGTCAGGACATCAAGGCAGAGATGCAACCTACCGATGGGCTCGTGACAGATCCATTGACATTTCCATGGATGCTATCACACAAGTCATCCATGACTGTGACATTTGTGCTGCTATTAAGCAGGCAAAGCGGATCAAGCCCTTGTGGTACGGTGACCGATGGTCCAAGTACAAGTATGGTGAAGCCTGGCAGATTGACTACATCACTCTACCTCGTTCTCCATCTGGTAAGCAGTATGTGCTGACTATGGTAGAGGCAAGCACTGGATGGCTGGAAACTTATCCAGTTCCTCATGCAACTGCACGTAACACCATTCTTGGTCTGGAGAGACAAATCCTGTGGAGACACGGAACTCCAGAGAGGATTGAGTCGGACAACGGAACTCATTTCAAGAACAATCTTGTAAAAAACTGGGCCAAAGAGCACGGCATCGAGTGGATATTCCACATTCCCTACTATGCACCAGCTGCAGGGAAGATCGAACGCTACAATGGTTTGCTGAAAACCACTCTCAAAGCCATGGGGGGTGGATCTTTGAAAAACTGGGAGAAACATTTAGCACAAGCAACCTGGTTGGTGAATAGTAGAGGTTCAGTGAATCGAGCTGGACCTGCCCAATCAGATTTGTTGCGAAAGGAAGAAGGTGATAGAGTTCCTGTTATCAGAGAAAAGAATCTGTTAGGCAAAACTGTTTGGGTATTTTCTCCTTCAGGAGAGGCCAAACCTGTCCGAGGGGTGGTTTCTGCTGAAGGTCCTGGTCACACCTATTGGGTGATGCAAGAAAATGGTGAAATTCAGTGCATTCCACAAAGAAATCTAACTTTGGCTGAGAGAGGTTAAATTCAGAGTGTTGCGCAGATACAGCATCGCGCCCAAGAGGAGAGTTCATGAGATCTACGGTGCACGAACCCTGAGAGCCCTGAGTCACCTGAGAGTCCCTGTTCCTTTCTTCGCTCCATCTGCAGGAAACAAGCTGTTTGCTGTTTTTCCTGTGATTTGACTCTTTTGAATCATCTACATCTGAGATAGCCGGAATGGACTATGGTCTTTATTCACCTATTGTTGTAGATATTATTTTAGATTAGATAGATGATAGTAGCAGCCAATGGAATTGTTTAGAAGGGGTGGACTGTGATGGTTTGAAACTGTCTTTTTAATTTTTCCTTGCAAAGTTCAGAACAGAGAAAGTGAAAGAATGTAAATAAGTCACTATTGGGTGTAAGAAAGCAAAATAACGATTGTTCTAAACACTTCCATTGGATAGATAGAAATGTTTAAGAACTATTACCCAAAACAAAGTAGGCACTCTGCACATTCTGCGTTCGGCAGTGGGGGCAGTTGCTGGGCTGTCTGGCTGCTGTTTCTTCTTCTCTTCTGGCTGAAGATAACACACTGACCTTGGCAGCTAAGTTAACAACTTTCTGCTTAACTAACTGTGCTTCTCTGTCCAGGGGGGTCTGGGGGGGAAGCTCCTGGGAGGGAGAGGCCCCTTTGGGAGGGTCCCCTTGGGGGGAAGCAAAGGGAGATCGATTGTGCTTTTTCTGTTGATTGTATATATTTGTGAATGTCGTGAATTTTGTATATTTGTATATATTCATTGCATTTCATTGTAGATTTTAGACTCTGCTTGTAAATACAGCTTTTCATTTGCTTCCAGACTGGGCTAGCCTGGTTATTGTCGGTGGGGGGGGAATTTCAGCTCACACCGACACAAATGGTGACTGAGGAAATGGCAACTATTTCGTCTACTTGAGAGGGAGATTGAAATACAGCCCAGGCCACCTCACTGCAACTTAGAAAAGGGTACCAAAATCCCTGTTTTCACTGGTTCTGAAGCCATATTTAGTGTATTGTGCTCACTATACTTATTATAAAATTATTACACACTCACCGATTTTCAAGCCATAGCCACTTCTGAGAAATGATAATTGCAAGAGAAATGATCAGTGCACCTACAAGAAAGCTGGGGAGGGACTTTTTACAAGGGCTTGTAGTGATAGGATAAGGGGAAACTGATTGAAACTGGAAGAGGGTAGATTTAGGCTAAATATTAGGAAGAAACTCTTTACAGTGAGGGTGGTGAGACACTGAAACAGATTGCCCAGGGAGGTTGTGGATGCCCCCTACCTGGCATGTTCAGGGCCAGGTTGGATGTGGCCTTAAGCAACCTGGTCTAGTGGGATATGACCCTGCCCATGGCAGGAGGGTTGGAACTAGATGAT
Organism: Indicator indicator; assembly: GCF_027791375.1. Classification (NCBI taxonomy): domain Eukaryota; kingdom Metazoa; phylum Chordata; class Aves; order Piciformes; family Indicatoridae; genus Indicator; species Indicator indicator. The sequence goes on from NC_072010.1 coordinate 86,142,057, forward strand.
CTTTAAGATCCCTTCCAACCCAAACCATTCTATGATAAATGAGATAACCACTGATGAGGGCTGGCACATGAACCAACATGAAATTCCAAATGAAACAAATTTTGAGTAGTTCCTAAAGGGGAAAAAGATTAGAGCATGCACTTCAAGTTTTAACAATGGCATAACAAAGTTGTCATCACCATAATTCTGCATATTCTTAGAGGACTGGGCATGCAAGGACTGTCATTATGGGATTGATCATGTAATGCTGCTACTTCTTGACAAGAGATTGTTTTCCTGTCTTCCTGCTGTACAGAAGGTCTTCAATGAGAGGCAAAAATTACTTCTCCATACAAACTCTCAGTGTCAACAAATTGAAAAAAGAAATACCTCCTGCCATTGCTATATGGTGTTGATGTCAGGTGTTATTCAAGCACAGCTTTTTCATCAGGGTAATTGAATTTGATAATGTTCTTCTTAAAAGTGAGTTAATTTTTTTTACCCTTCCATTGTATGATATACCATATCATAATAATATCATAATGTATGTATCATAATGACCATACAAAAATAGGTATTGAAATAATAAAAATGTGTTGAAGTATCATAGACAAAAGGGTATTTCTGGCTACTTCATCAACACAAACCATACAGAAAATGCTCATGCCTCAGAACAGAATGATGGGAGAAGAGAAGGATGAAATGGGGGGAGAATACCCTGCAGGGTGTGTGCCCAGGGATTGAAAATACATTCAGCCACTTACAGCAACAGCTGCTGCTGCAGCTATGTGGTGATGCTGAGAAGAGCAGATGGATGGAGTCCTAAAGGGTAAGCCTCTCAAACACCACAGTGTCTGGTGGTCTTAGAAATAACACCAAATATGGTTCAACTAGGTCAGTAGCGGTGAATAAGAGCTAGGTCTTACAGCAAAGCGAAGCAAATCCTGGTTTATATTGTCACATTTGTGGGCACAGCCATGGAAATCTCTGAAACCATTGCCACAGTCAGTGTGGTGTCTCATTTTGAAGATACACAATTTTTATAATAAGTCCAGATGGCAACACTAAATCAAGAATTCTCATACTAGTGATGCTACTACTTTAACATAGTTTGTGCTACTCTAAGGACCACATGATCTGAGAAATTCTAATTCAGGTTTATTTCTGCTCTTTACCTAGCAAAGCCACAGAAACTGCACCAGGGATAAAGCTGGCCTGTTTGCTGGTTTGTTGCTTTGTTTCTTTTAAAATTTATTTCTGAAGTGATTTTAAGTTGATTGTTACCTACCAAAGAAGCTGAGCGTTTGCTTTTCAGATGCAATTGCTTTTCAAAGGACTCTGCAAATTCCTGGATGGAGTTTGATCTTGCCTCTGGGCATGAGCTCTCTCCTGAAGGTGTTCTGCTTGCTTTCCTGTGGCAGCGGCATTTGATTTCTTGGTCTTCTTGAAATTCCTTGGAGCCCTTGAGATGATCTGAAGATGAGTCTTTAGAAGAAGCACGAAGCCGTGTTGCGTGGAAGGAAGAAAGCCGGGCCTGAAAAACAAGAGGTCTTTGTTGAGTGTTAAATATCACAGCACAGAGCACAGCAATCAGCACAGATTCTTTCTGCCACAGAGTGCTCCCTAAACAATGGTGCAGAGTGAAGGATCTTGCCCAGACTCCTCTATCCTATCTTTCACATGCAGGAGAATCACACTACCAAGAAATTGCTTTCCGGAGGCAGCAGTTAGATTTGGTTTTATTCCTGGTTTTGAATATCTATGTTTTGGCACACAAATGAGTCTTTCCCATGTAAAGTGTGCCAGGTCCTCTTAAGTGTCCACTGACACTGAAAGGAACTGAGACCCTTCTTAACCTCAAAAACTCAGGCTTCACATCTGGCAGCAGGTTCCAGGCAGGACTCTCAAAAAACAAAGACCCAGCCTTTTGTGGTCAAATGAGCCAGATATGGGGTTTGACCTACAGATGCTCCAGATCGTATCAGCTGCTTGAGTTCATCTGAGAGTAACATTTGTAGCCCAATTGTGTCAAAGTTTCAGCATGTCCTACATGCAGACAAGATGCCCTATTGTCCAGAAATGCTCTATTTTCTATTGAATTTTCTGCTAGCTTTTTGGGCATGTTTGTTGTGAACTGATGGGGGAAAGATTTCACAGCTCTGAGGGACACATCCCTACCAGGGAAATGGTAGGAAACAGGCTTCCTACAATTACGTTTGTAAAAGAGGGAGGGGAGTAGATAGTTCCTTAATTTTGGTGTGGTTCAATTTTCCCAGGTCTGATATGCAGAGAAAAGCTATTGACCTGCATCAACTCTGTTAAACTGAATGTCTGTAAAGGAGATCAAATTGACAGAGAACTGCTGAGTCCTCTGGAGTCATGTGTTGTTTGGTTTAGAAATAGACAACCCTGTAGAAGAGACAGGTAAGAAGGCCACCACATAGAGCCAGGCATGTCCCAAACCCTGCCAGTTGTTGATGCTTTTTCAGGGTAAGTAACTGAACATCAGTAATAGCAGATAGTGAAAATCGTGGGAGATGAGAAGTACCAAAAATGAGACCCTCAAAGGTGTCAGGTTAGGGCACTCCAGGCACCCAGCTGTGCATACATGTTTGAATACCTACACCTAGGTACAAGCTGGGGTGGTGATGTTTGATTGTATTGCTTTTTTTAAGAATGGAAAGCTAAACCAGCTTAGGGTAGTGGCCACATAAATCTAAAAACCTTGAATTTCAAAGGACCTGAATCATCTCCTCTATAGATTCCCATCTCTGGCCCAGCTGCTATTATGTTTGTACTGGCACAAGAGGGACTACACAGCCATTCTCTGAATAGTGAGGCTGTACATCCATATGCTTGTGACTACATCCCATTAGACAGGGTTGATAAAAGATGATAAAAATAATAAATCTTACTCCTGGCAGAAGCACCTAATACCAGTTCAAGAGGGACAAGAAGCTACTGGGGAGTGTCCAACAGTGGCTACAAGAATGATCAAGGGATTGGAACATCTGTTTTATGAGGAAAGGCTGAGAGACCTGGGGCTGTTTAGCCTGAAGAAGACTGAGAGGGGATCTGATCAGTATTTATAAATACCTGAAGGGTGAGTGTGAAAAAGAGGGTGTTAGTCTCATTTCAGTGGTGTCCTGTGATAGGACAAGGGGCAAAAGATACAAACTGGAACACAGCAAGTTCCACCTCAACATAAGGAAACACTTCTTTGCTGTAAGGATGACAGAGCACTGGACCAGACTACCCAGAGAGGTTGTAGAGTCCCCTTCTCAGGAGACTTTCCAAACCCACCTGGATATGTTCCTGTGTGACCTGCCCTAGGTGATCCTGCTTTGGCAGGGGTGTTGGACTCAATGATCTCCAGAGGTCCCTTCCAACCCCTACCATTTTATGATTCTGTGAATACCAAAGGGTTTGGTTTTCAGGCCATACAATACTGGTTCAATTTCTTTTCCAAATGTAAGTTTACTTCAGTCTCTCTGCCTCTGAGAGTGGTGGTAATGATTTCTGCCATGCCTTCTTTTTTTAAACTTTGGCTTCAAGCCAATCAACACAGCTGTAATTTCTGTAAGGTCATATTGTATTATTATTTCATAAAGCATCAGAGTAATCACATTGTGCCTGAGGGACAGGAGTACACATGCCGTGTCAAAGATCAACAAGCTAAGTGTCTTCTGGGTCATTTTATTGGCTTCCACACACATTGTTTCCTGGAAATAAAAAGTGTCTCACACTACACATCAGTGGTATTTGTTAGAGGGTTTGGGCAAACACCCAGGAGGAGAGCTGAAATGGGGGATGAGATTCTACCAATCATGTTTTGTAATGTCTGTAAATATTTGATTTTACGAAGACATTGCTTTTAAATTTCCCTTCAGAGACAGAATTATAGTTAAGCCCTTCACAAAAAGACTGCAGTTTGCTTACTGACATGGGCAGAAATGTCAGAAAAAGGATAGGCCTTGATCTGAAATGCTTATCTGCTTCAATGGGTTAAGGGCAAAGCTACATGTACATTTCATAGAATCATAGAATGCCTTGACTTGGAAGGGACCTTAAAGATCATCTAGTTCTAACCCCCCTGCCATGGGCAGGGACATCTCTCACTAGACCAGGTTCATCCAGCCTGGTCTTAAACACCTCCAGGTATGAGGCATCCACAACTTCTCTGAGCAACCTGTTCCAGTGTCTCACCACCCTCATAGGAGAGAATTTCTTCCTACTGTCTGATCTAAACCTACCCTCCTCTAGTTTAAAACCATTGCCCTATGCAATCATATTATTGTGACTGTCTCCTCTCCCAGTGCCTTTGTATGGTACATACCACCAGAGCTAGGAGCACAAGCATGCTGGTGCAAGTCAGCATGTTGCTGTCTCATGGACACAACACTACAGAGGACAAGAGCATTTACTCAACTGCTCAGGCATGAACACTTCTTGGCTTGTAACTAGCACAGTCTATTAGTCTTTTATTTAGGATTGACTCCACAGAGAGCTGAAAGAGTCATTAAATGAAGCTGAGCAATGAAGCAGATCTGGCATTGACTTTAGATAAAATCCATGTGAGTTCCTTCCTGTTTCGTAGGTTTAATACATGCATTTCACACAGGCGTTTGGTGCAAACTGATTGCTTGGTAACATCGTAAACAAGAACAGCTGAAGACTGCTGTAATTTGTGCTTCTCTTCCTGAAGTTTCAGCAGGTGCTGGCAACAGAGATTGCCTCTGTATCTGCACACTCTGGTGTCCGCTAACCACTGCTGTTGTACCTGTCCAAAGGTCTCAAGAGCACAGACGTTATCTGCTCCTATCCATGCCACAATAGCTGCCTTGTGCCTACCTCTGCTGCCTCTCTAGGGATCTCCCCATTGTCTCTGACTCCTGAGTCAGAGGATCTGACCTTGAGTAGCTCTTAAACTGGAGAGGTGGGGAGGAGGCGAAACAAGAGAAAATTCATGAGGAGGAAGAATGATAAATCATCACCTATATGAAAATGGAGAATTTTTGCCAGTGCTAGCAAAGCCAGAAGCACCAAGCATATTCTCAGGCGTTGTTTCTCACTCCCTTTTTCTGTTTGAGTCTTTGGGTAAAGGCCAGTCCTGCTCAGTGGATCTATTTACACAACAGCTAATCTTTTGCTAATTGACCACCTAAAACACACAAAAGTGCTTCCCAAAACTGATGCCTGTATCATTTGCCTATTCTCTATCTCTGTTTCTGTCAGAAACAAAATAATTGTTTCCATCTTTTGGGCTTGATCTGGGGACTTGCACAGCTGTCAGTAAGAAAATAAATCTTCACTGTGTCAGCGTGAATGTTCGTTTGCTGAAGTTTGCGCCATGACCCCAGTACTTTAGGGAGGTTATGGAACATCTGACACTCAGATGCTGTCTTACAACTTCCTTTCCTTCCAAGAAGCTTATAGCCAAGCATATATTCCTTTAAAATGTCCTGGCTTAGGCTCCAGCTGATCTGTAATAACAACATTGTGGCAGATGTTCAATCTGACTTCAGTATAAATTAAACATTAGTAGCTTCAACAGTTGTTCTGCTCTCACTCTGAGCTACTTCTTACCAGATTTTCTCCTGTGAGTAATAATGGAAATATTTACAGGGTTGTAGAACTCTTATCAGTGCTCATTTGCCTCCTATCTTTTCCCCACAACAAAATCTTTGGGAAGTAAGAAACTGTTCTGAACCATAATGGTAAAGGATAAATACAATGTGTCAAAGATAGTCATAGCTGAAGGCTTCAGAGAGGGTATCACAGTTACTGTGAAGGAGACTAAAAGAGATGACTTTTTTCTCCCCAGGCATTTTTCGCACTGAGTGTTGGCCCACAGCAACATATGCAACTCTGATGCTTTTCAGGAGAGTGGAGCTGCAAGTTTTGGCCTGTCTGCCCAGTGACCCAGTGAAGGATGAATAGAATTTTGCATTCCTCTCTGCAAAATGGAAATGATGATAGCAAAAGTATTTTGTGAGGTTCATCTCAGTAATGTTTGTGAAGTATGATAAGGTTTGGGGAGGGGGGGAGAGGGAATTAATGGAAATTGTTGTTAGTTTGGGAGTTATTCTACAAAACTAAAATGCTGTTGGTTCAAATGAAGTTCAGGTGGGCAGGACTACACTATTGCTGATGTATCAGCCCTGGATACAAGACGAAGTGTGCTGGCAGTGCTCTTTTGGCACTACCATTGTATCTGCACAAGGAACTTTTGCCAACAGCTGTGCTGGTCAGAACCTGCTGGCATGATTTTTCGCTCAGACAGAAGATTTATCTCCATTTTCAGTGCTGAGACGGAAAAAAGGTACACTGTGATCTTAACTTACAGAAGAGACACAGTCCTATCTCAGTTACTATTAGCACTGATAAAATGAGGGCAGTATTTGACTAACACTAATAAGTGTTTGGAATCTTACAGTAGTTATAATATGTAATAATGAATCTTACAGTAATTATAAACAGACGTCCAGGTGCAATAGCAAGTTGATGCTCTCAACAAGGAGATGCTCTTTCTGAAGGTATTTATTAATTTATTACTTAGTATTTACTAATCAGTGTTTATTAATAAGTATTTATTAATTAGTGTTTGTTTACATAGCATTTGTTTATATGTTTGGTTTAAGACAAAATGTTTTAGTCCTTTTTGCTACTACTTAGTCAGAGATTTCCAAATAAAAGAGTTTATTCTTTAAATTTATCCTCAAATCATAAAATCCCCAAACAAATCTTCCCTTCTCATTGTTCCAGTGAATTCTTGGCATGGAGAAATGAAGGAGTTGAAATTTGTATCTCTTCTATAATACTACTAGCTAGACAAATTTGTGTGTATCCTTATGGTAAGGGCCAGACATAATTAAGTGTAAATGAAAACTTCAGCTCATTGAACAGTGAAGTTAAAAAGTCACAGTATTCTCTTTCTGTCAGCTTAGTCAAAGTTCTAGGTGTTGATTTAGGGATGTAACTACAGCAAAGTATTTTAATAGCCATTGCCTAAGTACTTAAGTAGTTTTTGAACAAGCTGAATATAAGAACCTGCTTCAAATTAGATATCTGTGTATACACGCAAATACAGAGATATGTAGGAAGATGTAATGATAGGACCAGGGGCAATGGCTTCAGACTGGAAGAAGCTAGATTTGGATTAAATATTAAGAGAAAATTCTTCACTGTGAGGGTGGTGAGGCACTGGAAAAGCTTGCCCAGAAAAGCTGTGGAGGTTCCAACCCCAGAAGTGTTCAAAGTCAGGTTGAATGGGACCTTGATCAACCTGTTTTAGAAGAAGGTGTCCCTGCCTATGGCATGGGGGTTGGAACTAGATAATCTTTAATGTCCCTTCCAAACCAAACAATTCTATGAATCTGTGATTCTCTGTGTTCAGCAGCTTGCAGAATGGAAAGTGATTTAAAGTGCATTCTTACACTTCAGTCTGTACTGAGGCCTAAATAAATCAAATATGTACAGATCTCCGAAGGACAGAATTGAAATACAGTAAAATTAGCTTTAAAACATAATAGATGCTTTGTTTTCCGGTGTTCTGATGGAATCCATCAGCAAAGATCTAGCTGAGAGTCTGTCTTGAAATCTGTGAACAAGGTGAAATGTATCTGTAAATAACAAATATGACTGATCAGTTCAGAATTAATGAATCTTCCTTCACGGAAGAATGAATGACTCTCCAGCCTGCCCATTAATTCAAAGAAGGGGGAGGTGGTTTTGGTCCATTTGTTTTTTCCTAATCAAATTTTAAAAAATAATTTTAAAATCCCACATCTTAGAACAGGGCAGCTCTAGTAGAGGAGAACGTGAAAGGTGGGAAAATTAGCATGACAGGAAAAAAAAGTTTTGAAAAAATTAGCTGTTTCTCCCCACTATAACAGCACTTCCTTTGTTGCAACCATAATGGATGTAAGTAAAAAAAAAAGGATTTGTAAGGAAACAGTACCTTTGGTAATCCAACTGATGTAGCTGTTAAAAAAAAAAGAAAAAAGAATACTGATTTGGCTAAGAGGAGATCTTATTGCTCTCTACAACTACCTGAAAGGAGGTTGTAGAGCAGCCAATGTTAGTCTCTTCCCCTAAGTAACTAGTGATAGGATAAAAGAAAAGGAAATGGGCTTAAGTTGTGCTAGGGGAGGTTTAGATTGGATATTAAGAAAAATTTCTTTCCTGAAAGTGTGGTGAGGCACTGGAACAGGCTTCCCAGGGAGGTTGGAGTCTCTATCCCTGGAGGTGTTTAAAAACAGCATGGATGTGGCACTTCAGGATATAGTTTAGTAGTCACGGTAGTTGGGTTATAGTTGTACTTGATGATCTTAAAGGTCTTTTCCTTAATGCTTCAGTGCTTCCAGGATTCTATGCTGAGCAGACAGAACAATACAGTACACAGGCAGTTATTACAGCCCCCTTCTTACATTTCTGGTCCTATTATTGCTTATCTTGGAGTTTTCCAATTTTCTTGTATTCCAAAGGCACCAGAGGCAGCAAAGTTCAAAAAGCAGCTAGCTGCTGCCAGTAGGAACTGAACTTACATGGCAAGGTGCACCATACTCATCCTCATACATCCCTAGGGCCACGCCCCTGGTGGTGGTACTTACATTTATTTATATGCCACACACACAGGGAGAAAACTGCATGCAGCTCTTACCGGGAGGGAGGCTCTCCTTTCACTGAAGAATCGTGTCTGCCGTTTCTTGTAGCCTCTACCCTCTTTCTCATCGTCATCAATCAAGTTGTGGCCCCAGAAGCTGCTCATCCATTTTGCAAAGGAAATATCATCATCCTCTTCATATTCCATGTACAGATACTCCAAATTTGGAAGGGGGTTTTCTCCCAACCAGACAAGGAAAAGCAAGGTCAAATGCCACTACCAAACAAATGGCCTCACACTGTTCTGCCACCAAAAGGACGCAGAGAAACAGTTTCAACCACTCTTTCGGCACCCCATCCTCTAAGCCCCACCCCACTGCAGCCTTGGGCACTGTCTAAACACAAAGTCAATCCTTTCTCATCCCTTCTCAGTAAGGTTTCTCTTAATCTTTCCATTATAGCAATGTCCAATATGACACTGCCGCAGGGGGCTGGTGGGAAGGGAAATGTGTTGGCTGCTTCCCATGTGTTGCTGTTGAGTGCACCAACTGTCAATAGCAATGGAGAACTGGCCACAGTTACATGCCTGGGAGGTGAAAACGCAAACCCAATGTAAGCCTGTGATTTTGAGAAGTCAGAATTGACATATTGATGGTGGTCAGAAACTGGCACAACTGCTTGCAGAGACCTAACTGGCTCGGTGGGAGAGAGGGCAAATGCCATGCTGCCCTCCCTTCCGACTTCTGTTACCTCTGCTCTTCCTTTGGTATTCAGGAAATGAGGTTTGTCTAGGCAGAAGAAAGCACCTTCATGAGTAAACTGCTTCTTAATGTTTGGGTAATGAGAGCCAGTGTGAACTTGTGTCAGCTGCTTTTCACCAGAGTAATTTTATCTGCCATATCAGGCAGGCAGAGCAAAAATGCATCTGATTCCTCCTCACCAGCCCTGTGTGTAAGCCATATAGGTCCAGTCTATACCACAAAACAGAACAGGGCTGGGGACTGTTTTCTGGCCCTGAGATTAAGTGGCTAGACTGGTCACATTTACCCTCCATGCTTGTGCTGTAGGTCTCCTTGAGATTGTGTGTACTGCAGTGAGGCTGGAATACTTTGTTGTAATTTTTTGTGCCTCTTTTATTTCAATATATTTGATACAACACAAAACCTCTGCTGTAACCCATAGAACTATTGTTTGGATAGTATGAAACCAGAAGACATGCTATGTGCCTTGAGACATGGCAGAAGGATAAAGAGGAGAGCTTTGAGGTTGTGCGACCTGTTGGAGGAGTGTTGGGAGACTGCACAGGAGGAAGAGACACAAATCTAACTTCTTACTGGAAGCAGCCCATGGTGTGTGCTAAGTAGATAGGCGTTCTGGTGCCTAGGCATTGTCATGGAGATGCTAGCTGGCCTTGGCCAGAAGCATGACAAAAAGTTTGCTGGCATTTTAGCATTATGGTGAATCAGTGGTCCAGCATTAACCCTTGTTCCTTGTCCCCAACCTATTAGCAACACAGATGCAGTTACAAAGCTTCAGTTTCATTCATATGTGTGAGGTACCAACTAGAACATAGGAGGTTTCACCTTAAGGAGAAACTTCTTTACTTTGAGGGTGACAGAACACCTGGAGAGCCTGCCCAGAGAGGTTGTGGATTCTCCTGCTCTGGAGAAAGACCACCTGGCCACGTACCTGTGCAACCTGACCAAGACATATTTGCATTAGCAGGGATAACGGACTAGATGATCTCCAGATGACCCTTCCAATCCCTGTGATTCTGTGATTCTGTGTCAGGGAAAAGTGGGAAAGGCTTTGGCAAAATATGCTCCTGTATATAGCAATAATCCACAAATTAAAGGAGACACAGCTCAAGCTGTTTACTATCAGGTACCAAGTTATACTGACTCATAGTACAGGAGGGCATATTTTAATTGGGCTCAGGAGGTATTTCCTTTGCAGTCTTACTGTTGTTTCTATTTCCAGACCTTTTTTACCTTCAATTCAGTGTCTTCACATATATTCCTTCCATTTCCCTCCCACCCACAATGAAATGTCTAGGTATGAGATGACTAGTGTTATCTGAGTAATAAAAAACTAACCAAGATAACTCCTCTTCATCTTCAGCCAAGTACTCCAGGGAAATGAGTGGAGACAGAAACATCCAGTAGCTGGAGGGGGCCTATAAAAAAAAAATATGAGGAGGGACTTTTTACAAGGCTATGTAGTGATAAAACAAGAGGGAATGGATTTATGCCAGAAGGTAGATTTAGACTGGACATTAGAAAGGAATTCTTTACAATGAGGGTAGGGAGACTCTGGAATAGGTTGTCCAGAGAAGTTGTGGATGCCCCTTCCCTGGAAGTGTTCAGGGCCAGGGTGGACAGGCCCTTGAGCAACCTGGTCTAGTGGGAGATGTCCCTGCCCATGGCAGAGGGGTTGGAACTACATAATTTTTAAGGGCCCTTCCAACCCAAACCATTCTATGATTCTATGATAAGCTTCTTCTGCCTACAGGTAAGTAGGCATAGACACATATATATGTAATGCTTATGTGTACACAGCATACATAAAATTCTAGTATTGCATATTAAATTATTTTTATGACAGATTCAAATCATAGCTTAAAAAAAGAAAGGCAGCATTTATAACAAGGACAATCTTGCTTCAAAATGTTCTAGTATCAAGTCCTAGAAACTCCAGAGAACCACAGAACAGCAGGGGGTTGGAGAGGGGTCCAACCTCCCTGCCCCAGCAGGATCACCTCGGGCAGGCCCCACAGGAACGTGTCCAGGTGGGCTTGGAAAACCTCCAGAGACAGACTCCAAAGCCTCTTTCAGCAGCCTGCTCCAGCACCCTCAACGTGAAGAATTTTTGTCCTATTTACACGGAAACTCCGGTGTTCTGGTTTGTGCCCACGGCCCCTCCTCTAGTCACTGCACATCAATGAGAACAGTCTTCATGTCAGCCCTATACGTTAGCAGTCCAGAAACGCCTTCAGCACAAGATTAATCCATGCCTAAAGCCACACTCAGGATCATTAGGTCTGGGCTAAACCGTAGCTCAACGCCAAGGTGTCTGCCGTTTACACACCACTCTGCACCGGGGCACCCCCACACGAGGCGGCCGCTGGGCGGGGAAAAGCTGCGACAACACCGCCGGTCCAGCAGGTGGCGCCGCTCCGGAGGAAGTGCTTGCATGACCCGCGCCCTCCCGGCGTGCCGCAGGTTTCCTGTGACCCCTTCCCTCCCCTGCCGCGGGCGGCCGTGTGAGCGCGTCATGGCCGCCTCGAAGCCCGTGGAGGCGGCGGGGAGCGGCGGCGGTGGGGGCGGCTCGGGGTTGTCACGCTGGCAGTTGGCGTTGGTGCTGGGGGCGCCGATTCTCCTGGGCGCCGGCGCGCTCTACCTGTGGGGGAGGCGGACAGCCCGCCGCGGCGGCAAGGGCGCGAATGAGCGGAAGACCCCCGAGGGTCGGGCGAGCCCCGGACCCTGCGGCAGCGGCCAGCCCGATGGGCCCGGCCATGAGGAGATGGTGAGCATGCACCGGCGGTTGGCGTTAATCCCCGGCGCTGGGAGAGGGACGCTGCTTTTAACCGCAGGGGCTGGGCTGGTCTCGGCTGCCACTGCCGGGAATGGGTTGTCGGGGCCTGAATTCGTGGGCTTGGGCCACGAGAGGGTTTGGGGGTGATTGTTTCACCACAGGCGGGGCTGTCTGGAGCTGGGAGCAGGGATGCTTGGCCTCCGGTCTGCGGAAGGCACGACCAAGAAGGCTGTTGTCTCAGCCCAAAAAGCCATTTTCAAAGTCCTGGTCATGGCCTCGGAAGACGCGTGTGAGAGGATGGAGCCAGGGTGCAGCGCGTGGGATCCTCTTGTGCTAGGCGTAAAACAGGTGGAAGGTTGGCCCGTGTGACTACGGAATGCTTCTAAAGTGCTTTGTCAAGAGGATTCGACCAGGTTTCTTCTCAGTGGTGCCTAGTGGCAGGACATGGGATAGAGGGTGCTACGTAGAACACAAGAAGGGCCATCTGAACATGATGAAAAACTTTGAGGATGACCAAGCCCTGGAACAGGCTGCACGGACGTTGTGGAGTCTCCTCCTTTGGAGAGATTCAAAACCTACCTGGACACCTGGTTCCTGTGCAACCTGCTCTAGATGAACCTGTTTGAACAGGGAGGTTGGACTGCATGATCTCCAGAGGTCCTAGCTTTCTGTGTGATTTTGTAACTGGATGGTTTTTCTCACTGCTTTTTCCTCATCTTGGTGTGGTTTGTAGTACGTTGCTCAAAGTGCATATGTTTATTCCAGTCCTGATACTGGAGTTTGTTAAAGTAGCTTCTTGAACACATCTCATCATGAAGTATGTGTTAACCAGGTGACTGGGGCTGACAAAGCCCTCCTGTTAGGTGAATATTTATGCTTCTCAAGTGTAAAATGCCTATGAGTAAATTGCTTCCAGGAGTAATGTTTTGAAAAGGAAGTCTGTGATTTGTGTTGTGTTAGTCTGAGATTCTGGATACAGAAGAGTGGGAAGAAAACACCATCAATTTTTTTTAACAGAAATATTTTTTGTGAGAATACAAAAGCCATACAGTTCAAGTTATTGAGACTTCAGAGTAGAGTTTACCTAAATGGGTAATGGTTTCAAAACTTAAATTTATTCTGCTGTAAATTACTATTCTGAGAATTTTCAGATAAACTAGTCTATACAAAAAATGAAGGACAACATGGAAGATCAGAGTCCAGATCATATCTATGATTCTCTTGTATATATCTGTATGTGGAAAAATGCCTCTTAAGATGCATATCTTGCACATCTGCAGTCACAGCTGTACCGTGATGGTCATATTGTATTACTGAGATTACATTACAACTGACAGGCATGGTTAAAACAGTGCATCTGGCAAGCTGTTTGGCTTTGGGAAGAAAATGCCTTAAAAGATATTCCTGCATTTTCTTCAGCCATTCCTGTGTACCATCTGAAATGCTCCGAACTGTCAGAGCATGGTTGGTTTCAGTTTCCTGTCTGGAATGATGGGGAGATTAAAAATCAACGTTGGGGGATTGGAAAAGGTCAGGTTTAACCTTGATCATTTCAGTAATGAAGATTAGTGTTAGAGAGTGGGTGGGCAGTGGCAGGAACATATGGGAGTGGTGAGGAAGGTGGCAACTTCCATAGCTAGTGAATCATAGGTACCCTCAGGCATTTCTGGAAGCTTAGTGAGTTGCAAAACCTATGCTGGGCCTGGAGGCAGTTATTTGAATGCACCAATTTGTTCCTTGATGAGCAGCTACTGAGCAAGTAGTGTGCAGAGGACAATATCAGACTTTGTTTACTGTAGTAACTTTGTCTTGTGGCTGCAAACAGCATCTGCTATATTTATGGCAGTGTGCTTGCTGCATGTTCACAGGCTACTTGTGACCTTTGTGTAGCTGCAATGACTTTGCTGTTAGTATGTTAGCTGGGCTTCTTGATTGTGTTTCTGAATTGCAGTATGGACTATCCAGTGGTTTGTAGTAATTCTGTAGTTGTGTTTGAAGAAAGCACTTAAAACATCTGAAACACTTAAAACAGTACTTGATTTAAAATATTGGGTGCCTAGCTCTTTCAGATTGCTCACAAATTAAATTACTGGGAAACGATGCATCTAAGAATAAGTATATGGCTAAGTGGTATATCCAGTTCCTTGATGAATGTCACTGCTTACACCGTAAAGAAAAGAGAACTATTACTTAGGAAAAATGTAGAAGAGGGTATCAGATTTGCCTCTTTATATGAGCTAATCATCAAAATATGTCAGCTGCGGGTTCCCTTGGCTGCTTTATGTGTGTGGGTAAGAATGCCTTCCTGTTTCTCATATCCATAGAGGTGATACCATGTAGATTTCATGTTTCCACACATTTTATTAGTTACAGATACTATTGATAAAACACTTGATTGAAAATGCAACTATTGCAGGTACTTTACTTGTTAACTACCTGCATTGTATTGGTCTGTGTTTCTAATCTGGAGGGTAATTCTTTTAAACTCAGTTGGACTTCAGGTACGAATTGGTACAGTGATTAAGAGTCTGTAATTAATTTCATGGTCTAAATACAAGAGGGAAGTATTTTAGAAAACACATAGGTCAATAATTAATGTGCAGCCAACAGCTGTGTGTATCGGGTAACTATTCTTTTACTCATAAATGCAACTTGTGACTCAGCTTTTGTATCTTTTTGATGCTCTGTACGCTCTGAATACACGCTCTTGATATTTTTGTTTGTTCTTTTAAAATATGCAGAGTCTAAAATCTTACTTGTTTGGATGTTTCCAGACCTCTTACAATTTTGTGTGCAGTTCATGCTTTTCCTTTACCTGCTGTGGAGGCCTCATATGTTTTCCCCAGCCTGTCTGGGCTAGAGGATTCTACTTGCATAGGTGCACTAGCCAAGTGTGTGGTCTGTGAGTGACATGTTGGCAGAAGCCCTTGGCACAGGTGCTATATCAGGAAAATCTGAGCTACTTTTGAGATTCCTTCTCCTTTAAGCGCAGCTCTTCAACAGTACAGTAAACTGGTATTATAGAACCAGTTAAGTGGCAATGATACAACTGCAGCTATGGGTGACTCAAAGGTCAGGAAGTCAAATTGCATCTGTTGATTACAGAAATTGACATTGTTTCTTATAATTTAGATGGAATGTGTTTTAGTTACCCCATAACAGCAGTTGCATTTTACCTGTTCTCTTACTTTGTAGTGAATGTTGCACAGCTTGAAACGTGTTGGGGAAGTAAACTGCCTTGCATTTATTGCATTAATTCATCTCCAGTTAATTCCTGTGGGGTTTTTTACTTACTCCATGATAACTTCTTAGCAAGTTTATAACCTGCTTGTCTGACAGGAGTGGGCACTGGTTAGTCAGTGAGGTAGCATGTTGGTTGCTTCAGTATTTTTAAGTTGAAATCACTTCCTTTTTAGGTCTATGATGCATTCCAGTCCTTAACTCTTTCAGGAAGTTTGTAGGCTAAGCCTGTGGGTTTGGTATGTGAAGAAGCATGAGCAGAGATTCTTGTTTAGTCAGCCATGGGGCTGTGTGCATCGCAGACAAAGCCATCTGGGTGCACAGCAGTTCACTCTGCACATTTTCCTGGATATAGTCCTTGAGTTCAGTGGTGGGTGAATGTGGCCAAACACCTTGGCTTGTGTGGTGCCACATACCAGGATCAACAGCCAACTGATGTGGCTTCTTTCTAGTTATCTATTTTAACAGTAATTGCTGAATGTTGCCTATCTCATTGCTGTGACATTAAATCAGTATATCAACAAATTAAACCTTTTTGTCTAGATATGTCTGTTGATACTTAGTCTGATCTAAGCAAGGAATGTAAAAGTAATTCCTGTTGTGCTTTGTACCTGTTTCCTAATAAATCCCACCACTGACTTGCTGCAATTCTTCTATGTTTGATGCCAGCTGTAGTGGGTAGGTGTAGAAAACTCTTCATTGTGTAAGAGCACTAGAACCATTGTTAGACTCTTGGCACCTCATGCTTAACTCACTTATTTGTGATAACTGTGAATGACAAACTCAGCAACCTAATGTAGTTGGAGATGTCTCTGCTCACTGCAGGAGGGTTGGAAAAGGTGATCTTTGAGAGTCGCCTTTCCAACCTGATGTGATCTATGATTTAAAAGGAAGGTGATGGAGAAAGTTGATGAGTTACACTGTGAAGTTGAGCAGACTTATTTCTGACTATAACGGGTCCTCTCTTGTGCTTTGAATTTACGTCTTAAGCTTGTGTGGATGTACTTCTTCCTCATAGTGGTTTTAGCACTAAGGAGAATCTTAGCCGTTTATACTCATGCTTTTCAGTGGAGGTCTGAGGTGAGACACACAAGGAATATTAGTAAAAAAATAAAAAGCAAAGATAGGTATTTGTAACAGCACTTATTAAAAAATACAGAAAAACAACACTATTAAAATTAATTTTTTTTCTGCTTTTTTTTCAGGGGGGTGGGCAGGTTGATGAATTAGATGTCTGAAACAGTACTCCACCCTCCATGTCATTTGCCAACAGGGGCTCCTGTAAATCCTTTTCAGCCAAAAGAAAATGCTGAAACTCAGTGCTTATGATTCTGTTGTGAATCCCTGTTGTCACTGGCTGGCAGGAAATGTCTTGTTCTGCTTTGCAAACCGATCTCCCTCAAGCACAAAGTTCTGAACTGCTAGTTTAATCATACCAGCATTGCTGGGTGTTATTGAGCTTTACTGTTCTTGCAGCTAGCAATTTGTTGATGTTAAGTTGCTGTTGTTCCTGAAAATTTTGTTCCTGAAAATTTTGTGTGGAAAGCACATTTGCTGAGGTTAAAGTAACAGTTAATTTTTTTCAGTGCTGTCTGAAGACAGTTAGCTATCTGCTTGTTTAGTTACCTAGATAATAGAGTGCTTCTCAAATAAACAAGTGTCCTTTGGCCTAACCTCTGTGTTAAGACTTATTTAATAAACTGTTGCAGAAGGCAGTCCTGCGATGTTATTTTCAATGTAACTACAGATAACTTTTCAGTTATTTGTTTATACTGCCTTAGCAGATAATTTATTATGAACTTCCAGTAATTTTTTTGAGTTGTTTTGCTTGATGCACAGATGACAAAACAGAGAATTTCCTACTCTATATGAACCTTCATCTTAGGTACAAAAAATATTCAGTTCACCACACAGAATGGCAGTGGGTCAGATGAAGAGCAGGGAGATTGGAAAACAATGTGGAGAATACTACATTTGTGAGAAAGTGGAAGAAGAAGGTGTGAAGTTTTGTGATTACTTGTTCATGAGGTACCTGATGTTTGCTTGCATCAGGAGTTACCTATTTGTGTACACCTTCAGTGTAGGAGTTGAAAAGGACTAAAGGGCTGAGAGGCATTCATACTGAGGACTACAGCAGCATAGTATGTCTAAGGTTAGAGAGCCTAGTTTAAGGCAGCATTAAAATTTTTTTTTAAATAGTTCATTTCTTTCTTGCTGTGGGCATTACTGCTGATTTTATTACACAGTAGAATGTTCTTCTCCAACTCTTGACTCCCTACCCTCAAATTTCTTGAATCATGCAATACTATGGGGCAGAGAGTAACCATGGAATTAGCATCTATTCAATGATTCATTTCTGTATAGTTGGTTGTGTGATCTCTGGTCTTACTACTGTTACCCAAGCTTACTCTAATAACAATGTCACAAAGTTTGGTGTGTTTTCCTGTGGCATCATGCCCATACTCTAAAGTTTTTGGTTCCTCCATTTCCCTCCCCTATATGGTTCCACTAGTGAGTCTCTGCTAAGGAGAGTGCCCGCAGGACACTTGTGTTCATTGCCTATTTTTATGTAGGAACTAAGACTGGCTCCCATTATCAGATTCTCTTATTTCGTAATTGGAAACTAGGATTTAAAAGAGTGGTTGTACTCCTGGGTTCCCTTCAGATTTTCAGTTTTAAAAATTCTTTAGATGCTTAAGGTGATCAGGCATGAAATGAGCAGGCATTGAGGAAAACAGGCTGATCAAACACAAAGATGCTTCAAGTTTGTCTTACAGCAGTCTGTGTGTAGTTTGGCAGTGGGTGAGGGAGGAGAGGAGGCAGCAGACGTGTGGTCAAAGAATGAATTCTCAATGATCTTTTCAGTGATTAAACAGGTGAGGTGCAGTGAATCCTGCAGTTGCTGTTTAAGGCATTACTGACTCCCAGTTTGTACTCTTCCTCTCCTCAGAGTGGTAGGTAGCATGTGCTCATACTTCCATTCCGTTTGGTCTAGCAGGCTACCCTTAACTGCCCTACAATATTGATCCTTGAATCTAGGCTGTGAAAGAGGAGCAGAAATACAGAAGATGAATGTTAAGACTTGTTTGCAGCTCTGTATTTCTTGGATGTGGGTCATACCCCTTATATCCCATACACTGCTTTAGTGAGGTAAGGGTCATTCTCTTCTCCTTAGTATCAGGTGATAGAATGAGAGGAAATGGCCTGAAATTGTGCCAGGGTAAGTTTAGGTTGAATGGTAGGAAATTTTTTTTAACTGGAAGCACAGGCTGCCCAGGGAGGTAGTGGAGTCACCATCCCTGAAGGTTTTCAAGAAATGCGTGGACATGGCACTTTGGGACATGGTTTAATGGCCACAGTGGTATTAGGTCATTGTTTGGACTCGATGATCTTAGAGGTATTGTTCAATTGAAACAACTCTATGATTCTATGATAGAGAGGCTTTTTACATCTGACTCCCTGTAAAACACGACATTTGTTAAGTGGTCTCTAGGGTTACAGGTAGCCACTGCGTTGTTTCATCCAGTTTATAGTGAAGTTTTTGAAAAGTCTGATTGTTGTGGTTTAGGCCCACCCAGCTGGCAGCTAAACACCAGTCACCCAGATCCATTGTATATCTTTGAGGATCAGCGTAGCTTGGGTGCAGTGATGCTTATTTGAACTGTCCTATTGCTTTCTTTTTCAGAGCCCTCTGGATAGAGCCCAAGCAGCCAAGAACAAAGGAAACAAGTACTTTAAAGCAGGAAAGTATGAGCAAGCTATTCAGTGTTACACTGAGGCCATCAGCCTGTGCCCTCCTGAGAAGAACCTTGATCTTTCTACCTTCTATCAAAATAGAGCTGCTGCCTATGAACAATTGGTGAGAAAGATAGTTATGTATTTATTCTAAAAAGTTGCATTATAAATTGTGTGTTTTGTCATTTTTGTCCTCTGAAAGATCCCAAGTGGTGTTACCTGCTGTCTTTACAAGATGCTTTTGCTTGCAGCTATTTTTCACTAGCTTATCATACTTTTTCACATATAAATAAAATAGTTTTCTGCTAACTATTCATAGTCTATCACATGTAATTCTTATGTGTCCCTTTCTTGTAAGACGAGGCTTTAATATCCTCTGGAACAATTTGCTTGTATATAACTTAATTTTGCTTATCTCTATTCAAGTATTTCTTCTATTGTTAGGTGAAAGGCCAAATATTTTGGAGGGATGCTACTTGAAAAATGAAACAAAAAAAATACAAGTCCTACTAAAGCCCAAAATAAATTTTGCACATGTGGAAGTAACATTTTCTTGACAGCCTACTATACTTGATACTATTGTTTTAGAAGTCATGTTAGACACATACAGACTAGAAAGAAATGCTTTACAGTAAGAGTGGTTGTGAGACACTGAAACAGGTTGCCTGGGGAAGCTGTGGATGCCCCCTCCCTGGAGGTGTCTAAGGCCAGGTTGGATGAGGCTTTGAGCAGCCTGGTCTAATGGACAGTGTACCTGCTCATAGAAGGAGGTTTGAAACTAGATGCATCTCTAAGGTCCTTTCCAACCCAAACAATTCTATAAATGAGGCTATGAATTACAGTATCAGTAGATTTTTCCTGTGAGGTCTAGTTGGTGAGTTGTATAAAGTTGTTTTTGCATAGTCTGAACTATGAAGTAAGAGACTTGAGAGTTAGAAGAAAGATAAAATGTTTCTTGTCTAATCAAATACTACTTATAACACTAATTCACGCCATAACTAATCCCTATACATAGAGTCATAGAATCAACCAGGTTGGAAGAGACCTCCAAGATCATCCAGTCCAACCTATCACCCAGCCCTAAGCAATCAGGTAGACCATGGCACTAAGTGCCTTATTCAGTCCTCTCTCGAACATCTCCAGTGATGGCAACTCCACCACCTCCCTGGGCAGCACATTCCAATGGGCAGTCATCCTCTCTGTGAAGAACTTCCTCCTAATATCCAGCCTATACCTCCCCTGGCACAACTTGAGACTGTGTCTCCTCGTTCTGCTGCTGGTTCTATACGTAGAACTAGACATGGTTCCTCTTTTTCAATCATGAGAAAAGCCTGTTTTCATAATCAATTTTGTAATTAATACCCATGAGTAGGTCTACTCCTACGTATCTATTTGTCATCCCTTTGTAATAACATAGCATAGTGACTTTAAATAACAGTTTAAAAAATGTGTTTTATCACTTTGTTAATTTTTTTTGTTGGTTTTCATTATATGTTCATCTTTTTTCTTCTGTTTTGTGCCAGTCTTTCAGTCCCAGTGTTATGTCTTGCAAGCATCTTAACATCAGTTAATTGTCTTGTCGCATATGCTTTGTATACACTGTCTGATTTCCTATTTCTGTAGGAATTCCTTTTCTGTTTTGTGGCTCTTCTGGTTTGGGTGGCTTCCAGCGGTGCCTGGCAGTTTCTTACTGAGAAACTTGCAGAAATAGAAGGAGGCAGGTAGAACCAGAGGCCTGGGAACTACAGCTACTGTTAGGTGGGCATGACCCTGGAGCTGGAAGCAGAAGGTTAATACAAAGCAGCTGAGTAGGGCCTCTCTCATCGTGTTGTTTCTTCTACCAACAGCAAAAATGGGCAGAAGTGGCACAAGACTGCACAAAGGCTGTCGAGCTGAATCCTAAATATGTAAAAGCTCTATTCAGACGTGCAAAGGCTCATGAAAAGCTAGACAATAAGAAGGAATGTTTAGAAGGTGAGTGTCTTGATGTGCATGCTTTAAAGTGGAATTAGCTCCAGGGCTTTGGAGATGGTAACTTCTGGATTTGTTTTTGATGTTACGTCCACAGTAGTACAGAATTGTTTATTTCAAACCACTCACAGCTACTGCAGATGCATTTTATTCTCTTGTAAGAAGAAATCTATTTCCATTTTTTTTTAAGCTGTCATCCACCAACATGGCTGCTGAGAAATTGCTGTTACTGTAGCCACCTAAGGTATTCTTTTTCCAAGAAATTACCAACATTTTATAATAGAATTAATCTAATACACTGAGTGGATAACCCAGGCAGCAGTCATTCTACTTCCATACAGCAAACAAACTTTCTTCCTTGTTTGTTTTAGTGAAATGGTACTACTGCAGAAACCAAAGTGTTTTTGCAGGTGGAGGTACATGGTCAGACACAAGACTAAGGGTCATTTAAATGCCTTTGTCAGGTATTAAAGGCAAAACAGCTACAGTAGCATTTTGTTCTGTTTTATAACTGTTACAAAAATTGTAACAGATTTAACCCTCGCTTTTAGAGAATGGTTTTGGTTAGAAGGGACCTTAAAGATCATCTAGTTCCAACCTGGCCTTGAATGGCTCCAGGGAGAAGGCATTCACAGCCTTCCTGGGCAACCTGTTCTAGTCTCTCCCCACACTCACTGTAAAGAATTTCTTTCTAATACCCAGTCTAAATCTATCCTCTTCCAGCTTAAAGCCATTGCTCATTATCCTTTCACTACAGGCCCTTGGAAAAAGTGGCAAATGTTAACACTATGGATTTGGCAGAAACTGCTGTGTCAAATCCTTCCAATTACTATTCCTAACAGAATATGTTTTGAACTGTCAGGAAGATGTGACCGAGAAGCCATGAAAATTAAGGAGAACTACAGGTCAGGTGTGCTGTCTGAGGCACTTCTGAATTAAAGGCACTGTTTGAAGGGACCCATTTAAATTTCGTCAAGTGAAATCATTGTTGCTGGTCTAATGTTAAAAGGCAAAATTTTCGGCTGTGCTCATTATATCAAAGGACAGAAAATAAGGCAGTGCTCTGTCAAATTAGTTTCATTATGTGTAACAGCTAAGAGTTAGGTTTGCTAAATTAGATGCTAAATAAAACGTGGATATTTTATTTCTCTGTTTATTTATCTGCTGGCAGAATGCCTTTCTGTCCTGTGAGATCACAGTGACAAGAAAAGCACTGATAAGGTCACTTAATGTAGTCTTTTTCAATCACTAATTAATTAACAGCTGCATTGCCAGAGTGCTGTAAGAAAAATCTGAACTTAGGTAGTTGGAATAAACTATCAGACAATGAAAGTCCTGAGAATGATCACATTCCTGCCATAGCAGGATAGCTTTTAAATGTAATTCCTTTTTAATGTTAATGGCAGTATTGTTTCTAGCAGTTCTTTTCAGCCTTGATTTGTGTTTGATTTTTATCTTGCTGTTATTTTCAGATCTGAAAACTACTTGCTTTTTCTGAACTACACTAGTTTTATAATATGATGCTGCTTTTACCTGCCAACCACCCATGGCCAGTAAAGTCCCAGGAAGTAGAGTGTGAACGTGTAAGGGAGGAAAGTAATACCAAACAAAATCCAAACACACACCCAACACTACTCCCAGCAAAAAGCCCCTCCACTGATCTGTGACAGTGTAATTTGGGAAGATGTTACTGTTTCACCGGAATCTGGGCACTAGTTTAGACCAAAGTGTATCTGCTAAGGTCATACAGCTTGGTATTCCTGCACACTGTCCTTCATGCTCTTTCTGGATGGAATGTATTTTCCCAGGAATTCTGATGTGCTTCTTGACCTTGCCAGATTTGTGAGGAGCTACTGTATAAATGATGGCATAATAGTACCTCTAGCAGTGTAGAATTACAGAGACTATGCTAAAATTCCAGGGTAAGATGCTTTCTGTTCAAGCATATTCAAACAATACACTGCTTGAATTTCAAGTCCAAGATCTGCTCATCTTCATTCATGTTTAAGTGAGAATTAAATAGGAAAATCAGTAGTAGTATTGCATTAATTAGAGGATGCAGAGAAATAATGTATCACACTGCAAAATATGATTCAGATAGCAGTGAGTTAATACTTGCAGAGGCTTTTTTGTGTGAGAATGAAGGTGATGTGGTATTGACTAGCACTTTAAACAGCTCAGCAAGGCTATTTCTCTTAAACTTGCTCCACTCCAAAATCGCAGAAGTGAGTAGAAAAATTTGAGCGATAATATGGGAAGATTTCTTAAACTGAGGAAGAAGCAGGATGTGGCAGGACTGATTGTGAATTTTAAAAGTAGAAAATTAGGACCAGTCCCAGAAGACAAAGCTATGTTAGCACTTTCAATGTGTATGTCATGTGAACATGATTTACACCCTCAAAGTTTTGAAATGGTGACAGCCCCTGCTGGAGGTATACACTTTTCACTGTTCATTCATCTAAGTGTGTGATGAAAATATGAAGATAAAAATAAAGGTAATTTCATTGGCTGTGATGAAGTCCTTTTATCACAAGCATATCATTTTGGACAGAAATTTTTGTCTTGGAAAACGTGGTAAATACAGCAAACTGGAGACTGAGGCCTTTTCCCTCAACCAAGATGTAAGTTTGTCAGTGACTCCTTGTAACGTTCTAGTGGCACATTCTAGTGTACTCCAGTGACTATCAGAATTTGTCTTTAATCTCACTTTTGTATGTTGTTTCCTAGATGTCACTGCAGTCTGCATTTTAGAAGCCTTCCAAAACCAGCAAAGTATGTTATTAGCTGATAAAGTTCTTAAACTCCTTGGAAAAGAAAAGGCCAAAGAGAAGTATAAGGTAGGACTTGTTATATTGCTGACAAATTCTGATTTCACTTGACTAGCTGTTGAAGTGTTGATTGTTGGCATTCTGTCAGTTGTTGTAAGCAAGTCACTGTCTTATCCACTGAAGTGTAAGAATCCACGTGAAAGGTTTTATACAAAGCTACTGTTGTCCTGATGTTGTTTTCCTTTGGAACCTCTCCCCAGGTTTTTGAAACTTCAGCAGGGAAGAGAAATCTATTTCTAGCAATTGTTTCCCTTTAATAATTAAACTTTATTACAGTATTGGGAAGGCACCTTAAGCTGGCATGCTGCCCTGTGTGGGGCTTTGCAAGAGAATGGAGAACAGGATCTGTTGGAACAGCAGAAGCCAAATTTTAAGTTGTGTATCAAGTGGTTGAGTTAGGTATGTGTGTTGAGACAGGAAGGACTAGAAATAAAAATTCAAAATAGTGGCTCTATATGTAATCAATATCTTAAAATGACAACAATGACGTTTGATGGACTTTTTTCCCCAGGTTATTCTTGGTTTTGTAAGGAGAAAAGTTACGTAGGAGAAAGTAAGTTTGCAGTAGAAATCATAGAATCATTAAGGTTGGAAAAGACTTGATGACTTTAAAATGGCAGAATAATACTGGTTTAAGTTTGGGTTATTTTTTACAAAAACAAAAAAAACACCCAACCCAACCAACCAAAAAAAAACCCCAAACCCTGACAAAATAATCAAAAAGGGGAAAAAAAGAAAAAAAGCATTGCTTAATTAAAAATGATGCAGTGTGAAGTCACATCTTTTTATTAGTGGTCAGACTTCTTGATTCTGTCTGGAAAAATACACCTTAATCTCCAAACAACCACAAATAACTTGCGACATTGATTTGTAGTTTATTTCTGTTCCATTTCTGTAAACAGAACTTTTCTGTTTTGCACTTGGACATACTTGGTATGCTAATGTTTGGAAACTGCAGAAGAGAGTGCCAAGGAATTGCAGGGATAGCCAGGAACAGCCGTGTTAAGTGGCTGTAGTTGGGACAGGTATTAAAAACATTGTTATTAAAACATCCTTGCTTGTTTCCTGTGGCAGTGGTTGAAGTACTGAAATCCATGTTGTCTCTGAGATGCTGAGATTCCTTCCTATAGAAATTCGTATAAATGTGTGCTGTTAGTGTGGTGATGGTACCACCTGGTGGTACCAGGTATGCTTCAAACAGTCTTGTGTTATGATAGAACTTAATAGAGAAATTCAGAAGCATGCATAATGACTCTTCTTACTGGGGAGCTTCAGTTGTAATCCTCGTGTACAGTGTTCATTTTGAGCAAGAAACAACTTTTTGTCTGAAGAAAGGATTTTACACCTGAGAGGTAATAATCCTGGGACTTCAAGTGGAGTGTGTTGTATCTGGCCAAGCTCCACACACAGTATTAGAATATTAGGATATTGCCTCAGTAGTTTTCAGTGTACTGATGGACAGTAGCCTCTCTTGGGCTAGTTGGAGAAAAGGACATATCGTCACTTGGAATCACCCTGAATTTAGGCTCATGCTTAAACTGCCAACTTGCATTTCTCACCCAGTTTATACGCACACATGCAGTTTTAGTTATCTGCACAGTCTCTTATGATCTCTTAAGAGTCCTCCTTTTTAGCCACACATGAAGAAGATTCATAGAATGGTTTGGGTTGGAAGGGACCTTAAAGATCATCTAGTTCCAAGCCCCCTGCCATGGGCAGGGACCCCTTCCACTAGACCAGGTTGCTCAAGACTTCGTCCAACCTGGTCTTGAAAACCTCCAGGGAAGGGACATCCAGAATGTCCCTGGGCATCCTGTTCCAGTGCCTCCACTTTATTTCTGCTGGTGTTGGGTATTGCATTATGATCTGTGTTTTAAATAATCCCTAAACGTCAAACTATGAAATCAGAAGTATCAGACTATCAAACGAGATAGTGGTTCTTTCATGAATTAATATTTTTATCATCAGATTTATTTACCCATTTCCTTACTTACTATCTAATGACTTGAAATTACATTTCTCTGTTTCAGAATCGTGAGCCTCTGATGCCCTCACCACAGTTCATTAAATCCTACTTCAGTTCTTTCACAGATGATATAATCTCCCAACCTTTGCTTAAGGGTGAGAAATCAGATGAAGACAAGGATAAGGAAGGAGAGGCTTCTGAAGTAAAAGAGAAGTGAGTGTCCAATACAGTTGGTAATTGTTTGGTATTGGAATTAAGTTTGTGGTGGTTTTGACATTCTGTTCAGTGTAAGTTGCTGCTGTTTTTAAAGTACTTGTCATGGGAAATCCTGAGGTAACAAACTGAGTCTATTAAGTGAGAGCAGTGTTAAAAAAGAAACTGTTAGGAAAGCCAACTGGCTTGCTCCACTGGCTTTGATCCACTAAACAGGGGAAGGAGAATGAGATTGGGAAGATAGACTGAATATTTCCTACAGTGTCATAGTAAATCTCAAGAGAGGGAAAGACTGGAGAATGCTGAATTATGCTTCTGGAAAAAGGAATGTTTTGTACTGAAGCAGAGTTTCCAAGGAAGACAGCAAATTAGTCTTTGGATTGGAAGGAAGAGGACTGAGAGTTGTGGTCAATGGGATGGAGTCTAGTTGGAGGCCTGTATTTAGTGGATTCCCTCAGAGGTCAGTAGTGGGACCAGTACTGTTCAATGCATTTATGAATGACCTGGATGATGGCACAGAGGTCACTGTCCACAGGTTTGCTGATGACACCAAACTGGGTGGAGTGGCTGACACACAGGAAGGTTGTGCTACCATTCAGTGAGACTTAGGCTGGAGAGTTGGGCAGGGAGAAGTTCATTGAAATTCCACAAGGGCAAGCATAGGGTCTTGAACCTGGGAAAGAACAACCCCAAGGACCAGTTGGGGGGTGACCTGCTGGAGAGCAGTGAAGGGGAGAAGGACCTGGAGGTCCTAGTGGTGGAAGGTTGACCATGAGCCAGAAATGTGCTCTTGTGGCCAAGAAGGCCAATGCCATTCTGGGGTGGATTAGAAGGGCTGTGGTCAGCAGGTCAAGAGAGGTTCTCCTCCCTCTCTACTCTGCCCTGTGTCCAGTTCTGGGCCCCTCAGGTTCAAGAAGGACAGGGAACTCCTTGAAAGAGTCCAGCACAGAGCCACAAGGAGAGACTGAGAGACCTGGGGCTCTTTAGTTTGAGAGAGGAGTCTGAGGGGTGACCTCATTTATGTTTATAAATATGTGAAGGGTGAGTGCCAAGAGGATGGAGCCAGGCTCTGCTCGGTGATGCCCAATGTCAGGACAAGGGCCAGTGGGTAGAAGTTGAGGCATAGGAAGTTCCACGGAAACATGAGGAAAATTTTTTTTCACTGTGAGGGTGACAGAACACTGGAACAGGCTGCCCAGGGGGGCTGTGGAGGCTCCCTTTCTTGAGACATTAAAAACCCACCTGGATGCATTCCTGTGTGATCTGGTATAGGTGATCCTGCTCTGGCAGGGGGGTTGGACTGGATGATCTTTGGAGGTCCCTTCCAGCCCCTAACATTCTGTGATTCTGTGACAGGTGCAGAAAAGAGTATTTGCTAATGAAAACTACATTGATGGCAGTGGCAGCTGAAAGGGTGTTTTTTTCTTTCTGGAATCAGATTGTACATATATCAGAGGTTTGTTCTGACAAAGAAAACCTTGAGCTTTTTCTAGATTTGAGTAGAGCTTTTGCACCGCATGAATGGTGCTTTAACTTACTGTGCTGTTTTCCAGTTTATTTTTGGAAGGTATCACTGTTATCAGTATGGAAGCCATTCCAAACAGCTCTTGGGGGTTTTTGTTGGTTTTTTGGGGGGTGGTGTTTTGTTCTTTTTTTTAAGAAGTAATACAGAATGTCCTGATCTGCAGGCAGAATCACTGAATCCAGGACACTTAGCTGAGGAGAAGGCAGTACTTGATGTAATTTTTACTGTGAAATCCTTTCTTCTGCATATAAGCTGCATACTGCAAGGCTTAATATTTCACTTTTCTGACTTGGAATTCCATCATAGCCCTCTTGTTTTAGGGCAGAGGCTATCACTGTCCTTAACGGGAAAAAAATTTCAAGGGACAAGTGAAAAGGAAGCTCAGGTTCCAAGAGCTTTAAAATATTTTTCAGGTTTATTTCCAATGTAATTTGGTCACTGCTTTTCTAGATTGTTTCAAGCCTGTGGTGGCTCCATCCAGGGATATTTACAACTTATCTTGATGTTATAACTGAGTATAGTAAAAGTTAATATTTGTTGCAATGTAATGAGAAGTCTGAAACGAAAATGTGTTGTTCAGTGAATGCATGTGTATATATACAACTATCCTTCAATCATTTACAGCTCTGGCTATTTGAGAGCAAAACAATATATGGAAGAAGAGAATTATGACAAAATTATCAGTGAAAGCACTAAAGAAATTGAAGCAAAGGGAAAGTACATGGCAGAAGCTTTGCTTCTACGAGCTACTTTCTACCTGCTTATTGGCAATGCAAATGCTGCCAAACCAGACCTCGATCAGGTCATCAGCATGGAAGATGCAAATGTGAAGGTAAGAACCTGTCAGCTCAATTGTGGTTTGGGTTGACAAAATGCAGATGTTAAACCTGCAGTATTGTTCAAGAAGTTGCTTCTCAAATTTTTCACATACTTCAATGGGAGTGTTCTGATTTATTTACTGTTCTGTCTTCTCTTTCTGAAAAATTGTGGGGTTTTTTCAAGGGCTTGTTGATTTTTGAGTAGTACAAACTAAAGAATAGAGGAAGTTGAATCAACTGGAGGCTTATCGTGTCTGAAAAATCAGTTCAGGAATAAGAGAAAAAACATTAATTGTACTTACATGTTGAACTGCTTCAGCAATTGTATGTGTTTGTAAATATAGGGAACCTGTCCTTCAAATCCACAGAGAGGGTAGCATGGGCTGGCATTTGAAATTAAGCAAGGGAGCTGATTCATTTAGAGTCAATGTGCAATTTGTTCCTGCTTAGAATGACTTAAATCTGTTAGTGGGAGAATCTAGTCAAATGAAAAACTTTACTGTAACTGTAAAAAAGCCTTTAATCTGGAGGAATGTTGGAGTGGGTAATGCTTCTTTAACCTTCTCCTGCAGCTCCGAGCTAATGCTCTGATCAAACGAGGCAGTATGCACATGCAGCAGCAGCAGCCGTTGCTGTCCACTCAGGACTTTAACATGGCTGCTGACATTGATCCTCAGAATGCAGATGTTTACCACCATCGAGGACAAGTAAGAAACATTAAGAAACTCTGGGGAGACCTTATAGCAGACTTTCAGTACCTGCAAGGAGCCTGCAAGAAAGCTGGGAGAGACTTTTTACAAGGGGTTGTAGTGATAGGATGCGAGGGAATGGATTGAAGCTCAAGGAGGGTAGATTTAGCTATTAGAAAGCAATTTTTTACAGTTAGGGTGGTGAGACACTGGAACAGGCTGCCCGGGGAGTTTGTGGATGCCTTCTTCCTGGAGGCATTCAAGGCCCTCCCTGAGGTCTTGAGCAACCTGGGCTAGTGGGAGGTGTCCCTGTCCATAGTGGGGGGATTGTAACCAGACAATCTTTAAGGTCCCTTCCAACCCAAACCATTCTATGAATCTATGAGATTTTGTCCCAGTAGTTGAGTATTTCAGTATATACCAGAAATAAAGATCAGGACATCATTGAACACACTTTATACTGTTTGTGGAAGAAAAGCATCAACTCCTAGTTTGGAACTGTTGCAGAATAAATGCACTGTCCATTTTGCAGGCACAGATCAGGCAGAAATAGTTTATTTCCATAGCTATAGGAAAGCAGCAGAGGTTCAGCCCTCCGTCAGTACAAACTGACTTAAGAGTGCTAGGGCTTGTACAATTTTACAGGAGATATAAGCTGTTCTATGAAGGGGCCTGTTATGGCAGAATAGCATCTGCATGCAGCAGATGTAACTTGTGTTCCTGATAACTCAGCATCTGCGTCACTGCAGCCTGGACTTGCACCTGCTCAGCTGATCCCTCTGACTTGTGACACATCTGTGTCCTTGGCTAATTTCTAGGCCTGCAGAGGTCTACTTCCACAGAACTGTAATATAAGACATGATGGAAGAAAAAGGAAACATATGGAGATATGCTAAGTCAAATTCCTAAGGAAGACTTCCATGCATCAAATGCCTCTCTCCATGAATTCATTAGATCTCCTTAGTACTCAGAAATAAGAATGATGCTACATGTTGATTGAAGGAAAGCAAAGTTTTCTGCAGATTGAAAATTAGTGTTTTACAGTAGCTTCACAGTGAAGTAAGAGAATGATAAAGTGAGCTCTGGTCTTGTAAAAGAATGAGAATGCCAGGAGAAAAAAAGCAATGAACAAACAGCCACGCTTGTACACACACACGCACACACACAAATGAAACAAAACCCAAACAAACAAAAAACAACCCAAAAAAGCTGAAATGCAAGATGGGAAAGCCAGAATGTTTCAACATCCAAATAGTCACCAGACATTAACTACAGTAAGGCAAAGTGACTTGAGCAAATACCGCACAGTTTTGGAGGGTGGACATAATGCTAAAGCAGAAATGGCAATAGTCTGAGATGCAAGGATCTCAAGGACATTGCCTTTTTTGTGCATGAAGCCAAAGTTTCCCTGATGGCTCTGTTATTTCATGGTAGTGGTGTTAAGTCGTGGTGTTTGTAGGATTCTAGGCAGTTCTGAAACTGAACTGGAGATGATATGAACAGCTGATGCTAACTGAATTATTGTTTAAGTGTCTGATGCACAGATTAAATGCAGAAATAGGATTTTCTTTCATTCTGGCTAGCTGAAAATCTTGCTTGACCAAATTGAAGAGGCTGTGGAAGACTTCGATGAATGCATCCGATTGCGACCCGATTCTGCCTTGGCTCAAGCACAGAAATGTTTTGCTCTGGTAGGTAATGTGCTGGTGTTTATCTGTGTGCTTTTTCTTAAAGAGTTGTGGAAAACATAATCTATTTCTCTGTTTTATTCCAAGTTCATGGAAAGGTAGGGCAACAAACATCTCAATAATAAGGTAAAGAAATAATGCAACAGTTTCTTCAGTTGGAGTAAGGGTTTGCTACTTTCATTTTGCAGTGTAGCTCATCTTCTCTGGTTTGTAGTAGAGGGACACAAATCTCACTCCTGTTGTATCACATAAAATGGATTTAAATAAGCTTTAATGTTGTGGAAAATGATAATCAAGGAACTGGAAACAATCTTATTTCAAGCTAGTACAATGCCTCTGTGTGCAGGAACAGCTTTGTGTGGTATGAACTAGGAGGAAGTCTAGGCTTGGGGATGTCTAGGCTGTTGAAACAGAGGGATGCCGTTGGCAACTCTCAGGCCTTATGGCTTCTGTTTTTCATCCTTTCTCTTCTCTGAGTCCACTCTATCAGAGACTTGGACACACGGTGGGTTCCTAAAAACAGGTTTGGTAAGATATAGAGGCATGTCAGCTTGTGGGACTTTTAATGGTTCTGATGCATGCATCTCTCAAGGAAGTGGGTAGAGGCCTGATGAGCCTTTTACGGTATTTTTCTGTGGTGGTGGTTTATTTTTTCTGTTTTTTTCTCCTCACTTGAATAGTATCGCCAAGCTTATACAGGAAATAATCCTTTGCCTGTGCAAGTAGCCATGAAAGGTTTTGAAGATGTCATTAAAAAATTTCCAAAGTGTGCTGAAGGCTACGCACTCTATGCTCAGGTAAATTTTTCTCTCTCTTAAAAGAAAATGCTGTGTTCTCTTGCACCTTTTATCTTGGGTAGCATACATTTCTTAAAATAACATATGAAGATCATTGAGAATAAATTCTGAGATAACACAAGTGGCCTTTAATAAGTTACCTGAATTGGTGGGTATGGATGCTGTGGAGTAGAAAAAGTTGACAAGGAATTGGTAGATCAGAATTATAAGAAACGAGAGTCAAAGGTGGTTATTAGGAGACAGAGGTCTGGCCTGCACTGCGCCGTGAGTTCCTGCATGTTTGTGGCATCTCACCTGGTGGCCATTAGAGATTCTGTAGGTAATTTGGGAGTTAATGTGTGGAACTAGGCTAACCATTTTCATTCTGCTACAAATAACATGCACTGGTCAAGCAGAGTTTAACAGTGTTGGGAGTACGCTTAGAGACTCATTTCTTCTCTAAGGAATCTGCTGCTGGATCTAGTAGACAGCATGAGATGTTGTTATAGAATTTATGAATTTATTAAAATTAATATGGCAGCTATGAATATTATTAAAAATACTAGTAGCTTTTTATTAATATGACGAATTGCCAAAACGTATTAAACGGGTTCGGTGTATAGCTGGAATATATATTTACAGTGGGAATGTACAATATTTAGGCAATATAACAACTTTAATAATTTCAAGCAAACCGGAAGAAATAACAGAAAGAGAAGAGAATCCCCAGGTGCAGTGTAGCACTCAGCCACCAGGGAGACTCAACGAGAACCATAAATACAGGAGGCTATTAATAAACTAGTTACAAAGGGTCCCACCCAAATAGGGGGTGCTGCTCTGTGTGTTAGCCATTAGGGCTGTAAGGGTGCCGACACAGCCTCCAGGCTGCTCTGGCTCCAGCAGGGCGGCAGGCGGTACGACATGTTTTCATGGAGGGCTCTTGCGTCTCCCTGGGTAAACTGAGGCACAGCATAAATTCCAGTTGCAAGGGAAGTAAGGCTTGGCTCCTAAGGCTCATGGCTTCTCAGGTTTGCAGTAAGTAGGGCTCGTGGCTTCTATCCCAGGTCTTGGACAAGGCGAGTCCAGGCAGGTGACTGGAGGCAAGGCAAGGTGAATACAAATCAGCCTGTATTTATTGCTTGCCCGAGATTCAACTGGGCCAACAGGGCACCTGGAGCCAGCAAACAGTTACCCAACTAAATGGGCCTCTGCCAGGCTGTGGCCATAAAAGGCAGGAAACAGGCCTGGTCTGGGAGAAACAGTACACATGCTTTTACCCCAAAAGGAGACTCTGTTTACCAGACAGAGTCTGGTGCCTGTTCTTTGGTCCCTTTTCCCACGTTACCCAAACTCCTGCAGGAGGGAGTGGGGAGAGGGGGACCATGTCTAGACATTCCAGGACCTGTCTGAGTTTGTGCTGGGCCTGTTTGGCCTTACCACCACAGATGTTCTGACTTTGAGTAGGTAGGCAATATGGATGCATTTCTTTTTGAAAAAGTTACGTTTGGAAAAGGAAGAAGTGGAGACTTGCAGGTACTTCTAGAATGGTTTTGACTTGCAGCACGCTTAGCATGTTGCTTGTGGATCTGCCATTACAGGTGATACTATAGTCAGTAAATTGTGCACCTAAAGCCCAGCAGCTTTCTTCTAAAAAAAAAATCACTTTTGAAATAAGTCTGATGACCAATGTTGCTGGCCTGCTCTACGATAAGAGAGCTGTATCCAATCTCACATTGTCAATATGGTTTTAATTAGAATTAGCCTAGCACAGATTGCATGTTTTGGTTCTGTATTGACATACAGGTTTCTCTTTTGTTGCAGGCACTAACTGATCAACAGCAGTTTGGCAAGGCTGATGAGATGTATGATAAATGCATTGACCTTGAGCCAGACAATGCAACTACATATGTTCATAAAGGGTATGTATTGAGTGGGTGACCCTTCTGGTCAAGGGCAGTTGGCATATTTGGATGAATCAACCCAAACTGAATGTTTTTGTGTAGAAGTTTAGCCAGGAGAAATAACTTTGTGAAAACATCTGACAATTTCTCTTGACTAAGTTTCAGGAAAGATTCCTAAGTGTTGATTCCTAATGGAGTATCTACTTGAAGCGTATCTAACTTTTACATCAGCTTTGTGCTGAAGTCTTCTCTTTCATAGAACAACTTGTAACAAGACTTCTTGGGAAGAATTTTACCTTTCATTAGAGTCACTAAACTGGTAACATGGCTTATTGAAAGTGGATTTCACAGATAGGTTTTGAAAAGCCATGAATTTACTGTCTGCCCTGCATTAGGAACTAAATACATGTCAGTACATTTTCTTTTTGTTTTTTTGGGAGGAGCATGTGAAATTTGTTCTAAATTGTCTTTCTCTTCTAGTTTACTTCAGCTCCAGTGGAAGCAAGATTTAGACAAAGGATTAGAACTCATAAGCAAGGCCATTGAAATTGATAACAAATGTGATTTTGCATATGAAACCATGGGAACGATTGAAGTGCAAAGGTAATGTTGAACTTAAGGGTTCTTGGTTACTTTTGAAATTACACGAGTCTTTTAGATTTCCTTATGGATCTTAAGGAAATACCTTAAGATCTTCTCAACAGTGTTGTGCAAGATCAGCTCTTACCCAAAGTCCTGATTTCTGCTCTGTAACTCTCAGGTAAAGCCTTCCTTTCTGTGGCATGATGCTCTGTATGATCTGATAAGTTGCCATGTTCACTAATTTCATGCCTCCTGGAAAACGCACCGATGAGGCTGTGTGTGGAAACACATCCCTTCTGCATTTAAAGTGACTTCTGCAATCATGACTGGGCGTGCTATATATCTAACGTAGTACTTAAACATATCTTAGGGGACCATATGTACTGAGGATCCTGAGCTACATGCTCAGCTCTGGGTTTAATTCCAACAGGACTGTAGTTTGCAAGGTCCCAGGGTAAGGAGGAAGGACTGATGATCTATTCTGTAACAGTTGTGCAAAAGTTTGGACTGCAGCTGAAAGTGCAGCTGAGTCATCTAGGTTTTTTTTTCCATGTCTAGCCACCAGAAGAACAGACAGTTAAACTGTTGCCATGAGGAAATTTGCCAGCAATTCCTTTTTAAATAATGGGAGCTGTTTTTTCTGGATGATGAAAGATCATTTAGTTGTGCCAGCACTTTGAACACAAGTCTTATAGGGAGCGGTTGAGGGAACTGGGGTTGTTTAGTCTTTTTAAAAAGGAGGGGAGACCTCATTGCCCTCTACAACAACCTCAAGGGAGGTTTGAGTGAGGTGGGGGTCAGTTGCTTCTCACATGCAACAAGTGACAGGACAAGAGGAAATGGCCTCAAGTTGTGCCAGGGGAGGTTCAGGATGAATATTAGGGAAAATATCTTCCCAGAAGGGGTTATCAAGCATTGGAACAGGCTGCCCAGGGAGGTGGTGGAGTCACCTTCTCTGGGGTTACTTAAAAAACATGTGGATTTGGTGCTGAGGGTCATGGCTTAGCAGTAGTGTTGGGATTGTGAGCTTCAAGTGAGTGGTCAGATTTGATCTCCAAGATCTCTTCCAACCTCAACAGAACTTCTATGGTTCTGTTATCTTTGTAATAAACTCAGTGTCCTCACCACTCACTACCATATGTGGAGGCTCTCAAGAGGAAGGCTATTTAACAGCTAATAGTTGCTTAGGCTTGGTAACAGCTTCTCTGCTTATCATTGTTGCAAGTTCTCATGACAGTTCTTCCCTAAAGTCCTTTTAAGTTGTTAGTAGCGGAGGGAGTAAGTCCTGAAGATGCTGTAGAGATTAAAATATTGCTTTGCTAGACCTAACTGTACTACATTTTGGTTTACTTCAGAGGTAATCTGGATAAAGCCATCGAAATGTTCAACAAAGCGATCAACCTGGCCAAATCTGAAATGGAGATGGCCCACCTCTACTCCCTCTGTGATGCTGCCTATGCCCAGACAGAAGTCGCAAAGAAGTATGGATTGAAACCACCAACACTGTAAAGCAAGGAGGAGGAAGTGACATTCTAAAGTGAAGTTGCCCACTTCAGCCAGCCCTAAAGACGCTGTTGCAGACCATGCTGAATGGTGGAACTTAGTTTTTTCCTATTCGTGGTGTTGTCATTTGCTACATCTGTTCAATGTTTAGGTGTTGTGGGAGTGGTTGTTCAAGGAAGTAATGCAGTGCTGCATCTTGTTCCCTCTGCAGCAGAAACCTTAAAGTGTGATAAGGGAAATAAAGCTGCAGGGGAACAAAAACAAAAGAATTTTGGCCATGCAAATAAAAACTTCACAGTGCTTCATTTTGGGGTGATTATGTTGTGGGCGATTTTTGCTTTATCAATTAATATTACAGCATGTGGGGTTATTTTTTTTCCTGTTGATTTTAAAGGTAATATTAGTCAGTGGTGTAAAATAGGTTTCTTTTTTATATGAAGTTAATTCTTGAGGGTTGATTTTAATTTTGCAAAAAGGAAAAAAAATAATTTTCAAACTGTTTAATAATAACAGAGGGTTTTTTTTAAAGTCAGTAGACGTGGGGAGAATCCCTGTAAATATATGCAGGCATGCACAATCTTCCCTTAAAGCCTCTCCCACTCTCTGCATAACTTAGAAATTGTCCTGTGGCAGCTATTAGGAAATTAAGTTGATAGTCCTTGTTCTCACCCCAGGAAGCTCTTGTTCTCACCCCAGGAAGCCCTAATGTACTGTATGGGAGTGCTAGTTAAAGAAGGTGGCTAGGGAAGGAGGTCAGGTAATGCTGCTTCAGTGCAGGCTTCACTGGAAGAAAGGCCCTATTCCTGTGCAGCAATCCTTACTTCAGTGTCACAAGAATGGTTCTGGAGGGTTTGGAAGGACTTCTCAAGAACAGAAAAGCACTGCTGGTCATAGAGCTGCCAAGGTAAGGTCATGCTTGCATCTAATCTTTGTAAATCTCTGCCTCTCTTGCTTAAATGTAACAGCTAATGGACTCTCTACATTCTCTGCAGTCTCTAGAGACTGCTGTCATCTGATCTGCTCCTGGTAGTAGTCCCCTTGCAGAATGAAGTGAGATAAGGAACAAAGCATAGGCTAAAACTTCAAGTAACGGGTTTAGAATCTGTACTGGTTTCCTTGTTTTTAGACCCTGTCTTGTCCAAGATGACAAACACTGGAGAGGGGAAGCAAATGCTCTGCAAACAGCACACTGGTGAATTATTAAACACTGGTACAAACCCTCTTTCTCTAGCTAGAAATGTCCCAGAGGGCTCCCTTCCTTTGGGATAATCTTTCTGGTATAGAAGTCAGCCCATCCTGCCTTTTCCTGGGTTGATGTGGCTGGATTAACTTCATGCGGATACTTAAGTGATGTAGCTTAATTTACGATGCACTAATTTGGGCTTCTTTCTATCCTGAAATCCTAGGTCTGCTTGTGCTGAGTTGTCTAATGTATTTAATCTTTTGAAGAAATTAACCATGCTGTAGTCAAACCGTCTTGTTCTCTAGTTGTGCCACCATATAGCAGCAGCTTGTATTTTCAGCTCGACCTTCCTTTCTCCCAGCAGCTACAGTTGAGAATTCAAAGGTGGAGAGCAGATATAAAGATGTAATCATTGTTGTTTAGCTAGCTCAGTAGGTGACCTGAAATCGTGCTGCTGGTGTAGACTTGAAGGCATTGGAAGGTACTGGCAGCTTCTAAGGACACTGCACCTAAGTGTCAAATATCCTCTGGATCTTCCAGTCTCTGCATCATTACCTGAGAACAAAAAGAAGCCAGACTGACTGATGTGTCCTGTTCTCCTGAGGAGGTTTTATTCGCATGGCCTTATTTACATTGGCATTTTCTCCTCTTCACCCTATCCATCCCCCCCCACTCCTTATCTCACCCAATCAATTAAGGGAAAAAAAACAAACAAAAAAGCATGTGCTGTCAATTACTAGCATTCCAAATCATCACAGACTTTTGCCTGTTCTTGAACTAGTTTGAAACTGCACTGAAAAGATGCGTTGTCTGTAATTTTTTTTTTTTTGTAAATGACTTTATCACCTGTAAACTGAAAAAATAAATATTACCTTCAAGTATCTCTCTCTGACATGTATAAGAACAGGTTCTGATGAAATCGTTCAATGCGGTGGTGCTCTCTAAATCTAGGAGGAACTAAGAATAGCTGACTCCCTGTCATCTCCTTTTACTTCATCCTTTAAGGAAAAATGAGGAGCCATGGAGTTAACAACTCTCTTGCCCATAGAGGTGTAATAATGAGAGCTGAAGGTCACAGGGGAAAGGAAATTCAACCAGGAAAGCTGGGAGCGCAAATTTAGACTGGATGTTAGAGAGATATTGCTTACAGTGAGAGTAGTGAGGCACTGGAACAGGCTGCCTAGGGAGATTGTGGATGCCCCCTCCCTGGAGGTGTTCAAGGCCAAACTGGATAAGGCCTTGAGCAGCCTGGTCTAGTGGAAGGTCTCCCCTGCCATCTCCCTGCCCATGGCAGGGGAGCTGGAACCAGATGATCTTTAAGGTCCCTTCCAGCCCAAATCATTCTATGAATCTGTGAATGAGTAGCTGACACCCTGTTACTGTGTGTGTGCAGAGGAATCCCTTTAGTGAAAGGGAGTTTTTTATTCTTATTGTTTTTTTTTTTTAATGGATAATAGAGTTGAGGTTTTGCTTTTAGCCAGGTGTGCATGTGAACTTTGCAGAGGGCTTTATTAGGGATCAAGAGCCAAAGTGAAACAAGTATTAGTGCTAAAAAAAGAATAATAAAAAAAAGTTGAAATAATGCAGGAAGCTAGTCCTGAGGAGTTAGATAAGTGTGGTGTATCCTTGAGCCTCTGGGAAGTTTGGTTCTGCAGAGAACTGTATCACATCTTAATGCTGATCATGTAAAATCCTTGTCATTCATATTAGAGACAAGTTCACCACAATGGATTTGAGAAGTTTTGATTAGGCTCTGATTGAATGCAAAGAGGAAACAGATGAACTGAGAAGCTGATGGTAAACTTACTCTGGAACTGTTAAGAGCAGCTTACAAACAGCTTTCACCAGGCTGCAGTGGTAATAACAGTGCCTGATCAATCAGGCATTACTCCGTGTTCTGCCATTGCTTTAAAAAGAATTTAAATTCTTGAAGGCTGAAATTCTGAAGCTATTTCAGAGTTGTTACTGGCTGGTTTTCTATACTTACAGCATACTGATGCATATGTATAAAATGGATACTTAAAGTGCCTGTTTTCTACCAACACAGAGCTTGACTATTGACTGCTTTAAGTATTACCTAGCTGGGAACTGATTGTGTATTTTTTTCATTGATTCGCCACTGCCCCCCTCTCCCCCCCCCAAAAAAAAAAAAAATCACAGTCTTGTTTGTATCACTTGGGAGCAGATCACACTGGAGACCCCTAAAACAGCCTTCTAAAACACAGGTACCATTAAGACAAAAATCTTTACGTTGAGGGTGGTGAGACACCGGAACAGATTGCCCAGGGAGGTTGTGGATCCCCCCCTCCCTGGAGGTGTTCAAGGCCAGAGTCGATGAGGCCTCGAGCAATCTGGTCTAGTGGAAAGTGTCCCTGTCCGTGGAAGGGGGGTTGGAACTAGATGATCTTCATGATCCCTTCCACCCCAACCATTCTATGAATCCTCCTAAAACAAGGTGTTTAGAAGCTGTCCTGGCTGATTGAAGAGGACTGAGCTCCTATTACCTCTTCAGCTTAGGTCACCAAAGTAGCTTGCTGCGGTTTTTCATATTCTCTCCCATCTGGGATTCCACAGGAGTAGTGTCCAGGCCCCGGATTCTGTTGTTTGTCAGGGACTGCACTTTGTATTTTTGCAATTCAGTGGTCAGCCCATGTGAGAATCCTGCACTGCTTTACTCCTTCAAAGGTAGCATAGAGAGGGGAGGGAGATACAAAACAGTTTTGGACAATGGATGTATAACAGCTGCTAAGATGCCAAGTGTTCAGTGTGTGGGAGGCACTAATTAATGCAGGAGACTTGACTCAAATGATTAAATTGTTAATTTTTTTTTTAATATTTTTCAACAAATAAATCTTCATTTCACCTTATGCTCTGTGGCTTGTTTCTTTAAGAGTTCCAGTACAGTACAGACACCAAAATGCAGTGAAAAATTAACAGGCCCAGAAAATGCCTGTTGGAACAGATAATGCCACTGGGTGGAACGATGTGACCCAGCGTTTGAGGCAAAAGAAGCCTCAGGGTGTGGCTTCATTTAACTATTAATTTTCCTCATAAACACACACCTAGTACCTGCCTTCTGGTAGACTGTAGGCAGAAAGACTTAACCAGTGCAGCAAGATTTCTTACCCTTTTAACTGAATCAAAAGGGAGCAAAAACAAAAGTGGAAGAAGCAGAGTAACAAGCAGGAGAAGAGAAGGCTCTGAGGTGACCAGAGCCTCATCCAGCCTGGCCTTAAACACCTCCAGGGATGAGGCCTCAACCACCCGTTCCAGGGTCTCACCACTCTTCACTCTCACGGTGAAGAACTTCTTCCTCATGTCCAGTCTGAATGTCCCCACTTCCAGCTTTATTCCATTCCCCCTAGTCCTGTCACTACCTGATATCCTAAAAAGTCCCTCCCCAGCTTTCTTGTAGGCCCCCTTCAGACACTGTAAGCCCACAATAAGGTCACCTCGGAGCCTTCTCTTCTCCAGACTGAACAGCCTCAACTCCCTCAGTCTGTCCTCACAGGAGAGGTGCTCCAGCCCTCTCTTTATCCTTGTGGCCCTTCTCTGGACACGTTCCAGCGTGTCCATATCTCTCTTGTAATAGGGGCTCCAGAACTGGATACAGTACTCTGCATCTCACCAGAGCTGAGTAGAGGGGGGGAATCACCTCCCTCAACCTGCTGGCCACACTTCTCCTGATGCAGCCCAGGATCTGGTTGGCTTTCTGGACTGCAAGTGCACACTGGTGGCTCATGTTGAGCTTATCATCTACCAACACCCCCAAGTCCCTTTCTTCAGGGCTACTCTCCAGCCAGTCACTGCCCAGCCTGTATTTGTGCTTGGGATTGCCTCGACCCAGATGCAGGACCCTGCACTTGGTCTTGTTGAACCTCATGAGGTTGGCTTGTGCCCACCTCTCCAGCCTGTCCAGGTCCCTCTGGATGCATCCCTTCCCTCCAGCATGTCTGCTGCACCACACAGCTTGGTGTCATCAGCAAACTTGCTGAGGGTGCACTCAATGCCACTGTCCATGTCACAGACAAAGATGTTGAACAAGACTGGTCCCAGGACTGATCCCTGAGGGACTCCAGTTGTCACTGGCCTCCACCTGGACATGGAGCCATTGACTGCCACTCTTTGGGTGCAGCTGTCAAGCCAGTTCTTTATCCATCTTATGGTCCACCCATCAAACCCATGTGTCACCAGTTTGGAGACCAGGATGTGGTCCCTGGTTCTTCCTTCTTTCTCTTTTTGAAAATGGGAGTTATGTTTCCTCTTTTCCAGTCTGTGGGGACTTCCCCAGACTGCCAGGACTTTTGGAATATAATAGAGAGAGGTTTAGCAACCTCATCTGCCAGTTCTCTCAGTACCTGTGGGTGTATCCTGTCGGGTCCCATGGACTTGAACACTTTCAGGTTCTTCAGGTGATCACAAACCTGATCTTCACTTATGATGGGCAGTTCTTCCTCCCTGTCCCTGCCATTATCTTCTGTGACTCCAGGATTGTGGCTGGACGCCTTTGCAGTCAAGACTGAGGTAAATAAGTCATTGAGAACCTCAGCCTTCTCCATGTCACTTGTGACCATTTCACCTGTTTCCTTTCTGAGGGGGCCCATACTTTCCCTAGTCGTCTTTTTACCATTAGTATACCTGTAGAAATTTTTGGTGTTCCCTTTAACCTCCCTGGCTAGATTCAATTCAAACTGTGCCTCATTCTGGAGGCAATTCCTAAGCATGTGGAGGAAAAGAAGATTATTTGATAGTCTTCTATGATGGCGTGACCAGCTTTAGCAAGGCTTTTGACACTGTCTCCCACAATATCCTCATAGTTAAGCTTAAAGATGGACTGGGGAGAGTCCATTGGAGGCTATGAAGATACTGAAGGGACTGGAATATCTCTGTGAGGAGGAAAGGCTCACAGACCTGGGGCTGTTTAACCTGGAGAAGGCTGAGAGGGAAACTTACCAATAGTTATAAATATTTAAAGGGTATGTATCAAGAACACAGGGACCAGTGACAGGACAAGGGTCAAAGGGCACTCACTGGAACCATGAAATTACATCTGAACATGAGGAAACACTTCTTTGAGGGTGATGGAGCACTGGAAGAGGCTGCTCAGAAAGGCTGTGGATTCTCCTCTGAAATATTCAAAACCTGTCTGGATGTGATCCTGTGTGACCTGCCCTAGGTGATCCTGCTTTAAGCAGAGGTGTTGAACTTGGTAATCTCCAGAGGTCCCTTCCAGCTCCCACTATTCTGTGATTTTGTGACTCCTCTCAACCTTTCCACGTGAAATGTGCCATGCAGCAGAATTAAAGCCCCTTCAGACACTAAGAAGGCACCACAGAGAGTGGTGATATGTGAATTGTTTTACCAAAACAGTGACCTCCATCACTTCAGCAAGAACCATACACTCCAGGCAGGAAGCATCAACCAAACCCTGTTACAGATTGTTCTATAGTAGCAATTCTGTTCAGCAGCTTCTTGCGTTGTCCTTAAGTGGGACAGAGCAGAATTTGGTCTGTTTCAGTCTGTGTGTTAAATTTTAAGCTTTCTAAGTTAGAAGTTGGACATTCAAGGAGTTTTGTTAAGGCACATACACCTAAGAGGGACAGAGGTAGAAGAATCATGCTTCTAGATTATCTGATCCTTCATTGAAAAATTCATAGTATCAAAGCTGACTTCAGAGGATTCGCAGGCAGAAAAAGGTTCCCATTTCTATGTTCTACGAACAAGCCCCCAAAAGGTAAGTAAAACATTGTGATCTATAAAAAGCAATGTTAACTACTACTGTGATTAAATGATTTCACCTCCATCTTTATCCTAGCTGTAAAACACTAAATTATGAGAGGAGATGTTAATGTTGTATTTGAATTAATTTAGAATTGCACCATCAGATTCTGTGGTGTTTGATTTTCTTTTAATTAACTACTACTTGTAGTAGTAGACTTTGGAGCAACTCATACAGGAATCCTTCCCAAGATGAAAACAGCAGCCACTGTGCCAACTGAGCCTTCCCTGCTGAGCCATCCTTCACTTTTTCATCTCTACACCATAGAGGTCACAACGCTTCTGGCTTAAAATTGGAATTTGTTGACGTATTTCTGCAAGTTTCTTCAGATCTGCAGGGGAGGAAGAAAGAGCTATTAGAACAGCAGTCAAAAAGGAAAGCTCCTAACTTGCTCTGAGTTAAGGCAGAGAAAAGAGCAGCTTCTATGGAGAATGGATGTGCGGGGAACTGCAAATGGGTATAGCCAGAGCTCAAGGAATCCTTAGTGTTGCTCTTTCCCAAGGTGGCAGCTTCCTCAAAAGTAAGGAAACTGGAAAACTCTACTCAAGGGCTGCTTGTTCTTGCTTTAGCAAAGCCAGAGAAGAGATGGGAACGTTGCATCAGGCTTTAAAAAAAAGTCTCTCCTTAGTCTCATGATCTGTGCTCAAGAAAGTAAGCAGGAAAGAAAAACCCCAAAGGCTTTACTCTTACCTATATCTGTGTATACAACTGTTTCCTCAGCCCCAGCTTTGGCTATGACTTCACCCCTGCAAAATGAAGCACATTTGTTCACAGCATTAACACAGAGGGCTCAAGGCATCAGTCCAGTTGCTGCTGTTTGCACAGAATTGAGTTCCTACCCCTGATATCTGTGGCTGTAAAGACAGGGCTGTCCTAAAAATAGCATCATAATTCATAACTCTGGCATGACAGAAATGGCTTCCAGGCTTTATGTCACACATTTCATATGTGAAATATGCATACTTAACATAAATATGTTTCCAAAGATCAAAAATC
Source organism: Indicator indicator (assembly GCF_027791375.1). NCBI lineage: Eukaryota > Metazoa > Chordata > Aves > Piciformes > Indicatoridae > Indicator > Indicator indicator. The sequence continues at coordinate 86,185,567 of NC_072010.1, forward strand.
ATGGTAAGGACAACTCTGAGAGCTATAGAGAGCATGGACCATACCTCAAAGGAAAAGAAACAGCTTCACTAGGGACAACCATACATGGCAAAGACTAACACCTTCCCCTTTCAGATGCTACTGCCTTTCACTAGGAGTGTACTACTGAAGGTTATTCACCATGTCTCCTACTAGGTGCTCTATCACAGCTGTCATCATATAAAGTTAAAAGTTCAAGACACTGATCAAGCTTTTCTTACTTTGCAATCATCCAGATGAGAACAATCAGTGGATTTATTTGAAAGAAAAAAAACTGCATTAAGATTTGGTCACTTTTACCTCCTGTGTACCTGAGTGACTTCTGCTTAAGTCAGAATATGTCTCTTACCTACCTGAAAGCAACTTCTTGTTCTTTCTCATGTCAAAGCAGTGCTGTTCTTTGAGGAAATGAAATTGTTTGGTGTAAGCTGTTTAAAATGGTTCAGTCCTGCACAGAGAACTGCCATAATGCATATATAATGGACTGAATTTCAGGCACAAGTTGAAAAGGTCAGCAGCTTGACTACTGCTAAATACCAGTATTAAGGAGCTTCTTTGCTACCAAGAAGAATACATAGTGTTCAAGTAGTTGTAGTTTATTTCTTGGTTTTCAGTCAGACTTTTTTTTTAAATGATTTTGAGAATGTATAGCTTAAGTTTCATGTGCTTTTTTACCAAGAACTTATGACATTTTTAAGAGTAGATGAAAATGCAAGACTGAAATGTGATCCAAACAAAATGTATTTTTAACAAAGAAAATTGGGTTGTTTTTCACTTTTTTTTTTCCCAGAACTTACCATGGATTTACTACAGTGCTGTGTCCCCAAGCAACATAGGATGCTTTTTCATCTCTAGCAGGAGATATAGTAGCTACATAGACTTGGTTATCAACAGCTCTGTGTTCACAGAAAGATGAGGGAAGCAGGGAGAAAGTGAGAAGGTTTTTTTTTATACCACCAATTAAGCAGAAGACAAAGAATTCACTCCAACAGTCAAGCTACACATCATCCTGAGGACTCTATCTAAATTGTAAATGATATGAAGGTCAGAGAGAGCAGAACCTGGAAAGACAAGTCTCTGGCACCTGCTCCAGAGCTAGTGGGTAGAATGAATTACATGTTCATACAGTATGTAGCAAAGCTGACTGAAGCTGACCAAATGAATAAATAATACTGCATTCAGGAATCTCAGGATCTATTTCTATCTGTAATTAGAGTAGTCCTCAAGCATTTATTGGGTCTTCTGTCTACCAGCTTGTTTGTGTGTGAAGGGTGCTTACAGAGCCATGGGGAAGGTCCTTGAAAAGGCATAACTATGGAAGGGCCGGCAGGAGTGAAGGATAAGCATGTCCTGCTTTTCTGCTTGACAGCATTTTCATGTTTCATGCAAGGCTTGGAGAATGCTGCAGCTCCAATAGCAGGGTGTCCCTGCAGCACCACTTCTGATGCATTTGGAACACAAGAGCAGTTCAGTTTCACATGCTATAGCTCCCTCTGCAAGTGAATATGCTGTTAATTTGTTCTTACCGTCCCCTTTGCAGCAGTTCCCAATGAGCTGGTCCTGTGGTCAGGTTAAAAGCCCCTGGATATATCAGCAGCTGGCAACCTTTATTCAAAGACAATTAGAACCTAACCATCATTAAATGGAAGGTGCTTTATCACAGAGTGGCCCTTCACATCGAGACTCAGGGTGAGCTTCCTCTGAAGTACTTCCCAACCTCTACCCCAAACAGAACGAAGCAGAGTCTGTCCACAGGTGATCAGCACAGCCCTGTGACACACTGGCAGTGCAGGGATATATACCCATCTCCATCACAAAGGTGTCTCAGGAAATGCTTGTTACTTTACTCAACAAGAACAGACACTCATTTGAATAGAAGTCTTGGCCACAAGATGCAGCTTCTGTTATTGAGTGAGGAGAAGAGAGACTGATCACACAGATTGCCCAGTATGTGCCACCCTGAACCAGCCCTGCAGAGTTCTGGCCTTGGGGATGACCATGCTCCATTAGGTGACCCAGCCTCACCTTTTTGTCCATAGATTTGAGCCATCTCAGCAAATCTGATATCATAGCAGATGCCCAGGCCCACTTTACAGAATGCTGTTCTCAAAACACAAGAGACAAGTCATATCTCTATCACAAGTGCACAAAAGCAGTCACAGAACTCCCTGTATCCACCCTGCCAGCTGTTATTTCACGTCTCACAGTATCAAAAGGAGCTGTATTTAAATGCCTGTCCTTATCTGTAACAAGCACTGGCTATTGAAGGCAGATAAGAATTCATGGTGAAAGCCTTTAAAACCAGCCACTTCCACAAAATCATGTTATATCAGGTTTTAGTGTTATGTATTTCTCTCTGATTCAGCTGTAGGTTTCTCAATTTCTTTATTTTCAAGAGAATAAAGCACTCACTGCTCTTCATGGACTGAAGAAACTAGAGTCATGGACTTTCTTACAGCAGGAAGAAAAAGTGACCATGGGAGACAAGACTCTTTGGAGAGCTTAGTAAACTGGACACAATTTTTGGACATTGGGGTGAGGAGTAGGGTACAGATTAGGTGCCTTGCTTTTTTATCTGCTGTGATTGATTCAAGAATGTTGGAATGGGATTTACAGATAGTTGTCTCCATTACTATCCCATGCTCAAATCAAACTATACCAGCGTGGCTGTTTGCTACATATATTCTTTTCCAAACCATGTTTTAGAAGATGTAACTGCTATAAAAATTTTTAAATGGCAGTAATTTCTCATAAACAAATCAATAAGGAGCATTATCTATTAAGGGAAGTCTCATGATATATGCTTCAACCCCTTTTACTCTGTCTTTGTGCAATCACGTTGCCTTTAAATTTTCAGAACTGACACAGGCACTTGGGACAAACTTAAACTATATTTGCCATGGTTGTCAAATCTCTAACACAAATATGACAGTCTCAAAATCCATTGCTGGGGAGGAGGAGGGGGAAGAGAATTCCAGAATGACTGTAGTGTGACTGTGGTAGAGCTTCTGAGGGCTTGTCTTATACTCACAAGTATCAAACATGGAAAAACTATTCCCTGGACTCAGTGTTTCAGACTCTTTGAATTGTATCTTCCCAGGAATATCAATGTCAAACAAATGAACCTGTAATTATAGTATGATTAAAAACAATTAATAACAATTTATCTGCTTGGTATTTGAGCTTCTATTAGGCATGTGTTTTCTGTAGTTACTCTTTTGGGATCCCAACTAAACATAGCTTAATATTCTGAGATCTCCTAAAGATGATTTAAAGAAGTTTTCTTCTTTACAGAGATTTATGTCTGAAATTATTTTGGAAATTAAAAAAAAAAAAAAAGACAGTTGTAAACAACACACATAATGCCTGTGACTCAAGTGATACACATATCAAACACTGGAGCAGATGATCTCCAAAGTCCCTTCCAACTTAAGCCATTCTATAATTCTATGATTTATATTGCTTACCAAAAAGAATGCCCTATCCTGCTCCCATGTAGTAATAAGAAAGCAGTTAAAAAGAAATGTAACAAATTTGTAGTATGGCTCTACGTCTACATCACGGGGAGTATCTCTTCAAAATTGCTAGGTGACTTCATCTAATCATTAATTTTGCAAAAGAAAGGATACATATAAAATGTCTTCAATATATCAGGATGATTTTAAAATATGTGAAAGCAGGTAGTATTTTCCTCTGTAAGATTTGAGTCCCATTCCTGCAAAATTTCTCAAAAAAAAAGGTTCCCTGCCTTCAGCTATGTAGATGCCTCTTAGCTCTTGCAGACAGACTTTATGTCTCATCTGCAATGGAAGATTCTGTTCCTCACCAGACCTTCCTAACACAGCTGGTTTTATATCATTATTCCTTCAAATTCAACAGGGTTTGTATTATCATTCCTTCATATTTACAGAATACAAACCTGCATTCATGCTACAAATAATATAACCAGGCATGCACACTGGTGTGGTGAAAGGCAACATTGTACTTCAGAACCTGATCTAATAATCTGGCTAAGTGCAAAATAAACTAATAGCTGCACCACCCCATTTGTGAACCAGCACAGACTAAAGGTTGACCTGTTGGAAAGCAGCTCCATCGAGAAAGACCTTGGAGTGCTGGTGGAAAGTAAGTTATCCATGGGACATCAATGTGCCCTTGTGGCCAAGGCCAGTGGTATCCTGGGGTGCACTGAGAAAAATGTGTCCAGCAGGTAAATGGAGGTTCTGCTGCCCCTCCACTCTGCCTTGGTGAACCATCATCTGGAATACTGTGTCCAGTTTTGGGCTCCCCAGTTCAAGAAAGACAGGGACCTGCTGGACAGAACCCAACAGAGAGCCACAAGGATGATTAGGGGACTTGAGCACCTCCCCTGTGAAGAGAGACTGAGATCCCTGAGGCTGTTTAGTCTGGAGAAGAGAAGACTGAAAGGGGATATGAACAATATCTATAAATATCTGAGGGGTGGGTGTCAAGTGGAGGGGGCCAATCTCTTTTCAGTGGTGTGCAATAATAAGACAAAGAACAATGGGTACAAGCTTGGACATAGAAGATTTTACCTCAGCATGAGGAGAAACTTCTGTACAGTGAAGGTGATGGAGCACTGGAACAGATTGCCCAGAGAGGTTGTGGAGTGTCCTTCCCTGGACACATTCAAGACTACTCCTTCCCACCCTTGTAAGTCCTTCAGACTATTACCCACTTCTGTTTTTTCAGGTGGGTAGTGATGATGCAGGAGTGAAAGGCTCATAATCAATTAAAAGAGACTTCAGGACCCTGGGGCAACTGCTAAAGGGATCAGGAGCTCAAGTTGTGTTCTCCTCCATCCCTCTGACATCAGCAATGGACCAGGGAACATTTAGGAAGAGCCAACAGGTCAATTCATGGTTCCAGGACTGGTGTCATCGACAGGGCTTTGGATTTTATAATCACAGCACAGTTTACAGGGCACCAGAACTGCAAGCAACCAATGGGATGCACCTGTCCCAGAGGGGGAAAAGGATTCTAGGGCAGAAGTTAGCAGGGCTCATTGACAGGGCTTTAAACTAGATTTGAAGGGGGAAGGGGTTGTTAATCTCATGCTTGCCTGTGACAAACATTGGGGCATCTCACCAGAGGCAGAGGGATGGAGTGCTAGCAAGGGCTCTCAACTGAGGCAAGCCAAGGACGAAGCACTGGGACACTCCAAGGTAATCAAGGGGGATTCACCCAAGAGGGTGACACAGGGTGCCCAGCTGAAGTGCCTCTATGCTAATGCACACAGCTTGGGCAACAAACAGGATGAGTTAAGGGCCACTGTGCTGCTGGGATGCCATGACATAGTGGCTATTACTGAAACTTGGTGGGATGATACCCACGACTGGAATGTAGGGATAGATGGGTACAAGCTCTTTAGGAAGGACAGGCAGGGAAGGAGAGGAGGAGGTGTTGCTCTCTGTATCAGTGACCAACTGGAATCAGTGGAGCTCCACCTGGGGAAGGATGATGAGCTGGTTGAGAGCGTATGGGTGAAGATTAAAGGGAAGACAGGGGAAGGAGATGTTACTGTAGGGGTCTGCTACAGGCCACCTGACCAGCAGAACCAAGCAGATGAGGCCCTCCACAGGTAAATAGAAGTGGCTTCACGGGCACAAGCCCTGGTCCTCATGGGGGATTTCAACCACCCTGACATCTGCTGGAGGGACAAAACAGCAAGGCACCAGCAATCCAGGATGATCCTGGAATGCATAGATGACAACTTCCTCCTCCAAATGGTAGAGGAACCAATGAAAAAAGGTGCTATGCTGGACCTTGTTCTCACCCATAGAGAAGGGCTGGTGACCAATGTGAGGCTCAAGGATAACCTTGGCTGCAGAGATCCTCAGGACAACTAGGAGGACATATCCCAAGCTTGCAACCCTTGACTTTAGGCATGCAGACTTTGATTGCTTCTGGGATCTGCTGGCCAAAGTACTGTGGGACAAAGCCCTAGAGGGAAGAGGGGACCAGGACAGCTGCTCAGTATTCAAGGATCACCTTCTTTGTGCCCAGGAGCAAAGTATACCCACAAAGAAGAAAGCAGGAAAGAATGCTAGAATACCTTCCTGGATGAGCAAGGAGTTCCTGGATACACTGTCACACAAAAAGAAACTCTACAAGGAGTAGAAGAAAGGACAGCTAGAATGGGGGGAATATAAGGAAGCTGCCTGAGCTGAAAGGAGCCTGGTTAGAAAAGCTAAAGCTCAGTTAGAATTAAATCCAGCCAGGGAGATCAAGGGGAACAGTTAAAATTTCTATAGGCATATTAATGGTAAAAAGATTAGGGAAGGTGTGGGCCCCCTCAGAAAGGAAACAGGGGAGGTGGTGACAAGTGACATGGAGAACACTGAAGTTCTCAATGACTTCTTTGTAAGTGGAGTCCCTCAGGGATCAGTTCTGGGACCAGTCTTGTTCAACATCTTTCTTGGCGACATGGACAGTGGCATTGAGTGCACCCTCAGCAAGTTTGCTGATGACACCAAGCTGTGTGGTGCAGCAGACATGCTGGAGGGAAGGGATGCATCCAGAGGGACCTGGACAGGCTGGAGAGGTGGGCACAAGCCAACCTCATGAGGTTCAACAAGACCAAGCGCAGGGTCCTGCATCTGGGTCGAGGCAATCCCAAGCACAAATACAGGCTGGGCAGTGACTGGCTGGAGAGCAGCCCTGAAGAAAGGAACTTGGGGGTGCTGGTGGATGAGAAGCTCAACAGGAGCCACCAGTGTGCACTTGCAGACCAGAAAGCCAACAAGATCCTGGGCTGCAGGGCAAGGGAGGTGATTCTTCCCTTCTACTCTGCTCTGGTGAGACCCTACCTGGAGTACTGCACCCACTTCTGGAGCCCCTATTACAAGATTCTGGACATGCTAGAGGATGTCCAGAGAAGGGCCACAAGGATGATCAGAGGGCTGGAACACCTCTCCTATGGGGACAGACTGATGAGGGAGTTGGGGCTATTTAGTCTGGAGCAGAGAAGGCTCCGAGGAGACCTTATTGTGGGCTTACAGTGTCTGAAGGGGGCCTACAAGAAAGCTGTGGAGGGACTTTTTAGGATGTCAGGTAGTGACAGGACTAGGAGGAATGGAGCAAAACTAGAAGTGGGTAGATTCATATTGGATGTTAGGAAGATGTTTTACACCATGAGGATGGTGAGACACTGAAATAGGTTGCCCAGGGAGGTGGTTGAGGCCCCATCCCTGGAGGCTTTTAAGGTCAAGCTAGATGTGTCTCTGGGCAACCTGATTTAGTGGGAGGTGTCCTTGCCCATGGCATGGGGGTGGGAACTAGATAATCCTTGTGGTCCCTTCCAACCCTAACAATTCTATGATACTATTCTATGATTCTATGATCCTGCTTTGGCAGGGGAGTTGGGCCTGATGATCTCTGGAGGTCCCTTCCAAACTCTAGTGTGCTGTGATACTGTGAAATATCTGAAGGGTAGGTGTCAAGAAGAAGCGGCCTGTCTCTTTTCACAGGAAGTTCCGCCTCAACATGACGAAAAACTTCTTCGCTCTGACAGTGCTGGAGTACTGGAGCAGGCTGCCCAGAGAAGTGGCAGAGTCTCCTTCTCTGGAGACTTTCCAAACCTGCATGGACACATTCCGGTGTGGCCTGCCCTAGGTGAGCCTGCTTTGGCAGGGGGTCAGACTTGATCTCCAGAGGTCACATCCAACCCCTACCATTCTGTGATTTGCTCAGAGTAACCTTTCATTATCTTTCTTGATTTTTTTCCTTCTTCTCTCCTATAAATAAATAAGCTGTTGGTCACCTAAGGAGCAAAACCTGTATGCACAGCCAGATTAGCAGAAACTGTATGCTGCAGTTATGAGTAGGAGGTAGTTTCTCAGCATTCACAAAGCCATGTTGAGGTTGAAGATCACAGTGAGCAAACACCTGCCATGAACGGGAGACACAGCTTAACTATGGACCTTGGACTTCATTTGTCTGCATCAATTACACATAGCACACAAGGAAGAGTATTTATGGTTAACGGAAGGACTAAATCCACTGGGAACCTGAGGGAAAATCCTGATCCCACTTTAATGGCACTAGCTTTTAGATCTAGACCAAGGTACGCAGATAAGTTGCATCACGATTTGCTTTCTACCACAATGCTCCCAGCATCTCGGAAAAGCCAATTATGCCTTCTGCTTTTTGTCATCCTCGTCCAGAAAAAAATTATCACCACTTTTGGAAGGGGTGTTTCCATGTTCCACATTAAAATGACATGCAATGTTACTGACAGTGCACAGGTTACTATTAATGCAAGAATCTAATTATTCACATAATATTTAGACACAAACTAATTAATTTCTGCCACAATGCTGATAAACCTTTTAATAATCAGATTCTCCCATCTTACCTTCCTATGTTTTGCCAACATAGCACCATCAGGCCCAAAGACAGTGCATGTGTTATACAGCTTTCCACCATCTTCTTCTGGAATAGAACCTAGGTAAAGGCCACAACAAAGATTTTCCCTGCTGTATTATATGGAATTTTGATCCCATGGCACTAACAGACATTGTCCATTTTTCCCCTCAATAGGACAGTTACTATGAGTTACCTACCTCCAACGAGATATATGCTGCACTCCTTTGCAACTTCTGAGAGCTTTTGAGTCGAATCCCCAGGGATCTTCTCTGCATACTCCTTAAAATACTGGGTTCCATATGGAGAATTAAAGCATTCCTAGAATTAGGGGGGAAGAAGGGGGCAAGCAAAGTTAAAATCCAACTAATGCCACTGCAAAGGCATGTGCTTGACCTAACAATGTTCATAGATTCATAGAACAGTTTGGGTTGGAAGGGACCTTGAAGATCATCAAATTTCAACCCCGCTGCCATGGGCAGGAACACCCTCCACTGGACCAGGCTGCTCAAGGCCCTGTCCAATCACGCCTTGAATACCTCCAGGGAGGAGGCATCCATGACCTCCCTGGGCAACCTGTTCCAGTGTCTCACCACCCTCACCGTAAAGGATTTCTTCCTAATATCCAGTCTAAATCTACCCTCCTCGAGCTTAAATCCATTCCCTCTCATAATATCACTATCAGCCCTTCTAAACAGTCCCCTGCCAGCTCTCTTCTCATACAATCTTTAGTTACAAGATCTCAATAAGTAAAATCAGGAAATATTAGGAGTCCAGAAAGGCATGACAGAGCAAATGCAGTGGGTGTGTTGGTGTGAATGTGTGTGAAACAGAATATTAGCTAGGAGCACCACACAAGCTGCGAGTAGCAAGGGTAGCACACTTGCTATTCTAGACTCAGCAAGATAATTAGGGATGTTCATCAGAACAATGAGCCACATTCCACCTAGCTCATTTGACAAGTTACAAGCTAAATAGATCCTATCAAACCTGTGAAATTCTCATGCTTGTCCATACTTATTCTTTTGATAAAATAACCTTTTAAACATCATTTCCTCACAACTGAACAGTATCTTCTGTCCTAGGCTCTAGTTACAGATTTTTTTATCCCTCAGAACTACATCCATAATCTCTAGACTAACAGAGCAGTTTAGATGCCTAGTGGTATTTGTGATACCCAAGATATCTAGAACTCTTACTCTGCCTTATATCTGCCAGCTCTGTGAGAACGTAAGACACCCTCACTCAACACTTTTGCCCCCTGCAGGAGCACAGCTGAAGGCCACAGATAAGCTATCAAACAGCACCAGTGCCTACTCTTCAGCAAATGATTCCCAGCACAAGCATCTACCTCCGTTATTACCTTTGCTCACTGGAAGCTGTAACAAGACTCCCCCGCCCTCAAACAAACAAACAAACAAAATAAAAACACCAAACAAACAAACTCCAACCAACCAACATAACCCCAAAACAACAACAGAAAACCCACAACCCAAAAAAAACCCCCAGGAACACAGAAAAATAAAACCTACCTACCCCCAAAAAAACAACCAAACAAAAACCCCATCAAGTTGTGAATAGCTCAATAAATAATTATGCCTTAACCACTCAAGCATACATCTTAACAACTGGAACAGATTCTTCTGAACTGGAATAACTGAACCCAAACTGGACAGATGTTTTTGCCCCATATACAGACACTGGGCCTGCAGGTGCCAGCTATCCCACAACAGAATTTGCAGATGGAAGAGGTAAGATAGGAAGTCTCCAGAAGCTGTGAAATGACCTTCCCTGAATTTGAAGGAAATGAAAGCAATGCTAGCTGACTCCACCTTCATCTTGCCACTTGCAGTGTCAATGTCAGCAGTACTGAAACCATGGGTTCAAGAGAACAGGAGTTCTGTGCAAGATTGCGGTTGCAGTTCATAAGCTGATGCTCAAACAAAACTGCAGACTGTCTAAACAGGTGACCTAGTCCTGTGCTCTCCAAAGTGGTAAAAATACAGGGACAGATCTCTGAACTGCTTTCTACCAACTTCTAGATCGAAAAAGGCTCTGGTTTTATTTTTTTTCCTTTTCTCAGTATGACTTAAAAAACCCAACAAACCAAAACCAAACAAATAACAAAAAACCACAAAACAAAACAACAAATAATTCTGGGGAGGTGGGAAGAGAATATTACACATGCATGTCTTAATGCCAGTACAAAATTCACCTCCCAAAAGTCTGTGAAACACTTTGCCGTTGTTTGACAATTTTTACTCTAAAAGCATAAGTTAGCATTGGCAAAGTGAGTATCTCAATTACACAGGTCTGGAAAACTCAATGTCTGTACACATGATCTCAGTGCAGGAGGCCCAGTCAGAATAATCAAAGGTCAGATTTCCAACACAAGAGCTGTGTTATCACAGAGGAGCTGGAAAGGTTGCTTAATGCTTCACTTGTGACAGCAGTATAAAACATTCAGACCTAAAGCTGACCCAGACAAAACATTGTACTCCTTAGTCAGATGCTGCAGAGCACAGAACTAACACAGATACCTCCATGAAGGCAAGAAAAAAGTTCCAAGCTGCCCTAGGCAAGTCATCTCGTTGCCAATGCACTCATCTGTGTGAAAATCCAGGACAGTAATCATGGCTGAAGTCCAAAAGACAAATCAGAAATGATCTGCAATTTGAAGTGGCTACTTATGCTCCTACATGTAAGGAACTCACAAGAGAAATGGAGTTTAATCATAATTCAGCCACAAATAACCCACTGGAAATGCATAAAAACTATTTTGTTTCTCATGTACAATCACATCTGGAATTACTACGGCAGAGAATCACCACATATCTATTTTATCTTCATATTAACACTTTTTAGCTGAAAATCACCTTTTCCTACATTTTTAGCACAGAAGACTACAACACAAAAAATACAATCTGCTTTTAAGATTTTTTCTCATTTCCCCCCCTCTTAAGTCTGCTGCTAGGCAAAAAGCCTGTTGCTTTTTTTTTTCCTGTGTTGAAGCCTCATCTAAGCTATCCAGAAAGAAGTGGAAATATATGATGCATTGGTAATACTAGAAAGATGTTTCCAAGGGTTTGAGGTATAGGTGCTAAGTAGACCATGATCTTTACTCACAGGCAGAGCCACAATTTTTGCTCCTTTAGCTGATGCCTCTCTCACCAGCTCACAGGCTCGTTGGAGGTTATCTGATTTAACCGCAGATACACGAAGCTGAATGAGAGCCAGACGGAAGTCTAGTGGCAGAAAAGAAAATAAGTTAGCCAGCACAATTTCCCTTGGAAAAACTCTTCAAAATTTGAATTCACTAAGGAGTATGTAAAATAAACTTGCTTATATATTGACATATACACAAACCACTTCCAACTTATTTCAGGGTCTGCCTGTGATTCTGTAAACAGTCTCTTGACACAGGGAGAACATTTAAACCTAGGCTTGCTAATGGGAACTATCCATTGCCATCATTTCCTCAGGTTGAAGATCAGACCTCAGATGCTAGTAACACTCAGCCCAGACAGTACCCAAGCTCTGTTAGATACTGTGTGATATAGAGGGATACCACTAGTCACCTAGACCTGATTCTTCCTTCCCAGTTTGCTACACATTTTGGGAGCCCCTTTTTGCAGTTCCCATTGCACCATGAACACTGTATGTCCTATAGTGCCACGAGTAAACTGAAGGACTGGATGATCTCAAAAGCATCAAGTACAGGAATAGTTTCATTCCCCTAAATCACACCTAGCTTGGGAAACATATAAAGAGAAAAAAACAAAACCAAAAAACAAACAAACAAACACAACAAAAATAAAGAAAACATCTTTCCTGATCATTTATTTGCAATTTGGTTCTAGCCAAGTGACAGTTGAAACTGTCATCAGCACGGTCTCTATTTGTATTTGCAGACTTTTGAAGCACACAAGTGGAAGAGATCAAATCAAGTTTTGTGCAGACCCTTTGGGACATCCTTCCATGAATCTTCTAGTACCTTAGGCTGTAGGAAAACACACCCTAATCAGGTACCACTGTCTTCTTTTTTAAAAAGGAAAGAATTAAAATGCTCTGATTTCATAAAATACTCCAGTTTCAAAGCACCTCTCATCTCTGGAAAATTCTTCTGTCAGATACTCACCAACTTTATCCTATTTAGGATAAAGAAATAGCAACACAGCCTCAGTAATCAGGAAAAGAGGAGGAACTGATTCAGTTGAGGATGAGATCAGATCAGGAACAGCCAGACAGAATATCTTTCCTCCTACTGTAGTTTTCACTTCGGTAGCTTTACAGCTAATTTTACAGAGCTTAAGGAAATTACTAAGTGCTCACTTTGCCACTCTAATTGTGAAAGACTCTTAGTATTTGAGTAAACAAAGCTTCACTGAGATTTTGAACACAGGTAACCACAGTTAGCTTCCAGATTAACCTAGAAAATCATCTAAAATGATCCCATATTTAGGGAATGTCTTTTAGCTCAGAAAAACGAGACACTTAAAGATTTACATTTCAGCATAAATTAACTTTTGCAAAAACAACAACAACAAAACCCCACAAAACCAAAAAACCCAACAGCCCCACACCCCCAAACTAAGAGAATCTACTAGGAAAAAAAAATCAAACTTCCTTTCCATTATGTTCAAAACACCAGGAAATCATTAATCACACTTTTGTGATGTCTCAGGTTTGGAGTTTGTCATAGGGCAAAATTAAAACTCAGCTATAACAGAATACATATACCTGAAGCCATAGTTTTGTTTAAAAACACTGAAATGTAGAATCATGGAATGGTAGGGGTTGGAAGGGACCCTATACCTGCCCTTGCTGAACATCATTAGGTTCCTCTCTGCCCAGTTCTCCAGCTTGTCCAGGTCTTGCTGAATGGCAATGCAATCGTCTGTTGTGTTAGCCCCTCCCCCCAGTTTTTCATCATCCAAAGAAGTAACAGAAGCCTAAGATTGCTTCTTCCAGCCTTGCTAAGATGGTTCAAAAGCTTCTTTAAAAGCAACTTTTAGGATAAGCTTGTAGCAAACTACACCAGGTAAAAGTGTATCAAAGAGTGCCTCGTGCTTGTATCAGTATAACGCTTTCGTTATAAGGAAAACCAAATCAGCGGAAGCTAAGCATATCTGGTTTGTTTAGAGCACGTTTCTTCAGCAGATCATTACAGCAGTACCGAGAGATGGATAGCCAGCAGCTCCAAACAGCCCAGAGCAAAACGAGAGTGCCCAGGGCAGTGAATCACAGTGTATCCCTGGCTGGAAGAGACCTTCAAGATCATCTAGTTTAATCTTCGACCCCACACTGCAATGTCACCACTCAATCGTGTTCCTAGGCGCCAGGGATGGTGACTCCACCACTGCCATGAGCAGACCGTTCCAAAGTTTAATAACCCTTTCAGTGAAGAAATATTTCCTAATTCTTCCTCATATCCAGCCTAAACCTCCCTTGGTGCAGCTTACATCCATTTCTGCCAGTCTTGTCGCTTGCACCAGGGAGAAGAGGCTGTCCCCCTTCACATTCCTCCAAAAGCTCGGAGGCAGCACCCAGGACTGAGGCCTTTTCAGTCTCTCCTGGGGATCCCGGAGAACAGTGGACCGGGCAGCAGCCACCCACGGCCCGCCCCCGTTGTATCCCCACGACCAACTATGAGGACAGTGGCCCAGTGGGGACAACAAAGGGTCGGCAAGCGGCTGCGACCGGCATACGGGGGAGTGGGCGACTCCGGCGAGAGCCCCGAGGCGAGTGGGGAAGCCGGTAGCAGCTGGGGGCGGGATGCCGGAGCCGTGATAGCGCGGCAAGTCGACCCCATGGCGACTTTTGCACCCCCAGAAAATGGCGGACAGGGCCGCGCGGGGGGAGGAAGGGAGCGCAAGGGAGCGCGAGGCCGCGGCGCCGCCACTCACTGGCCATGGCTCCACGCACCGCCCGCATCCGCGCGCGCCCCGGCTCCGCCCCGGCAGGCCTGAGCGGCCCGCCCGGCGCGGGGGGTGCTGGGAAGGGCCGACCGGCGCCGGGGGCCGGAGCCCCGGCGGAAATGAAGAAATGCGGCTCTCAGGCTGCTCCCGCAGCGCGGTTTGCTCGAACCGGTTCATAAACCGCTGCTAGAAGGCCTGGCTGCTTCCTCGAACCGGTTTCACAGAGCTTCCACACACAGACAGTTTGAGGGAACGGCACAGTGAGGGTTCTGAGAAGGAAGGAGCAAGGGATGAAGTAGCACCAGAGGTTTAGGTTGGATATTCATAAAATAATAGGATGGTAGGGGCTGGAATGTACCTCTGGAGATCATTGAGCCCAACGCCCCTGTTAAAGGAAGTCCGCCTAGATCACATTGCACAGGAACACATCCAGATGGGTTTGGAAAGGCTCCAGAGAAGGAGGTCCACAACCGCTCCGAGCAGTGGGTCCCAGGGCTCCCGCAAAGAAGCGTTTCCTTACGTTGAGGTGGAACTTCCAGTGTTTCATTTGTATCCATTGTCCCTTGTCCTATCACAGGACACCACTGAAAAGAGACTAGTACTTTCTTCTTGGTACCCACCCTTCAGCTCTTTATAAACATTGATCTGATCCCCTCTCAGTTCTCCTTTCCAGCCTAAACAAGCCTAGGTCTGTTAGGAGAAGTCCAAGCACACTAAAAGAGACTTCTTCACTGAAAGGGTTCTCATTCTCAAACACTGGAATAGACACCCCAAGGAGGTGGTTGAATCCCCATCCCTGGAGGTGCTTCAAAGAGGCAGAGATGCAGTGCTAAGGAGCATGGTTCAGCATCAGACTTGGTAGAGTTAGAGAATGGTTGATCTTAAAGGTCTTTTCCAACCAAACCAATTCTATGATAAGTATTCCAACACCAAATCCCCTCTCTAAGGCCAGTGGATGGCAGGGAGCTGGGAGTACTCCTGCAGTGCTATTTCAGCAACATGCAAAACAGAAGTGTGCATCTCAATCTCCTGGTACTAAGCACAGAGTTGGTGTGGCAACATGCTATTTCCCCAGCAGCCTTATATTTGGTAAGAGCTTGTCCCAGCAATTCTCCACCAGTTAACAGGTAACTCATACACCTGGGACATCCCCATCTTTCTTTCCTGGAACAGCATCTCCTAAGGTACAAACCAAAACCGTAACTGCCATAGTGGTGGTACTAGCTTTAAACACTGAGTATTTTCCCTTACATGCTGCCTCATGGATACATTTTACAATCTCGGGCTTTTTTAAAGCATCTTTGTAAAACTGTAGATTCATGTTGTGCGGAGACAGTATTTCTCATTTATCTCGACAAACTGAAAGCATGTAACACAAAGGGTTAAAGAGAAAATGGGTGGCCCACAGTGATCAATGTCATACACGTGTTCATTTTCAGGAAACATGCCCAAATAAAAGACAGGAAGTGCATAACCAGCATGATATGCACAACCACCACTTCTTGCAGCAGTTATAAACCTCCCTTCCACAGAAAAACTCTTTGGTCTTTCCCTTGGAGCAGTACAGGAAACACCTCAGACCAAACTGACTAAACCAAAGGATGGCAGAACAGAAAATTACATATGAGGAGGGAATACAGTAGCTAACTGGCAGGCCTCCCTCCTGTTTAAATTTTTAATAAAATTAGTCTAAATTCCAAAATACTTACATTAAGATGCCACTGAAAATAGCTCCCTATGATCCATAATCAGCTTCTTCCACTCCAAAGATCAAATTCACTTCCACTTCACAAAGTACCTTCAGGAAAAACTCTTAATTGATTCAGAGAGTTCACACAGTATGCAACTAAATGCTTTCTGACAGCACAAGTTATGTTCAAATTGTAAGGGTTTATTTACAGTTCTAGTTTATAAACAGTAACACAAATATCTTTACATGAAAAAAATCTCATTGCTGAAGTAGGCACAGAGTCAGAGACTCTTCAGGATATTTTCAGCAGGGAGTGGGAAGAGGAAAATGTAATACAACAGCTGCTGGGCAAAACTATAAATACATGTGTGTTGGCCCAGGTGCAATTTCATGCAAATATTTTCAACAGTTCAAGTTCTATTGGTTTACTCAGATACTAAGGAAAAAAAAAGAGGAGGAATTAGTTCCAGAATTAAAGTGCCCTAGCTTGATTCCTAGTAAAATAACTTAGAATACCTGTTTTTTATAAAGGTCAGTTCAGTTTATTTTACCTCCTGAAGATGTACCAATTCACATGTTTTGATTCAAACACTCAAAAGACTTCACACAGCAAAACTAATCCCTATTATCTTTCTTTCACCTTTTTTTTTTTCGGTAATTTCCACATCATTCTACAAAGATGCTGATGCCTTAGCTATAAAGACTTTCCTGTACCGAGATTTTAAACAAGAGAACTGTTCCTGGAACAAGTGGAAAGCTGCTGATAAACAATCACAGGGTTGCCTTCTCTCCAACTAACTCATTTAAAAGGTGTTAAAAATATAAACAAATCCTTGAATCAATGAAAGCAACAGCTAACGAATACATTTATCACAGGTATATTGCATTTGAATCTCTTAACTTTTTGTGTGTGCTGATTTTCATGCTAAGCACACCTTTGATGAGCACACTTCTGTGCTCAACTGAATGTTTTAAAAAGGTCTAATTGTTATCTTAGACATTTTGTTTCTGAAAAGCAAGGTAACTTGTTTTCAACAGTCATATTCTTGTCATGAAGCATTCATTTCAAGGCACACATTCATCCTTACAATAGAAACGGTCTCAACCCATGAAATGCAAAATTTTGCATAATTAAAAAAAAATCAGAATCTTGTAGTAAAGGTTATTGTGCATGGTATGTTTTGATATTTAAGAATATCTTTACGCCCCATTCCATTTATGTAGACCTAGCAGTGCACAGGCATTCTTAAAGAAGTTAATTTTACAAACCACTTGCATTATTTCCCATTTATCTGCAGTCCAAGCTGGATTTAACCATTGTTAAATGTGAAAGAATCAGCATTTCTAAGATTTTTATCTGCTCTGCTCATAAACCTAAGCTTTTTATCAGACCTTGATACTACTCAGCAGGCAAAATCGAATGTATAGACTAAGGAATGGAGCCTTGACCTTAGCCAGGCTTCTGACACCGTCTCCCATAACATCCTTGAAAGCAAGCTCAGGAAGCATGGAATGGAAGAAAAGACAGTGAGACGGATCAGGAACTGGTTACAATAGAGTCCAAATAGTGGTGGTCAATGGTGCTAAGTCCAGACGGAAAGCTGTAACTAGTGGAGTCCCCCAGAGATCAGTGCTGGGTCTGGTCCTGTTCAACATCTTCATCAGTGATACTGATGAAGAGACAGACAGACAGACAGAGTGTCTGCTCAGCAAGTTTGCTGACAATACCAAACTGAAGGCTGTGTGGTTGTTCAGCGAGATTTGGACACACAGGAGTGTTGAGCAAAGAGGAACCTAATGAGGTTCAACAAGGATTAGTGCAGAGTCCTGCATCTGGGAAGGAATAATAAACTGCACCAGTACAGACTGAGAGGTGTTCTGCTGGAGAGCAGCCCTGTGGAGAAGGACCTGGGAATCCTGGTAGATAACAAGTTATCCATGGGTCATCAATGTGCCCTTTGTGGCCAAGGCCAGTGGTATCCTGGGGTGCATTAAGGAGTGTGTCCAGCAGATCAAGGGAGATTCTCCTCCCCCTCTACTCTGCCCTAGTGAGACCTCACCTGGAATATTGCATCCAATTTTGGGCTCCCTGGTTCAGGAGGGACAGGGATATACTCGAGAGAGTCCAACAGAGAGCTACGAGGATGATTAAGGGTCTGGAGCATGTGCCCTATGAGGACAGGCTCAGAGACCTGGGGCTGTTTAGTCTGGAGAAGAGAAGACAGGGGATTTAATAAATGTTTATAAATATCTGAGGGCTGGGTGTCCAGAGGGAGGGGACAGGCTCTTCTCAGTTCCATCCTGTGATAGGACAAGGGATAATGGATATGAACTACAGCACAGGAAGTTCTACCTCAATGTGAGGAGGAACTTCTTTACTGTAAGGGTCACAGAGCACTGGAAGAGGCTCCCCAGAGAGGTTGTGGAGTCTCCTTCTCTGGAGACTTTCAAGACCTGTCTGGATGTGTTCCTGTGCAACCTGCACTAGATTATATGGTTACATGGTCCTGCTCTGGCAGAGGGGTTGGACTTTATCTCCAGAGGTCCCCTCCAACCCCTAACATCCTGTGATCCTGTGAGCCAATTTAAAACCCATTGTTTTCAACTGCTTCTCCATACCTGACAATGCTTCAATGCCTTTAATACATTTAACGTGAACCCAGCTGCATCTTCACTTGCAAAGATGCAAATCACTTACATTAAGGCTGCATTAAAAACAAAACAAACTGACCATTATAATAAACATTTCCTCAAAACAACAACAAAAAAGTAATAAAAAAAAGTTTTAAAATCCTGTTCAGAAATTGATAATAATTTACCCTATCTTAGGCCTGCTACTCAGGCACTCCCATCAGCAAACAGAAAAATTCTCAAGTTAGTATTCAGTTAGGAAACAGTCAGCTTGTGTCCACATACAGTATCTTGGTTATTTCTTCTTTATAAACTGTTCTCTACAAAGTCTTTATTTATTAACTCTCCAAGGCATCCAATACTTTCATGATCTGTTGTTTTATGGCTTTGGTAGCATCACCTGCATTTGGAATCAAATACCTTAAAAAAAACAAAAAACCCAAAAATTAGAAGAGCCATCATTAGTTCAGTATAAAATTGAGTATCATTTCCACAATTCTTGGTTTCATTTTTTCTCTGCTGCAAATAAGGACGAAGAAGGGGGGAAATATACTGAAAAACTGAGTACATAACATTTATTTCCTGCTTATAGTATGAAACGCTGTACATTTATGAACTTAGAACTGTTAGGAATACTTCACAGGCCATCCCAGAAAAGGAAAGGTCTTCATTAATGGCATAGATGGACAGTTCAAGACAGATAGCACTATCCAACCAAAGCATGGCAGTCCTTAGTTTTGAGGTTTTAAAAATTCTTATAGATAGTTCTAGATTGTTTATTTATGATCTCTTGGATTTGCTCAAGTCAACAAGGTGGTGATTAATTCAACAAGCAGCAAAGTTTTCTGCAACATTTCAATTTATCTTTGTTTGACCCACTACCAAACTAATTTCATTCTAAGCAGGCAACAGGCATAGAACAATTTTCCTAATTAGCTAGAAAACTCATTTCCCACTTGTGAAAACAGAGCACCTCTCTCCAAGGAAGAGCATGACAAAATGGCACCGTTTTAACAAAGTTGCTGACATCAGCTGGACAAGAAAAAAAAAAATGGGCTACACCAGTGAAAAAAGCCCAATACCCTTCTGACTTCTCTGCAGTCATAAGCATGCACATGTTTTAGCATGGCAATACCTAACTTTCAGGAACCATGTTTCAGGGAGTCAGAGTTTGGAGGTCAGGCTTCTGGACAACTTGGACAGTGCATAGGAGAGGATAGATATCTAAAATACCACAGAAAGACAGATCTTCTGTCTGTCTCTCCTACTGAGACGGCTTACCTTTCAACTGCCAAAATTTCTATGCCTGAAGTATTGCTATTTCCATATTTAAAGGTGATCAGTTCCGGGTGTTTCTTCTTGGATGTGATTTTGACTACAGAGTTGAGTGCCTGTCGAGATTGTATGTAAGCCAGACCCTTTCGTGAAGGAATCTCTCTCAAACAGTACATATGAGTTGCTGTTACAAGGAGATGACTTGAGAGAAAAGAAAAATGCAAATTAAATTTGCTAAAGAAGTAAGTATCAGGTATTTAGAAAGCTAAATTCCACAAACAAGCTACATGGAGAGAGCTAGATAAAGCATTTCCCAAAGCTATGGAACTATTTTAACACTTTAAAAATCTGTTCTTAAGAAAGGTCTACAAAATACCTCCCATTTTCCTTGAGTACTGTATCATAGCCATTTTTGAAAATGAGCCTCCTCCATAAGCACCCTGCAACACCTAACAGCATACCAAGGCAGACCAAGCAGTTCACACCACGAATGCTATCAACAAAGATCACAACTACCAGTAATTTGTCAGATCACATACAGAGTAGGGAAAATGTCTCCAGCCTCTCATCCTTCAGTTATACCCCAAAACCCATCCCTCCATCTACAGAGCAGCAACTCTACATGTGAAGCATCAGACCTAAGCTAAATAGACACACCAGCATTCCATGATTGTCAGTCACAAGCATTAACATGGAAACACTGATCTGCCAGCTTAGTTCAAGACCCATTTTTGCCTTCTTCATGGAAGAAATGCATGGTTCAACTACTGGTGGGAACACACTACCTGAGCTCAGACTCAGTTTGAGAAATAACACTACGACAGACAACTGATCATATAATAAGTAAAATAAATCTAGTGGGAAACCAATATTAACAATAAAGCAAAGAACAGACCATGATGGAAGAGAAAGCCCAGCATAGTTTTCTGTTACCCATGTTCAAAAGGATTTGTACTCCTTGGGGAAACCAAAACATTGTAAGCATCGTGTTATGCTCTTGCAGAATGAACAAGGCCAATGAATCTTAGGGGCAAGATGGATGCATAGTACAAGGCACAGAGACAAATACACAAAAAATGGAGCCACAGCTATTCAGGTCTATTTGGACTTGAAAAATAAGCCTTTGTCTACTAAAACTATTTTTCTTACTACCTTGTCTTGCAAAGCCAAACTTCTTACTAGGTTTTGCACATAATTACCATTCTATAATGCTGCAAGTAAAAGAATGCAATCATGCACTAACCTTCATTACTCATGACAAAAAACTTCTGCAAATGTCTAATTCAGGGCAAAACCATAAGAGTTCTGTGTGCAAATGCATGCTGCAGGCCCACCCAATGTACAGACATGCAGACAGGGTGAAAATGGTGCTTTTTTCAGGGTTTCCTCATGCTGGAAGATCCTTGCTTTTTGAAATTATCCCAGGAAGGTTGTGGACGCCCACTCCCTGGAGGTGTTCAAGATCAGGTTGGGTGAGGCCTTGAGCAACCTGGTCTAGTGGGAGGTGTCCCTGCCCATGGCAGGGGGTTGGAACTAGATGAAAGCTGGGGAGGGACTTTTTAGGCTATCAAGTAGTGATAGGACTAGGGGGAATGGAATGAAGCTGGAAGTGGGGAGATTCAGACTGGACGTGAGGAAGAAGCTCTTCTCCATGAGAGTGGTGAGAGCCTGGAATGGGTTGTCCAGGGAGGTGGTTGAGGCCCCGTCCCTGGAGGTGTTTAAGGCCAGGCTGGATGAGGCTCTGGTCAGCCTGATCTAGTGTGAGGTGTCCCTGCCCATGGCAGTGGGGTTGGAACTAGATGATCCTTGTGGTCCCTTCCAACCCTGACTGATTCTATGATTCTGTGATCTTTAAAGGTCCCTTCCAACCCAAACCATTCTGTGAATCTATGAATCTATAGTGGTACCATTTTGTGCTAGGTAGTCTTGCACCTTCATTTCCTAGTTTAATATAAAGAATAATTTAATTGCCCAATGTTATTGTTTTTTGTTTGTTTTTTAAAATATGCATCAATACAGACATTTTGATTTATCTTAGGACTAAATCTAGTACCTGGGAAACATGTGTCCATTTTCTTTTACTTCATTACAGGGGAAGTTATACTTCACATCAGGTTTATTTATCCATGTCTGGATGTTGACGACCTCCTTTCGATCATCATCTGACATTGAGGAGCTGTCAATTTCATCTGTTTTGAAGGGAGGGGTGGTAACAAATAAAATAAACAAATACATAAATATTTTCAGGCAATATCAGACAGCTTTTCAACTCACTTAAACCCATTATAGCTACACTGGTTCAAACCAAGGTCCACTAGCTCTTAACAATTGGTCAGAGGAAAGAAAGAAAAAGGCATGCATATATGATATTTTTCTTTTAATTCCCTCCCAGGAGACTATTTTCAGCTCTGATGATTTCTTTGGCTGGATTTGTCCAGTGAGTGAAGTTTAATAGGTCCCTTTCACATGGTCTTGTCTGGACTTTCCCTGAGGCCATGTAACCTTTTTACATCTACAACACCAAATCTTTTGGCAAGAAGTATCAAAACCATGCTAACTACGTTCCATGAAAACCTACTCATGTGACTTCTAGTTTCTTGTACAAGAAGAAATAAACGTCTGTTGATCCCCTTCCATGCCAGACATTGTTTTTGTGGGCCACTCTTCCTCCCTTAAAATGCACATTTTGCATAACAAAACTTCTACTATTTGTTTGTGCCTGCTGTGAAAGTCATTTCACATCTTTCCTCACCTATTTTATCCCCTTCTGAACCTTATCCTGTTCAAACATTCTGCTTCTGAAATAGAGGATCAAGACACAAAATATTCGATATGTGGATGAACCACAAGTTTACACAGTGAAATAAAGAACTCTGAGTTATTCTCTGTTCCTCTTCTTATAATTCCTAGCATCTGATTTGCTTTTCTGACTATGTGTACTTGTTATAAACCTACTGCTCATGGACACAGACAAATCAATCTACCATTTTTTTGTATACAAAACTAGAACTGTTTCTTTTTTTCATGTCTTTCTTGCCTCACAGTAATGCATACTGAATTTCATGTGCCATTATATTGTCCAGTCACTCCAACTAGCAAAAGACTCCTTCTGCTCTTCAGTCTGTCTTTGAATAACCTTGGATCATTAGCAAAACTCACCTTCTTTTCAAAGGACATTTAAGAACATACCCAAACCCAAGAATTTTCAGCACAGACCTCGTGAAACACCCAAAACTCCTGCAGGCATTATTGCTTAGCTGCAAAATATTGTTCTGATGACTAAATATGATGATTATGTTCATACAGTAATTTTGGGGCTGCATTAGAAGAATGCAAGCAATGTAATTATCTAAAACAATGAACTGTATTATATACATAGGTGTGTTAGAGAAGTGTCCTTCAAAGTTATTTCTGGGAATAATGTCTTTCTCAAAGCCAGTTTTCTACCCTTTGTCAAACTACTTATTTCAAAGCAATTGAGAATTATAGCCACTCTTTTAAAAAGGTTTTTAATTAAGTACTTTTTCAGTGAATTGAAAGGAATGGAGAAAACCCATTCTCATTTCACAGAACCATTGACTGCTGGCAATTACCTGGTCCAACTCCCCTACTCCAGCAGGGCCACCTAGAGTAGGTTGCAATTATTACAGCAAGACTGCAATGATGTACTATAAAAAAAACCCAAAACACTAAAGCTTCACAAAAACAATTATACAGAAAGAAGTTAACTTTTTGCATTCTTCTGTATCAAAATATTTCACTTCATATGCATTGGCTTTGCTTGTTCAAGCCACTGCAGTGATTCTGCTTACTTGCTAAGTCTAACAGTGCTTTTAAAAGCAAATGTAAATAGAAATTAGAAAGCAACCTTTACTGAAAATATATTCCACCAATTTATCTTCGAGATATGGTTTTCTGAACCCACAGACTTTGCCAAACACTATTACGGATGCTCAAAGAACTGTGAAAACTTAATTACATCACATTTGGAGTAGCATCTTGTTAGCATTACAGCTTCATTTCACTCCTTCCCGGTTCTTTTAGCAGGCTTATCAACTGTTTGTCCTTAATCTTATTTAAATGACTCCATGAATCTCTTTCATTAATCTTTTTAATTTTTTTTTTTTTGCAGGTCAAAGATTCTTAGTTATTTGTTTCTTGCTTGGAAGATCAGCAGGATGAATGAGGTGACTCTCCCCCTCCACTCTGCTCCGCTCTTGTGAGACCCCATCTGAAGGGCCGTGTCCAGTTCTGGTACCCCCAAAACAAGATGGACATTGGATGGGTCCAGAGGAGGGCCACAAAGGTAATCATAGAGCTGAAGCACCTTTCTTATGAAAGCAGGCTGGGAGGGCTGAGTCTGTTCAGCCTGGAGAAGAGAAGATTCCTTATAGTGGCCTTCCAGTACCTGAAGAAGGCCTACAGAAAAGCTGGAGAGAGACATTTCACAAGGTCTTGTAGTGACAGGATGAGGGGGAATGGATTTAAGCTGGAAGAGGGGAGATTTAGACTTGATACTAGGAAGAAATTATTTATTATGAGGGTCATGAGACACTGGAACAGGTTGCCCAGGAAAGTTGTGGAAGTCCCCCCCCTGGCAGATGTTCAAGGCCAGGCTGGACAGAGCCTTTAGCAGCCTAGTCTAACAGAAGGTGTCCCTACCTATGGTGAGGATCCTGGCTGGAACGAGATGATCTTTAAGGTCCCTTCCAACCCAAATCATTCTATGGTTCTATGAAAGCAAGTGTGCCTTTTGGTCGCAGAACGGTTACTTCTGAGATAGTGATGGTTGGCTGTGAGCTAATACTACCAGAACAAAACCAGGACAGTAGTAGGTCTGCGCTATTCTAACATTAGCACAGACCTCTAAAAATATCCTTTGTGACAAGGGTGATGTTCCAGTTTTGCCTGTAATATTTCAACTAGATAAAAAAATTGCATGTTTTTTTTTGCCTACAGCATGCATATCGAGACGAGTCAACTATTAATAGATTTGATGCTAAAAAGCAAGGTCCAAAACACTGGAGAGGTGTGCATATATTACCCATTTTAAGCCTACCTCCAAATATGTGTTCAGAAATTCAGATCACTATACTAACTGCCAATACTAGAGATTCAACCTGAGATCTAGCAGCCAAAGATGGCCCTTTACATTTTGCTTACTGTCAGAATAGAGGTATAATTGCAGGTCTACATGTACAAGGCCAGTGCAGAAAAAAAACAGCTCTTCACTATAGAAATAACAAGTGAACATAAACAATCCACTAAATCCATCTATTTCCATTTCATTCTCTTGGCTGTTCAGTGCCTATCATGACAACAACAACAACAATTTAAGTGTAATAAATAAATAAATATGGTGTATTTGATGGTGTTTCTTGGTTCGACCTAGGTACTAGCATAAAAAAGCCATGAGAAATGATAATAGTTAGAAGAATGTCACATTGCAAGACAAAGATGTAAAAGACACTCTAACAAGTTAGCCAAACTTAATAACATAGTCTAAATAAGCTAATCTAGGTAAGAGAAAAATCTTCTACTGTACCAGTATCATACTCTTCTTCATCTGCTATGCTGAACACTGGTTTCACACCACGGTAGGGTTTTCCCACTCTGTCGCTGCTGCTGACATGTCTGTTGGCAATAAAAAGGGCAGGAGAGGATGTGGGATGGAAGAAGAAAAGTAACTTTCAAACTGATGGTATGACTCCTACAACAACATATTAGCAAAACGCAAACAAGTGTGCAAATGAGAAGGACAAGAGAATTTCATGAAGCTGCCTGCAAGGAAGATGTGACTGACAGATCAAGCAATTTGGTTAGTGAAAGCATGTAGTTCAGCTACTTGACAAGGCTGGCTGTTGTAAAAAATAAAGTGAAAAAACAATTACTGTTTTGTTTTTAAAAAGAACTTTTGGTCACCTACTCAAATGACAAAATACATTAGAGACCTAAGAACGGAGAATGTGCTGTGGAGTTTCTAGCGTGAAACAAAAATATTTCCGGATAGTCAGGGCATCTTTACAGGGATGACAAATTGGGATGGAGGAAAAACAAGTCTGAAAACAGACTAACATGTCAGAAAGCTCATCTTTCTGGTTAATTTGTCAAAAAAAAAAAAAAAAACCCAAAACCAAAACCAAAACCAAAACCCAAAGCAAATTAGCTTAAGCACTTCAAAGTGGAGTTATCATAAACCATCCCCTGTAGCGTGAACTCTGACATCCTGTCCTTTAATTTCTTCAGCTAAACCCTGAAATCTTTGGTTAAGCAATTCCTACTGCCAAAATCCCAGCATCAATGGGGTTTCTCCATAGATACTGACCTCAAAAATCACATTTAAATCAATTTCTAGAGATATTAAATGGCACAAATACCACTGAATCTTAATAACTGACAGTAACAGTTCCAAATTCTGAGATATTTTAAAGCTCTACCTTAGAGCACTGTGATTACATGGTCACAGTTGTCAGTGTGAGGCCACACCTCAAGAACCGTGTCAGTTCTGGGCCCCTCACCACAAGAAGGATATTGGGGTGCTGGAGCATGTCTAAATAGCCAGTGAAGCTGATGAAGAGCCTTGAACAGAAGTCTTACGACGAACACCTGACAGAATTGGGGTTGTGTAGGCTTCAGAAGAGGAGGCTGAGGGGAGACCCCACTGCCCTCTACAGTGACCTTAAAGGAGGTTGGAGCGAGGTGGGAGTTGGTCTCTTCTCACATGCAACAAGTAACAGGCCAAGAAGAAACGGTGCCAAGTTGCACAAGGGGCAGTTCAGATTGGATATTATGAAAAATGTCTTCACAGAAAGGGTTTTCAGGCATTGGAACAGGCTGCCCAGAGAGGTGGTGGAGTCACCATCCTTCCAGGTATTTAAAAGATGCATGGATGTGGTGCTGAGGGATGTGCTTTATAAACAGTGGCTTAGCAGTAGTGGTGGGATTGCGATCTCTAGGTGAGTGGTCGGACTTTATGATCTCCAAGGTCTCTTCCAACCTCAACAGTTCTATGGTTCTAAAAATACAAAACTAAAACCAAACCACATCTATCTCCTTCCCCCATTTCAGAGTCTCTAACCTGTCCTCATAAAGTGTATTCATATTTCTTAAGGCCTCTACTTAACATGGTACTGTACAACCAAGACGAAGAGGCAAGCTCTTTAGTAATATATAAATGAATGCTAGCAGCACTTATGCATACCTGAAAGAGTATTTGAATGTTAAAAAGAAACCCACATTTTCTATGGGTAAAATTAACAAATGTAGACAGAACAAGGAAATGTTTAATAGCAAAAATAAATACATAAAAATTAATATGGTCATAAATATTAAATGGTCAAACAAAAATGCATTCTACAATGAAACAAAAAAAACAATACAAAAACATGCTCATTAGTGCTTAAGACTATAAGCATCAATGACACTGACAATTCAGAGAGGGTAGTGCTTCGATATGGAGGGTTTTGTAAATATGCTTTAGTAATACAAAACCATTTGAGTGAGAAGAAACTATTTAGTGTCAAATTACACAAGAAGATCTTGTTAGTGTTTAGAGATCAAAGTTAGTCAAGATAAGACAAAATAAAATGCTATTTTATAAAATCCTGGTAGCATATAAAAGCGTGGCCAGTAGGTCAAGAGAGGTGTTTCTTCCCTTTTACTCTGCTCTTGAGACCCCACCTCGAATACTGCATCCAGTTCTGGTGCCCCCATCATACAAAGGACATAGAACTGTTGGAGTGAGTCCAGAGGAAGGCTGCAAAGACGATCCAAGGGCTGAAGCACCCCTGCTATAAGGATAGGCTTAGGGAGCTGGGGTTGTTCAGCATAGAGAAGGCTCCAGGGGGGCCTTACAGCTGCCTTCCAATACTGGAAGGGAACCTACAGGAAGGCGGGAGTGGGACTTTTCCTAAAGGTTTCTAGCAATAGGGCAAGAGGGACTGGTTTTAAGATGTAAGTTTTGACTGAATCTTAGGAAGAAGTTCTTCAGTACAAGGGTGGTGAGACTCTGGAATAGGTTGCCCAGAAAAGCTGTGGATGCCCTCTCCCTGGAAGTATTCAAGGCCAGGCTGGATGAGGCCTTGAGCAACCAAGTCTAGCTGAGAGGCATCCCTGACCATGACAGGGAGGTTGAAGTAGATGATCTTTGGGGTCCCTTACAACCTAGGCCATTCCATAATCTTAGAAAATTTCCTTTAACCTATTTGCCTGGAAGGCCATCACAATGCAGCACGTCTTTAATGGCAAATGTGAAAAATACAATATATTTGTGAGAAACATAAAGTGGATCTAATTGAATGGATGAGAAAAGAATGCCATTCCAGGTTTTTAAGAGACGTAATTTTAAGACTAGTCCAGTGATCCACAGTGTGAGCATATTTATTTTTGCATCTTCCCAGTGAAAGATCAGCAATATGAGTCAAAGGAGCAAGTGTAATAAGTATAATTCTTGGTTACAAATAGATAGTCAAGCGTCATTTAGCTATCAAACAGAATCACCAAATCTTTTAAATTCGAATTTTAAGACTTTCTTACCATATTCTTAAAATTGATGTGCTATTCAGATATTCCCACTTTGTTCTTTTTTTTTTAAAAAAACATTACTATCTGTTTTGCTCACACAACACCATTCTGTAATGCTTATGGGTAAATTCTATCTCAAATTCTTTGCAAGCCACTTGAAAGAAGAATTGGTGCAAAATCTTTGAAAACCTAAACATCATTTTAAATCTTCATTAAATGCTTCAAGCACAAATCGTTCACCCTTTTCAGTCTGTGAGGGTCAAAAGCTAGAGAGTTCCTAACATATATCCAAAGTTCCAAAGTGATTACTTATGAGCTGTCCTTCATTTTTCACAAGCAATTTTATATAATCTCAATTCACAGATTTAATTTCTGAAGTAACTGTAAGCCAATAAATCAAACAAATTTTAAGGGACTCCACATTTGTGTAGAATCCTTTAGTTATGTGAACGAGGAAGAGCTGCAAGGCATGTTTACTTATTAACTCAGCACTTTTATTTTCCCACTAATGAGCACCTCTGTTTCCATCAGTGTGTTCTATTACCATGTGATGTGAAGCACAAAAATTCCAGATTTCTGTATGGCTGCTCTGCTATATTTAAGCTCTGATGGTGCTTTATGAGCACCTTAGAAAACCTTTTCATAGCTCTAGTCTCTCCTGTTAAAACTTTAAGCCATAATTTGTTCATCAATTGCTCATGGTATCTTTCACTAGCACAAGTCACTAATAAAATAGATATATATTTTACAAGTGATTTTATATTCCTTGTATATTTTACAAGGAATTTTCAAGGGAAAAAAAATGCATAAAAAGCAATAGTAAGAAAGAGAACAGAAATAATAAAGTAGAAACTAAGAGCAGAAAGCACTTGCCAGCACATTCTTTTTCTTCCTCTAGTCCTCTGATCAGTACTTGTAAAACCCAATAGCTTTACTAAAAAAACACCTAAATATAAACCCCCATATAAAAATGCAAGCAATTTTGTCAGTGTAACCAATGCTTACAAATATTGTGATGCCATGCTAAATACAACAAAGGTGGTTTTAGTCATACTGCTTAATTATCAAGCTTACCGCTCCAGGCTTGCTCTGTCTGGCCAGGGAATATTGAAAGGTATTCTACAGTACATTGGGGCAGAGGACAGAACAAAAGAATTAAATAAAAATAAAATAAAATTTTAAAAGGTTTAAAGGAAAAATCTAGATAAATAACTGAAATTCTCTATATAGGCAATCTATCTTCTTCAAGGAAGATGCTTATAAATCAAAGCAAATGCTTCATGACATCTAGCCAGGAATCAGAAAAACATTTGTAAACATTCTACTACAAGATGCATTTTTCATGCTGTGTATGGCTCACATACAAGTCTTACTTGACACAACAAATGCTACTACCAAGTGTCATTTACAACTTTTTTGCCTCTAATTATGAAAACTAGTAATTAAAAAAAAAAATCATTTCCAAACACAAAAAGAAGCCACAATCTGTACCTTCTGATTAAAGACTACAAAACACTACGTTTGGCACATGATTTAAATCTTCCTATCAAAGAAGCACTATCTCTGTAAGATCCTTGAATACCAATATCTTAGCAACAAGCAACTCCACCAGATGTGTTTTAAATAACTCTTCAGCAGGATATTCAATTACAGATTTGATAGATGAAAACTGTTATTCTTTTATCTAATTAAGTACTTGGAATGATGACTTCCAACCTTGAAAGTGTCTTAAGTTTGCATATTCTTGTTCCCAGTTCTACTTAAGAATACTTTTGTATTCTTGTATCCACTTTTTTGTATGAGAAGAGTGGATTTTCGGCTTGAAAAGTAGCTGTACATTACTACTTGAAGAAAAAATAACATCAACTTAACAAGATGGAACAGGGAAAAAAAAATGAACAAAAACAGTCAACAAAATACCCCATCCAGAATCCTTCTGTCATTCACCCATTCCACTAGAGTCAGTATGGGGAGGAAGTGAAATAAAAGTGAAACCATTCCTGAGACAGAATAGAGAACTGAGACATTTTAAGTCAAACCAGCCATGCAGTGACA
This sequence comes from Indicator indicator, assembly GCF_027791375.1. NCBI lineage: Eukaryota > Metazoa > Chordata > Aves > Piciformes > Indicatoridae > Indicator > Indicator indicator. The sequence goes on from NC_072010.1 coordinate 86,216,062, forward strand.
AATTCTAGGTAAATTTTCAGGAGAAAAGGCTGCTCACATTGGCCTTGCAAGACTACGGTAGCACAATAGGATGACTGTGTCATGGTAAAATTGCGAGGAGGATACAGGTAGAAATCTGAAAGTTGAAACTGGAATGTAACTTTTTTCCCCAATTAGCACAGTTATTTACAAAATAACCTCCCAAGATGGGAAGTCACTCCTCACTGCTGATTCACAAGAGATAAATGACTCACCTGTCCACTGGAGTAGAAGTATTTTCAATAAAACTAATTACTTTTTCTTTCACATTCACAGATTTAGTCTTCAAAGCAACTGTCATTTTATTTACCAGGGACTTTACTCCTTTTCCATCACTTGAGCCATTAGGAGAATCACCCTGTAAAAATAACACCTCTCAGAATTAATCAGATAAAAAACAATCTTCTATCATCTCTAGTTTATTAACAAAGGAAGTAGACTACAAAATAGTGATGAACATTTTAGCAGAACATTAATCACAGCATTAACTTCTAGAGTTGCTTCAAAGATATGCGTCTACGGTAAAGGCGATCCAAAAGTAAGCTTCACATATCTTATTACTGCGTACTCTGATATCAAAGTCTAGAGCAAGGGATTCTATTATTGATAAGTCTTATCCAAATTAAAAGCTATATTCTACACCCAACATACCATCTGTAGGAAAGAGATAATTTTGAGCTCTCCCATGAAACTGCATGCCAGTTTCATACTAATTCATTCCCAGAGTGGAGAAAAGCCAGGAAAAGAATTGCCCATTACATACATTCTGCTGCAAGTCCTTTTCAAGAGGATAAACATGTTTAGGTGTCCTCCAACTAGATGGTGATTATGGTTTCAATTAAAACACACAACTGAAAGCAATCATGACTTAACTAATGCATTTTATAGAATAGAATGAGGAATATGAAGAAAACATTCAGTACACCTGGGGCTCCCACCCTACTATATCACTACAGCGTAAAATTCACTTACATCAACAGAAGAGTTTATGCTACTTCTCGAGCCTGAGGTACTAGCAATCCAGTGGCCATATCCATTTTCTGGTCCTTCCACATTGATATCTGCTAAGTGCTGCTGGAGGGCTGTTAAAAGGATGTTAAAAAAAATGTTCACAACTACAGTGGAATTAGTGTGTTGATGAAAATACTGTATATCTCAAGACTGATCAGTAACAATTTTTACTCCATACAATTTAATAAAACAGATAGACTCGGATAACTCTAAAATTATTCCTGGCTTTCCTTTCAGTAGTACAAATGCATTAGCATAATCTTTATTTTGGTAAAGAAAACAGTTAAAATATTAAAAATAAATCTCTGCTTTCATCCTAAAGATAGCTGTTATGACACCGTACACATTGACAACTAATGCCTCTAAACTTAGATTACAGCACAGATGTCTCCACTGTTGTAGAGCCCGATTCCAGCAACATAAACTGAAGAATTGTGAACTGATGATTTATGAAAATATAGCTATAATCGATAGTAACTAGGAAGCAGCATTTTCATATGGATCTGTCATCTTCAGAGGCTAAACATCAAGAATAAGGTAGGAAAAAAGGGTATTTCCTCCCCTTCCTGTACATTTCCTGTATTAATTTTTTCACCATTCAGATATATGGGTAACTCATAACAGTTAACCACAAACATTGTTTTACACAACCAGTGCTGACTTACACAAAACAAAAGCCTAATGAATAAGACCTATTTGCTACTAATTTAGCTGATTTATAGCCAAAGCCTAATAAAAATATCAACCAAGTGAGGATACCAAGTTTCATCAAGCCAAAGCTCGTTATTAACAACCTTACCCATAAATCCTCCTTTGGCAATGCTTACATACTCCTTATTTTTCTGCAACAGAAAAGATATTTTTGGTTGAAAGAAACATCTGTGGAATAAGTTTTGCAAGCACATTAATGAAACACAGGTAAATTTTATAAAACCTGTAAACTGAACTAAGATTAAGATTTTGCAGGGAAAAATCCAGTCCAACTGATCACCCAGCCCTAAGCAATCAACTAGACCATGGCACTAAGTTTTTCAGATTTTTTTTAAGATTTTGTGATTTAGTATCAGTGATATGTACAAATACACTTATAGCTATTATAAAAAGCTATTGAAGTCAATAGCAATAGTTGTACCTGCAGGAAGTGTGCTAGCACCATGTTCATATACATATCTTCTTCTTCCCTACCACTTCCCATGAAGCAGAGGTGTTCCCCACCAGCTATAGAACCAGACTCAATAGATTGTTTTTGTGCTTCTAATAGGGACTTTACAGACTGTGCAAATTCTGATGGGTTTTGAAGCATCTGTGGAATAAACAAAAGTGTTGACTGACACCAACATATTGTAACACAACTTGAGAAACAATAAAAACTTTAAAAATAGTACAAATAATGCAGTACCAGAACTGTACAAGGCATACATGCACAAAGAAAAGACAGCCTGACCCAGACCTCATGTTATGCAAAGAACATTGAGAATGGTCCTTTCCCTCCTCACTCCACTTTGATTTCCCCAGGAAAGAAATGCAGCCATTAACATCTGTTAGTTTATTTTTGCAGACACCAAATAGTGGGAAGAAAGTATTTGCAACTTTCATGTTGCATTAAGTTGGTAATATGGCAAAGGGACTGATCTCTAGATTTCTGTATGATTGAGCAGGACATATTCAAGATCACAGGATCACAGGATGTTAGGGGTTGGAAGGGAGTCATCAAGTCCAAACCCACTGCCAGAGCAGGGCACAGGTGACATGTTTGAGCTTTGCAGTTTAGACACCCTTTATGGTCTTTCGCTTTCTGTCTCCCTGATAAGCTTTTTCTCATCAACTTAATCAAGATCTGGAAAAAAAATTACAATCAGGAGTAGAAGCAGATACCTAAGATTCTCAGGTACTCTCAAAGAGTTAAGGCTGCAGTCTCCTGAAGGCCTGTTACGCAAGCAAAACTAATAAGCTGTTATATGAAAGAGATGAAGAAACAAAGACTTTCTAAAAAAAGGCTGAAATTTTAACCCAGGAAAGGCACTTATTTAAATCAATTAGGAAATGTTGACATGTAACTGGATATTGGGGGGAAGAATTCTCATTATCTAGTCTTTACCTTGAATTAAACAATGAAGTACAAAGTAACTGATGGCTAGGTAGTATACTTAAGTCAACCCGAATTTTAACTGGGGTTTTCCTGGAGCCAAATGTTGCTGCTTTATTACAAAGATGCTAAATCTCACTACTTCCTCTACCTAAGACTAACTATAAATGAGATGGATTCCATGGTGCTTTCTCCATTGCTTTCTCACAAAGAAAACTGTGTGTACTTTGCACACAGAAGCATATAACACGCACTGAAATTCCATTAATGGCTTTTTTTCTCAAGGATTATTTCCTACAACATTTTCTGGGGAATAAACTTCTAAGACCAGAGATGAAGCTCATGACATTCTTCTAGCATGGTTCATGAAGGATTCTAACTACAACAACTGATACACACTGCAGAATTTAATTCAAATATGTAATTTAAATACAAACTAATCATATCCAATTTAAGAACTGTCTTCCTAGACTTATTTTTCATACATCACTAGGTTTTAAAACTAATAATTTATAATGGTTACATCTACTTTATTATGATGTTCAATTAAGGCTAGCAGAAGGACACCCACCCTAAATAATTTTTCATCTAGGTTAAAACCCAGAACACTGTCTCATAGAATCATGGCATCATTTAGGCTAGAGAATACTCTTAAGAATTAGTCCAAGTGTAAATCTTAAACTGCCAATTCTCCGCCACTAAACCATGTCTTTAAGTGACATATCTATAAGTCTTTTAAATATCCCCAGGGACAGTGACTCAACCACTTCCCTGGGCCTGTTCCAGTGCCTTACAACCCTTTTTGTGAAGAAGTTTTTCCTAATATCCAGCCTAAACCTCCCCTGGTGCAACTTGAGGCCATTTTTTCTTGTCCCTTTGCTTGTTACTTGAGAGAAAAGAGTGAACCCATCTTGTTAACAACCTCCTTTCAACTGTAGAGAGCATAAAGGTCTTCTCTCAGCCTCCTTTTCTCTCCTATATAATTACACTTGCACAAATAAGACTGAGTATCATTTGCATTTGAGAGGCGAACAAGTGTGGAGTCCCAAATTCTAATATCATTAATGACTAAACTTTGCAGCAAAATGAGTTTCTCAAATGTCCTTTAGAGAAGCTGAATTTTGAAACTTCATCACATAGACACTGCAGTCCACAAGCAAGAGTTTATTTTTCAAGACAGACATTCTTCTCTCCTATTAGAATCTAAAAATCAGTAAAGAAACAAAAAGCATACAAACCAAATCTGAGTCCAGATGAAATGCTGTTGATAAATGCCCAGCATTGTATTGCTCTGCAGGTCGACAGTCCACTACAAAGAACCTTACTCCTTCCTGAAAGAGAAAGATTTTTCTTGTTAAAATGTTTTAAACAATGTAATTATTGATGGGAAAGTACATAATTGTATTTTAATACTAATCCAAATACTACAGGAACCCCTCAAAGGGCTAACAGGTATCAGGAAATTTTATTTGATTAATCTGAAATTCTACAGTATTCTAATAGTGATTTCCCATTATTACATCAGCTTGTGCATTGGAAAGCATCACCCAAGTGCAATAGAGTGTAACTATTTCTCCTCTACTGAGAAGAAATACAATGGGTATGAAGGCACACATCAAGACATCAGAAGAGACATCTCTGAAGTTCCAGTCCAACATTCCATTACTACTCAGCACACCAGATATGGATAGGTTTATATGCCACCAACTTAAAACAGGATACAAAGAAATGCTTAAGTTTACTTGCACTAGGAAAAAAAATGGCAAAAAAGTGATGAATGCATGATGAAGGAGTTTACAAGAAATCTGGGGAAGGACTTTTACAAAACAGCTTGTAGTGGTAGGACAAGGAATAACAGATTGAAGCTGGAAGAGCATAGATTTAGACTGGATATTAGGAAGAAATTCTTCACGGTGAGGGTGGTGAGACAAGGGAACAGGTTGCCCAAGGAGGTTCTAGACGCCACCTCTCTGCAAGAGTTCAAGGCCAGACTGGACGGGACCTTGAGCAACCTGATCTAGTGGAACGTGTTGGAATTAGATGATTTTTAAGGTCCCTTCCAATCCAAACCATTCTATGATTCTACAAAACTGAGGTCTGCCTGGAAACTGGCTACCGTGGTAGTCAATGGAGTTAAATGAAGTGTTCCTCAGGCCTCAGTGTTGGGACCACTTCGTTTAACATCTTTATTGATGACCTTGATAAGGACACGGTGTATCATCAGTAAGCTTACAATGGCACCAAGTTAGGTGGGAGTGTTGATTTGCATACAGGTAGGGAGGCTCTACAAAGAGACTTGGATAGATTGAATCGATGGGCCAAAGTTAACAGCATGAGCTTCAACAAAGCCAAGTGCACTTGGGCCACAACAGCCCTATGCAATGCTACAGGTTTGGGGAAGTGTGGCTGGAAAGGGACCTGGGGGTTCTAATCAGCGAGTGGCTGAATATGAGCCAGCAGTGTGCCCAGGTGGCCAAGAAAGCCAGTGGCATCCTGGCTTGCATTAGAAATGCTGTGTCCAGCAGGAGTAGGGAGGTGATTATCCCCTTGTACTCAGTGCTGGTGAGGACACACCCTGACCATTGTGTTCAGTTTCAGGCACCTCAATACAGGAGATGTTGAGGTGCTGGAGCGAGTGCAGAGGAGGGCAACGATGCTGGTGAAGGCCCTGGAGAATAAATCTTATGAAGAGTGACTGAAGGAGCAAGGGCTGTTTAGTTTGAAGAAGAGGGTATCTCATCACTCTCTACAACAACCTGAAAGTTGAAGAGAGGTTGCTGCTGATCTCTTCTCACAGGTAATTAGCAACAGAACAAGAGGGAATACCCTCCTCAAACTGCAATACGGTAGGTTCAGACTGGACATAAGGAGAATTTTTTTTACAGCAAGAGTAGTCAGACACTCAAATGGGCTGTCCAGGGAGGTGGCTGAGTCACCATGCATTTAAATATAATTTAGATGTGGTGTTTGGGGACATGGTTTAAAGTGAGAGTTGGGTCAATTTTTGGACTTGAAGATCCCAGGGGTCTTTTCCAACCTGAATGATTCCATGAAAAAGCTAGAGCCAGTAATCAATGAGAAACACTGTAATCTAGCTACACTATTATCCATATATTTGCCTTAAATAATTTAAGTGAAGTCCCTGCATCTAAGTATGCCTGCAATTAACTAATACAGAAAGAGCCTAGATATGTTTTTGTTGTTGTTTAAGCCTTTCATTGATAAAAGGCAGCTATTTCATAATGGATTGTTCTCAAATATACTAAGTAGCGGGTTTTAAATTTTCATTTACAATAGCTGTATTTTGAAAGGAATTCAAACTACTGAGATAATACTTTCAAGCTCCCACTCCTCAGATTCAGTTCAGCTGTATTAAGCTCTCAGCGCTGTAGCTCTCATTACTACAGCACAAATGCACTGCAATCAGTAAGTCATTTACAACAGAGACAACATCAAAGCAAGAAAAGTGTCTTAAAATAGCAAACACTTACTTCTGCTGTTAGCACTTAAAAATATTTCTGATATATACACAAAGTAGCAATTCTTTTCCCTTTCTATAAAATTGCAGAAAAAGAAAATAGTAAGAAAATTCAGTGTACTGACTCCTTGTTGCTGATTTGCTTGAAGAATCTCAGACACAGAAACTGCTAGACAGAGAGCCTGGCTCAAGTCTGTATCATCATCTTTGAGGCCCAGCAAGCTGCTGCCAAATAGACTGTGGTTGTCCTAATAAAGCAAGGCGGAGTTAAAGAAAAAAGAAGTTGTTAACTGAAGCCATTATTTTTAGATGTGAAGGTTAAGGTAAAACTACATCCACCATATCCCAAACATTAAGCTCAATACATGCATATCTTATCCACATAGTCATCAAATTTTTGATTAACTGAATTTTTTTCTGAAAATCATGGCATCATGAATCCATGAAATACCTCACACACCTGTCTACACACACCAGACAAAGTACACAGAAGCCAAAGGTAATGACTACCAATTGCTTTTATTTCATTAATTCACTGAAATTGGATATCTTGAGTTAAGGAACAACAGCAATAACAGCAAAGGTGATGATAGCTTTGTTTCTAGTAAATGACTTTTTCCTGTTTGCTAGAAATCCTCTGCAGTGAGGTTGTGTCAGCATAGCATTTTTGTTTCATCAGTTCTTACAAGAACCTAGTTTCCAGAATGTCACCAGTCATGAAGTGAAGACTATTGCAAGGAAGCTTCTCTTTAACATATTTCACTTAACCTTCTTCTCTTTCAAACTTCCTAACAGTAAATAGCACCAGAGTAATGCCATGAAAAAATAGCTTAAAAATCTCATCACAATGAAGTATCTAAAGTTACTGTCAGTAGGAGCTTAAATATTCACCAAAAAGAGAATTTCAAAATTACTTTGTCATTATTACCTTCCTGAAAGAAGCTGGAGTTTTGCTACAGTAATACTGTGCCAAGGAGAAGAGGTCTTCTATATCCTCTAAATTGAGATTGGCTGGTGACATTTCTAAGAATTCTGAGATATATAAACAACACAATTACACCATTAATTCAGACATAGAAAAGAAGCACCATAAATCTTTTCACCATCATAAACCAACTTATTTTTAATAAGGCATAGTACAATTGAGTTTGTTGACTAACCATGAATGTTGATTCACTCTCCAGGTGGAAACAGAAGATACAGAAAATATTTGTTACCCATAGGAAATATATGCTATTTTCAAACCTTCAACTAAATTACTTTTTAATACATTCTTACCTCCATAAAGTTTTAGCTTTCCTTTGCAATAGTAAGTCAGCTTTTCTAAAGAGGGCTGAGCAAGAGAATCCTCTAAAACAGAGTATTTAATCAGCAATATTGTTATGTGCCCAGGATAATACAAGGATGTAGCTCTGCAGTATATGGCAAACACAAAATTACAATCACCCTCATCTTTAACCTCTAAAAGATTACTGTATGATGGCATATAAAAAAACAATAAAACAGGTAACTAAAGGCAGGTGAAATTGGCTCACAAAAAATTTAGCATAATTTCTCGAAAAATAGATGAAGACAAGAACAAGAACAATGAACTAGGCTCAAATCAAGTGTATACAAATATAACAATTGGGAAAATGCAACAAGTGTAGCAGAGGTAAAAAAGGATTTGAAAGTTGCTATTTTGGGCTCAGAAACACGGTGATTGTTTCAAATACTCCAAACTGCAGTAAAAAACTAGGTGTAGAAGTGTTCAAAGGCAAAACAAGGGAAGAATAAACAATAAATGTGATGCAGCAAAAGAACAGTAACAAAGAAATTAGTGGATGAGAGGATTCATAAATGAGAAAAATCACAAGAAAGTAGTTAAATAATTCAATTATTTAGAAATTAAAAAAAAAATCAATGTAGATTATGCTATGTGATAAATATTTCACTAGTTACATAAGTGAAGTACTTACTTATCATTTCTTCTTTATCCAATTCTTGTGATAAGATAACATCTCTGAAAACAGTGAAGTGACAGGCATAGATTATGTTAGTCAAACCAAAAATCAAAAAAAAGTGGATTGAAACTGTGCTAGTAAGGAATGTCCCAAAGAATTAATTATACACTTACTTTGCATTGACAAGGATGATTAACATTAAGAAATAAATAAAAAATGGATCTGCTTGTTGTAGATATCCATCCCATATTGCCTGAGTGACTTCGGCTGAACAATAATATGAGAAGAGGCTTCCAAGCTAAAAAATTTGAAAAATAACATGAGAAAAAGCAATAACCAAGAACAATCTTAACAAAGTTACAATACAGCTAAAAAGAAAACAAATCCAACAAAATTATATAAAAATAGACATATGCACGATGTATTGAGGGATGGCTCTACCCTCAAACAATTATGGGAACAGCAGCAATGGTATCATAGAACGGTTTGGGTTGGTATAGACTACCCATGAATAAACAAGCCTAGTGTGAAGACAAACTCAGCTGTACATTATCATCTTGCAAATTCAACCAGAGATAAAACAGACAGACTGGAGTACTGTTTAGCTCATAGCCACTGCCAAATACCTATTATACTAGTAAGACAATACTAAAAGAATGTGTTTACTGAACTAGCGTAGCAAATAGGACCCCGTGAACAACATTCTTTTTATTTTTCACAGCAGAATCAAGCTAATTGAACATGGTTGCATATTGGTCTGACAACATCACTTACTTAACGTTATATTATGAGTTATGGCTAATTAAACATTTGCAAGCAACAGAAGTTTTTCATTATCATTTAAACTGTTTGCCTGTTTCCATTTAACAATACTGCCTCTCTGATATGCGAAGTTCAAAGTGGGTAAAAGAAAAGGTAGGAAATTCTCATGCATGCCAGATAGTATTTGCAAGCACAGCTAACTCAAATGCACACCAGATGGCTTCACTGGGGTTTGACTGAAATTGCTGATGCACACAAATTCTGTATCAACAGAGCTACAGCTTTTAAAAGCTCAATTTCTGGTTTTAAACACTACCATGCAGTACTTCAGAGTATGCTTTTGTAAGAAAAGGCAAAAAGATCTATCCCATTCTGAATCAAACACAGCTGAAGATAAAATGGCCCAAAAGAAGCAATGACAGGTCTCTGAACATCAGATTTTTTGACAGACTAAACAAGGAATTTTAATGTAACCTCATAATATAAAGTGAAGATTAAGATTTATTTGCTAGGATTGCACATTGCTAGGAAAGCATGACATTGAGGACTGGCTTTACACTATCTCATTTCCCTACCTCCTTTCAAAGATTTTTTTTTTGTCCCCTAATGAATCACTTAATAAACAACTTCTTTAAAGTTTGTGTTTACTAAGGAAAATTATATTTTAAAAGGGAGATTCAGTAGTTAAAAAAAAAAAAGAGACAAAATTCTTCTTTTGAAGGCTGATGACTGGCAAAAGACAGACTTTAAGAATATGGAAATTCTTCCTGGACACATTTTTATATTAATATTGGTAGCAGCCCAATATTACTGGAAAGTATGCAGAGTTACAACAGAAAATTTACAAAGCCAACAGTTATAAAAGAAGAGCCTTAGTTGTGGTTTTGTCTTGATTACTGTTACCTTCCAGCTGAAACCTGGACAAGCCTAGAAGAGTCCATGGGTCATACAGTTGTCTTTACTAAAGACACTACCTCTTCAAGCACAGTATCATGGTTTTGTCTTGCATATACTAAACAGCATCGAAACATGAGAATTTTTGCTGTTTTGTTGTAGTCCTGCTATGCAAACTATATTAAAAAATTGTTAAGGCAAGGATCTTTATAACTACCCACAACTTGCAGTTTTGAAGTTCAGGTGAGGATGAAATGACTAATTCTGGAAGAGCTGTAAAATTTATGTGCCTAAATTCAGAAAGGCATATGAGGAAGTCAACCACTCTGTTAGCACACAGGTTTTACTAGTGATTGCTAATTTGACTTTAAAAGACTCATTAAGCTGATGTTTATTCATATCTACAAACATACAGCTGCCCACTGTAAGAACTAACATCATGACTTTTTTCTTTTTCAGTATATCAGCTGCTCTCGTTTTTACTTATTTTAAGTAGTTCCTAACATTAGTGGCTCAATTAACGTCAAGTAAAATAAAAATGTGATGTTAACAAGATCTTACACCTTATGTTAACCAACTGAAGACAAAAAGCCCTCACTATATTAAAACACACAATTTATTTCAATATATGTAGTTCTCATCCTGTACTACTCTTCCAGAAACTGGCGATATGTACTTAAATTTTAACAGAAATTTATTTTTCATTATGTTTCCCTACTTTCACTTTATTACCCAGTTGAGTGCATATGAGTCTGGAGTCATCTTCTTAGTATCAAGAAAAGAGCAGAGTTCAGGTTCATGGTACTGAAGAAGCAGTCTAAATAGATGAAATGGTCTTCCCTTCATGAAACAATCTCTGAAAAGCAGTAGTGAAAATAATCAAAAACCTCTCGTGATATTCCAGTTGACAGACTTTCAGTAGCAATTCTTTTCAGTTGTATGCAATTTCCTGTATCATTCCTTTAATTCACAGGGATTGATCAAGTCAACTTGCCTCAAGAGCACCAAAAAACAACCCCCCAAGCCCTAAAACCAAAAAGAACAAAAAAAACCCAAAAACTTAAAACCCCACTGTATTAATAAGAGAGGAGAAAGCACAAAATACTGTCAATATTTGATAGAGTATATATACAGAAATATTCAAAACAGATTTTAAATAGCAAAACAAATTTAGCATGGTATCAATGTTATTAACAAAAATCAAACTTTGTTTTGATGAAAAAAAGAAGCTATTTTCTGCCCTCTGTTAGAGACAGTTGATGTAATTTAAGCAGATGTAAGGGACTTCTCTCTTGTGGACTCTGAGATGAAATACACTTTTATTACCTACTTGTAGAATTTTAATTAGTTTACCACCTTACAAGCTCTCATACAAATCACTCTCTACCCAACCACATCTGAGATAGTTTTTTCTTCTACTCCTGGTCCCAACACATAGTAATGACTTAAGACTTCAATATTAACTCTTGGTCCACTTTGAAGAGTTAAAAAACCTCATCATCATGGAGGAAAAGCAGCAAGAAAATAGGTAATCCAGAAGATACTTAATATCAAAAACCTTGAAGAGTAACAGAGTCTCCAAGGTAAAAAAAGCAAACTCTCCCTCATCTAAAACAGCCTTTATGGCTTTTTCTTTACTCTTCCGTTGGCTTGCAAGAGATGTTTTCAGGGGAAAAAAAAATTAAAGAGAAGGTCTAGGCTTTGCTATACATTTACCCCACCTATTGTCAATATTTTGTTACAGTAAATTTTTCATTAGCTACAAAAATTAGAAAATTAATTTTAAAAACACCTGTATGATTTAAAGAACAAAACTGTCAAAAAGTTAAAACCAAAACTTTTATCCAATAGTAGGGGTGGTCCAGCAGTCAAATGCCAAATGAAGACCAAACTGACCTAAGTGGAGATTTGCAAGTCTACTATATATTACCTTTCACTCTTCTATCGAGAGTGGGGAGGAGAAAGAAAGAAAATCCTCCACATCTCATTAAAACACCACCTAGGTTCTTAGAGAAACTCAAACACTGGACACTCTAAAAGCCTTCTGTGGCTGAAAGTACATGAATTATGTGACCATGATGCCACTGTCCCCAAGCAGTTTGCAAGCCCAAGAGTATTTTAACTCAAAAATGAACACAACCTGAGTCAAGTCTCAGAACTGATAAATGTTTCCTGCCACAACACCAAGCATAATTTTCGTATTATGGTCACACATCCAGCAGCTCAGCTGGAATTTCCTCTCCAGTCAATCAGATTAAGATCTTTAATTACCCACTATCCATATATTATTCGAGAAGGTCTGTAACCAAGAAGACCCTGTAGCCTTGCTGGACTGTCATAGTCCTACTTGAACTTACATTAAAAAAAAAAAAATAATGAGAGCACCTGGGCAACAGCATGAAAACCTCCAACTTAAAAAAAAAAAAAAAAAAAAATCAGTTCAGTCCCAAAAGTTTCAACTACTTCTTCTAAAGAGATTTTGAGACTTAATTTGTGCTTTTGAAGTATTTTGAAGTGAGAGGTATAAAAGCATTTCAGCTATCAAAAATGCTAGGAAAGTAAAGTAAAAATGCTTTCACAAAACGTCTATGAATTAAACAAGTACTTCTGATATCGCATGAAATGACAGTTGTTCTTTAAAAGGCATGCTGGCTCTCCATCAGTCATATGCTAAACTTCCTTTTTACATCTTAAACCAACTCAATCATCTCCTGCGCTCAAATCAACAGGTATTGAGAGACGGCTCAATTTATTACCGTAGAAAGGAATTTGGTAACTACTATAAACAGTGCTACTCTAGGTGAAACCAACATGCACATTCTTTCAGAAAAAGCTTTTAATGCCAACAAAAATAGTACACAGACAAAACAAAGACAGTTTTACCTTGGAATGAATTTATTCATGATAGCATAAAAGCAGTTGTATAAATCACTGCGTGGCAAACGAAGGTGCACCAGAGGTTTGAGTAGATGTATCCAGCCGAGGCAAGAGCTGTATGTAACATTACGTGATTTACAATAAAAAGTAATAACAGACTCAATATCCAAAAGCAATACTGACTTCTCCTCTTCTGGCACTGACAGCTGGTCTGAAATAGGCACAGAAATATAAAGTGTATTAATGACTTTTCAAAGAAATGGAATGAGATTATTTCATAGCATAATTGAACTGATAGAGAGGGTTTGGGGGAAGTTCTGTAATCAGTGTACCCAGTTAAACACTTCTAAACTACTGTCATTATTGAGTTGGATGCACACATAATGCTTAAATCTTATAGAATCATAGAATTGTTTCGGCTGGAAAAGCCCTCGGCCAACCCAACTCCACCACGACCATTAAACCACGTCCCAAAGTGCCATGTTCACATATTTCTAGACACCTCCAGGGACATTGACTCCACCACCTCCCTGGGCAGCTTGTTCCAACGCCTGACCACTCTTGCAGTAAAGAATTTTTTCCTAATATCCAACCTAAAGCTCCCCTGGCACAATTTCAGGCCATAGTTACAAAGCATCTTTCACTAGTTCTGAAGCATCTACCAGCACAGACTCTTATTTAAAAGGCTGACAACACTTCAGAAAAAGTACTGGTATCCATCTCACTTGAGGCAATGAATCTAAGACATACTGAAACGTATCAGCACCAAATCCCAAATTGTGTCTTCCTCCACATGACGAAAGCACCACTTAACTTACTTACAGTCAAATATATTGATATTTATTACACAGATTTTAGTGATACCAGACTTTAGTGTAAGTTCATACAATTTTTACTTTAATATTAAACACCTATTGAGATTATAAATTTAAAAATCTAAGTAAAGTACACTTATGAATTATATATTTTGGCAATAAATTTGTTTTAATCCATTCAGATGAGGTCTATTTTACTGTAGTAAAACTGACTTACAGTAAAAGAAGGAATAACCATGTTATTTCCTGCACTGGAGGAAAACGTGCCTGCACACTACATTAATGCAATGGCATTAAAGTTCTAACAAATATTTTCCTCCTTCAATTATAAGAAGCCCATGAGTCTCATTACTGTTAATAAAATTTCTAAAGTTTTTAATACTTTTCCATCAAAGCCAGTTGATATTTGACACTACGTATCCTTTACCAGTTGACATCTGACACTACCTTTCCTTTACCAGTTGACATTTGACACTACCTTTCCTTTACCTGTCAGGAAAACAAAATAGTACATAAAGTGGAAAATTTATCTTAAATTTTGGTGACTACATTGGTAAATCATTGAGAGATTTAATCCAACACAAAATTGAAATACCTTCCTTCACTCTAGACTGACCTCACATTTATTACTTTAACCAGTTTAATACTGTTACATATCACAAAATATTTGCCAATTAAAACAAAAGGAGAACTAACAGACATTAAAGTGCTTCATTTTGTATGCTATGCATCCTAACTGGGACGTTTTGCCATCTTAGTGAAAACACTCTATGATTTAATATTACAGTGGAAATCCCCCTGGCTTTCCTCTCTGCTTTCTTTACATGGCATACAGAAAGAAAATAAATTCTACTAGATTGTAGAGCTAAGAAAGTAGAGAACTACGTTTTAAAACCTTAACTTTCAATTGTGCAAGCACAAACTAAAGCATGACCAGTAACGAAATCAAAGTTTCCTTTATCAATGCCCTCAGAAGCATCCTAATTTACAAGTCAGCACCAACTTCATCATCTGATTACTCATATTAATGCTGTTGCACAATGTCATGGATTTGGCCATTTTTGTGATGAGCTGTCAACCAGATTCTGCGTCAGCTCCTTACAGCCATACTGGAATACTATTTCCAGTGTCATGGCAGCATCTTGCTTTCACAAACACACCTCTCATTTTTGCTTAAAACACAATTAAAAGAAAATATATTTCATAGGAACAGTTTTTAAAGTCCAAAACGTTTCATATATTTCTTCCCTTACAGGTCACATACATTTTGGTCCTACAGCAGCTTTTCAGATTAAGAACCAGTCATTAGACAATCAAAACTTTGACATACACTATAGAAAGAGTGTCTGGTGTAAGAGACAGAGCTTGGAAAAAAAAAAATCATTCAGCTCTTAAAGCTTTCTGAGCATGCAAACTATCACTAAGAAGCTAATACTTCAAAATTCCACGAGATCACCTATTTTCAGAAACTAAATACTACTATTTTCTTATGATTATTTCTGATTTTCTCAGCTTTGTAATTGTCCTCCTCAAATCTTCCTTCAAAATACAAACATTCAGGTTATTTAATTCAAATGACAAAGGCCTAAACCAACCGAGAATGCTGAAGTTTTCACATAGAGGATCTGAATGCAATCAAACTTACCAATCAGCTCTTGGCAATCCTCATGAATTATACTCTGTTCAGGTAGGTCTAAAGAGCCATCCCAGGATGCTAGGCTGTCCCCCTTTCCTACAACATTAAGTGCAATCTGAAAATAAAAATAGAACACCCTCTAAATATTTTAGAGCCCTTCTGTAGTTACCTAATTACTGAACTCAGTGATTTAACTCAATAAATAAGATTATTCTAAAATTGAATCAACATACATGCATATTTAAATTCCACTACTACATATCTTCTGTAGAGATGTCTGATAATTAAGTCATTTTATCTCAAATCAAATACAAAGTATTTCCTGCTTCTTGATTTAACCTCATACCTACCTTCCAGACTTTGGCCCTCAGATCAGCAGGCAATGACCTTCCTTGAATGATGCTTCTGACAGTTTCAAGATCACAGCCTCCTTCTTCTAGAGCGTCTGCAAGATCTTTTTCCCTACAATAATGACATTCAATGTGTTTATTGAAAATTAATTACATACTATTCTCCAGTATTTATCTTACATAAATGTAGACTGGAGGTTCCTATTAGGCAAACCCCACATATAGATAAAGGTATATTGTAAAACAACTGGGCAATTACTGAAAATCAGTATTTGAACAATGTTTTTTATTCTTTTTAAGGCTGCTTGTTCAACTTCTAATTCAATTCAACTTACACACAAGAACAAAAATAAGGTCAGGGCTTGCTTTTTCTTTTGTTTGTTTTTATGAAGTGGCAGTGTTGCAAAATATAACATAAAGCCCCCAGTTTAGTTGTAGTTTAACAGTTGAGATCCATGGTAAATTTTCACATGCATACAACATATTCAAATCAAACATTACAGTTCAATTAGATGGTGGAGCTCTTTTAAATAAAATATTGTATGACCTAGAAAACATAAAATCTATTTCAAAGGTTTAGAATAGTCAGCTTTTAACCTCCCATTTCCCTGAAAAGGGTAAGGATCTTTTAGTCAAACACAGCTTTGCCGAACTATAAAGTTCTAGTTCTGTAAGCATGGACATGTGCACAAGACTGAATTAAAATAGACAAAGATGTTAGTGTAGAAAGTAGCAAAATACACAAATTCATGAGACAGTCAAAGAATGGCATTTAAGTTGCTATAGCAAGACAACAAAAGTTCATAAGCATTATAGATAAGAAGGTATGCGTTCAGAAACGATTACTTTACAGTCTGACAGATTCTGCTTTCAACTGTTCCATGTTGTGAACAATGAGAGAACCACATGTGATGATTTCAGGAATTTCAATATCATGTAGCAGAGCAGTGGCAAGACACCAGGTTCACTGGAAAAATAGCAATGGCAGTGATACATACATCCCATAGGCAGAACTTCTCCCCTACTGTATCCTCTCAACTGTTTTCTACAAGCTCTGACATATAGCTTAAGAAAGGCTTTCACAGAATCATAGAATTGTTACAGTTGGAAAAGACCTCCAAGATCACCAAGCCCAGCCATCAACCCAACTACCACCATGGCAATTGAACCATGTCACAAATTGCCATGTTCATACATTTCTAGAACACCTCCAGGTACACTGACTCCACCACATCCTGGGCAGCCTGTTCCAATGCCAGGAAAGAAATGTTTCCTAATATTCAACTCAAACCTCCTCGGCACAATTTCAGGCCATTTCCTCTCAACTCTATCACCTGATACTAGGGAGAACTTTTTCTCAAATACATGAGGAGTTAGACATCCAGGAAGTTTACAACCACAACACAATTGTTTATCTAGGATAGATATTCAAATATGAAGATACATTCCTTGTGGATAACACATCTACCCATGAAGTAACAGATATTGAAGTGTTATCAGTATGACTCTCAATTATTCCATGTTACATACTATGCAGTCAAACAGTGACGGAACAAGAATGTCAGCTATTGAGGTCTTGTCTACTTTTATTTGTATATCTCTACAACTAACTCCTTGATATAAAGGTTCTCAAGTTTGGTTTTCTGAAAGCTTAAGGCATATATTTCTGACTTTCTGAATATCATCCTTTTTGATAAAGAGATTAAAATCTCAATTCTGTGAGAATGGATGCATATACTTGACAATATGCAACAAGCAAGCCTTACATTAGACTTCTCAAAGTGTTTACAAGTTTGAAGAGTAAGCATTTTGCCTGCATTATTATCAGCTAGTACTTTTTGGCAGCACTTTAAATCACTTCTCAGATATACACTGGGGTAACACTAACAGCCTTCTTAAAGTAGTTTTGCAACTTTGGATGAAAGTAAGCACAGTTTACAAAGAGACTGACTTACTTTATTTTCTTACATTGTTAATATTAGAAAATAATAATCCCAAAGCCCACTTATTATAGAACTGCAGCATGTATGGGTGACTATCCCTTTCCTGAGACAGAAATAATATTAGGGAATAACCAAGACAGGTACATTTCCATCAGCTATCCTGCTGACCAATTGTGTATCTAACAAACCAACACTGCAATAGTTAAACCACCAAATCCATTTACCCTGAAAAAAAAAAAAAAAAACTGAAAGAATTGTTTGGAGGACATTTACACAGAGACCCAGCACTCAGCAGAACTGCATGAACTCTAGCGTGATCTAACTTCAATGAAAGCTGACATCAAACATCAGCTGAAGGGAGACAGATGCTTAGATACACTGCAGGTTTCTGTGTATGCTGTGTATGACAGACCAGAGAGCAGCAGTTAGGCTTTGAATTATAGCATGTAAAGTAGGAATAATTGCTACAGATATTAACCAAGCATTAAATAGGCACATGGAAATCAGGAAAAGTTTCTTTACAGAAGGAGTGGTCAGGCATTGTAATAAGTTGCCCAAGGGGGTGGTAGAGTCACCATCCCTGGAGGTGTTCAAGGAACATGTGGATATGGCCCTGTGGGACATGGTTTAATGGCCATGGCAGTGTTAGGTTGGTGGTTGGACTCACTGATCTTAGAGGTCTTTTTCAACTGAAACAATGCTATGTTCCTATGATTCTAAATCAATGCAACAGCTGTGCGCACATTATGTCAGGTCTTAAACTGCAGCACTTGGGGTTTTTTTTATGCCCTTTAAGAAAATGATTTGAGGGAAAAATGTAATTTATTATCTATGAAACAACACTTAAACTTCATCAACACAAATTATAAAAACCACATTTGGGAAAGAAAGTTTCACAAACCCGTAAGTATTAATTCTTCCAGGTACTTAAAAAACGTGGGTCAACATCGCTATCAACTTCAACATGTTATCTGCAAATGTGTGCTTTGTCTGCTTGTTTGATACTATATTACCGTTTGCAAAATCTTTTTCTTAAGTCCTGTCACTTACAGGACACTGTAAAGATGTAAACTATAAAGATGACAGGCAGATGCTAGCTTTACTACATTACCTTAAAGAGCAAGAAAACTGATACACCCATCTGTCACATGAAAAGACATGATGTATTACCAACACTGAGTTAAATTAAATAATAGCAAGGGGAAAAATGAATTATTCTATTACAATTTAATTAGTTACTCTTCTTCCCTATGAACTCCCAAGATTGGTCAAAGTCTAGAAGGATTTTTTTAAAGATTAAGAAAAAATATTTTCTAATAAATATTCTTTCAGACTCACAGAATCAACCAGGTTGGAAGAGACCTCCAGGATCGCCAAATCCACCTGATCACCCAACCCTAACTTATCAACCAGACCATGGCACCAAGTGCCTCATTCAGTCTTTTCTTAAGAAAACACCTCCAGGGATGGTGACTCTACCACCTCCCCCGGCAGCCCATTCCAATGGCAAATCACTCTTTCTGTGAAGAACTTCAAGGTGATTTTGATATTCTAACACATGCCCACTGTCTGTGGCTGACTTATTTCAGTCAGTGTTGCACTATAAATATTCCAGGAAACTGCTAGCAATCTGGATCCTCATCTTTAAAGGTGAAGACAAAAAGAAATGACATCAAGTTGTGCCAAGGGAGGTTCAGGTTGGTTATTAAGAAATATTCCTTCACAGAAAGGGTTATCAGGCATACAAACAGGCTGCCCCAGGGAGGTGGTGAAATCACCATCCCCAGATATTTAAAAGATGTGTGGCTGTGGTGCTGAGGGACCTAGTGCCTTAGCAGTAGTGGTGGGATTGTGAGCTCTAGGTAAGCAAATGGACTTGATGACCTCAAAGGTCTCTTCCAAACTCCATAGACCAAACAGGTCTATGATTCTTTTATGACTAACAATCAGCCAGGAAGTCTTCTGTTCATATGGACAATGATCACACTTTGGAAAGAATGTAGCACTTCATATGTAATTTCCTCCAGATCTGAACATCCTTATTTTCTGCACTGCCATGGCTCCACTGCTTATTTCTAAACGTTGTTCAGAAGTTTGGTTAGCTGTGTAGAATTCCAGCCTATATCCAAGCCATGGTCTGAAAGATTAATTTCCACAAGACAGACTGTTCTAAATGTCATAATGCACTATGTTACTATTATTGTGTCTGAAGTAAATATCCATACTTATAGAATAACCTCTGATATTCATGCCAGTGTGATGAAATATTATAATCAATAGGTAACGAACTTCACAGATATTCAACAAGATTTTTATTGTTAATTAAATCACGTAAGATGTGAGAAAAAGCTCAAGGCAATAAAAATTGATCAACTGTTGGGAATTCAATTTTAGCCATTTTGGGTTTTTTTTGAAGTAGTATTTTTATATGACTCTGAGCTACTTGGCAATAATCACTAATAAACTCTAATGAAGGGATTAAAAAACTCTGAGAATGTGAACAGCAGGGAAAAGATAGTAAGAAGTGTTAAGAAAACTATGAGTCAGTTAATTACAATGTCTGGAATGTACCTGCTGAAGTCCATCACACCTGCTTATTTGTTACTAGCAAAGACAGATCCTTCTGAGCTGCTTCCTCCAAGTCACACTTAATTTTGGGGGAAAACGCTTTGAGAGCCTAAAGTTTTGAATTATGATAGTTACAGTTCCAATGCTAATACATTATTTTCACAGCACAACAGGTAGGAAACAACAACTTCCAGAGTAAGAAGTAGTTTCTTAAACATCTTCACACATCATTCCTGTTTTCTCTATATCAGAAGGCTGCTGCTACCTGACCCCTTACCAAGATTAGCATCACTTTTAATTTCTTTAAAGTTGTTGTCTCCTATGACATCAAGCACATTTTGAAAAAGTCTGAATGTAGTTTTGATAACTGTAGCATGCAAAGAAAAAGGCAGGCACATGTATCACAGTGCTACCATCACAATTATGAGGGTTGCCCGTGCCTATCGTGTTAATGCAGGATTGGACTAATTTGTAACATATTTTGATACCTTTTGTTATTAAAGCTGAACTAAACTGCATTTTAAGCAAAGTTCTTTATTTGAAAAAGCTCACAACTGTACACAGATTTACAACACAGTAATCACAAAGCAGCTTTACTTAAAATAAAATGGGAAGTAAACATAGCTCACAAAAATTTCCAAAGTCAATGGCTAGTATCAGTTTGCTTTTATAGTCATCATTCTACCTTTCCACAGCAAAGAACATAGCTTCCCACCACGAAGTATCTCATCTCTATAGAAGCTGCTCCCCTTTTCCAATATGCTTTGTATAAGCTACTCCGATTCCTGCTTCTAACTTAGAATTCTCCTGACTACGAGAAAGGAGCTTCATGAGCAGCTCTATTAAATTGAAACTAATGAGTGTTTATTCTCTATTGAAAACAAACAACAATAAATCCCTCACATTTACTTCAACATATCCATTGTATTTAGGACACCATTGAATATTTTTTGCAATGGAATTCTGGGGAAAAACATTAATTAAATGACATTTCTACCTCAAGTGTGTTAATTTCACACTTAACTGCAAAGTATTTTTTTGTTTGTGTGCTTTCAGAAGAAATATTATGGCTTCAAGTACCAATAATGCAGATTCTGAGCACATTAAAACAAACATACTCATGTTGTCACTGTTTTGTGAGGCAGCTGGAGTGTATTTTGGGACCCATGCAAACTTAAATGCACAGGAACAACTCCATCTGTGGTTATTTATAGTTACTTAGTTCATGTCTTAGCTTTTAAAGTATAGATATTAAAATAAATAAAAAATACTACTTAATCAAGTTCCCTGAAGCTTGAGTATTAAACATATGCAAAAATGTTCTACAAATTAATTCATAGCTGTCGATATCTTTACCTGTTTGAAAATTTGAATAGCAACAAAACAAATTACATACAAATAATGTCTTTCCTTGTGAAATGAGAAAAAACACTTTAACTTCCAACTACACCCATTTTATCTAATAACAGTCCAACTTTTTTGTGTCTACAATCTATTGGCTAGATGTATTGTATAGACTAAAATTGTTGTTAAAATAATGCACACAAACCCAAGAAATTAAGATTCTACAGCACAGCTTGAAGGCAACCTGTCTCCTTCGTGTTTTCCAGCATTCTTAGCTTTGGACACAGGTCTTCCAACAATGTATCAAATTAATTTTTGAGACTATGCCACCAAATAGCTAAAAAGAAAGTAAATTCATAAACAAGGTCTGAAAGATTCCCCCCCCCCGCCATCTTTAAATCAAAATCTCCTGTATTTACTGAAGAAAAAGCTGACAATCTCCTTTTTCAATAATTCTATAAATAAACTGGGGAGTTAGGGGGGATTTTTTTTTTGTTTGCTTTGGTTTAAAGTTTTATGGTACAGCAGAAAATTCCCCTAGGTTTTGTTAAACAAAACACCAAGCAGTCACTATGAGTGTTAAGGGGTTTAGCTCATCATTACTTTATGCTCCCCTCAAATTACTTACAGCTGCATTCCACGTCAAGCTGACACAACGAAAAACAAAAAGGGCATTTTACTTTAATAAGCATGTCTAGATTCCACATATTAAAGGTGCTGTCACAGTCTCTGAACCCAAAATTACCTCTACCTTTGAATCTCTCTGAAGAACTGAATAGAGGACAAGGAATCAACACTGAGATTTCTGTTCTCAGCAGAGTTCAGGTGTACATTTTACATTTCAGGTGTTTATTTTTTCAACATGAAATGATATTGCACAATCCTATATACTTCAAAACTGTGATAATGTAGTAATTTATACTGAAAAGCTCATTTAGAAGTTAGATACCATACTTAGAAAAATGACTGTTCAACAGCATTCAGATATGTATAGAAGACAACAGTGTAAATCAGTCAACGAAAAAGAAAACATTTAAGCGAATCTGGCTTAAAAAAAAAAAACTAATGCAACAACAAAGCCATGTGAAGTTTCTAAACAAGCTATCAGGAACACAACACAGGGTACAGCTCTAATAACAGGACGCATTCTGGCAATCTGGCATATTTCCCTGCAGCTCCTTCTTAACAGGAATTTCAGCGGTTTGTGGTGCTCTAAGAGACTGTAATACTGTTTCAACATTAGTAATTAAAGAGGTTTTAGGTGTTTTTTTTTCAGAGACTTGAACATGCTTCTTATTCATTGTCCAGAGTTATATTTCAGTGGCAAGACTGAACTATCAATGAGAGTAGGTCCCTAACTTTGTAATCACTGTGCCTATATAAAGTGTTTTTTAAGCTGAAACTAAAAGCAAAAAACAGGCTAAAAATATTACTGATTCATTTTCGTTTGCTAGTAAATGATACTTAATTGTTTTAACCAACAGCTGTATTTATAAAAATCAACCTAGACAAAGAATAAATACTAGCCACTCCTCTATGTGTGTCAAACCTGGTTTCTTTACAGTGAGTTAATGAAATGCAAAAATCAGCCTAGCATAGTTACCAAGAAACTTTAAATCTGTCACATAAAGCCTATAACCATAAACATCAGATAGGAAATGACCATAAAAAGCAGGTCTGTAAGGTAATTGTTTAAAAAGCGTGTACGTGGAAAGGACAAAGAGCAATGATGTGGCACAGACCCACAGGAAAAAATCACATGCAATGCAGAATCTCAAAGAGAAAAACAAAGTGAAAATGCACAGGAATGAGGACGTGGGGTGCAGTAAGAACAGCTTCAGTGGTAAAACACATTGCCTGTTTAAGCCTCAGCAATCTGAAGTGAATATGCATGCAACAAATACTAAAATCACATCACTGTTACCATCAGAACGATCCTATATGCTCCAGAAATAGACTCTATTCTTGCCCTAGAGGTTCAACGTAAAATCCATTATAAGCAATAGCTGCACTGTAAGAGGGTGGCAAGCAAAATCATTCAGAAAACAAGGCAGGACCTATTGTTGCCACCTGCGCTCGCGCAGGTACGCAGAAAAAGGTTAACCTGAACTGAACAAAGCAGCTCCAGTCCAGGTAGACAAGCACACAGGTACACATCGAACAGCTCCCACCACAGATTAAAGCTGTCATTTGCAACTGCAGCAACCGCCTCGCTCCACGCTGGACACGGACAGAGACCGCCTTGTCTCGCCCGTGTTTTGACGGCGGCGCTTTCTCTTTCGGGATCTGGGAACTGTCTCCCCACCCCGGGAACAAGGGTCTGTCCTGAGGCTCGCCCCAGGCTCCTAAGGCGCAGGGGCCTGCCGAGCGAGGGGCTGCCACCCTGTCCCCGCCATGCACTCGGCGGCTGTGAGAACACGGTCGCCCCCACCCTCCCCTAACGCGTGAAGCACAGCCTCAGCCCCACACTCAAGTGCGGCGGTTCCCGGGAGGAGTGGGGGAGAAGCGGCGGCAGGCAGGAAGATTTCGGCCCTTCTCGCCTACCGATCCCTCACCTTTTCTTTCCTCTCCTTTCCCCTCCCTTTCCTCTCTCCTCCGCTCTTGCTCCTCGGTCCCAATGTAGAGGAAAGGGAAGGAAGCAGGAGGAAGGGCACTGACACCCCAGTAACTCACCAGCTGCACGACAACGGCGGCGACACCTCTTCCCCTTCCCCCTCCGCCATAGCTGTTGACGTGCACCCTGCTCGGCCGTAAAGCGCACTCTGGTGGTGTGAGTCTTTTTTTTTTTCCCGACACGCCCCTTCACACGCTCCGGCTCTCGTCCCCGCCTCTCCCGTGAAGTGAAGGCACTCGCCGCAAAGCGCAGAAGCCTGGCACGGCAGGAGGGCGGGGCCGAGGCGGGGCTGAGGCGGGGCCGGCCCGGACTAGCCCGGGCGGGACTTGTTCCTGACGCCGCGACTTTACGAACTCCACCTGGGCCAAGGCTGGGTTTCCCGTTAGAAGGGGTGGTTGTTACGGGGATCATCCTCAGTGGGAGCTCGCCCGATAAGGGTCAGGCCAAGCGGCGCTTACAGCTTTCCGCTCATGCAGATGGTGATTGCCGCGGAGCGAGGCGCTGGGTGGGGTTCTGCCAGAAGGATGTCCCTCTGCTGCGGACTGTGTTCGGTTTCTCTTCCTCTCCTGTGAGGTACAGAAAGGCTTTACCACTGAGTCAGGTCACCCACAGTTGCAGGTGCCATCCCCTAAAAGACTCGGGAATCGGTTTCCTTGGCAGAAAAGACGTGAATATTTTCGGTTTCCCTAAAGGTGAACTGCTTTGCTATGTACAGCTTTGATTATTGAATTACTTCCCCTTGCAGTCAGTGTTGTGCCAGGCTGCGCTCCACGAGCCAAAGAAAAGTGACAAGAAAAGTGGCAAGAACTCTGTTTCTAATCACTGGTTATGTTCACACAAGCAACCTCGGGACGAACAATACTAAAGCTCTGGGTCACGCTGGTTCCTTGCCCATCCACACCCTGAAAGGGCCAAAACACCCTAAAAACAAAACAAAACAAACAAAAAAACCCAAAAACCAACACCAACAAACCAAACAAACAAACCCACTGTGAAACTGCACGAAAATAATTCAAGTCATTTATACACAGAAGAAGAGTGCCACCTTATGATAAATTTGTGTCCTTACACTTGGTTGTTTTACTTCCACAGCTCGCCTCGGGATATGCTCCTGGATGGAAATTCCCGGACTTGAAGTGGGACTGCTCCTGGAAAAGGAAAAGAAAGGGAAAAGGAAAGGAGAGGAGAGGAAAGGGGAAAGAGATACATTCTGGTTTAACTGTGTGAAGGATCCAGCTTCCAAAGAGTCAAGTTCATTCAAAGGTAACACATAACACACACTTGTTCCCAGAAAAGGTTGTATGAATGATTTTAATAAAAAATGTAGGTGTTTTAGAGCATAAAAATAGATTCAGGCAATTCAGGGTAGATTCAGACTGGATATTAGGAAGAGATTCTTTACAGTGAGGGTGGTGAGACGCTGCAGGTTGCCTAGAGAAGTCGTGCATAACCTTTCTCTGGAAGCGTTCAAGGCCGGGTTGGATGAGGCTTTGAGCAACCTGGTCTAGTGGAAGGCGTCCCTGGCTATGGCAGGGGGGTTGGAACCAGATGATCTTTAAGGTCCTTTCCAACCCGAACCATTCTACAAATCTATTAAAAAAAAAAAAAAAGTGTGAAGGAGAAGGTAGTAATTTTAATTCCTCCTCTCTTTTTCTTATTCAATTTGTATTTTTTGCAGAAACCCCCACCAAAACAAAAAAAACCCACTCCGAAACCGACCCCCATCCCCAAACAAAAAATAATTTAAAAAAAAAAAGCCAATGGCCCCTTGCCCCTTCCTCCTCCCCCCCATACATTTTAAACACCTACTTTTATTATTGAGGATAAAACCCTTATGAGATGTCTTTGAGACATCGTTTTCTGCTGGCTGGCTGGCAGTGCTAGAAAGGGGGCGGGGGAAGGACCGACAACCACCCCATGGTGCTCGGCAGTGCGCAAGCGCGGCCCGGGGGCGGTGCTCGGCCCTCCCCGCGTGGTGGTGGCAGAGGTGGCAGCATGGGGGATACGCTGGAGGAACCGTGGTGGGACGCTCCGGCCGGGGTGGGCAGCACTCCAGGTACTCGTCTCCTGGAGCTCGCCCCTTCATGCTGAGCTTGAAACAGCCTTCCTGGGGGCCAGTCCCCCCCTTCCTTATCCCTCCTCTTTCCTTTTTGATTTTTTATTTTCACTTTCCCCTTCTCCCTCCAGCCACTCGCCTTTCCCTTCTCTGCTTCTTTCTCTCTCATGCGTCTTTTTCCCCCGTGTCTGCTTTTCTCTGCTTGCTACCGGTGATGAGTTTGCTGGTAAACAAATTTTCGGCAGCCCGCTGAGGTATAATCTCTGACCCTTCACACTCGCCATAATTAGGGGCTGAAACAGCAAACGCAAATAACAGCACCGATGTAAACTCAGAAACCCACTTAAAAATACTTAAGTGAATTTTAAAAAGTGGAGCTGGGTTGGGGGGAGAGGGAGAAACCCGCTTGCTTTCAGGTCAGAGCTTAGACGTCCCAATGCATTAATTGAGCTTCTAAACTGTGTTTGCTTCCAAATCGAGTTTCTGTGATAATGTTGCATAATGTGTAGTGATTGCTCTTCCCGGCGTGAAGTTACTTAGAGTTCTGAAACGGTAAATCCGTCGTAGAATGTTTGGAGGGAAAAATAAAAAGCATCACCTGAGTGCTCTCTGGGATGCCTTGTGCTTTGTGTTATTGTAAAAGGGCAAGACTTACACAGGTTTTCTCCAGTCATTGCTCTTTGGAGTACGATTTGCCTGGTTTCTTGATGATTGTAATATCTGTTCCTGATGATTCTGGCTGCCTTTGTACTTGGCTTTTTTCAATGTCTCTTAAAGCACTTTACAGCCTTTGAATCATCAAATTATTTAGGTTGGAACTTCTGTAATGATGAGATGTAGCATGGAAATGTGGGTAAATTCTAGGCAACTAAAATAACTCTAAAACTTTATACTGTCCTACTATATTTTAAAAATATTTTTATTTATTTATTTTTAAATATAGGAGTTACTGGGAATTACCTGCATCTATGAGAAGACTCCACATCTTCCATTCTCTTGACAATGGTTGCTTTTGTCCTGTGAAAAAGTACTTGGAAAATAGTTTGAGAGAAAGCAATATAAAAACTAGTATGTATATATGATAAAGAGGGATCATAAGTTGTAATAAGTCTCCTGAGCCATTCCAATTTTATTGTTCAGTCTCATATAGGTTCCTTAAGCAGTTCCAGTTCCCACAGTAAATGATGTTCACTACGAATTTTTCATTCAGGAGTTCTAAATACCCTAAGAGCCTACTTATACATACTGTCAACCAGAAGTTTCATTGGAGTTAAGCTGATTTTTGTAATGCCGGCAGCTTTCCTTTAGAACTTGGATACAAAGCAAGACTTGGATGATAAACTTTTGACATGATTAATAAACCATCAGCCCTTTGAGGTAGGGCAGTGAACTGCAATTCTTCCAGTTGCCTAAAGCTCATTGGGATTCTTGCAGTTGCATTATGGAGCTACTGAAATAATTCACTAGGGAAGGAACCTCTGGAGATGCCTAATCCAGCCCTGCTCAAAAAGCACTTTATGCACTTTACTCCAAGAACATTCCTTGAATATGTTATGAGTAGTGTGAGTGTTAGACAGAATCACAGAATTGTTTTGGTTAGAAAAGACCTCTAAGACTGAGTCCAACTGTTGACCTAAGACCACAATGGCCGTTATAACATGTCCCAAAGTGCCATGACCATACATTTCTTGAACACCTCCAGGAATGGTGACTTGACCGCTTCCCTGGGCAGCTTGTTCTGATGCCTGACCACTCTTTCAAGATTTTTTTTTTCCTAACATCCTACCTAAACCTGCCTTGGCACAATTTCAGGTCATTTCCTCTCATCCTATCACCAACCCCAATCTCACCTGAATCTCCTTTCAGGGAGTTGTAGAGAGCAATGAGGTCTCCCCTCAACCTCCTCTTCTCTAGGTAGCCTGCTGTCTGTATCCCACCTTTGTAAACTTGTTGGCAGGTTCTTCTTATGGAGCCTCTTGTTGCATTAAGCTGACACAAGCCATCAGTACAGTAAGAAGAACATCTGTTACTTTTATTCGGTGTAGCTATTTTTCATGTACAACAGATGTAAAATTGACAGTTAATGAGTACCACATCTCATGGATACTGTAAAATGCTTTAAAACCACTTGGCACAAAATAGGAAATCAGGGTTTACATAGTGCAATGTAAGCAGCAGTACAAGAAAATGATTGCCCATTTGTGAGCACCTTTAACAAGTTTAGTTCTGTGAAACATCAAGTTTTGTTAAAAAAAAATACTTTCAAGCTTCATTTGCTGACTATTTAAAAAAAAAAAAGGCATTTCTGTCAAACTCTAGGTGAAAAGCAGAAGAATTCAAAATGTGTTTTTAAAATATTGATCTTTTGCCCTGTCCATGAAGACTAACTCTAGGTGACATCCTGACCAATGGAATATTCCTCCTGATAACTCAGTCATCAAAAGTGTCTTAGGTTTTAGCAACCTGTAGTTGGAAGAGGCTGCTTTTAAGGTGAGGTGTATGAAGGATGTTCATACTCAGTTGGAGGATATGAAAACACAAAATATATATCTTGGTGTATGGATATATAAGTAATTCTTAATTTGCTTTTGGCCACATCATTGGAAGTCATTATTTTTTGAATTTATGTTGAAGATTAAAGGTTGTTGCTCTCACTTTGAGACATAAATGTTTACCCTGCTGCAGGTGTATTATAGATGTACAAAACCCCCAACAAACCCCAAACCCAATAATAAAAAGCCCTGAAGGGATTAACCATCTATTTACCTTGTCTCATGACACAAACTAAAAAATCTTGCCCAATAACTTCTTCAGCAAACCTTTAACTTTGAGAGGAGCTTTTTGGGAATAATGTCATTATTCTCACTTCATCAGTGTTGTTAGTGTTACACATGTCCCAAGTAATTTAACTGCAGGACTTCCTTCCCTCCCTTTTTTTCCAGTTCACGTCACAACTATGTCCATCATAATTGTGAGTTTTAAATTGCATTTAGAACTATAAAGGAGAAAATTAGGAATAGTAAGGAGATAGTTTAGTTAGTGCTGGTGAAAGACACCAACTTTTTCCTTTTCTCTCCAGGAACAGAAAGAGCACTTCTCACAGCTCTGTGAAGGTCCACATCTTGCCTGTAGCCAGCATGCCACATCTCTCAAGTATTTTGAAGGAGAGGAATGGACTTCTGGTTTTCAAAAATTCTTCCAGTTTCTTCCTTTTGTGTTACCACTCCTTGTCTTTCATTCTGCATGCTTCCTTTGTCTCCCTTAATCCCCTAAGTGCAGTATCCCTGTTGGTCAGTTTGTTTAGATCCTGAAGTAAGAGCCTATGTGAGCCATGTCCCTCGTAGGTAGAAATGAATTGTGTCATCCCAAAACACAGGAAAATGATTCTTCTGCATGGTACGAAAAGGTGAGAAGTACAACATTGTACTGTGGAGGATGATTTGACAGTACTTACGGAGTCCTTTGTGGGCTCTGAAGCAATGAATTCTATTGCAGGAATTAATTTCTTTCACCATTGGTTTTCTTTTCGTCGTTTAGACTGACAATAAAGGCTGCCACATAGCATCAGTTCATAATATGTGGTTTGCAACTACCCAGATGCAACCTCTTCTTTGTAGCACATTCAGTGGGAGTTTTGTTGCTTGGTTGGAGCTGAGATCTGTTGGTGGGTCGGTGTATCTTTTTTTTTTTTTTTGGCTCATCTGCAAGTTCATGTACTGAAGATACCTCTGTAAGCATGCCAAATTGACAGCTGCTTTTTTACTTTTGTGGGTTTTTTGTGTTTGCACACACTCGTTCTGCAAGTAGCATAACATTTGTGATGGTGCACATCTGTGAAATTTACTTGAATCGGAGCATACATGAATCGGATCCTTGGAACCTTATAGTTAACTTCCAGATTTAGTGAACAAAATGTGAAGCCTTTTTGTTTTAATATGGAAGAGTCATGCTTTAATTACCTGCATTTTGACACAGCTGTGTCTTGTAGGACACAAACTGAAATAAGTTTTAAGTAGACTCATCTTTCTGAACTTTTCCTTTTGTTAAAGTACTCCTACAGAATTTCTTGTGGAGCTGTTGAGGGAGGCACAGGTTTCTGTTGTGGGTTTGCAAAAATAGGCAGCAGCGCTAATGTGTTGTACTGTCTCAGTGGTTAAGTTAAACTTTTAGCTGTGAAATAAAAAAGGTAAAAATCGAGTAACTGAATGCATCAACATCTCTCTTTGCTTCAGCAAAAGGATCATGATTCTGGCTATGGCACTGTGATCACCACCAGCTTTTGCTTTATTTAGGAATTAGGATTTGGCTGTTCTTAAAGAAAGACCTATGTGAAAGGAGTTTTTCCACAATTTGTCAGTTGAGCCATTTAGGCTGTTGGAATGAGCTCTGTTAGGGGAAGAAGAATGAGGGAGACATTAGTACCAGGGAAATAAATTAATTTTTGTGTTTTAAAACAGTAACTTGTGTTAGGTAGTATTACAGGATTCCCAGGGGCTGGGAGGGTGTTCCTTGCAGTAATAATATCTTTTAGCTTTAACTTTCTATAGCAGAAATGTTTTTAAGCTTTAACTTTCTATAGTGAGAAATGTTCTTGTCAGAGCAAAAGTTGCTACTTTTCAGAAAAATGAAAACAACAAACCTGGAGACTACTCTAATGTTTTGATTTTCTTTTGTGCGTTGGCTGAAAGGAAACTTTGAGTGAATTTTAAATCTTTTAAAGAAGTCATGCTTTAAGAAAAGCAAAAGGGAAATTCTCATATATGCGAATTAGAACTACTTGTGCAAAGAGTTAGTTTGGTTTAAAAAAACCCCAAACTTTGCTAAGAGTTATGAATTGGTCACTTATTTGAATGTGTGCAATTGAAAGGAAGGGCAAAGTTGTGGAGGAATGCAAGTAGAAAATTACACTTCTGTGCGAATCAGAATTTACTCTTAAGCTTGACAAAAATTTTGCTCAGTACCAAAACACTGTTTAAGTGAACTGAAATCTAAATACTATGGTTCAATTAAAATGGTGGAAGTTTATACAGCTAATACAAACAATAACCGTCTCAGTTTTTGCATCTGTTTTCCCAGGATAATTATCTGCATGTGAGGAAGGATAATCACACTGGTTAACTCATTGAAGAGACATAGTGCATCTTCAAATTATGCTTTTAAAGTGATGCTTGGCACAACAAGGAGCTCTGCGTTTCTTGAAGTTCTATGATTATAAAAGAGCAGATTACTCCACACTGACACACTTCTTGACTAGACCAACTTTGAAAACAAAACAGCACTTCCTTCAACTCCTCTTCCTTTGACCACATTTCTATAAACCTACTGAGACAACATTACTATTGTTATTATGGAACATATCAAAACTGAATTTATAGTACAAACTTATTTTTATCTCATGTGCTTCTCTATTGTGAGGGCCAAATGCTGGAACTGCGCTAGAAAAATGCAAGCAGAGCTCAGTCCCTTCAGAAATGCAGTTACCTTGGCTCCTAAGAATTTGGTTGTCTCTTCAGGTCTTGTAATTGGTGACCATTGACATGCTGAGCAGTGGGTTTCAGCCTTTTCACCAGTATCAATAACTACTGTTGAAATTTAGATTGCTTAAATGCATTTAATAGACGATAGAAATTTATTTACCTTCTCCCTCCACTTTGAAGGCAAGTTTTAGACACAGTCCTTATAATGTGTAGCTTCCCAGAACTGCTGTCTTGGAGTGGTTTGTTGAGATGTCCAGCAGGAATTTTGACAGGTACTTTGGTTGTACATGTAGGCTTTGGTTTGGGGATCCGAGTTGGACCTGAACGACGTAATGCATCAGTAATCTTGAAATAAACCAAGAAAATAAGTGAAGGATTAAAGAGAAGAAATAGATTGCATATTTAGCTCATCAGTGTCTTTTCTGCCGTGTAAAGCTAAGTGCATTGCTCTTAGAACTGTTTGTCTGAACTCCTTTTTTCTTTATGGTGCTGAGAGTGTAGCTTTGCATTTTATCTGCGTGATTGGTGAATATCAAAGAATTGGAATGCATTGAAATCCTGAGTATAAGTAAGACAGGTTTCCTGTCAGCCCTGACCTGGGCAGCAGTCCTAGGGGCTGACTGAGGAGTGCAGTGCAAAGACTGTGAACGGTGTGACTTCAGAATGAATAATTAGAGAACTCTGACATGCAGTTCTGAGTAGTACCTACTACCAGACCTGAGAGGACATTCTTTGAAAGTGAGCTCAGCATACACAAAATCCATCACAGTCATATTTATTTGCAAAGAACTAACTAGCAAAAAAAAAAAAGAAAAGAAGAGAAAGTTGAAATGAGCACTTAAAAGGGCTGAGGACCTGTGAACACAAGGAGATTACTTGATAGGTATTGTATCTGCAGCTGGGGTTAAACATACACTACTCATCACAAGACTTTTTATACACCTTTGATAATTGAGCAGCAGAGTAAAAGAAGTTCACTGTTTGTTGGTTTGTTTTTTTTTTTTAAATCAAATGTAAATGGTGTTTCAATTAGAACCTTAGAAAACAGCATCAACAGTCAGGTGAATTAAATGAATAAGAATAAGCTAGATCAAAACAAGTTTTGATCTTCTTAGTAGCCATAAAATTCTTCCTGGAATAAGTATTAAAAAAAATCAGTAAGAATTCAAAAGCCTGGAATTTGGCTGTAGATAATCATATGTGACAGGAGTTCTGATAAAGATAAAAGTGAGCCGACCAAGATCATTGGATGTACTCAGTGTGGAGGAGTTTGGTGAAAGTTTGCACATCACCGGCATGCTTAATGGATCATGTGCAAGAAAAAAAATCAGCATGGGATAATTGAAGTCTGAGAACAAAGAAATAGAAAGAATAATAACAGTCTCTCAGAACAGTGTGGTATTTTTCCAGGAATTCTGAAAGACATGATTTTTAAAGTCACTGAATCCTTCTAGTGGTGTGCGATCTGTAATGGAAATTGCTTGTGACACTTTGTGACACGTTGCATGTAAGTGTAATGGCACTTGTAGAGCAAAGCTTCACGAAAGATCCACAAGTATAACTGCTGAACTGATCAAACTATGGAAATGACAATAAGGAAGAACATGTTCACTTGGTTACTAATTTTGCAATGGGAAAACATCCACGTTTCTTCTCAAGGATATTATTCAAGTGTGTGTTAGTCAGATATTGTTGTATAGATATATCAGATTGTCTAATGATCAACTAGGCAGTGTCTGTGGATGTTCCCAGGGACTAGAATTGTTAAATTGTCAACTGTTTTTATAGAGTCATAGAATGGCTTGAGTTGGAAGGGACCTTAAAGATCATCTATTTCCAGCCCCCTGCCATGGGCAGGGACATTTCCCACTAGACCATGTTGGTCACAGCCTTATCCATTCTGGGCTTCATCACTTCCAAGGAACAATTCTGAGGCATAGCCTGGGATTAAACTCAAGGAGAGTTTAATTTTGTGTAGTTTGTATCTGGCTAGGCTGTTCTGTAGACTCAAAGTTTCTCGTAGTTTGAGTTGACATACATTTTAGTGTCTGAGGGATAGACATAGCTGCTTTCAACTTAGTTTATAGGTGTGACCATGTTATGATTGAAAAAAAAGGCAAAACAACAAAAAAAAAACCAACCCAAACAAACCCATCCCAAAGTGTTAGTGGTCTCTAACAAGAGAATCTGGGGAAAGCAAAGTTTCTGTGTAAAAAGAAGGAAAATTCTTATGGCTAAAAAATTGCAAGTGGATAGGAAGTAGAGAACGTAGCCAGTGTTTGTAGTACAGTGGAGATACCATCAGAGCCTCACAGACACCTGCAATAATCAATATATTCAGAAACTGGAGGGGAAGAGAGTTAGTGGTGAAAGAATGACATTTGCATATGGTATAAAAGGGAGGCTATTAGAAGTAAGAGCTGAAAGTAATTTGTGGTGTTGAGTAACAAGGTGATATAAAATACGTGTCAGTTCAGTGTTAACAAATGAAAATTAATATGTATTAGCAGAAAACCAGTTTGCATGCAGTACTAAATATGACATCTGTTGTCACTCAGAACACACATGCTACAGTCACCATGAATTGTCCTCGTTGCTCAGCAACTGGCAATTGTTAAACAGGTAACAGGTAGGTTAGGAATTGAGTAGGAAAATAACAGAAGAAAATAAATGTCATCATTTTTTAGTGTGTAAATCCAAACCATGACTACATTGTGAATGTTTTGCAGAATTTTGTCCAAATGAGGACACTATGAAGGTGATGAGACACTAGAATGGGTTGCCCCCAGAGAAGCTGTGGGTGCCTTATCCCTGGAAGTGTTAAAGACTTTGAGCATTCTGGTCTAGCGGGAGATGATCTTTAAGGTTCCTTTCAACTCAAGCCTTTCTATGATCAGTTCAGAAAAGGGTATGGCAAAATGCATCAAAAGGCAGGAAAGGCAATCGGTTATGGAATGGCTTCTGCCTGAAGATTGACAACATACTAAACGTTTTCAAGTCTAGAAAATAGATTGTGGAGAGAAAGTTAACAGAAGAAATTCAGCCTTACAGTGATTAGGGGAATTCTCTTCAGTAGATGTTTGAGTGGCTGTCCTTTGAAGGTGGATTAAAGGTAAGTAGAAAATATTTTCCATTGTCCATGAATTATATGAAACTCATTGGGACAGGCAGTTTCTTGATCATATAGATTGATTTAGAGAGCATTTAGACCAATTCATGAGATCCATCAGGGACTGCTAAATATAAATATATGATGTAGATTTCAGCAGAGGATAACTGGAAGTAGACTGCTAGAGGCTGGGTTTATTATTCTCTTTGCCTGGTACTTTAGCTTTTTTTCATAAGCATTTATTGATGGTTTCTACCAAAGAGATAGGATAACTAGATACTATGAGATATATAGATCCTGGGTCTGAATGTATATAACTCGTATTATGTTTGTATTTTCAAAATCAGAAAGCTTTGAAGTTTGGCTTTGAAAGTGAGTAAGGAAAAGAGATGTGTTTTTCTTTACTCTCTGTTCCTTGAGGATTTTACCTCTAGGTGGCATCAAAGTTTTTATTTTGCACTACATTCCAGTATTTTCACTAAAACTGTACTGAAACTTGTCAGTTAACATGCATTTTCATGGTAGCCTTGAATTGCAGGACTCATGTTATTAGTATGCAATGCAAAAAAAGACAAACACCAACAAACAAACAAACAAAAAACCCCAACTACCAAGAAAGACCAACAACAAATCAAAAAGCATTTTTGAACATCGGAGAAGAGGAGGCTGTTCTTATGAATGCTTACAAATATCTAAGGGATGGGTGTCACCAGGATGGGGCCAGGCTCTTCTCAGTGGTTCTCAGTGATAGGACAAGAGGCGGTGGACATAAACTTGAACACATGAAATTGCATCTAAACATGAGAAGGAACTTCTTTATTGTGCAGGTGACAGAGCACTGGAACAGGTTGCCCAGAGAGGTGGAGACTTTCTCTGGAGACTTTCAAGGCCTGCTTGGATATGTTCCTATGTGATCTGCTTTTGGTGATCCTGCTCTGGCAGGAAGGTTGGACACAGTGATCTTCAGGGGTCCTTTCCAACCACTACCATTCTGTGATTTTGTTTCAGTTACGAAAGACACCATATTAAGAATGACGTTGATGCTGTAGGGGATGATTGTGCCAGTGCTGGATGGCCTCCCTTGGGTACTGAGTTGGAACAGTTTGCCTTCTGGCTATGTTTTAGGCCTGTTAGATGAGGCATAGTATTGAGAATAAAACATTTGGTGGGTTATTACCAGCAGTAAGATGTAAGTTTAAAGATGATAAATTTAGCAGCTGGACTTGATGATCTCAAAGGTCTCTTGCAACCTCAACAGTTCTATGATTCTATGATACCAAATGTGCCTCAGTTTCTTAACTATGAAATGAATTAGATTAGCTATCATTTGCGAAGCATATCGAGATGAATAGATAAAATATTTATGTAAAGTCTTGCATGCTGAAGTGTGATTGTATCTCTAAGAAAGAGTTGTGCTTGGGTTGTTGTGTTCTTTTGGTGTTTTTTGAGAAGTGTTCCAGTTCAGAGATTTCACAGGATACAAAGTGGTTGGAGAATTCTGCTTGTAGCTCGTTAGTAGTGTTAGTACTTGAAGAAGGTGTTTATAGGTCCAGATTTTCATAGGTTTTGTGAACTTAATTGGTATCAGGCTCTAAGGTCTTATTATAATCTCTGCAAAGTTAGGTGCAAAATTAGGAAAATACCCCTGTGCTCTGGCCTATAGTTTCAGCTGATGAAAACCACCTTCTACAACATGGCCTTCTGAGTTGTCAGATTGCATTTCAAGCAAAAAAACCCCAACCCCCCCCCAAAAAAAAAACAAAACCCAATTGTGGTGACTCAAAGTGATGTTCTATTTTGCAGTTTTAAATCACAGGACTGAATATGTCTCAATTACCAGTTAGTGCTGAGACTTATATTGTAACTGATGACTTTATCAAGTGTCTATATTGGTCTCTTTTGTGTGTGTTTATGTTTGCTGATAGCCACAGTAATTGAACAAATCCAACTACTGGCATAGACTGAAAATTGAAGATAACAACTGTATTATAGGACTTTGTTCCTATGCAAATAAACTATACCAGTATTAAATTTTTGTGGCAGGACAGCTAAACTTGCACTTCAGTGATTGCACCTAACCATATATAGGTACAAGTTACTCCTGGGGAGATTCTGCTTGGGCTCCAGCATATCAACAAATAATTACTGCAACAATGAGGACAACCAACCCTGAAGACGTTAAACTAGCCACATTTTTGAAATTAGAAGATTATGTGGTTTGTCTGTCTGTAAATATAACAGTATTGTATTTGTTCAAGGTGTTGGACTCAGAAAATACTAAATTTTTTGTCCATAGTGCCTGCAGTTTTAGAAATAAGCAGTTAAAATTTGTTTTCAAGTTAAGCAGTGATCTAAGAACTAAGCAAGCTGCACTTTTATAAAGATCTTTTAACTTCCTCAGTTTTAAATTAACTTTTGAAGTAAACATCAATCATCTGTAATAGAAATTAGCCAGAGAAAAGATGTTACAGTAAGAACTCAGAGGTAGTAGCTGTGTTTTTTATTTCATAGTGAATGAAAGCAGGTACTTCAGCGACCAGGACAAACAATCCATGATAATTGTGGAGTTTTCTTAACTGACTGTGAAAAAGACCTCCCTTAATTTTAGGGAGTCAGCTGTGAAAGGATGCTCTGAAATGCCAGGATACATATTCTATACATAATTTGGGTTGTTTTCCCCACCACCTGCTATTTATATGGGCCATCAGGTGTTTTATTGTGATACAATGGGGAGTGGAATAAGGCAGGGTCAGGGAGAGAAAATACCTCTGTCTCTCTGCTGCTGTGCTGTTCAAGTAGTTCTTTTTACTTTGGTACTATATTTTTTTAAATTTATTTCAGTTTTTATTTATTTTCCTGGAAGCATTGTGTATGCTTTGTTTCCTGTTTAAGCTGTTTGCATTTAAATAAGTAGGAGAATGTAGTACTTCTGCTCTTAAGTTTTCTTATTTGCCTTTCTACATTCATTGTAGAACTTGATCTAGGAGCAATAACTTTACATAAGGTTCATTCTCATTACTTAAATTTTTAGTTTTAAGAAATTTGATCAACAGAGAATATCATTTTCAACCTCAGTGAAAGTGGCCAGGATGATGCTGAAGATCCTTTATGCAGAAGTCCACATCTCTCTCTGAGCAGAAGCATTCCCGTTTATTTCTGGATGATTGAATGCAGTGTAAACCACATCAGCAAGTGAGAGTGGCTTAAATTTAACTGATAAATCTGAACATTCCCTTTGGTCTCCAAACAAGACAGCTTTGACTGAAATTTCTGGTTAGGTCTTCTCAACTGAACAAGACATTCAGACACTTCCTTTTCTTTAACTGGGCATCTGTCTTTGAGGAATTGAGAGAGAGAGATTTGTCAGTTCTGCATCTCCTTTTATGCAACTCCTTTGTGTGCATACTAAGATGTGCAAGCAGGACAAGTATAAATAATACTAATATGTAGTAACGGTGAATCCTTAGCCAGGATATTGTCTGGCTTGGAACACTGAATTGTCACACTGTTACAAACAGCTTTGCAAAGGGAAAATGATTGGTAATCTGCACAATTGTAGTACTTAGATATTAAATTAGAGAGTAATTGAGTTTGTTTAATCTGGAGAAAAGTGAGTAAAGACATGATAATTGTCTTCTAAAATGTGAAAGTCTGTTGCTGATGAAAGAGTTTTTGAAGTCCAGTGGAGGGATAAGAGAGCAAATATGGAATTACAATTTTATAGTTCAGAAATCGACGAGATTCTTAATAGCAAGGGTGTTTCAGTCCTATTACGTATTCCTGGGATAACTGAAATTGTCGTTGCAGAAGTTTTTTGAAGCAGCATGATCCAGGAATTTGTTTGTCAGGGTTTAAGTTGAGTTGCAGTAAGCAATTGGGCTGGAAAATGTCCTGAGCTCCCCTTCTAAGCCCTACTTGTTTCAGTTTCTACTCCTCTGCTGATATTTGGCGTGTTATAATGCTCGTGATTTCATAGAATCATAGAATGCTTTGGGTTGGAAGTGACCTTAGAGATCATCAAGTTCCAACCGCCCTGCCATGGACAAGGACACCTTCCACTAGATGAAATTGCTCTAGGCCCTGTCCAACATGGCTGTGAACACTTACAGGAAGAGGCATCCCCACCTCCCCTGGGCAACCCGTTCTCATGTCCCATCACCCTCACATATAAAGAATTTCTAATAGTCAGTCTCTTCTAACTTAAGGCTCTTCCCCCTCATCCTAGCAGTACAAGCCCTTGTAAAATAATATTTCGATAATATGACCTTAACTGACAGAAAAAAAACCTGTATTAATTTTAGAAATATTTTCCATTATTACATGACATGATTTTCATTCATGTCCCCACATGTGTCACTGTGGCCTTATTTCCTGAACACTGACTGAAATCCACTTTCTGGTGATGGGGAAAAGAAGCACAGTTGGATAGAGTTGGGAGGCAGAAGTTGTGTTCTTGATTACCAAAATTCTGTTACATGCCTTGTTTTTCTCAGGACATGTTTTCATTGGGAATTTTTTTTTTTTAATATAAGATAAAGACTCATTTTTAATAGATAATTGACAAGATGCAGAGAAAGGTAAGGCTACGTTATGGGTCAGCTCCCCTAGAACAAGGGTTTACTTGGGACTGGTTACCTGGGAGAAGAGAAGGCTGAAGGGTATGCAGCTTCAGCATGGAAGGCATTGGAGGGGGAGGTGCTTAGTTCCTCTCTCTGGTAACCAGAGGCAAGACACAAGGAAATGTAATGAAGCTGCATCAGAGGAAATTCATACTGGATATTAAGAAAAGGTTCTTCATCAAGCAGGTGGTCAGTCAGTGGAGCAGGCTCTCCACTTGATGATGGCAGCAAGCATGCCAGAGTCCAAGGAGATGTTCTATCATTCTGTGATCAATATTGTCACATAGCTGTTCTTGTTAATTTTCTTCCTTTTTTCTCTTGAAACGAGGGATCTTGGGCGCTATGTTAGGGCACCTAGAGGCCTTAAGAACAGCAGTAATAGGGACCTTTTAAACCGTACTAAACACACTGCAGTATTAAGGCTGTCCAGGAGAGGGTAGTGCCAGCACTTAAATGCTTCTGCTGTTGCTTAACTTAGTGGTTTTATATAATTGTTTTACAAATCTGTTTGAAATCATCAATTCATTTGTTTTAAAGTAGTGCTGCTGTTCATTCAGTAAGATTTTTGGCAGCAGATTTGATTCTATGCAGGTCACGGGCAGGTAGGGAGATGCGTTTTGAGGTATTTTTAGGTTAAAAGGTGTGTGGAACTGTGCTTGTACCTACACCTTTTAAAATTAAAATGTCAGTATTTTCTGTTTGAAAGCTTTGAATATATTTTTCCAGTATTAGCTAATACAGGAATGTTGAAGAAGCATATGGGGTAACAAGGTTGGGCCCAACTGTTTTCTGCAGGAGAAGAGAAAAATAACCTCAGTTTTTATCTTTATAACTATTTTTTCCTTTTTCTATTTTTTTTTTATTTCTGTCTGGGAGCAAACCAGTTTCATCTGTGAAGGCCATATTTAAAGATGTGTTAATCAATGTCCTATTCTAAATACGTATATAATTAAGGAAAAAGATATTTAAAAACAGAGTCACTGTCTGTGGAGGTGTTCAAGAAAGTGGCACTTTAGGACATGGTTTAATTGCCATGGTGGTCTTACATTGACAATTGGACTTGATGATCTTGGTGGCCTTTTCCAACCAAAACAATTCTATGACCTATAACGGCTTGAGTAGGAAACAGTCAAGGATAAGGCAATCTAGATTCTAATCATGATTGAAGCTGCCTTGCTGTTATTTTTACATCAGTCCATTAATTTCTCTTTAAAAAGAGAAGTAATTTCTTCTTACTACTCCAGAAGGATGTTAATGGGTTTGATGAATGTTTGTTGTACATCTGATGTGCTTTTTGTATTTGCCTGCTGGATTGTATCTCTTCAGCTACATGGCAGCATGTAAGGTGATGGGCCCAGAGCTTTGGCAGTGATTTCAGTGCTCATCATCCTTTGTGCTTGCCCCTTCAGTTATGCTGATGTAGATCTTTAGGTGGATCCTGGTGGTTGGTATTTATTTATTTATTTATTTATTTATTTATTTATTTATTGAAGATGTGTGGATTGTGCTGGTGGTGTGCTGTTTGGGGTTGTTTTTGTTTTCTTGGGGGTTTTTGGCTTGTTTTGTTCATTTGGTTTGGGTTTTGGGGTGGGTGTGTGTTGGGTTTTTTTTTTTTTTTTTTGGTTGGTTGGGTTTTTTTCTTCATTTGTTTTGTTGTGGTTTTTTTTTTGTTTACAAATCCCCCCACCCCCTTGCCTCAGGTTAGTTTCTTGGCCTGGTTCACAGTGCTAGGTTCTTGAACAGCAATGACAGCATAACTGAAAAGGCAGTATTTTGTGATATGGGATATGGTAGGAGTGAGAAAAGGTAGGGAGCTTCTCTTGCCCATCCTTATATGACAACCCTGTGATGTCAGACCACTGACTGGGAAGTGAAGAGTTATTCCAGGTCTTCCTTCTTATACTGAAAATTAGTATTATCTTCAGTTGCCATCTCTGATATTTGAGGCTTTCTGGGTGCCCATGGTCTGGCAGGTCATTCAGTGATTTGCTAGTGGAGAGTATTCAGCTACATTTTGGGGCCACAGACTGCAGGTTTGTGAAAACACTTCATGCTTCTTAAATTTTTGAAGTTGGTCCTCTTTTTTTTTTTTTTTTTTACCAATTTCCCACTTGCAGTACTTGTTAATTTTAAAATGTCTTTATACACCCATTTGTTCTGTACTTCAAGCATAAGATCCTTTTCTCTTCTGTTTCTTGGTAACATAATGTTTTGGTAGTCTTTGCTTAAGCCTGGAGATTAGGCAGTTGTCAGTTTTTGTTTTGCCTGTCTCAGTATCTGTATCCTAGGGACAAAGTCATCTTGCAGATGGTTACACCATTTCCATCACCTAACACTGCAGCACCAGTTCAGTCTTAATCAGAAAGTGGTGCTGTACAACTCTGTTTCTGATTATTTTGTCCCCAGTGTGGGGAGCACGCCTTCTGAAGCCTTGGATGAGACACTTACGTATAGATCTTTTTCCTTACTGCAGCCTTACGTTCTGTCCCCAGACACCAAGTTGTCTGTTGTGTTTTGGATGAGGAATATTTAGCTGGCTGCTTCTGAAGTTTTTGTCACTTCTATTTCTTAATTAGCTACCCAAGAGAGGTTTTTAAGTAACTACCTCTTGGTGGATGAATGAGTTCTTCGCTTTCAGAATATCATTATTCTTTCTTAATGTCTTTTTTTTCCTTTCCCTCCCCTGTTCCCTCCCTCCTCTAATCCATCCTCCCTGTAAGGACAAAAATTACAAATATTTAATCTGAAATATTGAATCACATAAAAAGCTTAAAAATGCTGAATGCCAAACTGTTTGTTTGCTTGTGTTCCTTTGCTTACTGAAATAAAACTGAAAAGATGAAGGAAAGTGGATGGATAATTTCTGCCACTTTTACCAGTTAACTCTCCCTTTCTTTTCCTTGGAACTTACCCTGTGCCCTGAATGTTTTGTTTTTAGATTTC
The DNA here is from genome assembly GCF_027791375.1 of Indicator indicator. Taxonomy (NCBI): domain Eukaryota; kingdom Metazoa; phylum Chordata; class Aves; order Piciformes; family Indicatoridae; genus Indicator; species Indicator indicator. The sequence goes on from NC_072010.1 coordinate 86,258,605, forward strand.
AGAGGAAATGCTGGTGAAGAGTTTTTGGAAAAGAGAAGCTGTGATTTTATGATCTGCTGAAAACTGCTTTTATACTCTCTTTCACGGTTTAATCTCTCTCATACATGCTACTTACTTTGTGACCGTATTTCCCTTGAACATTTAATTGGATCATTACATACCTGTCAGATTTTATGCTTTTGGGCAAATGCTGAAAACATTAACAGCAATACTTACCTTTTATGGAGTGCTTGAAATTCCTAGAAAAGCTGCATTAGTTGGTTGAATTTTAGTAATGTTATGCTTGATGTTTTTTGTTTTCAGAGTATCTAAATCAATTTGCAAAGACCTAATTTAATTTTCTAGTGTAAGAATTAAGACAGAAACACAAGTCTTGCCCTGTTTCGTTATTAAACTTAGAAGTGGTATGAACTCTCACCTAGGTTTTGTATTGATAGTAACTTCGGAATTGCCCAGAGGACTGGGTGTGCTTATTGCTGTGTCCTGCTTTGTGCTTTTCCTTAACAAGGCATAATAGATGGCCAGGTGGTTAATGATCAACACATTTCTGCATACTCTGGAATGCAGCTATGAGATAAAATGTTTTTTTTTTTCTGCAAGAGTTTTAAGTCCAACTGAAGAAAATATTAATGCTTCTGGAAGACAACTGTTATTACATTAATTTTTGGAGACTGGTGTTTGTTAGTACAATGGCCATTGCGTACTTCAGACACAGTTACTCAGTATTGTGTTTGCAATATGTCCCTGCAGAGAGCTTGGGTATGGATCAGCAGGCTATGCAGTAGAAGTGCAGAGAATGTGATTTGTACATTTTAATTTAGAATAAGCCCTGTGGTTACAGATATGTAACATGAATGTAGTTAAGTAACTTACTCATATAATTAACACATTTAAAAATTATTATCTTGACTTGCCTGAGTCCTGGCTGCTGTCTCCATCAGTAACTTTTGCTGAACTCAGTAGGAGCCAAGGTTTGCTTTGTAGGATAAGACTGTGCACTCGTTCTGACTGAGATCATAGTCAGATCTCACTTTTGTAGTCAGTGGAGATAAACTGAGGCAAAACAAGTGGGAAGGACCACTTACGAAGCCCAATACCTTCAGGAGGTGTTGTATCAGCAAGGCATTAAGCTAGGCTTGTGCAGGTCTGTGCTTTACCTTTTAAGAATTGCCACAGCTCAACTGTAATACTTTTGTTATATCCATTTCTATCACATATCTTACAAGCTAGTATTTTTTTCTTCCCATTTTTAATTATTTTCAGAAAAGTAGTAGTAGTGGGCTGTGCTTTTCAATAGAAACTGATCCTTCTAAAATCAGTTCTTACCTATGGTTATAATAGTTTAGATTCTTGTCTCTTGAAAGGACTTAATGATAAAAGTCTCATTGTTATGTGAAAGCATGTGTCAAAGTCCTTTGAATCAGTTGCTAAATTATACTGCAGAAATTATTTTTTCTCTAGATAATGTAAACAGAATAAACATACAGGTTCAGTCAATAGGGACTTTCAGCTTACCTCCAAACTTCCTTGTTGATAAGGAGGTTTAATGCTTTAAAAATACAGTTTGTGTGTTCTTCCTTCCCCCTACCTCCTTCCCCAAGAGCATAAGAAGCAGAATTGTTAGAATAAAAGTTCTTTTTAAAGTAAGATATTCTTATTCTTTTTAGAATAAAAATAGCTGGTCCAATTTATATTTGCAGTTTGCATCTCCTGAAGAAGAAACATTTGAAAGTGCATTTCAGGTCTTTTTGGGTTGATTTACAATCTGCATGAAGCTGGTCCACTAATAGCAATATTTTCTAGGAGGTTAGGATTGACTGTTTGGCACAGTTGTAATGGGCAGAGTTGTGTATGCTTCTGTCCTTTTCTCAGGCAGTAACACTGCATCCATCATTGAAATATCTTCTTTTTTTTTTTTTTAATGGTATTCCTGTTTACTATAGTTCTAGAGGCACATGTTTGGAGAGTTGGTCTAGTGCTACTTAATGCTCTGTCAAACTTTCTCTGTCTCTTGTATGAAGAACAAGAAGGTTTGCCATAGTTTGCTAATCGTATTTCTGAAGTGTACCTGTGTGATGTGTATTGTATGCTGAACTGACGGAATCACAGAATGCATCAGGTTGGAAAGGACCCTCAAAGGTCCTCTTGTCCAACCGCCCTGCAGTGAACAGAGACATCTCCAACTAGATCAGATTTCTCAGGGCCCCATCAAATTTGGCCTTGAACATCTCCAGGGATGGGGCCTCAACCACATCTCTGGGCAACCTGTTGCATTATTTCACCACCTTCATCGTAAAGAACTTCTTCCTTATGTCCAACCTATATCTACCCTGCTCCAGTTTAAAACCACTGCCCCGTGTCCTATCACTGCTAGCACTTCTAAACAGTCTGTCTTCATATTTTGAGTATTATATGTGAATCCATTGTCTGAGTTGTCTTTTAAGAATGTAAATATTTCTGTTTATTGTTTTACAGTGTGCCTAAATGAAAGCAATTTTTTTGTTCTACTGGAAAAAAACCCAAACACAACCTGTGTGTGATGTTCTGATGATTATCTGATGTGAGAGTGCTGCAAGGAGTTGGGAAATAGCAGGGAATCACATCTTACCTGAAGTTGGCAGGCAATGTTATAGCTTAATTCAAATTCTAGCATACATGCAAAAAAAACCCCAACAAACAAACAAACACCACAAAAAATCCCCACACACATAACCAACAAAAATATTCTGCAAGCAATGATAAAAATAATCAATTATTTACTGTTTCTGTCATGTTAAAGTCATTTACCAAGGCAAATTGCAGTCAAAAGTGAGTTATTTTGAAAATGGAAATACATAAAAGATGCATTTATACAAGTGCAAGACTAAATATTTTACATAACTGTATTTCAGTGAGAAGATATACAGTAAGTGCACACTTGATAACACTAAGCAGGCAAACCTTAAGGTTAGTTCCATATACTGTTGTATAGTTCATGCACAGATCTCTCCCAAAGTAAAGGGGTTGCTCCAAATAATTCTTGCTGGGATGAAAAAACAGGATGGGTTGCTGGTAAGGATGTCAGCATGGATGGGGGTCAGTTATAGACATTACTTACTGTAATTTGTGATTGCCGTGGGAGAGGAGTGGCTGTTGGTGTGATAGTAATACTGCTGGTGATTTTATTGGTGGGCTTACTGGGTAGGCCATTAGCTAGTGCTGGAGTTCTGTTGTCTTGCACTGGGTTACAAGGGCTGGTGGGCTTGGAATTGGCGAGAGCTTGGACGTAAGGACTTCCTAAGTGGATGTGGATTTTGTTATCCTCAGTAGTTATGACACTTGATCCCGTACTGTTAGATCTCTGAAACTGCCACGACGACTGCCTGTCTGGGGATACTCTAAAAACAGTGTGCTTGGCTCCCATCTCTAGAGGCTCTGGGGAGAGCGTTTGTTCCTGAGAACTTGAGCCTGGTAAAGCCAAAGGGGACATTGTTCTTTCAGGAGTTAAAGAACCACATGATTCAGGAGTCTGAGATCTTGAAAAAGTAGCCATAGTAATAGGAGAAATGACATGCTCCGGGCTCGTGTAACCCTCTGCTGCTTTTGATTTTGCAGGCGTCAAGGAGGCGTTTTGAATAATGGTTATTCTTTGCTTTGGAGTGCCACAGTTGGGTATGACTGCTGTGCTTGTGTAGGAGTGAGGACTTTCAGTGGTAGGACTGGTTATTTCAAGTGTTGCTGTGTTCTGTCCATGGTCTGGAGTTACTTTTATGTGAAGAGGTTGGCCAGGTGTATGGCTTAGCACGAAGTCTCCAGTCTGTGCACAATTTCCGTTTTGCTTTGTGTGTGTCTTTCCATTTTGAGGTTGACTCTCTTTGGACTTCATCCAAGGGATCCATAATTTTTTGTTCACTGCATTTGCACTGGATGAATTGCTTTTGAAAGACACTGTTTGTTCCACCTCATTGTTGTCTTTATTCTCGTTATCACCATCTTCATACAGCTGCCCATTTATGATTGTTCTCTCTAAAGGCATGAGGGTTTTATAATCGGGTGGTTCATTGTCTGCTGGATCTGTCTGGACTTCTTTAGAAAAAACTTGCAGGTCAGAAATTCTCCTTCCATTGAGCCCAGGCCTAACGTTCTTGCTGAAGCGTCTGTACCTGTCCAATTCTTTTGTGAGAGTTTCCATTTCTCTTGCTAACTCCCTGTTCTTGTTTTCCTGCTGGAGGAGTTTCTTCTGTAAGACTGTGTGATCACCTCGGAGGTGACATATTAGGTCTTCCGTTGCCATGTATTCGTGAATTTTCTCCTTCAGTGCATCTACTTCTCTGGAAAGATGACTTGATTTAGCTTCCTCTTCTCTGAGCTTCATAAAAAGGCGCTGCTCTTGATTGGACTCTGCCTTTTCTGTTAACTTATACCTAGCCACTTCCATTTTCACAGCCTCCAGCTCCTCTGTTAGGAGCTTGGCTCTGTCCCGTTCACTGATATATCTTCGTTCCAGAGACTCAAATTCATCTTCGGTTTTCATAAGATCATCTTCTATGGCCTTCATTTCTTTCAGTTTCTGCTTAAGCCTCTCAACTTCTTGAGACAGCTCTTTGATTTTGTTGTTTTCCTGCTGCAAGGAGGTGCTGGATTTAGTACTGTCTTTAAGTTTATTTTTAAGAAACTCTTTTTCAACAGCTTCCAGTGACTGAAGTCTTTTTCTTAGAATATTCACTTTGGAAACAAGATCACTTCCTTTCTCCTCTTCTGCTTTGAGTTTGTTTTTCAGTTCATCTCTTTCTTTTGTAACACAGGATACTTTTTCCTCTGCATCAGATTTTGATTTCAGTGCCTTCTTACTTTCCTCAATTAGTTTTTCTGTAATGGTCATCACTTTATTTTGCTCCACCTGAAGCTGAGAAGTTGCAGCTTGCAGCTTTTCTTCTGTTTGCTTTATTTTTTCTCCCATAGTTTTTCTTTCATCCACAAGCATCACTGTTAGACTTTTCAGTTTTGTTAAATCTTCTTTAAGTGTAAACTCAGTTTTTTCTAACTTGCTTTCAATTGCTTCAAGCTCACCAACTCTAGCTTTCAAGCCCTCCAGCTCATGGGACAACTGCTTTGTTAATATTTTTTCTCTTTCTAGGTTGCATTTTAAGGAGTAACATTCCTGTTTACTCTTGTTGAAAGCATCTTCTAATTTTTCCAGCTCCATGATTCTTTTGTTGAGTTTGTCAACTTCCCCTTTAAGGTTCTTGCTCTGTGATACTTCTTTTTCTAACTTTCTATTAAGTTCTCGGCACTGATCCTCCATTTTTATAAGCTCCTCATCTTTTCCTTCCATCTCCAGCAGTCGTTTCCGTAGTTCTTCTACTTCAGTCATAAGTGCAGAGTTCCCACATTCTCCCTTATTTATCTTATCCCTTAGGTCTTGCAGTTCTTCCTCTGCTTTTCGTAAAGATCTGTTGGTCTCTTCCAGCTCATCGATTTGTCGGCTGAGAGCAGTTAATTTTAACCGAAGCTGACGATTCTGGCTGTCTTCATTAGTTAGCTTGGCCATCATTGCTTCTTGGTCTTGGCAAGTCTTAGCACTTTGAACTTGAAGTTCAGCCTCCAGCCTGCTAGCTCTCTGTCCTTCTTCTTGAATTTTTGCTTCAGCAAAAGCCAGCTTCTTATGTGCTTGTTCTGCAGAGGTGATTAATTCTTGAATTTTTTGACTTTGTTGATTCAATTGCTCAGTAAGTCTTTGCTGTTCATCCACCACCATTAAAGCAAAGGATTTCAGTTTAGTCAATTCTTCTTTCAGTTTGGCTATTTTCTTGTTGCTTTCCTTCTCTTTTTTTGCCTGATATGCTGTTTCTTGTTCCAGAAGCTTTTTCAATCTGTGAGAGGAAATAATATTGCATTTTGTAGTCATTCTAAGGGTCCTCTAAAGACACACTTGAAATACTATGTCATCTCTGCCAGATGTATATGAACTTGTAATTACTTGTAACTACAAACAGACTTCTTGTAGAAGGGGGAAGTGCCCAAAGGCCTTATTTTCTGCCTGGAAGTTTCTTTGTAATGGACAGTTCAGTATGATCATTTAGACTTAACTTCAGTAATTATATATGTTTGATTACATTTTCAGCAGTGCAACACAACTTTTTGATGTTCTGCACTGAAACAACACTAATCTTGACTGTTTGCTGAGACTAGGGATGTGTATGCAGCTTTTAGGCTTGTGTTTTGTTTTGTTTTTTTCTAAGAAACGTGATTAACAACATAGTTGAAAAATTAAATCAGTGCAGCCCTCAAGGGCAGGTATCAGTCACAGCATCACAAACCTCCTAATAACTTCAAGTGACTTATAAACTGTCCTGAGGTTTTGTAATGAAACCTTCTGGATGTTGAAATACATGAAGAAAACACAGCCACTCTAGACAGTGGAGCCGCCTAATGTCAATTTCTAAGCCACACATCAGAGGGAAAAATAAACAGATAAGTCCTCAGTGAAAATGCAGGCCTTGTGACCTTGTGTCCTACGTACATACACACACACACACTCAAAAAAGCAGTCAGCAGATAAACATTTATCATGTTATGCCCTTTGAACTTCAAGTCTAAATATCTTGCTGTCTGTTAGGCTTGAGTTCAATCTTATATCCAAAACTTGCAGATACAAACTAAACGCAATCCTACTCTTACATGATTCTTGAAGGTTTTTATAACCATAAACTCATAGAACTATTGATGTTGGAAGAGACCTTCGAGATCAAGTCTAACTGCTCACCTAGAGCTCACAATCCCACCACTACTGCTAAGCCACTACCACGAAACCATGTTCCTAATTACCACAGCCATGTGTGTTTTAAATACCTCCACGGATGGTGACTGCACCACTTCTCTGGGCAGCCTGTTCCAATGATTGATAAACCCTTTCTGTGAAGAAAGTTTTCCTTGGTATCAAACCTGAACCTCCCTGGTACAACTTGAGGCTGTTTCCTCTTGTCCTGACATTTGTTGCACGTGAGAATAATAGTTTTCCAAAATTAGTTTTGCAAGTTTGTGTTAGTACTCAGTCTTCACCAAGATGAAACCTACTGAATTTGTTAGAGACTTGGGATAAGGTTGTGCATTTGTTTATGCAAGATGCTAAGAATGCCTCAAATAATTAGATTCTTTTGGAGACTTTTCTTTGTCAGGGATTCACCATCCCTGGATGTGTTCAAGAAATGTGTGGACATGGCTTTATTAGCTGTTGGCTGACTGGAGGCATATATATTTCTGGACATTTCATAGGCTGCCGTGGTGGCATCCCCTTTGACAGCACTGCAGTTTTCTGGTACCAAGAGAGGACGTTCCTGCCATTCTGCAGCTGTCCATCAGACTAGTGTAGAATTCTAACTAGGAAGTGTCTTAACAACATCATCATCCCTGCTATATTATTCTTGTGCATAAGTTGCACTATATTGGATGTAATTCAAAGCTTTATGTGAGAAATGGATAGAATGGAAAGTAGCAATAAACAGTTAATATCAAAGCAGCCCTGTTGCGAAAGTCAACATAATGAGGAAACAGACACGAAAAGGTGCAAGTGGAGAGGGAGCTTGTGAAATGAGCTTGAGGGAATGCTGCTGCTTGACAGAAAAAATAAATGATCAGAAGACTGCATCATCTTCAAAGGAAGCATTTTACCACATTGTTGGTGTATAAACTTTTGTCTGCTTTCAGTGCTACTTTCAGTTTGAGTTCTTTTTGGTCTAAAAGTCTGTCTTCCCTCCCCACCCTTGTCTCCAAATGCTTTAGTAGTGAAGTTCAGTTGATGATTTACTGTTGCCATAGATATGAAACCATAACAGAAGCATAACTAACAATTTTATTTGGAACGAACTCAGGTCTAGTGTGTGCATGAAGTTGAGACATCATATATTAATACTGTTAAAACAGACTTGGGCTTATTAGCATATGATTTGTTTTAGCTTGCTTCACTGTAAGGTAGTTTTGTAAGGCAATTTTAGCTGAGGTCATTAACAGCTAAATTAATCAGTGTTTTATGCAGCACTTCTATATTAACTAGTTGATAGCTCTCTGGCCAAATGAAACTGTAATGCTTCAGTGACTGATGGCACTTAAGCTGCTTTAGAAAAAAAAAACACTTCTTAGACCAAATGGTAACCAACAATTGTAAATGTGCATAAATAATAAGTAAAAAAAAAAAAATTGAAAACTTGACAAAGCTTTGAGTGAATATTCTCAGCTATCCTTATAGTGAGCATCAGTATATGTACAATTTGGGGATTTTTTTCTAAATTTCTCTTTCCTCTTCCCCCCCCCCCCTTCATTTTTAAGTCAAGCTTTTCTTGGAAAGCTTGGGACTTGCTTCAGTACTTGATGTTCTAGCCCAAACCAAGTGCTTGATTAGGATAGTCTAACTAAATCTCTGATTTGAATGAAGTGTCTGAATTACTGGTGTCTGACCTGGGTAATTGAATAAACTCTGGATTTTCAAGAGACTATGTTTCTTTCGTCATTCCAAAAGACTTTTTGATAACTGTATACTTATTCATGTATTCTTATACAGAATTATTTATGTATTCCTACACAGAAAATGCCCTGAACAGTGTTGAACAGGTAATGATTTTTCAGGCAGTTGAGACTGATATTGTAAAAGTCACCTGGGAGTTCTGTTAATATTTGTAGAGGAATTTTATCTGGGCTGTTGAATTCCTGTTCAGTAGGTCACAGCAACTGTGTCTGCACATATGCACTTAAGAATCGAAGAGGACCCTAAAATGTTTGGAGGTTTTGTGGGGTTTTTTTTGGTTCATGTTTTTTTTTTTTTTTTTTTTTAATGAATTGCTGGTTATTGGTCAGCTTTTTTCGGACAACTCGACTTCTGCAGGTCAGGGCTTGGTTATTCATAGATTCATAGAATGATTTGGGTTGGAAGGGACCATAAAGATAATCTAGTTCCAGCCTCCCTGCTAGACCAGGTTGCTCAAGGCCTCATCCAACCTGACCTTGTACACCTCCAGGCAAGGGGCATCTATGACCTCCTTGGGCAACCTGTTCCAGTGTCTCATCGCCTTCCTTGTAAAGAATTTCTTCCTAATATCCAGTGTAAATCTATCCCTCCTCAAGCTTCAATCCATTCCCTCTTGTCCTATCACTACAAGCCCTTGTAAAAAGTCCCTTCCCAGCCTTCTTATGTATATCACTTGAGTTAAGGCAGATTTGTTTAATTGAAGATGTGCTGTAACTGGCAATAGCACTTTGTGATGTTTTGCATGTTTTTGTGACAGAAAATACATTTTGCTAACTCCATCCAAAATACTTTCTTCCTGAAAAAGAGTATTCAGAGTATTTGAGAGCACAATTTTACCAAAAATATGCAAAGGTCAAAAAAATTTGATTTAAAAAAATAATAGTTTAGAAAAAGAAGAGGAGCTCTCCTCCCCAATAAAATACTTTTATTGTTTTCACTTCCAGTTGAACTTCATGATCATCTAGTTCCATATTAGTCAAAAGCAGCTATATTATTTAGTCAAAGCTTTTACAGATAATTCCAAGCAGTTGACTTCATAGAACTACAGGAACTCTGTCTGCATCCAAGACAGCAAAAACAGGCACTGGAAATTGTTTTTATGAACATGAATAGTAGTGGTATTTAAACAGTAGTGGTAGTTAAACAGAATCAGGGCAGTGTCTTAGTACTTCAGAGCTTCTGTTATAAATTACTGCTTTTTTTTTTGTGGCTTATGATCTTACTTGTTGCAATACCTGTTACCTGCTTTTTTTATTCCTTAAAGAATGTGTATTTGTCTACTTTCACTGTGGTTGCTTTCCTCAGTACACATGCTGTAACTTCTTGGTGTTAATGCTATGTATTCAGTCATGCTGTCATGGTCTCCAGATGTTTATTCTAAGTGTCTGTAGCTTAAGCTACAGGATGTTGTATTTAGCCACATAATAGAATCATAGAATTGTTTTGGTTGGAAAAGACCTTTAAGATCATTGAGTCCAACCATCAACCTAACGTCACCATGATCATTTAAACCATGTCCCAAAGTGCCATGTCCACACATTTCTTGAATACCTCCAGGGATGGTGACTCTGTGACCTCCCTGGGCAGCCTGTTCCATTGCAGGACCACTCTTTCTGTAAAGAAACTTCTCCTGTTATCCAACCTAAACCTCCCCTGACACAATTTCAGGCCATTTCCTCTCATCCTATCACCTGATCCCGGAGAGATACTATGGTTACATACTCTCTAGAAAATGTTTTTAGAGGGTTCTAAGGGAGTCACTTAGTCCATTCAGTTTCAGAGAAACCCAGGAACGCTTGGGAGATGGAGATTGCAAGACCCTGATTTTATAATTTTTGAGCTTTTTCCACAGAATCACTATTACTGGAAAACACCTTTAAGATCACCAAGTCCAACCATTATCTATCTCTACCAGGGCAAATAATAATTATTCTAAGAATAATAAGAATTAAAGCGTTGTGTTTTTTTTTTCTCTGTGCAATCTTGTAATAACAACTTTAGAAAAGGCTGAGTTCTCTAAGGATGCGAGTGAAATAGGTGATGGTTTGTAAAACTGCATATCCACCACATCCTTTTTCTGTCTGTCTGTCTTTCTGCCTTTTTTTCTATCATAAACATTCATCTTTTTATCTGGCTTGTGCTCTTCACCCTTCCCCAAGTAAAAGACGTGGCTTACTAGAGGTCCTGCAGGTTATAACATGAGGGAGACTTGCCTGTAAAGCTTTTGGACATGTGCTTGCATTTCCCCTGTATAATGCAAATAAAAGCACTAAGCTGAAAGCTTTTCAGTGTGGATGAAGTCATACCTTCTAGTCTGAGGCATTCTTCCCAGTTAGCAGTAAGCCATGATCTGGCCTTTAATAAAAGAGGAAACATGCTTCATCATTTCTAGTAAATCTGATGTTGTTGTAATTTTTGACACCAGTGCAGTGAAATACTTATTTTCAGGAGAAAGCAAATCTCTCTATGCTTCCACTGTGGCAAAGTTTGGGTTTGTTAAAATGGATTTCTGCTCTTGGAGTGCTCTTCATTTTTTTCGTTCTTTGTCTACAATTTTGCCTTTTGATGTGTAGTTTTTATGAACATATTTCTTAGAGCTACCTTTATGGCTCCCTTTATTAATGCTTCTTCCCCCCCTACCCCCACCATAAAGAAAAGGAAAAGCCTTTGAAATGACAGCAGCAACAACATGCCATAGCTGTTGTGTCATCTGTTGGCTTTGTCTGATTCAGTCAGCACTTCCCAACAGAATGCAAACACTTCTTTTTAAAATTGCTTTTCCAGAGTGTTATTTTCATATGTATCTTTAAAATCATTAGTTTATACTAGGATGCAAGCCTCCATAAAATGTCTCAACTACAAGGAACTATGTGTAAGGCAAATTTTCCCCATAAGGGAATTTCTTTTATAAAATGAGGATGTTCAATGAGCAAGGTGTGAGTTCCGCTTATTACTCTGCAGACTTCCACAGAGTAATTAATGCTTTATCTGATGCTTAAAATGCTGACTTGCTTTGTAAGTCTTAATAAAAGTCATATATGATGAATGTTGTTGCCAGTTCTTGGTTAATGGGCAAAATTTCAAATGGAGGGCTAGCTGCATTTAGCTGTGATGCTGAGTAAACATATGCAGATAATGTATTCCTAAAAAAAATAGTTGTTCTGAAACAGTAACATTTATGAGCTTGATTTCACAACTAAGCCACTGAAAATTTGTCCTAGTGATACAGGAATATTTGCACTCAAATGTTATATAATTAATGACAATGTTATGAAATTAGTAAATTTGGTGACAGTAAATGGCATGATAATTTTTTTTTAGCAAATACATGTTGGTTAATTTAAGACTGGACTAACATTCACTTCTAGTTGGAGTAATTTTAATTTGATGCTAAAATTCACTTTTGTTTTCTCATGAAACCTCAGATGAAGAAAATAATTTTTTGGTTGGAGTTCTTTCTATTTCTACATTTTGTTGGGAATCACCTGTCAAAGCATCAGGGTTGTGAAAAAAGTATTAATGCTTTCTGTGACAGTAACCCTTTGAATGATATTCATTCTGACTATTCATTTCTAATCTCATTATGGTAGCCATCCACATCATCTTGAGATTATGATAGAAAGGTGCAGGTCTTTTAGGTGGGAGTGAAGAAGTTGCTGTACTTTTAAATTGTTGGTAGTTTTTTGTTTTATTCTGGGGTTGTTTGTTTTTTTTTTCTTTACTGCATGTGCTGAAAAACAACTGTAAATTAGCACTGATCTGACAAGACCACAGCATTAATGAGCTTTACTTGCAGTGAGCCTAAGTAACTCTGGGTCCCAGAGCTCAACTATTAGAAAACATGGCACAGTGAGTTGTGAGCTGGACTATGATGCATCACCATTTTTGAGATGCACTCTTGTAGAATCATTAAGGTTGGAAAAGACCTTTAAGGTTATTGAGTCCCACCATAATCTAACTACCATGATCACTAATACTAAATGCTTCTTGAACACCTCCAGGGATGGTGACTCCACCACCTCACTGGGCAGCTTCTTCAAATGCCTCACAACTCTTTCAGGAAATTTTTTTTTTCCTAATATCCCATCTAAATCTCCCCTAGCACAACTTAAGACCGTTTCCTCTCGTCCTATCAATAGTTACTTGGGAGAAGACACCAACACCAGTCTCACTCCAACCTCCTTTCAGGTAGTTGTAGAGAGCAATATGATCTCCCCTTAGCCTTCTCTTCCTCAGACTAATCAACCCCAGTTCCCTCAACCAATCCTTATATGACTTGCTCTCCAAACCCCTCACCATCCTCATTTCTTTTCTCTGGACATACTCCAGGACTTCAATGTCTTTCATACACTGTGGTGACCAGAACAGTACTCAAGCTGTGGTCTCACCCGGGCCAAGTACAGGGGCACTATTACTTCCCTGCTCCTGCTGAACACTGGTTTTGATACAGACCAGGATGCTTGTCTACTACAACATCACAAGTAGTTTGGGATTTTTTTCATATTAGCACGGTGAATATTCATCCCCCACCCCCTTCTGTCTCTCTCATCCTCTCTCCATGCTGCCTGTAAAGTTGGAAATAAAGCAAGTGATTGCAGATGTAACACCAGAATTTGGAACTCTTCAAATTTACGTCAGCCAGGAAATTATAGTTTTGCAGATGGAAAGGTTTCAGAAGGAAATGGGAAGATGAACCACAAGAGATGTTGTACAGGGGTCAAAGCAGCAAGGCTGAGGCAGAACTTCTCAGTTACTAATCTAGGTCCTGCTTTTGATTTTTCTTCATCTTTAGCATTTAAAGTTTTGTGCCTAAACTTAAGATTTCTCAGTGTGGAAAAGCAGTGTTGATTTACTGCAACAAATTATTTGAAGAATTAGTATTAACTGAAGAGTTTTTAATAGTATGGTAACTACACAAAACAGACAAACACAACTGCTGCTTTTCAATACTGCTTTTTTGTAATTCAGTGGCGGTGTCATTGAAATGAGGTAATTTGATTATTTGATATTGCATGACAAGTTTGATGGGAGAGATCCTAGGTCTTTATGAACCTGAGCTGTGTTTTGAAATGGGTATTTTAAGCATTACTGCTAGAATTTAGTTACTTGTCCACAGTTGCTGAATCTTTCTAAAAATCATGAGTGTTATAAACCACTCAATACTACAGAGATAAAAGGACAGTGTTATTGCTTTATTTTTTGTCTTTCCCATCCATGGGTATGTTTGTTTGGAGTGTTAGGACTATTATATATCCTTACCATTGCAGCCTGCTGCTAGGATTTAACAAGTGCAAAACTACAGCAGAAGTTAATCAAGCTTCTGAAAACCTTTTAGGAGCCCTGCCTGCCTTCCCTCTATTCCTTGTGGGAAGATTGAGCACAAACAAATATTGCTTGTCCAAGTTCTGGAAAATTCTGGTCAAGCTGCTACTAGCACCATTTATCCCAGCCATACGTGTTTAATTTATACAAGGCAAATACTACTTAGTTATCACTGCCATGCTATGTTTAGTGTTGATGGAAGTGTAATGGTTGGAGGGATGAGTTTTTATCTCAGCTATTTAATCTGCATTCTGAGGACTTTGCAGAAGTTCTGATTCCTTGAGTAAGTCTGTTCCTTCAGCTCTGCGTAAATTTGTTATCCTTAAGTCATGTTTTTACACCTTTCAATTTAGTGCTAATACTTGTTTTAGAATAAGAGAACAATCTGAATTCTCTTTCAGCAATTTCAACCAATAAATACTCTCTAGAATTTGATTGTTTGTGGGTTTTTGTTTAAAATCCCGTGTATACCATAGTGGTGTGTAGCTTCAAGGGTGACCTCTTTTTTGGATGCTTTTTCTGAGTTGGGAAAGTAAGTGCTTTTCTAGTATCTGATTCACCTGGGGCAGTGCTGTTGTTGCTGTCTTGGCCAGAACTGGGCATAATTGTGCAAGGATCCAATTCTTACAAACTTTTTTTTTAACTTCAATTTGTTAGTATTTTTGGTATGACAGAAAATGGCACTCAGCCAAGAATAACACATTATGTTACTCAAAGGAGACTGGTTAGTTCTAAATGTCATTTTCCCATAACATTTACATGAACTGGATGTTCTCTAAGACAATTTTAACAAACATGTTATATAGAAATAAATGCCTGGGGCCACATTTTCATCCATGGGCAGAATAGGCACTATGCCTATCTTATACTAACCATAGCCTTATTTGTATATTATCAGTCATCGAAAGCAGTGGTAAAATTTAGAACTTTCCATACTGTCAGGATCATTTCCTCTGTTGAACTGAAGACATGGTTGCTGCTGATCCTGGGTAAGCTTCTCAGTTGTAGACTGGTCACTTACTTTTCTCAGACTCACAGAATACCTTTCCAACTTTTCTAGGTGATAGTGTAGTTGAAATAAGATGGCCCAGCACCCTGTCAAGCTGAATCTTAAAACTGTCCAAGGTAGGGGAATACACTGGTTCCCTTGGGAGATGATTCCAATGGCTTAACTGCTCTCATGGTGAAAAATTTTCTTCCAATAGGAATCTCTGTAGAAGTAACTTGTACCCATTACCTCTTGTCTTTTCCATGTAACTGAGTCCATGTAAAAAAGGGAGTCTGCATCCTCTTGGTAGCCACCCTTGATGTACTGGTACATGGTAATAAGGTCTCCCCTAAGCTTTCTTTTCTCAAGACTGAACAAACCCTGTGCTTTCAGCGTGTCCTCATATGGCAGGTCTTCCAATCCTCTGATCATTCTTTTAGACAGGTGCTAAGTTGGCTGCAAACTATACTATGTTTTCCACGTACTCAGTGTAAATGGCAAGAACTTATGTGCAGAAATTGTGATTACAACTGCATAGATTGAATGTTGTAAATTGAATAAAGCTGCTTCAGCACTACATGGGACTGTGTGGGAAGACTGTGAGTTTCTATCATTTGGAAGAATGGGGCTGGTTAAAAACAATTAGGGAAACGTTCCTTGGGAATGATGTAGTGGTGTCATTCCTGTGCAGGTGGATAAAATTCCATGACTTCTTCAGGGCCCTGTTTGTACTCGTAAAATCTTTATTATATGCATACATCCCAAGAAAAATAATAAGCCCTTTTTCTGGTGTGATTGTTTTCTGCAGTAGCTCTGTTTATGTGTATAAGAAACTGAGTGTTTGAAGACTGGGTTTGGGTGGTACCCTATTCATTTTTTTATATATTTTTTCTTTCTTTGGCAAAATCCATGAACTCTAGTTTTTACCAAAAATCAGCTTGAGATATTTAAATTTTCCTTGATGCAGAGTTGCATGAAGCAGTGTAGTTGAGGAGTTACAATAAGGAAAACACTTTAATCAGATTTGCTATTACGCTCGCAACTTTTTCTAGTAGCAAAGACTGGAAGCAATGAGAGCAGTAATAACACTAAAGCCAAGCAGAGAGTTCACTCTGAAGCTAAATATGCATCTTTTTCCTGTAGGCCTGATGATGTGAAGGTGTGCATTTTCTCCAGGACTGACTTGGCCAACACTTCATCTTGGAGAGCACAGGTGAAAGAGAGGTTATAGCAATACGTTAGAGTGTAGTTAACTAGTTAAAGATAGCTTGGAAGCTGCAAGCAGTGAAGGATGCTACTTTCTTGCTTTGCAGTACATGGCCTTCAGAAGTCTGTATTAAAACTATTTTGATGGATTACAAATTGCTTCTGTGTGCAGTTCTATGTATTGAAGCTCTGTAGTGCTGAGGACTTTGTGGGAGGTAATTATCTTTCTTGCTATCTGTCCTAATCCTGTTAAATTTCTTGCTGTATGTCTCCTATATCTGGATATGTTGGGACTTGAAGTGTGGGATGTTTGGAAGTTGCATTTCCTTTGTTTCAGTAGGACCTCGGGCCACGTTGCCCTGGGAGCACTTGGTGAATCATCTGAAGGTCCATAGTCAGTGCATGTTTGTTTAAAGGGTGTTAATCCTTAGCATAGGGGCTCTTGTTCAGGATTTAAGATTACACAGTTTCTCCAATTTTATCCTCTCTTTTAGGCTACAGGATAGGAAGCTACAGAATATTGGGAAGAAATTCTTTACAGTAAGGGTGGTGAGATGTTGGAATAGGTTGCCCAGGAAGGTTGTGGATGCCCCCTCCCTGGAGGTGTTCAGGGCCAGGTTGGAGAGAGCCTTGAGCAACCTAGTGTAGTGGAAGGTGTCCCTGCTCATGGCAGTGGTGAGGGCTGGAATTAAATTATTTTTAAGGTCCTTTCCAACCCAAACCATTCTTTGATTCTGTACAGTGGAGAGTTAAAGGTGATAGAGATTTTGGTTAATGGTTGTACTTCTATGAAGTAGTTTACTTCATAGATTTCATTCAAATATTTAACTAATAATTTAAGGGGTCACTTCACCTGTGATGAATTAACTAAATAACATGTTTTTTTCTCAGATCTGTTGATCATGATGTGTTAAAGTAAGACTTTTCCATTCTTCTTCAGCCTTGGTAGTTTACTGTGTTAAAAGTCAAATACCCCAAAACACCAAGACCAAAATGGATTCCTTGACTCCTTTAGGGCTCAAAGGGCTAATTACAGTTTGTATCTAGAATCAGCTTTTTTTTTTTTTTTTTTTTTTTTTTTTTTTTTTTTTTTTTTGTGTGTGCACTTTTTTGAAGTGCTCCTTGCTTTGGAAATAAATACTTTTCTATTTCTTAGGAAACATTCCTAAATTATTCAGATGAAAAAGTGCATTTAACTAGTTCTAACTATTTTATAACCAGTGGTTTCTTAAACTCTTTTAAAATTGATTTGGACAGTCTTCCTAAAGCCAAGAGAGATACTTACTTTTTCCATGTTTACTCATTTTCCAGGTTTTTTTTTTTTCTACTTTTCAAAAACTTACAGAAGAAAAGGTTTTTGTTTTTTTTTTTTTTTTGGAAAGAGGAGGATCCTGTGCTTCCCCTGTGCTTCCCCTGCCCCTTCACATGAAGACTTCTAGACTCCACGTGTTCCCTGTTCTTCAAACAGCTGTCAATTCGGTCAAACAATCTCTGCCTTGCTATTGTACCCCAAATTGATTTATAACCTAGTATCATTATGGGACTGAAGGGCATTTGGCTACATGCCTTACTTGGTCTCTTTTCTTGCCTCTTGGCTGATGATCTGTGATATTTTGGGTCTATTTTACTATTTTCAGATGTCACTCTGAAAGTGAAGGAGCTATAGCGTGCTTTCATGTACAGTGTGTTTCTGATGTAATACATTTCACCTTTTATCATTAATTTAGAAAATGGCTTCAAATGCTGAAAATAAAAAGACACAATTCTCTCCAGAGAAATTTCCTAGTTATTTGGTTAGCCTAAATATTTCGAGAGGGTCATGTACAGGTTGTAAAATACTACCTTGTTGAATTGTGATTCCCTTCACCCGTTTAATCCCACTTGAAACAGGAGATAGCGGTAATCATGTAGAGGTTTAAGCAGAGGATGGGAACAAAGCAAGGGCCAGCAGACACTTTCCAAAGAGGCTATTCCTTTGTATTCCATGTTACATTGTCTTCCTTCCTCCTTTACAGGAGTTAGCAAAATCTGTGAGCTTGAAGATTTATTGTCAGCTGTTGTCTGCTGCTTTCCCAAAAAGGAATCAATGTGCACATCCTAGCACAAGCCTAAACATTCTCCACAGGCTGGTGTTGTCCCAGCATCACCCTCATAGGTAGTCTATTTCATCTCTCCCAAACTGACCTATATTGAAGCTGCACTTGCTGACTTCAGAGGCTTTTTATCCCCCTGCTCTGCTTACACATTTGCTAGCAAATGCACATACTCATTTATATGTTTTTAGAAACATATGCTAGGATCTGCAAGGTTCATGGTGGTCTTTTCATTGAAGTCAATTCAGTGTATCATTTGAGAATGACATGGGGTGCTAGTGAAAAGGCTTTTCTCTTTACATGAAATACTATATGGTACTATTTTCCTAGTAAAGAAAATGCTTCAGCTTGCAGCATTAAAAAACTGCATTTTTTCCCCCCACCTTCCTACATCCAGGTTAGTATGTTCAACATTGGATTTCAGATCTTTAGGTCAAGGGTTTGCTACCCCAAATGTGGAGCTGTTGTACCCCTAGGTTCAAGTGACCAATATTTAAAAATAAATTAGATTCATATAATTAACTTTCCTCTTATCCAGTTAGAAAGCCAAAACATAATGGCTCTGGTGAGTCTGAGAATGTGCTTGACTGAGAGGAATATTTTGAAGTTGAAAACAACAACAAAAATCCCTATGGCATTTATTAGGCTTCTTATGAGAAACCTTTGTGTACCTAAGTAGAAGAGGATCATGTTTGGGAATGTGGTAGGTGACATTAGTTTCCTGTAAGCCAGGCTTAATGGTGAAAAAATTTCCTAATTTTCTTCATAATTTGGCTTAATAGCTGGAAGTTTATCAAATTTTATAAGAATATTCATTAATTCCTTAAAAAGATGATGGAATTCAGTCAGCTTATACTTTCTCTTAGATGGTTTTGTCCATATGCTGAAATCTGATATGTAATTGAAGTGTCAGTTTTATGAGAGCATTATTTTCCATTTTTAAACAGCCAATCTTGTGTGGGTGGTGTTGTTTGGGGGGTTTTGTTTGATTTTTTTTTTTTTTTTTATAGTAGGAGCAACATGCTGTTTGAACTTTTTACTTTGTTTTTTTCCTCTTTCTCTGAACGATTTAATTGTAGTAGTTGCCATGCAAACACTAGATCAGCTTTGTGTCTCCAATAAAAAAGGGACAAAGTTTTAAATCTACTCTCTGCAATTAATTTGAAAAAAAAATACTTTGACTGTTATGTTTAGGGCAGATCTTTAAGAAATATAACCTATCGTTTCTTTTAAGTGTAACTGTTCCTTCCCAGGCCCTTGGAGGCCTGTAGAGGACAAAGAAATGTAGTTCATGTGTTGTTTCACATCCCTGAAATGTATGCAAGATTAATATTTTTCTTGTCAGAAGTACTAATTTTTTTCTAATCTACATTTTTAGTCATGTTCACTCAAGCTTTATTTAGTCTACCTGAAGTATATCTCTAAAGGTTTGTTGAAGCATGAGTATGAATAGTAAGGTAGTTGTGGGTTCCTCTTGCTCAGCTGCTATGAGCATGGATGTGAAGCAAAAGGGCTGAAGTTCGGCTTAGTAGCCACTCTCTGTGGTCATCCACAGGTCTGCTGCCCAGCTGAAGGCTGAAGCCAACCAGTTGTGTTACACCATCATCATATGCACAAGGAGTTGTACCAGAAAGGATAACTTCTAAAACAGGCAAAAAGTATGTGCATTTATCAACTTGAATGACTAAGGTTATAAGGTTTTTAGTTGTGTTGAAGTGTTGTTTAGCAAAGATTGGTTTGGCCTTTCATCCCCAAGTTTTTCATGTTGTTATTAAAGGAGGATCATGCAGTGATGTTGCTGGGTGTTCACTCAGCTAGCATTCATTTATTGCATGAACATTCACCTCTTCACTGTCACCTCAGCTCTTTTCTGGTGAGGAGGTAGTGCTTTGGGAGGTATTGGTTTTGTACTGTTTTTAGCTGGAGGTACAGACTGCCTCAGAAAAATCTTCAAATCTGTTTTCCATGAATTTGTGAACATGAGTAAAGTGAGCTATGAGTGCCAGAATGTGCTGCATTGGTCCATCAGTGTGAGTACTGTTACTGACCTTCCAGAAACAACATGGTGCACTGGACATGCAATCAAAGTAATTTTTGTCTCACTGACAGAAAACTCAGCAAACCTCAGAATCAGTGTAACATACTGAGAGGTGTTAAGCCTCAAAATGTCCATTACTTCACTTAAATCACAAGACTGCACTACGTTTAGATTTTTTTCAGCAATGCCTCTTACTCTCTCGAAGCTGAGTAATACAGCTTAGTGAATGGGTGCACTAATCAAGCTTTCAACTGCTTCAGAAAAGCTCAACATAAACCTCAAGGATGCCAAGATTTTTTTGTTTAATTGGTAAGGTATAGTTTCTAAGTTCAAATCAAATCGATGACAGGGAGCTATTTATGAGTCAGAACTAAAGTTTTATAGGACGTTTTTTTAAAAATATGCCTTCCTACAATGTAATCTCCTTTGGATTCTCGGACTTGGATCCATTTTAATTGCTTCTTTAATGAGCTATAGTCAATTAATACCACACCCAGGGTCTGAGAGAAGCTGTTTGCAGGAGATGTCCAGAGGAGCAGTGGCTGCTCGTTTTACCCATGCCAAACTATACCTGGGAAAAACTTTTTCCTGAAGAAAAGGAAAAAAAAAAGTAAGGAAAAAAGGAAAACCAACCCTTTAAGAACTGTCACAGAGGGGAAGGTTTCTGAGACTAAAACCAGGATGTTGTTTTTTGTTTTTTTTTTTTTTTATCCCATGGCAGTAGCAAATGTGATAATTCATCAGAGTATTAGGCAAATAATATGAAAGTGCTGTCACTCAGCAAAAATCTGTAACAAGTGTAAGTTACATACTCTGGCTTTCTAGATCAAATCTCTAAAACGTCTGCTGTCAGCACTTACGTGACGTGTCAGTGGAGGGAAGTGACGGGGAAGGAAGAAAGGGTCAATGCAGTTCATTTCTGCAGGATATACTTGTTCTTAAAATGATTTCTTTTTACATTGGACACTATAAAAAGTTATTATCAAAAGAAATATAATTGCAGAAGTGCAGTTGCTGAAGACTGAATTAAATAATAATTATTCTCCTTTACTGTCTCCTTTTCCTGTTAACTGATGCAAACTAACATTTTAATCGCTTAGAATTAGATCTTCTCAATACAAATTAATAAATCCGATAAAGGACAGGGGCGTGTAATACTGAGGGAGAGAAACAACCATGAGACATTTTAATCATCCTACCTCAGTCTAATTATCTTGGACTTTTACTGGTATAAATGAAGGCAAAATTGGTCCTGTAAGTATTAAGAATGTTCTTCCTTTCAGTCTAAGGAAGACAGGCTATGGGAAATAGAGTTCTTCTGGCTTTTGATGGATGTTATGATTCTTAATAGGCTAGTACAGATGGTACTTTGGATAATGCTAAAGCAATAATTAATGGTAAATGTTACCCTTCTCTGATGGATTTAGAGGAATAGAAATAGTTTCTTACCTATGTGTAGGCTTTTTTAATTCTAGTTACTTACAGCCTCTATCAAATATATATGTTTACTGCATGTGTGGCATTTTCACAATTATTTCTCCTTAATCATATTATTGTCCTTAGACTTTCAGCTGATCCTTTCTGCTCAAGGCACATTTTTTGAGGTCTGTTATTTAACTTTGGTTTGTAACATACCTTTTCATAACATAACTAACTTTGCCACTTAATAACTTGACAATATATTTCTTATTAAATCCACTGGTTATAGGATATATTGATTATAGGAAATAAATCAATTACTTATTAGTAAAGCATTTAAAAATACATTTAAAAGGATGTATGCAGGTCTGCAGACAGGACAGAACAGTGAGCAGAAGATACACTAAGGGGCTTAGGATACTGCTCCATGGTATTGGTTTTCTACTAGAAACTTATGTTTGTTCTGATTGTTAGAAGGCTATTTTATTCTCCATTACTATTCAGTGCTATCTCCCCTGATTGTATAGCTAAGCAGATGTAAGGCATCAACAGAGGTGTAAACTTTGCTTGTTACAAAAAAAGATTCTCTTGGAAATATGGTTGTGACAATTTATCAAATGCCAAGGTTAATAATACACCAAATACCTCAATCAACGTCAAAATGAAATGTCTGTATATATATATTTACATTTTAGAAGCATCTGGAAAATAACTACTTAATATTTTCTTGTTGTTTAAGGGAAAAAAAAGCCACCAAAATGTTCATATGTGATATTGCGACTCAATCTGTAAATCCCTGTGTGCTTGATAGTACAGTAGTGCATATGATTGTATCAGCTTTAACTGCTTAAATATATGCTTAACAAGGATTTTGCAGGATTTAAAACATCAAATGAAGGGGGGAAGAAAATCCCTTTCTGCTGTCCTTAAGTTAAATGGTGATTTAATTTTGTATTAAGGAAAATGAGAACATACAAGAAAAAACATGTTTTACTTTTAAGAAGAGTTTGACTTTAAAGGTCTTAAGGAGTCTAACTTTTCTAACATTTTATATTGCACACAAGAGTCTGGAGAACAATGCTTGGTAATTTGAATTTGCAAGAAGTAGGACAGTGAATTGACTTAATTGCAGTTGCTCCTATAAGAAAGGATTTGACAGGGTTTGGCCTTTAATTGAGGGAGAGGACAGTAATTTTCTATACTATGCAGATGTGAATTATGAGCACATTAAGGTCTAATCTCTCAGGTTGCTCAGCACCTTGTCAAAACTGTTTTCCATTCTCTATCTTTGGAGTTAGTAACTGTAATACTGTTCAGCATCTTTCTGAATAAGCTTTTAAGAGACCAGTGTGTTTTCTGATTTTGAAAGCTTCATCATATATTTGATGACCAGCATTTAGAGTGGTTTTTTTTTCTTCAAAATCTGACTGTTTTGTCCTCTTGTGATTTTGACACTTGCATACAAGACACAGAAGAGGGAAGCAGCGTGTAGGAGTTGAAAAGTTTGTTAGTAATTAGTTAGAGTTGTGTTTCTTTCAGACATAGCATAGTCTTATTGCAAAGTAATGTTTGTGGCGATTTAAACGTCCCTCTGTACACTACAGCAAGTTGTTCAAAAATATAGTAAATACTTAGAGACATACATGCATACATACCTGCTAATACCTAGCATGTGCATATAAATGCAGCATAAAAAGAGGCAGTAGCTCTACCTAATAGATTACAATACCCTTGGACTCTTTCCACAGCTTGAAATGCAGTCAGGATTTTATCCGATCATTTGGAAAGTGTGTGTAATTCCTAACTACCTCCTTCTTTAACATTAAATTAATTCCTCATCTGTTGGCACCACCGGAATTCTCCTAATTCTAAGTAATGAGCTTCTAGGAGATCTAGAAGCTGTTTTGGGGCATTTCATTGTTTCTCAGTCCTCACCCCTTGTTTTTTTGGGAGAGACTTTTCAAAAAAACGATCTCAAGAGGAAAAATAATGAAGAGCCAGTGCCTGCCAGAAGTTTGCTTCCCACCCTCTGCCTTACCTTGCGCTCCTGGACTATAGAAATCCTGGGTCAGCTATTGCTCCATGGTGCGAGGCGTTCAGCTGTAGCATCAGAGCTGTGAGCATTCCAGCAGTCCTACTAAACAATGAGAGATAGGCTCTTTGCATGCCCCAAGCCTATGGAGCATTACGTCATTGCCTTCCCATATAAGGCACTCTGTGTCTGACTGGTGTACTTTAGTGATAGCCAGAACTTAGAAAGCTTATTAATGTGTTCTGGCTCCAGCTGACGCTCAGGACTGTGTGAAATATTTCATTTGTCTACCAGTTCATGGCCAAGAAGAATGTGCGGAAGGTTTGGGTTAGGGCAGTTCCTTTCTATTATTGACAATAAAGTCGTTAGAAGTTGTTAGCTGATTAGTTATAATGTTTTGCACTTAGTCTCACAGCCTAGAGTTTGAGAAGGGAAAAATTAACATCTAGGTTATTTTCTTTAACTGTATGTTTAAAGGGAGCTTTCTCTTTTATCTTTTTTTGTTCGTTGTTTAATATGACGTGAACTTAGCTGAATGCCTCAGAGGGCGATATGAACTTCACACCTTCCTGGTGTTTGTTTTTTTTTTTTTTGGTCCCTGTTTCTGATCCTACTCCCCTCACACCCTTTTTTTTTTTTTTTTGTCCCCCCTTTTTTACACCCCTCCTTTTTTTTTTGGTCCCCTCCCCCCTTTTTTATCCCTTTTTTTTTGGTTGTTCTTTTTTTTTTCTTTTTCTTTGTCCCTTCTTTGGTCTTTATTTTTACCTTTCTTTTTGTCCCTTCTTTTTATCCTTTTATCTTCATCCCGGTTTTGTCCCCCCCTTTCTTTTGTCCCTTTTTTATTGGTCTTGTTTTCACTCATTTTTCTCTCCTTTTTTTTTTTTTCCTGTGTCCTTCTGTAAAGAGTCAGGGTCCTCAGAGGATAGTATTTTATTTCCTGATGATGTAACTACAAAACAATTCTGTAAGTGATGATGGGAAGGCCAGATGAAATCTGATTTTTTTTCTTTTTTTTTTTCTCCTCAATGTTTTTCTACAAAACCCTTTCCTTTTCATATGTTTGTGTTTCAGCTAACACAATTAAGCAGTCCAACCAACTATTTTTAGTAAGAAGGTCATAAAGAAATGAGTCGTTTGTTTTTAATATTTAGAAAAGAGGCAAGAGGCCAAAAAGTAGGATTTAGATTGAAAAAATGAAAACATATCTCTTGTATTATCTGCCCTTCAGTGTACACCCTGAATAAACACTGAGGACACAAGGATGAAATAGTTGGAATAGACACAAAACCTGTTGTTTAAATTACACTAAGGCTTAGCAGGAGTAAATGAAATAAACTGATTTGTGTTGATGGGTAAAATAGACCTCTGAAAGGAGTTCTACTCTATCTTGTTATCTCTGTTAAAGTGCATCCACAATTCATTGATTTTCAGCATTTGAATTTTAGTCTTTGGACAAACTGAAAGGTAGCTTGAGCTGTCCTACTGCCTACACTAACATAAAGCATTTGACTTATTTGGGAGTGTTGTCTGTAGGTATGGAGACAAATGATGATTGAAATATTTGCGTTTCATTAAAAACACAGATATCACTTGGCTAGGTTACACATATTTGCCTTGAATGTAGCATGAAAAAGAGACTTATTATTTAGTTAGACAATTCTAGCCAGACCTTTGCACTGTGACTGGGTAAAGACTTACTCAGAAGCACGCTGCTTGTGTGTATGGGTGATCCTACTGTGTTCCCCTTGTAAGTTTCTAAGGAAGTACATATATGTGTGATTGACCAGAAGATATCCAAATCTATTTAGTAATGCAAAACTTGTATATTGACAAAATGGTTTTGGAGATACAGGGATGTCTTCTTTGAATATACAAATGGACAGACCAGAGTAATATTTTATTTCCTATTAGGGAGATTTAATAATCATATGCAAACAAAACTATAAAATTAACTTGTCTTTAGGTAGAATTGTACTGTTAAGTTCCTGGGCTAATGTTTTTAGGAGCTAACAGTGTGGATAATTTGAGTTATTGAAAAGTTCATCTGGATGACCTTGGTATGGGGAACATGGAGTTGACTTCAGCTGCAAACTCACCCTTTCTGCTGGGACCATTTTAAAAAGACAGGACGCCTGCAGGGGCAAGATGCTGTCTGAGAGCAGGCTGTGGAGAATGCTGTACCCAATTAAGATTTACAAGGAGGAGGTCAGGTAAGTAAATCTGTGAATGGTGGCTAGGAGCTAAATAGGCATACATTATTTTTTGTGTGTGTGAAAGCATACAAATAGAGTGAAAACTTCTGTATTTTACTTGGATAATTCTTTTTCTTTCATTCCCTTTGCAATTGCTGGTTGTTTTTTTGTTTGGTTGGTTAGTTGTGTTTTCTTTCTGCATCTTCACCTTTGCCTTGCACATGCCCTGTCTCTGTAGTCTATCTGAAAATTACCTGCATTTTTGTCCTCCCATGTGAAACAGTTGTTGTAGACCATAACAGCTTTGAAGAAGAGGATTTCTGAAAAGCTGAGAATGAAAAATGCATCCTTATAGTTCACTTCTATTATGAGTTGCTAGGAAGACAGCTCAGATAGTGCTTGTGATAAGTTTATTGGCAGTTTGGGGGCAGGCTAGAGCAGGGAATAGGGAATGCAGATCCTCTTGTTTTCCAAGTCTGTGTTTACATGTAGGGATGGCCAAAATATGAACTTCTAGTTTCTTAATTCTCTGTGATACAAAAGTGTACATCTCTCAGAAAGAGACTCAATTCCTTCTGTATTGTTGCAACTTAGTAAAGGACAGAGTACAGTACTATTCCTATCCCTGTTAAGGAACTTCATCATTAAAAATTTCACATTTTGGACTACTTATTTATACCTGAGGAAATGAATAGAGTTGCTGAGAAGCTTTCCTTTATGCCTTTTTTTACAGTGTCTTTCAGTATCTGTAGGTGGAATCCTGACACTGCTGAACTTCAGCAATGGGGGAAAAAAGGGTTTGAGCAGGCAGATATGCCAGTCTCATTGTGCATTGCTCCCTGAAAATGAATTTGGTTACCTTAGTTACTAGCCATAGTTGTTCAGAATTGGTGAACTTGCAAGTATTGTGACAGCAAAAGAAGCTGTGGGTTTGTAGAAATTAGAGACCAAATAAAATCCTTATTAGATCATTTGGTCCATGGCCTGACAATGTGAGGCTGTGCCCAGCAGACCGCTTGCAGTGGCTTTCATCTAGTCTCTCTGCCTATTGTTTGTATTGTTATTTGTGCCCACATTCTCTGAGGATTTTACTTGGAAAAAAACAAAAAATAGAAGCTGGTAATATAGAAGATTGTAGCAGGCATGGAAAAGATAGGACAAATAAGCTAAAAGACTTTGAGGTTGTTGTTTGACTTTCTCTTCAACTGTCTGAGTTCCTCCTGCTACTTCCATCATTTCTTTCCTTTTTCTTCCCAAGGCAATTCACAGAATCACAGAATCAACCAGGTTGGAAAAGACCTCAGAGATCATCCAGTCCAACCTATTACCTAACACCTCCTGACAACTAAACCATGGCTCCAAGTGCCACATCCAATCTTTTTTTGAACACCTCCAGGGAGGGTGACTCCACCACCTCCCTGGGCAGCCCATTCCACTGGCCAGTTACTCTTTCTATGAAGAACTTTCTCCTCACCTTGAGTCTGAACTTCCCCTGGCAGAGCTTGAGACAGTGTCCACTTGTTCTGCCACTGCTTGCCTGGGAGAAGAGACCAACCCACAGCAGCAGTTCCAGTGTCCTTAAACCCATAGCCTATCTCTTGCAGCATTTGACCTCTTCCTTTAGCCATTTTGTATCTAAGATAAATAAAGGAAATTAGAACTTGGGCCTCAGTTCAACAAAGCACTTAAAACACAGTCCTGCGTATTTTTATTGAAAAAGGAAAGAACTTCATTAGAAAACTGATTTTAATGATATATTGCAATGCTTGACTGAATCACTCTTGGTCACATTTACTTCATGTAATATTGTTGAAGCTCGGGCTTTTAAAATTCTCTGCGGGGTCTAAATCTTTAGGTTGCTTTCATTATTCCAAAACCAGACATCTACAAAAGTACAAATACTGTCAAAGCTTTTATTAGTGTTTTATATGACTTAAAACCATTTGCTTTTTTGGAGGTGCTCTGCTTAAGCTTTGCAAGTGGTACTGGAGAACAGAAAACACATGCAAGATTGACAAGTTGAATTTTAATGATTTGCATAAATGAGATCTGATGTTTAAAGCTTTAATAACTCATGTGATTTCAAGGATTTTTCTCCAGTGTAGGCTCAGCCTTGTGAAGTCTGTGGGAGTTTTAACATTATCTCAGTGGAAGAAGTCTCACTAATTATTTCTTGGACCGACTGCATCCTTCAGAGATTTTTCTATTCAATCTGTCTTTGTTACTTCTCCTAGCATTCATGACTGACATTCTCCCAAACTTCATTAGTGAAGTATGTTTTAGTGTTTTCTATCCTATGTACGGAGTAATTTCTGATTATTACAGAGAGAAATATGGAGGCTCTTATGGGGAAGTGGCAGTCTGAAATGCACTGAAACTGATAAATTGCATGTAGAAGACAAGGGGGAGAAGTAGAGGGAAGTTCTTCAGATAACCTTCTTTAGATTCATGTGTCCTTTACTGTGGACCATGGACGGAAAGAGATTCATATCTTTGTTACTGTGTGTTTTAATTTTTTTTGGCAGCACAATGAAATATTTTCCCAAACTCTCCTATTGTTTGCAGATTCCATTATTCTCCCTTTTTTGGCAGATGCAAATACAATTCCTAGCCAAATATTAGGGATAATTAGATCCCTTTTTGTTGGGCGCCGCCTTTAGAAGTTGATGACTGCATCTCTTAACTGCTAATGACTTCTCTCCTAAGGAGACCTGGCAACTACTCCACATCTGCTTGAGAGATGGTTTCCTCTTGTGTATGGGACCAAAACATTTTTTATGAAAAAGGCATTTTCTGCACAGCAGAGCTTAGATTAATAGAATCTAATGTGTATGCCTTCCCCATGTCTATATAAACCATATATATAAATCTTTTCTCCATAATGAAGTGGCATAGCATTCTTTGGTCAGTGAAGGCTCTGCACAACACTGTGTTTTAAGAAGCAGCTTGGAGGTTTGTTTTGTTTGTGATGTTCTGCACTGAGATTTTTTAAATTATCCCCACCCCCCCTCATATGCCTAGTATGCCT
Source organism: Indicator indicator (assembly GCF_027791375.1). Taxonomy (NCBI): domain Eukaryota; kingdom Metazoa; phylum Chordata; class Aves; order Piciformes; family Indicatoridae; genus Indicator; species Indicator indicator. Next base: position 86,287,423 of record NC_072010.1, read on the forward strand.
ATCCAGTGGGGCTCCTTCTGGGAGCACAACAGCCATTTCAGTAGTAATGCAATAGCACAAGTGAGTTGTAATCATCCAAAGGCTGTTGCGGTGAGGTACCTTGAAAGGTATTAAGTTCCACATCTGGGAAAGTCCTTGAAAGTAGAACACATTTTAAATGTCTGTCTTTAGTCACTAGACCTCAGGAAAAAATATGTGGCACTGTGTAATTAGCTGCCTACTTTTTTTTTTCCATCCATCTTCTTAGAAATTCAGTCAAAGCAAGATTCTTCATGTAGAACTTCAGAAAAATGGTGTGACTGAAACAATTTAGAGCTTAAAGCCTAACTTTACATGAATCCCTGTCTCAGACCTTTTCTCTGTGTTAACCTAAGCTGTAAATTCAGTTATTCTGTTCAAAGTGATCAAAACCCTTTCTGAGCAGTTTAATTATTGTTTCAATAATAAACACAGGAATTTGAGTGGACTCAGGGGTTTGCATAGATAGAAATTGAACGTGATGTCAGTGGAGGATGCTCCTTTCAAAGCTCTGATGCACGCGAGGCACTGGAGCACCTCTCCTGTGAAGAAAGGCCAAGAGAGTTGGGGCTGTACAGCCTGGAGAAGAGAAGGCCCCAGGAAGATCTTATATGGCAAGGGGGTTGGAACTAGATGATCCTTAAGGTTCTTTCCAACCCAAACCGTTCTGTGATTCTATGAGTTGCAGAGGTAGATGAAGTTATTTTAAGTTCCTTCACTTCCTCCATATACCTGACCATCTTTTCCCTTCTTCTTTTCCCTTCATGTTTCTTCACTTGTTGCTGGGTGATGCTGATCCATCAATGTGTTGAAGTGCAAAGCCCAGCACAGGTAGAAGGGATTTGGCATTCAGAGTGTTCCTTACTGGTTGCATGTTTTGCAGGAGTTACTTGAGGACATGGTCTGCTGAGGGCACAAGTTTGTGACACACTTGGGTGAATGAGGAGTTGAATGCAGCTTAGGAACTGTCAGAAGGGTTGTTGGAACTGTTGATAATTATACATAGAGAAGTACAAAGTTGTCATGTTTTTTTTCTGCTTTAGTGCTTAAGTAGATAGAGTCCACGATCAGAATGTATCACGAGTCTTACATTTCATTGTCATAATTCTGAGTAGGCTTCTCTTGCCTCCTACAGATTTGCTCAGTGAAAATGCAGCTGTAATAGAGAGCTTAGCTGGAAAGGCTGTAAGTTTGTAAAAGAATGGCTGAGTGCTAAGGAAGGCAAATTTTGCAAGGAGAGAAAATATTTTTTTTTTGTTGAATGGTCTGCAATAGCTGAGTAAAACATAAACATGCTCTTGAGCCCACGGACCCTTCTTTGGGTTGCTAGGTACTAGATGTTACAAAACCTACATAATATGAATCACATCATAGAATGGTAGAGGTTGGAAGGGACCTCCAGGAGATCATTGGGTCCAACCCTCCTGTCAAAGCAGGATCACTCGGGGCAGGCCACATAGGAGTATGTCCAGATGGGTCTTGAAAGTCTCCAGAGAAGGAGACTCCACAACCTCTTGGAGCAGCCTGTTCCAGTGTTCCAACACCCTCACGGCCAAGAAGTTTTTCCTGATGTTGAAATGCAAATTCCTGTGCTTCAGTTTATGTCTGTTTCCCATTGTCCTATCACAGGGCACCATTGAAGAGAGACTGGCCTCATCTTCCTGACACCCACTCTTCAGATATTTGTAACCATTAATACGATCCCCTCTCAGCCTTCACTTCTCCAGGCTACACAGCCCCAGGTCTTGCAGTCTTTCCTCATAAGAGAGGTGTTCAATTCCCTTGATCATCCTTGTAGCCCTCTGTTGGACTCTGTCCAATATTTCCCTGCCCCTCTTGCACTGGGGAGCACAGAACTGGACACAGTACTGCAGATGTGATCTCACCAGAGCAGAGTAGAAGGGGAAGAGAACCTCTCTTAACCTGCTGGCTATACTCTTCTTAATGCACCCCAGGGTATCATTGGCCTTCTTGGTCACAAGGGCACATTGCTGTCCCATGAATAACTTTAACTTATTGTAGACAGTAGAAGTTTTTTTTTTTTTTTCTGCCTTGATAGCCCCCCCCCTTGTATTCCTTTCTAAAAATACATTAAAAAAAGATAGATTTTCAAAGGCTTTCCTTACTCTCTATCATTTCAGTAGCCATGCATTAATCTTTGTTTAAAGTGTGGTACTTTAATTCACTGGGGATTTTTATAGCAGTTCAAATAATGCAGGGGCAATTGTATCCTATACAGGCTGATTTAGGTTGTGGATTCCTAGTGATGTAATGTAACTTGTAAAACTTTGATCCCTTTGGGATTCCAAATTGCTGAGCTATCTGATAGTTTCATAGTTCAGAAATGTGACGTTGTTGTGTGGTTGACTTCTCTAGTCTGGAAAAGTATTTACAGAAATTTCTTGATCTCGTAGTGTGTAGTCACATGTAGTTCTTTGTGTTAGGCTTGCCCACAGCAGGTAGTATTCAAGGAGTCTCTTGGGCTTGGGGAAATGTATTTAGCAGACTTGGACACTCATAGCTCCACAGTCTGCAACAAAAATTTCACATAACCCTTGAATGAGGAAGGGGAATAAATAGAAAATAGTATTAATTTGGCTTTTTTTTTTTTTTCCTGACAGCCTGCATGAGACTTATCAGCATTAAGATCAGTTACCTTGAACTTAGAAATACAAAAGTTGTGTCATCATCTGGGAACACTTTTATTGATCTCATGTCTCTGGATGTTATACCAACAGGATGGATTATTAGTAAGAAAGTCTGCCAGGAGAGGAATTACATGCTTGAATAACCTACAGATTGCTTCATGCTTGAAAATTTTACTCAAGGAAATTCTCTTCCAGCACCCTAAAATCCTGTGCTCTTTGAACAGTCTTCACTGCAACCTTCCCCAGTACTCTCTTGCCTGCTTCATTTTTTTTTTCAGTTGTTGCATACTTTGTTTTTAATGTTTTGTTCAGTTACCTATTTTTAGTTTTAAGGATGAAGTTTCTGTTCCCCTTAGTAACTTAGTTGAAAGCTTTCTGACAGAGCATCATTTCTAGCTTCTATTTGTGCACAGTAATCTCAGAAGCTCATTATACAAATATTAACATTATTAGATGAAAGATAGTTGCAGTCCATAGAACATGAATGTACATGAAATGTGTGATCAGGATGACCTGTGTAGGATGAATTAAACATAGAATTGTATGGGATTCTTTAATGTAGCAATACGATTTCATATAAGAGAAGTCTCAAGTTAAGTGGCTTCTTTTGCTGCAAAATCTCATAGTACAAGTGATAAATTTATGGAATCATAGAATTGTTTTGGTTGGAACTCTCATTGAGTCCAACCATTGACCTAAGATCACTATGGCCATTAAACCATATCCCAAAGTCCACACATTTCTTGAACACCTCCAGAGAGGTGGTAACTCCACCACCTGCCTGAGCAGCCTGACCACTCTTGCAGGATAGAAGTTTTTCCTAATATCCAACCTAAACCTCTCCTGATGTAAATTAAGGCCATTTCCTCTGGTTACATCATCTGATACTAGAGAGAAGAGACCAACCCCCTCCTCACTCCAACCTCTGTTCAGGGAGTTGTAGAGAGCAGTGAGGTCACCCCTCATCTCCTTTTCTGAAGACTAAACAATCCCTGTTCCCTCAGCTGCTCCTCATAAGATTTGTTTTCCAGACCCTTCACCATGTTTGTTGCCCTGTCTCTGGACATGCTCCAACACCTCAATGGCCATCTTGTAGGGAGAGGCCCAAAACTGAATACAGTCTTTGAGGTGTGGCTTCACAAGTGCTCAGTACAGGAGCACAATCACTAATTTTCTGGAAGCTTGAAGTGTGTCCAGAATGGACATGTCAGGTTATACAGAGCTTGACAAGAATAAACACTTTATTTGAGAGTTATAATATGCCTTTCATGTTGGGACTTGGGAATGTAAGTCGAGCCTTAACTTGTAGCTGTTTGTGTATATCTAAATCAGTGCAAGTCATGGCCAGAAGATGCTAATGTCTATGGTTTGCTCAGTGGTCAGTATGGTGGGTGGTTGAAGTTCTTAGAGCAGTTCTGATGGGGTAGGTTTCCCTGGAGCAGAAATACTCAGAGCACAGAGACTTGTGGAAACTTACCGGTGGTGTTGCTTGGTGAGAGCAAGGTCTGAGTGGGAGTGAATTCTGAAATGATTCCAGACGTTTTGGGGATTGCTCTGAAAAGTTTGCATATGCAAATATACCCAAAGGAATTGTGGATATTTCTGAGTTTTTGTGGATTATGGTTCCAAAGGTTTTTGATTTCTTCCAGCTAGTTATTCTTCTGAAGTGACTGAGGGCTGTTTGTGATACATTAGCTTTAAACACTGTACCAGGATCTGATCCACATGTGTTGGTGTCACAGTATTTGGGTTGTTTAACCAAACTTTGACTCGTTACTTTTGCTTCAGTATTGCAAAACATTATTGGAAGCATCTTCTCTATTTTAGGTAATTCTCAAAAGCTGCCCATTTTTGGTAGTGAATTCCTACAGGCTTCAGGGAATAACATTAGTATCTTAAGTAATAAAAAAGGAAGATAGGAAATCATGTTTGTGGATCCTTTTGCAAGTATAACAATTTTGTTTCTTTTCAAAACTGCAAGGGGAACTGGTAGACTAAATCACACTGTGAAGATTCTGTGTTGTTTAACTGCTTCATCAGATACAACAAGTATTTTTTTAATCTCTTCTTGTGCTTATCACTTTTTTTTTTTAACTTCAGGAGCCAAAAGCAATAAAAAAGGGTCACGTTTGTCAGATGGGGTTCCCGTTTGCTTTAGTCGTGTTAAAAGAAGAAAATACATGAGTGGATTATTGGAAGGTAGAGAGAGGACCATGTGTGTATGCCAGTGTTCAATGGAGTGGCTGGGAAGGAGTGATTAAGAGGCATTTTTAGCATCTCTACTGGTATGCAAGGAAGCTTATGATTGCACTTTTGCTCCCTAAGGGAGGTCAGTGGGAAAGGGAAGAGGAATCAGGAAGTAGTCCACACAGAGTCTCAAATGTATACTTTTCACTTTGGCATAAATCTGAGCTTAGAAAGGAAAATGGCTGTGTCTTGCATTTCTGATTTGCATTATCTTGGCAATCTTTTAGTTCGAATAGGGCAGTTTATTGCTTCAGTTGTATAGCATTGAGACTGGTGAAAATGTTTACCTCTTTCACAAAGAAAAATGTTCACTTTGAAGACAAACAAATCAAGCCCAGTGCTCTACAGACAAACATTCTTCTGACCTTGTTCTGTCTCTCTCAGTATTCATAGTAACCTCATCAGTCACAGAGCTTTTACTAAGTGGATACTAGATTTTCATTCATTTGTTGTCATAGAATGGCTTAGTTTGGAAGGGACCTTAGAGATCATCTACTTCAATTGCCCTGCCATGGGCAAGGATGCCTCTCAACTAGACCAGATTGCTCAAGGCCATATCCAACCTGGCCTTTAACACCTTCCAGGGAGGCAGCATCCGCAGCCTGTCTCTGGACAACCTATTCCAGAGTCTCACCACCCTCATACTGAAGAACTTTTTCCTAAGATCCAGTCTAAACCTACTCTCCCTCAGCTTAAAACAATTTCGCCTTGGTCTATCACTAGAAACCTTTAGGAAAAGTCCCACTCCAGCCTTCCTGTAGGTTCCCTTCCAGTATTGGAAGGCAGCTGTAAGGTTCCCCCAGAGTCTTCTGTTCTCCAAGCTGAACAGCCTCCAGCTCACTCAGCCTATGTGATTCATCTGGTGAATATTTCAGTGTTTTACTTTTGGTAAACTTCCCCTCCCCCCCTTTGAAAAAAACCCTTCTTCATTGACCTGAAAGAAGAAAGCTGCTATATATAAAGTCTCGCTGAGGTGACAGTCCTTTTAAAACTGTGTGTGTGTATGGTCTTAAGACATTCATAACCATGTACTGTTTCTACTTTGATGAAACAGAGTATAAATGGTGAACATAAAGGGTATGTGTTCACTTGCAGTATTCGAATATAAATCTCAAGGTAAACACCTTCATAATTCTTTAACTGCAGATACATTAATAGATGTTGGATTTCCATTGATAACTTCTTTTAAGAATTGCACAAATCTTGCATGTGTTCTTTTGACTCCTATACATAGCTTGAAGTTAACTAGAAAACATTTTTCATGTTCTTATACGTAATGCAAGCTGGAAGAGGGCTTTGTTGTTGTTGGTTTGTTTGTTGTTTGTTTGGGTTTGGGGTTGTTTTGTGGGTTTTGGGTGTTGTTTTATGGGGGGGAGTTGGGAGGATTTTTTTGTTTGTTTTTTGTAATCTGTTAACTTCAAATTTAATCAGGTTGTTCTGGGTGGTGTTTTTGTGTGTGTGTGTGTGACTAGTTCGATTTTGTAGTGTCAGGTAGTGTAAGAGCTACCAACCAGAAAGGGGGAGAAGGGGAGGCAGCTCTCCAGACACTGAATGGTTAAGAATGAAATGTGCTTATGCATTTTGAATTGTGTGGTTCACAGTAGGGGATGCTCAGATGTTTTGTTACTTCCAAAGTAACATGACATCATCTTGTTTGCAAAGTCACTATGCTATAGTTGTCTTTATATCCAAAAGAACTCCCAAGTGGGATATCAAATATATGCATTACATAATCAGAACAAAGTCTTTGTTGATTGTACCCTTAGGGTGGGATGCTGAATGGAAGTTGCATATGGAAGATGTAATCTTGCAAAATTAACCATTTCCTAACATCCTATCAAACACTGAAGTGAAATAATAGACTGGGGATAGGATTCACTTGGGAAGGATGTAGCTGAAGAAAATAACATTCTTAAATTGGTTACAATTCATCTTTTTTCTTTAAATAACCTTAAATGTATTTAAGCAAACAGAATCAGAAAAGTTTTACAGATATGTTTATAGACTGATTTGTTGAAATTTCACGTAGCATAATTCCTGTTGTTAATGAATTCAGAGGAAGCAGACCAATTTCCACTCAGTCTGTGGTTTTAATTTGTTGGAATATAATCCACTTTAAAAAAATAGAAAGAAACTGTTGGGTTTTTTGTTGTTGTTTTTTTGTTTGTTGGGTTGATTGTTTTTTGTTTGGTTTGGGTGTTTTTGTTGTTTTTTTGTGGGTTTTTTTTGGTGGAATATTAGATTTTAGTTTTAAAAATAATTTAAGCACTTTTTAAGAGTTGTTCATTTGTAATGGCCGTGTGTGCCAAATTGCTGTTACGTATCTGACAACTTTAATCAGTCCAGGTGTTTAGTAAGAACTTTTTTGTGAAAGGTATGATGTGGAGTTTATAGTTCTCAAGCTATATGGAAGCAATACTGGAGTTTGATCTTTTAATTGATTGTCATGGTATTTTGTGTGGCTTCAGTCTAGTTTTAATGACCCTGGATTTCATCGACATCATCTTAAATAAAATAAGTAGCTATGTCTAAACTCTGTGGGAAATGAGACCAACCTAGTGGCTTTCTACAAAAGAGTCACTGCGTCAGTGGACAAGGGAAGAGCAGTGGCTTTCAGCTATCTGGACTTTCACAAGGCCTTTGACACAGTTTCCCACGACATCCATCTCTCTAAGCTAGAGACATGGATTTGATGCGTGGACTGTTTGGTGGATAAGGAATTTGGCTGGGTGGTTCAACCCAGAAGGTAGTAGTCAGTGGCTTGATGTCCAGATGGAAATGGATGACAAGCAGTGTCCCTCTGGGGTCTGTATTGGGACAAGTGCTTTTTGATATCTTCATCACTGGTATAGACAGTGGGATCAAGTGCACCCTCAGCAAGTTTTGAGGTGACACCAAGCTGAGTGGTGCGGTAGACATACCAGAGGGATGGGATGTCATCAAGAAGGACCTAGACAAGCTGGAGAAGTGGGCCCAGGTGAACCTCATGAGATTCAGTAAGGCCAAGTGCAAGGTCCTACACCTGGGTTGGGACAATCCTCATTATCGGTACAGGCTTCAGGGGATGATACGGTAGAGAGCAGCCCTGGGGAAAAGGACTTGTCAGCCCTTCTACCTGTACACCTTTTAGATTGCAAGGGATTTTTCAGTGCCGAGGCTGACTCAACCCAAAACTCTGGATTTTGCTGCTCTCTTCCCTCTTGTCCTGCTCCCATACTAAATTAGGCACCACCATGAGTCATCTGTCAATATTGACTTCACTTTTGAGATGTATTTGCTGAAGACTGGGAACTCATTGGCAAGTTTTGGTTTTTTTGTTCATGTGCCTGTCCCAGCACATCCTCAGAAGCAGTAAATTTGGTTTGGTCATTTCACAGGGTTCTCCAGTTCTTTTCCAGATCAGTTCCAGATGGTCAGTGCTCCCATAAAATCCTGAAACAAGATACTGATTTTGAATGTATCAGCCTCAAAATATCCGTTGGGATACCTCATGGACAACTGGGACAGAAATGTGTGAAGTACTGAAGATTCTCAAGTGGAAAGGAAGGCATACACTGAGCAGAGTTAAAATATTTAAAACTTCATGACATTTTTATCCTTTCCCAGCAGACAGTGTAGTTCTTAGCCTTCTTTTTTTGGGTCATTCATCCACAGTACAGAGCATGGATGAGGACTCAGTAGGCTTAATTAATATAGTTAATATTTAAATTTTTTATCAGATTTAAATGAATGCAACTGTTTTCCATTGGATAGGCTCCTACCAGCTTGCTTTACTTTTACTTATTAGCAGTTCTGTTTAGAAAAGTCTGGGGTATGTGCATGTAGCATTTTCTTCCTGATAGTTATTCCTGTAGGGATTTTCTGTTCCAGTCACCCCATGTGGAGCAGACATAGGGACAAATAGTGAGTAGTTAATTTTAGAGCTAAATGTACATGCTGCTGATGTGCATTTAGGTAATCAAGAGTGATACCCCTGCCACAGATTTTGGTAGAGAACCATGAGCCTGTGGGATTTGTTTCTTTTGGCATGTGACTTTCCTGCCTTTTGGCCTCTCTGACTTAAGCCTCAATTATTCCTTTTTGTGCAAAAGGACAACAATTTTTGAATCCCCTCATTGCCAGTGGCTTACTTATAGAATCATAGAACTGTTTCAGTTGGAAAAGACCTAAGATAACTGAGTCCAACCATCAACCTAATACCACAATGTGCCAAAGTGCCATGTCTTGAAACTTGCTGGTACCCAGTATTTGCTGCTTTACCCCCTTGACTGTTCCTCTTCTTTACATGCTTTTTGAAGAAAGTCAGAACTGAAGAACAGCTTTAAGTGTGTTGTAGGATCCTTTGAGTTCATTTTAGTTGTGAGAGTAAGTGGTGGAGGATTTCTTGCCCTTGTAACCCAGAAGGCAAAACCATGCCTTGGGCTGCATCGCAAGAAGCGTGGCCAGCAGATTGAGAGAAGTGATTCAGCCACTGTGCTCTGGTGAGACCCCACCTGGAGTACTGTGTCCAGCTCTGGAGTCCTCAACAAAGGAAGGACATGGACAGGTCCAGAGGAGGGTCCAGATGAGGATCACCTCTGCTGTGAAGACAAGCTGAGAGAGTTGAGTCTCTTCAGCCTGGAGAAGAGAAGGATTGGGGGAGACCTTATAGCAGCATTTCATTATCTGAAGGGGACTTAGAGGAAGGCTGGGGAGGATCTTAGAATGGCCTGTGTTGACAGGACTAGGGGCAATGGTTTTAAATTAGAACAGGGTAGATTTAGGTTGGACATTAGGAGGAAGTTATTTACTATGAGAGTGGTGAAACACTGGAACAGGTTGCACAGAGATGTGGCAGAGCCCCCATCCCAGAAGACATTCAAAGTCAAACTTGATGCAGTCCTGGGCAACCTGATCTAGTTGGAGATGTTCCTGTTCACTGCGGGGTGGTTGGACAAGATGACCTTTGAGGGTCCCTTCCAACCCAATGCATTCTATGATTCTTCAGTTTTCACTGCTGAATATGAGGGTTTGAGCTATGTTTTACTGTGATTTTATTTGTCAATAAACATGCTTAGTATCATGTTAACTATGAAGTTGATATCAATAAGGGCCAAAATTCGTGGCATCGAAGAGGAGTAAGAACAACATGACATCATTTCATTTTGGGGCCACTATTATGAGAATTAAGGAAAAACATTGCTCTGAATGAATTGTAATTGATTTCATAAGGAGATCTTGGAAGTAACAAACATAAACCTCAGCATGACAATTACATTTACAAAACCAGATAAAAACAACAAGCGTGTCCAGGAAGAGTCACTCAGTAACAAAATACAGTAAGATGTTTTGGGTAGTTTCTGTTTTTAGCATGAACTCGTGTCTTTAAGTAACTAACAGTGTCCTTACAAAATTAAAAAAATTCATAGTCATAGAATTGTTTTGTTTGGAAAAGATGTCTAAGATCATTGAGTCCAACTGTAAACCTAAGGCCACCATGGTTGCAAAACCATGTCCTCAAGTGCTATGTTCTCACATTTCTTAAACACCTTCAGGGATGGTGACTCTACCACTTCCCTGGGCAGCCTGGCCACTCTTTGAGTAAAAAAAAAAAAAAGTTTCCTAATATCCAACCTAAACCTCACCTGACACAATTTCAGGCCATTTCCTCTCATTCTATCACCTGATACTACGGAGAAGGGACCAAGCCTTTCTCATTCCAACCTCCATTCAGGGAGTTGTGGAGAGCAATGAGGTCTCCCTTCAGCCTCCTCTTCTTCAGACTAAACAACTCCAGCTTCCCCAGCCACTTCTTGTAAGACTTGTTCTCCAGACACTTCACCAGCATTTTTGCTCTTCTCTGGACATGCTCCAGCACCTTAATGTCTTGTAGTGAGGGGCCCAAACCAGAATCTTCTGTTTGAGGTCTGGCCTCACCAGTGCTGAGTACAGAGGCACTTCCCTACTCCTGCTGCCACACTACCTCTGATCCAGACCAGGATGCTGTTGGCTGCCTTGGCCACCTGAGCACACTGCTGGATCATGTTCAGTCAGCTGTCAACCCTCAGCTCTAGGTCCTTTTCTGCCGGGCAACTTACCAGCCATTCTGCCCCAAGCCTGGAGCATTCATGGGGTTGTTGTAACCAAAGTGCAGGACCCACTGCTTGGTTTTTTTTAACCTTCATACAACTGAACTTGGCTGATTGATCCAGCCTGTGCAGATCCCTCTGTAGAGCCTTCCTACCCTCAAGCAGGTCAACATTCCCACCCAATTTAGTTTCATCTGCAAACTTGCTGAGGTTGCACTGAGTTCCCTCACCCAGATCATTGATAAAGATATTAAAGACAACTGGCCCCAGCACTGGGCCCTGGGGGACACCACTAGTGGCCGGTCACCAACTGTGCATCTTTATTGGTTTCATTATACTCCCAAGAATTTAAATGGCCTCTGGTTATGGAATTTAAAGGAAGTAATTTTCTGGCATTGAATATATGGTTGTTTTTTTTTTCCTTTGAAAACATCTATCTCTATCTTCTCGCATTAAAACAAGCAAACAAACAAAAAACCCTAAAGAAACAAATAAACAAAAAACTCCCCAAAAAATCCCCAAAAGAAAGCCAAACCAAATTTGAAAAGTAGATTAAAAAAAAAATCTAGTATTTCTAGGGATTAGATTTATTTGTGTGTAGAAGGTGGTGCTGATCTCTATTTAGTGGTGTCCTGTGGTAGAACAAAGGGCAATGGACGTAAACAGAAGCAGAGGAAGTTCCACCTCAACATGAGGAAAAACTTCTTTCCTCTGAGGGTTCTGGAGCACTGGAACAGGCTGACTAGAGAAGTCACGGAGTGTCCTTCTCTAGAGACTTTCTAGATGTGTTCTTTTGTGGTCTGCCCTAGGTGATCCTGCTTTGGCAGGGGATTTGGACTTGATCTCCACAGGTCTCTTCCAACCCCTACTGGTCTATGATTCTATTTTCACATGGCAATTTTGATGTTGATCATCAGAAAGAAATAGTGAAGTTATTTCTTATATTAGAATTCATTTGAGTTTTGTAACACTTTGTATTTAATGATTTTCTTTTTATTAGTATTTTAACTTCTCTTGAAACTATCCAACACATCTACTTTTGCATTGTGTTTGTCAGCGAATGAGTTCGTCTGGAAACTCTTGGTTATTTTTCACCTGTGGTTTTTTTGTTTGGTTTTTTTTTTTTAAAAAAAGGTCATTCCAGATGGACTAAGTGCTTGTTATCCCTGTTTAATGTTAACATGGTTGAAATGTAGCTGCTGGAATCAGTTTTAGGAAACAGCTTTTTTACTACTGAGCTATTACGTGTACAGCCCTCATGGGCTGTTACTCTGCTGGGTTTTCGGAGTGCTGGAAGAACCACTCTCAGGAGCATGGGCACCTTGACATTGTGTGAATTTAAGTCATTAAATGATGACTTGCTTTTTGGTTGTTTGTGCATCCTGACTTTTCCCTCTGTTCATCTTTTACAGATTTTTTTTTTCTTCTCCCTCTTTTAAGAATTATGTGCATGACTTTTATATTTTCATGCTCTTCTTTTGAAGAGAAAAAGAAGATTGCAGGTAGTGCTATAGATGTCTTTTGAGGTCCACTGCTCTGGAACTGTGAAGTGTGACTGAGAACTGACCCTGGGAAGCAAACCACTGGTAAACTGAGCAGTGAGTTTACAGGAAAAGAATGTTGGATCACCAGTGTTGATGCTTGGGTAAGCGATTCACAAAAGAATCTTCCATCTGGAAACTGAAAGGAAAAAAAGTTTATTTAAGGTGGCCTTCAAAAAAGAGAAAAAAAATTGCTTCTCTGGTAGATGTCCGCAGCTATATATTTTGCAGCATGAGTCATGGGTGGCTTTATAGTTCTACATCCCTTTGCATAGGAGGAATAAACTTTGGAGAAGAGGAATTTAAGAGAAAACAGAAGTGTGAATAACTGCTAATGGTGCTCTCTCTGGCTCCATTCAGTCTGCCATTTCATCATACATGAAGGGGGTAATTCAGAGATTCCTTTCTTGGCACATAAGTGGCAACATATGTTTGAATCAGTGAGTGGAAACCATAGGGGAAAAAGATGACAGGCATATGGCAATAGGAAGGCAAGAGAAAATTTGTTGCCCTAACATTGGCCACATAATTGGTACACTTAACTTCTGAGGGACTGATTTATTTAAACACAAAAATGTATGCTCCATTGATTCAGGTTTTCTGTACGTAACCCGTATCTTGCAGTTCCTTCAGAGTATCTGCCCAAATTGCTCACTGAGGTAGTGGAAGGTGATGTGTGAGGTTCAGGCCTCTCTGCCAAGGAACAGAGGGCAAAATCAGAATGCAAAAACACAAACCTGCCTTCCTTCATGCTCTCATTTTAAAAAAAGGAAAAGTCTAAATCCTCCTGTATTTTAGAATTCAGGTTTGTTATGTTAGCAAGAATATTTATGGCATAATGCAACTTCAGATTTACTGCTTAGTGAAAAGAGTAGCTGTCCTGGAAAACAGGCATCATCCGACACGGTGTTTCCAGCATGAAGTACATGCTGAGCTAACTTGCTAACTTCAATCACAGTTTCTACCCAGCACACACATCTGTGCAGAGCTGCAAGCAAAATGCAGTCTATCACACTGTATGTGATCTGGAGAAATCATGGGTGGCTCTTTTTGTTTCCTCAGCAAATTCTGTGCCTTAAGTTAAATAATCCATTTCAAGTGAGAGTGCTGTTGGGAAGCTCCAAATCAAACCTGGTCTTAGAGGGCTTCTTTTGACATGCAAAATATGTTTAGGAACTTACTGTGGTGTGCAGCTGAAAACTCTTCAATCCAGAGTATGTTCTCAAGAAATGCTTGGGAGGAAAGGAGTCTGTTTTCTATCTGTTCAACAATGATTGATCCAAACTTGGGAGAATATGTCCTACCACGTTTGCCTGAATTAAAATGGTTCTTTTCTGAAGAGTGACATAGTCCCAGGAGAACTGATTGGTCATGTTATGGCCTGTACTCCGAGGGAATCTTAATCCTGGCATCAAAAAGGAAAATTGACTAAATGACAGTTGAATTTTGTTTGCTCTTCTCTTTCACCTCTTCTGGCTCTGGTATTTTTGGTCTAGTGATTTCATTTTGAGATGGTAAGCCCTGCATGCGAGTTGCTTCCATTATGTCAGCAAATGTAGCTTGTTTTAGGGAGAAGGACAGATGCTTTACCAATCTTACTTAAAGTTGGAAAGTATGCAGCATTAAACTTCTAAAAATAGATTAAAAAATCATCTCTAGCTTTTTTGCTGCCTTTTTTTTCTTTTTGCTAAAGAAAACCCACCCTTCATAATTAGTACTCTCTGTTAATAACTGAAAACTCAAGAAATCTGAATTTCCTTACCAGAGTAAATGACATCACAAGTACTGTCAGCAAAAGGAAAGAAAATAAGTGTTATGAAAAGAAACCTATTTATGTGATTTGGGTTGTCACCCATGTTAGCAAAATGCCAGGAAAACGCATCTGGAATTTGTAGAAGTCTGTGAAGTTGGTTAAGGTTTGTTTTTTTACTTCTTTTTTCTTTTTTTTTTTTGTAAATATGTGGAGTTTGTTGTGGGGTTTTTTTTCCTTTTTATTTTTAAACCACAAAAATTAATAGTGCGCTACTTGTTTTGGAGGAAAGAGGAGACATTTTTAAAGGTGTTTCAGGAAAATTATTAAACATACTCTGGTAGCTTCTTTATGTCTTATTTTACTTAAATGTCTTTCATTTGTTATCTTGTCATTTGTTCATTCAGTTGTCTCATAAGTTTGGGGATATTTTTAGTTAAGTTCTCTTCCTCCCCTGCTCTGCCTTAGTGAGACCACATCTGGAGTATTGTGTCCAGTTCTGGGATCCCAGTTCAAGAGAGACAAGGAACTACTGGAGAGAATTCAACAGAGGTATGAGGGTGGTTAAGGGACTGGAGCTGTCTTATGAGGAAAGGCTGAGAGACCTGGAGTTGCTTAACCTGGAGAAGACTGAGAGGGGATCTCATCAATGTTTACAAGTAACTTAAGGGTGGGTTTCACAAAGAAGGGGCCAGTCTATTTTCATGGGTACCCAGTAATAGAATGAGGGTCAGCAAATACAAACTTCCTGGAACACAGGAAGTTCCACTTCAACATGAGGAAAAGCTTCTTTGATGGGAGGGTGCTGGAGCGCTGGACCAGGCTGCCCAGAGAGATTGTGTAGTCTCCTTCTCTGGAGACTTTCCAAACCTTCCTGTGTGACCTGCCCTAGGTGATCCTTCTTTGGCAGGATGCTTGGACTCGACCCCCAGATGTCCGTTCCAAGTCCTACCATTCTGTGATTCTGAGAAGCTGACTGGTGGAATCACTTCCATGCATGCCAATTCCTGTAACTCTATGTGGACTAGAGTGATGCTGGTCAGAAGGGACCAGGACCATATGTCCTTGTTGATGGGTCCTGCTTCCTAATCGTGGATCATTTTTTTAGAATGCTGTTCCCAGAACAATTTCTGACTTTCAGTTTCTGAGCGAGTAACCACTAAGGAAATAACTACGTTTTGTATCAAACTCTTCAGCTGATTTGAGTTCTTCCTTGGTCATCACACTAGCATAAAATGCTGTGACGACTTCTCCCATCTGCAGTAGAGTTTTTTGCTTCAATTCATTGGTTAAACCATTATCGCTATCTACTGTGGCAGGAGACAGTGCATGGCTCTTACATCATTGTATTCTGCCACCACAAAACTGTAGTCACAAGATGTGACAATGACTCCAAATTGTTTGTACGACGTTTTAAAGCAGCAAGGCTGCAGCATGGCTCCAGGCCATGACTGGCAACCATACTGCAGAAGAGCACATTTCAACCAGACATGTGCCGGCTGCCTGTTGGGCATGAAGTGCATGTGCATGGGTAGTTATTTCCTATGTAATGCTAACAACTTTTCCAGCACAAGTGAACTCATCCTTTTTTCCCTTCCTTTTTTCCTGTCTGTCAGTAACTCTACTGCTCCATGTTATTTTAAATCCCATATAGCAGATGCTGGATGAGTGCCAGCCTCTGCTGCCATCCCTTCCTGATTGAAGGCTGAAATTGATGGGTTAATGCCACCAGGAGTCTTACTTTTCCTGGTAAGGTGCTGTTTCCTTCTCTAGAGCAGCTGAGCTTTAGGAACTTGTTCTTACCATGAGACCTGGCAATTAATTCAATTAATTGCCCTATAAACAACTGCCTTTTTTTTTTTTTTGTAATAAGGTTTGGCTGCATAAAGCACATGTTTGGAGCTTTGAAAAAAGCTTCATGCAAGTGTGTAGCTCCTATTTCTGAAAACAAGCCAAATTTCTGCCTACTTTGTACAGAATTTGGATAGGTGTCAGTGGGGTGATGCTAATATTCAGGTTTGGGAATACATTGTTTTGGAGAAAATTTTGGCCAGATGTGCTCTTTTAGACCTAATTCAGGAGCTGATTTGGGTGTTTGTTGCAAGAGTTGGATGGTAGGGAGGGAAAGGACTTGTTATTTTCCATGCTCTCAATTAAGGTCTATCTGATGCTCATTTTCAGCATACTGCACTATTTGTAGACTCCACTAGTGGTGCTGACACAATGAGTATCTTCTTCCTGTATTTAACTTGTATTTGTTTGGTTTGCCGTCAGGTCATTGGGAGAAATCCTTTGTGATTCTGGTCTACTTTTGGCTTCTCAGCACTGGGACATAGGATTTGAAATGGAGTGATGTCTTCATGCATCTGTCCCTATTTTTCTTAACAAAGCTTTTTTCTTAATTCACTTAACACATTTTTCTACAGGACAGAGTAAGATGTCAAAAGATGTAACATGTTGTAAAGATGACCACCAGAAATTTAGCTGGTTCTAAAGACAGTGACATGACTTCCCTGGAACAGGCTGTCCAGGGGTGTTGTGGAGTCTCCCTGTCTGGAGATACTCAGATATTCTCACCTTCTGAGATTATGGACACCAGCTCAGGAATTCTACATTTATGGTTGAAGCTACCTGAAAGGAGGTTGTGGTGAGGTGGGGATTGGTCTCCTCTCCCTAGTATCAGGTAATAGAATGAGATGAAATGGACTGAAATTGTGCCGGGGAGGTTTAGGTTGGATATTAGGAAAAAATTCTCTACTGAAAGAGTAGTCAGGCATTGGAACAAGCTGCCCAGGTTGGTGGTGAAGTCACCATCCCTGGAGGTGTTCAAGAAACGTGTGGACATGGCACCTGGGGATGTGGTTTAATGGCCATGGTGGTCTTATAAGTTGATGGTTGGACTCAATGATCTTACAGGTCCTTTCCAACCAAAACAATTTCGTGATTCTATGATTCCTTGCAAACTCCTTTCACTCTACTTCTTTCCCCTTCCAGGAATGTAAACCATTCTAATTTATTTTTTTTTCATATTTGTTCATGTATAGTTAGGGTACTGACAACAGCCACTGCCATTTCCTAGTGACTTGTTCATAGAAAATTAAAAGGTCACCTAAACAAAGAAATAAAATTAATTTTATTATTTCCTGGGTTTTTTTTGTTGTTGTTTTTTGTTGTTGCTTTTTGCTAATTGCAGACAAAGTTTATTTGGCCTTTTCAGAATGTTACTAAAGAAAATGAAAAAAGAGGTGTGCAATGTACTTTTGTTTCTAAAAGAGAAATACAAGACATTGCAGTATCCAGCTCTTTTTATAGAGGCTGCAACTTTTCTTGTTTGTTAGAGTTTAAATTATATTTTATTTTGTTCTGCTTGCAGTAAGAACTCATGTTTATCGAACAGCCAAAGCAAAAGTTTCAAGCTGTACCATTTTTTTTACTCATTTCAGTAACCTGCAGTAGTTCAAAGTGTCCCAGCACAGAATAGGCATTGATGTGTAATGTACTATAATCTTTTCTATCTGAAATCCTTCTTGAGGGGTGGGTGTCAAGTGGAGGGGGCCAGGCTCTTTTCGGTGGTTCACAGTGATAACACAAGGAACAATGGGTTCAAACTTGAACATAGAAGATTTCACCTCAACATGAGGAGAAACTTCTGTACGGTGAGGGTGACAGAGCACTGGAACAGGCTGCCCGGGAGGGTTGAGGAGTCTCCTTCTCTGGAGACTTTCAAAACCCACCTGGATGCATTCCTGTGTGGACTATCCTAAGTGATCCTGCTCTGGCAGGGGGGTTGGACCTGATGATCTCTTGGGGTCCCTTCCAACCTCTGATATACTGTGATGATGATTGTTGACACTGCCAAATAGAAGATAACCTGTAAGCATAAAGCTTAGCCAAAACTGGATGAGCTGGGGAAAGATTTTTGACAAGGGCTTGGAGTGATAGGGTTAGAGGGAATGAACTGAAGCTTGAGGAGCAGAGATTTAGACTGGATATTAGGAAGAAATTCTTTACAGTGAGGGAGGTGAGACATTAGAACAGGTTGCCCAGGGAGGTCATAGATGCCCCCTCTCTAGAGGTGTTCAAGGCCAGGTTGTATGAGGCCTTGAGCAACCTGGTCTAGTGGAAAGTGTCCCTACCTGTGGCAAGGGGTTTGGAACTGGATGGTCTTTAAGGTCCTTTCCAACCTAATCCATTTTATGATCTAATCTGTTTTGATTGGGAAAGAAGAAAAAAGGCAAAATCACACAATAGATTAATAAATAATATTTTTTATGGGAAACAACAGCTCAGACTTGATTGTATTCTTTATGAAAGGGGTAGGGAAATGCCAAAGCTGGTGTTGGAGCATGTTCTGGAACAGCACGCAACAGCACCAGGGATTATTCCTTGCCTTACAATCCTCACAGCTTCAGCTGTTTTTTCTCCCAGGGAATGTGTTGCCAGTACACTTTACAAGAATGACACATAAACTGTGAGCTTCCAGGGTCTGTATTTCATACAGCACAGTTCTAAAGGAACTCTGCCAGACCTCATCCCAAGTTTATGCATTTAAGGATAACTTGAGGCTTTTGGTTGATAAATACCTCTTCTCAATTTCTTACTCCAAAACCTCATTTCAGATCAGGAGAGCCAGATTGTGACCACTGGGGTTGGGTATGGCCTGCCAAAACTTTACCAGGCTGTTTTCTTTTTTAATATCATTCTTCAAAGCAAGGAGTCCTGTGGGGGATTTATGATTTGTCCTGCTGGTCTGTAGCTCCTTGTATGCAGTCCTCCCCTGTTCAATAGGCCTGTATTTGAGGTGGAAGGGCTTGTGCACCAGCATTTTGTTCATGTGATGTAGTTGCACAACCTTTCATATGATGGAGATCTTACTGATGTTTATAAATATCTGAAAGGTGGGTGTCAAGAAGAAGGGGCCAGTCTCTTTTTGATAGTGTCCTGTGATAGGACAAGGGGCCTACCCCAAGTGTAGAAGCCAAATTGTAAGCTAAACAGGTAGAATAATTTTGTCTGTGATGAAGTCTTATTTTGATTTCGAAGAGAAGATACATTGGATACAAAATAACCTTCCTTTCTTTTTCCTGCTTGCTGCTGAATCATCAAAAACAGCTGTTAACTATTTCAGTGTCTTTGATGGCCTAGCTTCTCTTCAGCAGAATTTCATAAATTTCTGGACTCAGAAACTTCTTTTTAAAGTGAGTGTCATAACCTGATTATCAATGAAGGAAACATAAACTTATTGATGTACTTCTAGTTTTGGACTTACCATGTTTTTATGTTAATAGAGGCTGTCTTTCTTCTTAAAGTAAAATAAACCAAAGAACAGTTCCTGAACAGCTTTCACATTTGTGATGTACTGAGTATGATGCATTTGGTTGCGTCCTCTCATCCTGCAGAGAGCGTAGATGGATGAGAGAACATATAAACCTGTCTAGAAATTCTACTGAATATGGACATTTCAGTTCAAAGATGGAACACAATAAAGAACATCAAATGTGCAAATTGTCAAATAGGTATATCACAATATACATATGTGCAAAAATATGAGTGTGTATATATGCACATGTATAGAATCATAGAATTGTTTTGGTTGGAAAAGAACTCTAAGGTCAGGGCAATCCTCAATGCAGGCTCTGTGGGATGATGTGATCAAGAGCAGCCTTGCAGAAAAGGACTTGGGGGCAGTGGTGTATGAGAAGCTGGACATGAGCAAGCAATGTGCACTTCCAGCCCAGAAGACAACCATGTCCTGGGCTGCATCAAAAGAAGCATGGCCAGCAGGTTGAGAGAGGTGAGATAGTCTGGATCCTTTGTATAAGAACAGAGAAACAGAAACATCTGAAGAGAAAGTGAAGGTTAGAATGCAACCAAAAATGTGTTTTGCCATAATGACTGCAAAAATAAGTCCAGGAAGGAACCAAAAATGAATTATTTTAATACGACTCAGAGACTTGAAGTGCCTACTTCATGAACTGTAGCTCATAGTTGTATGTATTCTCTCTTGCATTTGTCCTGTATGCAATGGCAGTGAATAAGACTTGACACTAGTAATGACTTCTGGTGTTGTGCCATCATTCCATTTTATGCTTGAGGAAAGTGAGACGTTTGTGTTAAATAAGGAAGTGTAATGACTCCTTCAGTGTTATACAGTAAATTGTCAGCTATGTCCTTTCCTGCTGTAATTATAACAGCTGAACAAACACGATGAGAAGAAGTTTCTTAGAGAATTAAGGTATAGGTCCAGATGCGTTCAAATGGTTCAGGATGGGTTTTTCTGCATTGCAGTGTCAGTGTTGTCTTCCAAGTACTCCTATGTCCTCCTTCCTCTTGAAGATATTTCAGTGTCCTAACCATTCATGATATGCATTTTACCTTATTATGTCTTCTGGTAAATTCACCTTGTGATTTGAGGACTTCTGATACCATTGTAGAATCATCATAGAATGGTTTGGGTTGCAAGGGACCTTAAAGATTTTGTCTAGTTCCAACCTGCCTTCCTTTGGCAGGGGCACCTTTCACTAGACCAGGTTGGTCAAACCCCACCCAGCCTGCCCTTGAACACTTCAAAGATGGGACTGGATTCAAGATATGGTCTCTCCAGCTTTTTCTAAGATAAATAATAATTTAGGATATTTTTGGTATAATTTGGTATACCAAATCATATTTGGTATATTGGTATTTCTTTTAAAAACAAACAGCCTCTCCCTCTCTCCTTGGAAGATTGAAAGCTCGTCTTTACTGGGAATAATTTTTAAAAGCCTCAGTGTTCCAATGAGCTCAGCATCTTCATTCCTTTCCCCAGTATTGTTCTGAACTGCTGCATGCTTGAATGCATTTGGAAGTCTGGCTGCAGATCTCAAAGGAGGTGAAGACTGCATGCCTGAGCTCTTAAAACTGACCTCACATGCCAGTATTTATTTCTTGAAAATTTGACTAAATGTTTCACTAATTTCAGAAGACCTATGCATGGCTTCCTATAATCTCATTCTTTGATTTTTAGAAATCCAAGAAGGGAAAAGTGAAGGTTATAACTTCCTACAACTATCCAAATACTCAGCTTTTACGATAGCAAATTAATATTCTGGTTTTACTTCTCAATTTGGATGCAGTAGGGATAGGTAGCTGTTTCTGTAGGGTTTGTGGAAACAGTATTATTTGCTGTGGAAAAATGTTGTTTGTATAGTGAAACAATATGAATTATGGAAATTTGATTCATGGCTGGATTTTTTTAGTGTCCAATAATGTGCAAGCTATTCGATTTCCCCCCCCCGTAGGATGAACACAAAATTTTTCTGCAATGTACTTTTATTGGGGTCAGACTGGACTCTTGCTTAATATCCTGGACACTAAAAGATAATCTGCTTTCAAGACCCCTGTAGGTATTTCATAACTTGGAGATCTGTGCTTCTTTCTTGCATTTTTATTTGAAATTAGCTGAGGGATGAGAAAATGGAGTGATGATGGATTAAAATTTGGCCTCTGTAAGCATCTGTTTCAAACAGTTCTAAGTAATTAGTCAGACCCTTGAGTTTTGTTTTTATGTATGTCAAAGTGCATGGAAAACATGTTCATGCCAGGGAAGGGGTAGATGAACTGCTGTGAGCTCAGTTAGTCTTGCTCCAGTGCAGGTACTGGGATTAACAGGAGGATAAAAGAGCAAAGCATTACTCGGTTTAAGGACACATGGGGAAGCAGAGCAGACTTGGCACATGATTTCTGCTTCTGGGTTTTTTTTTTCCTCAACTGGCTGGAGTATTTCATGTTTGCCTGACATCTACTAGTTCTTTACTATCGTTCCTTCTAACTAGTTGGTGAATTAAATTAATTGCTCTTGAGTCCTGCTTCAGTTGTTCCTAGAATCACTTGTTAAAAACTAGTTCTGCCTCCCATTCCTCTGTGGGTTTTTTTTTAAGGGAGAAATTATCCACTGGCTAACACTTCATCAGTTTCTCATGTTTGCTTAGAACACTTAAATGCTGCATAGCCCTGCTAAGGTGCTAGCAAACTTGTTGCTTTGTGTTTTACAAATCTGAGCTAAAGCTTTTTCTGTTACCAGTTAATCTTCAGATGGCTTCACAAACGTTCTCCATATAGGGAGTTAAACATGAAAGCCTCCTTGGCTTCCCAATCAGTGGAATCCAATGCTGTCAGCTAGTGAAAAATACAAATGAAAAGGAACTAAGGTTGTGGCAAATGAACCAATTTAATTTTATGCCTCAGTGCACAGAAGGATGTCCAGAGCAATTCCATGTTCCCTGCTTTGAGGAGAATGCATACTAGCCACTTTGGATGGATGGATTTTGACATATCAGCATTTCTATTTCTTATATATTATCCTTGCACATTTTTTTAACGATGTCTTTTTACTTAATTAATCTTAATCTGTTCTTAAATTGCTTAGTTGGCTTTGAGGGGAATATTTTGGTTGCTTTTAATTGGCTGATACACATTTACATGGAATCTGCTTTTTTATCGTTGTTAAATTGTTTCTGTGATGCATTCAAGGGATTTACTGTTTGAGGTGCTCTGTTTAATAAAGTTTCTGTGTTTCCATGTTTAGCTCACTTAACGCTAGATGACATAGTTGCTTTTGGTGCTCTTCTGCCTTACTTCAGACAGGGTTGAATTTGAGAATTTACTAATCTCTCACTTTTCAGTACTTAGTGTGTGGACTAGTTCATGGCTCTAATAGGAACAAAAACTGTAACTTCTTCCTGCTGTCAAAATTTAGGATTAGATGCTGTACAAAATGTTTGAGTAGTTAAATAGCTATTCTGTGTTATACTGTAACTGCATATTCCCCTTATTTCTCCTCTTTCTACCTCTCATCACTATGTGGTATCTGCCATTATTTTGGTTTGATGGTTAGTAGTATAGCATTTGTATGATTATCTCTTTGTACATGAGCTTCAACTGACAGAAGGTCTGGATATGCTTTTACAGAGTTAAGTGCATGTATCTTATTTCACTCTATACTTTTCTGGTTTCTTTTTTTTTTAACTTTTTTTTCCTTCTTTTTGTTTGTTTGTTACAGCTGTACAGCTCCTGCATCACCATACATTGTTTTCTCATTCTGATTTAAATACTTTATCAGTAGTATAATCTCAGTCCACTCAATGTTTTCTTCTCACACATTATACAGAGTACATTCTATCCAGGTCCACATTTAAAACTAGACAGTCTAGTTATTATGCTGGATTTTTTGACTTGGGTTTGCATAGCTCTTGCATCCCTGTTCTTTGGCTTTCTTCTATTATTATTATTACTATTATTATTATTCCTTTTTTAACTCTACTTTTTAAACTCTGGTTAGGCAAAGCTTTGCTATTTCCTGTCAAACTTCATTAACTGCTTTAATGCTTTTATTTCCAAGAATACAGAGTTTCAATGTTTTGTTTTAGGTAAAGGTTGTGTATCCTACTCCAAAAATCTTTCCAGAGTTTTATAAACCCAAACTCTTTTTTTCTGAAATGTTGCTTTACTCCCTGAACCCGGTACTAGGACCATTTTGAAGATGTTGTTTGTTTTGTAATCAGGTGGCAATATAGCTAATTTTGCCTGCAAGCACTTTGCAAATTCCTTTGTATGCTATTTTTATCATGAATGGCTCCTTCTCAGTTTTCATTGAGAAATACTCTGGATGCCTCCTGGATATCATAAACCCAACTACCTTGCATTTAGTAATCAAAACACCCAAGGGCAAGATTGTGTATGCTGTTTTGAGACTTGGGTCTTTGCATATCTAAGCATCAAGAGGAATGCGGCCGGCAGGTCAAGAGAGGCGACGCTTTCCCTTTACTCTGTGAGACCCCATCTCGAATACTGTATCCAGTTCTGGTCTCTGCATCATAAGAAGGACATAGAGGGATATGGAAATGCTGGAACATGTCCAGAGAAGGGCCACCAGGATGAACAGAGGGCTGGAGCACCTCTCCTATGAGGAGAGACTGACAGAGTTGGGGCTGTTCAGTCTGGAGAAGAGAAGGCTCCGAGGTGACCTTATTGTGGCCTTCCAGTGTCTGAAGGGGGCCTAAAGAAAGCTGGGGAGGGACTTTTTAGGATATCAGGTAGTGATAGGACTAGGGGGAATGGAATAAAGCTGGAAGTGGGGAGATTCAGGCTGGAAGTGAGGAAGAAGCTCTTCCCCATGAGAGTGGTGAGAGCCTGGAATGGGTTGTCCAGGGAGGTGGTTGGGGCCCCATCCCTGGAGGCATTTAAGGCCAGGCTGGATGAGGCTCTGGCCAGCCTGATGTAGTGTGAGGTGTCCCTGCCCATGGCAGGGGGTTTGGAACTAGATGATCCTTGTGGTCCCTTCCAACCCTGACTGGTTCTATGATAGATCTGTTGGAGTGAGTCCTGAAGAGGGCCACAAAGATGATCCAAGGGGCAGAGAACCTCTGCTATGAGGATAGGCTGAGAGAGCTGGGATTGTTCATCCTGGAGAGGAGAAGACAGCCTTCCAGTACCTGAACGGATCCTACAGGAAAGCTGGAGAGGGACTTTTCATAGGGGTGTCTATTGACAGGACAAGAGGGAATAGACTTAAAATGAGAGTGAATAGGTTTAGACTGGATCTTTGGAAGAAGTTCTTTAGTATGAGGGTGGTGAAACTCTGGAATAGGTTGCCCAGAGAGGTTGTGAATGCCACCTTGCTGGAGGTGTACAAAGCCAGGCTGGATGAGTTCCTGAGCTACCAAGTTTAGTAGAGAGGAGTCCCTGTCTGGCAGGGAGGTTGGAGTAGATCATCTCTAAGGTCCCTTCCACCCTAAGCCATTCTGTGATTAAACTGCATACTTCAGTGAAATGCTAGGAATGAAACCTGAAATTATGTGGAATTAGCTTGATTTTAACATCGATTACAGACAAGAAATTTATACTAGACTAATCTTGAAATTTAATAATGCTTATAAGCATGTGTGGGAAACAGCCTTATATATAATTCATGTGAAATAATTATTTTATTTCATAAAACTAGTAAAAAGTATGTTTGGAACGTTCCTTGCATTGGAATGCCCTTTTTCTTTCTTTGCATCTGAAGTTAATACAGAGATAAAGAAGATGGGAATTCACAGAGGTCAGGATTTTGAACCTGTAAACTACGTTTGTTTAATAAAACTCTATTCACCATGCTGTTGGATGCTCAGTATTGCAAGACATTATGCTTTCTAAAAAGATACTGTAAATCTCCTTACCTTTTGCTGAACTGGGGGCTCATGAAGCCTAATAAGTTCAATATACTGTCCTTCTGTAGTTTCAGTACTGTATATTTTTCAATCATCTTTTATTTCTAGGTCAGTACTACACTCAGGGAGATGTAAAGCATCACACAGAAGTGGTAACAGTGCTCTTCACTGTCTTTTCAGGAGAGTTGACTGAACTCTGGGTTCATTCATTGCTCTTTTGGTCAGAGCTGCAGTGTTGGCTGTTACATCGTGTTCAGAGACCATGAGAAAGCTGAGTTCTGAATGAAAGATGATCAAGACATTGAGTTACTGGAGCATGTCCAGAGAAAGGCAACAAAGCTGGTGAAGGATCTAGAGAACAAGTCTTACAAGGAATAGCTGAGGGAGGTGGGGTTGTTTCATCAGAAGAGGGAGGCTGAGGGGAGACCTCATTGCTCTCTACAACTCCCTGAAAGCAGGCTGGAATGAGGTGGAGGTTGGTCTCTTCTTCCTAGTATCAGGTGACAAAATGAGAGGAAAAGGCCTGAAATTGTGCTGGGGGGGGGGGGGGGGGGTTAGATTGGATATAAGGAAAATTGTCTTTCCTGCAAGATTGATCAGGCATTGGAACAGGCTGCCCAGTGAGGTGGTAGAGTCTCCGTCCCATGAGGTGTTCAAGTAATGTGTGGACATGGCACTTCGGACATGGACTTGATGATCTTAGAGGTCTTTTCCAAACAAAACAATTCTGTGATTCTATATAGGGCTAATATTTCAATAAGAGTTATGGATAACTAGCAATTAGTAACAGATTTATGGAAGTGGTGCTGTATTACAATGCTGAAGTTTTGTGGAACATGTTTACAAGGTACTTTGAGCTTTAATACAGTGTTTTTTGAAAAGTTTATTTATAATCTATATTTTTTATTGACTTTACTTAAATTGTGTCTCCATGGATTTTGAAGGCTTGTAGCAAGCGTAAATATGTATAAAAAGTTAAGTATTTTATCCAGTTAGTGTATTCATCCAAGTATGTCATGAAATTTCTCAATTTCCTTTTTAGAAGGCTGGTTAGGGACAGACTGACTCGTTCTTCTGTCTGACAGAATGCAAAGACATCCAGTGTTTAGCTGGCAAGACTATTGAAAGAAAAAAAAGATTTTTAGGGTTTTAGGGAGTGTGTTGCTTCTTAGTTCCCCAGTTGGATATAAGATAAAATTTTCAAATGAGAAACATGTGAAGTCTTTCCTAAACTCTAAATATTTAAATAAACAATGTCTCAATATCCTGATGACTTAAATGCAAATTGTAGGATCTGAACATTCCTAAAAATAATTTTAAAAGTCATAAATTTATATATCAGAATAAAGCTTACACTGCTAAGAATTTTCTGATAACCCTGAACTTCTTAGCAAACAGATCAAATTGAAGGGAAAGGAAGGTGCATGGTCTTCATTTCTGCTAGGTTTTATTACCTTTTCCACAGGATTATCTGGTTTTTGTTCAGTGTTTTTCCTAGTTTATGAGGAAGAAGGAAGCTAGCATAGGGTGTCAAGAAGTGCAAGTGAAATGGGAACAATTATGGTTGGCTGAAATGGAAGAATAGTTCAAAGAATCACAGAATGTTAGAGGTTGGAAGGGACCTCCAGACATCAAGTCCAACCCCCCTGCCAAAAGGAGGATCACCCAGGGTAGTCCACGCAGGAATGCATCCAGGTGGGTTTTGAAAGTCTCCAGAGAAGGAGACTCCACAACCCCCCTGGGCAACCTGTTCCAGTGCTCCGTCACCCTCACTGTAAAGAAGTTTCTCCTCGTGTTGAGGTGAAATCTTCTATGTTCAAGTTTGAACCCATTGTTCCTTGTGTTATCACTGTGAACCACCAAAAGAGCCTGGCCCCCTCCACTTGACACCCACCCCTCAGATACTTATTCACATTGATGAGATCCCCTCTCATTTTTCCCTTCTCCAGACTAAACAGCCCCAGGTCTCTCAGTCTCTCTTTATAGGGGAGATGCTCAAGTCCCCTAATCATCCTCGTGGCTCTCCATTGGATTCTCTCCAGCAGGTCCCTGGCTCTCTTTAATTGGGGAGCCCAAAGTGGGACACAATACTCCAGGTGTGGTCTCACCAGGACAGAGTAGAGGGGGAGAAAATCCTCCCTAGACCTGCTGGACACACCTTTCTTGATGCATCCCAGGATCCCATTGGCTCTCTTGGCCACAAGAGCACATTGTTGTTCCATGGAGAACTTGCTGTCCACCAGCACTCCAAGGTCTTGCTCTTCGGAGCTGCTTTCCAGCATGGCAGCCCCCAACCTGTACTGGTGCCTGCTGTTATTCCTCCCCAGATGCAGGATCCTGCACTTGTCCTTATTAACCTTCCTGAGGTTTGCCTTCACCCAGCTCTCCAGCCTGTCCAGGTCACGTTGGATGGCTGCACAGCCTGACAGGTGTCAGCCAACCCCCCCAGTTTTGTATCATCAGTGAACTTGCTGAGGGCACTCTCAATCCCCTCATCCAGGTCTTTAATAACTGTATTGAACAAAACTGGACCCAGTACTGATCCCTGGGGAACACAACTGGCCACAGGCCTCCAAGCTGACTCTGTGCCACTGATGACAACCCTCTGAACTCTGTTGTTAAGCCAGTTTGCAATCCACCTCACTGACCAGCCACCTATGCCACATCTCCTGAACTTTTATGTGAGGATGTTATGGGAGACTGTATCAAAAGCCTTACTGATGTCAAGGTATATGACATCCACTGCTCTTCCCTCATCTACCCATTTGGTCATAATTTCATAGTAGGCTATCAGATTAGTCAGGCAGGATCTCCCCTTGGTAAATCCATGTTGGCTACTCCTGATAACCCACTTTTCTTCCATATGGTTAGAGGTGACCTTCAGGATGAGCTGCTCCATCATCTTTCCAGGGATGGAGGTGAGGCTGACTGGTCTGTAGTTGCCTGGGACATCCTTCTTGCCTCTTTTGAACACTGGAGTGACATTGGCTTTCTTCCAGTTGTCAGGCACTTCTCCCCTTCTCCATGAATTTTCAAAAATGATGGAAAGAGGCTCAGCAACACTACCAGCCCGCTCTCTCAGCACACATGGATGCACCCCATTGGGACCCCTGGATTTGTGTGTTTTCAGTCAGTACAAGTGATCTGTAACCCAGTCCTGACTGACTGGTGGAGTGTCCTCCCCTGTCCAGTTCTGCTCCCTTGCTTCCAGAGACTGGGGTTCCTGAAAACACTGTTTTGTTACTTATAACCTTATAATGTCTGTAGGACATGTGTCTTTCCCCAGAGACTGTGAATCAAAGTGCTGAGACTAAGGAATTTCTAGTAGTGTGTAAGAGACAAGACTCTGACTGGATTTAAGAGTGAAGAGTTCTGTACAAGTTGCAAGTTTTTAATTAGTTCTCATAATTTCAAGCAAAATGCATAACTTGAAAGGTACTGGCAAGAAAGTAAATAAGGTGTTCCAAAGAGGAGGTTTAGTGATTTTTCTTTTGCAGTGTGATAACCTGACATTGTCTCTGCTGGACCTGCCAGGAGTCCAGTCTTGGGCAGAGAATGAGAACAGATCTGTGCAAGGTATCTCATCAAAGTCACACACCTATCTGAGAACAACTGCGGTCCAGATTCAATGAGTTTCCCCTCTTCTTCAGCACTTCTCTCAAAGGTAGGGTCTGAGAGAAGGTGATTAATGCAAGGCCAAATTTGGCATACATAAAGCAGCTAGCCATCTTGGTGTTTTCAGCGTAATTGTCCCTGTGGCATTTTCCATTTCCTATTTTTTTTTGAAGGGGAATAAAACTTTTCTATGGCAAAATACTTCTTCTCTTCTCTTTCAGTAGTCTTACCACAATGACCCCATCACAGCTGTTGATTCTGGGTTTTTTTCTGCTTGAAAATGACTGGTTTTATTGATCAAGTGATGTTTCAAGAGCCTTTAGCACTGGAGGTTCAGTTTTGGGCTCCACACTACAAGAAGGAGTTTGAGTTGCTGGAGCATGTCCGTAGAAGGGTAACAAAGTTGTTGAAAGGTCTAGATTACAAGTCTTAAGAGGAGCAGCTGAGGGAACTGGGATTGTTTAGTCTGGAGAAGAGGAGGCTGAGGGGAGACCTCATTGCTCTCTACAAGACCCTGAAAGGAGATTGTAGTGAGGTAGGGGTTGGTTTCTTCTCCCTAGTATCAGGTGATAGAATGAGAGGAAATGGACTCAAGTTGCATGAGGGGCGGTTTTGGTTGGATATTAGGAAAAATTTCTTTCCTGCAAGACTGGTCAGGCATTGAAACAGGCTGCCCAGGGAAGTGGTGGGGTCACCATCCCTGGAGGTGTTTAGGAAATGTATGGACATGGCACTTCAGGACATAGTCTAGTGGCCGTGGTGGTGCTGGATTGATGGTTAGACCTGATGATCTTAGAGGTCTTTTCCAACCTTAGTGATTCTGGCTTTCTGTGGCTACTAGGCCTATACAAGTTTTTTAGCAGCAAACATTTCAGTGAGGAGGGTGAAAAAAAATGGTTAATTCTCTCTGCCTGCTCAGTCTCTGGAGTTCCTTCAAATTGTGCCTCACAGGGGCCACTGTGTCAGGCTTTTATCCCAAGATATGCGCAGTTGAGACCTACTGCAGAAGGGGAGTGAGTAGTTCTCAATTTGGAATTGTATTTAAGCACTTAGACTCTCATCTTAAGGTTTTATCTGCCATGGATCTCAGCTGGGTCTGTGTCTGTGGACCAAATTGGGTGCCTTGGGGTTCTTTTTCAGTCTTAGCCAAATACCTAGAAATCTTTTAATATGGTAACAATCCTATCAAGAAAGGACTATATTCTGGTGTTAAAAAGAGTTAATTGT
Organism: Indicator indicator; assembly: GCF_027791375.1. Taxonomy (NCBI): domain Eukaryota; kingdom Metazoa; phylum Chordata; class Aves; order Piciformes; family Indicatoridae; genus Indicator; species Indicator indicator. The sequence continues at coordinate 86,317,723 of NC_072010.1, forward strand.
TGAATGAATACAAAAGTATAATTTTATTTATGACCATGTAACTTTTATAGAACAGTTCTAGAGGGATTGAGACCTATCTGTATTCTGGACATTTGAACTGAGAAGCTAAAATGTCAACGTTATGCTTGAGGAACAACCCTCTGCTGCCAAAGATGAGACTAGATGATCTGTGGTGTGAAACTTAAGTTTTTAAAATGATCTTTTAATTTATTTCTGAATTTATACATACTCTGTGGCATCTTTGCCATGTTTTCTCAGCAGAAAAGTTCAAACATTGAACATAGTTTTTCAATGTGTGAACACTTTTGGTCTTCAGACACCAAAACAAAGAAAGAAGTCCAGGCATTGGAACAGGCTGCCCAGGGAGGCGGTGAAGTCATCATCCCTAGAGGTGTTCAAGAAACATGTGGACATGGCACTTCGGGACATGGTTTAATGGCCATGGTGACCTTAGGTGGATGGTTGGACTTGATGATCTTAGAGGTCTTTTCCAACCAAAATAGTTCTATGATTCTGTGATTTTGGTGTTTATTTTTAACATTTTTCTAGAGATACCTGTCTTAAACTGCATACTTCTTTCATATGTGTATATAAAGCTTGGAGATTTTGTAGCTGTAAATGCTCATAGTATGCCATGGGAAACTTGGTTATGAGTTCAGGCTGCAGGTCTTGGTAAGTGGTGTGTGACCTGCATTCTCAGTTCCCATGGCCAGTTTTTTTTCTCTTGTCTGTTCTTCCGATATGAACATTTAAGTCGCTTAAATTTTTCTGCCACAAGAAAGATCTTAACTTCATTGAGATTTCTCCTCCCCATATTCAAACAGGAATGTTTTCCCACATCAGTGGAAAATTATGATAGTGTCAAACTTTCAGAGAACAATTTATAGATTTTTCCTTCTGTCTGATGTTGTGTGTTTTCTTTTCAAACAGCAGTTACAAAATCCTGTGCCAATTTCTCCCTCTCTCACAGCCCCACCCTGCAATGAATCAGAAGTGCACCCTGTCTTTTTTTGGTCACAGGTCTTGGTGCAATCATCTGCTTCTATTGTTGCTTATGATTAGGCTAGTTATGCTGTGCTGCACATGGAGCAGTGCCCTCAGTCTTATTTGGAATTGTAAATTGGTGACTAGAGTGTGTGCCCCATTACTGAGGGCTGTGCCTCACCGTGAGCATATTTGGCCAGTGCTTCATCATCCGTGCTGGTCACTGGTTAGGTTCCAAACAGACTATATGGTGTTGGTGTTGATTTACAAGCTCCATAAATATTCAGAGACTTGCCAGCTTACAAAGATCATCTTTCTCTTTGAGCATTGCTACTATGGTTAGAAGTGCTGATCAGAGCTACCTCCCAGGTGGTTTTCCACAATCATCCCCTTCAGGAGAATTTATGTCCTTTTCCAGGGAGAGCATATGGCCATGACCATAACTTTCCCAACTGAGGAAGGGAGAGAGAGCCCCAGTGCAGGAGAACATTGTTTGGCTAAGGTTTTTTTCATTCTTCCCAGACTCAAATTACACAGTGATAGTATTGGTCATCACGACGGTGTGCCTGAAGGAATGAACAGATATCTTATTTGCTTACAATTAAAAAATACTAAATGAGCCTCACTTCTCTCTCTGATTCCACCAGTGTCAGTGGAGTTTCACGAGAAATGGTTATTACCCAGATCTTGCCATCTGCTTGCAGATTCCAGTAGGTGGAATGACTTAGAATTGCACCACAGATCTGGAGAATTTCTCAGTTAACACTGAGTTGAAAACTCTGTTTCTATTTTTATTTATTCTTAATCTTTGTTCTGAATAATGTGACCTGATTTAAGGTCACATTATGTTTTAAATCTTTAGGTTAGCCTGAATTATATTAATTTATTTGCTTTAAGCTAATGTATTTTAACCTTCCATCACACACAGACACTGTTGTAGAAATCTTTGAATTTTTGACAAGGGTTTGTTTTCACAACATCTGTTGAAATTTATGTAGATTTTTTTTCACATACAAGCATGAGGTAATTAATCTGTGTACATCACTTCCTTCTGTCTGTCTCTGTGCCTCAGTGGTATTGTTAGTGAGACTGTCCCATTGGAGCATAATGTAGAATAAGAATGTGAATGTTTTGCTTGTGGTAGGTCTCTCTTATTCACCTACAGAATACTAGATACCCATGGAAAAGGTCAAATGTATGCAGATCTGGCATCCATTTCACAACTTCCAAGGCATAGTCTCAGGCATATGTAATATATATGTCACTGCCAGAAAGCTAAAAGGAAATGATTGCATTTGAGTACAATGCAATCTACAACAATAGTTTAGTGTGCATGAAATTAAAAACTGCTGGTAACACATGTAGAATAAATAAGTCAACAGTGTTTGTTTTTAGTGTAGTCTTCTGTAGAGATAAGGTCGTGTTTCTTATAATATTTATTTGGCTTCATTAAGAAAACTAGCAAATATTAATTATACTCCCTGTTACAGAATATCAAGTTTTCCAGAGCTGGACACGCAATGTACTGTTACTCCAATGTGTGAATGTGTCAGAATTCAATTACAGCAAAGTTACACTGACAACACATTAACACATCACCTTTTAGCTGACATGGTTCCTTCGCTCTGCGATGCCCTGCCCCAGTTTTCCAGGTTTGCTCACTTGACCTACTGTGTGTAGCAATTATTTTTATCTGACACTTAAACCAACAACAAGCCACTTAGCCTAGAGTGCTTAGATTTATGAAATCACATTTCTTACCTACTCAGTACCTAGAGCAGTATCATAACATATTATGATGTAATTATTGTAACACATTAGGATTTAATATGGTTGAAGAGTGGCATGAGAGTGGTCTTGAGGAGAAGGATTTGGGGGTGTTGGTTGGTGAAAAACTCAGCATGAGCTGGCAATGTGCACTTGCAGCCCGGAAGGCAACCATGTCCTGGGCTGCATCAAACGAAGCGTGACCAGCAGGGCAAGTGAGGTGATTCTCCTCGTCTGCTCTGTTCTTGTGAGACTCTACCTGATGTACTGTGTCCAGTTCTGGAGCCTCGAGCATAAAAAGGACATCAAACTCTTGGAGCAAGTCCAGAAGAGGGCCACTAAGATGATCAGAGGGCCAGAGCACTTCTCTGATGAGGACAGGCTGAGGGAATCAAGTCTGTTCAGTCTGAAGAAGAGAAGGCTCCATGGAGATGTTACAGCTGCCTTCCAGTACCTGAAGGGGGCTTACAGGAAAGCTGTGGAGGGACTTTCTATAAAAGGGCTTCTAGTGATTGGACAAGAGGGAATGGATGGAAGCTGGAAGAGGGTAGATTTAGACTGGATGTTAGGAAGAAATTCTTTGCAGTGAGGGCGGTGAGACACTGGAACAGGTTGCCCAGAAAGGTTATGGATGGCCTCTTCCTGGAAGTGTTCAAAGCCAGGTTAGACAGGTCCTTGACCAACCTGGTCTACTAGAAAGGGTCCCTGACAATGGCAAGGGACTGGAATTAGATCATCTTTAGGGTCCCTTTTAACCCAAACCATTCTGTGATTCTGTGGATTTTAGTACACTTTCAGTGTGTTGTTTAGTCCATGCAATAACATTGCGTGAGAGGCTAAGAGTGTATTGTAGAAGTACAGAAGTCTCATCTCAAGAAGAGACTTAGAGGAATGATAGTGCTAATGTAAGAAATGTCAAAAAAGATTTATGAAGTGAAGGACTGGAAAAGAATTTAGTTATTTGGATGGACAGAAAGATATGCTTGATTTATTTGTGTATGGGATTATTTTGTATGTTTGGTTTGTGTTGGGTTTCCCTAATTTTATTTTTCCTTTTCTTGGAGGTGCTATAAAGAAGAATTTGAGACTTGAATGTAGAAAGGCTCAGGTACAAAATGTGCCTAGATATGACAGGCTGAGTGACAAGCAGTATGATTTTTTTACCCCACTTTTAAGTACTTAGAGAATCCTAAGGATAAAGGAGGATAAAAGACTGTTCCCTTCTGGTCTCATAGAGTTGGGAATGATGGCAGATTGCTCATAAATGGTGAGATTTGTTGTTGTGGTAATGGTGGCGATGGTCAGAGTAGACCTGAGCCATCAGCGTAGAGCTAATACCTGGCTTTGAGATTCTGTAAGGAGAAGCACAGAGAGTGAATGGATAACGACCTGAAGACTAAGACCTTTGGGGTCCTGTGGACAGAGCAGAGGTGGACAAGCAGAAGTTTCCAGCTCAGAGTGCACTGTGGAGACACTTAGAGAAATGAGTCCAGCTGGAGTCATAGAGACGGCAAAGAAGTGCTGAGAGTTCACTTGTGTGCAAGGCAGCAAAAAGATCAGAAATAGTGCAAGTGGATTTTAGTTCAGAGGTTTGCCAGAATGGAGGTTATTGAACCTTTAATGAATGTGATGGAACCTGGGGCAGAAGCCAGACCAAAAGGATGGCTGTGAAGAAACTGAAGGAAAGGCCTCCTAGTGAGGACGTCAAAGACTGCACTAGAAGCCTGGCAGCCAGCAGAATCACTTGGATATCTTTAGAAATCAGCTGGACAAGAATCTGAGAAACCTGATCTGACTGTGAGGTTAGCCCTGCACCCAGCAGGCTCTGCTGGAGACCTCCAGAGGTCCCTTCTAACCTGTATCACTCAAAAGGTTGTCATATTGAAACTGACCTTGAGAGGGGCAGCAGTTGGGGCAGCAAGCCCAGTTTTGTGGTGCTTTATTAGATAAGAAAAATTGCAGTTGTGAGACTTTTGCAGGTTAGGTTCCAGCTTGGTGACTGCTGATCCCTCAGATGTGTGTAATAATAACTTCTGTCTTAATACTGAAAATGCCCCTTGATGATTTATGAAGAAATGTCTGATACAGTGGAATAGAGTTTGGTTGGCTGGCTTTTCACTTCTATTGAGCATAAGGAGTAGGCTTCCTTTTAGGAAATGTTAGGATTATATGTAAACAACTGTGTTTCCTTCCTCTTTGGAGGAGCTTCTCTACACGAGCTTTGTGAGTGTGAACTGAGAGCTAAACCAAAAACGTCTACTGACTTTATTCCCTATAGAAAAAACTTGCCATCTTAATAGATGATCCTTAAACTAGGAACCTCACTAACTGCTGCTATACCAATCTTCAAAGGTTTGTGCTAATATTTAAATTCCTGTGAGCAACACTTATTAATAGCTTTTCTAAAAAGTAGCCTTTAAAAATCTATTTACATTGTTTGTTACCAGCCTGCTACTTTTTTCCTGTCCTATTGAACAACATTCACTTAAGTGGTGTATCTTCATAATTATAGGATTATAGAATCGTAGAATGGTTTGGGTTGGAAGGGACCGTAAAGATCATCTAGTTCCAACCCCCCTGCCATGGGCAGAGACACCTCCCAATGGACCAGGTTGCTCAAGGCCCTGTCTAACCTGGCTTTGAACACCTCCAGGGAGAAGGCATCCACAGCTTCCCTCGGCAGCCTGATCCAGTGTTTCACCACCTTAACTGTAAAGAATTTCTTCCTATTATCCAGTCTAAATCTCCCCTCTTCCAGCTTAAAGCTGTTTCCCCTTGTCCTGCTACTACAAGCCCTTGTAAGAAGTCCCTGTCCAAACTGATTTGTCATTTCTTTATGTATGAAATTTTCAGAGTTCTCTTTGTTCTTAATTCAAATGCAAAATCTACATCCTGAGAAGATTTAAATGTAGAGAAAGCACTGCTTTAACTTGCTGAGTGTTTTTTGTTGTAGATTTGGTTTTGGTTTGGTTTGGTTTTTTTTGTTTGGGGTATTTTGGTTTTTGTTTTGTAGTTTTTTTGTGGTTTGGTCTTGGGCTTTATTTTATAGCAGGCAATTGCGTGGAGATCTTGATGGCGACGTTACTTGGCAAACATTTTGGAATCAACTCAACATGTGACATCACACCCCCTTAAGGTTTTCCACATAAAATATATCCTCCAAAGAAAATACAAAAATTGAGACTTAATCTGAAATCTATTATTACATCCTCTAAGGTCTCACAAAGCACCTCGAAATTCCACACCCTCCCTCTCACCCTCCATGCTTTTTTATTTTTCCTAGGCAGGTAGACTAGATGTTGCAGATAATGGTGGTAAATGTTTTATAGTCTTTTTGGGGGAAATACAGAGGAGGGGCAGGGAAAAGAGTTTTAATCTTAAGTCTGCAGTGCTTTCACAAGAAAAATACAAGGACCCTGATGCTTAGTCTTTCTTCATGTGCAACTGTTCAGGCTGTGTGAGCATGTGTCTGATGTAACATTTTGCCACTTTTAGCAACTGTAATTATTTAGCCCTGTCTCTAGGAGATGAGTGTCTCGCAGTTAGGGAGAAAAAGACAGCAGAGGGAAAAAACTTCCATTCATCACAGGTTTTGGTTCCTCATATGATGGTGTTTCACAAAAACAGTTCCTAAAGAAAAAAGTCAGTTCTGTGCATTGTGGGGCACTTTGTATGCACTTTCCTGTGTATGCCTCAGCTTGCCTGCATCTGTATGCATTTCTCTGAAAAACAGAAGGGTTTTTACCCCATCTTCTTTAATTGCAAACAACAAATATGTCTGTGTACTCGTGGGGTGTGCTGTTTTTCATAGACGTGCAGGAGAGAGGTGTAGTGCAAAGGCTGAATGCTGCCAAAACATGCAAGATGATTTTAAGCAGGCGAAGCAGAGCAAGAATTATCTATGCATAATGTGAGTTTAGAATAGACTTAACGTTCTCACACCCAAACATTTCCATCTGGAAGCTGTTCCTAAGTGAAAGGAAACAGAGACCATATTCTCCTATCTTCTGAAGTAGCTGTCCAGGGAATAGGAGATTTTCTTCAATTTTTTTTTTTCCCTAGGATGTATTCAGTTCTACTGCAGATTTAGAGAGGGCACAGTTTAAAGTGGCTTTTTAAAAGACAGTAAATGATATTAAATTCTTCTTAATCCTTCGGAGAATTGGTGTTGAAACTCTCACACTATGCTTAAACAAACGGTGGTGCTTTTAGGTTGTACTTAAAAGTTGGGATTTGTGGGGGTTTTTATGCCAGTCTTGATATGAGAACTTTATGGAACTGTTATTTTCAAAGCTTTCTGGAAATTATCCTCTGCCTTTGCTTCCTTTCTCTGTATTTCAATGTCTGTCCAAACACCTCATGCCAAGATTTTTCTTCATGTCTTTTTATTCTGCCATTTCATGTGCTGTTACTGTAGTGTACACTGAGCATCTTAAATACGCTGAAAGGTTCACCTCCTTCATGTTGGTTTTAATGTGACACGTTTGCATATCTCCCTGTATTCTCTAGAGTGTAACGTACCTGCCATCCTGCAACAGCGCTGAAGAATCTGCCAACTCTTTGGCCTACCTTACTTGCTGGTGGAGGTGTAGACATTGCTGTTATTTAGGAGTAATTAGACATGTTTTCACGGCTGAGCTCTCAAAATACAACTCTGCAAATATTTCTAATTTTTAGCGAACGCAGACTAAGAAAGCAGACAGATCCTTAGCTGTAATATAGATATTGCAGATATTGCTTAGTACTATGGCAAGAGATAACCTTACCTTTCAAGTTCTTGCTCCAGTAAGTTTGTAAACTCATCGCTTTTTTCCATGTATTTGATGTGCTTCCTCTTCTCTTCCTCTAGTTCGTTCAGTGTCTGTCTGTGTGATTTTTCTACCATTAGAAGTTGCTCCAGCATTCGTCTGTGAGTTTCTTTCTGTTTCTCTACAACTTTATCAAGCTACAAAAAAAGCAAAAGCTCCTGAAGTCTTAGGAAACTCTTACTTGCTCAAGCTTTCATTAATGAAAGATTTTAAGAGAGAATTAATAATACAAAATGCATTTAGTGGCCTAAAGTCCAGATCCTTTGGTGTTTCTTGGAATGGGTTACTTAGTTCTGTCAGTGTAATTCCAACAAATTAGAAAAAATAATTTAAGGTACTACTTTTCAGGATCCTCAGTCACCTTCTGTTCCTTGTCATTGCCATGACTGGTCCTCAGCAGATATTAATTAACAGCTACTGTTCCTGGGATTGTGCTTTTCTTGATCATTGTGGTGGAAAAACCACACCTTGGCAGAAGAAATCTGTTTCACAGAGTGGATGACTGACTTTTAGTTGAATAGAAATAGCTGCCTCATTTGTAGCTGCATAAAGAATGAGAGCATTGAATTGTCTGTGGAAGGTAGACAGGTAGATCAGAAAGCAGTTTTTCTCTGGTTTAGCAGTAGACACATGGTAGAACCAAGGATGGAAAACAGTCCCATCTCCTGTGCTTAAACTCAACATGGCTCTGAGTTTCTAGAATAAGTAAATAATAAATTTTGAAAATTTTGAAGTATTTTCATTTAACAGTGGCATTTTCTGTGTTGTTCCTCAAATTTCACATGTTGTAAAGGGGGAGTTGCCTTGCAGGTGGCACCTTTATATTATATTTGGAGCATCAAATTCTCTCCCCTTAAGAATTTCGCTGAGCTTCTAAGTATTAATTTATAGTGGTATTTTAGTTTATTTTATTTTTGGTTTTGGTAAGAGTTTCTTTAGGGGTTTTTTAAAACCACAGAGATATTGGCATAACTGTTCACTGGAATTATGATGTTAACCAAAATTATTTCCATAATCTGAGAAAAAACTACCCAAGGATTCTCTTGTAGTTTTGAATTCAGTATGTGACCAAGTTATGTAAGTGTGTGTATGAAACCAGAAGGGATTTTCCTCCTTTGGCACTAGTGATCTAGCTGAAGTTTCAGGAAAGGTCACTGGAGGCCGTCTAAAGACCTAGGAACACTCTGTGAGAATCTTTGTTCTCTGCTTGTTCCCCTACCCCTCTGGAGACTGCCTCCCTCATCAGGTCAACACAGGAGCCCTCACCTCCTTTATGGAAACAAGAAATTTGGATCTCAAACCCTAGGGCCTCCTTTTAACCATAGTATATTCCAGTAGGTCAAACTGCTTTGCAGTGCTTCACTCTATTAATAGGAAAGAATTCACAAATGGGCAGTGTGGGAAGCAAGGCTGGTTCTGGCTTTCCAGTGGTTCCCCACAAGGAATTCCATGTACCACAAGAAATGCTGGGGCTTCAGATTGTTAGGGCTACTGCTTATTTTGGACAATTTAATTCAAGGGAGTATGATTAATTATATTTTTTTTTCTCGTGTTCATTCACAGGTTGGCTGATAGAAGCAATGACAGTGAGAGCTTGAATACCTAAACATGAATTTCTTGAATGAGTGAGACTATCATCTATTTCTACATAGGCTTCTGAGCCTCCCCCTGCTTACCTCAGTTTCTTTTTAAGCTTTATATATTCTCTTATGCTTCTCCTAAACTATTGTTAACTTTTTTTGGCCACAGTGCTATGAATAGGTAAAAAGGAACTATTGACAAGACTTTGAAGACAGTTTGAGTCTAGAAACATGTACCATATTAAAAATTGCCTGTTCTTTCTGTTTATGACATTGCAGAGTGTCTTTACTGTTGCAAAACAGCTCAGCTTAATTCATGCGTGGTCAAAAAATGTAAGGAAACCATGACTTTCCCTTTTGCTGTTTTGTGGTGCTCTTACAGCAGATTAAGTTTTTTTCCTCTTTGTTCACTCATATCTATCACACTTTCATGCCAGTGAGGTCAGTGCTTTCTGGAATCATGATCCTGATGTAGGACCTCTCTTGGGTAAATATTTCTTACCTAAACCCTTGCATATGCAAGCTTTCTCAGTAAGCTAGTCCTGCCTTAAACAGTAATCTTTTGGCTGTGTTTCCTATGCTTTTAAAGAGTTTGGAAACTGAATTGCCTTAAAAGGTCAAGTTGAAGAAAAATGGCCATTTTTAATTTCTCCACAATCTCCTCTGATGATCATCACCTCTTTAAAGATCATGCTGTCTGGTGAATATGTGCTATTCTCAGAAAGCAATCTGCCTCCTCTTTTGTGGTGAAGTTCTGATGCAGTGTTGCTTGCAACTATGGCCCTGCCTTGCTTAAACCAAAATGAACTTGGCATCATCCTTGCATGATTTTGGCCTCAACAACCCCAGGCAGAACTATAGGCTGGGGACAGTGGCTGGAGAGCAGCCAGACAGAAGGGGACCTGGGGGTACTGGTCGATAGTAGGCTGAACATGAGCCAGCAGTGTGCCCAGCTGGCCAGGAGAGCCAATGGCATCCTGGCCTGTATCAGGAATAGTGTGGCCAGCAGGACAAGGGAGGTTATTCTTCCCCTGAACTCAGCACTGGTCAGGCCACACCTTGAGTACTGTGTCCAGTTCTGGGCTTCTCAATTCAAGAGAGATGTTGAGGTACTGGAACGTTTCCAGAGAAGGGCAACGAAGCTGGTGAGGGGCCTGGAGCACAAACCCTATGAGGAGAGGCTGAGGGAGCTGAGGTTGTTTAGCCTGGAGAAGAGGAGGCTCAGGGGTGACCTCAATGCTGTCTACAACTACCTGAAGGGAGGTTGTAGCCAGGTGGGGGTTGGTCTCTTCTCCCAGGCAACCAGCAGCAGAACAAGGGGACACAGTCTCAAGTTGTGCCAGGGGAGGTATAGGCTGGATATTAGGAGGAAGTTCTTCACAGAGAGGGTGATTGCCCATTGGAATGGGCTGCCCAGGGAGGTGGTGGAGTCACCATCACTGGAGATGTTCAAGAGGAGACTGGATGAGGCACATAGTGCCATGGTCTAGTTGATTGCTTATGGCTGGGTGATAGGTTGGACTGGATGGTCTTGGAGGTCTCTTCCAACCTGGTTGATTCTATGATTCTGCTTGCTGGTCTTAGCCCTCAGTGCGAGGTCAGATGGGGAAGATAACAAAGATGTGAACTCCTAATTTATTTTGGCAGGCAGTCTGCATGGACAGGGTTAAGAAAGTGAAGTGGATCTCTTGGAGAGGGTCCAGTAGAGGGCTGCTAAGACCATCAGAGAGTGGGAGCACCTCCTCTATGAGAACAGGTTGGGTGAGTTGGATCTCACAGTTCAACCTGCAGAAGAGAAGGCTCCAGGCTTCACTACCTGAACGGGGCCTGTAGGAAAGCTGGAGAGGGACTTACCATACAGGCTTGTGGTGATAAGACAAGGAGCAGTGGTTTTCAACTGGAGCAGGGAAGATGTAGATTGAACCTTAGGAAGCAGTTCTTTACTATGAGGGTGATGAGACATTGGAACAGGTTGCCCAGAGAAGCTGTGGATGCTTCATCCCTGGAGGTGTTTAAGACCAGGCTGGATGAGTCTCTGAGCAACCTGGTCTAGTGGGAGGTGTCCCTGCCCATGGCAGGGGTGTTGGAACTGGGTGATCTCTAATGTCCCTTTCAACTCAAGCCATTCTATGATGATTCTATGAGTTGTGTGGATTGGACCAGCACTTCAAAAGTGTGTGTTAAGAATCTGAGGGGATGTATAGATTGCTATCTTAAGAAAATACAGAACTTTCTGGCTACAAGCTGATCATATATCAAATGACTCTTATTTCCAGACATAAATGTCTGATGGAATGAGGGTTAATCATCAACACAAACCACATTAACCAAATAGTCCTGCATCTGTACCATTGAGTGTGAGGGATATGGGACTACCAGCAGTGTTTTATGAGTTTGTTATATTTTGTTTGGTCTAGAGGACTTGTTGAATGGCTGCAAGAGGTTAATTCAAGCAGTGTGTACCAAGAAGAAAGGTAGTAACTGGAGGGGTTTGGTTTGCAGCTCTCAGTGAGCAATGCCAGTGCCTTTGACTTCACGGTTGTGCTTTTGTCAGTGTGGAGATGAGCAGTTTGGATTACAAACCAGTATTTGGAATGGGCAGTGGGGTGGAACAAGGAATGTGAACATGGGTAAAAGAATAGTAGTACCCTGGGGAGACATGCTTACATGAGATGATAATAGACAAGTAAGTAAAATGCTGCATGAAAGCTGTTTTCACACTGCAGTTTTCTCCTGTTGCTCAGATTAGGAGATGCATTTAGGTTTTCTTTTCAAGATTGTTGTCAAATCCATTCTACCAGCTGGTGCATGGCTGTTATGAAAGGGAACATGGTGAAGACAGACAGCTTGGGATTCCATAGAGAAGAGAAAAGAGAAGAGATTTGGAGAGGCAGCAGATCCTACATCACAATTAATGCAGATACTTGAGATCTGCATGTCAACTGCATAATGGGCATGGGCATTTGGCCTCATCACACTTGTGTGTGTTATTGAACAGCATGCCTCTCCCTCCCTGCAGGGAGGGTCTCCACCCCAAGCACAGCAGAGTCTGCAGCAGGGTTGTTGCAGTTATGTGTGGTTTGTTTGGAAGCTCTGTTGTGCCCTTCTACATGATAAGGGTACTTCCCAGGGGAGCAAATTTCACTCTTGCATTTTCCCTGTGAGATCTTGTGGCTGACTCCTATGTCTCCAGCAGAAGAGAGACGTTGTGTGGACCCCTGCTAGTGTGACATCCTCACACAGGAGTGGTCTGCAATAGCTCCTGGTTCCTCACATTACTCTTTCCAGATGCCAAATTTGCTCCTGCAGAAATATCCATTTATACGTAGGTGCACCTGTTTAATCATCATATACAGTTCTTGGCTATTATCCAATTAGCAGAGGACTAATAAGCAGTAGCATAAAATGTTTTCTGTTGAAAATTGGAGTGATAAAACTTTAATTGATTTGCTGTTTTGTTCTTCCTAACCATATGGGCTTTTTGCTAGCATTAATATTTGAACATACTGTACAATACAATGGAAAATAAGAAGCATGATCTTACATAACTGTGAATAGTTGAGCAAGCTAAAAATTCAGGGGGATACATTTTGTTCACCAGCTTGTGTCTGAAGCCAATCTAGGATGGTGTGTCTCATATCCATTATGTTGAAACTGAACTTTTCATCCTTCTCTTTTTAGACTGTTTTGTGTGTGGTGCTGTGCCAGAATAAAATCCAAGTTAGTTATGTTTCTTGATCCTAAGTTTAGTGCAATATTATTCTTATTAATAATACTCTCATGGTCATTGTTTTTAAATGTATAATCCCTAGTTTAGGGTTACTGGAGATTATGGGAGCAGTTTCCTCCTTGTCTTTTTCACTGCTACCTGAGCCAATTTTCCATGCAGATACGTTGGTCTGCTTTTCCTGAATGCCATTCATGTTTTGGTGTCTTCCTGTGACTCTAACTTACTGTGTCCTGCAGCCGTTGTTGTTGGAAAGTTGTGACCACCACTCTTAAGACATTGTGAGGATTCAATCAGATACAGTTTGTTAAAAGGTCAATGAGGCTGCATCTTTCCATGAGCTGATCGGCACTGGGATTTGATAAATTGATTCTATTTGGATTGTCCATGATAGATGAAATCTATAGGCTTTCCTCTAGTTTCACTGCCTTTAAGATGTTCTCAAAGTGGTAGTAGATACTGTCCATCATGTGTCAAACAGTGAGGTGTGATACTTTTTTATCTTTGACTGTGTTATTGGAAGCTGGAGAGTGTTAGAAACCAGAATCGGCTTTCTAATTCTGTGAAGGTTTGAAACACGAGAAAGGAATCATAAGTTCTGCAGTGTTTTTGAAAGATCTCTTTTCCTACATCACCTTGTCCAATAATTTTTGATTATTAAAAAAAAAAAAAAAGCAACAACAAAAGCCAGTGGTTGGTTGGTTTGTTTTGTTTTAATCTGGGAAAATGGTTCTTCTGCTATTATTCTGTATTTAGTAGGATGTTGAATGCCACTTGTTTTCTGTTCAAGAGAAGTGAGAGAAGGGGCAATTGATCTGAAGCCAAATTTCTTCCACAAATAACTGACTATATTTATAAACCACAGAATCACAGAATGGTCTGGGTTGGAAGGGACCTCCAAAGGTTGTCTAGTCCAACCCCCTCTGCAGTCAGCAGGGGCATCCTCAACCAGATCAGGTTGCCCAGAGCCTCACTTTGAATATCTTCAGGGATAGGGCCCCAACCACCTCCCCAGGCAACCTGTTCCAGTGTTCCACTACCCTCATGGCAAAGAACTTGTTCCTGACATCCCTTCTAAGTCTGCTCTTCTCTAGTTTGAAGATAGGACCCTTGTCCTATCACTGCAGACCTTTATAAACAGTCTCACTCCATCATCAATACCCCCTTCAGGTATTGGAAGGCTGCTACTAGGTCTCCCCAGAGCCTCCTCCCCTCCAGGCTGAACAACCCCATCTCCCTCAGCCTGTCTTTGTGGCAGAGGTGCTCCAACCCCCTGATTGTTTTCGTGGCCCTCTTCTGGACCCACTCCATCAGGTCCATGTCTTTCCTATATTGAGGGTTCCAGACCTGGATGCATTGAGGTGAGGTCTCACCAGGGCAGAGTAAAGTGGCAGAATCAGCTCTCTGGATCTGCTGGCCACACATCTTTTGATGCAGCCAAGGATGCCATTGGCCTTCTGGACTGCAAGTGCACACTGTGTGCTCGTGTCCAGCTACTTGTCCATTAGCATCCCCAAGCCTTTTTCCTCAGGGCTGCTTTCTATCACCTCCTCCCCCAGTCTGTATTGATAGTGAGGATTTTTCCAGCCCAGGTGCAGAACCCTGCATTTGCTCCTGTTGAACCTCATGAGGTTTACCTGGGTCCACCTCTCCAGCTCATCCAGGTCCCTCTGGATGACATCCTGTCCCTCTGGTGCATCGACCACACCACACAGCTTGGTGTCATCCCCAAACTTGCTGATGGTGCATTCAATCTCACCATGTCATTGATAAAAATATTAAACAGTACAGGTCCCAGTACTGACCCCTGAGGGACTCCTCTTGTCACTGCTCTCCATCTGGACTTCAAGCCATTGAGCACTACCCTCTGGATGTGACCATCCAGCCAATTCCTTATCCACTGAGCAGTCCACCCAGCAATTCCATATCTCTCTAACCTGGTGAGTAGGATGTTGTGGGGGACCATGTCAAAGGCCTTGCAGAACTCCAGATAGATCACATCCATAGGTCATCCCCTATCCACTGACTTAGTCACTTTGTCATAGAAAGCCAATAGGTAGGTCATGCAGGAGTTGCCCCTAGTAAAGCCATGCTGGCTATCTTGAACTATGCAAAGATGGAAAACCTTTTCAGTCCTTTGTGTCATACAGAAGTAGATGTTAAAAACAAAAAATCTGTTTTCTTTTATTCCCTTTTAAATACAAAACAACGTATCCTTAATTGTGAGGAGTAGGAGTAAGCTTGTCTGGCAATGATTAGGTTGCAGAAAGAAATAAATGTAGAGCAAATTTGACTCAGAAAACCTCTCCTTTCAAAAAAATAAAACAATCTCCTCATAGCCAAGGAGAATAGTCTGTCACACACACAGGTCTTTCAAAGGAAGGTTTATTATTACTGCTTTTAGTTTTGTTACATTTCTTCCCCTATGAATCCTGTTTCTAGTGAATAAAACTGTCCAGTCATCAAATGTTCTTGCTACATTATTAACCAATTTTGCCAAGTAACTTCATAAAGTTTAGCATAGAGAAGTGAATTGTGAGAGAAGGTTAAAGGATCAGTAATCTTAGAGATGCCTTCTGAAATTCACTATATTGTTCAACTGAATTTTGGGAAGATCCTCTGTGTTCAGGACTAGAAGGCTAAATTGTGAAGAGTGAGACACCTGCCCTAGAGGAGCTGGTTCAGCAGAGGTTATGTAGGCAGATACAAAGGTAGATTGTCTTGGTGGCAGAAGGGAATTTTAAATAGTCCATTCCCACACTTTTTGGCTGGTTCTACTTCTCACTTGTTTTTTATAAGTATCCAATCAAGCCTAAATGAATCTCTGAGTTAAGTTAGTGGGATTTTGAAACTGTAATTGGGAGGATTTTCAAATTGAAATTATGGAATGCCTGCTGATTTTGGTTTATCAAGATATGCACAGTGCCAGTGGCTCCTCTGGCCTTTCAGTCCTTTTCAGGTTGTTTACCTTTGCCTTTGGGATTTGCTAAATCCAGTGGAGTTAGAAATCCTTTCTCTGCCATTTACTGTAAGAAGGACAAAAGTGTGTATAGGCTTATGTAAAATAGCAAGCTGGATTTATATTTTCAGCTCTTTTGTTTTTTACTTCTCTTCAAATTATTTCCATTTGTGCTCAAAGTTTCTGTGGCATAATGCCACAGTGTTTCGAAATAAATTAACCTCCATAGTCGAACTTTCTGTTTCAGATTATGGCCATAGATTTTAAACTTCGAGCCTCTGGAATTAGGACTGACCTTTTTCCTGACATAATTTCCTCTGTATCCTTAGGTCCATTTCTGTTCAGAAAGCTCGGAAAACACTTGGCAGAAGAATTTTATTCATCATTTTGGCTTTTATTTTTATGATGATTATCTATAGTGAGCAGCATATATTAAATGTTTAGCTAATTTCAAGGGGAGGGAGGCAGTTGGGGGAAAACACACATACTCTATTGTGAAGGGATTTTAATATCCGGTGATTTGCATTTCAGGACAGAAATGAAATTCAGCTTACATTGTTTGGAAAGCGTGGGACCTGTAAAGGTAGAGAGCTGTGCTGTTACTGCTGAGCAAGACCTCAGCAGCTATTGATAAGATGGCCTTGATGAGATGAAGGGGGAGGCATCTCTTGCTATGGGTTGTGAATTTGGATAACAGAAAGAAAAAAACAAAGAAGATGAGGCCAGAAATAGAAGGCTGATTATGAGTTTTTGAGTTAGACATAATTTTGTGTATGTTTAAATCCCCCAGTGTGCAGTAGACATGAGGATCATTAAGAACCTGTTTAATTTAGGGACCCCACTGAACTCCAGCCTTCATTCTTCTCTCAAGCATGCTCATGGTAAATTCTAGATTTAATGCTCATTTGCTTTTCCCCCCAGAAGTCAGTGAGATATTTTCTGTTTGCTTTGGTGGGAATGATGTTTAAATATCAATTACATGTTCATACCTCTCCCATGGGCTTTTCATAGATATCTTCTTGCCATTGCTCAGTCTTTGTTTGAATAGCATCTCGCTGGAGAGCCTCTAACACCTTCTTGGGAGTAACGAAGCCATATTGTGCTTCAAGTAAAGCCAAGTCAATTTTTTCAGCCTTAAGTACTCCTATAACTTCATCTTGAGCCTGCAGAAACACAAAGTAAGGTTAGATTTTGTTAAACACTATGCATGCATTTACAGATTAGCTTTCTACTTTTGATTTCACAAAAGCTAGAAAACCTGTTTAAAGAAATCTGTGTACGTAAAGTGCCTCAAAATATCATACAGACAGTTAAAAAGCCTTAGGGAAATACTGGTCTTCCAATACTTTTATTAGTTTTGCATGAATTCTGACATCTTCAGGGTCCTCATCAATGCTGATCAGATTGTATTGCTGCTTCTGGACCAGTATGTAGCATTCACAACACCAAATTTCAGGAGAAAGCGTGGCTTGTGTTAGTGCAAAATGTTAGAGTGGTTTGAATACTGTGTTCAGTTCTGGGCCCCTCACTACAAGAAGGGCATTGAGGTGCTGGGGCAGGTCCAGAGAAGGGCAACAAAGCTGGTGAAGGATCTAGAGAACAAGTCTTAAGAAGAACAGCTGAGGGAACTGAGATTGTTTAGTCTGGAGCAGAGGAGATTGGTCTGAGGTGGGGGTTGGTCTTTCCTTCTTAGTCATAGGACAAGAGGAAATGGCCTGAATTTTTTTTTCCTGAACGAGTGTTCAGGCATTGGAACAGGCTGCTTAGGGGAGCTGATAGAGTCACTGTCCCTGGAGATGTTCAAGAAATGTGTGGACGTGGCAATCAGGGATGTGGTTTAGAGGCCATGACATTGTCAGGTCTGTGGTTGGACTCGATGATCTAAGAGATCTTTTCCAACCAAAACAATTCTGTGCTTCTGTAGTTTAAACCTGCCTGGGGTCATCTGTTTCTGTTGTTATACTGAGCTAGTTTGAGCAGTGACTGTAGTGAGTAGTGTGATGCAGGGGATGTGACCCTTTGCAACATACATTCCAAAGCTATGCCGTAATGGCAGTTCTTGAAAATAAGATTAATTGCTGTCGAAGCTGGCAGTGGGGTCCTGTGTGCAGGTATATGTATGTGTGCATGCATGGGTGTGATGGTTTGAAACTGTCTTTTTAATTTTTCCCCCCTCCTACTGCCACAATGGGTAAGACCGTGCCTCGTGTTTTTATAGACGTGGAGATGTGCACATGCTTGTGTACGTGCTTGCAGCATCAAGTGTTTCGGAAGTAGCTACTGTCAAGATGTTCTCAATTTGTGAGAAAAAAAATGAATAAATTAAAAGATCACAATTAAATGGAGTTGGTTGTATCTGGTTTCCAAAAATTGTGTTATTTCAAAAGATAGAGCCTAAAAATGTGCGTTATACTTTATCTTTTTAAATGTCAGTGTGTTTCCTTAATCTTACAAAATATCCAAGGACATCCTGCTACCAAAGAGTAGATACAGCGTATTCTGAGGTATGTTTTCAGTATGTTTTTCTGTGTATGTGTTTCAGGAAGTGCACAAGCTAGCAGGTGCACATTCCTGCTTCCTATCATATGGTATTGCTCTCTAAATCTGTACTCCACACTGGAGAAACATGCCCTTTGTATCTGCAGTATTGATTCTCTCTGCTCTTGGAATAAAACAACAAAGCAAACCACGAAGAACATTTCTTTGTTATAGTTACTAGCTCCTACACATGAAATTGGAGGGGACAGAACACCTTCTGTGAATATTGTGCTAATTGCCTGAAGTTCTCTCATGAGAATATCTGATTACAAGAATGTTTCCACTGGAGGGAGTGGGTTAGATCACCACCTCCCCTAGGGATGTGTCCATTTCTTTTTTCCTGCATCCTCAGGTGGTGGATGTTGGCCTCTGCCTCTGTTATGGTGATATAACTACATGAACTGTCTCAAACATCCGTTGTCTGCAATGGTCTTGGGTAGAAACAAACCTTAAGTACATGCTAATCCTAGAAGACTAGGCTAGAAAGGGAGGAAATCAGAAAGAGGGATGTATCAGGAGAGGGTAACACTTTTGAATGCTTTTGGCTGGAGCGGTTCTGTATCCTTGCTTGTGAGTGTTTAAAAATATATAGAATAATCTGGTTTTGTTTTCTAGTCCTTAATCATTGTAGAACAAACCTAGAAAAGTGACCTCTCTGTATCCTGTATCCAGAACATTTGTTCTGGAATTGCAGAGTAATAACATCTAACTTTGAAACTTAATTATGATTAATTATGACAACTTATCTTCAGAGATTTGACTTAGCATCACAGGCGGTGGAAAATTTGGAACAAAAGATGAGTTCTTGCTTTTTTCATTCATAATACATACATAAGAATATCGGATATGATATAAAATTTCCATAGGAGGCTCATTGTTTTCCAGCTTTGATTTCACTCTCTTCTGGTTTTAAATTTCAAGAACTGAATTGTGTATGTTTATATATACATTTATGTTAAACAAGTGTAATGAAGTTTGTGTGTGTGATATAAATATATACACAAACCTCTCTGAGAGGAAGAGAGAAGTGTCTTGAAGGAGTATGGATTTTCATCTAAATATTTTACAAACAGGGAAATCTGTTTGCACAATGAAATGTTCTGTAGAAGTTTGCCTTGTACCTACCCTTAGGGATTGATACATCTGTCAAATATTCGTAGTGCACGTTTGTTCTGTTAAGCATTTATGAATTATTATGTAAATATGTACCTATATGTTAAGAATGGAACTAGCCAGAAATGTCTAGGTAATAAGCTGTGAAACTTTGTGATCCACCCATTTATGCCACTTTGGCTGATTTGCTCTTCCCTCTGCCTGTGTGCAGTTTTAAGTGGCCATCACTTCTTATGCACAATCAGCCTGCCACAGAAGTATTCTCCCTGTGCACTGGAAATCTGGTTCCCACTTCCTGAAATTGTTTGACCAGGTTAGGCATAATTTTCCACTTGGCAGCTGGCTCCTTTTCCAGATAGAAAATTGCTTTCTCTTCAAAATCCAGTGAGCTAAGTGGGATTCAACACTTGAAGCTTCATATTATGGGAAATAAAATGGCTATTTTGATTTTTCTAGCAAAAAGATGTTAGAATACTGTTGAGTGAGTTAATTATTGTGATCTGGGACATGCCGATTCACAGGGAGTAATATTCATGACTTTATAGGTGAGGGGAGATAAGAAATAATTAGCAGATCTTAAATGTCTCTGATATATTCTCCATAGGGGTTTTGCAGTGGCAGATGCTTTGTATTCAAAGCGCTTAGTATGGAGCAGCACAAAAGGAAAGTTCTGTGAGTTTTTTGCTTTCAGAGTTTCATGGTCCTTCATGGTGGATCATGAGTGTTTTTAGTGTGACACAGGTACATTGTGAAGAAATTCTATTTGTATTTAAGGGTGTTGTAAAGTTCACTTTTTCTGGCTGATAGCTGGGGTGGAGGGAGTGTGTTTGCATCTGGAATATGAAATAAGAAAATGAATCACCTGTAGTTCACCCTCAAGGACACTAAGAAGAAACAGCAAGTCATCACGAGAGAGATCCTCTCTTTTCTTGAAAGAACTTGTTTGTTTTTTCTCTGGTTTAGGACTTCTTAGGATGGTACTAGCTTCGGCTGCATCCTCCTCCAGCCTTCTTTGCACGTTTCCTTTCCCACTATAACCAACTTCTTCTTCATGGTGGTCTTTTGGTCGTTGCTGGCTCAGCTTTGGTCTGGTTGGGCTTTCTGTGCTGTTACTTCTGGAACGCATGGTTTCTCCCTCTGAAGCTGAAGGAAGGTGGGGAAAAAAATTAATTGTTTCAACTAACAGAGACTACCATACTACCATAAATTACTACCATAATTTGTGGTGAGTATTATGCCCCCCAGACTGGCAGTTTTCCTTCCCACACAAAGATGTTTGTCATTTGACAAAAGCTGACCAGCTTATGTAAGACGAGAGGACTGGGCTGTGATCTTTACTGGGCACCTATAGTGAAGTGGATCACAACTGATCTTACGTATTTCTAACAATTCCCTGCTCAATATCTGCAAAGGCAGCAACTTCAGCAGCACTGCTGTGCACATCATTGCAGACCTCTCTCTCCCCTTGCAGGTAGATACTTAATGTGATGAGGCAAATTTAGGTTTAGGAGATTTTTGCTAGGAAGACCTTTCAGTTCCAATTTCATAACATCCCTGCCCTTACTGTACAGGCATGTTTTGTTTTGCCTTTTCAAGGGAGAGCACAAAAGCAGTGCTTCACTAGCAGGAATGATGCAGTTGCCTTCCCTGCATTTTGCAAAATGTAGAGGTTAGCACATCCAGCCTGCAAAGGGTCAGCCTCATTGTAAACACCTCCTCCCCAACACCACCACCACTCCCCACACCACACTACCTTGCTGTAATCATGGTGTGTGTGTCCCCCACCCTGATAACCATGTAGTACTTAACCTTACTCCTTCTTTAGTGCTGGACTCTAGTACTCTAGAGGTGTTAGTACCTGGCCAAAGGGAGACTTATCTAACTAGGCCCCTTTGAAGTGCCACTGTGAAGTAAACATACTCTAATGCCTTTTCAGATAAATGACTAACACTGTGTAAATATTGATTAACCTCAGGAACTCTGTTTTGCTTATCACTACTCAGATTAAAGTATGAATAGATTGTCATCCACCTCTACAGGAAAACTGTAGTCATGGACGCTGTCTAGCAGATGAAACCCTGAACATGTGATTCAAAGGTGAAATCAAACATGTTCCAAATACAAATAAGGCACAATTTTTCTTCTTAAACTGCAAAGCTTGATTGCTGAAAAGTCCAGGTAATTGTTATGGCCTGTGGTAAGCAGAGGATGATTGTACTGCTCCTTTTTGTCACAAATCTGTGGCTGATAAAGGTATCTTCTACCACATTCAGACTAACTCCTAAAGAGTATTACTACTTTGGAAGAAGATTGTTGGTTTCCTTTGAGTGTAAAATGCTTGGTGCCTCCTTGGCTTTTACATACAGGAAGTGGCTAGTGTTCATAAGATCAAATGCAGGACTTGTGAGTTAAATCAGGTAACCTGAACATGCTCTGAGCTTGTCCATTTGTTTTGATGGAGCAAATGCAGGGCACCATGAAATGCATGAACAGTGCAAGAAGTCCTTGCATTTTCCCCTCACGTATACTGGCTGCAAGTATCTGGGTATCAAGCTACTGTCAAGCTTGTTGACAAGGGTCCATATAGCATTCCTGGTGGAAGGGAAGACAAACCAGGGCATAAGGAAGAGGTTTGTACATTTTCAGGCTTTTTGATTTGTCTACATGTGGCACCAGAATCCTGAAGTACAAAGTGATCCTACCAAGAAGGACACCCTGGCTCTGTTTTCTTTTACACTGTACACACACTCTTGGCCTCAAGGCCACATGCCACACACAGTTTGCACAGCTGCAGAAGACAAGCTATGACTACCTTTAAGGTGGTTCCTACTTTCTAATCAGTTAGGCCAGTCTTTATTGCAGTGGCATAATGCAGTTGGTCCCTGAGAGGAACATCTGTCCTGCCAAATAGGTTACCCTTCTATGGAGGTGGCACTTTGCAGCATCCCAGAGTGGATTTTTCTTCTTTTCTTCTTGGGCTGAGTTGCTGTGTGTAGTTTAGCTGCATTCTCTTCTGGCATTTCTGAATGCCAGTATGTACTGTCGTATCTGCTAATCCAGATATTTATCAGATTTAGCAATTACCATGGTATTTGTAATGATTGATAAGACCCCTTCTCAGTCTTCTCCTCTCCAGGCTTAACAGACTGAGGTCTCTCAGTCTTTCTTCATAAGACAGATGTTCAGTCCCTTAATCACCCTTGTAGCCCTCCATTGGACTTTGTCTAGTATTTCCCTGTCCCTCCTGAACAGAAGAAACAGGAACAGAAGATTCTATATGGTGCTTTACATTCCATCTAGGTAATCTCTTCTTGCATCAAAAATAAAAGATTGGAAGAGACCATCCAGATCATGAAGTTTTGTCTCCTGAAATCACAGCCCACCCCACAGTGGGTACTAAATAGAGATTAGTTTACTGAAGTTTGCTAATTGAAAAGCACAAGGCCTGTGTTGTGCACTGTTGTGCCTCCCTTCCTGTTACAAAGTGTCTTTTTTTACTGAAGATTTTGCAGTGGTATCTTGCTTGAAGTCACAAGGTGATGGTTCCCAGCCTCATCAGATTCGGTGCAACTGGTTCCAAATTAAAAATGGGGCGTTACTTTGAAATGTTCTGGTAGATCAAATTATTGCAAGTAACATACAAAGCAAAGTGTGTTTGTGTTCTTGGGGTTTTTTTTAGTTTGTTTTCTGTTCTGTTTTTTAAAGAGCTTGCTCATCTCTGAACAAGTGTGCTGTCCATCTGCATACGAAAGAGGAATTATCTTCTCAAGCCTTTTCTAGAACCAGTTCCTTCTGACAACGTGTTTAGGACTTTCATCCTTTCCCTGAGTGGGAATGCATTGCTTTGTGGTAGATCTGCACCACTTCCTTTTGGGTAGATTGCTTGAGCATTTTCCTCAAAAAGGTTTTCAGTGGCTTCTGTCCAGAGGGATGCTCTGCTGTATCAGCATTTGGGCTGTGCTCTTAATCACAGTAGACTCTTGTGCATAGACTGGGCAGCAAATAAGAAGGAACTTCTTCAATGGGTTTTTCACCCAGGGACTCTCGGGTGTTTCCATCTTAGCATGGAAACTGCAAGATTAAACTGTTTATCTGGGAACAATGATTCATAAATGCTAACCTGTGTAGCCTTCTACATCTGTTGGCATGTAGAGTTGCAGAGAGTCAAGCAGGGGAAAGAAAATAGATTAGCAGCTAGTCTGTTTTCCCTCTTGCAGGATATTGTCAAATTTTGGTCTTTGAAGCCCATGGGGATCCTGCAAGAACAGCAATTACTCAACTGGGAAGAAAGTTTGGATTCAGCAGAGGATGTAGACACTCACAGACAGGAATAGTGTATGGTTGACAGTTGGGCATGGGGTTTTTTTATGCTCATATCACCACTTTGTCAAATTTCTCATCCCTTGGAATCAGGGAGCTTGTTCTGAGACAGATGCCTTTTGGACTTTAAGAGAGTTATCATGTTATTCTGGTGATGGTAAAGGTACTGTGAAATTTTAACCATCTGTTGTCTTCTCCTCCACCTTCCAATCCTGCAGTGTTTTGCACATATGCAGTGATTGTGGTTAGGTGATATCTTCTCAAGTTCACTTAGTGTATGAGGTCGACACGGGTTCACAGCTGTCTTTAGAAGGCTGCATCTGTGTGGGAAGTTTTCTTCACCTCCTTTTGAAGAAAGTACCTGTGTCAGTTGTCTGTCAGTTCAGCATTGGTGTGTGAACTTGTAATCTGGTCTTCACTTTTGAAGTGTCTTTAATTACATATACATACACACACCCTTCACAGGATTTTGTGCTTGGAACTAGAGGAAAGAGGCTGTCCAGTGTGGTCCTTTTTGTGACTGTGAGCTCAACTAAGGCCCTTTTGGTCAGGCATTGGGATAGGCTGCCCAGGGAGGTGGTGGATCACTGTCTATGAGGTATTCAAGAAACGTGGACATGGAACTTGAAGACATGGTTTAATCACCATGGTGGTCTTAGATTGACAGTTGGATTCGATGATCTTAGAGGTCTTTTCCAACCGAAATAGTTCTATGATTGCATATAGATTAACTGCTACTAGCCCATCTGTTGAGGCTAGGGTGGTGTTTGCTCAGGTACTGGAGCTCATACTGTGGCTGTTAAAAGCATGCCTGTCCACAATCCTCTGCATGAGCTGCTTGCTTTGAACACACTAGAAATTTTCATATTGGGAAAATATGGTTAGGAATTCTCCTATTCAGAGATGTCAAACCTTGTTCTATGCGAGGTTCTTCGGACAGTCCATGAAACCCGAGTGGCGTGTGTACTAACTGGGTCACTTCAGGGTGATCCACGAGAAAATCAAGAGGTTGGGCTCCTGGCTGTATCGCAAAACAATTCTTTGGGAAAACTGTGTAGCTATTCTGCAATCTGAAATGAAGACCTGGATTCCACAGATCTTCCAGCTCAGAAATAAGTACTTTGAGACTTTTCTGATCTGTGCTCATTTTTCCCTTATACCTTAGAACAACTTCTGACTGGACCTAACACACAAAGGCACTCCTATCAGTTTTTCCTCCTGCTAAACTCTTCTTCTGTCTCCTTCACAGGAATTCAGCTCTCCTAGTTTGTGGTGCAGTATTTTGCTAAGTTGATGATAGTCTTAGAAAATTACAGTATATTTATTGCTTTTATCTGTGGGCAGTTTATGTAGCAAATACGTTAGACACAGTAGATTTGTTGGAGATGATCTGTCTTCTCAGTGACGTGTTACACATGCCACAAGATCATAATGTGCACCTAAAGTTTTAGTTGTAGTGGGAGAAAGATTCTGAAGTTTTATGTTTCCCATAGCTTCCATATGCTGCTGCGGGGCAGCAACACCAGCATAATCCTATGTTATCATGGGTTCAAAAGACTGAGGAGGAATCAAAACTAAAATAGCTAGAATCTCTTTAATTTTCTGCTTTTGATAGCTGAGAACTGTGGGGAATTTTGTACTATTGTGCTGAATTCCTTCTGAGAGATTAATATGGGGAATTTTTTTGCTGTCTGCTTCCCAGGATTTAGGGGATTTTTTTCTTTTTAAAGTAAAATATTTGACACTCATTTTGTAATTTGACACTGAATGTGGATTATTTATAAGTATAGTGCAAGAGAGATTTTTTTTTTTTGGTGCATGTGAAAAAATGTTACTATAATGTCAGATAGATCTAAGTGTTTGAAAAGGTAGACTCTGCAGTACCTTATTAACTATTTCATTTTCTGAATTTAAAAAAAACCCTTGCGGTTGTCTTTATGACAGATTTTTTTACTGGTAAAGTACACTGAAGTAAATCTTAGCTGCTCCAATTTCAATTATATAAATTTGCTTTCTAAGTGTAGAATTTTCTCAGTTTATGAGCATAAGAAACAACTAACATTATTTAATACAGTGCTTGTGGTTTAGTACTTATGATTCAGCTGCTGTAATTTCAGCTGCAGTGTGTAATTACTCTGTAATTGCTACATTATCCAAAGCACAAATGGGAAATAGTGCTACATGAAAAGAAAATGTTTCTGTCTTAGAAATTGTGTATCTAAACTCACCATTTTTCCTGAATAGCTTGAAATTAACTGGACTGTAGACATTTATGTAGCAGGATGATTTATGTAGCAGGATAATTCAGCTCTAATTCAGCTTAAGTACTGTAGTATATATTGGAGTATATATAGATCAAGTATATCTTTTAAAAATTAAAATTAAAAAAAGGGATGAAAGACTCTGTGTAGATAGAAGTACTTAATGGAGCCTGTAGATCTACAGAAGATCTGTAGATCTATAGAAGGACAAAGGCAGTGGCTACTGCAGCAGAGCTCGAGTCCCACATTTCAGTTTTTCTTCACTGTGGCTATCTCCCAACTCTTTCTGCAGGCACCAGTTTGGCTGAAGTGTGTAGAAATGTCAGTATCCTGCCCCCCTCTCTGGTTTGTTTGAAACGGGCAGTTGTTCAGGATGGGACCCCCAGGTAGAGGAAGTGTGCAGCCAGCTTGCTACAGAGAAACAAGCTCAGGCTGCCTTTAGGAAGAATACACTGGAAATGTTGGCTGGCCTTTTCCCAGAATCATCTGCTGTGAAGCTGGAGAGAGTCATACTCAGACTTGTGAAATAAATAGGGGTTTGCATGCTACATAACATTTTTCTGTAAATCCCACAGGCAGTGGCTAAAACCTTTGCCTGATGACATAAGGGACTAGCTATCTATTTGTAGACTAGCCATCTAATTGTAAAATATAGGCAAGGTTGAAAACAGAAAGAAAAGACTCCAACCCAAAAATGTTTAGGTTTCAAGACAAGCCGAAATTTTCTGTATGGTGAGTCACCTTCTGTATGGTAAGACCTTCAGTCTCCTGAACGGTGGTGGTGGTTTTTGGAAATTTTACTGAGATTTTTTACTGACTTGTATTTTATGTTTTGCAGGGTGTTGATCTGCCGTAGCTTGTGCATTCATCTCTTATTTCTGACTCTTTCACTTGAGATCTGTGCATCTCTCAGGTCAATGCCTATGTTTTTGGCTTTTTGTTTCCTTCTTCCTACTAGACACTTAGTGAAGGATCTTAGATTCATCAAATCATTAAGGTTGGAAAAGACCTTTAAGATCATCAAGACCAACCCTTAAGTCATCTGCCATGACTACTAAACTATATCCTGAAGTACCACAGCTACACACTTCTTGTACACCTCCATGGATGGTGACTGCACCACCTCCCTGTTTTAATGCCTGACCACTTTTTCAGTAAATAAATCTTTCCTAATATCCGGTCTAAACTTCCCCTGGCACAACTTAGGCCCATCATACAGAGACCCTGGTCAAGGTATCTCCCTCTGCCAAACACAGTGCAAACATACCCAAAGGTATTGTCTCAGCAGTGGAATTAATTTTATGCAAGTACACAAAAGTTTTGGCGAAGTTTAAAGTCAGGGGAAGTTTCTTAGTGCAAAAGGTTCTCTAAATGCTCCATGTGTCTGCTCGTCTCCCAGCTAGCAGGAGTGTGCCCTTCCTTCTCCAGGTTGAACATGCTTTTAGTAAATGGGGAACCTGACTTCCTGACAATATAGGTTATCTCCCACACTTCTTTTGCTGTCTCTAGGCGATCTGATGTAACGAAAACGCCACCATTATGTGGTAGTCTATTTCAAGGTGAGTGTTATGATACTAGGTTTAAAAAAAAAAAAATTAAATCCCATTTTTGTAGTGTTCCCTTCCACTTCCCAAAACTTCCTGTCAACCCCAAAATGGGAACATTGTGTGCTCTATTTTAATCATCTAAACGCAATTAAAATACTGTGAATTCAATATTTTTTCCCAATGTTTAAGTAGCATGACCAATCTCTTATTTTTTAAATGATTTTTCAAAGAAGCAAACCATAAAAATAACAGTCTGTAAGACCAAAGGACAAAGTTCACACAGTCAGTGCAATTTTTACATGTCCGACTTCAGTGATTGACTTTCAATGCATATGTACATGTAAGCACCATGTCAGTGGCCAGTCTGTCTACTATGGTCCTTCCTTTCTGTTGGAAAGTAAATTGAGTCTGCCAAATAAGTGCTTTTGACAAGTCTTCTTGTGTGTCTTTAAACATACTCGTGATGTGTAAGGTCATTTTGAAAAGCAGGCTATAATCACCATTCTCTAAAGAGAATCTAATTGAAAAAATACAATGTTATGTTATTAGCTAATATAGCTGTGGGCAAAAGAGAAGGAAGAAACCAATGGTATTTCTTGCATTTCAGTGTGTGTGACTCTATATATACACACATAGCATTTTAAATAATATATTTGTGTACCAAATGTGTGTCTATGTAATTCTCTTGTGCTTGGTGCACATGGCAGATACAAAGGAAGTGGTCTTTTTTAAGCTTTCAGTGAAAGAGCAGTAATACAGATTGCTGAAGTACCCTGGTTTTGTTTTCAATTAAAAATTAAAAAGGTTACTAAGCAAGGGTTGTCTAGTATCACAGAATGTTAGGGGTTGGAAGGGACCTCTGGAGATCTAGTCCAACCCCCCTGCCAGAGCAGGATCACCTAGAGTAGGTCACACAGGAATGCATCCAGGCTGGTTTTGAATGTCTCCAGAGAAAGATGCTTCACAGCCTCTCTGGGCAGCCCTTTCTAGTGGTCTGCCACCCTCACAGTGAAAAAACTTTTCTTTGTGTTGAGGTGGAGCCTCCTATGCTCCAGCTTGCAACCATTGCCTCTTGTCCTGTTATTGGACACCACTGTGAAGAGTCTGGCTCTGTCGTCCTGACACTCACCCTTCACATATTTATAAATATTATTGAGGTCACCCCTCAGTCTCCTCTCTTCTCCATGCCAAAGAGCCCCAGCTCCCTCAGTCTTTCATCATAAGGGGGATGTTCCACACCCTTAATCATATTGGTGGCTCTGCGCTGGACTCCTTCAACTGTCCTTGAACTGAGGGACCCAGAACTGAACACAATGTTCAGATACAGCCTCACCAGGGTGGAGTAGAGGGGGAGGAAAACACATCTAGTATATGTAAATAATTATTTGATTTTATATCATATAGTGGAAGTTAATTTATTGCTCCACAGTAACTGATTTGTATATCCAAGACCCAAACTTCTTAACCCTTGCAGCCATCTTCATTTCTCCCATTTATTTTATCTGCTTGGTGTTTGCATTAAGTTCCATACAGGCATGAGTCATGAAATAGGCAGCAGAGACCACAGTAAAGACTACAGAATAAGAATGTGCACCTTCAAAGTGGGTATATATTAATTTTCGACAAGCGAAGCTTTGTTGAGACATTTCTTTGTGTGGGAGTGTTCAGCTCAGTGTTGCTTTTCCCCACACAGGAAAATAAACCACAGAGTTTTAAATATCCTGAGAAAAAAGTTCTTCAAAGAAAGATCAAAAGTTTTTACTAATGTCTGAGGAAGCTGTGTGGCTGCCTCTCCTGTGAACTCACGTCTGTGGAGTGCTGGATAAAGCAATCAAGGTCGTTATTCCATTGATTTGTTCACTTGCAACCTACTCTGAGAGCACATGCCTTGTTCGGAGAAGGCAGAGGTGGGGGGAATCCACAGGTGCCCCCTAATTTTACCCAGACAGACATGAATAAAATAACTTTCCAAAACCAACTTGGAGGGATTTTTCCCATTAGATTGTGTGGGATGCTCTACTTCAACTGATAGTTAAGAGTTCTGTGACCTGAACTGGCAGATGTGAGCTGATTGACATTTTTTTAATACCCAAGTTTTTCTGCTCTTGTGGCTATTGAAGTTACATGAAATGTCCAGTTAGGGCTTTCAGGGCTTCATACAAATTGTAAATCTGGTTGATTTTTTTTTTGTTTGTTTGTGGTTTGGGTTTTTTGGTGGGTTGGATTTTTTTTTGGGGGGAGTGGTTGTTTTGTTTTGGTGTTGTGTGTTTTTTTGTTGTTGTTGTTTTGGGGTTTTTTTTGGTTTTGATTTGATTTGTCGAAAAATTTATCTTCTTCTCTTTTTGGATCTAAGTAACACAGACCACATTAGCCAAGCTTTGAAAGTCTGTCATCTGCTCCATAATCTGGAATTCCCCGCTTTTAGATAGCTTTCAGGAAAATTGATTATTTTTTTCTTCTTCCTAAGATCTGGGTTTTCTTTTTGTTTGTTTGGTTGGTTGGTTTGGTTTGGTTTGGTTTGGGTTTTTTTATGTCTGTTTGCCTTCATTTATGCTTCAGGCCAAATCTTTATGTGCTGTCTTACAGCAGAGAGTACTTAACTCATAGAAGCTTTTGAGAACAGCATTTCTCTTTTTTAGAATTTTGCTGGTTTTATTATGTTGGCACCAAGCATCTGTGAACACAGTAAGTAGAACTTCAGGTCTGTATCTAAGCCTAGAATTTATGAGTTGTTGATATGGGATTTGTTTGTTTGGGGTTCTGTTGGCTCTTAGTGTAAAATAATCTTCTTCAAAGTTCCCCAGAAAGCTGGGGAGGACCTTTTTACAAGGGCTTGTAGTGTTAGGACAAGGGGGAATGGCATTAAGGTGGAAGAGGGTAGATTTAGACTGGATATTAGGAAGAAATTCTTCATAGTAACAGTGGTGAGGCACAGGAACAGGTTCCCCAGAGAGGCTGTGGATGCCCCCCTCCCTGGAGGTGTTCAAGGCCAAGTTGGACCTGACCATGGTGGGATAATAATCTTTCATTGGTTTGCCTGATCAGAATGAAGTCATCCAGGCTGGTTTTTTTTCCCTGGATTTTAGGGTTTCCTTTCAGCTGTGGTCTGGATTTTCCTTACATATTCTCAAGTTCAGGCCTTTATTACATTCTGTGATTTGGTAATTTGTGTTCCTGTAGTTGGGGAAATACTGTTCTTTGTATTCTGTGATGCAAACCCAGTGTGATTGCATGTTTTTGTACTTCTTGCTTTCTTTTCTCATTATTGGCAATGAGCATGTAGCAGCATGGTAATATATCTTTTCTGACTGAGACAGTCAGGAAATCTGTTCTGACATTTTTCTCTTCCGACTGTTACTAGAGAACAGCGAGATGTGGGCAGCTGTGGAAGATTCCTCACCATGTTCCCCATGCCCATATTCTCTGAATTTAACATCCAAGAGAAGAATTGGGTAAACTAGATAAATATTCTAAATAATTCTTTAGGGAAAGAATGATTTCCATGAGTTTAATGGAAACAAAATCTCAGATCTTCAGTCCTCTTGCTGTAATCTTTCTGTGCAGATTAAACTGTATTTCCTCTGGAAGAGAGGTTTTAGGGTGGTGGGTTTAGGGAAGGGAAGGGTGCCACCATCAAAGTGAACAGCTTGTGTGCCTTCCTCACCTCTGGCCAGGAATACTGACTGGCAGTGCCCTCTACCCCCCTCATCCAACCCCACAAATGTTGCCTGTTCTCATGGTGACAGTTTGCATGATGTTACAAGAGTACCCTGGGGTCAACAAGATGTTCCTAGTTTGAAAACTTTAATTTCTAGGTTTTGATGGAATTGGAAGTCAGTGTTGCATTGGTGGTTCGAATCGAAATATCTTTTTTTGTGTCAGTTATGTGGATTTCTGCTTTTCTGTTTTCAATGCTTTTTGTTTTGTGTTCTTTGGCTTTGATTATACTTTTGGTCTTGTTTGTCTTGATTCTGATTTTATAGCAGCATGATTTTTTAAAATTTTCTCATGCAAGTTCACAAGACTCTGCACAAGTCCACACAAAGGAAGGATGAGCTTCCAGGTAGATTCTCAAATCCCTTTTGTATTTCATTTTTTGTTATTGAAGATTTTTTTTTCAATGAGATTGATTATTGCCTTAAATAAGCTAGAGTAAAAGTATGACTTTGAATGCTGACTTATATTTTTTTTTGTATTACTCATATATGTGTCTGCTAGGAAAATGTGAAAAGCACAGAGTTTCAAAAGTAGCCATACACAGTGAAATTATTTTTTGTATGTGTTCAGATTACAGGTTTTACTAGCCATGACATTTGTTATTATTTATTATTATGGCTTACAGTTTGGACCTTTAGCTCCCATAGGAACATGTCCTGCTCTGATGACACAACTTTGGAAAATACAAAAAAATGGGAGAAGAGGCTGACCCTCACCTTGCTAAAAACACCTTTCAGGTAGTTATAGAGAACAATGAGGTCTCCAACTCCTCCAG
Source organism: Indicator indicator (assembly GCF_027791375.1). Lineage (NCBI taxonomy): Eukaryota > Metazoa > Chordata > Aves > Piciformes > Indicatoridae > Indicator > Indicator indicator. Next base: position 86,349,819 of record NC_072010.1, read on the forward strand.
GCTGAACAACCCCAGCTCCCTCAGCCTCTCCTCACAGGACTTGTATCCAAGACCTTTCATCAGCCTCATTGCCATTCTCTGGATATGCTCCAGCACCTGAATGTCCTTCTTGTAGTGAGGAGACCAAACTGAACCCAGTACTCATGGTGTGGCCTCACATTTCTCTGATCCTGTTGGCCACACTGTTCCTGATCCAGGCCAGGATGCTGGTAGCCTTCTTGGCCACCTGAGAATGCTACTGGCTCATATTCATATTCCTTGTTTGGTTTGGTTTGGTTTGGTTTGTTTGAAATTTGGTCTTGAGGCCATCCTTTGGCACAGGGCAAACAGAGCAAACTTGTGTATTCCTTTCATTGCTACATAAGGACGCTGTGGTTTTGCTGCATGAGGATTACACACAAAGACAAAATCTTGATTTGTGGCTGCAGCTGTGACTTTGTCCTGGTTTTGATTATACTGTAGCTGAGTCCTCAGGGGACAAGGGTGATGCATGCTCCGTAGGTGGCTTAGTGTACATAGTGATGTTTGTTCCTCTCTTTGGTTTTTCTCCTTGTTCAAATAAAAATATGTCTGTGGGCAGCTGCTAGCACAGTGGCTAGTGGAAGCTGAGGAAAAGGGATTCTGCAGGGATTTTGTGTACATCTATCAGAATATTTTACAAGGTCATGAAGTTCAGAGAGGTCCTAAAGGAATACTAAAGACAATTGACTTTCTTCTCCGTCCCCACCTGTCTGAAGATCTCTCTGAAAAGCCTTGTTTGGTGATTAAAGTTAAAACAAAATCTTTGTAGTTCCCATCTTAACTGCTTGGCACCAGTTGACTTGTTTTACTGGAGCTCAGTTATGTGTATGTTGGTGCTGCAGACACTGTCAGAAACTTTGTTCACCTGCCATTGTGGTGGTCAGTAACAAACAGCATGAAACTGCACAGTGGCAAGATGGGACCTGAGGGACACCACTGAAACCCTTCTGCTGCCTGTGTTCAGCCAGTCCTGCACTTACCATGGGAGGATTTGAGAAGGAACTGCTCCCTGAGCAACAGATATCATAAATGGGTTTTTCTGCCAGGACAGTCCTGTTGAAGTTGCTTTTCTTGGTCTTGGTGGCAACTGCATTGTGTTCGTATGGTGTTTTCCTGGCAGCTGAGGACAAGTCTACAGTTTTTCAGATGTGTTAAGGAGGACATGTGTTAAGGTGACCATAGGTGTTTGCATTTAACATGCAGGTCTTTCCTAGTGAAGCAGTGAGTCATATCCTGCAGGCACAGAGGGCCTCCTTAGAGCTGCCGCTTAGTAAGACTGGAATTCTTTTATCTGAAGCTAATATTTAGTGCCTGAGAGCACCATGCCTCTTCTGAACATAAATAGTGCTAATTTATTATGCATTAAGTCAGCAGATTAGTGCCATTTCTGAAAGTACCTGTGCACTACCTCATCTGAATGATGAAAGTTGAGAGACCTGGGCCTATTTACTCTGGAAAAGAGAAGGCTGAGAGGGAATCTGATCAATGTTTACAAATACCTACAGGGCAGGTGTCAAGAAGAAGGGGCTGGTCTCTTTTCACTGATGCCATGAGATAGGATGAGGGACACAAAGAGAAAGTTCCACCTCAACGTGAGGAAAAGCCTCTTTCCTGTGAAGGTGCTGGATCCAGGCTGCCTAGAGAAGTTCTGGAGTCTCCTATGGAGACTTTCAAAATCTGCCTGGATATGTGTCTGGGTCATTTACTCTGCATGATCCTGCTTTGGAAGGGAGGGTGGACTGGAATATCTCCAGAGGTCTCTTCCAACCCCTACAATTCTGTGATTCTGTGAACGTATCCTCCTCATTCTGTATTATATAGGTACAAACATCTGTCCTAGACATATATGGAAAAGATATTTGTTGATCACCAACTTCTGTTATATAAGTTTGCTTCTGAACATTTGCTTAGCATTAAAGAAAAAATTCTAAAGCAACCCGCTGTTTGATTTCTGAGTGGTTGTAAAGGAGTCTTCTTAACACACAGCAGGTTTTCTGCTGAAGAATGTGGTGTAGGAGTGGCCCTGATAAAGTTAGATAATGGTTGGACTTGATGATCTTGGATGTCTTTTCCAACCATAGTGATTCTATTACTCTGCATAGGTAACAATCATATGTTCCCACACATTAGCAATTACAGTCTTTCTCTAAGATGATAATTTTTCTTAGCACTCGGTTCAATTAATTCTGTTTTGAGTGAGTAAAGTATTTAGAAAGTGTTAACAGCAGAGTGGATTTACCCTGATTAAGATGTTCTGCAGCCCTGAGTAGCTAGTTGTTCCTGTATGTGCAAGCAATTCTATATAAGGAACCATCACAGATCCTACCTAACACTCCTCTAACACCAAAATGTTAAGTTTTCTGTTCAGATAAATTTCTGGAGATAAAATAAAGGAAAAGGTTTTAAATGAAAGGCTAGAGAATCTGTCCTACATCATTTGATACCAAACAGAATCATAGGATTGTTTCAGTTTAGAAAAGGGTCCAAATATTGACCTAACACAACCATGGCCATTAAACCATGTCCCAAAGTGCCATGTCCACACATGTCCACACTTCAGGAATGGTGACTCCACCTCCCTGGGCAGCCTTTTCCAGTGCCTGACCACTCTTTCAGGAAAGAAATTTTTCCTAATATGCAACCAAAACCTCCCCTGACACAGGGGACACCATTTCCTCTCATTCTATCACCTGATACTAGGGAGAAGAAACCGACCACCACCTCACTTTAACCTCCTTTCAGGGAGTTGTAGAGAGCAATGAGCTCTCCCCTCAATGTTCTCTCCTCCAGGCTAAAGAACCCCAGTTCCTTCAGCTGCTCTTCGTAAGACTTGTTCTTCAGACCCTTTAGTGGTGGTGTTGCCCTTCTCTCATCATGTTCCAGCACCTCAGTGTCCTTCTTTGTAGTGAGGGGCCTAAAACTGAACCTGGTATTTGAGGTGTGGCCTCGTGAGTGCTGAGTACAGGGGCATGATCACTTCCCTGCTCCTGCAGGCCCACCATTCCTGATCTAGGACAGGATGCTAGTGGCCTTCTTGGCCACCTGAGCACACTGCTGGTTCATGTTCAGATGGCTGTCCGAGTGCACATGATGGGATTCTGCAGCCTTTCCTTGTGTCCATCAAAGTCTGTGTAAATCATCTGATAAATGGGGTTAGAGGGTTGGGGACTGTATCTTGTGACTCTCATTGCTAGTATAATTCTCTCATTGCTAGTATAATTTCTTTCAGGGATAGTCTGACCAGGCTCAAAATGTAGCATTTTTAAAGGTCTGTTGTTAATCTAGAGATATAAGATGTTTTCTCCTTATTTTAGGGCTTAGTAATTTTTATAACCACATAACCTTAAAAAAGAAGAAAAGTGTCTGTGTGTGTAAACTCCAAAACATAAAATCCACTGAGACAGCAGGGGGGAAAGTATTTTCACGATACCCAAGAAATAGAATTGACTGTCCAGTTTGGCTTTTAGGGTTTGAACTGAAGGAAAAATAAAGTAGAAATGTATATTTATAGTAACAGTAAGGTAGATTTAGATTGGACATTAGGAAGAAGCTCTTTACTATGGGGGTGGTGAGACACTGGAACAGGCTGCCCAGAGAAGTCATAGATTCCTCCTCCCTGGAAGTGTTTAAGACCAGGCTGGATGAGGCTTTGAGCCACCTGGTCTAATGGGAGGTGTCCCTCTCCATGCAGGGGTTTGGAACTACATGATGTTTAAGGTCCCTTCCAACTCAAGCCATTTTATGATTCTTTGAAATAAGCCAAAAGAATTTATTTTTGCTGTCCATCAAGAGAATTAAGTAAAATCTCAGTCTTTGAAAAAAGCTTTTTACAAATATATGTTCAGATTTTAGTGTTGCTTTACTTGAAGAATGATCTTCATAACTTCATGTCTTCTTAGTTCCTAAACCAGTTTTTTAAATTATACTGAAAAAAATTACAATAGTTATCATTCAGAAACCTGATCATCTTTACCTTACCGCATCTGCAGTGCGCGTTTCAAATGAAGTAGTTGCTAAGAGGGTGTTACAATGCAGTGTGTTTCTCGGGGCTCTGAAAGATGAAAAAGCCTTATAGCAAATGCTTGTTCTTGTGTAGTGTTCTTCATATATCTCTTAAAACCAACATTATCCCGGTTGGTATCCTATATGTTCTGCAGTCAACAGAATTTATCAGAAATGTGGGGGTTTAGGGATCTGAACTAGATAGAATTCAGTTTAGCATGTTGAACTTGACCCTAAATAGTTACTATTGTTCAGGGCCCATAAAAATAGTTTGGAGGCTTAGTCAGAACTACAGTAATAAATGTAGTGAGCAAGCTTTGAAAAAAATATTAAGAACAGGATCCTGTGAAGTTATATAGGCCACCTGTGCAAGACGTAACCCTGTGGAGATTTGAGGCTGCCTTCCCAAAGGGCTTGTACAATACTTGCAAGAAATAGCTTTGTCGAATTTGCAGCTGCCTTGTTGAGCATAGGCCTTGGTCATCTGCTCCCTGGCTTGGCAGGTACAACAAAGGCAGCCTGTCAGCCATCGTCTATTCACTGGAGTGGTGCTGCTTGACAGCACTGCTCCCAGGGCACCGCCGGCTTATGCTGTGCCTCCTGCCTCAGGCTGGGCAGCCCTGCCTGGCTCCCAGTTTGCTGCAGCAAACTGCACCTGCACACAGGTTGAACTGGACAGAGCACCTGGAAGCCTGTGAATAACACTGTGGCCTGTTGTGGGGCACAAATAAACATCCTCTGTATTTACATATATGAAAAATATGTATCCTTTAAAATGTTAAAGTATAGACATATGCAAACTTACTCCACTGTGAAGGAAATTTAAGGACTGAGACCATGACACTTTCTGATGATTCTTTGTCCAAAATCAGATATTTTAATATAAATGTTTACTTTCAGATATGAAGAGCAGCATGCAGGATGGTTTTTATGCTGTCTGTGTGCACGTGCTTAGCCTAGCTGGCTGTAGGTAGTGCAGAGAGATGGGGCTATCAGAGGGCACTTCCACAAATCCACTTCTACTTTTCTTCTCAGGAGAAGCCCTGCTTTCTCCATGAGGTGTGGCAGGTGATTGAAGACACCATTTGGTCAACCATCTCAGCACTGAGGCATGCCAACTCCTTTCTTCCCCTCTTATGCATTCTTCCTTCCCTGTCCTGCAGTCTTCCTTTCCCTGTCCTACACTCTTCCCTGTTCTTCACTCTTCCTTCCCTGTCCTACACTCTTCCTTGCCCTCTCCTGCACACTTCCTTCCCAAAAGAATCAATGTTGCATCCCAAAGATGTTGAAGTGCTTGTACAGTGCATCATACCACAATTTCTTTTGCTGAAGTGCTGCAGAATTCCTGTCAGAGTTTTAGGAGGACAGTTACTAAAATGGATAGCTTACCAGCCCATATAATTAGATGCTTCTTGTGATATATCTAGGAGAAAGCCCTGAGGTTAGTTAGTAGCAACTCTTACTCAACAAAGAAGGCTTGTAGCATATCCTTCTTTATTGTTCTAGGAAAACTTTGTCCCAGTCTCTGGGACTGGGCAGAACCCAGAGAATTTTAACAAGGCAAGTAAGCCAAATGAGAGAGCACTGTTATCCCTTCCTGCAAATGTATTTTGGGTATTAGATGCATTTGATTTCTTATCTCCATAAAATTTAAAGTAACACCAGATTGCCTATACTGTGTCTTCTGTAACTACTAGATCCTGACTGTTCAAATGTGAAACAAAAATGCTGAAAAAGTATCTGATTTAGGACTCATATAATACCTGAACAGTACATATGAAATTAATTGAAATAATTTTTTTCATAGCGTGATAATCGGGGAACATTCCATGAATAAGTTTGCCACAAAATTAAAAGAAGTTAAAGTGCTTCCTTGCACAACACATAGTCAAATCTCAGAGTTCTGTGCCACAGGATGTCACCAAGGCCAGAGTGTGTAACACTTACGTGTGAGTGCAGTCAGTAAGGATCAGAGAATCACAAAACGCTTTGGATTGGAAGGGACTTTAAAGATCATCCAGTTCCAACCTCTCTGCCATAGGCAGAGATACCTCCTACTAGATCAGGTTGCTCAAGGCTTTGTCCAACCTGGCCTTGAACACCTCCAGGGAGAGGCCATCCATGACCATCCTGGGCAACCTGTTCCAGTGTCTCACCACCCTCACTAGAAAGAATTTCTTCCTAATACCCAGTCTAAATCTATACTCCTCAAGCTTCAATCCATTCCCTCTTGTTCTGTCACTACAAGCCCTTGTAAAAAGTCCCTCCCCAGCTTTCTTGTAGCCCTCTTTCAGGCCTTGTCGGATATTCACGGAGCATCAGTGTGGTTGTGGTGGTTTAGCAGGATGTTCTGGAGACACCTTCAATCTTTATATGGCAGCTGAGGGGATACTAGGAGAGGGATCACTCTTTTAATGCTTCTTTTGCTCTCTTTGTCCATGCATCTGCTTTTAACCCATCAGGAAAGTTTTTAACTAGTTCAGCCTCTGGCTTTCCTCATGCTTTTGCCCTGTACAGGTGACCACAAGTGAGGCCCTAGGCTTAATTCTCTAGTACATTTTAAAGCTAGGTAGTGAAATACATTTCATTTCAATCCACTAAATCTTTACAGCAGTGAGTCAGACTAACTTTGCCCATGTGATACTTTATATAGCAGAAGTTACAGCTGTCACAAGTCATTATTTCCATTGAGAATAGTGATTCATCTTCCCAAGAGTCGTCAAGGGATCTCACAGCGGGAATGAAATTTTAGCTCATGTCACTATTCTCTAAGAGGAAATACATATGGAGGCAGGACACTAGGTTTGGATACATGTGTTTTCAGTTGAACTGGATTGTCTTTAAGAACTTTTGTGTCTGAAGTGAATTTAGTATTTATTCATCCATGACTAGCCTCAGCACAGTCATTGTGGAGGAAGGAGGTTTGATCTTATGGAAGAGGTACACTTAGTTTAGCCTCTCGAATGTGGCTTGATCCTAATTGGGAAAAAACAGTCTTTAGTGGGGCAGAATAGTCTCTAGGAGACTTCAGACTTTTTCTCTGTTCTGTAACTGCTGCTGGTGACACAATTCCATCAGTGTTTTAACTGACACATGCATTTTTTCTATATTCCTTTCTTGTAGAAATTTGCCTTGATGTTTTATTGTCAGAGCACTCAATTAGAGATGCTACTTGCGTGGAAAAAGCTTCCTGGGCAAGAGCTAACCATATCAGTTCCACCTTCTGCAGATAAATTCTGGAAAGCACAATCATTTGATGATTTCAGGATCTATAAATCCAACCTATCACAGTTCACTTTGTATTTAGTTGTGTCCTTACATTGACTTCATTTTTTGCTTTGGTTGTCTTTTTAATGCTCAATATACAAACTCAGTAGGGGAGTTGGAATGGAATTTGGAAAAATCTGAAGCCCAAATGTCATAAGAAGAATAAATATGCTAATGAACAGCATCTGTATAAACTTGGGGTGACATTGTGCATATTTTCAAGTATTGTGAAGTGGATTTCTTATATAAGAATGACACTATGAAGGTTGAATCAAAGGACAACATTTTGAGAGGACTTTGGAATTGTGTACTGTGACAGGATATAAGACTTTTGTTGCAGTGTTTGTTCCAAATTGTAGTCTTCAGGAGTCAGGACATGCATACCCTTAAAATGATTCTCACAACATAAGTCCAGTTGCTGGAAAATTTTTTTCCTAGTGCAGAATCCTTACTTTTGTGCAACCATGGAAGCAATGACAGTCAGAGAAACACTGTGAGAATGTTTTCATTTGTCTTTATCTTCCAGTGCTTCCTGCAGCACACTACTGCTTAGGCAATGGTTGTGGCAAGAGGCAGTTAAATGGATGTAAAGATCAAGTTGATTTGACATGTTTTTTAACCAAGTGTTTATTAGTTGAAATAATCTTGGGCGGTTTTTGGCATAATGTTATATTTGAGTGGGAACTTGACTCATTGTCAGAGGTCTGTGTGTATTTGAGCATGTTGGGCTGACGTTACCAAATGGAACCGTGGGAGGCTTTTGGCTTGTGTTGATGGAGTATAAACCAAAGCCCTTACCTTGCTGCCTCAAGAGCCACAAAAATGTTAGTAGAAGTCAGAGATGCAAGGAAAAAAAATATTCCATATAGCCTGTTAACTTGCCAGGACTAGCTTTTTCCTTTGATTACTTGCCGCTATTTTGTTCCATCTAGTTTTAGGCACACAGGCCATGAGACTTCCTCTGCATTCCTTTGGAAATTATTTTGCAGTTCTCACAAGACTTGTGAGGCTTTTCCCTCATTTTTATTTCCTGGTCCTTAAATTTCCGGAGCAGAACCTGCACCCAAACTGTCAGAGGCTGCCTTCCCGATAGCTTTGGCAAAGCAGGTCAGGCTTCCTTCTTGCTGCTGTCTGCTTTTGTTCAACTGAGTGAGAGTCAACAGTTGCATGGCTCACACTGTGTTTTAGGGTAGGTATTGTGGTGCACTCCGCTGAAGGGTGCTGTGAACATTTTCAGTCACCCTACATGAACATTTGAAATCAATCTACCTTTACTACAGGTGAAAGAGCTTTAGCTTACGGTTTATTGTTTGGAGTTTTTTCTCTTTTGTTTCTCTCAGCCTTCATTTTTTGCACAAGGTTCGATGTCTCTCAGAACTTCCTAAACAGTTTTCCTTGTTCTCCTTTCTTTGGCTTTTCTGCCCTCACTAAATTACTTATGCACGAGCCTTACAACAGGCTCATGAAAAGGACTGTTATAGGCACTTAAAGAAAGATTAAGTTAATGATTCATCCATAAGTGAAAATTAAAATTAGTCATTTAAGCTGCTTGTAAAATTGGACAAATTTTCCTCACTTCATCAAAGATAATTTGTCCCTAAGGAACGCATTGCTTGTATCTCAGCTGCTAGGTGCCAAACTAATTTAAGTTGTTTTTTGAGCCTGCAGGAATATGCAATCATAAAAAAACCCAGAATATTGCTGGTGTGTTATAATTTAATTAGTTCCCTGTATTTTAGAATTATTTTTAAAATAATGTTTGTATATAAACTAATAAGTATGGATTTTCTCTAATCATTATAGCCCTGGAAAAAGAAAGAACTTGAGGGCAACTGAAAACCAAATGTAAATAATAGTCTATATGTTTTAAATTTTGGCATTGAGAAATATTTTCATGATTCCTATGATTTAGTACGTTTCATCTGCCCTCTAAAGAGTGGGGTGTAAGTTAATAGAAACTGCAAGACATTGATTTTCTGGGTGCACTCTCATACTCAAACAACTGAGACAGAATTACTGGGAAATGAATTATTTTTGAAAGTTTGTATGTTTTAGGTTTATGGAGCTGGAAAGGCAGGAAGATTTCGAACGTTGCACAATGTTTCTGAAACTGTTTCTTTCTGCTAGAAAAAGGCATCTGATAACTTACAAATGCTGGGTAGAAGCTCTGGGAGTCTTACACTTTACATTCTCTGTTACCTGTGTGCTTTACCAGCTTGCCTATAGATCTTGTTCCTTCAACACCTCAGTTGCAGAAATATGTAATATCTTCATCTTAGAAGAGAAGGGAGGGGAATAGCCTAGGAAAATGGACAATTTTGCCTCTTTAGCTAGAGATAATATTTTTGCCTAGTTCTTAGTTGAGCTTTGTTAGCTCATATTTTCTTGTGGTAGAGGTATTGATTGTGGTCAGGTGCCAGAAATAGCTGAATGCAGTGTTCCTCCTTACTCTCTCTTTTGCTTTCCACAAAACTTACCGTATTTTTGACAATCTGTCCATTAAAATATTTACATAAAATGAATGTAACAATCAATTGGATCAATGGGTGCTGGGCCATCTCATTTAAATTTTAATATGACCTAGAAAGGTTGGATCAGATTATCTTTGAGGTCTCTTCCAACCTGGCATTCTGTGAATTCATTTAAAAATTATTTGTTGGGAACAACAGTTTTTCCTTACTCAACTCCATCTGTCTCTTCCCTGTGCTAAGTAACAAATTTTAAAATCTCGCCAAAACTAAAATGAAAATCTAGTCCTAATAACATGATACTAGATAATAGTAGCTACTTAAGGGAAGCATGCTCTTTAGGTCTTTAAATCTAGTATCCTAACATTCTGCATGCATCTCATGGTTTTGTTTATGGCTCGAGGCAAGAAAACTCCACAACTTGTTTCTTCTCACCTCTGTTAGTTTAGCTTTCAAGCCTTTTCCATTAATTGTTCACAACTACAGAATCAAAGGAACTACTTGTTCCAGTATTGCTGGTTATCAGGCTTTTTAACTCCTCCAAGAAGCCAGACTGTCCTTTGCCAGGTGCAAACAGAGCTTGGAGGCAACCTAGTTTCACTTGGCTAGTTTAAAGAAAAAGAGAGGACAGGAAGAGATTTTTCTCATGATGATGATGATTTTGGGGCCTTCACTACACAAAAGAAAATTGAGGTGCTGGAGCGTGTCCAGCGAAGAGCAATGAAGCTAATGAAGGGCTTTGAACACGAGTCTTACAAGAAATGGCTGAGGGAACTGGGGTTGTTTAGTCTGGAGAAAAGGAGGCTGAGGGGAGAGCTCATTGCCCTCTATAACTCCCTGAAAGGAGGTTGGAATGAGATGGGGGTTCATCTCTTCTCACATGCAACAAGTGACAGGACAAAAGAAAACATCCTCAAGTTGTTCCAGGGGAGGTTCAGGTTGGATATTAGGAAAAATGCCTTCACAGAAAGGGTTATCAGGCATTGGAACAGGCTGCTTAGGGAGGTGGTGGAGTCACCATCCCTGGAGGAATTTAAAAGATGTTTGGATGTGGTGCTGAGGGACATAGTAGTGGCTTAGCAGTAGTGGTGGGATTGCAAGCTCCAGGTGAGTGGTTGGACTTGATAATCTCCAAGGTCTCTTCCAACCTCAATGGTTCTGTGGTTCTATGATGCCAAGTTGGCATTAACAATTTCTTTAGTTTAGAGCAGCATAATATTTATTGCAGCACACCTTGGTAAAGTGTTATGAGGCTATAACTTAATTCTTGAGCCAGGTGAAGTGGTTGGAAATTGTTTGTGCTTTGCTTGGTTTTTACTGTAGGCAAAAGTGAGCTAATTTCTTGTATGTTGACTCTTGTCTCAGCCTTCAGCTTCGATTATTGTACACATGGCACAAAGTGGCAACTGCTGTTGCCATTTGGAAGGAAGCACAGAGGGCTGCTCTACAGACCTGCACACACATGTATGGTATAATATATTATATGTGTATACGCCCTACCCCAGGTGGGGACAGGAGAAGCCAAAGGCATACAGAGAGTTTCTGCAAGACAGAATCTGTTTTGTGAAATGTTTTTGTTTCATTCTTTTATGTTCTTTTTTTCAGGTTGAGTTTATAAATGCTTTCTTAGATCTGGTATGCACTCTGAAATGTAAGAGTATGATAACAGATGAGCTAAGTTGCTTGCTGCCAAAACCCTGCTAAGTGTGACCAGTATGCAGCCTAAGGAGAAGCATTGCTCTTTTAAAACTTTGCCAACCTTAATATTGTAACTAAATCATGGTTTAAATCACAAAATCATCACAGTATCCTTGAAATAAGATGTAAACTGGGTTCCCTGTAGAAAAAGGGGAGGGTGTGCTCAATACCTGTGAACATGTAGTGAATAGAAGGAAAGTAAGAAGCTGTGGAAATCACGTCTTGTCAGGACATTTGTGCAGCTTGACACAGTCTCTGTGTCGTTCATCAGTCTCATAACAGAGCCTTTTTAAAACATACTCTGCACTCCCAGCTGCTCTGGTGCCTGAGTTGCAGATATGTGGTGTGGTACAGAACTGTTCACCCTGCAACAGCACCTACAGAGTGTGTGTCAGAAAACAATGAAGAAACTTCGTTTTGCTGATCTGGTAATTCTGTATCATCTTAAAGCTTCTCTGGTAACCATCAGCTCAGTAAGTAAGATCGGGAGTGAACTTCAATCATGAATGGAATTTTCTACTCCATTGGAAAAAAAATGAAGGCATAAACTTTCATATATATCAAGTTGCATGTCAGCTCTCATCAGTCTGCATGATTGTAGCTGTCTGTCCTCCCACAGACAATGTAATGTGGGTGCAAATTTTGGCTCATCGAATGGAAATACAGGTGATTGATACAGATCAAACTTATGCTTAATGAAAGATTCATTCATACACAGAGCTCATGAGTATATGTATTCAAATTTAGAGCTAGTGATTTTATGCATACAGCTGCATAAATGAACTAAAAAATGTTTATGACAGTAGACTGACCTGAGACATCTAGTTTTAAATGAAAAGCTAGAGAATCTGTCCTTAATCGTTTAATCCCAAATACTCAATAAGCATCTGAGTGCACATGGAGGGATTCTGCAAACTTTCCTCATGCCCACCAAAGTCTGTGAGGCTGCATGTGTAGGATGGGTTTACAGGGTTGGGGACTGTATTTTTTGTGACTCTCATTGCTAGTACAATTCTGAGTTTTCCTTCAGGGATAGTCTGTCCAGTCTCAAAATGTAGCATTTTTAAAGGTCTGTTATTAACGTGAGCATATTCATTAATAAATATTTAAAACAAACAAAAAAAAAAAGCCCCCACAAATTTAGAGATACTAAGATGTTTTCTCCTTGTTTTAGGGTTAGGGATTTTCTTAACCATATAACCTTAGAAAAGAAGATAAGTGTGTGCATGTGGGAAACCCCAAAACAGAACACAAAATTCACTGGGATAGGAGAGGGTATTGGGGATGGAACCTTGTTGTGTCACATGATAACTAAGATCTGTGCAAATTCAGAGTGCTCTTTTCTGCTTGTACAAGTTTAGTTCAGCTTTATTGATCCTGCTAAGCATCTGGACAGTTCTATTTGCTGAGAGTCAGCCAAATGTGTCTCTGTGGGAGAATGCTGATAACCCTTAGAATTTTAAACCTGGCTGCCCATCTCTGCTGTTTTTCAAGCATAGTGTCTCTCTTTTTTCTGCATAAATGATGTTGTCTTGCCTCTCCATCTCTGTTTGGGTCTGGCTGCTGCAAAGGTGGTAGCACTTTTCAATTTCAAATCATGTGGCCCATTCATGGTCTTTTTAATTTTTTTTCTCATTTCAGTCTTTTTTCTTTCTCCCCCGCCCTCCTTCAACTAAGTCTTCTTTTTTTACCTCGGTTAAGCACTTTGTACTGCTCAGTACATGGCATCATGTGCACTCTGAGAAGTCATTATTTTTCCAGCGTTCCTGCAAGACTACAGTGTTTTGAGGAAGCAGTTAATGAGTTAAAAGCTTGTGGAGTTTAAAAGAAATGCAAGACAGCTGCTGTAAAGTCTCCCTGCTACCCTAGCTGACCTCATCCTTGTCAGACAAATGTGATAATATCCAAAAACGGGTGCAAGACAGGAAGTGTTTCATGCAAAGGAAAGTATGTGTTTCATGCAAAGACATCAGGAACACTCTCTCCCAGGGCCACTTACCCTAAGATCCCTATTAATTTAAAAGGAACAGTGAAAGTCCAGCATGTGTTTACAGAAACATTATTTTAGTCGAAAAAACCCCAATCTCTTATTATTCTAGTGTGCAAATGGCAAAAGCAGTGGAGTAAACCCTTATACATGTTTAATATAATGAGGTTGCTGGTTGTGGGGGCTTTTTTAACATCTGGAGAATTCATGTCCTTTTTGGACAGCTTTGGTTAGTATTTTTTGAGGGAAGGTTTTGACTTGAAAAAGTGATACAAGAGAAATACAGATCTATTTGCAATAGATTCACAGATTGCATTGGGTTGGAAGGGACCATCATAGGTCATCCTGTCCAAACCCCCTGCAGTGAGCAGAGACACCTCCAACTAGATCAGGCTTCTCAGGACCACATCAAGTCTGATCTTGAATGCCTCCAGAGACAGGGCCTCAACCACATCCCTGGGCAAACTCTTCCAGTATTTTACCAATATGTTTCCACATTTACATTCAAAGACTGATTTAATATCTGTCAAGCTTTTAATTGATTTGACAATCTGAGATAATACCTTAAGTAACAGAACAAAATTTCTTTTTTTTTCTCCACTGCATTATATGACTTAGAATTGGATAAATGGAGCAATGCCCACTCTGTGTAGGAAGTGTGAGAGTGTCTTGCAAATTTTGTTGAAAAAGTAGCAATTACTTGTTTTTAAAGAGATTTAACGTTTTTTACTTGTCAGTCAACCAGGTATATCAGTGTGCTAGATGTACAGGTTCCTATTATTTTCGTTTTACTGAAAAATTAATCCATGAGAAAGAAACGTATTTCATTTATGTTTTTCAGTAGTACTCACTTAAAACCATGCAAATTAAAAGAATTCCTACCAGTTCAGAGCTCTTCTGATAATAGTTAGGGATATTTTCCCTAAATTTCCTCTTAGTTGTGTCCAGAACTGTCTCTCTTGTAGTACGAATCTGCAATAAAATTCAATATAGAGTCCACCATTAGTAAGTTTGCAGATGACACCAAGTTGGGAGCAGGCATCGATTGGTTGGAGGCTAGGAGGGCTCTGCAGAGGGACCTTGACCAGCTGGACAGATGGGCAGAGTCCAACAGGATGGCATTCAACAAGTCCAAGTGCCAGGTGCTGCACTTTGGCCACAACAACCCCATGCAGAGCTACAGGCTGGGGTCAGAGTGGCTGGAGAGCAGCCAGGTGGAAAGGGACCTGGGGGTACTGGTTGACAGGCGCCTGAACATGAGCCAGCAGTGTGCCCAGGTGGCCAAGAGAGCCAATGGCATCCTGGCCTGCATCAAGACTAGTGTGGCCAGCAGGAGCAGGGAAGTCATTCTGCCCCTATTCTCAGCTCTGGTTAGGCCACACCTTGAGTACTGTGTCCGGTTCTGGGTCCCTCAATTTAAGAAGGACATTGAGATACTTGAACGTGTCCAGAAAAAGGCAGCGAGGCTGGGGAGAGGCCTCGAACACAAACCCTATGAGGAGAGGCTGAAGGAGCTGGGATTGTTTAGCCTGGAGAAGAGGAGGCTCAGGGGTGACCTCATTGCTGTCTACAGCTACCTGAAGGGAGGTTACAGCCAGGTGGGGGTTGGTCTCTTCTCCCAGGCAACCAGCACCAGAACAAGAGGACACAGTCTCAAGCTGCGCCAGGGGAGGTTTAGGCTGGAGGTGAGGAGAAAGTTCTTCACAGAAAGAGTAATTGGCCATTGGAATGTGCTGCCCAGGGAGATGATGGAGTCACCCTCCCTGGAGGTGTTCAAAAAAGATTGGATGTGGTACTTGGAGCCATGGTTTAGTTGTCAGGAGGTGTTAGGTAATAGGTTGGACTGGATGATCTCTGAGATGTTTTCCAATCTGGTTGATTCTGTCATTCTGTAATTCTGCAAAAGTCGATTGTAATTATTCTTTTTAACAAGCATTAGTAATTGAAGGTTGAACTCGATGATCTTGGTCTTTTCTGGCCTTAATGATTCTATAATTATTTCTTGAGAAATTTCTTTTGAGTTAAGAGGTCCTTATTGTAACATTAACTTGATAAATGTCTATAAAATAATTTTATAGATTCATAGAATGGTTTGGGTTGGAAAGACCTTGAAGACCATCCAGTTCCAGTCTCTTGCCGTTGTCAGGAACACCCTTCCCTAGACCAGGTTGCTAAAGGCCCTATCCAGACTGGCCTTGAAGATCTCCAGAGAGGGGGCATCCATGACCTCCCTGAGTAACCTGTTCCAATATCTCACCACCTTCACTGTCAAGAATTTCTTCCTAATAATAATAATTTGCTAAGGATTAGACTAGATCTCTAGTGAAGATTCTACCATTCAATCATGCTCTGCTAACTGTTATCAAGTCGAGCAGATGCCTGCAAGAAGATTAAAATAAAGCACTGCTATTTAATCTCTGATTTTTTTTTTCCTTTACAGACTTGTTTCTGTTGTACTTTTTTTCCTTATTCTGCCAGTTTAAAAAAATACACATTTGCACTGATAGAGAAGAAGCAAGTTCTAGCTGAAGCAAGTTCTAGCTGCTAGAACTTACATAGAGAATTTAGTCTTTGTGAATTCACTTTTTCATGAAGCTAGGTCTCCAGTCTCAAAGGACCGTTGGAAAAGTGTAGTCCACAGCTAGGCAGCTATGGGAGGGGAAAGAGTGCTCGCGGTATTGATGTTCAATGGTCTACTGGGAATGGTTTGATTTTAATATGGAGATGTGACTAAACAATTCAGGTGAGGTACAAGAGGAGGTGAAGGAAAGCTACTAGGAGCAGGCCCTGAGTGAAACTCAACTCAGCCCTGCCACATGCTGAGGAGTGAAAGGAGTATGGTCTGTGTTTTCAGAAGATGATCCAAGGATGTAACAAGACAAAGGGAAGGAAAATGAGATTATTTGGACACAGGGAAGCATTTTTTTGTTATTTGCTGGTAGCGACTCATTTACTATACACACATAGTTGTTTCAAACTGAATTGTATTTTATGTTTGCCTGCTGTTTCTGGAAGTTATTGCCAAAAGTGAAAACCACATCATCTATTTCTAGTATTAAACCATCTATTACTGATGGAAAATGACAGACTAGAGGGAAAAGGCACCAGTTAGTCTGGGTTAGCTCATGTGTTCTGGATAACTCTTTCTTGAACTCTTAGATTTCTAAACTTATACTAGGCTGTCTTGGTTTCCCACTACTTTTTGACTATGATGAGTTGTCTCCTCTTCCTTGTCAGTGTCAGGTAATCTCAAATATTCCCATTATATTCCTTCTCATACTTTTTCAGATAGTATGTCATGTGATCAATTTTCTGATAAGATAACAAATACCATAATGGCTTAACAAAAGGAGCATTGTGGAGTTAAGTCTACAGATGCCCTTATATTGTCTGTATTTTTGCTTTTTAACATTACAAGTGCTAGATTTTGGATCTGTAGTGGCTTTCTGATTTAAGTTCCTATTTTTTGATGGTGAAACAAGGAATTCAGTCTAAAGTCAAAAAAGGCTAATCTTTTGAGAAAATTTATGTCATTACAAAACAGTTACTGGTGAAGTCACAGGACAGAGATAAAACCAGAATCCTATTTTCCTAATTGTTAATTAAAAAAAAAATTACTCTTTTAGGAAAGTTGCTTTGAAGTGCTATGTAAATGTGGACCTTACAAAATCATCTAGCTGTGTAAGGTACAGCAAAGGTTGCCTGTCTGTCTGTCTTTTTCTTTTTCTTTCTTTCTTTCTTCCTTCCTTTCTTTCTTTCTTTCATTCACTCTTTCATTCTCTTTCATTCTTTTTCTCTCTTTCTCTCTTTCTTTCTCTCTTTCTCTTTCTCTTTCTTTCTTTCTTCTTTCCTTCTTTCTTTTCTTCTTTCCTTCTTTCTTTTCTTCTTTCCTTCTCTCTTTCCTTCTTTCCTTCTCTCTTTCCTTCTTTCCTTCTCTCTTTCCTTCTTTCCTTCTCTCTTTCCTTCTTTCCTTCTCTCTTTCCTTCTCTCTTTCCTTCTCTCTTTCCTTCTCTCTTTCCTTCTCTCTTTCCTTCTCTCTTTCCTTCTCTCTTTCCTTCTCTCTTTCCTTCTCTCTTTCCTTCTCTCTTTCCTTCTCTCTTTCCTTCTCTCTTTCCTTCTCTCTTTCCTTCTCTCTTTCCTTCTCTCTTTCCTTCTCTCTTTCCTTCTCTCTTTCCTTCTCTCTTTCCTTCTTTCCTTCCTTCTTTCCTTCCTTCTTTCCTTCCTTCTTTCCTTCCTTCTTTCCTTCCTTCTTTCCTTCCGTCCTTCTTTCTTATCTATCTAAATGACTTTTTAAGGTGATTTATGACAAAACATTTAATGAACTTGTTTTCTTGTAACAACAAAATTAAATTACTTGATTTTATTTGGTTGCTTTTCCTCAAAGTGTACTGGGTTAGTTTTGACTAGTAACAAGATGTGTATGAGGATATTCTGTGCTTTTGCTTCAAAGAAGGGAAAACCTTTTGGTGTTTTTCAGTATAGCACAATTAGATGCTTTATGGTCAATCCTTTTCTGTCTTCACTTAGAGTGGAGGGTATTAAGACAGCTGGACTTGATGATCTTAGAGATCTTTTCTAACCAAAACAATTCTATGATTCTATAGATGCTGCGCTCATTAAGACCAGTGACTTGTTCAATAATATGCTAAATCCCAAGGAAATGATTGCAGGATCTCAAGGATTTCATGCTAGAATTCCACCCTCCAATCAGAGAGAAAGGAAACTTTTTCCATAGCTTTCACAAATACTTAGAGTAAGATAATGTAATGCTTCTTGACACATTGTCGTAGTATTTTATTTAAGAACTAAATCACTCTTTACTGTTTAAAGTCACTCTGAGTAATAGCTAGCAGCAAGTTTAATTTTTGGCTTTCTCTTGCTTTCCTGGCAACTGTAGAGAGGTCTGTTCCATGTCTCACCCCTATCCAAAATGTGGTGGGTTTCTTTTTTGTTCAGTTCATAATTCCTGCCAGGTCTATGACTGTCCCTTTTTGATCTCACTGTATTCTGGCCTTTCTCCTTCATCATTAGGTATCCTGCTGAAGCATTCTTGCAGGCATTTACCTCCTCATCAAATAAATACAAGAATTTGACACTTGACTTGGTAATCTGAAAGAAACTAATTCCTAGCTCTTGTGACTGTCCCTTTCAAAGATTGTTCTGTGGTGCACATGGAATATCAAAGAATCATAGATTCACAAAATCACGGAATAATAGGGGTTGGAAGGGACCTCTAGAGATCATCTAGTTCAACCTCCTTGCTCAAGCAGGATCACCTAGGGCAGGCCACACAGAAACACATCCAGGCAGTCTCAGGAGAAGAAGACACCACACCACTCTGGGCAGCCTGTTCCAGTGCTCCAGCACATTCACAGTAAAATAAGTTTCTCCTCATGTTGAGGTGTAACTTCCTGTGTTCCAGCCGATTCCAGTTGTTCCTTGTCCTATTATGGGGCACCAATGAAAAGAGACTGGCACCTTCATCTTGACACCCACCCCTCAGGTATTTATAGATGTAGATAAGATCCTCTCTCAGCTTCAATTCTCAAGACTAAACTACCCCAGATCTCTCAGTCTGTAGGAGAGATGTTGAGGTCCTGCAATCATCCTTGTAGTTCTCCATTGGACTTTCTCCAGCAGATCCCTGTCTCTTTTGAATTGGGAAGCCCAAAACTGGATACAGAATTCCAAGTGTGGTCTCACCAGGGCAGAGTAGAGGGAAGGAGAACGTCCCTAGACCTGCTGGAAGCTTATCTTAATGCACCCCAGGATACCATTGGCCCTCTTGGCCACAAGGGCACATTGCTGTCCTGTGGATAACTTACTGGCCACTAGGACTCTAAGGTCTTTCTCCATGGAGCTGCTTTGACAGTGTCTTACTGCTCAGAAAGCTGTTTGAAAATCTGTGGATTTGTTTGTGAAAGGAGTGGGACTTCTTAATTTATTTATTGTTTGTTTGATTTTTTTTTTTTAAATAATCCTTTTGTAAACTCATGGTTTAACATTTGTGTTACTAAGCTATTGAAAGTAGGTAATTAAAAAGAGGCTGGGCATGAATGGGTTGAAGTTTTCAGTTTTGTGAGTAGTGACATGTGAATGTAGAAATGATCAAAATCAGAGCACATTGCTGTCTCTGGTGTAGTTGAAATGACACCTACATAGATGTTAATAAATGAGACGAAATACGGAAGTGTGTGCAAGTCTTGATTCCTAGCAGTGGCAAAGGTAGGTAGTATTTTGAAGGAGCAAGGCTGTAATTAAGATGATTAGTTATGCCTTCCTTGAATGAATGAGTTAAGATACCTAAGTCACTCCAGTGCTGGCACCTCTCTTGACATTTACAGTCAGTTCATGTGTTTTTTTAGTAGTAACTGTATGAGCTTCTGTTGACCAGCATTTTCTTACCACAGTTTTACAATCACTTTTAAAAAGCCATTTGCATTGCACCAGTGACAGTTTGGTAGGAGTTTTTTCTTCTCTGCCTTCATTAAGAAGGTGCAGCTTGGTGCTTCTGAGCCTGTTTCTGCTCTGCTAAAAGGGGATAGCAAGGCTGCCCTGCTTTGGCAGGATGCCCTTCTGATCCAGGGGTGAAAGAGTAGGTAGAGCCTTCTTTTGAATCTGAATCCAAACTGCAATTTCAGAAGGAGATTTAAGGCAGTCCTGCTGTGGGATTTGATTCTGTGGTTGAGTAGTTTCAACCTTTTTTTAACAAGCCCTTGTCACACTACTGCTATTGCCTTTTGCTGTAGTTGTTACATTCCTCTGAAGTCTCCAGCCAGTGTCTGTCTTTGTTTTTGGTTTTCCTCACTAGGGATAGATTTTTAAGCTGACAGAAGACATCAAATTCAGTTCCCACCACCAGAAAACCCTATTCATTTGCATGGAGCATGTGACAGCCATGCAAGCTTCGCTGCATGCTCCTTTGTGAAGTGCATCTTCCTGGGGGAGGTTTTCATACTGCATGTTTGCATCCCAGGAGCCCTCACTAGAGGAGGTGTGCAGTATAAGTGGGTTGTGGACGTTCCTCCTCCTTGCCTTTCTACAGCCTGTGCTGTTAAAGTTCACGTGCTTGGTGTTTCAAAGTTGTGAGTAAATTTTTGAGACCCTTTTTAGGTGTGAACGTGGAAGAAAGCAGTGCCACAAAGCAAGGAAAAGGAAAAGGTCTCTAAGGACCAGATGTGTGCTGTGGGACATTCCAGTTGTTTTCACCCTTTTGTGTGCAAGTAGAGGCACACACATTCTCATGGGACAGATCCAGTACATACTTGAAAGAGTTTTCAAGAGCTTTGACTTTCTGCTGAGTGTGCATGGGTCTTTTGGAACAGTCTGACAGCTTTGTCAGAGGGGACAAAGATCAGTTTAAAATTCTCAGGTGTGCTATGTAATGTAAGCTTTAGCAGATTTGGAAGATATCCTTGAAGTCTTCATCTGAGAAGATGGCCTTTTTTTCAAGAGGAAGCTTTGGATGCAAAGTGGGAAGAGGAACATTTGCTAGATCTCTCTGAAATGTGTTTTGGAAGCTACCATTAAGCATAAAGTATGAACCAGCTCTGTGCTCCTCAGGGCAGAGGAAGATGGAATCTGTTGGTTTTTGGAGTGCAGGTTTTCTCCAGGGTGCTCATATATACACTGCAGAACATATATTAAGCTGTTGGCATTGTGTGGCTAAATCTTTGTGTGTGTGTGTGTGTCTGTTTCAGCAGAACAAGCCAGACACCCTTGCTCCTCGCAAAACAAATCAAAGTTGTGAAACTGTCTTTAACACCTTTGCTGAATGAAGCACAAACAGATCACTCTTAGCAACCTACCATTTTCTGTCAAACAGAAGGACTCTTAAGAGAAATTTTTTGCTATTTCCCACATAGTCTTTAGCTAACCTTTAAAAAACTGATGAGAGAGGGAATAGTTGTAAGGCAGATTACTGCCTATTTGACTTCAGATTACTGGTGGATTTTGTCATATGTCGTTGAACAACTATCAAGGACAGAAGAGTGTTTTGCTCCTCTCAAGTCAATGCTGGCTTTAAAGCAAGAAATCAGGGAAGGGCCATACTCTTTTACATTTTACAATCTTAAACTTCAAAATACCTATTTTAAACTTCAAAATACCTTCATTAAATTTTTTATGAGACATTTAGACCTACTGTCATGGCACAACAGAAATTTCAAAATCAGTGTCAGAAAATGGATGTGATATTTTCTTTGTTATTCTTCATTCCACTAGTATTTTGATGCATTGCCTTAACATTTTAGCTATAAAATTGGCGATTTTTCATGTTACTTTTAATACTGAGAAACAGATGTCACAAATAATCAGTAAGAACAAAACAAGTATCTGGTTTTAACAGAAGTGATGCATTTAGGTACCAGTAGTTCACGTGCAGCTGTTTTTGTGGGCCAAAAAGGAAGGAAAAAAGGAGGAGATGACACAGCTTTTTCTGACTTTTTAATTTCTAGAGCTTTGCTTTATGATGGAAAATTGACCTACAACCTTGTCGTTTGATGTCATGAAACTAAGAAATCAATTTGTCAGTTCACAGGATTAAGGCTAAGATAAAATGAAAGGAAGGTGAGG
Organism: Indicator indicator; assembly: GCF_027791375.1. Lineage (NCBI taxonomy): Eukaryota > Metazoa > Chordata > Aves > Piciformes > Indicatoridae > Indicator > Indicator indicator. The sequence goes on from NC_072010.1 coordinate 86,371,836, forward strand.
GAAAAGGGAGTGTTCTATGGGAAGGAAACATTAAGAAAATAGGCAGCCTATTTAGGAAGATTTAGCAGCAGATGAAGTCATGAGAACCTGAACAAAACCCCACAAGCAATGGGGTTTCCATACACCTGGGGAGACTTCTGCACACGATTGCTGTGGATGGTTGTCTGAGAATTGCTACTGTGAAATGAGTCCTGTGGACTTTTTGTAATGCAGCTGCTGCTGCAACCTGCATCTCTTGCGTGTTTTGGGTCATAATTTTCTTTGTTTCAAGAAACATAAGGATAATTCTGCCTTTAAAGTAATCTACAGGGTGTTTTATTTGCTTCAGAATGAGTAAAAGTTGTCTGCCCTTCCTTCACATGACCACTATTTTTTGAGACGTTTAAGGAGAAATAGCAATACACGGTATTTTAAATCACAGAATAATCATAGAATGGTTTGGGTTGCAAGGGATCTCAAAGATCATCTGGTTCCAACCCCATCACCAGAGGCAGGCACACTTTTCACTAGGCTAGGCTGCTCAAGGCTCTGTCAAACCTGGCCTTAAATAACTCCTAGGGGAGGGGACACCCACAACCGCCCTGGGCAACCTGTTCCAGTATCTCACCACCCTCACAGTAAGGAATTTCTTCCTAATATCCAGTCTAAGTCTACCCTTTTTCAGCTTAAAGCTGTTACCCCTTCTCCAATCACTACAAGCCCTTGTATAAAGTCCCTCCCCAGCTTTCTTGTACCCCACTTCAGGTACTGGAAGGCCACTGTAGGGTCCCCCTGGAGCTTTGTCTTCTCCAGGCTGAAGAAGGCTGTTAACCACAGTTATGGAAGTGACTGTTATCAGTCCAGAGTAGCAATGTAATAAAAAATAATATTCTGAAATGTTACATTTTTCTCTCATATTTCCCCAGGTCCTTCTTATCTTAGTGGGGTAACCAAGACACCTGGCTGGCATGTGAATCTCTCCTAAGAGTACATTCTGTGCTCACTGTACAATTGATTCACGACTGCACGCTATGAAAGTTGTTTAAAAACATTTAGGCTTATGTCAAAATTATGTAACTGTGATGAAAACTTCAAAAGAAAGGTTGGGTTTTTTTTCCTCTTTGCTTTGTTCAGGAATGTGTTTGGGCTGGTTCTTCACCCCTGGGCTCTTGCACATCCTTCATGTTTGTACTCTCACTAACTGGTTCATCAGGAGCTTTTAACCACATACGCAATCTCACGGTGGGAAGATAGCCTTTTTTGCTTTTGGATTTTCTTTTTCTTAGTTTTCTTGTTCTTCTAGGGTGTGGTTTGATCTAAAATGAAATTTAGGTTATTTTTTTTTTCCTTTTTTGACCTGCCAAAGTGTTTGTTCTGTTAGCATTGCTCTGCTCTCTGTAAATCAGACATTCTTCTTGGGCTGCGTCAGGTTACTCATGACATGATTAATGCAGGAAGGGTAGAGAAAGATGACGTAGTGGCTCATGCAAAGTTTACCTGAGAATTATCTGTAGCTCTCTGCTGTTTAGTGTCTGTGTGAGTCATGGCCTGAAGCTCTGCCATTCCCTGTTCTTCAGCTGAGCAAGATCACACTTACCTCATTCTATGTATGCATTTCTCCCTTTCCTGCCAGATCTGATTAGAAGCGCTTTTGTTTTAAACTCTATGTTTATGAAACATTAAACATGCTTTTTGCAGATAACTGCCCATAATGCTAAATGAAAATCACCACCAGATATCTGTAGTCCAGGCAGCTTTAGAAACTTTCTCTGTCCTTATGTGAATTCTGATTTTTATCAGCTGGAGTCTTTTTCACGCTCATGTGTTTAGCAACGATTGTGTTACGACATTAGTAAGCTTTGCAACAGGGCCATGAGTCAATTGCTGTCTGTCAGTAAAGCCTACTGTTACTTCTTCTGTATTTGCACAGATATAAGCTTGCAAAACACAAATAGCAAGTTTGTGATGCTGCTTCTAGCTTTTGAAATTTCCTTGAGCTGCAGGTACTACTGTGTAAGTGGGTGCTCTCAAGTCTCTCTTAGGAAACCAGCATGATGACAATACAGAATTTGCAAGAAATGCTGATTATTTTTTCAATAGTACTTTGTTTTCTCTGTAAGACTGTCATGAGGTCTTTGGCAGCTTTCAGGACTTCAGCCTTCCTCAACTAAAATTGTCTTATATTCTGTGTGTGTGCTGTTCAGTCTGAATTATTTTGGGGGGAGGGGGGGAAGGTGCTTAACGTTTAGCAGTAGATGGTTATGCTGAAAACAAGCTATCATTTTCCAGCCAGCTCATATCTTTGCAACCTGCCACAGCCTGTATCAGGAACATGATATGTGGGAAAAAGTTCTAAAATGATAGACAGAAATATGTCTTGTGGGAAACCTAAAATGCCATGAGACACATTCCCTTAATAAAGAATGTTTTTGCAAGCACAGCGTCATCCCCCTTACTTTTGACATTTTCAAAAATGACGGCTTGAGAGAGTAACATTTCTGTAGAATGTAAACAACCCTAATGCTTAGATAAGTGATGGTTCATGGAAGTAGCATTCCCTTAGGAGAAAAGAATGGTCAAAGTGAATGATGAGCCAGAAAAAAAAACCAACAAAACAACCCCACAACTTATTTCTAGAAGGCATAACTCTCAGCTGCTTCTAAATAAAGGCCACACTGCTGCCTGAGATAAAATTTTACATGTGCTTTCTGATTACATTTGCAAACACATCTGAAAAGAAAGCAGACTCATGCTGTGATCTGCTACTCTGCACCAGATGAGTAAATTCTTAATGTAAACATATCATAAATAAATAATTTTTAAAAACACTTTAAAGTTAGTGCAACATACAGCACATTTTGCCTACACTGCAGTATATGCTAATGGAGTTAATGATTATAATTACACAGATGCCTGAATGGGGATGGCAGAAGTTCATGTCCAGCTTCATGTTGTCTGTATTTCATTTTGCTGCTTTTAAAGGAACTGTTTACATAAAAGAGGAACGTAGATTTTATTCAGTGAGTCAGTGTTTAAGTAAAAATCAAGCATGTTGTTTGACACGTGCCTTTGTGTAAGCTGTGTGTCTAGAATCTGTCTTTCAGCTTAAGCAGTGTAATGGTATTTCTGGCTTTTGTTTTCTTCTGGCTAAATAGCCAGTGAGTGCCTTGGCTGTAGAACTGATTTTATGCTTTCTGTTTAAACCCCTCTTCTTTTGCACTTTCAACTAGAAAGTGAATCAACCAAAGCTTAAAAATTTCAAAACAGAAAGGCACTGAATGAAGTAGAACTGAAAAAAGGTACTTGTCTTTAAAGAAGTTATCCATAACCTCTACCTTCACTTCTGCAGATGCATGACCAGGACATTGCCTACCCTCCAGTTTGTGTCAAGTTGTAGTTGCCTCTTGCTGCTAAAAGCAGCTGGCAGGCTGTGGAGAAAGTGCAAGCCCCATCTGGCTCCTTGGCTTGGTCAAAATCTTGAGTTCAGAGGAAGCTCTGATTGAGGAAGGGCCCAAGAGACAGGAAACAGGTGTTAGCAGCAGTGTCCTGGCTCAGGTGGCCTGACAGAAAGTGTTCCAAGCCAAAATAACTTAGTAGGTTAAATGACCACAACTATCATTGATAGTCTTATTTGTTGAGCTACTTTAATCTAGATTTATCTAAGGATTAATGTGAGTTTTGCACATGTTGGGGGGGGGTTGGGTATGTTTTTGTTGTGTCTTTTTGGTGGGTTGGGTTTGGTTTGGTTTGGATTTGGTTTTGGTTTTGGTTTTCCCCCAATTTGCAGTTGTGGCGCATTGTCAAGCTTCACTTTGGTATGTCAGTAGGTTTTATCCCTTGTTTGGCCAAAGATCACCATACACAGGGGGTTGCAAAAGGCCAACATTAGAGTCCTACCTATTCAGAAAATGCCCTGGGAATTCTCCGTAGAAGTCAGGATTTAGTATTTTATTTTTGCTGTGTATGCTTTTCTTCTTGTGACCTTTTCTGGTGTAAAAGACACCTGGGTGCATTATTCATATTAAGGCCATAGGAAGCCTAGGGTAAGCTGTTTGGATTGGTTGTTAGCACTTTAACTTCCAGGGAAAGTGCACAAAAATGTTTATTTGTATCCATTCATCAGTTAATCGTTCTCTCATTACACAATTCAACCAAGCAAAACAAACAAAGCAAGAAACCACAACAACACAACCAACAAACAAGTAAAACTGGAAAGTTATGATCTTGAGGGTAGACAGAATACACAAAGGTTATGCCATGAAGGCATCGTGTGCCAGAGAGAGATGGTTCACGCTTGTGGAGCAGCAGTACAGAGGTGTGTGCCCAGAGCTTTTCTTTTGATTCCCTTTGGCTTGTGACAAGGGCCCAGACACTGTCTCTGCCTTGGGTTTTCTTGGAATTCTTTCCCAGAAGCAAAGCCTTTGTCCTGGTTTGTTGGTGGTCTGCAGCCCCTTGCAGAATTACGGCTGACGTAACTTTCTGGCTTGCCGCTTAGCTGCCTGGGAGCCCTCAGTGAGCTCAAGTGGGGAGATAGCTACAAGGTGATGCAGCGGGATTCTGAATGCTCTTTGATTTAACAGCGTGAGAAAAGTGCATACTCTAACCATCATTGACCTTCCTTTATTCTTGTTCTAAGTTTTCTGCTGGGAATTGGGAAGTTTGACTTGTTTTTAATAGGCCTGGTTTTCCCTCTTCTCCCATGATTGTTGCTGCCACCATTTTTCCATTTGAGAAGATGTTTCCAGAGATAATCTCATGAGCTTCCTGAGTGCAACTCTGTGACAGTCTTAATTTGTACATGTTATTTTCTGCCATTTGTTTAGCTTTGGAAATTTCCATTTCCCAAATCCCTTTAGGGCAGATAGGAAAAAAAAAAAACCCAAACACTTCGTGAGGGTGATGTGGTACAGGTGGAGTATTCGTGTTTCAGATCTTCACTATAAATATTTCCCTTTTCTGACTTCACTAAAATCTCCTTGTAGGCAAATGTTGGAATTTTCTGGCCATGAATCTAGTTCAGCATCACATAAAACTTTTTCTGTTGTTGTGATCCTTCTAAATGTATGTTAAAGATAACAAGAAGTCACAAATCTTAACACTGCTGTAGTGTTAAGAAGTTACTTTGGGAGAGTACTTCTTTCAAAGGCTTGTTCTTCTAGGGAAGAAGGACTTTGACAGTCATTCTCATGTAATGGGAATGGGCCAGTTGAGAGAAAGAGATTTTTGTCTTAAGTTTCAATACCTTTCATGAGACTGGCTTCCCAGCTAGAAGAGAGAGTTCTTAGTGTGAGCTTGTGGACCTAGTGAGACCACATCTGTAATACTGTGTCTAGTTCTAGGCTCCCCAGTTCAAGAGGGACAGAGAACTACTGGAGAGAATCCCAATGGAGGCCAACAAGGATGGTCAAGGCACTGGAACATCTGTCTTATGAGGAGAGGCTGAGAGACCTGGGGCTGTTTGGCCTAGAGAAGAGAAGGCTGAGAGGGGATCTGATCAATGTTTACAAATACCTGAAGGGTGGGTGTCAAGAAGAAGGGACCAACCTCTATTCTCTGGTACACTGTGATAGAATGAGGGGTGATGGACACAAACTGCAACACAGGAAGTTCCACTTCAACGTGAGGAAAAAATTCTTTGCTGTGAGGGTGCTGGAGCCCTGGAACAGGCTGCCCGGAGAGGTTGTGGAGTCTCCTTCTCTGGAGACTTTCAAAACCTGTCTGGATGTATTCATGTGTGGCCCACCCAAGATGATTCTGCTTTGGCAGTGGGGTTGGACTCGATCTGCAGAGGTCCCTGCCAACCCCTACCATTCCAATTCTGTGATACTGAAAGTTTTTTAAATCCCCATAATACACAAATTCATAGGGGGGGGCGATGCTACATTTGTTCCACCGTTTGTAGAGCTGCTTACGCTATTCTTTGTTGATGTTTTAAAATCAAATTATGGTTGCCCTTGCTATACTTTTGTTGTGTTGCTAGCTTTACTGTGTATGTTCCAGTTGCCAAAATACTAGAAACCACAAAGGGCACCAGTGTAATAAGAACAAATAAGGACAATCTGAATCTTTGTTGCTTGCAGATAGTTGACTTAACATCTGAAATACACATTGTTTCTATTTTCAGCATTTATTTTAGTTACAGCTTTCTTACACCCCTATGTACTTATTTTTTTGCCACTGGAATATCAGTGAGGACTGCTACTCACTTGCAGCTGATTAAGAAATGCAAATAAAAACAATAAGAGGAAGCAGGATACTCAAATTTGAGAAATTTTATGTAAAAACTAATCACTTAAAATCCTAAAAATGAGACCTGTTTTCTATTTTGTGTGCCTGTTTCTCCTGAAAAAAAATTGAATATGTCATCTTCTGATTTTTCATCTGTTCCCATTTCTGTTTCCCATGTAAGATAATTAAATAATCACCAAGACACTTACTGTAATTGTAGCTACTTACAAATGACAAGGATTGGGCATTGAAAGCTATGATTATAAAAACGATTTAGCCTACTTGCCATCCTTCAAACTCCTGGTGATGATGTGTAAGTACCAGCAAGTATGAGATTACAGTCGATTTAAATTTGAGTTCTCTGTTTAAAAGTTACTGAATTTCTGTGGTACAGACTCTTCTTGGTGAGTCTGACACTCTGCTCTGGTGAGAACTCACCTGCAGTACTGTGTTCAGCTCTGGGGCCCTCAACACAAGAAGGACATGGGCCTGATGAAGAGGGTCCAGAGGAGGGGCAAAAAAATTGATCAGAGGGCTGGAGCACCTCTCCCACAAAAACAGGTTGAGGGAGTTGGGTCTGTTCAGCCTGGAGAAGAGAAGGCCCTGGGGAGACCTTATAGCGGCCGGTACCTGAAGGAGGTTTACAAGAAAGCTGGGGAAAGACTGTCTAGAAGGGCTTGCAGTGATAGGACAAGGGGCAATTAAAAAAAATAGAGCAGGGTAGATTTAGATTGGACATCAGGAAGAAGTCCTTTGCTATCAGAGTGGTGAAGCACTGGAACAGGTTGCCCAGGGAGGTGGTAGACACCCCATCCCTGGAGACATTCAAGGTCAGGTTTGATGGGGCTCTGAGCTGCCTGATCTAGCTGGGGATGTCCCTGCTCACTGCAGGAGGGTTGGACTAGGTGACCTTTAAAGGTCCCTTTCCAACCCTGTGCTTTCTATGATTCTTTGAAACCTTGAAGATGACCTATTTTAAGTCTGTATGTGCATGATCCTTACTACAGAATTATTGTGATTTTCTTTAGAGATCAGTCACTTCTGGCAAACATTTTTTATTCCTTTTTCTCTGCTTTAAGGCAGCTTTCCCTGTGGTAAAGCAGTTTCCTTTATTACTTGTTTGTTGATATTAGTAGTGGTTTCCTTCTTAAGGTTAAGTATTGTTTCAAAGAAATTGCTATTTCCTGTTGTGATGTAGCTTTTTTTTTTAGATTTCTTCCATGGCTGTCATGATGTCCATGAAATATTACTCAGGACTTTCTGTTTTGAAGGTGCAATGCTCCCAGGGATGATTCTTCATCTTACTCCCTTCTCTTTTTTCTTTCAATTTTAGGTAAGAACAACTGTTGCAATGATTCTTTGATTTTGAAGACTTTCTTCTTTGGTAAAGTATTAATGTTTTTTCCATCTTCCTTAAAAAATGGTATTCTTTTTTCTAGATTCAAGGGAGGAGGGGGAATCCTTGCCTGAGGCTAGTGCTGTGCCTGATTTGGTAGCTGGAAGAGAATTTGAACAATTTCAAGCAGATGTTTGGGTTTTTTTCTTAATATTTTTTTATATGAAGGGATGATAGTAATAGCGTCTAAGCAAGTTACTATTACCTGCAGTAGTCTAAATTACAGAATCATAAGATGTTTCATAAGGTAGGGGTTGGCAGGGACCTCTGCACTTAATCAAGTCCAACCCCACTGCCAAAGCAGGATAATCTAGGGCAAGCCACACAAGAATGCATCCAGACAGGTTTTGAAAGTCTCCAGAGAAGGAGACTCCACAACCTCTCTGGGCAGCCTGCTCCAGGGCCCCATCATCCTTATGGTAAAGAAGTTTTTCCTCACGTTGAAGTGGAACTTCCTGTGTTCCAGTTTGTATCCATTGCCCCTCATTCACACCACTGAAAAGAGACTTGCACCTTCTTCTTGACACCCACCCTTCAGATATTTATAAACATTAATAAGATCCTCTCTCAGCATTCTCTTCTCTAGGCTAAACAGCCCCAGGTCTCTCAGTCTTTCCTCATAAGAGAGATGTTCCAGTCCCTTAGTCATCCTCATAGCCCTCTTCATTTCGTTTAATGAAGCAGAGTGCGCTACTTCAGATTTCCTGTGGAATATCTGCATGCTCAAAGGCCCCCTTCAAGTATATACCCAAGCTTATCTTGCAGTTCCTTATCGATACCCAGAAGACTTCAATGCTAGATAGCAGAAAGTAGGTTAAATTAAACATATCTTGTAAATTCAATGAGGATCCAACAGTTACTAACAGTAGTTGCAGTACCAGAATTCCAGAGTTATTTGTGTTTTTAAAAAAACGAAGTCTGTTATGGACTAAATAACCTGTAAAGCTCCCTTCCAACCCAATGCATTCTATGATTCTGTGTCCTCACTGTCTAATGATGTAGGGCTGCACTATACTGTGTTTTTGCCTCCAGAGCCGTGACTAACTGTAGATCTAGAAGCTTCCTGTTAATAGGCTGCAATCCCAAGCAAAAAGATGTTTCATTCAGCAGGCTTAGAGACAACTTCTGATTATAAGAGAATTGGTTTATTGTGGAGAGTAATGCAACTATAAATATGACTTCCTGTGCATTAGGCATGTTTGCCAGTGGCTGGAAGCTTGAAAAAGGAGATCTTGTCTGGCTACAATTCACAATCAACCTATGGAAAGGAGCTGAGAACAGCAGTCCATTTTTTTTATCAGGGGCATTTTTGATTCATAGTATTGCGGTTCTTCTTTTTTGTTGCCTTTTTTTCCTGTATGTATTAGTCAATGAGCGGCCTGGGAAGGAGATAGTCAACAGTTTGAATCCTGTGGTTCTTAATAGAGATTGTAATGGAAAGAGAGGTATTGCTCTATCCTTGTTCAAAGAAATTCAAAGATGCAGGCTGTGGGCTGCTGCATGCAAAATATTCCTTCGGGTTTTGTCCTTTTTTAGAAGACCAAAACTAGACTGAGGAATAGTGTAATTCATACTGGGAAATGATCTTTAAAATTCTCTGGCATCTGTATTGTCACAGCTTTGTCAGAAGGACACTTTGTCTGATCCTTTGTATAATTTAAATCAAAAATCTCTTCCATATTATTTAAACAGATTTTATGTGGGTTTCAGCCTCTAGTAAAGTCAATGCCAGTTGTGTGAATTTTAATTTCCTCAAGTTTTAATTATGCTTTTTTCTTGCTGTTCCATCTGAAAGAGAATTAGTGATGTTCTCAAATGAACTCTGGAGTTTGACATGCTTTATTCCAAGAGATAAACTTGCCCAAAAGTGGGTGCATGGTGTTCATCCTTATCTTGACCACAATAAGGAAGAGATGGGAGGCAGTGTGACAAGGATGGGGGAGAGTAGAATGATGCTGGCACTGGTGGCACAAGGAGTAAGGAAACAGTATGAAAAAGCTGGCACCAGTGAGTCCTGCTTCAGAGAGGTAAGAAAACATTGACCTAGGATTTAAAGTGTAGCATTCCTCCAGTTGCTCTCTATATACTGGGCTTTGCAATGTTCTTATTTTTAGGATAACAAGACTTTGAAGAGATTTGACCCTTAGATAGTGGCTGAAATGGAAGAAATCTGAGAGGAAAAGGGGAAGCACAGGTTCTATCTCCTGCACATGCTCCTGCTCACCCCTTCTTTCACTCTCTGCTGTCCTTTCCTGGCAACCTCTTTTTGTTGGTTAAAAATATATCACATTCGAGAGTTTAGGCTGAGTAAAGCTTTAATTACCAGTCAAGAGCACTGTATTAGCTCCCCTCTCATCTAACCTCCTTCATAGGCTCTTCCTGCTTCTGTCCAAACTGCCATGCAACTGCTGTGTACTCCACAAAGGACCAAAACCCTGGACACTGTGACACCTGCTCTGGGCCACAACAGAAGCAGGGAGGGTATATTGCGTCAACATGCAGTGGGTGTACATGTACTGCTCACACAGCACAAGCCTGGGCCATGTGGATGGCCTTGCCACTCTGCAATTATTTTTTTTCTGAATAGACAGTAGCTTGGGGGCAGGGAGGAAAGAAGAATCTACTGTGAAATACCTGTAGATCTCACTTCCTTGAGATCAGTTTTTGCTGCTGGTTTTATGGAGTCTCTTACGTCATTCAGTTAAAATAATTTGTAGTCCTACATCTTGAGTACAGGTAGAAACACTGCTTTCTTTCATATGAGTTTTCTCTCGTGAATTAAAATAACTATGTTCCTACAAACAAACAATTTATCTCTTCTGAAAGCTTTCAGTATCACAAGGCTTATAATCTGGGGGGAAGAAAAAGCCCTGAGGTATGGAGCCCACATTAATTGATTTTGAAATGCAAATCTAACTACAGATATTCTGAGTTTGGTTTTTTGTTTGTTTCAACTGTCTTTGATTTTTGTATCCTTTACTGACTATTATGCTTTTCATTATCATCACTTATTCTGTAGTACTTACATTTTCTACAAGGGTACCAGTTTATTGCTAAAATATGACTCAAAAGATCGATAGCAAACAACCTGTACGAGTTTTCACAAGAAAACTAAAATATGTCATTCTGTAAGCATTGTAGTTTAAAAAGTACACATTGCAAAAATAGATTCTTCTTTGGGAAGGAGGCTTCTTAATTTTCACTGTTGCTTTTAGAAATGCATAAATAGTTAGGGTGCTTTTTTTCCTGAGAAATCTGTTGCTTACACTGAGAATGACAGGGAATTGGAATAGCTGTGGCTGCAAATGCTTGCACTTAACATAAGTCAGTCATAATATTTCTGTCCACAAACAGTCTTAAATTAATTAAATGTATAAAAGTTTTAATTTGCAAGTTTGATGTGTATTTATTGTAACAAAAAGTTCAAGTGGAGGTCTGAAAGGTGCATTCTGGTTTAAGGATATGCCGGTCATAATGGCTGAGGTTGGGGTAGATACATTTGCCTGATCTTTATAAACATTGTTGTACAGTGCACATAATATGTAACCTGCTTTGATTCCTTTGAAATCTTCAGGATTATCTGAGTTAAAACCTGCATATTAAGAACTAAAGGATATTATCTCCATGTCTATGCTTGCTTAGTGTTCAATAGAAGATGATTATTTGGACAACATAATATTGCACTAACACACATCTCTCATTTTTGTATGGTCCTTTTTTGGTGACAGTGTCAAATATTTCACTCCTCAGTCATTGTCTTTACAGTTATTCTAATTCTCTGTATATTGGTCCATTTAGCAAGTCAAATATCAGAAGGGAAGAGGAAGGAAAGCTGCCCACTCTACCCTCTTTCAGTCTGAGATTGAAAAATTACACAACTCTCAAGCTCTAGGAGGAAGAATGTGCAGCTTAGAAATGAATCCTACCCCTTTATGTCCAGCTAATGCTTTTTATTAAACTCTTTGACTCTTGATTTACCATTATCTACCCAGTAACTCATAGCCAGAGTCTCAACAGCATTTCCAACAATTCCAGAGGTATCCTGACCATCTACAGACAGTAATGTTTGATAGCTGTGGATTTTTTAAGGCTGTAAATGTTTGTGTGTGTCATAGCTTTTAGATTTGAGAAAAAGCACACATTTTGAGAAAAAATGCTGAAAGTAGAAATTGGAAAATTGAGAATTGGGCTAGGTGGGAAAGCAGAGCAACTCAGGTAGTCGAGGGTTATAGCTCTGATCTTATTCTAAGTGTTCCTTAAATTTAGCTCTCATCTGTTGAGATTGTGAGACCAACTTTCATTGTTCTTAGCAGTTTACCCACTGCAAAGTTTTGTTCTCCTTTTACAGAGGACTTGTCAAAATGCTATGACAACTAGGCTGGTTTTCGACAAACAGACCCTGGCTCTAAAAAGACAGTAAGTCTGCAAGTCAAACGTGGAGGGCAGCCATTGGCACTAGAAGAAGGAAGAAACCACAAATTATTTTCCTGTTGGATGAAGAGCTTAAAGCAATGTAAAGTTAATTGAAGAATTCCTTGAAGGTGAAGTCAGCCTAAAATAAAAGCTTAGAGGTCTATAATTTACGAAATCTGAAAGCTTTGTAAGCAGTAGTGAACCCAAAAGTTTGAAAAGAGCATATTTTAGTAAACACGTCTGGCTTGTATTATGGACTGTCCTGTTTTAATTATTTGTCCAAATAATGTAGATTTGCAGTAGGATCTCTAATTAGGCACAGTTTGATTTATTGAGCTGGCCCCATATAAACCATGATGTCATGCTGTTCTGCTCAAAATTACAGCTCTGCTCTTACAGTTTAAAGATGATTATTTTTAACTTCGGAATGTTTCAGTTTTGTGCATCTTGGCTTTTGGCTTTGTGAACTTGAGATGTTCTCTATTCCCTTCCTTCTCCCTCCCCTAGATCAAAGCAATTTTCTGTAATGTAACCAGAATAAAAATGGACTCCTGAATGCTCTTTAAATGCTGGTAAATGAGAAGAAAGAATATTCACTCTTGTTGTCAGAGGGCTTGAGAAATAGGTACAGCAGCTATTGAACTATGTTTTGCCAGGTGTCCTGGTGCTGATGCCATTCCAGAGCACGAATGCCTCATTTATGACTCTAAAACATCTTAGTTTTCTTTTGATGCTGTAATTAATGAAAGAGAAAAAAGGAAAAAAGAAAAAGCATTTCATGGCAGCAGGGAGAAGGATCTGCACTGCTTGTTACTGCAGGTAATAATTATTTACTAGGAATAGGAACTCACACATGAGGTTTTCCTCATATGTGGTTGCATTTTCTGCTCGTTTCCCATTTGAACAGAAAACTTTGCCTTTAGTTAAACCCAGGCCTGTTCCAAATGTAAAAGGAAGGCTTTTCACAGGAGAGTTTCTGCATTTCCCTTCAGAGGAGGTCTCACTCTTCTGCAAAGTGAGCAGCATCCTTTCCTGCCAGCAACCCTGACCTGGACTTACAGGCAAAGGGACAAAGCACAACAGGGTGTGGAGGAAGGGAGGACTGAAAGTTAGGTCAGAATGTAGTCTCTCCTGCCAATCTCTTCTAGCATGTTAAGAGACTAGGCATTTCAGGGCAGGGAGGGAGTCTTTCTGTGGAGGTATCAAGACTTATTTAGGCTAGGACAGACCCTATCAACAAACTGTGAAGGGACCAAGAATAAAGGCATGGAGGCGTTGCAGTTGTCCTGGAGGTAACATAATTACCCATTGATACCAGAAAGTGGGAGTTGTGTCTAGGAGGCAGTAGCTGTGGCAAAGGCAAACTCCATTTTCTAACAAAGCAATAAAGTCAATTCCAAGTGGAAGGGGAGGGTGAAAATGTCTTCCTGTGGATTTTAGAGGGAAGCCTTTGTGAGCTGCCCTTGGTAATAATTGCAGTGTTTCAGTAGGCTGAAAACAATGTAGTTCGAGTCTTTGCAAAGCTGTGCTTCTCCTGAGGAGTCTTGATTCCATAGCAGCTGACTCAGTTTCTGTGCTATGAACTGTGTATACAAACTAGATTACAGTTTAAGGCTCATGAAAAGCCATGGGATTTCGTAGGTTTTTTAATAAGGATATTAAAAAAAATTTAAAATCACACTTTAAATGTAGTCAGGTGATGACTAACATTGGTTTACATGATGAAGGTTGGAGAGGATGCTGGTTGTTGAGGAAAGGGGAATGGAGTTTGCTTTGGTGCCAGTGAACATAAGTGGATAGAAAGTATGTGCAAGTTTTCTAACAAATTGTATGTGCAGTGGAAAGATTTGATGTCTGAGTTCAGTTTAAAATGAAAAAAAATACCCCCAAAATATATTAATTTGCTTGTTTCCACCTGGCAAAGTTGCCAACTGAAAACAAATTTAACCATATAGAATAAGATGAAAGCCTTAATCCTTTGAGTATTCAGGTCTCCAATTTGCAGTCAGTAACAGGAGTCTTGTAGTGTCTTGACTGTAACATAGTATCATAGAAATGTAATAAAGCTTAACATTCAGTAAGCTTCCATCTCCTCTTGATAGTAATCCTCTGAGAAGCTTTTCACAGTGGCTGAAAGCTCTGAGAAAAAGCAGCTTTTGGTGAGAACAGACCACTTGTCTTGAAGAAATAAAGAATTATATTTCAGATAATTCCATGATGAGGTGCTCATGTTTTGTCTTGTGTTAACAGCGCATATGTGTTGGTTAGTTTTGGTTGGTTGGTTGGTTTTACATCAGTCACAAAATCTGAATATAATGTCTTTCCCAGGATGGTGATTAGCTGATAGTTGAAATGGATCTTGCCTTGAGGTTTGAGTGGAATGACTATCATCCACTCTGTGTGTGTCTGGGCACATGTGCACATGCATTGGTTCTGTTCCCATTTTCTTTAATGGATCTGGCAATATATTTGGTACCAAAATAGAAACAGTCCTTTTTCTCAAGGAACTGTGTAAGAAACAATTGATGTAGGTTTAATTGTAGCTTCTTTTTTTTTTTTTTTTCCCACCTTGGAACTTAGTGGAACAGATTGCTTCTGAGAGGCATAACAGTTTCTCCATCACTTTCTGTCTTATCATTAAAGCTAGACATTCACCCACAAGCTGTCTCTCTGCTCAAAAGTTATAGGTCTGAAATTACTCAGTAGGGATCTTTAGTGTATGATGAAGTGATTGTAAGTGCCAGAGAAGAGCACGATTGATGACTGTAATGAGAAACTAAACAGGGAGGTGGGACAGGGACATGCCTACTGTGATACCTCTGGAATTGGCAGGAGGTCACCAGATGGAAAATAATGGCACTTTTCAGTTACAGCACTTGCAGTAGCTTCCTTTTCCTTTTGCTTTACAATGTAAAGCTGTTTAGTGTCACATAGAGGGGAAAAAAAAAAAAACAAACACAAAAACCCACAAAAAATCCAAAACCCAGTCTTTTCAATAACATGTGCCTGAAGTGATTGTCTTGATACTGATGCCAAATAACAACCAGGATCACAGCCTACAAAAGTATGTGAATAGAGAGGTGGAGGTGATCAAATCCTGTGCACAGGGAGTGCCATGAATGTGGAGTCATCTCAGTGACATGAAAACACAGGGAGGAACACATTAGCAGCCACATAATTCAAACAAGTCCCTTGGCACTGATTAGTAGGGTGGTGGCCATATCTAAGAATTTACCACACATCTCTTCCCATACTCCTCTACCCCATCATTCTCACTTTCTCCAGATGCCATTGTTCTCTGGACTCTTTTGGTCAGAATGAGCAGGCTCAATCAAAAAAACCAAAGGAGCTCATCTATGCTAATCTGTTTTGGCTGGAAACAATTAGGAAGTGATAATGCAAACAACTCAACCAGCTTGAGGAGTGTTGACCTGCCCACCTGTTGGTGGGTGGGAGAGGGGAGACATACCCTTTCGAGAGAAATGACTACTGGCAGAGGATGCACACTCACTACCAGGGATGGTGTCAGCTCTGCATCTGGGGGTTGAGAAGGCAGGTACATGTAGATCATCATTTGACTGTTGTATCTTCGTTTGCTCACTTGAGCATGGTTAGCAGAGAAGCCATGGTGCCACAGGTCAGAGCGCAGGTTGTGTGAAAGCTTAACAATTCAAGTGGCTGCACGCTTCAAGTGGTGGAAAAGAGCACAGCTTTGGTTTTGGTGTTTTGTAAGACCACTTCTGACTGGTACAGTGGCAGGTGTGCTTTTCCTCAAACACACCCAGTTTTGCCTGAGTAGAACATTGGCTCATTATTGGTTACATCTGGAATTCAGGATGATTCACGTTCATTAATTAAACCTCTAGCACCCTCCTGGGAGGCAAGTTTAGAGAGGAGGAAATGGAGATGAGTAGTCTCAAGGTACAGAGAGAATCTGCTTCTGAGCCAAAATTAAACTTTGGCTCCAGGCATTGTGCCTCTGGAAATTCCCAAACTGCTCAAGTTTCATGTCAACACTGTCCAATTACAGCAGTGTAACTCAGAGTAATTTAGGAATCTGTATCTATAGTGGGTAAGATTTGCATAAACCACATCCATTAACAATAAAATAATTGCTATTAAATAATGAAGTAATGAAAAGATCACACCATCACAACATGATTAAACTGTATAAGAAAAGCTGTCCCTTCTTTATATCTGGCTTCTCCTGAGCACTGAGGAGCAGATGTATTGTGTTGGACCAGCGTCTGTCCACTCTCTAGTTCATCTCTAGCACTAGCCATTAGCCACAGAAGAATCAGAGGAACCAGGCAAGTATTTCTTTTTTGCCATATCCTTTTTTTTTTTTTTTTGACAATTCTGCTCAAATTCTATTCTGAAATCTATTTTCAGCTTTGAGTTTTGGAAATTATGCATCATTGCGGCAACATATCCATAGCAATCTTGTCTTTTCTTGTGAACAGTATGACTAAGCACACCCAAACCTCCCTCATACAGATTTTATAACCACCATCTGCTAGAGGTGTGTTGTGATATATACTTGCATTTGAGGAGTTTAATTTTACAGCAGGCTAAGTTCATCTGTCCACCATAACATGGAAGACTCCAGAAATGTGGTGAGTCCAATTACTATGTTAGTCCTTTTATCCGTTTCTAGAACAAGTAGTGGTTATAGTAACTGCCAAAAGACCCTTTCCTGTGGGGATTTGAAGGGAGATGAGGAAGGCTCTTATAAAATGTGGAAGAAGCCACTGTGCTTTGTGTTTTCTTCCCAGAGCTCTGTAGCTGCCCCCTGGCCATGAGTAGGCCTATAATTTAAGTTAGCATCATGAGATGCTTACAGTGAATGGCTTTTGCATTGAGCAGAGGCCATCTGATCCACTTAGGGATTTTTGAGAAAAAGCTGAGGCTGTTCCTGTGAGTGTTGTCCTTTAAGAGCAGCATCATAAAATTGCTTTATTAAAACTTTAAAAAGTGGGTAATTAGTCAATGATTATTTTTATAAGATTTTACAAGATATTTGGTTGGACTAGATGATCTTCAGGTCTTTTCCAACCAGACAGTTCTATGACTCTATGATATTTTTGTAGTTACACTTTATTGTTTATAGCTGCTTTTAAATGCTGATGGAACAGGCAAAATCAGAAAAACACATTTCCTCTGGCTTTCATTGCAGGGCACATGGGTCAAACACCCAGCATGTTGTTCTCGGAAGAAACAGTTACATTTTTCCTAATGTGGACATGGAGTACTAAAGCTTTCTGGTTTATGACTGTGAGGTACTAAAATGCAATGCTGTTTATTGTCAGTCTTGTTACATCTGAATCATGTTATTTAATCCAGATTTTCTTTGAAACCACTGCAGTATGGATGAATGCTTGGAGGAACCAATGGGCATCATGTGCTCTGATGCTTTTAATTTTTTAGACTAATCACAAATTTCGCATGTGGAAAGAAAATGCTTGCTTCTATTCTCTATTTATTTAGACATAAAACTTTAATTGTAGAATTGGTTCAGGTGGAAAAGACCTGTAAGATCATCAAGTCCAACATTTGGCCTAATACTACTGTGGCAGTTAAACCATGCCCTGAAGTATCATGTCCACATGTTTTTTGAACACCTCCGTGGATGATGACTCCAACACCTCCCTGAACAATCTATTCCAATGCCACTGTATATGCCAGTGTATACTATAAACCAGGATTTAATTTATCAGTAAACTGCCATATGCTTACAGCTTGAGCCCCTATCTTCATTTAAGTTTTTATTTTTCCTTCAGCTGAGGGAAACCAGTGCATTGCAGAAGCAGCTAATGCAAATTCTGCCACTGCCGTCTCCATGAGGAGCAGTCATTTGGTTGGAATAAGCATTTTGATAGGAAGAAGAGTGGCATTTGGTTTTGTTGCACTTTCATCCAAATCTTACCAACCTGCCTAAGCAGAAGGAGACAAAAAATGTTTGCTGGGTTCTGTTCAGATGGTGACACCATCTCTCTCTGCAAATAAACACCAACACATATCTTGATTTCTCATGTGCAAATCCAAGGCAAGGGCTTCTCATTCCATCTGTCAAATCAAGAGTTTCTGTGTGTTTTGTAGCATCCTGACCTGACACAAGATGTTTTTTCCCTTCTGCTTCTTGCTCTTTTGCTATTAGTGAGTTTTTTCCCTTTTATACCTAAGTTTACACAGATGACTGGTACCTGGAAAACTGACTTTCAGCTAAAAAATTAAATCTAGTAATAGATGGCACCTCTTTCCAAGAACCTTATTAAGCCTACAGATTATGAAGTATTTCAACAGCGTTCATGTGGTCCTGTATGTATGAACTTCTGATTCATTCTTCTTGTTTCTAGACCTATTACTTATCAAGGATAAGTAATGAAAAACCCAAGAGTTATATTTAGGAAACAGGGGTTTTACTTCTGTTTGGAACATGTGCCTAGTCATGATTGTAAAGATTCTTTTTTGTTAAATAAAATCTCTCATGGCTAGAACACAGCATATGCTGTAATACTTTCCATTTGCACATCCCTTTGTTTGACGATTGCAAGCTGCTCTGTAAACATTTTTTGGTTTGACAGTAATTTCTCAGAGTCTGGAGCCTTCTCCATTTTTGGTGGGAATATGGCTAAGTCATTTGCTCAGGGTCACCCAGTGTTTCAGCTGGAACACAGCAGGAACATGGATCAGTACTTTTTTTTTTTTTTTTGATGTTTTGATTGTATTTTTCTTTGAAGAGTTTGAATGGTGTAGTGCAAAAGAAAATAACTAGAAAAATTATTTGGGCTGAAAGTAAAAAGTCTGGAGAATAACTAAAGAGTTTGGAATAATTATTACTTCCTATAAACATATTTAAAATAATGATAATTGAGAATAATGGATGAACTAGACTACACTGACAGTCTTAAAGATACTTCCTTTTGGACTTTTTTAGACCATACACAGATGCTAAATATTGCTTATAAGCAAAGTTAGGATAATTTTTGAACTCCAGAATAGAGAATGTTAGGATAAGTAGTTTTGATTTGTATGATCTCTTGTGGTATTTTTCTTTACTGATGGATACAAGTACAATACTTCCACTGTTACTAAGTGTAATCAAATGCTGCATACAGCAATGGTGATGAACAGATGGAATTTTCAGTAACTGAAATGAAGGCAATTTTACTGTCAGGTATATAAGAAAAACCTCGTGGAAGGCTTTTGGTCTCAATAAAAAGGTGCATTCAATAATGATGCTTTCCCTTCCATTTTCCTTCTTCAATTCTAGTAATTTATGTGGACCATTATTTCTGTTGCTATTTCATTCAGTTCTTGTGTTTTTGAAAAATGTCTTCACATACAGTAATCATAGAATTGCATCAGGTAGAAGTGGACCCTTGAAACTAATCTTGTCTAACCCCCACCCAGGGAGCAGGGACATCTTTAATTAGAACATGTTACTCAGGGCCCCATCAGGCCCTTAAAATACCTTTGGATAGATGGTTATTATTAAATAACTTGAGAACTTCAGGTTATTTACTTATGTGGTTAGGGAGGTTTAACTTTCTACTTTTTTGGGGGGTAACCTGTCTCCTTAAAAATGAGTTCTTCTAGGGTGCTGAGAATGTTCTACAAAGATGAGTTAAATGAAACATTAGTACAGTAATAATGGTTTGTGTGAGAGAACGGTTTTCAGACTTTTCAGCCTTTGTTAAGAAATTTAAGGTCCAGTTGTTGTATTGTTTTGTTGTTGTTTTTTTTTCCTTGATGTAGACATTTGAAGCTGATTTCTCAAAATTTGTATTTGGAATGTGTGTGATGAGTGCACTTCATGGAGTAGCAAGCATCTACCATCACCTCTCCCTACTGCTCTGTGCAAGTTGAAAGCTGTTTACATCTGAGGTTAAGCTACAGTTTGACAGCTTGACTCTGCCCTATTTACTTTTCTGTCTTGATAATACTTGTCATAGCTTAGTAGAAACACACTCCTCTTCGCTGTGTTTTCTGCCAAACTTTTCTACTTGTCAGTGTCAGGCCATCCTCTAATCCAACCACTTTTCTCTTCTGTCTGGGTCCCACTCAGGATTCCAAGCTGTGTGTTCCCCTTCCTTCCCAAGAAGAGAGATTGTCCTTCCTCTCCCACCAGTCTATATACCTCTATTGTTAGTGGGTTTGATGAGGAGGAGGGTTGACAAAGATAAAAATTAAACAGACGTGAGTTTTTTTTACTGAAATTAAATGCTTTCTGACATGTTTCTTCAGCTAAGTTTCTGGTAGTTTTAGCTGCCATGTTTTCATGTGTTGTTACCTAAGATAAATCATAGAATGATTTGAGTTGGAAGGGACCTTAAAGGTCGTCTCATTCCAACCCCTCTGCCATTGGAAGGGACACCTTCCACTAGACCAGATTGCCCAAGGCCCCATCCAATTGGTATTGAACACCTCCAGGGAGGGGGCATCCACGACTTCCCTGGGCAACCTGTTCTAGTCTCTCACCACCCTCATTGCAAAGAATTTCTTCCTGATATCCAGTCTAAATCTCCCATCTCACAGCTCAAAGCCATTCCCCCTCATCCTATCATTACAAGCCCATAAAAAGTCCCTTTCCAGCTTTTTTGTAGGCCCCTTCAGGTACTGGAAGGTGCTATATGTTCTCCCCAGAGCCTTCTCTTCTCCAGGCTGAACAGACCCGATCCCTGCAGCCTGTCCCCATGGTGCACTAGCCTTCTGATCATCTTCATGGCCTCCTGTGGGCCATCTCCAACAGTTCAGTGTCCTTCTTGACCTGGACACAATGCTCCAGGTGGGGTCTCATGAAAGCAGAGGAGAGGAGGAGAATAACCTCCCTTGTCTTGCTGGTCATACTTCTTTTGATGCAGCCCAGAACAGGGTTGGCCGCCTGTGCTGCAAGTACACACTGCCAGCTCATGTTAAGTTTTTCACCAACTGACACCCCCAAATCCTTCTCCTCAAGACTGCTGTTGAGCTGCTTCTTGCTCAGCCTTAATTTGTTCTTGGGATTGCCCTGATCCAGGTTGGCCAAGGTTGCTTATACCTGTCCTAATTGTATCATTGGGAAGAGGAACATGTTTCTTTCTCTCTTCTTCCCTGTGCCCAAACCCTTCTCATTTTCAGTGTTAGGATCCACTGTCCAACTACTTTTCTCCTTTGCTGTGCAATTACAGACCTCAGGTATTTCAGAGATTGTGTTGATAGTAGGGTGTTCCCTTAGATGTGCAACATTATTTATGAGGTGGGTGGAAGCATTTTAAATGTTTCTTTAAACAATTAATCAGAAAATACTGCCAGTGCTTGAGAAGGAGATTGTTCTGATATTTGCTGAATTTTCCCCTGACTGAAAGGAGACTGACAAGAACATTTATTTCCTGCTTCATTTGCATAACCTGTTACTGAGCTTTAGCATGTTGCATTTATTGAGCTTTTCATTCTTTAGTAAGAGATGTGGCACATGGCAGACTTAAAAATTATATATTCAGGTTTCTACCAGAAGTAAAGTGTGTATGGTTCCAGTTAATAACACTGGTATTCGGTAAGGAAGAGAGAAGATGTAATAGTGGTTTGAGAGGCAGCTGAGGTAACATCAAGAAACATTTGGTGGAAGTTTCCCTAGCAGCTCAAGTAAGTACACAGATGCTAACTGTGTTTTCCCTGTATTCTACCCAACTTTGCTCATGGTATTTTTAAGTTCCTCACTAGAACGGACACCCCTGTCCCCCAGTGGATGACTTACGAATCAGGGAAATTATTTGAATCAGGGAAAATTTGCCTGTGAAGTTGAAGAGAATGATTAGAAGAACTTGGAAATGCTTTACTTAAATTGCGTCAATCAGTATCATAAAACAGCTTTCAACCGTTTGTCTGCTGCATGCACTAATAGCTGACGGTAAGAGTCTGTACTCCTTTGTATTCAAATCCTCTATATTTCACTCTGGGTCACAGGCTTTATTTTGCTGATCTACAGTTGTCTCTGAGACATTAATGTATGTAGAAACAGTATCAGCTTGGCTTTTACCTCCTCTCAGAGTTTGAGATAAGTTTTTTTTCATAGACCTTCTCTACATGGAAATTTGAAGGGTTTTTTTGCACAATACAATGGGGTTTTGGGAGGTGTTAGTTTGATAGATGAGACTGGAAAGGTAAAAAACAAATTAACCAATTAAATTATTGCTTGCCCTCTCTTCATAAGGAAAAGCTTTTTCACTGGGAGGGTGACAAAACACTGGAATGGGCTTCCCCGAGGTGTTGTGGAATCTCCTTCTCTGGAGACATTCAAAATGCCCTTGGATGGGTTCCTCTGTGACCTACTCTAGGTGATCCTGCTCTGGCAGGGAGGTTGGACTAGATGATCTTTTGAGGTCCCTTCCAAAGTTCCAACCCCTAAAGTTCTGTGATTCTGTGATTCATCTCACCAAAATGCTCTCTTTTTTGGACAACTCAACTTCATTAAGGTTGTGCCAAGCTGAGATTTTTTTTTTTTCCAGTTGCATCTTACCACAAGTATTTTTTGAAAACTTATCAGTCCGTTATCACACCTGTACAAGTGACATTAACTAACTGCCATTGCAGTGGGTGGAAAACAGACATTCTGATCCTTTCACTCTGCCTTGGTGAGTCCTCATCTGGAGTAGTGTGTCCAGTTATGGGCTCCCAAGTTCAAGAGGGGTGGGGAACTGCTTTCAGAGGGTGCAACAAAGGGATACAAAGATGATTAAGGGACTAGATCTCTCTTATGAAGAAAGGCTGAGGAGCGTGGGCTTTTTAGCTTGGAGAAGACTGACGAGGGATGTTATCAAGCTTATAAATACTTAAAGGGTGAGTGTCAGGAGGATGGGGCCAGTCTTTTTTTCAGTGGTGCTGAATGACAGGACAAGAGGTAATGGGCTCAAACTTGAACTTATGAAGTTCCATCTAAATATGAGGAGGAACTTCTTTAATGTAAGCGTGGTGGAGCACTGGAACAGGCTGTCCAGAGAGGTGGTGGTGCCTCCATCTCTGGAGACATTCAAAAGCACACCTTGGCACCATCCTGTGCCGCCTGCCCTAAGTGATCCTGCTTTGGCAGTGGTGGTTGGACTAGATGATCTTCGGAGGTCTCTTCCAATTTGTACCATTCTGTGATTCTGATGAGTTTCAAAGCAGATACAAGGCTGTCGGGGGTGCTAGCAGAACAATAGCCCATCCCAGCCTGTGTTGTTAGAGCTACTTTTCTGTTGGATGCATTTGCCATTAAGTGCTATGTTGATGGGGAAGAGCAGTGACTCTCCTCAGTTTCAAACTTGGTGCATTCTTCATGGCTTAAATTGCTCAATATCTAATGAAGCCTGTGAAGAGACTGTTGTGGGCTGTCCTGTGGTTAGAGCATCACTAGAGCTCACTTCCAAATACTCTTTCTCCTTTGACTGGCCTGAATGAAAGCTGATTGGTGGTGCAAGCTAAACATGGGAAGCATAGTGTGAGATTTCCTTTGCCATGACAGTGAAGATTTAGCAGAGACCATAATGCTGTTCTCATTTGAGAAATCTCCTTCAGAGTTTTTCCAAGAACACATAATTTGAAGCTCATGTTATCATGTACCTTGGCTATCACGCTTAATGTTTGGAAGATAGGCATGAATGTTAATTCACTTGGAAAAGGCTTTGCCTTCATGAGTCATGGATGTGCCACTTGTTGGATTTAGCTTACCATGATGATTGTAATGAGCTGATTGTAATTGCTGGTTGGAGGCTCCAGCAGGTGCTGGGGGAATCTGTCTTGTTTCTGGCTGCTGTGAGGTTTTCCTGCCAGCTGAATGCAGACTGAGTGGATCAGGGAGTTTCTCTTCTATTTATTAACTGATGTTTTAGAAAAATCAGAGTAGTTCACAAATGTGTTCAGTTTTGACTCTGGCTATAAAGATCCATCTGATTTTTCTTGTGGGACTTAAGCAGTGCAAAATTTCAAGCTCTCTGTCATATGTTTCGAACTTAGCATTATCTGAGAAGTTTGGGCTACTGTGTACATTGCCCCCAGATGGAGGAGGGATAGGGAGCTGTGAAGTCCTTCATCTTGTTGGTTACAATCTGAAAAGTGGTACAGTACCCTGTGCAATGGTTCTGTCTCATGAATTAATTATTTGGTGCCTTTGATTTCTTTCTACTGTCTTCTGGTTCTTGTTTTCCTACTTTTTGTCTCAGACTAATTGCAGTATGGTTTTGAAACTGTAAGACAAGGAGTTACTAATTAAAAAGAAAAAATAATACCCTGAACTTTGATATTTGCCAAGTTCTAATTGCAAACAACTTTAGCCACATGACCAATTTTGGGAGGGGAAAGAGGGAAGCAACCCCCTCCCCTCATGAATTCTTAATTAAGATAAATGAGTTGCAGTGTTATTAGGAACATAACCTAATGTCCATACAGCTAAATATTTACTTGAGAGTTTATTTAGTACAGCTTGCTTTTCTTTTTAATCTACAGATTTCTTCATTGTATCCTTTATTCAACTGTTTGGGCTTCCTAAACTCATAATCTCAGTACCTCTGATGTTAAAGAAACCAGAGCATGAGGTCAAAATTTCCATTACACAGCCAGAGAGGAATTTCAAGGAACAATGCCAAAATCACTTAAAAAAAATTAAATTTACAGGAAAGATGACTCATCAATCAACAATTGTAGTTTTAGAAAATAGAATTAGTTGTGTATGCTCTGAGAGAGGCACAAAATGCACCCAGACTGACAGGCAGGGGTAAATCAGGGTGATTGCTTTCTTGTTTGCAGAGATTTTTACCTTGACCTCTGCTTCTTTTCTACTCTAAAAGGATGACCCTAAGTGGCACACAGCTTTATGTTGCAAGAATCATTATTGCTTCCTCTGTTTTTCAGAGGGCTGGAGCACCTCTGCTGTGAGGACAGGGTGAGCAAATTGTGTTTATTCAGCGTGAAGAAGAGAAGGTTCTGTGGACACTGTACAGCAGCCTTCTAGGACCTGAAGGGGGCCTACAAGAAAGCTGAAGAGAGGTTTTTTTATAGGCTCTTGTGGTGACAGGACAAGGGGCAGTAGTTCAAAACTACAGCAGGGTAGGTTTGGGTTGGACATAATGAAGAAGTTCTTTACTATGAGGGTGGTGAGACACTGGAATGAGTTGCCCAGAGAAGTTGTGGGTGCCTCATTCCTGGAGTGTTGAAGACCAGGCTGGATGAGGCTTTGAGCAGCCAGGTCTAGTGGGTGATGTCCCTGCCCATGGTGCCAGGGTTGAAACTAGATGATCTTTAAGGTGCCTCCCAACCTAAGCCATTCTGTGAATCGCAGAGCTACAACTAGCAAAAAGAAAGAAAATTTCTGGCTTCTTGTGGCTTGTACTAATCAGCCAAACAACTGAAGGACAAGGGAAACAGTCTTCTGTTTTTAACTTTTCTGCAACTGTAAGAAACTTAAAAGAGGGCCATGTGAGAGACTAAAATGCAGCATTTTGTACTTGATGGAGGTGACAGACTTCTGCTTTAGTATGCAGTAATGTGAGCATGAAAAAGAGATGATAAAGGGCAGTTTCCTGCCTTCCAAAATACTGGATAAACAGCACACAGGTGTGAAGGCTGTTCTGAGAGGGAAGGCTGTTGAGCTATTAAGCACTTCTGGGGAAGTTGGGCAGACCTGCTTCTTGTGGCATTTCATGTCCTTATGCCAGCCCTTCAGTGAGGAAGGCACTTCTCTGGTTCTTCCTGTCTTCTCTTAGCTCAAAGCTGCACAATCTTTTTGCGGTGTTAACCTTACATATGAAGTCGTGAGTGCTGGGACTCCAAGGAGATGGCATTGCAGATGAATCTCCTGGGGTTTTTTGCAACCCTCTTTGCTTTCTCATCTTAACAGGAGGAAGTAAATGGTGTAACCACTCACTTATACTTGTCACAGATGTTAGACTGGATAGTTTGCACATCTGGATGTCTTTCCTTGGCACTAGACATGATGGTTCTGTAAAGCTTTCCTCCTTACAAGACACTTCAGCAGAATAGCGTGCCCACTGAAGGTGTGACTTCTGTGTTGCTCTTTGACCTTAAAATGAGTTTTGTCAATGTTGTAATTATTTGTAAGTAGGAAGCACACTCTTGTTCCCCTCCAGTCTATGTAATTTTATTACAGAGTTTTCCTTTGCTGTACCATTCTTTCCTGGACTAACAAATTGGCAACAATCAGACATGAGCTGAAACTCCTCTGGGTAGAGGAACTATCACTGAACTGTTCCCTCATTTCCTACCGTTTGTGTCAAATGCATTTGCAGCATGGCACTATGGGGTTCAGCAAGGGCAAGTCAGTGCCACATGCTGATCTGGAGCCCCTTCTGCAGGACAGATTTGAGTGCATTTCAGCAAACACCTCATTTGAGGTTAAAAGGAATGGAGGCAACAGTGATGTGGTTGAAGAATCATTCTGAGGATAAAGTAGGAGTGATGAAGAAAGTATCCTTCATCCACTTCCCTTTTGCTTAGGTTTTGTCCCTTCACAGCTTGAATTTCTGTTTTGTTTTTTTATGTAAGTGCTAGTGCAGAGAATTGGGTCACAGATGACAGATTTGACTGATGGCCACAATACTTGCAACTTTCAGAATACAATACAAGGCTTAACATTGCCCTCAAGGCTTATAAGAAAACAAGACCCAAACAGTTCCTCTTAGTCTCCCTCAAGAAGTATTTGCGTTTGCCCTTAGAGGTTGAAGAGCCTAGCAACTATCTGTCTGTTTTATTTTTCTTAAGATGCTGTGGTACCATGGTGATGAGCTATTAATAAAACTCCAGTCAAATGGAGAGAGCTTTTAGCTGAGTAACTACTTGGTTTAGGCTTTGTTGTGTTTTTTTGGCTTTTTTTTCCCCCCTCTTCTTTCCATGCATCTGAAAATAACCATATATGAACAAATGTCATGGTTTGGTCTGTGAGGCAGAGTAGCTGAGCATTTAGCACAAAAATACAACTTAATCTGAAAATAAATCAGAGCAGTCTTTTTGCTTAAATGTCAAAATACCACCATGTTTATGGAAGGGCAAATAATTGTGAAGCACTGCGTGCATTATTTTAAACACAGAACCATCAAATGGCTTAGGTTGGGAGGGACCTTAAAGATATCTAGTTCCAACCCTGGTGCTGTGGGCAGGGACATCGTCCACTAGACCTGATTGCTCAAAGCCTCATCCAGCCTGGTCTTCAACACTCCAGTAATGAGGCAACCTCAACTTCTCTGGACAACTCATTCCAGTGTCTCACCACCCTCATAATAAAGAACTTCATTATGTCCAACCTAAACCTACCCTGCTCTAGGCCCTTATATGAAGTCTCTCTCCAGCTTCCTGTAGGCCCCCTTCAGGTCCTAGAAGGCTGCTATAAGGTCTCCACAGAACCTTCTCTTCTTCACACTGAATAGACACAATTTGCTCACCCTGTCCTCACAGGAGAGGTGCTCCAGCCCTCTGATCATCTTTGTGTTCCTTCTCGACCCTTACCAGCATATCCATGTCCTTCTTGTGCTGGGGGCTCCAGAGCTGAACACAGTATGTGAACATAATGAATTAGATCTGAGAAATACTTTTTTCACTTGTTGCATTTCTGAACATATTTTGAGGTATTAAAAGTGCAGTAATATTTTCCCAACATCACAGTGCTCTGCTTCAATGGCAACAACTCAAAATTCTGTAAGTCTTTATACTAATGTGCAGTAATCTCTATAACAGTGACACTTATCCCCTCTTCTAATATGGAACTTGAATTTAAAAATCTATGAAATGTCACTTCAAACAGCTTTGGGGAATTACAAATTTGTAAACCCTCTATCAGTCATCCATACCAAGAGGAATGTCTTTATAACAACTGCAAAACAGTCACTTTCAGCAGTGATGCCTTGAGGGTTTTCCCTTTTCTTATCTTTGTTCAAATGTGAATGACATTAGTTGCAGAACATAAATAGGAGGAGATTGGTTACAAATACTGTAAAATTGTTATGTTGTTGCACCCAGATGATGCATACTGACCCTTGTTCCATTTTAGTGTACTGTAGTTGGTGTACAGTGTGTGTAAGCTGCTGATAAAGGTTTGGGGTGACGATGTCTTACATGACAACATTACAAGCTTCCTGAAGTTATCATTTATCAGATGACCAGATGCTGATGGGGAAAACAAAGCAGATACCTCCACAAAGGCTGAAATCTGGACAGAAAAGGTCTTTTTAATATTTCACTTATTAATTTCAGATGATTGCAGTTCCTGAAAGAGTAGGCCCTTACATGTCTCCAAATGCCTTGTCTTCCAAAAAAGTTTGTTTCTCATTTTGTGGCCTTCAACGGGAATTAAACTGTGGTCATAAAACCCCCTGAGCAAACTGATAAGACAAACCATAACTTGCATTTGTGATGTCTGTAACACCCAGTGACACAGATCATGCTACATCCTCTTACACTTTGCATGCATTGTGAGAGTCTGTGGCCAATATTTTCTTTGAATAAAGTACAACCTTGACTGGAAATCTGTAGCTTTTTTAGTCTTCTTTTTTTGGGGGGTTGGTGGGGCTGGGGGAGGGAAATATCCAGGAATTTATGTAATTAACACAGGGACAGGATCTAGGTCATACTGGGCTTCTTGATCCTGTTGACATTTCATGAGATTAAATGTGTAACTCATGTAGAATGATAGA
Source organism: Indicator indicator (assembly GCF_027791375.1). Taxonomy (NCBI): domain Eukaryota; kingdom Metazoa; phylum Chordata; class Aves; order Piciformes; family Indicatoridae; genus Indicator; species Indicator indicator. Next base: position 86,400,510 of record NC_072010.1, read on the forward strand.
ATACACTGTTTTGGAAGGGTCCTCTAGAGTTCATCCTGTCCAGCCTCACTGCAGTAAGCAGGGACATCCCCAACTAGATCAGGTTGCTCAGAGCTGCATCAATCCTGACCTTGAGGAAAATTTGAAAACATTATCCATAATACGTAACCTTATTTCTCCCCTTTTTACTCTCCAGTATGATAATCCCTGCCCTTTAAATGGAATTAATTTTACTCCATAATCTGAAAATTACCTTAAAAATACTACAGAAAGATAAAAGCAGGCTGAAGAACAAAGAGGAAGATTTACATGACCTCTTAACTGAGGCATTTGTAAAATATAGGGGAAGTGTCAAGAACTGCTGTGATATTTTAGTCCATATGGGGATGTAAGTGATTTTGTAAAGCATTCCAGCAGAGTGAAACAACCATCAATCCTTTTTTGTGTGCTTGAGATACTTAATTTTTTCCCTGCCAAGAATTCTTCTTCCAAGTGGGTTTTTATTTTTTTTTGACATTTTCGAGTGGCTGTTGATTTTCTCTTCCCCCCTGCCCCCCCACCCCCCTTTTCTTGTTTTTCTTTTAACAAGCAAACAAAGAAGAAAAACAAGATGTTCCATCTGAACAAATGCATTGCTATGCTCCAAATAAGCCTTCTTAGTAGAAAGATGTAAGAAAAAAGACATGCTTGATGAAGCAATGGTCAGGTAAGCTAGGGGAAGCAGCATTTTGTATAAAAACATTTTTATTTTCCTTTGGAGCAGTGAGGCTCTTCTGCTTTTGAGGTTTCATCAGTTCACAAGATAAAATGTTTCTGGCTTACTAAAAAGAACCTTTACCAGTGACAAAGTCTTTGTGTAGATTTGACCTCAGCTGTGGCCTTGCTGCTTTTGTTTGTGGCTGCACTATGGTAAAGAAATGGCAAAGAGACATAGTTTTCTTGTCACTGCTTCAGCTTTGAGTTTTTGTAGGTCATGGGCTGGGTTCTGTTCCCTGCGCCTGGTCTCCTGTGGACCTAGTTGTACTGCAACTCCTCTGCTTGTATTTTATAGTAGAGAACTACACTGACATTTTGTTTTATCATAGAAAAAGGGAAAACATGTCTCTCAGCAGCCAACTAAGTGTACTAGAGGTATTTAGCAATAGACAAGAGGGCTTTATTCCTGCTGCTTATTATGTTTATTTGTGTAGCACCTAGGGGGTTCCCTTCCTAGCCTTGATCTTAAATACGGTGTATTATGCTGCATCAAAAGAAGAGTACTCAGAAGAAATGTTACCGGCAGGACAAGCAAGGTGATTCTTACCCTCTACTCTGCACTAGTGAGACCCCACCTGGAGTGTCCAATTCTGATGCCCCCAGCTCAAGAAGGACCTGAATCTGTTGGAGTGAGTCCAGGGAAGGGACACAAAAGTGATCAGAGGGCTGGAGCACCTCACCTGTGAGGACAGGCTGTGACAGCTGAGGCTGAGACTTTACATCATCCTTCCAGTACCTGAAGGGGGCCTACAAGAAAGCTTCTGAGGGACATCTTAAAAGGCCTTGTAGTCACAGGACAAAGGGGATTGCATTGAAGCTTGAGGAGGGGTAGATTTAGACTGGATATTAGGAAGAAATTCTTCACAGGGAAGGTGATGAGACACTGGAACAGGTAGCCCAGAGAGGTTGTGGACACCCACTCTCTGGAATTGTGTTCAAAGTCAGGTTGGATGAGGCCTTGAGCAACTTGGTCTAGTGGAAGGTGTCCCTGCCCATGGCAGGGGGGTTGGAACTAGATGATGTGTAGGGTCCCTTCCAACCTATACCATTCTGTGCAAACAGCAGAAAGATTGTGTATTTTCTAGAGAACCTGACTCCATCATGCAGTTCAAAGCTCTGAAAAAAATGCTTCCTCTAGTTATAAGTGAGCTTACTTGGGTTCTGGAACTGTAAGTATGCCACTGCTCTGCACTGTGCTGGTGTCTTTGCTTTTGTGAAGATGTGCTACAAACTCATGGCCTGTTCAGGGATTCACAGAGATGTGCACATACCCAAAGAGATAGGAAGAAAGTAGAAGAGATAGCAGAAAGATATGGACATGTACAGTGGAATTTTAAGGAACTGCAAGAGGGAAAACAAGCTTGGATTAGGACAGTGGCATTTCTCATGGATTTAAGCATAGGTTTTTTCTTCCTTTGAAGTAAATGCCTTTAAAAGGAGCCATATACCTGGCAAATCAGGGAGTAAAGAATGATTTGAGGAGAACAGGCATCGTACCCAAGAATTAAAGGACTGAACTGTGAACAGCATGTGTCTGAGAAGTTATTCCCATTGCATCTTAATGTGAATTTGGTGTACAGGTAGAGGCAGACACCCTCTGGAAAAACGGTTTGTAGTAGGAGTTGGAATATTTTTTCCTACAACTCATTATTTGTCCAGTTTATGAATTGCTTCACCATATTTGGGATCCTGGCCACTTATTGCCTGAAAAAGAGAAGTTGTTGCTATTTATAGTCTCTGGGTTTATTACTCAAGCTGCTGTGATATCTTAAGTGCTTCTGTAAAGAGAAGACAGAGAGGGGATCTTATTAATGTTTACAAATACCTTAAGGGTGGGTATCAAGAAGGAAGGGGCCAATCTTTTTTTACTGGTGCCCTGTGACAGGACAAGGGGCAACAGGCACAAACTGGAACACAGGAAGTTCCACCTCAACACGAGGAAAAACCTCTTTACTGTGAGAGCGCACTGGGAAGGGCTGCCCAGAGAGGTTGTGGAGTCTCCTTCTCTAGAAACTTTCAAGACCCATCTGGATGCATTCCTATGTTGCCTGCCCTAGGTGATCCTGCTTTGGCATGGGGTTGGACTTAGTGATCTCTGGAGGTCCCTACCATTCTATGAATGTAATATTGAAGATAATATAACCTCCTGAGTAAAACTGCTGAGGGTACTGTGATACAGATGACATTGTGTGTCTGTTTTGCACACTGTATCATGTACTGTTCACTTTACAACTCTGTTCAAGGAAGCAGAAAGCCATCAACAGCATAGTAGGAAGTGGCTTTCTAGAGGCATCATCTAGAACAGACCATAATGCTAGTGAAGTTTCAGTGGTAGTGCAAATGCACAAGTGAACTTTTGGGTTAATGAAGGTTGTCAGGCATTGGCACAAGCTGCAAAGGGAAGAGGTAGAGTCACCATCCTGGAGGTATTCAAAAAACATGTTGATTGTTTGGGACATGGTTTAATGGCCATGGTGGTGCTGGGTAATTGGTTTGATTCAATGATCTTAAAGGTCTTTTCCAACTGAAAGGATTCTATGATTGTAAGTAGTGCTCTCGTTAGTATGATAGAAACATTAGGCAGCTTTCCTAAAGATGTAGTTTGAACAGTGCTAGGACTGATAATTGATGTAGGCTAGGGATTCTGTCTCCTAGCCATCTCCTCCATCTCTTGTTTGTAAAAGCTCCTTGGTCCCTTCTTCTAAGGCTGTTGATTTCTTCTACAAAGAGCAGAAGCTGTACTACCTTCACGTTTTATATTGTGCTGGCAGACAACAAATTCCAAATTCAAACCTTTCTTTAATTTTCACCAGTCTGACATAAATGGACTTTGCACATAAAAGGGCAAGCCATTGCATATGGCTTCTGGTACAAAGAGTATCACAGGAACAGAAATGCCCTGCTCATAAATTTATGTGAATGGTAACCATGTGTCTCTGAATGCCTCCTGTTTCTCATTCACATTAAATGTTACTCTATCAATACTTGCCAGATATCTTGCACTCTCATGTCTCTGCAATATTTTCAAGGCTTTTGATGCCTTGGAGTTTTTGAAGTAGTCATATTACTTTTTAAGATTCTTAAGTTAGGTCATAACAAAAATATTTCTATTTATCTAATCCATTTTCCTGTGCTTGGACTGCTTGGTGTATTGGAGCATGTAATAAAGTAGATTTAAATGGCTTACTTCAGTATGAGAAGAAAATATTATGAAAAATCACAAGTTTCCTTTAAAAAAATGAAGCCTTTTCAACTGACTGCAATGGGATGGGAGTGGCTGCAAAGGATTAAACTTCCTTGCAGGGGGTAGAATTTGTAAGAAACAGAGCTAGTGAGTCACTATTTCCAGTCTGTGACACAAAAAAACCCCGAACAAACAAAAAACCCAAACAACAATAACAAACCCCCCCCCACCAAAAACCCCAAAGAACAAACCCAAACCCAAAAAAACCCAAGGAAAAATTAAGAGTGAAGAGGGCAATCTGAGATTTCTATAGCAGCTGCCTACTGTGTGCCTCCAGCAGACTAAATACTCTGTCTCATATCAGTTTTCCAGATGCTTTTATCCAACTTAGGTTGGTATCCTGAAGCCATCCAGTTGTCACCTCTAATGGAAGGAATGCAGGGGTTATGCAGGTTCTTTAATCACACAGATTGTCATCACATCTCCTCTCCTGGCCGGAGACATGAGCATACCTCCTGTTGTGCTTGTGACTGTCCTCTTATACATGGTGAGGATTCTGCTTAGGTGAGCAAGAGCAAACAGTATTTCCCTCATCATGCTTCCTCAAGGCTCCAGCAAGAAGCAACCAATATTCACAGCACTGAATCCAGGTACAAGCTTTTGAGGCATGTCTTTGGCCTTTGTCTCCCTACCTGTTCACCCAATTAACTTTTTCTCCCAGTAAGGTTCTTCTGGCTTCTCTTTCAAGTTGGATTTACTCAAAGCAATGGATAGATGAGAGCCTAGAGCTCCCAAGTAAAGATCTTGTTAGGGGAGCCGTGAACTGATGAAGCATTTTGTCTGGATCCTGCTTACTTCAGAATAAGCAGTGCTTTCTCAAACAAAGCCTGACTGTGCTCAATGTCTATTAAAAGCACCCACTAGCTGGTTGCTGTTTTGTTTTTTTTTTTTTTTTAAGAGTCTGCTGGAATCACATAATCTTCTGAAATGTCTCAAAACTATTCAGATGCTGGCAGACAGCATGAAGCCTTTGCCTGATTCTAATCTACAGAAATGCAACGGCACCATTGCAGATCTATTTTCAGGCAGTTCTGGGTACTGCCCATTTAAAACCAGAATAAAACTATCATAGTTCTGCTTTGCTTTCCAATTCTAACTGCTGCAACAGCCCTGTTCTCCTATCTTTTTTGCCCCTTTCAGATATTTAGAACAAAATCAGGCACATCAAGCCTGGGGGTTTCTTAGAAGGCTGCAATATTCTCACTGCTGGAGAAGTCTGCCTTTTCTTTTCTTTTTTGGCAGACATTTGTCACATATCTTTCCTGATATTGTACTTAAATAAGCAGCTGCTTCAGTAACATATTTATTCATATTCATAATTCCCATATATGTGTTAAGTTTTCAGGGCAAACCTGAATGTGTCCTGGAAGCTTTTATGGCATTCTGTCTCTGAGCTGGTGATCTCCCATGGCTACTACTACATGTTTCCATCTCACTTAAGCTGTGGTAGTCTGTGTTCCCCCTGCTCCTTCTTTTTTTTTTTTTTTTTTCCCTCTTTTTCCTCCCTGCTTTGCTTTTCTTCCTTCTCTGACCTGTGCCAGTCTTTTATTTGTATTTTCATTGCTTGGTGATGGGTGGTCACTAGTAGCTGTTGTTTGTCCCATGGTTCTTCTTACTCTCCAAGTTAGGATTGAGCTGATTTCCCTGACACTGCTGGTGAGTTATAGATTTTTCCTTCAGCCTGTCTGCTTCTCTCTCAAAAAAGGATTTAAATAAAAACTGAGGCCTCTACAACTTCCTTCCAGAGAACAAGCAACGGTTATAGTAGTAGAGCTGTCATTTATGCCAGAAGCAGAAAACCTAATATTTTTATTTCATGTCATTTGCTCAGCCATGTGGTAGGTGAAGTACCTCTTTAGCACGTGGGTAAAAAGAGAGAAGGAGGAAAATCTGTTGTAGGTTTTTTTGGTTGGTTGGTTGTTTTTTTTTTTTAAATGAAAAATAGGAAAATTACATGAACATGGAAGAAAAATACAAGAGTCCTGAAGCATGAGAGAAGAAAATGTCTATCTCACATTATACAGCTCAGAGGAACTGAAAGCAGGAGGGGACATACATTGAGAGATTTTGAAACAAGTAGGAGAAACGCATGTGATGCTAAATCCATACTAATAGTGCATATGATATATATTGATATATATATATATATGATAATATGAGATACAATAAATAAAAATTTAAAAATTGAAGTGTACCATGCAGCAGTAGAAAACAGAACAGCATGTGCCTGGGGGGTCCATTCTCTTTCTTATTCCTCCTGTCCTGCCCTCACACATCAGTGCTTGGCAAAAAGAGGAGAGGGAGCAAGAGAGCCGTGTGTGTCTTCAGTGGACAAGATTCCCAAAAGCTCAATGTGGAGCCATTAATTGAGACAAAGTCAATTGGCCTCTCCACACCATGTTCTACACTACTATAAATTGTGCCCTTGTGTTTCTCTAAAAAGATTCTTTTGTTCAATTTAGGTGAAGATGTGGTTTCATCTCTTTTTTAATCCCTCTGCCAGCTTTTAATATAAACGCACAGAATCAAGATATTCTAGGAATGATATTCCATCCACCTGGTTCAGATTAGTCTTCTTGCATCACTTAAATAGGTTTTGTGGCTTTCCTGCTATAACTGCATTTGATTGCTTCGAAAATAATAACTATTTCTTAATTAGAGATTATAGTATTTGAGCTGATACATTGGCTAATTGTTTAAATGTACATTTAGACAATTGTTAAGATGAATTCTATTTGTGTTATGTAGTGTTATAAGCTACACGTGCACTATAATCTGTTCCCCAATTAAGAAACAATTAAAATGACAAAAGATCTACTTCTTGATACTAAATTTTAATGAATTTATTCTTCTGGTCTAATTCATAATGGAGTTAAACTGCAAGGACTGCTCCTAAATTCAGCTGCCACATTTCTAATATGACTGCAATGTGTAATCCTCACAAGGTAGAACAGCACAGAAGTTTACTGGCGCTTTTTCAGCTCCCACAACAGAAAAGTATAAAATGTCTTTCTGATGTAATTGAATAGCTCTCTAAAATATGCAGGCATGGAGTTTGAATTCCTGTGCAGACCAAGCTTTTGCATCAGAAAATAAGACTCACTGATACGCTTCATATTTGACCATGCACCACATCATCCACAGTAAAATTTAGCTGATTTTAATTATATATTAAAACACAAATAGCTACAGGCCCAAATAATTGTCTTCATGGACTGATGGTCTTTTGGGTTTTTTGGTGTTTTTTTTTTCTTTTTCTTTTCCTTTTGAAGTGACAGAAACTGCCTAAAGTGTTGAGACCATGAAAAGATGTAAGACTTCATGTACAAAATCACTGAAGAAATACTGGAGAGTACCCTCAGGCTGATTACTGCAGTCTCTCCCTTTCTTCCTTGCAAAACACGTGTATTTCACACCATGGTCCAAGCATCTCTTGAAGCATTGCTGACATTCTGGTATAGGTTTTTGCTCTTGTTAAGATGCAGAGGTTGGACCAGAGTTGCACTACCCTGTCCAGTAGGGGGAAGTTTGGGTCATGGTTAAGCCTATGATGGCTCTGTGACAATGTGTGTTTGGGGTCATGATTCAGTTTTGTCTTCCAGTAGCTTTGAGGATGTCTATGTAATTGCTTAAGGCATGTTTGTTAAAATTATGGCAGTGTTTATTAAAATGTTGTTCATGCACAAAAGCCACTGCAGAGCCACAGGCAGCCTAACCGATCAATTCTCTGTGGGACAAATTACATCTGTATCATCTGGGAGTCTTCAGCTCTCCTGTCTATATCTAATACTCTTTTCTCTTAAAATCTTTGACTGGATTTGATATCTTCTATAGCCATGAAGTAGGTAGATAGAGATTAGTTTTACCCAAACTAGAGGCACAGCAAAAATGAGTACTGGCTATCCACATTGTTTTAGCTTGTAGTGCAGATGGGATGCAAACTGCGTTTTATAGACTGGCACCATTTACACACTGGCAAGTTCCATGTACCCAGTTCCTGACTTTATTAAAGCACTTGGACATGTCAAGACATTAGTGAAGGGCTTCCTATAAATGTGGATATTCCATGGCCTTACTGGAGCTGACATTCATCCTTCATTTGTCAAAGCAGTTACTGTTGCGTAAGGATTTGGTCTTTGGACTTGAGCTGAAGCTGGATGTTTTGAGACAAACTCCCACTGTGTGACTTTCTGTGACACCAAATCCACTGTGTTAGGCATTGAGTAGTTGCTTGGAGAAGTACTAAGTGAACAGAAAGAACAAATAATTTTGAAGCACATTGATCCAGAATTTGTGGTAGTACTAACTTGACTTTAAGTCATAATCTTGTTTTAATGCCTAGATATATTTTTTACACTAGGGGAGTTTCCTAAACTCTTACACTATATTTTTGCTACTGAGTCAGTCTTGCTGGGTGAGGATTACTAGTTAATAGGTCATGAGGTAATGAACTGTACTGTGTTCTTGTAGTCACAGATGGGCTGCTCCCATACCCAACCACCACAGAGCTATTGCAGTGTCTCCAGTTTAGACCTGTCTTTGGGTTTGTGTTAGTTGCCTACATGCAGTAGGAGCTCTGCATTCTCCTCCCTTATGCTAGTAACATTTTCAGCTTTTTCCTCCTTTCCAACTTCTTCGATTACATTTATATGAGGACAGGATTCTGTCATTTTATCCTGTGTGCTGGCTCAGCATATGCTGCCAGATAAATAGTGCATGCTTCTTGTTCATTTCTTGTCTTAGACACTGATTTTGCCTCTTTTAAGGGACTTTAAAGTTTGGCATGGCTAATATTATGATGACATTTATGTTCTTTCACAAGTTCTTCTTTGCTTTTCTCTTCCAGGGGCTCTGCAATAGTGAATTTTCCTTTCTTGCTTTCACTGCTCAGCTTGATGCTTATCTGTCAGCATTTCTTGCTCTGATCTCATACTGTCTCCCCAGCCTCAGTCATGCTTCCTTTATTCTAAAAGGTACTCCAGACTCATCTTCTTTTTTATGTCCTTATTTCATATTTGATTTTGTGTCATCCTTGTTGCTGTCTTTGTTTGGGATGACCTTACTGAGATCTTTACTGAAGTAACTTGCCTTTCTAGTGGCCCAGAAGGCACTGAAGAGAGAAACCAAGGAGAAGAATCATCTGGAACCAATGAGTATCAGTGCTTGCTGCTAGTTCTTATTCCTTTTTCACTGTATAGGACAATGTGAAACTTCTTTATATCTTCATTCTACACCTTGCACACTGTGTTTGCATTGTGAAAAGTGACCAGGTACCAAAATGGACTGGGGGTTGTAGCTGAATGTTTCATTTGGTTTAATGAGTTTTAATGAGCAGCTGGTGGATTTTTTTTTTTCCCATTTTGTGACATTCATTTTTAAGGACAAGCAGACTTGAACTGCCTTTTCTGTCCTTCTGTAAGATGCAAATATTTTACTCCCCAAAACATAATGTATTGCATTTGCAAATACTACAGTTTTAGACAAACTGTGATGATTTCTTCATGGAGTTATACAGGATGCCAAAATTATATTTTGCACAGTGAGAATAAGCTCCTCTTCATTGTGACATTTTAAAGAAGTGATAGGAAGATTTCTACATGCAATTCAGCAGTTTGTAAAGATATTGTATTGAAGTCAGAGTGTTTGTCCAGGAAATAGGTTTACAAATAAACTGGTAGAGTAACTGTGTAGCCAACTGCTAATGTTCCACTTGGTGTGGGTTCTTAGACCTCTGCAGTCTTCCAGTGACAGAAGGGATTTTGAGATGTTAAATTGCTTACTTTCTGAACTTTCATTTGCAATACAATCTACTCCATCTAATAATTAAATGATCATTTAATACAATTAAAGTACCTGAGGCTGGAATTGGAAGCAGTTCTTTTGCATCTGTTATTCATCATCAGCACAGTTGAAATTTCTCAAAAGGAAAGGGCTTAACATCGAAATACTCAAAGCTGTCCCAGTTAGTGTATATTTTTTCTTGGTGACAAAGAGCCCCCTGGAAGGTATCAGTTAATTCAATCTGAGGTCTTTAAGAGGTAATTTTGACAGAGATCTGTAAATGTAGAAAGTTAAACAGAGTAACCAGAGAAAGGTTCCTAATGAAGTCTTGGCTTTGGTGAAAATGTCTGACTAGTTTTAGTAAAAGCTTGATTACACTGCATTCATGAGGATGTCGGCAAGTCTGCCCGGTTGATATATAAACTTTAAATTAGGCATAGTCAATAAAAGGCTACCTAATATGGTTTCATATTTTGAGAAGTTCCCCTGTAATTACCTCAGCTAGTTAGGCTGTTTTCTAATAATTTTGGAATCTGGCATGCTGAGAGAAATTATTCTGCAAAAGATGGTGCTTATACAGCATGTAATGATGTGAAGTGACCTGGCAGAGACCTCCCCCACACCAGCCTTCTTATTTAGTGACCTTCCACAAGTTATGAGATTGCAGCCCTTGTCCCAGCAGCTGTTGACTGAATTGGGTCTGACAAACGGCATCATAAAGGTGACAGGTGAGGTTAGGAGTTCTGATCAGAATGTCCTGGTTTGACAGTCACCAAAAAGGTCCAAAAGAGTGTAAGGAAAAGCAATCAAGTGCTTTCTTTCTTTATCGTTGTATCAGCTTTCTTTGTGCAGTCCCCTGTGAAAGCCTTTCCTGATGGCTTTCAGCTCTGTATCATTAAAATACCTACAAGAGGCATTACATAATAGGAAAAATATGCCACATTGAGAGTGAAACTCATGTTAGCCAGTCCTGTGGCCCGTATCAAAATGCTCTCGTTAGCATTCCCTGTAACAACACTTCCTCAGATGTAATGGACTAAGGCATATCATCAGCCTCAAGTTCATGCTTCTGCCTTAATGAATTTTGCATATCCCTGTTACAAGTAATGGCTGTGACTACTTGAAAGGTTAAAAAAATATTCTGTTTTTTTCTTTTTGAATGGGAATTCAGGCATTCTTCAAGCATATCCTCTGCTATTGCTGTGTTTGCATAGCTAGATAGGCAAATCTGTTGGTGAGGGTCCAGAGGAGGGGGCCACGAAGATGGTCAGAGGGCTGGAGCACCCATCCTATGAGGACAGGCTGAGGAAGTTGTGTCTTTTCAATCTGGAGAAGAGAAGGCTCCAGGGAGATCTTACAGGAGCCTTCCAGTACCTGAAGGGGGCCTACAGGAAAGCTGGAGAAGGATTTTACATAAGGGCCTGTCATTACAGGACAAGGGGCAATGGTTTGAAACTAGAGGAGGGTAGATTTAGGGTGGTGAGACATTGGAAGTTGTGGACTCCCCATTCCTGGAAATGTTTAAGGTCAGGCTGGATGAAGCTTTGAGCAACCTGGTTTGCAGGTTGTCCCTGCAACCTGGTGTCCCTGCCCATAGGGCAGGGGGGTTGGAACGAGATGATCTTTAAGGTCCCTTCCAACTCTAGCCATTCTATGATTGTATAAATCTTGTGTGTGTTTGTCTCTCAGGCAGTAAGGAAAGGGGAAATCAATGTTTGTTTTTTTAAAAAGGAAAACACAGTAATGATAAAACCACAAGAATCAGCTAGAACACCTGGGTAGACTGCAGCACTTAATTGATTTTTCCTGTCAAATCTCTTTATGGCAGTTTAATAGATTGCAAGTTCTCACCTATTAATGGCACTGCTTTATAAGAAGTAATCTACAGAATAAATGCATCAGAAGTGCTTTCACTAGGATGATGAATGCTTATTTCAGAAGAACTTAAGTTGTTAGGAGCCCTGGAACAGGCTGCCCAGAGAGGTTGTGGAGTGCCATTCCCAGAAGACTTTCAAAAGTCACCTGGGCATGTTTCTGTGCTACCTGCCCTAGGGGATCTGCTTTGGTAGGAGAATTGGACTTCCAGGGGTCCCTCCCAACTCCTACTGTTCTGTGATCCTATGATTTTCCCTTAGTGTAAAGTGATATATCAGTAGATAGTTGAGTTGGAAATACAGACAGCATTAGAAATCAGAACTGCTGCCTTGATGTGTCAGACCTTCAGTCTAGGACAAGTTGTGGGCTCAGGTATGACTTGAAACAGGGCTCTTGTACTCAACTTCTGACATAAAATTTTTCTTAAATATTTTAATTTCTCTAAAGTAAAAACATTTTATTCCTTAGGCTGCTAACCAAAAATAATGTCCCTTAGTAGGCTGATTCTTTCCTGTGTTTGCTTACCAATGCCAAAGCATAGATGTTACTTTCTGTTATAAATAAGCTAACCAAAAAAAGTCTTTTAAAAACAAGCTCCTTGAACTTTACTCCTAACTCACCTTTTGACACAAATTTAAATGTGGAATTTAAATGCTTGCAAGCTTTTTATGGAATACAGATTTTAACTTGTCATTTTGAGGCGTTTTGAGGAATATCATTCCACATGCAGGTAGCTGGGCTATATGTAGGCTTAGAGACCTTTAGTCATATATCTTCAATTTTAAAAGTACATTTAAAAAGCTCTTAATGTATTTCTAAGATGTTACTAAAGACACATCTTCAAATATCAATACCAGTTTTGGCCAAATGTGACAGAGAGTACCAAAGTAATGCATGATTAATTTTCCACATTTATAGCACAGTGAATTCTAGCACAGAGGCATCAGAAAGGGGAAGATGACTGCTAACAGTGGAATGATCAGTTGGACTTTTAAATGTTTGCCATAAGGGCTGGGGAGGAATAGAATTGAGGCTGGTTACTTAAAATCAGTGCATCTAACTATTAGCTGACTATTTTTGGCCATGATTGTTTTACTTAAGTTTTAGATAATTATCTGAGAGAGTAAATTGGCTCCATAAAATCAGTTTTAAAGGATGGTGAGACATTATACTGTAGCTGCAATCAGAGTCCATCTGGCATTCAGGTCACGAAGAAAAGATGAAAGTTGGACCTATAACTGTGATGGGGTTTGCATACAGTGTGAGAATGATTTGCTGAGAAGCTCAGCATCTGCTGAGTATGCTTGCATCACCAGCCACCTGAAGGGAGGTTGTAGAGAGGTGGATGGTGGTCTCTTCTCACAGGTCACAGCTGCTAGGACAAGAGGCAGTGGCACCAAGTTACTCCTGGGGAGGTTTAGGATAGGTGTTAGGAAAAGCTTCTTTACCCAAAGGGTTCTCAAAGACTGGAACAGGCTGCCTAGGGAAGTGGTATCTCCATCCCTGGATGTATTTAAAAGCCATCTAAATATGGTGCTCAAGGATATGGTGTAGTAATGGCCCTGGCAGAGTTAAATAATGGCTGGACTTCATGATCTTAGAGGTCTTTTCCAACCACTGTGATTTTGTGATCATCCTCTATGCCTAAGTGGGCACCCACCAAGTCCTGTCCAGAGCTTGCTCTGGTCCCACCAAGCAAAGCAGTGGGAAGGGACAGCCCATGGGGGATGTGTGCATGCACAACAGGAACTGCTGTAAACATTTATGTCTGCTTCAGCCTGCACAGGGGTGAGCAGGACATAACAGAGACCCAGCTACAATCTTGTTTACTCAGTCAACATGTTTTAAGACATAAATATTTTTATTCTTTTTTGGATATTTGTCAACCACATGGTAGGTTCAATGGGAAATTTGTACTTTGGCAGAAGATGTCTGTTATGAGGTTGGTGCTGTAAGAAACAGGATGCCCAGGTCCTAGCTTGTTTAAACAATCTGTCTAGATTCTACTGCCACATTCAATGCCATGGCATGCAAGTGCTTACCAAGCCCTTTGAGCTGCAAAGGTAAGCACTGGGTAAGCATTCTGCCTTAATTTATTTTAAAGGGTGGGATTTAGAGACCTTTTGCTGTGTACCTAGCAAGAGATTTCCCGGATAGAGCAGTTTTACCTCTTTCCTGGGGTCTGTAATGAAATTCCTCAGCTACCTTTAAAGTTGCTTTCAAAATGACCTTGATGAGAATTACATCAGGTATTGTACTGAGGTCTGAAACAGTCTTAATGCCTTGATTGAAAACTTCAAGTCCTAAGGTGGTGACTATAATAGAAACAAATTAACCAGTGTTGTTAAGTGTTGTCCAGGGCATGCTGAGGGGGCAGACAAGATCTTCTGTGTTGTTTTGCTAAGCACAGTTCAAATTTGTGCATGCCTTGTCCCCAGAGGGCTAGTGGAGAGTGCCAATGAAGGAAAAAAGTGTGAGGAATGAGAAGAAAAAAAAAATCAACTCTGCTACACATGTGAAATCAGATCAGTGTTATAATTTTTGTTGTGGTAGTGGGGAAAATAACATGTGAGAAGGAAGGGCTGTTTCAGTGAAGAGGAGAAAAACCAGAAAGAGCAAAAAACAGCAGGGCATTTGGTTAAGCTAAGATGAAGACTCTGAATGAGAATATGGAGGTTAGAGGAAGGAAAGAAGTGCAGTGTTTGATTAAGGACTGGGTTAAACCTAACACTTGCACTACATATGCACATTTTGGAGTGTGCACCCTGACTGCTGTACACCTGCATTCCTACAACAGCTTTCTCTGAAATGGCATCCTGAGAAGGAGGGATGCTGAACTGTCCAAAGGGCAGATTTCCTTCATCAAGAACCTTGATGAAAGCCTGAGCTTTGGTATCTCTCTAGTTTTTGCATGGGTCTAGAAACAGCTTTCCTTTTCCTTCCCAATCTCAAATATTTTGCAATCAGATTTTTTTAATACTGCCATCACACTGGTACAAGAAAGTGTCAGACACCACCTGTTGTTCCTGGGTTGGCTGCAAGAGGGATGAGACCTTTCTGTAGAAATCATTCTGACTGAGGCTGGGAGCCTGCAATTATCTCATGATCTGTCCCACATCTATCCCCCTCACCCCTGGCTTTGCAGAACATCCCTTCACAGCTTTCTGACTCCTCTGTCTTAAGTTGATCTTCCTATAGAATGAGTCCCAAACTCTCCAGGGCTCCAGGTGTCTCCAAACAAGCCTTAGTCCAGGCCTGCATCCTTTCCCACCATATCGTACCCTATGTTGTGAGAAGGTGTGCCCATAAGTATTTGCTAGGAATATAGAAGGTAAGTGGTAATAATCTGATTGCTAGCAGTATTTATGATGGTGGGTGACACTCAGGAAGAAATTCAAGATTATTTCTATCCTTTGGTCTCCATTCCTCTCCCGTTCTGGCACCCAGGATTTAGAAAAAGAACCGAATTGGAATGTTTTGCTTTCTGGGTTTTTTGTGCAATTTGTGCTGCTTCTGTTTGTAATACTGGGGGAAGTGTCTGCACAGCCTATGTCCTTCTCTTCCGTAGCTGTGTGTCACTTGGATATCAGCACCATAACAGGGCATTTGAGCCTCCCAAGAGCTGTCCTTGCCAGTGTGTTGCACAGTGGGGTCTTTCAGTCTTCAGCAGAGGTGAAGACGTGTGCTACAGCACTGCACTAAATACACCATAGTTTATTGTCTTAACCTTTGCCTAGCAGTATTTTAAAACTTGGCATTTATCTAGTAACTTCATCAGGAGATTGGGATGTTTCTAGGCAATACAAGCACAGATTCCATGTAGTTGGCTGGGAGAGCATGTCTAACAGGAATAGGAAGATCCACCGTGACTGTGGTATTAACTCCCAGATTCCCAGTGTGAAACTTGTGAACTTACCCTGGGAGCTACCATCTCCTTCCTGGCTCTGTCCTTCCCCTTGGTGTGCTGAGATCCCTCTGAGTCAGGGCTCAACACCCAGCCACCTATGTCCTGTCCCAGCTCTACTCCCAGTTTTTCTTCCTTAGCCTTGTGCCTGCTTCATCTCATTTGCTTCTGCCCCACAGTGACAGACTCAGGAGGAAAGCTGCAGTGCAGTCTGTACCTGAGGATAGCTGCTAAATCTTTGCAAAGGAGCAAAGCATGTACATTGAAAATATAAAAGTGAAAATCCCAGTGGGTGCTGTAACAGAATGCATTTTTGCCTTTGTCAGCGCCCCCCCCCAAATGGATTTAAAGATATTTTTTCCAGGTTTTGTCCTTTTTTTTTTTTTTCTTTCTATCTCACTGCATTGTCTATTCAAGAATCCAACATTCTATGAGTATTGAAAATAGAAATATTCAACCTGCAAAGCTGAACATGAGCACAAATTAGCAGAGTTGGATGTTTGTTGGGTTTATAGTATCTGGGCTTCTGACCTTGTAGACATTTGGGATGGGATTCTTTCTTCTTGTATGCATATTCTGTCCAGCAAGTTGACACTCTGATATTGATTAGGGTTTTCAGATGCAACAGGAATATGAGTAGTGTGACAATAATGAGTTGGTGTGTATTTGTGTGCAGTGCTGATTAATTATCTGCCTGCCAAACGTCTTAAGGTGTTAACATCTTAGAGGTATTCTTCTGGAGGATAGTGATAGTACCTGGTAGTTTTACTGAAGAGTAAGAGGGGTTTAGAGCCAGCTGTGCCAGCATATGAAGCTTATCTCTCTTTGTGTGCATTGTCATGAATTGGTTATGCTAAGGTGATACTCAGTGAGAGGCAGCTAGCAGCAAGGCCAGAAGAGTCATGAGGTGGTTATTGACAGGGTAAAGAGGAAGAAATGTGATTTTCCAGTTTCTGTTGCCTCTTCCACTTACTCTTTCTGTGCAGCAAATAAACCCAGTCATAGTTAACTGTCAGTAATTTACCATATTTGGAATCATGAAACAAACTGCAATGTTTAGTTCAGCTTTGAATGGCAAGCAGTTCCTTCTGGAGCTGAATTGTTTTGTTTACGTGCAGCTAGTTACTTACCGTGTGGTAAGAACAATGGGCTGACTGGCTGCTTCAACTCTGATCAGAGGAGATAAAACACGAGGAACAGTCAGGCTCTATTTCTTAAACAGACCAGATGTCAGATGTAGTCTCCTTGGCAGGTTGCAGCTTAGAAAACCTGCTGCATGACCTAACCTTTGTCACAGCTGTGGGACTTGCTGTATGTCCTCACTATCTAGTCTCCAGCTAAAAGCAGGGGACAGTTCTTGGGCCTTTCTGTCTCATATGAACTAGGCACCTTTCTGACAAGTTGTCTGACTTGGTGACCAGAGCTGGCAGAGTGCTTCCAGTGAACATGAATCATGGAGTCGTAGAATTGTTTTGGTTGGAAAAGACCTCTGAGATCATAGAGTCCAACTGTCAACACCACCATGGCCATTAAACTGTCTCTCAAAATACCATCTCCACACATTTCTTGAACACCTCATGGGGCGGTGACTCCACCACCTCTCTGGACAGCCTGTTCCAATGCCTAATATCCAACCTAAACCTCCCCTGGTGCAATTTGAGACCATTTCCTCTAATTCTATCACTTGATACTAGGGAGAAGAGGCTGACCCCCACCTCACTATGACCTCCTTTCAGGTAGTTGTAGGGAGCAATAAGGTCTCCCTTCAGCTTCCTCCTCTTCAGACTAAACAATCACATGAGGCTTCAGCCTTGCTTTCTCCCCCACCTTAACCTGGCTCACACCCATTTTGCAACAGAGGCAATGCTTTTCTACAGTGAGGAGTCAGGGCAGGTACTTGGGTCATCATGAGCCTTGGTTTCTCAACCAGCCACACCTGTCGTGTGGGATGGGGAGGAAAAAGGAGGCTGTGCCAATTAAGCCAGATCTCTGTGAGCTCATCATGCCTGCTACTGACAGGAGACCTTCTAACAAGGGTGCACTGTTTGTTACGCAGTCCTCCAACCACAGGTGCTACCCTGTGATCCAGCATGACAGGAGTGCGTGACCCAACATGTGCTTTTCTGCCCAGAACTTGAGATGTTCATTGGCACAGCTGCCAGACAACAGAGACAAAGAAATGTTTTTCTCAGGACTGGAGCTTGCACCTTGATGGAGTCCTTTGTGTCTTGGGGGAGCACAGCACTGATGCTAGGTCATCCCACATAGCATTGATATTTATCTGTTTGCCACTTCATTTCACCAGTGGCTTTTCCCCGCAAAACATCTAAACTGAAAGTCAGAAAGTTTGCTGAGAAAGACTTAAGAGTTTGTTCAAGTAGTTTCTGTTGGTGGAAGGGGATTCTCTGTTCAACCTACTTGTACCTAAATATTATGGTAGATATTCTCAATTACTTTGCATGAAATAAGCTGCAGCCTTATTAAGAGCAAACACAGGCATGCCAAATGAGCTACCCTTCCTGCCAGCCCTGCAAACTGGAGAGCAAGTTGCTAACATCTCTTATTTGGTGGATATGTGTGCAGCTGGGAAAGAGAGGCCATTTGAAATAAGTACAGAAAGTGTAAGTGCAGAAGAACACCTGTAAGCCTGAAGCTGCTGTATCCTACTTTTCCATCACTGAGTTTTCATCTAACTCGCACAGTTGTGTGCTCAAATCTCAGATGCAGTTTGCAGTTGTCACCTCCACTAATATCCTTTTGGGTAGTATATCTCCACAGCTGTTACTTCTCCCTCTGTAGGGTCCTTGCATGCAGAGATAATGCAAGGCCAGAAATATTTCTTCCTTGGATATGTTTATGGCACAAAGAAGCCACATCAGGCAAATAACTCAACAAGACTGAAATGAGAGTAGAATCTTAGAGAATATTGAAAGTTATCATTACCTTCCCAAGCCCTCAGACTATAAAAATAAACTTTAAAATAAACTTTTTTTTTTTTTAATTTGCTGAAGATTTAAGCAGTAAAGGGGCCCTTCCCCTCCACCACCACCTGAATATAACATGAGCTGCTTCTAGAGCTGGAGGCCTTCTCAATAAAGACTGTCACTTTTTTGGAGCTTACAAGCATTTGCAAGTACATAATAAATTGAAAAGTTAGCATGTCTGCTCTTGCCTTGTCAGTCTTCTACTTGTGTAACACAGAGTCCAGCAGTCACCACAAAAAAGGAAACCTCCAGAAGTATGTCTTTGAGGAGGGAAAAATCTCACAAACATCATTTTATATTCTTCACAAGAATTCAGCATCTGACTCAGGGGTTCCCAGAGACTGACCTAGAAATCTGCTAAGTATAACTCTCAAAGGGATTTTTAAATTGTGGCTGTTCTGCACTGCTGTGCAGATTGATTTTTGTTATGCAGCCCCTATCCTGATATCCCACACACTAAGTTTCCCTCCATGGACAAAACTCTGGGAACCCCTAAGTTTGTCATCCAAGAAAATCTTTATTTTGGAAGCCAGACTGAGAAAGATAATCTCATTGTTGAGTATTACCACACCTCTACAAACACACAATCTTCCTCATCCGGATGATCTCATGCATATATTTGTCAAAGTTCTTGCTTTGCTTTGAGACAGAAATTGCAGCAACATAGTAATATATGCAATATATTAACATTTTTGGTTGTGATCCAGTATAAGCATCTCATGGTGAAATCATTCTTAATATTATTTAACAGCTACCTGGTGTCAGGTCCAGAGAAAACTGGTCACAACTGTGTTTTCCTTTAGATTTAAGTGCATTGAACATGTGAGCTTGGATGCTGTATGAATATCTGGCAAGGAGGACACAGGTCATAGTTTGTTCCAGAGTAAGAATTGTCAAGTACATTCCTCCTCAGTTTTTCAGCAGTGGATTATTGGCGCAGTTGTAGCTGCTAATCAGGTACAAGCTCTTCAGCAATCCTTAACAAAGTAACTTTGTCTGGAAACTCTCACCTTGCTTACTGGGAGGAGATGGAAGGAAAACTGAAAATCTCTGGCTTAAGGAAAAGTATTTGGTACTGTACAAGGTAAATGAAGATTAACTAACCTGCTGGAACATCATAGGCTGGAAACCTGAATGTTCTGGCAGATGTCGTCATTTTGGGAACGGAGCAGGTGACAGTCCTGCAAAGTCATCATGGTCTTTCTCACGTAGTAGGAAGTGACATTGCTGCCCTGGATACAAACATCCTAAGAGAGAAGTGAATGAGGTAGATAGTGATTCCACAGAAGTAAATGCTTGGACACAGTTGATACTGTGAGTCTTGGAGTACAAGGCAGCAGTACAAGCCCTTTGGAAATAGTATCAGTGTTTCCAGTGAAAAAGGTAATACCTACCTATGATTAAGTCTTAAAATCAAAGAAACGATCAAAAAAAAAAACCTCACCAAACCCAGCAGTGTGGTACAGACATTGTTTTTCAGCGTTCAAAACTCTTTTCCTGGACCATTCTTGCTAATGAGTGGTCTAAACCCCAGGTTACTTAAATAAGTGATCAACTTCCTGTCACCTTTGAAGCAGGGAATGCCTACTGTGAAAACCGTTTGACCCTGGCAGATACAGGATGAAAGTTCATGTGTAAAGCTGACTTTCTTCCCTGTTTTTGTTGCTCTGACTGTCCACAGCAACTGTGTGGACACTGGACAATGGTCTGCACTTCCAGCCATTTGCATAGTGTAACAAGCACATTGAGGTGGTTTATGGCAGACAGCACTTTCTGGTAATTGCTGCACTGGAACTAGGATTGCTCATTGTTTTTTTCACTGAATATTTTAAGATCAATGCCAGGATTACCACCTCTGGTTTGATTTGGGGGTTGTTATCTCAAAATTTGTGATCATAGTAAGGTGAGCTCCTCAACTTTAGTTCACAGCGTGAAGTCCTATTATTCTGGCAGTTAAGCTATGCTGAATGAAACGTTTGTGTCTGTTTTCTTTCCAGAAAACTTGGTTTTAGAAGATAATCACTTGCCATCGGGGCAGACAATATCATAGAATCGTAGAACTGTAGGGGTTGGAAGGGACCTCTGCAAATAATTGAGTCTGACACCCTTGCCAAAGCAGGACCACCTAGGGCAGGCCACACAGGAGGGTGTCCAGACAAGTTTTGAAAGTCTCCACAGCCTCTCTGGGCAGCCTGTTCTAGTGCTCCAGCACCCTCACAGCAAAGAAATTTTCCCTTGTGTTGTGCTGGAACTTCCTGTGTTCCAGAGTGTGTCCATTTCACCTTGTCACATCACTGGGCACTAGTGGAAAGAGGCTGGCCCCTTCTTCTTGACACCCACCCTTAAGATATTTGTAAACATTGATCAGATCTCCTCTCAGCCTTCTTTTCACCAGGCTAAACAGCCCCAGGTCTCTCAGCCTCTCCAGCCTTAATCATCCTTGCAGCCTCCATTGGACTCTCTATGGTGTTTCCCTGTCCCTCTTGAACTGGGGAGCCCAGAACTAGATATGAATATCCTAGGTTTATGTTCACTTAGCAAACCTTTTTTATTGGAGTGGCTCATGTAACTTGTTAACATGCAAGAAATTACTAAGCTTTCACTTCCTCCACTCCCATTTCCTGTTTGGATGGTGAAAGGAAGCCCTGATTGCTACTTTGTGATTAGGCAGTAGCCCAGAGTGAACTTAATCCTGTGGGTTTGTGCAGCACCCAGCTTGCATGTGTAGATATGCTGCAGAGTCTAACGTTTCATGGTGGAAGCTGTAAACAACCTGCTCTTCTCTCCATGTGTTCCTGGCCTACCTTCTGAGAGGAGAGGTAAGGCACAGCCTACCAGCACACAGGAGATGATGCTAAAACTCGGGATGCTGTGAGAGAATGGAGATGCGAGGGTTTTCTTCCAGTCTTGCTTGCCCAGGAGATGGCACTGTGCAATAGTGGGACTTGTACCTCCACCGGGTTGTGATCGTTTGAGATACAACAGACAAGGGAAGTTCTTGAGTCAGTAAGCACAGAGTGATTTAAACTCTTTTAGGATGCCTCAGCAATCTCTTCTGTTTAAAGTGCATCATATACTGTATATGCTGTAGGCAGATTGCGTTTAAATCTCCTTCGCACCCCTGTGTTAGGGAACTGACCTTCCCGCATACTCTAGTGCCATCAGGATCAGAACTGGGTTTGTGGGTGAAATTAATCTGGCCATGAATGAAGTTGTGATGCCTTTGGAGGAGCCTTACTTCCAAGGCTTTTGTGAGAGTCCTTTGTGTCCCGCTTCATAATTGCCAGATCTGCTGACAAACGAGCCAGGAAAAAAACCCAGTTATATGCATGTAGTATGTGCTAGAAAATTAGGTTTTGTGGAGCCTCTTTCTTTCCTGCATGCAGTGTGCTAGGCTCCTGTTAGAGTACCAATTGTTTTGGTTTAGTGCTTTTATATAAAACACATCTGCAAATGCCTGAGCTGACTTGTGCTGCTAAATTCAGGCCAATGCAGCTGAGATAAATCTAGAAAATCTTCCTGTTCTTCCTTTTTTAATGTCGATAAGTTGAGACTGGGAGCACATACAGATTCAATTCTGTCCATGGATTTGATATACCACTTTACAAAATCTTAGGTGAGCTGATTAACCTTCTTATTTTATTTCTCAAAAAGATGAAGAGAGGTAATCCTTTCTTAACACAGAGGTGTTACAAGTACATTCATAGCTAGAAAGACTGTGTGAATGCTAAATACGTTTGTTTTCACTAATCATATCTTAAGTGGCCCTATACATCTACAACAAAGGCTTTTTAGCAAACACATGCCCTTTTAAATATCCTGACCCTTTCCACTTTTTCAGGGACATTAATAGTTTCCTGGCTCAGTGTTTTAGGAAATGTCGTCATAGTCTGGAGGAACCAATAAAAACATAAGTCACCTATTTTGTCTGATCATTTTATGCCAGTATATTTGAGGCTGGAAGTTGTGGGGGTTAGGAGGGGGCTGCTCCCTTTGTGTGGGTGGAAAATGTAAAAGTTTTAATACTTTGCATATTAGGACTCAAGAGCTGTGTGAGAAATAGTATTTTTTGAGTTCACAGACAAGGGCTCTAGATGGTTTTAGCAACTAGTTAACTAGCTTTTCCCTTTCCTAAGCCATGCATTGCTTCAGTGTCTGATGAAAGGGATATTGTCCTTGGAGAAGAGTATTTTGTTGGTTTCAGGCTTGCGTGATCCTCTAATAGAAGCAAGAGAGCACTTAAGAAACAGCAGTGCCTTAAAACAAATGTTGGTAAATGATTATGGAAATATCATTGGTGAGACAATAGCTGACTGGGTTTGGTCCATGCAGACCATTTCTCACTAGTAGAAAATGCTGTTACTTTATTTAAGGAACTACTGTATGAAGTCTTGGTACAAAGCATCAATACGTGACATTATGAAAAGCAAACTGTTAGTGTCTGCAACAGGCATCCAGTGACACTCTGTTCTCCATTATGAGCACCAGCATTTATGATAGGCCAAACCCTGCCATCCTTACATGGTTTTGATTCTCTCCTTTCTGAAGCAAAGCCTCCAGAAAGCATGTTAGCAAGTCCTGAGTGTGATCTTTTGGGTCTGTGGAAAGCAGACATGCATGACAGTTTTTCATCTACTATGCTGTTTCCTCCTGCAAGCTTCAAACAATCCTTTCATAGGTGGGAAGATACATGTTGTTGCTTACACTTGGTTGCATAGAGCTGGTAGAGAGTGCCAGACTCCAATTATCCTCCACCTCTTCCCAGGGCATCCTCCAGAGTGATCCTTAAAAGGTTTGCCTTGTTTTGAGAGGTCATGCACTGTATTTTCTCTTCTGTACTCCATCAGTGCTTGGAGACCAGTCTAATGTTTGTCAGCAGTCTAGAGAAACTGAAGGGTAACACTTACTTCATCCTGCCCAGCTATCTTTTTGGAAACAAACTGTGGCACCAAAAGAGATAAATACTACCACTGCAAGCCACACCATAATGTATTATGCAGACTCTCTTGCTCCTCAATGACCCCCAAACCTGAAAAAATCAAACATGGCTTCTTTTTATCTTCTGCTGTAGCCTCAAGCGGAGCTGATGTGCATCTGTTTTTCACTAAGAATTCAAACTGTGTTTACACTGCAGTTCAGTTACTACAGAACCCCATTAAAAAAGTCCTTGAGGATTTCAGAAAGTGCAAAAAAGAGGGCATGGCTCCTGGGTTACCTTGATCAGTGTGCATTTCAAACAAGAAGATCTACTGCTTTTATGTTTTATGAATCCAAAAAGGTGTTACCACAAGAGTTATACAGGGGGCCAGCACTTCACAAATGAACTTTGATGTTAACTCTCACCAGATATCTGTCCCTTGTGGTTTTGGAGGCTTTTCCCTCTGCCTCTCAATTTAATGTGCCAAGCACTAGGTCTTAATCTTTCTCCCACCCAAGCTGCGTGCATATGCATCAGCCTCTCAGTGGAGATGTTGCTTGTGATCACCGCTTGGAGACAATGTGTTTAGATTAGCATCAGTGACTTCCCCTTGTACTTGTCAAGATCTTGTATTTGTCAGGATCTTTTTCTTCTTTGTGTGTACGTTTTGTCAGGTCAGGCCTGTGTTTCTCACTGTGTGCTGTGCCATGAGATACTCCTTTCAAATCCCTTCTTAAAGTAGAGCTTGATCTGTGTGTGGAAGGGTCCTCTCTCTGTCAGGTTCCCTGAGCACTGAGTGACACCAGGGTTATTGCTCAGTCCCAGAGCACAATGTAGCAGTCTCAGAAGCCTCAAAGCGTCTTGAGAACATCCAAGTTAAGGAACATTTCTTTCTCAAAGAAACGCCATGGGGGGCACAAAGGAACGTATATTGAGCAGGATGCATATGTAAACTGGAACACAGGAAGTCCGACCTCAACATGAGGCTGTGAGTGTGCCAGAGCCACAGGAACAGGTGACCCAGAGAAACTGTGGAGTCTCCTGCTACATCCACTCTGAAGCAGCTTGGTGCTGTACCACCAATAAAACTGTGGAGTCTCCTTGTGGAGACTTTCAAAAGCCTGCTCTAGGTGATCCTGATTTGGCAGGCGCATTGGTCTAGCTGATCTCCAGAGGTGCTTTCCAACCCCTACTATTGTGTGGTTCTGTGTTTCTGTGCAGGGCTGAGTACAACATTGCTGTTGTTGTTACTCGTCCTCACAACACGTTCAGACAAAAGTGGCCGTATCAGGAGTTCTTACCAGCTACAGTGGGGCTGTTGAGTAGGCAAGGCTCCCTGCACGACTGCTGCCTGCCATGCTCTGACTTCATCTCACTCAAGGGCATGTAGGCCTCAGGGAAGGAGAAGTGTGGCTTTTTCTTTCATCCCTGCTGCTTGGATCGCCAGAGTTTAGTAAAGGAAGAGTTCTTCTCAGTTATGTACTTACTTCAGCGATTTGCAACTGGGAGCTTTCTGATTTTTATTGATGTTCTGTTAAATTGTCATGAACTGTCTGTGTACTTTAAAAATACATATCCCACTCTCTCATCCAGTCAAAGAAATGTGACCTCAACAAGAGCCATATTTAAAAACAACACTGGCAACTATGTGATGGTGCTGGAGCACTGAAACAGGCTGCCCGGGTAGGTTGTGGAGTCTGGAGGCTTTCAAAACCCACCTGGATAAGTTCCTGTGTGTCTTGCCCTAGGTGATCCTGCTTTGGCAGGGGGGTTGAACTTGATGATCTCCAGAGGTCACTTTCAACCCCTACCATTCTGTGATTCTGTGACTATGATTTTAATCCTCGGTTTACCTCCTGCTCCACTCAGGGTTTTGATGGTGCCTGGGATTTCTTCATTGATTGTAGGATTTTTTTTTAAAACAGCAAAACTCTCCCCATCCACAAACCGTCCAGTCCCACCCAAAGAGATTTAATGAAATTGAAACTGTAGAGAAGACGAAAGCATGCTATCCCTTATGCTATGTTCATATTCTTGTGTTTTAGCTTGGCCGTAGCAGTTGTGTGAAAATGCATCTGACCCGTTCTCTTAGGCCAAACATTCTGCAGTCTTGGTGTCTACAGCAGATACAAGGAAAAGGCCTTGTCTTCAGACATGTATGTGCAAGCCTAGAAAACTTTGGCTCTATGTTAAGAAATAATAAAGGCCAGGACGTCTCTGCCAGCTAGTGAAATGAAAATGCTGTACTTCACAGCTATGTCATTGGAGAATTATATTTCATTAGAGCTGATATTAAAAACCCTGATGTCAGTTGTGAAATGTGGCTGACTTGAAATTTGTAAAACGCATAGGAAATTTTTTCGTAATGTGCTGTCACTTTAGGAGTCTGGCAGTCCTTTAAGTTCACTCATAAAATTTCAGGCTCTCAGAAGGGGAAAACCCTAAGGCTATCTCCCCCAAACTTTATAAGTTTTGCTTCTACTAGTAAATGACATTTTTATAAAGTATATGCAAGTAACATTCTGGATGCTTCAGTGAGCAGCAGTTGTTAGGACTTTCAGATTGGAGAACTGGATCGAGTAGTCATAAGAAATAAGATCACAGAATCACTATGTTTGGAAAAGACCTTCAAGATCATAAAGTCCAACAGTCATCTAAAATGTTCTAGACATTTAAATAGCTTCTTAGGTCAGTGAGCAGGGCAGAGAATAGCAGTCCTAACTACTACTGGTTATTAAATGCAAAAAAAACCTTTTGTTCTGCCATATTTTCCTTCCCATTTGGTGGCTTGCAGGCTTGCATTACCGGAAAGGAATATGTGCACAGCCCCCAACAGGTCATTGAGCTGCAGAAGAAGTTTCTACTTTAATCTGCTGAAGTACTTGTAAATCAGACTGTCACTGTAAAGATACGAGGGATATCTCTGTGTGTCAACTTTACTTTTTTTAAAGGGAAGAAAAATCTAACTCCCTCTAATTTTTGCTTGCTAGACAACATTCAATGTCCAGTGCAGTATGTGAGTAAGATTGTCACTCTTACAGTTAGATTTATTGTAGGAGATGGTAGATAATACTTCATTCTAGACAAGTTTTTCTGGTTTGGTTTTTTACTTAGATGTGGCAAACTCATAAGTATACATATATTATAATTTGATAAGAGAAAAATACATTATATTTATACAAGCAAATCCAAGTTGTTTGTGGCCTGAAGAGTACCAATGACTAAATGTGTGTCCTTTTCTGCTCAAACTCTGAAGTAAGCTCAGCTTTGTACTGTGCTTTCCATTGAAACCCATTAGGCGATAGCCAGTACCTGCTACATCCACTCAGAAGCAACTTGGTACTGTACCACCAATTAAGTCTTATAATGGCAGAGTTAATTTGTTTAATTTTTTTTTCCCCACGCACACTCTGATTATAATCTCCTTTCTTTGCATTGATTTCTCAACAGATTTTTAGGAGCTTACTATTTTCAGGACTTTTCTCTTTTGAAATTGGCCATCAGTAATAAGGGACAATGTCTAATAGACAGCTGTAAAACATACCACGTAAGAGTTTTTTTTAGGGAGGTGTCTTGAATCAAGCTTGGCAACCCATTCTTACAGGTCTATCCAATTGTGTATAGAATATCTTACAAATTCATGGGAATTAATCATGTTGGAATGGTGAATTGTGGTGATGTGAAGGCTGTTCAGTGGGCAGACAGGACTGAAATACCAGTTTATCTCTGACAAGGCAGATTCAGCCATTTCATTTTGAATTTGTCAGCTGATTTGTGTGAGCTGATCAATGTCTCTTTAGTGAGGGAAAGGATTGGGATGCTTGTGTAAGCATTAGATCAGCCTTGTGGGATCAGGGTATGGTTAAAGGCGTTTGTATTTATCAGCAGGTTCAAAGGTGGATGGAAACATGACAGTATGGAATAGGAGAAGGCCCTAAAGTATGCATCTGTTCAGATGGTTAACTTCATGCATTCAGGGACTGCAAACTTGGGGACAAATCCAGAGGGTTTTTTGGGTTTTTTTGTTTGGTTGGGTTTTTTTCTTTTTTTTTTCCTTTTTTTTTTCTTTTTTTTTTAATAGTAAAGAGATTGAAACACTGTCTGGCAACAGAAAACATTCCTAGCTTTTATGGCTACATGGTCAGCCAGCTCTTGCTTGTTCCCTTATAAGCAATGTCCTTAATTGGATGAAGTTGCTACTATTTCAGGTTAGTGTGTGTGTTTTCTCTTATAGTTGCCATGGTGCTGGTAAGACAGATATGTTCTGTGGTTGTGTTTGTCCTCTTATAATACATAAAATTTTATTTGCAGCACAATAGTGCTTGCAGTATTTTTCCATACCTCAACAAAGCTGCCCCCATTGGAGTTACTGCACTCAATTATTTCTCACTTGTCATATAGCTGGTTTACATGTCCACCTTTGTCCATTAGAGTTAGTAGCTCCTAGGGCCTTTGTATTTTGGATGTTTTATAGCTTAGTGGATACTTAAGGTTGGAGACATTATGTCATGGTTGCAATCTTACATAAACATAAACCATAGAGCCTAATCTAGCAGGTTTTTATGCAGCTCAATAAACTTGGCTGAGCTACAGCTTATCTTCTAAGGAGGTCGTCAGTATTGATTTAAAGGCTTCAAGTGATGGAGAGTCTAACAAAGATTAACTATAAAAGTTATAGCTAATAATTTGTTGCTGAGTTTTGTCAATATTAAAAAAATGCAGCTTTCCTTGAAACAAAGTCCAGCAGACTGCTGGAAATATGGATCAATTTTGGAGGAAATAGTGAAAAGCGAAGAAGCCCATGGTTACCAAAAGAGATTTGGCTGATGCTGAGTCAGCAAAGAATTGTATACCAGTTCATCAAGTTTGTTAGCTGTGGATGTAAGAAAAATGCAGAAACACTATCTGCTTCTGCAGAACGCTGGTTCTTAGAATAACAAAAGCTCAGGTGTGCCTTTCAGTTACAGCAGTGATGGACCCAGAGGTTGGATTGTAGATGGCACTATCCTTTTCATGGGGTCTGTAAAATTTAATCAAGGGAGAATGGGACACAAAACTGCTGCCTGTTTAGTTTAAATCTTTGATGGATAATATTTAGGGGCCTCTGAATTAACAGTAGCTAAAAATTGAAATGCTGCGTTTTGTTTTCTTAACCTTGCTAACCTGAAGTCATCCCTCAGCAGTTGTAGGCGCAGAGAAGACTGTAATAATCCCTTTACACTTTGCCAACCAAAGCTATGTAAAAAGGAGGGAGCTGGTGGGTTTGGTCACACCTATTCACATCGGTTGTTTTCTTTTAAAGTGTCATGAGATTAATAGGAGACTGTTTTTCCCTAGGTAAGTATAAACCAGTTAAGTCTCAAAACTTGATACATTAGTATTCTGAGCACGAATATGATCAACTATCATTCAAGTTATTTGAAATTTGATTTGAATGGAATTAAGAATCAACCCAAGCACAGTCACCTGCGGACGCAGGTGGGTTGGCATCCTTTTCTTGGGTGAGCCATTTCTTGTTGCAGATATAATCTATTGTCTTCGTTTTGTTCTTAATTTACAAGTAGTTTATAAGCCAGGTCTTGTACTTGGTAAAACCATATGGTCTTGGATCATTTTAAGTCTTCCAAGATTTGGTGTTTATTGCTGCTGTAAAAGGCTTTCATAACCTCCATCCTTGAATTGCCTTTCTGCATTTATTTAATGCATATGGCTTTGAAATTTATATTAATCACTGACAAGTCCTGACAATTTATGAAACAGGTTTTCAAATAATCAGTATATTTTTGTTAAGAGAAGGATTCTTCTTAATTTCCTCTCTTTTCTTTCCTTGACTTCTATGTCTTCTTTAAATGATACATAATTATATTAAATGATATAGAAAATGCAGAACTCAAAAGGTTATGCTGTCAACAGTCTCTTCATGTAAAACAAAAGAATTATGTACTGTCATGTGGTTAAGTAATTTTCCAATATAAGAAACAAGGTGGAAAATTTGCAAATTGTTTGAAGACACTTGGAACTGCCTCTTTCCGGGAGACTCAGGTTACAATGGCTCACCATCATGCAGGTTAACCAAATGTAACTTAGTACTTGGGGCCTGTGGGTCTAATGCAGTATAATGCTGCTGCATTAGGAAGGCTCTGCAGAGAGGTCTGGATAGGCTGGATAGATGTGCTGAAGCAAATGATATGAATTCAACAAGATCAAGTGTCAAGTTCTGCACCTGGGCGACAACAACCCTGTGCAACATTACAGGCTTGGGGAAGAGTGGCTGGAAAGATAGCAGTGGAGAAGGACCTAGGGGTGATGGTTGACAGGCGTATGAGCATGAGCCAGCAGTGTGCTCAGGTGGCCAAGAAGGCCAACAGCATCATGGCCTGGATCAGGAACAGTGTGACCAGCAGGAGTATGAAAATGACCATGCTCCTGTACTCATCACTGGTGAGCCCATACCTTGAGTACTACTGTGTTCAATTTTGGACCCCTCATTACAAGGACATTGAGGTGCTGGAGTCTGTCCAAAGAGGGCAACAAAAATAGTGAAGGGTCTGGAGAACAAGTCATATGAGGAATGGCTGGAGGAACTCAGGTTGTTTTGTCTTCAGAAGAGGAGGCTGAGGGGGAGACCTCATTGCCCTCTACAACTCCCTGAAAGTAGGTTGGCGTGAGGTGGGGGGTTCAGTCTCTTCTCACATGCAGAAAATGATAGGAGGTTCAAGTTAAGAAGAATTTCTTAACCCACAGAAGTGGGTCATCAAGCACTGGAACAGGCTGCCCAGGGAGGTGGTGAAGTCACCATCCCTGGAGGTATTTAAAAGTTGCGTGGATGTGGTGCTGAGAGACATGGTTTAGTGGTAGTGGCTTTGCAGTAGTGGTGGGATTGTGAACTCTGGGCAAGCAGTTGGATTTGATGATCTTAAAGGTCTCTTCCAATATCAACAGTTCTGTGATTCTATGGTTCTATATGCAGTTCTGTGTCCCTGTATTCCTAAATCTTGCCTTCTGAACTATATCGCAAACAAAAAACCTTGCTTGGTCCTAATGATGGCATTTAGGACTGTGACGTAACTTTGTAACAAAATCTGCAGTCAGTAGTGGAAGCCAGAAGAGCATCAGACTGAAAGATGTTTCGGCTCTTTAAAGAAACACTAACGTCAGCTCAGCTGAGTGCCCAAATTCACATTTGGCAACAGACAGATTACATAAGCAGCAGTCATTTTCCCCACACTTGGAAAGAATTGGTCGGAACTCTTTGCATTTGCACACAAGTGCACTGGGCTGCTGCATGC
Source organism: Indicator indicator (assembly GCF_027791375.1). NCBI lineage: Eukaryota > Metazoa > Chordata > Aves > Piciformes > Indicatoridae > Indicator > Indicator indicator. Next base: position 86,431,240 of record NC_072010.1, read on the forward strand.
AGTGTTGGACCAGAGAGCAAAGATAACTTTGGGCAGGAGAGCACTTGCCCAGGCCAGCTCAGTGTACTCATGTTGGATAGAGAATCCTGTCTGCTGCGTGGCCACGATTCCTCTGCTTCTCCCAAAGCGATGTGCTAGACCAGCTGAACAGATAAATTCATAGAAGCATAGAATGCATCCAGTTGGATGGGACCCTCACAGGTCATCTTGTCCAAGCCCCCTGCTGTGAGCAGGGAGATCCCCAACTAGATAAGATTGCTCAGGGCCCCATCAAGTTTGACCTTGAATGTCTCCAAGCATGGGGCCTTAACCACCTTTCTGGGCAACCTGTTGCAGTATTTCACTACCTTCATTGTAAAGAACTTCCTTCTAATATGTCCAACCTGAATCTACCCTGCTCCAATTTAAAAGCATCACTCCTTGTCCTATTGCTACATGCCTTTGTAAAGAGGATCCTATGTGTCAAAGCCAGCTTGGGTCAGACTGAAATATACCCAAGGTTGAGGTGAATGAGATTTATGGAGTTCTTTGCCTGATGATTAGCTAAAAGCTTTAAAACACCACAGATAATTCTTAATGCATCCCCTTCTAAAAACAAGGGTACTGGAATTTGGGAAATTCACCTTTGCATTTGGCCGGAATTAATTTTCATGCTTTTCTTGAGGTTGGTTTGGTCTGATCTCAGTGCCTCTCTGTGTTTTCAATAGAGATGCCTTTCATTCTTCCTCTAAATTGTACCAAATGCTCAGTAAGAAGAGCAGATGTTCACCAAATAAAAATAAATAAAATTTGGGGGAAAAAAATAAAAGAAAGGTTGGGACAGGACACTTTAGTTGCCAGAGCACTCTTGGATGGGAATATCTGCTAGGTTATGTGAACACAGCCAAAGGCGGATGAAGGATCTCAACTAGTAGTCTGCCCTGGGCTCCTCATAGGCCATCTCAGGGGCCATCAGCCCACCAAAGTTCCAGAGGAGCACAGGGGCACAATGGCAGATAGGAACCTTAATTAAGGACTGGGAGGAAGGGACACCTGGTCTGGGCCCTTCTCATGGCTGTCTGAGGAGAGCCTCAGCTCCAAGGTCCAGACCTCAAACTCATCACATAAGTCAGCGCCAGTGCACCTTTTGGAACGAGACAGGGTTGCTGCTGAGGTGTATGGCACACCTGATAGGACACAGGGGAAAAGGTTTTTTTGTATTGCACAGGGCTGCTTAAAGGAAGAACCAATGGCAGATAAAGGGAGATGTTTAGGTGATTTGGGAAGGAGCAAGTGTGGGGAAATAGAAAGCGTAAGAAAGGCCAACTGTGTCTAAATACTTTGCTGGTCAGTATGTTTGTATGGCCATGCCCTGTGCCTTACAGGACAGACTGTGCTGTTGTCTTCTTATATTCTTTTCTACCTCTTTGCTTTGTGAGGGACTGTTTTGTGTCTCTATAGGGAAGTCTGATTTCAGCAACTATGGTGCAGTGGCTGGAGCAAGTGAGGGTCTGAATGCTAGGAGGGTCTGGGACTGTGGGCTGTAGGGCCCATGTACCTGGGCGTTAGCACATGGGGACATCCGAGTGAAACCAAGTGCCAGGTTGCCACTGGAGTGGGACCAAAGGATAGAGACCCTTGCATCCCTGGTGCAGCACCCAAAGCCAGTGCAGGTGACTGTGGAGCAATAGCAAAAGTTGGGCCAGTTGAGTAGGTGAAGAGGTCTGGGAGCCAGGTACGTGGGTATGGAGCAGGGGAGTCCCAGGCAGTTTCGGATGTGTGAAGTGGTCTGTGCCAGCAACTGGAATAGGGCAGCGCCCTTGGCAGCTCATATTTCCAGGTGCTAGCAAGTGGGAGGACTGGGATCCAGGAGTGGTTACTGGTCAGACCAAGTGTCTAAGCCCAGCTACGGAAGGGATCTCTGCACATGGACATGTCTGTGTATGTATAAATAGGCACACAAGTGTACACATATAAACCAGAAATATATTCTCAGTAGTGGACCTCTTCTGTTCAGCCAGAGAAAGACTATATGTGCTCCTTGTGTGGTGGCTGTAATACCTGTGTATGTGCTCTGAGAGTGTTTGTGCCTACTGAGAACATATTTTCTACCTTGCTCCTGGTTGCACCTGGGAACATGGAGCTGCAGCAGCCTTGCCTCTTATCAGCTGTCAGGTTGGACCAATTCTTCTAATTCTCCTGACAAGATCTAGCTGAAATCATACAAATTGTGAGCATACCAATTGCCAACATACATTCTCTGAAATATCAAATGATAGTATGAGAATTGTGCCAGGGAGGTTTAGGTTGGATAGTAGGCAAATTTTCTTTACTGAGAGAGTGGTCAGGCATGGAACAGGCTGCCCAGGGAGGTGGTGGAATCACCATTCCTGGAAGGTGTTCAGAAAACATGTGGACATGGAATTTGGGGTCATGGTTTAATGGCCATAGTGGTTTTAGGTCAACAGTTGGACTCAATGATCTTAGAGGTCTTTTCCAACCAAAACTATTCTATGATTCTATAAGCATGGTAGAGACTGGTAACCATATGTGGTTTTTGTTTAGTATCAGGTGAGCAGCTGGAGCTTGAACCAATAGTATTACTACAAAGGCAGTGAAGGAAGTGATATGACCAAACTAACTTTTTTGAGCATTGACAATTAAGTGGTGACATCCTATTGTGCTCCCTTTTGGCCTTTTCATTCCCCCTGTGAAGGAAGCCATCTGGCCTATTTTCATTCCCCTTGTGCCTTTGCATTTTGACTGTTCCTCATGATGCTATAATGAATGTCTAATGGACATTTTAACAATTCATCTCAGAAAATTAATTCCAATGATGGCTTTTAAAAACTCTTCTTTTAAAATGGGCTTATTTTGCAGCTGGATGCATCCACCTCTTTCCTTGACCATTAACCAATTTGACTTGTTAAAGTCTGTCTGGTGGCTTAGTTTTTACTCAACACTGCTCTTGTTAATGCATTGGTTAATCCCTGTTATTTTCCTTTGAATTCTAAAATCTTGCTAGTTTGGATGACCTGTATACCACACATTTTTTTTAAAAATTAAGCCCAAAGCAGCTCCCTTGCCCCCAAACAATTCTCCTACAATTGAAAAACTTATGTTAGTTTGATTAGAAAAAATACAGAGGAAACAGAATTGTGTGGTGAAAGTACAGCTACTTACTCAAGTGTCACCAAAGAGGAACTCTGGAGAGGCAGAAATAATACAATTTGGAGTTGGGACAAGCTAGCAGGGTAGGGAAGATGGATGAGTTCATATCTTCTAGGTGTGTAAATGACCAAGACTGAAGTTTTGTGTCTTTAGCAGAAGAAGACACCCTGAAGAAGTATATGGAGGAGGGAATATGGAAGGAGGAGGACTGACATCATTACTTTAGGAGAAAAAAGCATTGTTTGTAAAGCACCAAATTTGCAGCATTGATTTTACTGTCATATAAGGTGAATTCATTTGCCTGCTGAGATCAGATGAGGTGACTGTATTTTATGACGACGCATTTTTGAGGGCTTTCTGTAAGCTCCTAAGTGAGAATGCTTTAGTGCAGGTCTTTCTGATTAATAATATCTTATTTAGGAGCTAATATTAAATTTGCTTGCTACTCTTGAAGGGGTTTGATGATGAATTACCTGGAATCTTTGAGCTATGACCTCTGGAATAGTGTTAGTTTGAAGCCTGTCTTTATGGGCATAGTAAAACTGTTATATTTGCTAACTAAAGCAGCAGGTGAGGTCCCACTATTTGAATCAATGTCTTTGTGAAGCTCTCTATCTCATCATGTTCTTTGTAGCATTTCTTTTCATTCTAGCAATGGAAGCCAGGTTTGGATCACTGTCTTTGGGGAAGGAGCCCTACACTGGCTAATTTATTTATATAACTCCTTATTAAGTTAGTAATTTCTCATTTAACTCTGATGGCTATCTGGATTTTAGGTTACCAAGGCTGTAGCTTCTCCCAACATCTTCTGGCACTTCAGGTGGTCATGAAATGTATGAGTGAGAGCTGATGTAATTACACAACCCACTGCTCCTTAAACTTGCATGTACTTCTTAGGAAAATCTAGATGTGGTTGTTTTTTTCAAACAATAATGGAATGGCTTTGGTTGGAAGAGACCTTAGAGATCATCTACACCAACCTCCTTGTCATGGGCAACCTCTCACCTAGGCTTGGTTGCTCAAGACCTCATTCAACCTGGCCTTGAACACCTCCAAGGAGGGGGCATCCACAACCTCTCTGGACAACCCATTCTAGAGCAAGATGGCCACCACAGAATTTAAGGTTAGTAGGCTTTATTATCAATTGAGTATTAATTTAGTCAAAGTCAGGAAAAGTAACCACTGATTTGAATTAGTAAGAGTGTTACATGGAAAGTACTGAGATTAGAGTTCATGCTTAGCCCTTTAAAAAAAAAAAAAAAAAGGTCTGATAGTAGTGCGAAAAGAAACTGCAAACACAGTGGTGTTTCACTTGATTTTGTTACATTTTATTAATTTCTTCAATTTGTTGACCACTTGCTTTTCAATCCCACCAGCCCGGCAGTGCTTGGATGAAAAGATTTTGCTGAGCTGATTGGCACTGCATGGGAGGTATTAAGTTAGCAAGGGTCAGATTTAGATGTCAGGGAAATTTAATGTTTCTGTGCTTATTTAAAGACTATAGGATTGTGGAGGTGATGAGGAAAAACAGTCATCAAATTTGTCTGTCTTCTGTTCCTCTAAGTTTGTACCTAGTAGACATTTCACAAGTAGCCGCAGAAATATGACAAACACCTAATGCATGACATTTTTACTAGATTAGGAAAGGCCTACTCCTTCTCTTGTCATCTGTTCTTTTAGATAGTAATTTGAGAGTGTCTGGTTTATTTCCTGTTTTACACCTTTCACCTTCCATCTTCACCTTTGACCAAGTAGAAAATAACAGAGCTAGGTGGGTCTAGCAGAAGACATGTGCTCATCTCTTGACCATCCTAGCCTGCTTTGGGCCACATTTGTGGTAACTTTATGCTCCTTTGTGCCAAGAGAGGCTAGGAAAAAAATATTCACAGAAAGGATTATCAGGTATTAGAACAGGATGTCCAGGGATGTAGTGGAGTCACCATCCCTGGAGGTGTTTAAAAGACAGGTGGATGTGATGCTGAGGGATGTGGTCTAGTAGCAGTAGCTTAGTAGTGATGGGACTGCGAGCTGTAAGCAAGTGGTTGGACATGGTGATCTCAAAGGTCTCTTCCAGCCTCAATAGTTCTATGGTTATGATTCTAAATAGTCTGGAGAGATGAGCATTGCTGATGTCTTTTCTTAGATCAGGAGGACTTCAAGATGAAGCTTGGCTTGATGTAAAACCTGTGTCCAGCAGGCAAGCATGTTGCATACAATTTTGCTGAGGCTGAAAATTTCATCAGATTCTGCTGTTGCTGGTTTTATTTGGATCAAGGCTAGAGATGAAGAAAATCTGCTTTGGGCTTCTCATAGTTTAGCTAGGTCACATAGAAGTCAAATCGAGTCCTTTTTGGAAGGTTTATTTCTAACTCACTTTTCTGGTCTCTGTTCTTTTTTGGAGTTTGTTGATGCAAATAACTTTGTAAAGACATGAAGGTTTGCTAGCTGGGTGTATCTGCACTGTGGACTGATGTAGGCTGGATTGGTGGCCAGTGGTTGGCTCTTAGCTTGGAGGTGCTGCAGGCAACTGCAGTGATTATGAGGCCGGAGCTATAGTAAGATGCTGCTCTCCTGTCTGCATCTTGAAACTGCACCATGGCTCTCCCCAGCAAGCTCCTTTTGCATCACTTAGGATCTGCTGTCTTCCTGGGCATCAAAAAAAGCCTTGCAATGCATATCTTGAGTCAGTCACACTCCAGTGCATGATTCACAATCTGGACAGTGAAACTGACTGAGTGAAGCTCATAGAATGAGCAGAAAGCATCTGCTGTCTAAGGGACCTTTCCTCCTCTCATTGATATCATCTACCTTTCACTGTGGATAGCTTTTATCCACATCTTCTCTGACTGTAAGGGTTCTTTTCTTTTTTTGTGGCCAGAGCAAGGTTATTGTTGCTTAGCTTTTATTAGCTGAGAGGTTATGATGAGTGTGGATGTCAGATAATTAAACTACATCCAAGAATGACTTAAGTGTAAGTACAAAATATGCTTCAAATTTGTCTGGTTTTCCTCCTTCTAGGAAGATGCATCATTGTTTCAGACATTTCTTGTGAGTCTGCATTGCACATTTGGACAGGTCTTTGTGGGCAGAAATAGAGGAAGGTTCTGACTTCTGGTACTGAAATGCTAAAAATGGCTCTGACATTCTATCAGTGTGATAGCCAAAGAAAGCAAGTGGATAACAATTCAGCATTTCTGCCTTTGGTATTAATTAAGAGAGTGAAGTTGATAGCATGTTAATTATTCTGTTGCTTTTTTCCCCCCCAAGATAAAATTCCCAAATTATGGTGATTTCATGGAAGCAGTGTTCTTTAATCAGAGATTTAAATAGCAGGAGGCTGAAAATTACACTCCAGAGTGGGAATGCAGAACAGGGTATAATCTGCCAGATTGTTATACTTGCCTATTTGGGAAGGTATGACCATCAAACATCAAGAAATATCCATAATAGGATTTTTTTTAATAGTCTTTTTAGTTTGAAGCCAACAGATCTAACAGTCCTGTTACACAACATACTTAATGCACTTTGCTAAGTTTTGATCACTTGACTCCCCAAGGAGTTTAAAAGAATAGAAATAAAAAGCTCCTGACATGAGTTTTGTTGATCTCCTTCCAACCTACTAGCAGCTCTTGTGACATTTTTTTTGTTTAGGGAACAAAAATAGAAAAACTGTCTGCAAGAGCATAAGATCTCAGCTATTCTGCAAAAGATAAAACTTTCTGATTATTTTATCAGATGTGAATTGACAGGGTTAGAGGCTGTGAAATTTGCACTTCAGTTTTTGGAATGCAGCTTTGGATGGTTGCCAATGAAATTACTGTAAGAAATTTACTTTACCTAGAATTAGAGGTGAATCTCATGAGCTTTTAAATAACCTGTATTGCAGAGTCACTGTAGTTACAAATGCAAATACTTGACAGTGCTGTGTTCAGTATACTACATGCCTGGCAGAGCTTCAGAAACACTGTGCTTTGGAAAATAACGTTAAATATTTTCCCATGCTTCATCTGACTTGTAAGTCTTTGCTTTTAAAATACAAAAGAAATAATTAGTGAATGTAAGAAAATGTAATTGATCTAGCTACTGTATTGACTCAATTTTCAGATTTATTGTATTTAGCTCTAAGCATATGTATTGGCCGTATCTGAAGAAGTTGGTTAATATTTCTTTGCACTAATATAAAAATTTCCTGCATAAGTCAAAGGCAGTGTGAAGACCCCCAGTAGGCTAACTGAGCTAATAGGGTTGAGGTTTGAGAGATGGGAATGATCAGAATCAGCTAAAGGATAGGAGAAGTTGGCAGATTAAGGATGAGAGACTCATAGGAAAGGTAGCACCTCATCAGATTTTAAAAAGTTTACACCGTGATGCAAAGCAGCACAACTACAGGCTGATGAAGCTAAACCTTCCTTCAGTATGTTTGTGGGTATTCCTCCCATATCTTTAGTGTTCTTCCTATCAGGATGGAAATATAGTTCCTGTATGGTATCACTGGTTCATCCTGGAGCCATTTAACTGGGTGATCCAATTAAAATATCACACTAGGGAAAAAAGTATGAAATTTTACATAATTTGAGCTTTTGAACCATAAACAGACAGACTGAACAGGACAGACTGAAAGAGTTGGGGCTGTTCTGTCGAGAAGAGAAGGCTCTGAGGAGAGCTTATTGTGGCCTTCCAGTATCTTAAGGAGCCCTACAAGAAAGCTGGGGAGGGACTCTTTAGGATGTCAGGTAGTGATAGGACTAGGGGGAATGGAAAAAAAATAGAAATAGGTAGATTCAGATTGGATGTTAGGAAGGAATTCTTCACCATGAGGGTAGTGAGACACTGGAACAGGTTGCCCAGGGAGGTGGTAGAAGCCTCATCCCTGGAGGTTTTTAAGGCCAGGCTGGTTGTGGTTCTGAGCAACCTGATCTAGTGTGAGATGTCCCTGCCCATGGCAGGGCTTTGGAACTAGATGATCCTTGAGGTCCTTTCCAACCCTAACAATTCTATGATTCTATGATTCTACTTTTATGCTGAGTTTTCTGCAGCCATGTCAATGCCACTTCATGACTTGTCTTGGAGTTCAAGACATCAACTCCAGCAGTGGCAAAGCAGGTCAGAGCTGTACATGGTCTATCTCATAGTGAGCTGTGTCTTTATCTTCTCTGAATGTAGACAGAAATAAAACCCAACAATCAGCTTGTAGATGTTTTTGTCAAGCAACATCTTAAGGAAGTGAGATTCAAAAGCAAGTTGAAAGTAGAATGAAACAGCTTTGTAATCAATAAAAGTTAGATGTAGGCAAGATTATCTGGACCTGTTGATCTTAGAGGTCTTTTCCAGCCTTAATGATTCTAAGGTTGTTACAGCCTGAATGTATTTTTTCTCATTTGTAGTGTGAGTCAAGGAAATGTGCAAACAAGGCTTTTTGACGTACATTCCCAAGGCATGTTTTTTTATACTTCCCCGTGTATCAAAATGACTGGAGATCTTTAGAGACTCAAGGGTATGACCTCATGAATTTCCCTTTAATTGAAAAATGTGTGCCTACTTTACAGCAATTTGTTTTTCTGGACTGTACCAACATAGCCCAAAACTGGGGCAGAAGGGGTTATTGAACTGCTCACTACCTATACCGAAATTATTAAAAAATAATTAAATCCAAGACTGTAAATTCTTTAGAGAAAAAAACCTGCAGAACAGGGTATAATCTGCCAGATTGTTACACTTGCCTCCTTAGGAGTGTTGTAACCAAAAATACATTATGTTGGGTTAATGGTAAGGGTCACCCCAGAAGAAAAACTATTGGAGTTCTATCCCTTAGTATTCCTATGCATGGAGAACCATGTTGGTGATATCAGAGAATCACAGAATTGTTTTGGTTGGAAAAAACCTCTAAGATCATCAAGCCCAACCATTAACCTAAGATCACCATAGCCATTAAACCACATCCTGAAATTCTATGTCTACACGTTTCTTCAACACCTTCAGGGATGGGGACTCGACCACACCTCCCTGGGCACCCTGTTCCAATGTCTGACCACTCTTGCAAGAAAGAAAGTTTTCCTAATATCCAACCTAAACCTGCCCTGGCACAGTTTCAGGCCATTTCTTCATGTCCTGTCACCTGATGCTGGAGAGAAGGGGCTGAACCCCACCCTATTAAAACCTCCTTTCAGGGAGTTGTAGGGAGCAATGAGGTCTCCCCACAGCCTCCTATTCTCCAGACTAAATAATCCAGGTTCCCTCAGCCACTCCTCATAGGACTGGTTCTCCAAACCTTTCACCAGCTTTGTTGCTCCTCGCTGGACATGCTCCAGCAACCTAATTTCTTTCTTGTAGTGAGGGGCCCAAAACTGAATATATAATTTGAGGTGTGGGCTCACCAGTGCCAAATACAGGGGTACTCTTGATCCATGACACTGTAAGATCACTACGCCATCAACAGCATAAGCTCATCTTGTCACAGGAATTTGTACTAGTAGGCTGGCTAGTCTTTTAGATTTGGTAAGAATCAAAAAGCTGCAACTGTAAACTAGGTCTTGTAGGGGAAAAGGGTACTTTCTGGTATGGCTTGTCTGGATGATGTTGTCTCTTGAGGAGTGTTCATGCTGCCACTGGAGCTGGGGAAGCTTCAGAGCTAGCGGTGCCTACAAAGAGGAATCCCATTCCCTCCTTCTTCCTGTCTGCACATAGGTAGCCAGAGTGGATGGTGCTTGCGCTCACACACTCAGCTGCTCCTGTTGTCTTGGCAAACCAGGGCTCCTCTGGGATTTGTTATTCTTTGCTTGAGGTTGCTTAAGCCTTTCTAATTCGCATCACTTCTGTGAATCTGAACTTTTAATTTTTTTTTCTTTTTGCATCATCATCTTTATAGTTTGTTATTTCTGTTGTTGTGGTACAGCCCAGATTCTGACCTCCTGTTTCTCACTTAGCAGAGTTGGTGAGGAGCATAACCCACTTACGTGTAGTGTGTCAGGGCTTAGAGCCCAGGGCCAGAGCGCATCGCCAAGAAACAATTCAAAGCTTCCTTCTCACACAGCCTTTTCCCTCTGACGCACAAGTGGTCAAATTGAGCATCTTCACTCACCAAAGAATTGCTTCACATAAAGAAATCTGTTTCATCACTGTGGTTTGGCCATTCACAGATAGTACCTCTGGTTCATAGCGAACCACGATGACTAGTGAGGGGATCCCACTTAGAACCTTGCAGGGCTTCCTCCCCAGAAGTAGCAGAGCAAAAGTATTTTTCACCTTAGCAACTCACTGGAGTTGAGTAGTATGGTGTTTTGAAGCAGACATTCTGATCCCCGTAGACTATCTCACATACCTGCATCTGTCAGCATTCCTGATCCTGCATACCTCAATCTTTTTGAAGTCTATCTTACGCTCATGTGGCACAAATCAGGGGGGAGTTTTGTTCACTGTGACCATTTTGAAGCCTTTGAAGAGGGCTGTGTGAGTGCTTGGAGCCTTCTCTTGATGCACATGGAGCCTGTCCAAATCTGCCCCTTTCTCTGGCTCCCCTGGCTAGACTGCCTGTTTGCAGTCCCCAAACCACTGTTCTTGGTAAACCACTGTCCTGCAGCCAGTTTTAAATTCTCTTTCTTGGCTAGTCTCATTCAATGGCCTCAGGGGATGTCAGACAGCTTGCGGGGACAGAACAGGCTGGTTCCTGGAGCCCCTGCAAGGCATGGTTATAAAGCTAAGCTTATGAGTTTTCCATGCATTCCAGAAGTAGATCTCTGTAACCTAAAGGTCCTCGATTCATATCTGGAACTTCAGAAAAGTGCTTGTTTAATCTGGAACAGGTTTGTTTTGAGGTCACTTTAGCCTCACATCTAAAAGGGTGTGTGTTTTTCTGAATGTTACACAGGCTGTTCCTCAGGTGATACACAGAAATGCATCACAAACTGAGCATCTTCACGTCTACAGCTATGCGTTGTAGTTAAGTTTCCGAGTGACCTGGTGACACACTCTGAGAGGAATGGGATAATTCTGTGTCACCTCTATTAGGTCTTGAAAGTTCTTAAAAAGAAATCCTGAAAGGACAGCCCAAAACAATTCTATGATTCTGTAAGGCTGCATGGTCCCTACTGGTTTGCAGATGAGTTTTTTGACAGGCTGTCCTTCCTGCTAAGAAGTAAATCTGAAGAGACTGAGACTACTGTAATTACCTGACCAGCTCTCTCAATGCCATGTCCCTGATACACACATTTTCCAACGTGCAGTTTTCCTCTTGGGCTAACTTTCTTTTAAGTGTATGTCAAGGTCCACATCTGATGGGGAAATGAAGCTGCTGTCTTTTGCTCCCTTACCTTCCTCTTCTCAGGCATTTTATAGAATCATAGAATTGTTTGAGTTGGAAAAGACCTTAAGGTCGTTGAGTCCAACCATAACTTAACATCTCCCTGTACACAACTGTTAGACCATGTCCCTAGGCTCCTCATCCAAACATCTTTTAAACACCTCCAGGGATGGTGACCTCACCACTTACCTGGGCAGCCTGTCCCAGTGCCCAGGGCCCCTTCCAAAGAAGAAATTAAGTATTTTTAGCAGGTACTTCATAGCATTACCATGCAGGCGAATAGTCATTTAGAGAAGAAAGAAACAGTAATATTCAGAAAACGGTGTTGGTTTTTTTTTAGGCATGAAAAGGACTAACCTTCCTGACTATTTGGCCCCAGGATCATGCTAGGAAAATTATGGGGTTGTGTGCATTTTAGAGAAAAAAGTGTGATCCACTAGTTTCTTTTAATCAAGAAAAGAAGTGTACTATCTCTTATTCGATTCCTAGCACAGACAAAGCAAATTGTGGTTTGGGTTAACTGGTTGAGATGAACAGTTGGCTTGACCTGTAGTGATGTTGCTGATTAAGATATATCAGCTCCCCAGTTTTCCTCTGGTAAAGCAAGCTTTAAGTAGCTTTTTTTTTTCAGCTGTCTCAAAGATACATTTTCTGTGCTTCTCCTAATTATGTGTAGTCCTTTCCCTTTCCCTTTCCCTTTCCCTTTCCCTTTCCCTTTCCCTTTCCCTTTCCCTTTCCCTTTCCCTTTCTCTTCCCTACCTCATCTTAATAAAAGTTGGGTGGAGAAGTGAAAAACCCACACTTACTCACCACACTAATAACTGTGCTATTTTGTTTCCACTAATTAGTTTAGGACCATAGGAGAGCAACACTGGGAAAGGTCCATGATGGTATCCTGTAATATACTAAATCTTGCATAGCAATCCTGTAAAGTCTATCACAGAAAACACAGAAGAGACTAATAACTCTATTTTATATCCAAAAGTGGGAATAACAGTGTTTCCTTCCTTAGTTTCAGGGATTGGCTGTGTTCACTAATGCCTGGTGATTAACTTCTGGGGGGAACAGACAGTACAGGGGCCTGTGGATCCTTCCCTGAAAATGCATGATTTTGAGCTATTTTGCATCTGGACGAAAGCAAGTTCCAAATTTTGAGGTCAGCTGTATTAAGAAACCTCTGCAGATATATTTTTAGTTCACTGAATGAAAGTCATATTTGGCTGGTGAAGAACAAGTTTCCTTCTGCTAAGGATGTTAGCTGATACTTTATTACAAAATGAAGTGTTTTCTTTCCCAATTTTCTTGCAAATGGCAAAATGTAAAACTTCCAGTTTGCACTTGGCCTGGGAGAAGACTTCCCTTTTCTTTCCCCTCAAATTCCTGTATGTAGCTTGTCAGTAGCTTAATGGTATAGTGTAAAAGTCACTATTCTCATTAAGGAAATTAAGAGCTTGCTAATTCTTGTGTAGATTTGAAGTTAAAGATGTTTGCTTTTGTTTTTCCAAGAATGAAATTTAATTTTTTTATGCTACTAAGACTTTAAGATTGTCAAAGGAACATTATCTCACTATAAAAATAACTGAAAACTTCCAGAATAATGCATGTATGGCTAATATAGACAGTGACCACAGATGTTGCATCTGGGGATTTTAAGATTTAAGGTAGTTTTTGGAGTGTGATCTCATGTCAGTGGGTATTATTTCATTGACTTCAATAGAAATTGTTGTGTGAGATCACAGTCCCTAAAACCTCATTACTAATGCATTATCATGTTTTATGCCTGTCTCCTGGAACATGGGAACATGTGAATGGAACAACATTTTAGCACACTGAGATTAAAAAACACTTCTTTCAGCTGGGTTTATTTCAGTCTGTTTAGATTTAGAAAGCAGGGGGACAGAGCAGTGAGTTGGCCTTGGGATGCCCTAAGGCATGTGTCTGCTCTCTCGCAGAACTTAATATGCATGCTTACATTTTATTCTGTGTAGATCCACAGATTCACATAGGGCATGGGTTTCGGAAGGGACCTTCAAAAGTCATCTTGTCCAACCTCCCTGCAGTGAGCAGGGACACCTCCAACTAGATCAGGCTGCCCAGGCCCACATCAAGTCTGATCTTGAATGTCTCTGGGGAGAGGGACTCAACCGCATCCCTGGGCAACCTGTCCTGATATTTTACTGCTCTCATTGTAAAGAACTTCCTCCTTATGTCCAGTGTAAATCTACCCTGCAGCTGTTTAAACCCACTGCCCCTTGTCCTATTGCTACAAGCCCTTCTAAACAGTCCTTACCCAGCCTTTCTAGTCTAGTGTCCCTGCTCATGGCAGAGGGATTGGAAATAAATGATCTTTAAGGTCCCTTCCAAGTCAACCCATTCTATGATTCTGTGTTTCTCAAGCCTTTTGTTTTCTAATTAATTTCCCTTGAAAGTCTGTGATGTGTTAGAATTATAATCTTCAGTATCAGAGAATGTTTAAAGCACATCCTATAAATCTTCAGAGTCAATTTCTTCCATGTGTAAAGGGAGAAACTCAGGGGGAAGCTCATCTGCATGGAACAGACCTCAAAGTGGACAAAAGCTGAAATGCTTGAAAGCTCACACAGTTTACTCTCAGCAGAGTTTATTAGTAGAATGGGGAGGATTTTCAGAAGTACTCATCAGTAGCATGATTTTCTTTACACTGAAGTGAGTTGTTTGTTTAGGAAGTTTTTGTTGTTGTTTTTCCTACTAACTTTTCTGGCAGTGGATCTGAACCCAAAGAAGTTCTTCTGTAGTTCTTATTTTTCTAATGCAGTGGTTGTGTTTCTTGAGGAGCCTTGGAGAGCTGTGTCTGGAGCTCTCTCTGTGCCTTCCTAAGTGTGCACATGTATGTATGCTACAAGCCTGGATTTTGCCATGACCTTTTCCTGCTGTGTTCCCTTATTGCATCTAAGTACTGCTTTAACCCCAGCATGATTTGTGTGTGGATTTTGTGTTCTAAATTTCTTTGCATAATAAGTGTGTTTAATTCCTGCTAAACATTGTGCACTTCCTGCCTATGAATGGTAAAACCTCAATGTCTGTTTTTCATATACGGTTTCCAGGAACCTCCTGTGATCCCAATGGTATGCCCTAGGGAACAATTTATGAGGTCAGCCCTGCTGCTTACTTATCTTGGGATTCAGCCCTTCCTCCCTTGTTCTTCAATAGTAGCATTCTTGGTTCAAAGCCACTATTGAAAGGTGGAGATGTCATGGAGAACCCATATGGTTCACCTGGAGCTGATGGTGCTGCAGTGGGAGAAGGTGTTATTCCTCAGGCAGCCATCCCACTTGGAGGCATTTGGTGACTTTTTACACTCTGTAGTAAAGGTAAGGAATTTTTTCCTTTGATGAAGAGCAGATGGAGCTTTAAACACCTCTGGCAGGTTACTTATTAACATGTATCTTGGTCCTTGATCAATTGTAGCTGAACACAGCTGAAGGGTAATTCATGCAGTACTTTAAAGAACATAATGGCTGAGCAGGTTCTGAGTGAAGAGGGCACTTAGCCACTCTCTAAAATGATTTCTCATGTTTATATGCAAGATCAGCTTTGCTTTTCTTTGATTGATAGCCTTTAAAAATCTCTCTCATGTGGTGACCTCATTGCTCTCTATTTATTGCACATTTTAACTGCGTTTTAAAAGAACTCAAGTAGATGCCAGCAACAACATGTCTGAATAGTTTTGATGCAAGTTACATAGCTTGAGGCTTAGGGCCATTTGAGAAATGTTGCTCTGGGGACTAAAGTCCTAAGTATTATCCCAGCAGGAGTTTTCTTAGAGGTTTCAAGAGTAGTGTGCTGGTACTTCCCCTGGAGTTGAATGCAATGGTGTTTATGTTGTCTGCTTTATAAACTTGGGGATTAAAAATAGTGTGTCTTTTTAATAAGTACATTGAGGGTGGGATAGAGGGATGAACCCGGGATGGAGGTTAACAATTTGCAGAATGTTAATTCGACGTAATACTGAATAATAGACTGCTTAAATGATGTTGTCACTAGGAGAATGTATTCTGACTCCATTTGCAATTAAAAATAGTAATATTTAGTTTTAAAAACCCTACTGTCTAATTTTCCAGCTAATCCCCATGTTTGTGCTCCCTTATTTTTTCTCTCAAATACTTTTCTTATTGCTATTGGCAGCTTACAGATACCAGTTGGAAGAAAATAACTGACTTTGTGTTAAAAGTGACACTGTGCAATGTCTTGTCTTCAGATAACTGACTCCTTCAGTGCTGGCAGAGCTATTATTTTGTTGGCTTACCTGTCAAGAACAGTCATCTCTCCAAAAGCTTTACTTTTAAATAGGTCAGTTGAAAGACTTGCTCCTAATCTAGATGAGTATGAGCCTTGCTGTGCACAGACCTCAGCCACAGTTCCTTCTAGCCTGCCAGGTGTGAATGCTGTGGGTACCTCTCCAAGTGCCTGGCCCTTCTGGATGGGAAAGTGAAATTAAGTTTTTTTCCTGTGACCTGTTGGCTGCGTATGTTTCTGTGCCACACTGCCTCAGGGCATCATGTGACTGTGCACCTGAGGCCTTTGCACAACTTCACCTATTCTCCTCACCCACTGAAGATCTGAGAATTTTGATGTCAGGTTTTGATCATGCAAGATCACAGCAGTTCTGAGCAGATCTAGTGTTTATCAACCTCCAGTAACAATGTCTAATGCTGCAGATAAGTGCCTTGTGGCATGTTACTGAGGTTAGAGCAAAGAAAGTACAGAGGGAATCAGAAGATACAAGGAAAGAATACATTCTTTTGGAGAAGAATGTTTGGAAGGGTTGTTGGCTTCTTTCTCTTTTTCTTTCTTTCTCTTTTTTTTGGTTTTGTTTTCTTTTGGGTTTTAGTTGTTTTGGGGTTTTTTGTTTTGTTGTTTTGGGGTTTTTTGGTTGTTTGGTTGTTTTTTTTTTACTTTATGTAACTGATTTTTCTACTTGTACCTTGAAGCCGCACAGAACTTGAGCACAACTGTTTAATAAAGTAGAACAAACAAACAAACAACAACAACAACTCATCAGAAAGTCTATGTCATGAAAGAACATTTCAGGGTACAGAAAATATCTAACTTGCTGTTCCTGCACAGTGTTCAGCATAGTCCACCCTACTAGTGGAATGTTTTCATCATCCCTGTGTTGCTATTGCTTTAACTTGTTCATGTCTGTTGCACAGTGGGATAAGGTGGAGGTGGCAGTAGTGTTTGGATTGACTGTGATAATGAAAGACATGTCCTGAACACTTCTTTTAAAGTGTCACTGTTGTGTTGTGTTTGGCTGCCAGCAATTTTGCTCATCAGGGTCAGGTAGCATGTAAAATGACATCAATTCCTTTGGCATTTTCCCTGAAGGGACCGGCTGAGCTTTTCAGGCAGTCCCAGCTGCTACACCTCGGGCTGCACATTAGCTCCACTAGATCACCATGTGGAGGAGGCTGGCAGACTGAAGTCAGGATTGTGGTGTAATTTAGGTAGGAATGATAATCTTCCTTGCTCTGAAAAGTGCAAGTGCAATCGAGTCAACTTCTTAACCCAAAATCCTCTGCTGTCTCTGCTGGTCTGCAGTGGGAGCTGACATGAAACACCAAGGAGGGATTAGTGCACGCAGCATGCCGTTGTTAAAAGGCTGTGGTTAAGTGCTTGTGCCACTTGGTCAGGCCACAATGTGAAATTGTGGTGAGTGTCGAGTTGCTAACATCTCCTCAGGTTACTCGACTTGACTTTGCCTGCAAGCAGAGTGAGGTGGCTGATTGGCAGGCTTGTTCCATAGCCAGGGATTTTAAAGCCTCACTGAAGAATGGGCCTGAAATATCACCCCTTCCAGTGCCTTGCTGGCAGGAGCAGCTACAGAGGGCCTTGCTGAGGAGGGAGAACTGCTCTGGATTTAAATAGATACTTTAAAAATATTTTGCTGCTTTTTCATCCACATAGATTCCTGTATTCTGGTGAGCTAACCAGGCTCTTCTGGGCAAAGAGAGGTTTAAGTGTTTTGTTGACTTTCACACTCAAGACTCTCCTGTTGCTGTGCAGGAATTCATGAATGGAGGAGGGGCTTTGTGGGAAAAAAAAGTTGGAGCCTGTGCCTGCCTTTGTGCTAAACTCCAGCCTCTTCAAGTCCTCAATATTACTGGGAAAAAGTGTTCTCCCATTCTGTTGCCTCACATGAGTGTCTTTCTGGCCTACTCCTTCTCACATCAGGGATCTTGCTTACTCAGGAGTTACACATTCACTGCCAGTATCATGATCCAGCCCTGGCAGAAGAATTTGGCTGGAATAGATTGCCCATCGTGTGCTGTGGAAGAGGCACACAGTACCCATTTTGGTGGTGGCAGTCATGCCCAAAGCCTGGCATGACAAGAAATGCATGTGCATCCCAAATTCCTAAAAGGAGAAGTATCAGTCAACTTGGGGAGTGCAAAAGCAAGAGAAAACTAGGGCAAAAAGAGTAAATGGAGGTGTTTGTCTGATTATCTATTACGAATTGCAAGAGGTGGAGGACCTATTGTGTTTTGGTCCTTTCTCTAGACTTTGGACATCAGATCTTTGTCCCTGTTGCAGGTTAGCTGCAGATGAAGCTGAGCAAATCAAGCTCTTCTTAAGTAACCAGATCAAAACATTGTAGATTACATCACTCCACACGCTCCTAAAGCTTTTTCTTATGCTGGAGTCTTCAAGGAGGGAAGCAGGCACTTGTGCTAGTGCATTATCAGTGAATAGCTGAACTCCTTCTCGCTATTGCTGGCTCTTAAATACTTTGTTATTGCCAATTCACTGACCTCTCCTATGCTGATTGTGCAAGACTAGGTTGAAGGTCTGTCATGTCACCACCTGCAAAACTAGAAAATAAATTGAATAAATCCCATAAAAGTATTTATAGATAGAAATTGAGTCATGGTGAATGGGAGTAGATAGAGATTTAGTGCAAACAGAAAGGTTTTTGTAGGTTTTGTTTTGGGGTTTTTTTAAGATTAAAAAGGTTATATAAAAATTGTGAAAAACAGCACTCAAAGTTTCACAAGGCAGGAAGAATCATAGAATCTTACAATCATCATATAATAGCTTAGATTGGAAGGAACCTTAGGAGATCATCTACTCAACTAGACTTGGTTGCTCAAGGCCTCATTCAACCTGGCTTTGAACACCTCGAGGGAGGGGACATCCACAACCTCTCTGGGCAACCTAATCCAGCCTCACCACATTTGTACTGAAGAATTTCATCCTAAGTTCCAGTCTAAACCTACTCTTCCTTATCTTCAAACCATTCCCCCTTGTACTCTCGCTAGACACCCTTGTGAAAGGTCCCTCTCCAGCCTTCTTGTAGGTTCCCTTCAAGTATTGGAAGGCAGCTATAAGGTCCCCCCAGAGTCTTTTTCTCTCTAGGCTGAACAATGCCAGCTCCCTAAGACTATCCTCAGAGCAGAGGTACTTCATCTCTTAGATCATCTTTGTGGCCCTCCTCTCTACCAGCACTTCCATGTCTTTCTTATGATGGGGACATGAGAACTGGATGCAGAAAGGAAGCTATCCGTGGGGGGATAGAAGGTGGTAGTATTAGGTAACAGGCTGATTCAGTTAAGTTAGGTGGACAGAGTTGTAGGGAGTCTGCAGCTCTCCTGCCACGTCTTTTCAGGTTCTGGGAAGAGGAAGATTCAAGAGAAAGTGACAAAGCTCACCTCTCACTAAGCAGTGAGCCCCTCTGGCAGTGCAGCCATGCCTCAGTCCCCTTCTTCTCTAGTGTGCTGTCCCCCAGGGGCTGCCTGTTTTGTTAAACAGGCTGTTCTCACAGGAGTACTGCTGTGGAAGGTAACATGATATGTGCCTGACCAGATCTGAACTCCTTGAGAGACTGAAGAGTGTGCATGCTGTGGTTTTAACTGTTGCTTTATATGTTCTAGTTGTTATAACTGGTTTAGCCTGGAAGCTCGTATGTCCTTTTGTACTCAGTCTGCATCCTCATACAGCAAAGTGCTGGTGGGAAATAGTGTCCCCTTGAATTCTTTTGCCAATGTGGAAGTTTCCTATTGCATGATAAGGTTTGTTCAAGCACCGTCTTCCTGCTGTAGCTCTTGCTGGCTGGAAAGGTCACTGCCTGCTTCCCACGAGTGCCTGCAGATCTGCCAGGTGAGTAAGTGGTTTGTGTTTGCTCTGTGAGTGCCTTGGATGATCATGAGCTGGGTTAGTTGTAAACAGCATGAGTAATCACAGTATCACAGTAATGGGTCATTGCTAAGCTGGGCATGGACAGTTAAGGAGGTAGGACTCCTTACATAAGCAGCCATGCCAGTGGTGGTTGAGGATGTGAGATCAAAATAGTCATCATAGTTATCTCTGCTCTGATATGCTGACCTTGAGAATATAAACTCAGCGGTCCCAAAACATGTGTAGACTCTACCCTAGTGCTTTTCTGTATTTGAAAATATATGCTGCATGCAAGGTGTTTGGAAAGACAGCCTTTGAAATAAGCAGGATCCCTTGCCACACCCTGTCACACTGGCTTTTTTTCCCTTCTTAATTTGGAAAATACAAAATCTGCTTTTAGAAAGAGCCTTTCTGTGCTAGCTAATATGTGCCTCCCCAGTTTGCTCCCTCCTGTTCCCATCCCCAGGAAGATTTCTTAGAAGAAAGAATGGAATAAAACATTCCAATGGCTGTTTTTTTACATGGCCTGCCTAACCAGATGAGTAGTTTTCTGAGTACTAGAATCGAACATGTGTAGTTCAACTGTAAATCTCTGTCCAGTGGTTGACCAAGAGTTTCAGCTGAAACTTTTCCCATAGTTGAGGAATGTGCTGGGATTTTCCTTTCTGGGATTGTACATGCCAGCCTCACCTTCCATGAAGATAATTATAGAATCCCCTCCTTGCCTGTTTTCACAAAACTAGTAAGAACTTGCAAAACTTTGCCTTCTCTGACCCTTTTCCAAACCTTGGTGTAATGACTGTGGGCTGAGAGAAAGACTCTGGGTTCAGCACACAGACAGACGTGCACACAGATACCATGGTCATCATGGATAAGCCCCATTTCCCAAAGGGGCAAAGCAAAGGGGATGGACAGTTGAAACCACACTGTGGGATCTGTGTGGGACAAGGAGATACTGACAATGCCCTGAGAAACAGAGATCTTGCATGTGCAAGACAGGGAGTAGGAGGAGGAGATTGGGTTCTCTCCCCATCACTACAAGACAGCCATTGAGTTGCTGGAGCATGTCCAGAGAAGGGCAGTGAAACTGGTGAAAAGTCTGGAGAAAAGTCTTATGAAGAGTGGATGAGGGAACTGGGATTGTTTAGTCCAAAGGCTGAGGGAAGACCTCATTGCACTCTACAGCTCCCTGAAAGGAGGTTGGAGTGAGGTGGGGGTTAATCTCTTCTCCCTGACAAGAGGAAATAGCCTGAAATTGTGCCAGAGAAGGTTTAGCTTGGATATTAAGAAAAACTTCTATACTGAAAGGGTGGTCAGGCTTTGGAAAAGGCTGCCCAGGGAGGTGGTGGAGTCACCATCCCTGGAGGTGTTCAAAAAACATGTAGACATGACACTTTGGGACATGGTTTAATGCCATGGTAGAGTTAGGTCAATAGTTGGACTTGATGATCTTGTAGTTTGATCATCCTCGGTTTTATGAGGGTCTCAATCTCAGTCTTCAACTCAAAATGAAGTACTGAGGGTTTAATGTTTAACCTTTTAAGTCATGGTATAGGTGAGCTGGAGCTTTTGAGCTATAGAGGTAAACCTGAGAATGAGGAGAAGAGCCAGGAGCACAAGTTCTATGACATTTCCCACAAACAGACTGACTTCCAGCACAGTGGCCCATGTTACACTGTTAAGAAATGACATGGGATTGTTTCAGTTGGAAAAGTCCTCTAAGATCATTGAATCCACGTATCTCTTGAACACCTCCAGGGATGGTGACTCCACCACCTCCCTGGGCAGCCTGTTCCAATGCCTGACCACTCTTTCAGGAAAGAAATTTTTCCTAATATCCAACCTAAATGACTCCTGGCACAATTTGAGGCCATTTCCTCTCATTCTATCACCTGATACTAGGAAGAAGAGACCAGCCCCCAGCTCACTACAACCTGCCATGTTCTGAAGCAGAGGTTGAGTTTACAGGATGGTCTTAGATATCATTCACCTTGAGCATGGGGTCTGCTTTCACTATTCAGGTGGTGTGTGGCAGTTTGTGAGTGTGGTGGTAAATTACTCTGCTCTTTACTGATGGGCTCACCTCCTGATGTGCAAGTGGGCTTTAAAGGGGGCCAGTGTCATTGTATTAGCAACTACTCTAGCTGGGATCAAGTAATAATGTCCCTTCCCATATCTTCAGCTGTTCAAAAGTTCTTGTGTGAGGTTCCACTTCATATGCTAAATTTTCTCTACATGTACCATCATTTATTTATTTATTTTGGACTGTTGTGAGAATAAAAGACTTCAGCCACACTTCAATAATGAGGGAAGAATGAAATGCAATTTTCTTAGTACGCAGAAATGTTGTTTTTTAACATCCTTTCATCTGAGTGGATGAAATAGGAATTGGGATGGGATAGGATAGTGGTGCTCCAGAATTCTCTGTGGGATTTGGGCTTGACTTCACAGATACAGAGCCTATGAAGCACACTTTTCCAGTTAATTTTTTTTGAAGGACACAACTAAGGAAAGATTTACTGCAGAAGCATCTGCAACTAATATAGCAGAGTAACCCAATGAAATACATTGCTGCAAATTGCTATAGTGACTTGGCATGGGTCGTGGCAATGCCAATGAAGATCTTTTCCATGGATAATAAAATCAAAAGGTACCTGCGTTTGTTATGCTCTTGCTAAACTGAAGCAGAGGCAGCACTTTCCTAAAGAGTTGTCCTGTGGTCTGAAATGGGAGATAATTTTTCATCAGTGAGGTGTTGTTTCCCCTTTTCCTTGACCCCCAGGAAGTTCTTTGATCAAGGAAGGTTAATTAGTGGAGCAGAATACTTTGCCAAGGACACTTAATGCTGGGATAGGAGCTGAGCCCTCAGTGCTTTCCTTAAGTATCTTAGGGTCCAAGCGGCCAACTGAAAAAGATTGCCTAGTAAAAGTCTTATCCAAACTAGCAAGAAGAAGAGAGTTGATGTCTGAGGAAAAATGTGAGGGTTGTTTTGTTTGGGTTTTTATACTTTTTGTTCTTCAGGTCTTTCCGAGAACAAACCTGGTTGCCATTGCTGCTCCGACCCTTCTTCTTGTCTCATTCCTTCCCTTCTGCTCGCTTATGTTTGAGTGGAAGGATATTATCCCTCTTGCATTACCCCTCTCATTTCACAGTTCTCAGTTCCTCATATGTCTCTTTCTTTCCCAAATTTTTGTCATATTGTTTAAAAAAATAATTAAAATTCTTTGATGGCACCACATGGGCAGAAACATGTCTGGACGATCACATCATTCAGTCTACACAATGCCTGGATCTAAGCCATTCTTGTGAGTTCATTGCTTACATGACCTCTAAATATTTATTTTTGAAATGGGTTTACAAGTTTCTGTAATTGATTAAAAGACTCCTGCAAGATGTGTATTCTTCCAGACGTATTCTTAATGGTGGTTGGTTTTAACAAAACAACAAAAAAGCCAAACAACTTCTCTAATTTTACTTGAAGTAGCAGACCTAGACAAAACTAAATGTTGCTTTATTCTCTGAATCTTGTGGCCAGCATCTGAACAGCCAATACATCTTCAGAATGACAATAACCTTGGCAGCAGTTCTGTATTCGGTTATTAACATTTCTAGCATGAAAGATGCAACCATCGTTTTCTTTCAACAGTGAAGTTTGGGGGAGGGGGGATTGTTTGGTTTGGTTTGGGTTTTGGGGGGTTTTGTTTGTTTGTTTGTGGCTTTTTTAATGTATTCCCCTTGTGCTTTTGTTTGGGCAAATACTGTGTGTAATATAGTTAAAATCAAACAGTGTATAATGAAATTGATTTTTGTCCTGTATAAATAGGCACATCTTGGTTCAAACTCTCTACATTAGTGAGTGAGACATCAGACTCTTAAGACCACTGGTTAATTGGAAATCAAATAATGGAGGAAACTAATTGTCATTGCCTTGTGATGAAGGCTTAGTGAATGTATCTTATCAGGAACACACAGATGACTCTTAAGGGTCAAATGCAGATACGAGCGTGGGGAAGCCTGTAGTTAATTTGATTTTTTATATATATATATATATATATATATATTTATATATGTGTGTGTGTTTAGCTAGTCTTCCTTTGCTACCATGATAAAGTCAAACACCCTTGTGCCTACTTGCCAGGAAATATATATGAACAGTTTTGCCTTGTGGAATTTGAGACTGGATGTGTAATATATTTCAGCCTTCTACTTGGAAATCTTGGGGGGTTTTAAAGTACTCAGAATCATAGAATCATAGAATTGTTAGGGTTGGAAGGGACGTCAAGGATCATCTAGTTCCAACCCCCCTGCCATGGGCAGGGACACCTCACACTAGATCAGGTTGCCCAGAGCCACATCCAGCCTGGCCTTAAAAACCTCCAGGGATGGGGCTTCTACCACCTCCCTGGGCAACCTGTTCCAGTGTCTCACCACCCTCATGGTGTAAAACTTCTTCCTAACAACCAATCTGAATCTACCCATTTCTAGTTCTGCACTATTCCCCCTAGTCCTGTCTCTACCTAACATCCTAAAAAGTCCCTCCTCAGCTTTCTTGTAGGCCCCCTTCAGATACTGGAAGGCCACAATAAGGTCACCTTGGAGCCTTCTCTTCTCCAGACTGAACAGCCCCAACTCTTTCAGTCTGTCCCCATAGGAGAGGTGCTCCAGCCCTCTGATCATCCTGGTGGCCCTTCTCTGGACACCTTACTGCATGTCCATATCCCTCTTGTAACAGGGACTGCAGAAATGGACACAGTACTCCAGGTGGGGTCTCACCAGAGTGGAGTAGAGGGGCAGAATCACCTCCCTCTGCCTGCTGGCTATGCTTCTCTTGATGCAGCCCAGGATATGATTTGCTTTATACTCATGGATTAAGCCTGAGACTTCATGCTACAAAACCATCAGCCATCTCCAAGAGGCATAAAGAGCCCTGTCAAACAGCTCTGAGGCAATCACAGAACTAAAACAGTTTTTCTTTGCCATGCCTGAAGCTGTGTAGTGAATATGGGAGTATAAAAAGCACAGTACTTGAGGAGCTAAACAGCTTAATCTACTAATCTTGTTTTTTAAGCATTACCTGAGAGAACAGATGACTTGCTTTGCCAAAAACAGGCTTTAGAAAAGAAATGTCATGATGTCATCTTGTTTCCATGATGTAAACGGGTGAGGGTAATCTATTTAGCCACAGTGTTTCATTATCATTACCAATTTTAAAAATAAAAATAAATCTTGGGAGCATGTCATTATACTAACATGCTCCAACTTCAGTTTTCATCAGAGAGCCCAAATGTCTGAAATGACCTGGATCTTTGAAATTAAGATTCACTTATGTCCCAAGTTTGGTTGAGTGTTAATTCTCACAAGAAGTTGGGAGGTGACACAGCCAGGACAGCTGATTCAAAATAGCCAAGGGGCTGTTCCATATTCAGCTTAGAACCAGCCGAGCCTTGGGCACTGAGTGGTGAGCAATTGCATTGTGAACCACCCGCTTCCGATGTCCAGCTCTGCAGTCCTCGGCACAGGAAGGATATGGACACGAAGGTGATCAGAGGGCTGGAGCACTTCTCCTACAAAGACAGGCTGAGGGAGTTGGGGTTGTTCAGCCTGGAGAAGGGAACGCTCCAGGGAGACCTTATAGTGGCCTTCCAGTACTTGAAGAGGACCTACAGGAAAGCTGAGGAGGGACTGTTTAAAACTAGAGCATATAGTGATAGAATGAGGGGCAACACTTTTAAACTAGAATAGGGTATATTTAAGTTGGGCATTAGGAGGAAGTACTTCAAAATGAGGGTTGTGAAACACAGGTTTCCCAAAGAGATGGTGGAGGCCCCATCTCTGGAGACATTCAAAGTCAAACTTGATGAGGCCATGAGCAACCTGATCTAGTTGGGGATGTCCCTGCTCACTGCAGGGATACTGGACAAGATGGCCTTCGAGGGTCCCTTCCAACCCAGTGCATTCTATGATTCTGTGATTGATTCTATGACTCTGTGATTCTATGACTCTGTGATTCTATGATTCTGTGATTCTATTCTATGGTTCTTTTATTAGTATTATGGTTATTATTTATTCTCTCCTTGTGTCATACTATTACATTGTTCTTATTTCATCCCATGAGTTTTTATCTTTTTCTTGTGATTCTCCTCCCCATCCCACCAAGAGGAGGAGTAAGTTGGAGGCCACTGCTTAGTTGTGGGCTGGACCTAAACCACTACTTACCACATGGTTACTCCCTACACAAAGCCAGTAACACCCATATTATGGGGCATTTCTATTTATTTAATTACTACCTACTGCACTCTTAATGGCAGTGAGACATTAAGTCTAGCAATTAATGACACAAATATGGATTTATTAGTGTGGTAAATCTGTAGGAAATAGTGAGTAGAATTAGTGTATTTTCTGTAATAACTAATAATATAGATTTATTAGACCTGGTTTCCACAGAGAAAATGACTGCGTGTGAGCTATTAAGGTTGCTGGAATGACCTTTCATCAGCTCGGCCGTATCATTTCACATGGTAGAATGCTTTCCCACTTGCTAGCAAAGTCTTAGTTCCTGATTTAGGACATCAAAAACTGCTTGGAAATTGCTCTACCTCAGAATGAGTGGCTCTGATTTAAAAAGAAATGCTTCCTCACAGGTAATGTTGCCACAGTAGAGACCCCTGTTTTTCCAGAGAGAATGGGATATGCAAGATAGTTGATTCTTGGTGTTACTCTTCATACACAAACTCACTGCTGGACTGCATCCTGAAATGCAAAACTGGTCCAAGAAACAAGCTGCTGGTGAAAAATTAGCTAGTGTTCAGTGTCCTTTGTTTTCTAAGGGCTTGATCTACCTGTAAAGCTATGTGTTTGTGTTGCACCAGTCTGTGCCATGCTTACACAACCATTAAAACATCTCTGAGATTGTTAGAGGCTTTGAAAGATGTGCAAGAGAATAAATATCCATTTCTTCCTGGGTTTTGTGTAATTCACCCTTCAGCTGACTGTGACCACTTTTGGAAGGGTCTTATCCAGTACCTCTTACAGTCCAGTTCTTATGTTTAATGTAACAAATTCTTCCTCATCTTGGTTGTCTTTCAGTAGAAATTAACTTTTTTATTTACCACACTAAGAACTACACGGTGTCTATTGATTATAATGCTCCAAAGCTGATGAATTAAAAGGACCATGGAGTTTGCTGAGCCTTAGACCAAGGCCATAAAGGACTTCAAAGACGTAAATGCTAAAGAATTACTGAGTGTCCCTTCCTGTGCTTTAGGAGGTATGCTGCCACATCTTCCACTGTCTGCATAATCTCAGCATCTCCTTCTGTTTGTCTTGCAGAAACCCATCCCATAACACCCAAATGAATGGGCCTTTGGGGCCTTGTCTGATAGGAAGTGATGCAGGAATTAGTAAGCAGAAGACACAAAGAGGAGTTTATTGCACCTGAGCATGCAGAGTTGGAGTGAGGTATGAAGCTCCGGCAGTTGCTCTGATAGTACATAGCAAAAAAGAAAAGAGGAAGGATTCTGAGTCCTTTGAAGACTTAAGAAATATTTCCTCTTGATACATGGAGACATTCTCTCCATTTACTCAGGCTAAGCTGGAGACAGCTTGTATTCCTCCAGACACCGAGGAAGCTGGGCGTCAGCACTGTCTGCTTCAGATAAGATTAATAATGTATAGCTTCTTGGGGAATGGAGCTTCATCAGCTGGGAGGCCGTGGCAAGCACTCCTAGTGAGGAGGAGTAGCTGCCTGTTTTGGGCCTCCTGAGAGGAGTGAGATGAATCAGCTGGGACATATTCAGATCAACTCCTGCTGTTCACACCTTGTAGTCAACTGTGTTGAATGCAGCAGACAGATCTATGGACTTCTGATCACGTCCAACTCCTAGCTCTGTACACTTCGAAACTGTCTTTGAAAAACTACCCTGTAATTCAACACAGGAATACAGCAGAAGGAACTTCATTTCCTACTTGTGTAGCAGAGTATAAGGGTACTCTAAGCTTCCTGAACTACATGTCAAAAGAAGTCTTGACCAACAAATCAGAACAGCGGCTGTTTTTTCAATTAAAATCCTCTGCAGTCAGTTCTGCTTCCCGCTTTAAATGTGGAGATTAAGAACAGAATCTTCTGTTTCGTCTCTTGAGTGCTTTCATTGTTGAATGCAGGTTGGAGACTTTTGCTCTACCTTATACCTTGTCTATTAATGTCCTACCAAGGCTGGTCTGTGCAATGAAGCCATTAGGGCTAATCTTAAGTGGTGTTAAAATAGGGCAAAAACTGTCTGAGCCTACCCAAAAATGCCTTGCTTTGTTGAGATCTGTTCCTCCCCCAGCACCCTCTATTTTTGTCTGTATTTTATATTATACTAAAAGCAATTGGAATGGCTGAATGGATTTCCCCAGTGTCCATGCAGGAGGAAGCTGCTCTGTGTGTGGGCAAATGTAGTTTCCCTCTCATCCTTGCCAGGTTTACTTGGTAGGAATGCTTGTGTTTTGGATGTTTCAAGTCTCCGCTCCCAAGGCACTCCTGATCAATTTAGGAGAAAGAGATGTACAGATTCTCTAGTTTAAAACAAACAAACAAAAAACCCCAAACCCAGTAAAACCAATGCTTGCACTAAGGCAGTGTTTTCTTTATCACCTGCCTCTTTGGGGCAGGAATTCTCTTGATAAATACAGTTTGGAGTCATGAGCATTTTTGTTATTATTACACATGTTGATAAAGCACTGGTGTTGTGTACTGGTACTGTGCTGGTGCACTGATACTCTTCCTGATGCAAGAGTAAAGACAGAAGAATTCTCTGCCTCGAGGAAGCTCCCCTTCCCCATTTTCAGAAAATGAAAAATACTCTAGGGCTAGTAGCTAAAGGTTAGAGGTGGGTGACCTTTAACACAGCCATGAGTTTATCCACAACACATTTTTTCAATGCAAACCTCCTGCCAAGGTATATGTCCTGGGGCTCTAAGCTGAAGGGGAGCTAAGAAGATCTTACTTCTGTCCAGGTCACCTAGGCCAGAGGGTAGCATAATACAGCTTCCCATACTCCTTTATCTTCACTTTCTAATGGCTGCTGTCTAGAAAAATCCTGGGACTTTAATCCCTCTTGATATTGCTGAGGAGCTTGGTTAGCAGCCAGAGTTTTGCTTAGAGCCATGAAGTGATAAGACTTTGTAGGTTCAAGGTCTTTTGGGCTGCCTTCAAAGATCATGATTGGGATCTGCCCAAACCTGCAGTTTGAAGTGGGTTTTATGGTCAGCACCAGGTAAAGTGCACTGAATTATTTACCTTTGCTCATCCTTGGAAGCAGGTAAAAGACAAGGCATGAGTGAAGAATAGAAAATGAGGAGCGGAATTCTAGTTCACGGGAGGCTGCAACATGATTGCTGGTACTTTCACATGCTCCTGGTGGGGGGTTTCCTACTCCCAGTGCATAACCTGAGGCAGGGAGAGCAACAGGGGCTGTTCCTTTCCTTATGGCTTGAGTGCAGTGGGCAATGGACCCAGCAGATGTGAAATGCATCACTTGTTCTGAAACATGAACTAAACAGTCATTCAGTGTGGGGGGGGGAAAAAAAATTAAACATGTTTCAGGCTTGCAAATCTCTGCAGAAACTGCCTCTGTAAATCAAGAAAAATCAGGTTTTGTACCTTGCTCTGTGGCAATGATTTTATGATTTGTCCCCTCCGTCCAAAATCTCTTAAACATTGGTTTCACAAACAATTACTGCTGGGCATGAATGACTGGATTCCAGCCTGCAAAAATTTTACAGGCTCTTGAGAACGTCATTACCTTTACTCAGTTCTGTAATTCTTTACTGTAGCAAATTATTCCTGTAGTATTTGTGGTAATGACAACTGTAAACCAGAATATCTGATGTACTGTTTAGGTTAGCAGAAACTACAGCAAAGTAGTAATTACTGAACTAGATTCCTTACCAGATTTGTGAGCTTGGGTCTGTGCCTTTCCCAGAGAACCATAGAATTCTTTTGGTTGGAAAAGACCTCTAAGATCATTGAGTCCAACCATCAACCTAAGACCACCATGGACATTAAACCATGTCCCAAAATGCCATGTCGACAGGAGACTCCACCACCACCATGGACAACCTATTCCAATGTCAAAGGAAGTCTATTATCTTTCTCTTAAATCACACTTGCTTCATTGCATCTACACAGAAGTGAGGTACCATTTTTTATCCTATACAGAACAATTTCGCCCTGGAAAACTTATCTAATTAGTAGTTTAGTTTGGTTTGGTTTACTGGAGAAAGGGACTGTGTGATGTTTGCTTACTCTTTCTTGGCCCCAGGCTTTTCTTATGTAGGGAAAAGTGATAATTATGGTGCCTATCTTCTCAAAAGATTTAGGTAACAGAGCTTACCTGAAAAGGTAACCTGAAAGAAGCCTACAAGAAAGCTGGCAAAGGACTTTTTACAAGGGCTTGTAGTGATAGGACAAGGGCAAATGGCATTAAGCTGAAAGAGGGTACATGTAGACTGGATATCAGGAAGAAATTCTTTACAGTGAGGGTGGTGAGACAGGTTGCCCAGGGAGGTTGTGGATGCCCCCTCCCTGGAGGTGTTGAGGGCATGTTGGACAGGGCCTTGAGCAACCTGGTCTAGTGGGAGGTGTCCCACTTTAAGGTTCCTCCCAACTCAAACCATTCTGTGATTCTGTGAAAGTGGACACCTGTCAGGAGCTAGCTGCATTTTGCCAAGTGTTGTAGCAATGAGGGGCTCAATACCCTTGGTAGGGGTGCTGCTATGAGCAAGTATATTTCTACAGATCTATGACTGATAGTGCCTTGAGACATGAGGAGTCACCTCCTCCTCTACCATGCCCTCAAGAAGGGACCAAGAAACAGCACCATGACCTCTCAGATGTACAGTGATTCACCCCAGTGAGACAGGGAGAGGGTTTGTTTTTGTAGGAAACAAAGCATTTTTGACATACAGATGTGTACTGGCTCAGAGCTTCCACTCATCCCCTTTCTTGCCACCTCTGCCAGTAGCTTCAGTCATATACTCCACCCTTCTCTAGGATTTAGCCCTCTCTGCTTAATGGCCATCTTATTTTCCGCCCCCTACCCCCAGCCACCTTGTGGTTCATTTATAATGGCTGAATCTTGTTCTGGTGTAATCTCCTTGGGGGAAGATTCTTGGAGCACATCCAGAGAAGGGCAACAAAGCTGGTGAAGGGTCTGGAGAACAAAGTCTTATGAGGAGCAGCTGAGGGAACTGGAGTTGTTTATTCTGCAGAAGAGAAGGCTGAGGGGAGACCTCATTGTTCTCTATAGTTCCCTGAAAGGAGGTTGGAGTGAGGTGGGAATTGGTCTCTTCTCCCCAGTTGGGTGGCAGAACAAGAAGAAATCACAGAATATAGTGTCCCTAAGCACTAGGTCCACTAGGTTTAAACATCTCCAGGAATGGTGACTCCACCACTGTCCTGGGCAGACCATTCAAACACTGGTTCTTCTTTTCAGTGAAGAAATATTTCCTAGTATCATCTTGAAATTGTGCCAGGGGAGGTATAGATTGGATATTAGGAAACTCATCTTTACTGAA
Source organism: Indicator indicator (assembly GCF_027791375.1). Classification (NCBI taxonomy): domain Eukaryota; kingdom Metazoa; phylum Chordata; class Aves; order Piciformes; family Indicatoridae; genus Indicator; species Indicator indicator. The sequence goes on from NC_072010.1 coordinate 86,462,399, forward strand.
AGAGTGGTCAGGCATTGGAACAGGCTGCCAAGGGAGGTGGAGGAGTCACAGTCCCTGGAGGTACTCAAGAAACGTGTGGACAAGACACTTTGAGACATGGTTTAATGTCCATGGTGGTGTTGGATTGAAGGTTGGACTTGATGACCTTAAGAGGTCTTTTCCAAGCGAAACAATTCTATGATTCTAAGATTTGGTATCTACTACTCTGCTGGGTGGGGCAGTGTACAGCCACCTCTGCAGGTCACATTTGATGTTGGGAACTGCAGTGTTTGAGAAGAAATCAGGAGAGTCCTGGACAGTTTGACATTCTCATTTCCATACAGTAGCAAAACACTGATGAATTCAGGATGCAGAGAAGAATGCAAAGGGAGATGTTTATACTTTATGGATTTAAAGATATAAATTACACCAGCTCTGCCAGGTCTTATCATGTATTAGCTCAAAACTTGTATATTTTGAGATTAGGTTCTTCATTTGCTACACATTTCCATGCATATTTTGTTACTCCTTAAGCCTGAATTGTAGAGATTATGTAGACCCTGCACCATGTGCTGAACTCTGAACATCCTGCTTTTCTTGTCATTGGCAACTTCTGTGTTTACCCTTTAGCAGATGATATATAATATTATTATGCAGGCTTACTGCATTTAACCAAACGCTGCTGTGTCTTCTCTTTATTATAATGGAGTTATTTTTAATTAAAATGCTGTACTGATATGAAAGAAAAAACCTCTTTTGTTTTGTAATTAGAAAATTTCCTGTGCTTTTAATAATGCAAGTACTGAAGAGGTATGTGGTTTCTGAGTCTTTTGTTGACATTCCACAGCCACATCATTCTAGTGATTTATAGTTGAAATGCCTAATGAAAGCCTCCTTAATAAAAATAGAAAATAAATTAGATTACCTCTGAGACTTAAAAGACCTGTTGAAGAATTTATTAGAACAATGTTAAAATATGTCCTAAACCAAGTCATGTTGGTGTGCAGATTGAAATGGGATTCCTGGGAATTCAGAGTGCTGTACTATTCTGATTAATTAAAATGCAGTCAGCTGAAACGTCCACTGTAATCAACATTGTTCCCCAGGGTTTTACCTTAATTATAGTCCTAGTGCAGCCTTCCAGTCCCAACTTTTGCTGAGCTAAGTAATTAGTTCACTTTAAAAAAAAAAAAAAGATAAAATTACCATGACAGTACATAAGATTTACTGGTTTTATTGCTATGCCAGACTCTGTTTGATAGTATTAACTGTATATGGCCTTTTTTCCTGCTGCCAGAGACAAAAAAAAACCCCAGAGACAAAGTCTCTGTGATTTGAGGGCTGCTCTGGTTTCCACGTTGTAAGACCTGGATTGTTTTACAGTTGCTGTTTTCTGTAACTTTGGCTGAGACACTGCTCTCCCCTCTGCATATGTGCTGCCTATCTCATCCCTGTTGTGCTGCTGGTAGTCTTCTGCTGCAGGGCTTTCCTTATCAGCAATTCTGCAGTAAATCAAGTGAGAGGAGACTACGTTTCCCAACAGGGTCTTGAATCTCAGTGAAAAATCACAGCATGTGAATTTGTACAGAATACCAGAGGACATGAGGCTGTCTCCAGAGCTGAGATTTCTGGGGCTAGATAAAGCACTGCTTCTGTGTCTCCCATACTGTATGTATTCTGACCTCAGCTTCACATAGCCTGTCATCAGTTTGTCACTGAGCTGGATGCAGTAGGAAAATCCTGTGGATAAGGCTAACGCTTATCCTTCCCTTGCTTCATGTCAGGACACTCTCACAGAAGCTACTGAATAGCAAAGACATGACAAAGAAGTCTGTGATTGTGGTTGTCACTACTGAGATTGGAGACTTGTAACTCTGTATTAAAAGGGATCCCATTGAGCTGTGTCTCTCTGACAGAATGAGCTCCAAGGTTGTTTTTCATAGAATCGCAGAATGCACTGGGTCAGAAGGGTCAAAGGTCAAAGGTCATCCTGGCCACCCGCCCTGCAGTAAGCAGGGACACCTCCAACTAGATCATGTTTCTCAGAGCCCCATCAAGCCTGACCTTGAGTGTCCCCAGGGATGGAGCTCCCACCACCTCCCTGTGCAACCTGCTCCAGTGTTCCACTACCCTCATATTAAAGGACTTCTTCTTAATGTCCAATCTAAATCTATCCTCCTGTAGTTTCAAATTTTTGCCCCTTGTCCTGTTGCTATATGCCTTTGTAAACAGTGCCTCTCCAGCCTTCTTGTAGGCCTTCAGGTACTGGAAGGCCACTAATAAGGTCTCCCCAGAGCATTCTCTTCTCCAGATTGGACAACCCCAACTCTTTCAGCCTGTCTTTGAAGGAGAGGTGTTTCAGCCCTCTGATCATCTTTGTGGCCCTCCTCTGGACCTTCTTCATCAGGTCCATGTCCTTTTTCATCTTACTATCTGAATGCAACTGGTTTGGATTCTCAAAAATATTTTTTAAAATACTTGATGCTTCCTCAACAGTTGAAGAAAGATGCTTCACGTCCTTTCTGTCAGAATATAATAACAATTACTATTTTATTCTACTACAGCACTTTTTCCAAGAACCCCACACCACTTTGCATATGTTAGTTAGGCTCCAAAACCCCCTGGTAAGGAATATTTTTGCAACACGTTTTCTTGCAGTAAGATAAACTGAGGTGGAAGAAATGCTAGTGATTTGCTAAAAGGCTAAGAAGTCACAAAATCACCGAATCACAGAGTCATAGAATGCTAGGGGTTGGAAGGTACCTTGAAAGATCATCTAGACCAACCCCGCTGCCAGAGCAGGATCACCTAGAGTAGGTCACACAGGAACACATTCGGGAGGGTTTTGAATGTCTCCAGAGAAGGAGACTTCACAGCTTCTCTGGGCAGCCTGTTCCAGTGTTTTGTCACCCTCACAGTAAAAGAGTTTCTCCTTATGTACTTGTAGAACCTCCTATGCTCCAGCTTGCAACCATTGCCTATTGTCCTATTACTGGACATCACTAAGAAGAGCCTGACTCTGTCCTCCTGACACTCACCCTTCACATATTTATAAACATTCATGAGAACACCTCTCAGTCTCCTCTTCTCCAAGCTAAAGAGACCCAGCTCCCTCAGCCTTTCCTCATAAAGGAGGTGCTCTGTTCCCTTAATCATCATAGTCTTTCCCTAGCAGATGTAGAAATGCATACTCCCAGGCTCTTTGGTATAACAAAGCACATAGATAAACCCTACTTCCATCCAAATAAGGTGTCTAGGATTCCCTTCTTTCACCACATGTAGTGAGTATGTGCACAAAGTGCAAAGAAAACACAGCGCGTCAACTCATAGATGCAGAAAATTAACTCTGCCCCAATCAGAACCAGCACAATCCTCAGCAACTGTAAACTACAGAACTGCTCAGTACTAGCTTTGCACTTTTAATAATAAAAATATCTTCAATATTACCAATTCTTTATAAGTGACATGTCACAGGAAAGGACAGTAAAGAAGAAGCTAGCCATGCCCTCTCCAGTGGTTGCTCCACATCTTGCCTTACTTGATAAAACCTGGCATTTCTTACATTTGTTTCACTGACGGAGAAAACTTGATGGGGAACCTGCATTGCACATTGTGGTAGGCCAAAAGAGTCTGAAATGGAGGACTATCTGTGCTCTGAACGAGGTCTGTGAGATTCTTTGCCCACGTAAGGGGACAGTCTCTGGGAAGACTCAAGAAAAACCTATAATTAGATTACATGTCATCCACCTCAGACAGCTGGAGGTCAGATGGGAGTTGGCTGAAGGGGAGCGAATGCTCTGGTTTTCCCCTCTTCAAGAGTCTCAAGTTTCCTGTTGCAAAGGAGTTGAGAGGTCATGTGGTTTCAGCCTCTTCACGTCTGCTTGTCTGTATCCAGACACTCCATCACAGCCTGAGCTGCCTCAGCTGCTGCTGCTCAGTGGGTGAACATACAGTGGGAAACATGCAGCCCTTTGACTGCTGCGGGAGACAGACTGCACAGCAGCAGCATGAGCTCCAACACACGAGTCCAGATGCATCATCTCAAACCAGCCTTTCTCTCATATCCTGACAACCTCATCCTGTACTGCCTCACTTTCTTCCTCAGTGGGACTTCCTTGTGCTCCCACTCTCTTAGACATATCTTGTGTGAGTGGGCATAGAATGGTACACACAAAGTTGTAGTGGATGACATTTCTAACCATTATATTAGCAAAGTAGAACAACAGGTAGAATGTCTGCCACTTGTGTTCTGTTTAAATTAATGCCCTTAAAGGCAGACAAGACTTGATATCAAATGCCTGTGCTTCACTGAATTGTGGGTATGATTTTAAAATCATTCTTTAGGGAGAGTGTCTAAAGCACTTGTCATTCATTTGGGGATTATTTTACATTCTTTTCATCCTTTGCTTTTGTATTTAAGATGAGGCTGGATGAGACTTTGAGTAACCTGGTCTAGTGGCAGGTGTTCCTGTTCGTGGCAGGAGGGTTGGAACTAGATGATAAGGTCCCTTCCAACTCAAACCATTCTTATGATTCTTCTGCAATATTATTAGTGGTTAAGAAAATTGCATGAGTACTGTGCTAAATACAAGCATGTTGTAAAGACTGATTTTTTTTTTTTAACATTCTTTGCATGCTAGAGATTGGACACTATTTTCCTTTTAAGTCTGAGCCAGCAGTGTGCTCAGGTGGCCAAGAAGACCAACAACATCCTAGCCTGGATCAGGAATAGTATGGCCACCAGGAGTAAGGAAGTGATTGTGCCCCTGTACTCAGCACTGGTGAGGTTGTACCCCAAGTACTGTGTTTGGTTTTGGGCCTCTCACTACAAGAAGGACATTGAGGTGCTGGAGTGTGTCCATAGAAGGGATTTAGTCTGGGAGGAAAAGGATGAGGGGAAGACCTCATTGCTCTCTACAACTCCCTGAAAGGCGGTTGGAGTGAGGTGGGGGTTGGTCTCTTCTCCCTAGTATCAGGTGACAAAATGAGAGGAAATGTCCAGAAATTGTGGCAGGGAAGGTTTAGGTTGGATATTAGGAAAAATTTCTTTACTTTATGTAAGAATGGTCAAGCATTGGAACAGGCTTCCCAGGTTGGTGGGGAAGTTACCATCCCTGGTGGTGTTCAAGAAATGTGTGGACATGGCACTTTGGGACATGGTTTAATGGCCATGGTGGTCTTGGGCTGACAGTTGGACTTGATGATCTAAGAGGTCTTTTCCAACCAAAATAATTCTATCATTCCCTAATTAAATGGCTGAGGAACAGATTGCTATACTAAAAAACTGGGTATGAGTGAAAAATGAAAAAAGTTCACCTCCAAGGATTTATTTTAAGAGGACTATGTTTAGTTCAAGTTTCATTTTACATAAAATTACGATTTACAGGTTTGCAGCTGTGCATACGAACTTCCCCTCTCCACTGACACAAAAGAATTTGATGTTGGTGGTTTACGTTCTGTGGTGCTTTAACCCCAGTAGTGATCACTGTGAATTTGCTGTGATTTAAAGAATTTAGGCTTACATAATGGAAGACAAGAAACGTATGTTTCAGTTTTTGTCTAATCCCAGTTGTAACTATTTCTCCCTGCATGACTATCCCACGTTGTATAGGTGGGATTTTCATTGGGAATTGTCTTGAACATATTAATCTTCAAGTGAAGTGTACTGATACGGTCTAGCCTTGCTAGATTTGCTAGACTCCTTTTTCATGGCAGATGTCACAGGGCAGCAGAAAGTCATACACACACCATTCACAGAGAAACTGCTTCAGCACAGCACAGAAATGTGCTTGTGCTTTCTCAGTTTCCCAGCTCCTGCTGAACTTCTCTGAGAGAGCAAAGGTCTTGTTGTGAGCATGCTGTGTACCTCTGGTACTGCTGTAAGAAACATTCCCTCAACTGGAGCTCTGTTTTCAGCTGAATTCTGTAGCTGTCACTACACTTGGCGTTTGGAATAACTCTATGAAAAATGAGAAAACAATCTCTGCAGGTGGCTAGCTGCATGTCCTCAACTTTTAATACTCATGAAAGCGTATTTTCAAGTGTAGATGACCACAGCTGCTCTGAGTATATACATGCTGTCTCATACCCCTGCACACACTTTTATAACCTTCCAGGTAAACCATTTTCAGTTATTTAAATGATTTCATTCTCCTCCTCATTTTAGGCAAAGCTCTCTTAGCCAGTCATTCCAATCAGTTGCCCAGGAAAGTGGTGGAGCCACCGTCCCTGGAGGTGTTCAGGAAACATGTGGACATGGCACTTTGGGGCATGGTTTAAAAGCCATGGTGGTCTTAGGTTGATGTTTGGACACAATGAAGTCTTAGAGGTTTTCTCCAACCAAAACAATTCTATGATTCTGTGGTAGTTCTTCTCCATTTTATCTAGGCAAACTGACTTGATGAACTTTCAAAGTTCCTTCCAACCCAATGCATTCTATTATTTTATGGAAGTCCATATAAAATAAAAGCATTTTTCAAAGGAAATGTTTCCTCTTAACCTAAAATGCTATGTTTTGCTGTTAATAGGTAGAGTGTGTCTCTACCACCTGCGACTTTGTCATTTGTCTCTATGCATCTGTGTACAGATCTATGTGCATCTGCATGACTTCAAGAGAGAGAAATGCAGAAGTGACAAGGTAAAACAGGTTAAATCCACTACATCCTCACTTACCCTAGTGGTCACTGTCTGAGGTCAAGCAAGGCCTTTCCCCGTCCCTGCACTGAGGATATCCCAGGTTCCCGTTCTTATGTGGAGGATGTGCACAGCAGACCTTATCATGTCTCTCCAGAGTGGATGCAGCTGTTTCCGGGCTGTGATCACAGAATCACCATGGTTGGAAAAGATCTCTGAGATCTTCAAGTCCCACTATTACCTGACTCTACCAGGGCCACTACACTCTATCAGAGCCAATCCACATCTCAAACGAATGAGCCGTGTACCAATCCTGAATAATCTGAACACTGCATCAGACTGGAAGGCAATGCAGAGAGTATTTCTCATAGAGTCATAGAATTATTTTGATTGGAAAAGACCTCCAAGTTCAATGAGTCCAGCCATTAGCCTAAGACCACCATGGCCACTAAACTATGTCCCAAAGTGCCATGTCCACATGTTTCTTGAACACCACCAGGGGTGGTGACTCCTGCACCTCCCTGGGCAGCCTGTTCCAATGCCTGACCCCTCTTCCAGTAGAGAATTTTTTCCTAAATCCAACCTAAACCTCCCCCTGTACAGTTTTAGGTTATTTCCTCTGATTCTATCACCTGTTACTAGGGAGAAGAGACTGTCTCCCACCACACTTTAACCACCTTTCAGGGAGTTGTAGAGAGCAATGAGGTCTCCCCTCAGCCTCTTCTTCTCCAGACTTAGAAATCGCAGTTCCCCCAGCTGCTTCTCATAAGACTTGGTTCTCCAAACACTTCACCATCTTTGTTGCCTTTCACTGGTTGTGCTCCAACACCTCAGTGTCTTTCAGTGTCTCACCTCAGAGCAGACATGTTTTCTGCAACAAGGTACTCCTATGCTTCTGGTGTGCAGAGAGGAAAATGCAGCAAGGGACCCTATGGAAAAGTTCTGTTGATTTTTTTCCCCGCCTGTTTCTGGGAGATGGATTCATGAAAGCAGGTCAGACAAAGCTTGGGGCTATGTGGCTTGCTGTATGAACTTTGATTTCCTTCTTCATCTGTGTTGCTAGTAATTCTCAAATGAAAATATTCTGTAGCAGAATGACTACAATTATTTAAATAATCTTTCCTACCCAGCACATCATTCTCTGTCATTCTGTATTGGCACATCATCCTCTGTCACTTTCTTCCTGGAAAGTATATTCCTGACAATAGTGAATCATTTTGAAAGAGAATTTCTGTGCAGAAATTGCTCTGATATTTTCATATCAAGTATCTCTATACCTCCTCATGCAGGTGTACAGACAGAAAATTGTACTCAAATACTTTTGGAATGGTTCTCTAGATGCCAGCTTCACCCTTCTCACAGTCTCTTCTATAGCAACAGCTATGTGATGGTGGGTGGTGGTGAGTTTTAAAGCTTACTGGCTGACTACAGAGCCACGTGACAGTGATGCTGTAGCATCTAACGGGGCCCTGTGCTAAAGGTACTTGTTTCAGGATGAGTTGAGGTGCACTTTGAGTCCCCTTAGGACCCCAGCTTGCTTTCATCAGTCTTGTTTGTCTGAGGGTTGCAGCTGCCACTGGCATAGCCGCTGCCACCTGAGCAGGGCTGGCTGCCACCAGCGCTGGGGTCACCCCCCACTACCAGCTTCTCCTGTCCTTGTGTCTTCCTTGGTAGAACTGTCTGCAGTAGACCCAGACCTCTTATGTCTCCTTCTCTTCTTAGACACAGAGCTATTTAGCTGCATGCCCCTTTCAGTACAATGCTATTAATAGACCTATTATTACCACCACAAATAGCAAATTTAGGCATAGTAAACAGATAACCTTAGGATTCACATCTCCTAGATAACTCTCAGTTACAGGAACACTAAATTCAAAAAGCTCAGGAGGGACACTCACAGTTGTATTGCTATATCCCCCAAACCAGCAAATCCAAGGCAGTAATCACCAAACCTCCTTAACTTGTATTTAAACCAAAAGAACAGCTTATATACCATGTACCTTCCAACCTGGTCAATCAGTGCAGATACTAACCATTTATAAAACATCACACTTAAAACAGAGTATACCAAATGCCACAAAACCCAAAACAGCTTCATTTTGGCTTTCTTAACCTGAGCAGGAGTTAATCAATCAATTGAGCAATGCCCCACATTGGACGCCAATTAATTTCGTAATGTGGTGGGTTGAAAATTCCCCCCCAACATTAAATTTGCCAGACCAACTCAGTTGGAAGCAAATGAAAGCTGTATTTACAAGCAAAACTACAATCTACAGTGAAATGCAACAAATATGTAAAAAATATACAGTATTTACAGTATTTACAATATTTACAGGTATTTACAATTAATGAACATCACAAGGACCCCCCTGGCCAAAGACCAGGGGAGCTGCAACAGCTTCTTCCCCCCTGACTCCCCCTTATCCCCCTGTACAAAAGGGACAAGTGAAAGAGCAGAGAGATGTTAGACTTAGCCAAAACAATGCAGACAAGATCAAGCAGAAGCCAGCAGAAGCACAAAGTTAGTATCTCCCAGAGCGAGGAAGCGAGAAGAGAGATTGTTTTGCGAACTAAATCTATGGTAGAGATCTCTCCAATGGGATTGTTTAGAATTATCATTATTTTCCTTTTTACACCCAGTGGTGATTTATTTACATTTTACCACTTTCTGTTCAAGATCTGTGAAAAAAATTTAAAGGCATAGCCTAAAACTACCGCAATCCACCCCTTCCAAACAATTCCATTGGCTGCTAATACTATCCATCTAATCTAAAACAATATCTACAATAATAAGTAAATAAGGTTCATAGTCCATTCCGGCTATCTCAGGTGTAGATGATTCAAAAGTTCAAAAAACAGAAAATAAGAAAACAAGAACAAAAAAAAACAAGAAAACAATTTGTCTCTTCACAAATGAGACAAAGAAAAGGAACAGGGACTCTCAGGTGACTCAAGGCTCTCAGGGTTCATACACCATAGATTCCTCATGGATTCTTCCTTTAGGCGTGTTGTATCTGTACTTTACACTCTGAATGTAAACTCTCTCATCTAAAGTTATATTTCTTCATGGAATGCACTGAATTTCACCATTCTCTTACATTACCCAGTAAGTGTGACCAGGACCTTCAGCAGAAACCACTCCTTGGACAGGTTTGGCGTCTCCTGAAGAAGAAAATACCCCAACAGTTTTCCCTAACAGGTTCTTTTCTCTACTAACAGGAACTGTATCACTTTCTACCTTTTGCAACAAATCTGATTGAGCAGGTCCAGCTTGATTGACTGAACGAACGTCTACTTTACACTCTGAATGTAAACTCTCTCATCTAAAGTTATATTTCTTCATGGAATGCACTGAATTTCACCATTCTCTTACATTACCCAGTAAGTGTGACCAGGACCTTCAGCAGAAACCACTCCTTGGACAGGTTTGGCGTCTCCTGAAGAAGAAAATACCCCAACAGTTTTCCCTAACAGGTTCTTTTCTCTACTAACAGGAACTGTATCACTTTCTACCTTTTGCAACAAATCTGATTGAGCAGGTCCAGCTTGATTGACTGAACGTCTACTGTTCACCAATCAGGTTGCTTGTTCTACATGTTTCTCCCAGTTTTTCAAAGATCTACTCCCCATGGCTTTGAGAGTGGTTTTCAGCAAACCGTTGTAGCGTTCGATCTTCCCTGCAGCTGGTGCATAGTAGGGAATGTGGAATATCCACTCGATGCCGTGCTCTTTGGCCCAGTTCTTTACAAGATTGTTCTTGAAACGAGTTCCGTTGTCTGACTCAATCCTCTCTGGAGTTCCGTGTCTCCACAGGATTTGTCTTTCCAGACCAAGAATGGTGTTACATGCAGTTGCATGAGAAACTGGATAAGTTTCCAGCCATCCAGTGCTTGCTTCTACCGTAGTCAGCACACGTGGCTTACCAGATTGAGAGTGAGGTAGAGTGATGTAATCAACCTGACGTGCCTCAACCCACCACAGAGGGATAGCGAGGCAGTGGGGAAATCCCAGCACCATTTGTTGTTTGGAGAAACCCCCAAGCAGGAGCAAAAATACAGTGAGCAACAGCAGGGATCTGATTGCTGGTGGGACTTGCTCATCCCCCTGGTGCTGTTTAGATTTAGCCATCTGGCTCTGGCCTTGCTTACGCCTGTCAGCTGAGGGTGACAGTGCCAATGGCAGGAGTTTGTGAATGTCCCCTTGGAGCTTTGCCTGGCCAGCTGGCAGCATGTATCATCAGCCAAGCCTCATCTTCCTCTTCATGCACAACCTTAGGCAGGAAGTTAACAGCCATGCCCTTCCCTGTGAGGAGAGTGGGTTTCAGCCCCATGTGAGCCTCTCTAATAGAAACAAAGGGTTTCAGTCTTTCTTTTCAGCACTAGGGAAGGCAATAAAGATTCTTTCCTTCTTTCAGGTTTCTTTTTGTTTGTTTGTTTTTCTCTTTTTTATCCCTTCTGTGGTGGTCTCCACTAGTATGGGTGCATCATTACCATTGGAGGTCACAATTTAGCAAGATGAAGCTAGCTTATTCTGGTGCTGGAAATTTATAATGGAGAAGAAAGAAAAGGAAGAGGAGGAGCCCACCAAGTAGGATTGGCCCCAGCCATGAAGAGGTTAGAAACAGATTTAAGTTTCTCTGCATTAAGACATGAAGCTTCTTCATGTACTTCTTCATAACTTCTTCCATTGATGCCATGCTCATATTTATCATCACAGTGGGATTACCCTTTTCCATTGCTGTTGTTCTGTCATCTGTGTTACAACAAACCTCCCAACAGTTTGGGTGACAAGAGATCTTCTATGCTCAGCTCCTGTGGGGAAGAAGTGGTGACCCTCCCTTCAAAACAAGCCAGTCCCTCACTGAAAGCAGTGCTTCAGCCTGTGCTGCGAAGGATCTTTGTGCATGCTGCATTTGTAGGCTACAGTCATACCCATACTGTTTAAAGCCACCTCCCACTCCCCAATATCTGTACTATTTATTCACACACAAGTGGAGAGTAGGTGCCTCAGCATCACAAACGCTAAACTGATTCATTAAGCAGTAACTTTAGGCGTAATATAACCACTTAAAATTTATAAAAATGTATTTGTTTCTTCTGTTTTCTGTCAGTATGTAACTGTTCATCAAAGGTAACTGACAATCTTAGACTGAGCTAGTTACTTTTATACTGTGAATCCTTTGCCCTGCTGATAAACTTCAGGAATGCATTTGCAGTACTTAACTAACCCTTCCATAACAGCCTCTTTGACTTCTTGCGGTAGAAGCCTTCTGGGTGAATCTGAATTATCATGCCACAACCCAAGGTGATTCTGTGGCATGTTGCCTAAATTATTATTTGTTGAAGAGTCTTGGGACTTTTTTGTTTCGTGTGAAATGGGATGGTGTGTATTACGTCCTCCAAAACTTAACACCTATGAATCTGATCACCAAATTAAAATCAGAAGGAAAGGAACATGAGATCATCTACAGAGTTGAGAGTAATCAAAATGAAAAGTATCTTCAGCAGATACTTGTAATCTTTGGCTTTTTCAGCCTGATGTATGGCATTGTTTACCAACAGATATGTTAGAAAAGACTACCTAAACTAAGTGCAAAAATTCATCCAGTTGTGGTGGCTTAGATAAACTCTCAGTGTCTTAGTGACCTCTTTTGGCCTTTACTTACTCTTAATCTAGAAACCATCTGCCTTTCTTCAGATGTTCCTGATGAGACTTTTACATTGTTTTTCTGTTACAAAGAACTTTTCGGTGCTGTTGCCTCATTGTTTGGACCTTTGGGCAAATTAGACCTTTCTACCCTATTTCCTCAGATTGCCATTCCTGTGTGTTTGCCTGGCAGGAAGCTCCGTGTGTGTGTCTGTGCCAGTGCTAAATCCGTGGCTCCAGAGTGTCTTTGCAGGATAACAATCTCCTCATGTTGTAGTCCACGCCACAGTATCATGATGTCCATATGACCTGAAGTGTGTTAGGATCTCCTTACAGCAAGGCATGCCATGCTGTACTCTGTCCAGGTTTTTTCCCCTCCTAAGAATCACAACAGTTTTAAATGCTGCTGAGGAAAGCTGCTCAGCTATATGTGGTTTTAAAAAGAGAAACAATGCAGGATCAGTGGAAAGGAGACCAAATTCAAGACGATTTTTAATCCTGCCTGTACTCTAGCTGAAGCTGAGCAACTTCTTTGCAACTGTAAAGGGATTTGAGCATGTGTTCATCCGTTCATTTATTAAATAGTTTTGCAGCAAGCTAAATATTACAGTCCTGAAGCCATACTTTCTCTTACTGTACAAAATAATGTGGATAAAAGATCATTCAGCAGATCTAAATGCACATCTATATGTATAATCATTATGCACGTAATCACACATGTCTTTCTCTCACTTTCAGAGTGATATAGTCCATTGGCAATGCTGTGTGCTCTTTAAACAGATAAAATCAAACCATGTATATTCTGTTGTACATGCTGGCATCCTTTTATTTTCCCATTTCCATTAGACAGTGATAATTAAAATTGATGTTTTGAAACGGAGAATTTAATTATATAAAAAAAGGAAATGTAATGCTGACATGCAGAAATGCTCTAGCAGAAGAAAGCATAGCTGATCAAAGTCATCAGCAATTGCTCTCTAATTATGATGACAACATAGAAATGAAGCAAGCTTACCTTAGCTCAGGAGACTATTTGCTGCTGTATACCAGGCAGTGTCCTCCTCTTATTCACTTGAAAAGGGAAGATCCACTTGGATAAAGAAAACTAAATACTAGAAGAATGAAGGATCTAAGGAGTCCTGGTCTGAGCTGCTGATCCACTTGTTTTTAGCGAATTGCAATAACCTTGCTGCAGTAGTAGCTCAGAATGACTTTCCTCTCCTCATGTGTTGTGTGGGCTGAGAATCTGCAAGAATAGACCTGAGACGGTGCTGCGAGAGAGAGACAGCGGGGGAACCTTGGCATGGAGTTGGACCAAACTCTAAATATAGCCCAACCCACTTTCTGTGCAGTTCTCTTCATAGTCTGAAGGCAGATGACCTTGTCAGAAAACTGACCTCCCAGCATGTCACTCTCTACGAAGAGAGGATCTAAGCGAACAGGACTGCAACGTAAAAGGACAGAAAAGCAATTAACCATCTGCTTGCAGCAAATGAACATAGGTATGAGCTCTATTTTTATGGCAGTTGCAGCCGATCGATTCACAATGTGCTTTATTTGATCATTTAGACAAATGAGCCACATGGCTGTTCACAAAGGACCTGTAGAGATGAAAGACTGCATTGTAATTGCTAGTCTTAAGTAGAGAGCACTGACAGAGATGAAAAGCCTGTCGTTCTTACTATTCTCAAAAACCTTGATGCAGCAGTGTGTAGTATTTCCCTAGAAGCTTTTGACTATAGGAAATTACCCTTCCTTTCATATGCTGTTGTAGTAAGACTTTTTGGAAAAATGAGTTAAATCCACCAGTTTATGTTCTGGTACCATATAAATTGAAGGGGCTATGCTAGTTCAAAAGGCCAGTAGAACCTGCAGTATCAGAGACCAAACAGCAGAGACATGTCGTATGCAGAGGAGGAAGCAAGAGGCAGAGGAACATAATTCTTGGGCCTTAGACATGGAACTGCTTTTCAACAGATGTTTTATAATCCAGGGAATTTGCTGCTCTAACTATGTGGCAACATGTCAAGGTATTTTGTTCTCAACCTAAGGGAGAGTTAAACTTGATACGAGTCAAACTGATACTCTGTCAAACAGGGACCTGATACTGCTATGTTATATGAAGACTTCTGAACAAAAAAACCTGCAGGAATCTGAACAACTCAAAACATCTTCTCTCACATACTGTGTTAAGACATGTAGGAGAGTTGGGATAAAAGCTTGTTTGCAGTATTGTTCTTCAGTGGGTCTGTTCAGCCTGGAGAAGAGAAAGCTCTGGGGAGACCTTGTATCAGCCTTCCAGTGCCTGAAGGGCGCCTGCAGGAAAGCTGCAGAGGGACTGCTTATGAGGGCTTGTAGTGATAAGACAAGGGGGAATGGATTTAAGATGGGAGAGGGGGAAATTTAGACTGGATATTAGAAAGAAATTCTTTACAGTGAGGGTGGTGAGACACTGGAACAGGTTGCCCAGGGATGTTGTGGATGCCCCCTCCCTGGAGGTGTTCAGGTTGGACAGGGCCTTGAGCCACCTGGTCTACTGGAAGATGTCCCTGCCCATGGCAGGTGATCTTCAAGGTTCCTCCCAATCCAAACCATTCTGTGATCCTATATTTGTTGCTGATGACATATCTAAGTGTATGCTACATGACATGCATCAGGACTGTGATAACCCTGTGCATGAGCCCATAAGACATGAGTGATAACAGTGTTCAGTAAAGCAGCAGTATCTATGAACAATAATTCGAGCTGTTAAGTTTTAATGAAGTGTGCTATTTTTATATATTTTTTAATTGAAAGCTACTGTTATTGACAAATTCCACTATATAATTTTATCAGGACCTATTATCTTGAAGTCCACAGGGTCAGGCAAATTCTATACGCTACTCTCACAGTAAGAACTAGAGCTGTGAGACACAGCTGCTTCCCAAGTTGGTGAGAGAACAGTAGAAAGTAGGAAACTCCTGCACTGTTAAGGGAAACATTGAATCTCGGACCATGCTAGATCCCTAGGCAACATTTGCTCATAGTCAGTCTTAGACAAAAGCCCACTCATTAAGTAGTTTTATGGATTTAACCAAGTTCCTCTTTCCCCCAAATTTACCTATTTCTTTCCATTAACTACAGTAAATGTTTGTTAGGAGTGAATGCTGATGCTTTGGAGACAGGACCTGAAAAAGGATAGACAAAATTTGAGTGACATACCAGCACTGAATAAGTAGTGAAATTCTAAATGTACATGATACCAACATCATTAAATGATAGCATCATGTTATCTTTGCTCCAGGGTGGTATCCTGATGCAATCCAGACCAACCCAACCAATTCCAACTCCATAGTGTCACTGCTGCTTCTGCCCATCTTGCTAGGATATTGAAATTGCCAAAGATCATAGAATCATAGAATGCAATGGGTTGGAAAAGACCTTTGAAGGTCATTTTTTACTAGATCAGGTTGCTCAGAGCCCCATCAATTTTGACCTTGAACATCTCCAGGGTCAGGGCTTCCACCACCTCTCTGGGCAACCTGTTCCAGTATTTCACTACCCTCATTGTAGAGAACTTCCTCTTAATGTCCAACCAAAATCTACCCTGCTCTAGTTTAAAACCATTCCCCCTTGTCCTATCACTACATGCCCTTGTAAACAGTCCTTCACAGCTTTCTTGTAGGCCCCCTTCAGGTATTGAAATGCTGCTATTAGGCCTCCCCAGAGCCTTCTCTTCTCCAGGCTGAACAATCCTAACTTTCTTAGCCTGTCTTCATAGGAGAGATGCCCCAGCCTTCCATCATGTTCATGGCTCTCCATGGCCCTTCAAGTTCTTCTCATCCAGAGCGTGAAGGAGATAAACAAGAGAATATGTACAAGGTGGTACTCTTCACCCTCTGCAGCAAATGGCTGGAGCAGTTTCCATTCACAGTAGATCCGTAGTTCTTAGAAAAAAGAAGGAATCACAGTACTCAGTGGGTCCTCAAGCACAGGAATCATGATACTTTGCCACAAGCTGTGACATGTGCTGCCTCTTTATGAAGATTGTGCAGAAGGGATGATTTCTTGCTTTTACAAATAAGGTACTGGGTGGCTTTGGGGAGAGAATGTTATTTTTTGAGGAGACTTTTATAGAGTGGTGATATTCATGTGTAGTGTAAAGAGCTGTAAAAGTTGCTTGAGCAACCCAAGTAATGTGAGCTTCCTGAAAGGAGGGAAAAAGGCTTTAAGAGGGATTGTATGAGTTTTACAAAATGGATAGAACAGTATTTTGTTTGACAGTGCTATACGCTCAAGCTTTCTTCAGGATGTCTTTTGCATATATTTCGACACCACAAAGTGGGAAATGTAGTAGGGAGCTAGACTTTAGTTTGTGCCTAGGCTTTTTCAGGGTTCATAACTTGTATTTTATGATGCTGGATGGTTTATCTGCTCCTTCATAGATAGTTTTTCTCTTTGACTACCAATGCTTCCTTGGTAGCATGTTCTCTGAAGTGATTTGGGTTTCCAAAACCCTAATGGCTATTTCCTCTCTCAGATGCCTTTATTGGGTTTGACAGCTATTTCAAGCCAACCTTATAGGATTCGCCCTCTTACACTTGTGCATTCTGGTTTTCCTTTTGACTAATCCCCAATTCCTAAGCACTTTTTAGTTGTACAAAGATCCCAGGGTGCATTTTATAAGGTGAAATATTTCCCTACTTTTCAAAGTGCAGTAAGGGGTCCTTCTATTATCATAAACTGATGCACAACACTGATGGCATCTTTTTTGGTGGTTTATAGCATGACTGTAGGGTGTGTAATGCCCAGCATCTGTCAAGAGGATAAGGTCTTTGTACAAGGTTAAGTGTTTTGTTCTGTAATATTGATTCAGTAGATTTGTACAGTCAAAATCAATGCAACTTAAAAACAAACATAAGGCTTTCACTTCCCCATCTCTTTGGGAATATACTTTAAAAATTAGTTTAAAAATTTAAGGACATTATTAGAAATTTCAGCATAAAGGATTAGTTTCCCAGAGGACAAAAGAAAGAGTAATGAGGATACTGCAGTGACTTGTGGATATCACCTGAGCCTTCACTCATGCTGTCATTGGTACTAGAGCAAATAAGAGAATTGAATTACATTCTGCTAATATATCTTCAGGCTCTGGTTGCTCTTGTTTGGCAGGCCTGTCATGAAGAAATTAAGTTAGATGTCAGACAGTAAAGGGGCTTGTCATATTCCTAACACATCAAATCTTTGTGTTTGCCCTTTGCATACTGTGAGTTTTAAAACTATAGTGACTATGTGAATATTGAGTTCCAACTTTTTCCCTTGGTGATGCCATTATTCCTTGTTTGAGGCAGCGAGAACATGTCAAATTCACCCTTTGTCTTGCAGAAAAGAAAGCATTTTTTCATAAGAAGGTGGATGCTCTGCTCATAGAATCATGGAATGCATCAGGTTGAAAGGGACTCCCAAAAGTCGTCTTGTCCAGCACTCCTGCAGTAGGCAGGGACATCAGTAACTGTATCAGGTTGCTCAGGGTGCCATCAAGTTTGACTTTGAATGTCTTCAGGGATGGGGCCTCCACCACCTCTCTGGGCAACCTCCTCCAGTATTTCACTGTCCTCATTGTGAAGAACTTCCTCCTAATACCCGGCCTAAATCTGCCCTGCTCTAGTGTAAAACCATTGCCCCTCGTCCTATTGCTACATGCTCTTGTAAACAGTCCCTTCCCAGCTCTCCTGCAGGTGAGAATGGCTGCTTCAGGTGTAGAAGGCTGCTATAAGGTCTCCCTGGAGCCTTCTCTTCTCCATACTGAACAATCCCAACTCCCTCAGCCTGTCCTTGTAGGAGAGGTTCTCTATCCCTCTGATCATCTTTGTGGCCCTCCTCTGAACCCACTCCAGCAGGTCCATGTCTTTCTTCTGTTGAGGACTCCAGAGCTGGACACAGTACTCCAGGTGAGGCTCACCAGAGCACTTTCTCACCAATCACTTTCCATGATTTTTCTAGTATATTTCTGTCCTATAAAGCAATATATGAAAGTGAAAATGTCAAATTATGAACAGGTGTGGGTTGCAGCCGTACTATAAGCTAGTCCTAACTTTGATCATGTAAAGTCTATTCTTCTGTACTTATTTGTGTACAACAGAGAATTTCCTCTGGTCATATTCCCTGATACACTCTTTTTCTTGTCTTGTGGTTCACTCCTAGTCAACAAGCTAAAATTTGTCAAGAATTAGTTTGGAAGTACCCATTTTAGATATTAAAGTCTTAAAAATAAGGGAGAAATGAGAGGTAGTTGTTAGAAATGTTCTGTGGAGGATACTTTGCATGACAGATATTTATGTCTGTGTGCTAAAAATCATATCACAGCATAGTGAAAATTAATTTTATATTATTCCATTAAGGCTGGTTCTTTTTTGCCTGAATCAGTGATGATTTTAATTTAAGTTGCCATTTAGTAATAGAAAGAGGAACCTAAACTGAATATCCTGTCACCAGATTTATCAGGCACACAAGTTCTTTGGAATAGATGTGCCTTCTGAAATGCTACGGGAAGGGGTTTCTAGTACAAGCTATTGCCAGAGAATTCCTACACATTGCAAGAAACTCTGGATTGGCACAGTTTAAATTGGATGAACTGGGAAGGAGCTTATGCCAGTCTGAATGTTACCTAATGGAACAAAATTGAAGGGCTTCTGATTCTTTCACAGAACTGTGTCTGTTTGTACATCTCACAAGCACACTTCAAAATACCTTTTTAAAAGTACCTTGGCAGGTGGAGTCCGAAGTTCAAGGCATCCTCACAGATGTGAAAACTTACTGTTGTGCTGGAATTGGCCTGTTCTGGTAAAAGAGTCCTTAGAGCCATATAATGGTAGGGGTTGGAGATGACCTCTGGAGATCACCTAGTCTAACCTCCCTGCCAATGCAGGTACGCCCAGATCAGCTTGTACAGAAATGCTTCTGGAGAAGGAGACCCCACAACCTCTCTGGGCAGCCTGCTCCAGTGCTCTGGCACCCTCACAGGAAAGAAGTTGCTGCTTAAGTTCAGGTGAAACCTCCTATGTTCTAGTTTGTGCCCCATGCCCTTTGTCCCCAGAACTGTCCCCTGGGGAACACTGCTAGCCTCAGGTCTCCAGCTAGGCCCTGCACCACTGATCATGTCCCTCTGTGGTCTGTCTTTCATCCAGTTCTCAACCCACCCCACTATCCACTCATCTAACCCACGCTTCCTCTTCTTACCTAGGAGGATGTTTTGGGAGATGGTGTTAAAAGCCTTGCCAAAGTCGAAGTAGACAACATCTACTGCCCTCCCCTCATTAACCCAGCTGGTCACACCATCATACCAGGCTATCAGGTTGATCAAGCATCATTTCCAATTTGTGAATCCATGGTGACTACTCCTTATAATCTTTTTAGTTCATAGAGATAGGAAAGGGAAATGGTACCCAACCTTGGGCAACCACGACTGTTTTGGGATGATGGAGCACCAGCATCAACTGTAATTACTACTGATGTTATCTCAGCCCAGACAGGGAGGCAGATAAGGTCATTATTTTTTAAGTGGCACTCTGCTTAGCCATGCTGTCATTCTTCCTCGCATCAAAGTTTTACACTGAGCTGTAATCTTCTGTCTTTTGATGCAATTAAATATTCATTTTTCATTTTCTATCACGATACATATGTTCTCTTACCAAGGCTAAATCTTGATTTACTGTACTGTTTAAAATTATTTAGCTAATACTTGTTCAAGGAAGTATGGGGGTGATTTTGGTTCTGCTTTCTGTAATCTGTCATCTGGATTTCTCAGTCATACCAGTGCAGATGATGCATGCTTGTGATGAGGAGAATTATTTATCTTTCTGGGGGTGCCAGAGGACCCATTCTAATTTAGTCAGAATAATTGGAGAAATAAGAGGGTACTGACATTGTTGATAGGGATTTTTTTTTTTTATGCAAGAACGGATTACCTTTGTAACTAACATTTTATCTCATTTACTAGCAATTTCTAAAGTATTGTCATGGCAAATAACCAGCAGCTGCTCTGAAGAACCATATTAATAATAAAATCTGCATCTATAGCTATTCCACATGGCTAGTCTGGAGGTCTCCAAAACAGCTTCATAGCTATTGTTTGGTCAGTAGGCCTTATACCATGGATTCCACAATATCAGAACTATTATTAGGCTTCTCAACAGAAAAATTCAAAGCTGTCCATTGCCTACAAAGAGACAATTTAGAGAGGATTGTCCTAGTAGACATGAAAGAGATCCTTCTTTCAGGATTAGCAATGCAAGTGACACACTGCTGAGTAATTTGGGATCTGTCCAGGAGGTGATTTGAGCTGCTGCTTGCCTGTTGCCACTGTGCACCACCGGTTTCTGTACCTGCTTCTCCCACTGCTACACGAAACCTTTCCCTTTTGTGAAGTAGTTCAGATTATAATGCTTTAAAATATCTAAAATGTTAATTTATTTACTGTATTTTATTTTTTTATCTAATCAACCCCACAGCCAATTCTATTTAAAAGATCTCATTAGTTTCTTTGGGTACTGGTGGGCAGCATGGCAAGACATACCTGAATGTCATATTTCCTGCTGCCTTGAGGAATGATGCCTGAATGGTATGTTAAAATACTGTCATCACAACTTTCAGCCAGTGATCAGCATCACTGCAGTGGCAAGAGGGGACTTCTCAACTGAACAAAGACAAACAGGGACCTGGGACCTAATTCTGCTGACAGCTGTTGTATTTCACAGAGCATTAGTTGACCTTGCAGTGTCTGTACCTGATGGGACTTGCAGGGAGATGCAATGACATTAAATTAAAAATAGTGCATTGCCATTAAAATTACATAATCTGATTTACCAAAGTTTTAGGCCAGTTTTTAATGACAAGGCTATGAGTTTAATAAGGAAGCCTCAGATTTTAATTTTTATTCTTTTCTCTAACCTCCTTTCTGCCCCTCTCCTCCATTCTCCCCCCCTCTTCCTTCCCCCCCCCCCCCCAAAAAAAAAAAAGGAATCTAAAACAGCAATTAAGAAAAAACTTGACATGTGCCCAACACACTGGACATTTTACTTGGCATCAAATATTTTTCAATTTGCTGAATTTAAGGCTGGGAGCACTGAGAAATATTTCCCCCCACAGATTAATGAACACAGATCAGTACTGTTTAATCAACCAATAAATAGAAAGAGCCTGAAATTAATCCATCACAGAACACCCACACTGAATGAACTGTGACCACCTACAGAGCAGTGACAACCACATACTTTCCTCTAACATGTCAGAAAATAGAAAGAGAGCATAATAAATATAAAAGCTATTTCCACAAAACATATTTCCACAGTGTCCAGGGCTTTTTGTTATAAATTAGAAAACAGAGGCTTTATTTGAAGTTTAGTTTCAGATATGAGACAATTTTAGACCAGTCAGAGGAGGATGGAAGGTGGGGGGAAGGCAATAATAAATTTTCTGCAAACTTTGTTTTTCATATAAGTAATTCTAATTTAGCAGTGATATATAACCCTGATGGGAGCACAAGGGGGAAAGCAGGGATTTCTTTTCAGACCCAGAGACTCTACTGACCTTGAGTGTGTCTTTGACTGTGGGCAGTGCCAGATATATCAAACAAAAGTTGAGGGAGTCTCCCTTGCGGACACATAAGACAAATTCCCTCCAAATTCCAGAATGGAGATTAGTTTAGTAGTCAGAAATGAACTTGTGTTATGGGAGTCTTCTGGATATCAAATGGATGTTTGATCTCCCTTAGCTTCTAGAGAAGAAAAAAACAAACAGAAAAACACAACCCTCAAAAAAACCCCAAACCAACCAAAACAAACCACAAACAAACAAAAAACAACCTAGTGGAAATTATTCCTTCTTTGGGTATCTGTGCAAATGAGTATTTTTCTATTCTCATCTTCCTTTCTTTTTTTTAATTACATATTTGTTGTTCCCATACTATGAAGAGTTGCACCATGCCTACTTTCTCTCAAAAAAAACCCCATTCTGTTCTCTTCATTCTCTCCTCCTGTGAGGAACCTCCCATAGCAGCCATCATTTCTGTGGGCTTCCTTTGTCTTTATTTCAGCCGTAACCTGGCTCAAACCACAAGTCACATTTTCCAAAGAATTTTAACATTGTTTTCTGTTCCTTTTCAGTTGTTACTTTTTTGTTATTTTAGGGGCATTTGGAGGTGTGCTCTCTGGTGTGCTGCCTGGAAGAGTCCCACTCTTTCAGTCAGCTTTAGTCTTTATAAGAATTCATTCTTTATGGTTTGGTGCTATTAACTCCTTTATTAATTACTTCATAGAGGAAAAGTGGAATGTGAAGGTCAGAAGTCTCAGTAACGGTGAATCAGCCTAGCAAACACAAATTTGTACTTACTCTTTACTTTGTACAAACAGAATTGCATTCCCCTTCAAAACATATGGCATTACCTCCTCTATCATGAAGGTCTTGTCTGCCTTTAAAAATACTTCATGCTTTAAAAGTATAAATAACCAAGCGAATGAGCATTCTTGCGAATATATTAGTCAATAAATGTGACTAAAGGGAACTTGTTAAATGATCTAAATATCTTTGTGCTTATTTATGTGCATCCCTGGAGATGTTGAAGAAACACATGGACATGGCACTTTGGGACACAGTTTAAGGGCCACGGTGGTCTTAGGTCAACGGTTGAACTTGATGATCTTAGGGTGCTTTTCCAAGCAAAACAATTCTATGATTCTGTGTGATTTTATGCAGATGTGCAGATGACCATCTGAATAACTTGAGAGTGTACAAGTCCATGGGACCCAATGAGATACCCCCACAGGTGCTGAGGGAACTGGTAGATGAGGTTGCTAAACCACTCTCTATTATATTCCAAAAGTCGTGGCAGTCTGAGGAAGTCCCCACTGGAAAAGGGGAAACATAACTCCCATTTTCAAAAAGGGAAAGAAGGATGACCCAGGGAACTACAGACCAGTCAGCCTCACCTCTGTGCCTGGTAAGATCATGGAGCACATCCTCCTGGAGGCACTGCTGAGACAGAAGAATAATGAAGAGGTGATTGGGTACTATCAACACGGCTTTACCAAGAGCAAATTGTACCTGACAAACCTGGTGGCCTTCTATGACAAGGTCACATCATCAATAGACAAGAGGAGAGCAGCCAATGTCATTTATCTGGACATGAGCAAAGCCTTCGACACTGTCCCGCACCACATCCTGGTCTCCAAGCTGGTAAAATATGGGTTCAAAATAAAATCAAGTATAAATAGTTAGTGACTGGGAAGCCTGTTATGGTGATGCCGTGCTGCTGATGTAATACCGAAGGAAAAAACGTGAAGAGCTGTGGAATTCACATTTATCTTTGTATCTTGAGAGCATTACGTGATTGTTCAGGCGTCTTTGATGACCTTATGGTTGCGTAAGGTCCATACGTTGCAGGAATGCAGATGCAAAGGATTGCTATGCTGAACATCACCCCTTCAGCAGAGTATTCTGTCAGCGCCTGCCTGCCTGCTCGTTTGCACTGCAACAGAGATGAAAGTCAATGTTGGATTAATCAATTAGGTTCTGCATTTGTGCCAGCTTATTATTAAAGAAGGGTTTGTGCTCTCTCCTCTTCTGGCAAAGAGGAGTCTCCTAGGGAGCTTATCATAGAATGGTTTGGGTTGGAAGGGGCTTTAAAGATCATCTATTTTCAGTCCCCCTGCCATGGGCAGGGACACCTTCCGCTGGACCAGGTTGCTCAAGGCCCTGTCCAGCTTGGCTTTGAACACCTCCAGGGAGGAGGCATCCACAACTTCCCTGGGCAACCTGTTCCAGTGTCTCATTGTAAAGAATTTCTTCCTAATAATCCGGTATAAATCCCCCCCTTCCGTCTTAAAGCCATTCTCCCTCATCCTGTCACTACAAGACCTTGTAAAAAGTGCCTCTCCAGCTTTCTTGTAGGACCCCCACAAGTACTGGAAGGCTGCTACAAGATCTCCTGAGAGCCTTCTCCTCTCCAGGCTATACAGACCAACTCTCACAGCCTCAACCCCCTCCAACAGTTCAATGTTTTTCTGATGTTGGGAGTCTCAGAACTGAACACCCCACTCCAAGAAGGGTCACACCTGAGCAGGCAAAGCAGTCTCACAGTATCCCAGTATATCAGAGGGTGGAAGGAACCTCAAGAGATCATCAGGTCCAACCCCCCTGCCAGAGAAGGATCACTTAGGATAGTCCACACAGGAATGCATCCAGGTGGGTTTTGAAAGTCTCCAGAAGAGACTCCACAACACCCCTGGGCAGCCTGTTCAAGTGCTCTGTTACCCTCACTGTAAAGAAGTTTCTCCTCATGTTGAGCTGAAATCTTCTATGTTCAAGTTTGAACCCATTGTTCCTTGTCTTATCACTGTAAACCACTGAAAAGAGCCTGGCCCCCTCCACTTGACACCCGCCCCTCAGATATTTATACACATTGATCAGATCCCCTCTCAGTCTTCTCTTCTCCAGACTAAATAGCCTCAGGGATCTCAGTCTCTCTTCATAGGGGAGATGCTCAAGTCCCCTAATCATCCTCGTGGCTCTCCATTGGATTCTCTCCATGAGGTCTCTGTTTTTCTTGAACTGGGGAGCCCAAAACTGGACACAGTATTCCAGGGGTGGTCTCACCAGGGCAGAGTAGAGAGGTAGAAGAACTTCCCTAGCCCTGCTGGACACACCTTTCTTGATGCATCCCAGGATCCCATTGGCTCTCGGCCACAAGAGCACATTGGTGTTCCATGGAGAACTTGCTGTCCAGCAGCACTCCAAGGTCTTGCTCTGTGGAGCTGCTTTCCAGCATGGCAGCCCCCAACCTGTACTGGTGCCTGCTGTTACTTCTCCCCAGATGCAGGACCCTGCACTTGTCCTTATTAACCTTCCTGAGGTTTGCCTGCACCCAGCTCTCCAGCCTGTCCAGGTCACATTGGATGGCTGCACAGCCTGATGGGGCTGCTCTGATACAGATGTGTTTGGGGTCTGTGACCTGGGTGCTTCTGCATTTATTTACATCAGGTTATGATTCATTTTGTGAATAACCTCACTGACATCAAGGTAACTATTTGCAGAGGAAGGTACACTCTTCAATGTGAGCATGGTTGGCAGAGTTTGGCCTGTGGTGCTTTGATGCCTACAACAAAATGGTCCTACCATCATGGGAGCTGACATGGTGTCATGAACAATCACAGCTTGAAACTAGCTGCTGTCTCAACTGGGATATAAGTGTCTGTTTCTGGAACAGATAGAAAGTTTTCCTGTTGTATGAAATAAAAATTCTCAGGTACTGCAGAAAGATGCTCAGATATGAACTATTTTCACAGATGGTTGTTGATTCTAGGGCTGGAAGCTGATTCTCTCTCACTTCTTGCAGAAAGTGGAGGATGTTGCATCACAAAGTGCAGTCCAAACCCCAGATGGGCAGTGAGCAGGTGGTACATTGTTTGTCAGGCTATTTCAGATCATGGAAACCATTTGTCAGGTTTTAGATTTCTATTGCTAGCAGCATGTCTTTTAGTTATGAGAAAGAGAAGAGGTTATTTAAAACTTGCATGGCTCCTGTTTGCCTTTCAGAGCACGCCAAGTGGAATTTAAGAAGGAATGCTTAAAGATCATAGGCAGCTTCCCCTGGATCTGTTTAATGCAATTCTCATTTATTTCCAATGTGAAATAAATATGCTGAGAAAGAGCTAGCTCAGCAACTCAGTTCAGTGAGACATGCATAGACACACTCTGGAATGGGTGTTTGGGGCCCAAGTATGATGAGCAACAGGGACATAGGCAATTAGTTCTGATTTCTTCATGCTTAATTTATATCATCGCTCCACAGCCTGCTTGGATGTAGTACATGGCATGGGAGTATGGAGCTGGTGTGTGTATAAAAGTCAGTGTTGGCTTCTCAAACACAGAAGCTGTCCTACCACAATGTAGCACAAGAAATTTGCCAGAGAAAGAGGGATATGGGGGAAACAAGCCCATGATAATGCACAGAGGTAGCACTGAACTACAAAGATACCTTCTAAATTTTCAGGAGTATGGTGGATGATGTAATTTTTCTGCTTCTTCTAGTGAAATATCATATCTGAAATTCCAAAGTGTCTGAAGGTCATAAGTGGTCATAACTTTCCACCTTAAACCAATATCTGATGAACACTCTTGAGACAGTAGCAATGATGTTCTAGTGAAAGTGGCAGTCATACTGGGGATGGCTGCTCATTCTTCTTGTTCATGATCCACATCTGAAGAATCATAGAGTTGTTTCGGTTGGAAAACACCTTGAGTCCAATAGTCAACAAGATGGGTTGTAGTACCCTATGAGCAGAGGGTCCAGTCCAAGTGCAAAGCACTAGGAGCCAAGCTGTGGGAGTAGCAGGTAGGTGCCCTGCCTCTCCCCACACTGCAGAGGGGGCAGGCTGGACAGAGGTGCCTGGCTCACAGCTAGAAGAGGAGGACACTTCCTCCCACTGTGCTCTGCAGGGAAGGGTGAGGAGTAAAGAGTCAATCAGACTCCATTTGTCCCTCAGAAAGACAGAAAATAGTTCATGAGCACAACTCCTGGAGATCAATGCCATACATTCCCTAGTATACAAGTAAGCCTGAGGTTTGGACTTGTCACCTCCCTTGCTCATACCTCTTTGAACCTGTGCTAGATTCTATGCGCCTGCTCTGGCAGGGGGGGGTGGACTTGATGATCTTCAGAGGTCCCTTCCAATCCCTAACATCCTGTGATCCTATGAAAAGAGATCCCAGAATGTTCAGCCACCTACTGTCCTCTGAGGCTGACTCAGCACCAGCTTAATGATACTGCTAGCCTGTGGTAAAGGTCTGCCAGGAGCGGCATCCCTGCTCTTCCTCTGCCGCCAGCCACTCACCCTACATGGCATCCAGCACTCATGTGGCCACAGTCCATTCAGCTGTTGATTTGATGGCTGTGCCTGTGAAGAGAAAAGAAGCAAACAAGCTATCTGAGCCTGTATTTTTCATGGCTTAGCTTAGTTCAAGAGAGATTTTGAAAAGATTAGATATTCCTACCTGTGATGCTGCAGCTGGCAGCCAATGTGTAGCATTCCAGAAAGACAAAGAAATATATTGCCTGACAAATGCAATATTGTGAAGAGGATGGGAAACCTGGGACTTTTCTTAGAATACATTTCAAATCCCAGTGTTCTAAAATGATATTTTTTTTACAGCTGTACATATCTTGAGATTGTATTTTTGTGACAGCCTTTCAGCTGAAGATTTTATCCCTATTTTTGAATGCAAAGATAGGAGGTGGATTTGAAAATTAGTAACCAAAACTCTGCTTTTTTTCTCATTAGATCCTTCAGATGATGAAGCTACTGAGAAAGCAAATGATAGCAGGACAAGAACACAAGAAGATTCAAATTCCAAGCCTGCTGTGACAAAGAAAAGGAAGAAGGTTAGTACATTTAGCAATTTTGTGGAACACAGAGATCACAATGCATAGGGAAACCTTTCATTCAGTAAAGGGGTAGTTTCCTTCACTCTTTGTCTGACCTGTTTATGTCATAAGATTACTTAAATTATTTTGCCTTATTTGAAAGGGATCAGATTCCAGCATATTTCAATAATATCTTCTCTCTTGCTTGGTTTGAGTTGAGATTGATAGACCTGTCTCCTACAAACTGACTGCCTGGATGGCACTACCAAGTGTCCTCCTTTATAATCTTTTCCTTTTCCTTGCTCATACGAGGTCTTGAAAGCTATATTTAATTGTTGCACAGCATCTCTACCTAAGCATTTCCCCAGTGCAACATTCAGATGAAGAATTCAGTTCCACATGGACTGATGTTTCATAGCCTTTCACTATTAAAAGCTTCCTTTAAAACTAGTAGGAACTGTGCTATTCAGCATTACACAGAATATGCCAAGGAAAAGGCAGCAAAGTCTTTGACAGACAGCATCACCTCAACATGCAAAAAAAAAAAAGAATTGTCTAGAGGTTAGGTAATATTAAAAAGCCTCTTGTCTGAAGGTGATTTTCTTCTGCCTGCCTGATACCATACAGGAGAATTGACTGAATGGCTGTCAATGAGCTAAAATGGCATTGAAATCTATCTCTCCTCGACATGGATATAAATTCCAACCCCTCGGTCAACAGTAAATTCACTGTGTGATTCCTAGGCAGTTGCCCAAGTGAGAAGCATTTACTATGCTTTTGGGTGTCCTTCCAAGGAGACCAAAGGTGACATGAGACAAATAACTGAACTGGTTCCACGTTTAGTTTTGGAAAGAGGGAAGTGAGCAATACAGGAGAGAGCTACTATGGGGTCAGATGCTGAGGTCTCCAACTCAGTGAGGATGCTTATGGAGCTACTTTTAATCACCACTATCTTTATCTACACCTTTAGAACTAAGTTAAGACTGTTTGGAGGAGTTGCTTTGCTCTTCCTATGAGAACAGTAGAAAGAACAGCCAACACAGTTATCCTGCCAAGGTAGACTGGGGCTGCTCAGCTGCACCGAAACGCTTGCCATGGTGCTTCTTGTCATAGAAAGAATATCAGCCTGCATTTTGGAACTGAGTCATTTGATGTTTAACCATGAAACTCAAGGAGGCAGTGCTTTAGAATCATAGAATTTTAGAATGGTAGGGGTTGGAAGGGGCCTCAAGAGATCATTGAGTCCAACCCTCCTGCCAAAGCAGGATCAACTAAGGCAGGCCACAGAGGAACATGTCCAGATGGGTTTTGAAAGTCTCCAGAGAAGGAGACCCCCACATCCTCTCTGGGCAGCCTGCTCCAGGGTTTCAATACCCTCACAGCCCTGAAGTTTTTCCTCATATTGAGGTGGAACTTCCTGTCTTCCAGTGTGTGTCCATTGCCCCTTGTCGTATCACTGGGCACCACTGAAGAGATTGGCCCCTTCTTCATAACACCCACCCTTAAGGTATCTGTAAAGACTGATCAGATCACCTCTCAGGCTAAACAGCCCCAGGTCTCTCAGGCTTTTGTCATCAGACAAATGTTCCAGTTCCTTCATCATCCTTGTAGCCTTCCATTGGACACTCTCTAGTATATCCCTTTATGGGACCTTAAAGTCATGGACATGTTATTGCATGTTTTTAATAGCAAAACATGTGCAAAATCAGATGTATTTATGGAAAGCTAGTAGTACTGTAGTTCTGAAGCACGTAACATAACCTATTCTACTCACCCCTGCCTTATTCACGGGCTGGAAGCTATTTTGCAGTGGACCTGGCACCTTAAAGCCAGTCAGCAGACAACCAAATAGAATTAAGAACATGTATGTTTCTAGTCCACTGGATGTCCTCAGGCTCACCATAAAATGAAGAATTTATCTCCCATCTGAATGGCACATTGATGTGTTTACTTTGTCACAAACTCCAAAAGTCAAGAGTATATGGCTGACCAAGAATGTAAACTTTCACACACATGCAAGAATGTTTTCATTCTGCATTTGCATTTCCAGTAACTTGGCAACATGTAAAGAAAAAAAATTCTTAGAAATATAATACAGGAAATATTTTATGTACTGTCTATGATTAATAAACAAGGAATTTATGACATTTGGTTCATAAATCAATGGTCTCAGCACAAATTTCCTGTTTTCTGCATTTTAAGAACTTCCATGTAAAAATAGCTTCAAAACACAGAGCACAAGGGAGCCATGTAAAAAACCAGTAGATTGTCTGCTCTGTGTCTTGCATAAGAAAAACATGCAATCGACTTTTTCTTAAGGGTGGCATGCACAGAACTATTGCGTGAGTAGGTAGGCGACATTTGGATAAAGGTCAGAAGTTCAGTCTAGATCAGATGCCTGAATATTTCAGACTGCAGATCATCAGAGATACCTAATTTTTACAGCCATTCACCACCTCAAAGTTTATCTTTTTCTTATGGCACTATTTTTAATATATGAATAAAATGGAATTCTTGTTGCTGGGCTAATAGTATACTATACCGAAATATATCAATAGAGATAGAGGTAGGGATAGAGATAGAGATAGAGACAGAGATAGAGATAGAGATAGAGATAGAGATAGAGATAGAGATAGAGATAGAGATAGAGATAGAGATAGAGATAGACATAGAGATAGAGACAGAGACAGAGATAGAGATAGAGATAGAGATAGAGGTAGACATAGAGATAGAGACAGAGACAGAGATAGAGATAGAGATAGAGATAGAGGTAGACATAGAGATAGAGACAGAGACAGAGATAGAGATAGAGATAGAGGTAGAGATAGAGATAGAGATAGAGATAGAGATAGAGATAGAGATAGAGATAGAGATAGAGATAGAGATAGAGATAGAGATAGAGGTAGAGGTAGAGGTAGAGGTAGAGATAGACATAGAGATAGAGACAGAGACAGAGACAGAGACAGAGAGATAGAGGTAGAGGTAGAGGTAGAGGTAGAGGTAGAGATGGGATTTTTTAAGGAGGTAATTTTGAGTCTTGACCTTCTCAGAGAAGGCAAAGCTTTGGCTATAAGTCTGCTGTGTACGTCTGTTAGTGTTGAAAAAAAGGGTTAGATACTACATTCAGAAAAAAAGCCATGGAATTTGGTGCTACTCTTAAACATCTGAATGAAGGGTTATCAGTGAGAAAACTTTGTTTCTCTTGGAGACAATGTTTCATCTCTGGGGCACAGTTGTTTTTATTTTATTTTTTTCTTTCACAAAATAATGAGTTTTGCAGATTTATGTAAAACAGTTCACAATGTGTATGAAGGGAGAAATGGGCCCAAAGTGATTGAGTAGTACTTTTTGATAGGAAACCTATGCTCTAGGACAGAGAGGCATCACACCCTGCTGTAAGAAAAAGATTTGGATTGGCCCTTTTCTGACTTTACTTGGTAGTGTCCCTTGAGCAAATCAATACAAAGACATGTTCTCACTTGAATCAGAGTTAGGTGACAGATTTTTAAAAAGATACAAACCAAATAAATCCAAAAAGCTTATGTTAGCCCTGGAACTATTTTGTTGAAGTGAGTTTCTACTTGCAGTCATTGCCTTGATTTCTACTGAAGGTAATGTATCTTTTTACCTGAGAAAATCACAGAGACAGGTCTCTGTGGTTGAGACAACATATGGTCCATATCACAGCTTCTCATGGGTGAGTATTGATCCAGGCTGTGTTGTATCTATAGATTCATAGAATGGTTTTGGTTGGAAGGGACCTTAAAAGATCATTTAGTTCCAACTCCCTTACCATGGGCAGGGACACCTCTCACTAGACCAGGTTGCTCAGAGCCTTATCCAGCCTGGTCTTAAGCACTTCCAAGGATGAGGTGTCCACAACTTCTCTGTTCAACCTGTTCAGCCCTATTTGTAGAGTGCTTTGCTAGCTGTAGCCAGTCACCAGCCAGATCTTCTCTGGTAGTTCCTAAGTATCATCTAAAACCTCATCCAGATTCAGGGCCACTTCTGTACTTCAGTGCTGCTTTTTGCAAGTGCAATGGCTGTGGTTGCACTGTGGCAAAAGCAAGCAATGGGTCATATTTTTTTGAGTTGAGCATGGTGGTATTCTGGCTTTTACAGCTAAGTTAGCCACAGGAGTGGGTAGAGAAAGGGAAACGTAGACATAAGATGAACATTTAAACTTCACAGAATGCTTTTGAAAAGGGTATGAGAGTGGGCATAGAAAAGCACAAATGTGCTGGATACAATCATATAGTACCTACCAGTTGTCATAAAGTATCCTCCCATTAAGGAGAGGTAGTGCAGGGAGGGCTCAGAGAAGCTCAGATACTCTGATCTTCTGTTAGCTTTCCTTTAGCACTCTTGGTCCTTTTGAAGCTGCTTTCACAAGGGAACAAAGGAGCAGCTTCTCTGGCTTTTGGCTGGGCTCCCTTCCTGCTGATACTTTTCTTCCAGGCTTTCCCCGGGGAGCAGTGGTGGACTTTCTGTTCCTGAGCTTTTAATGCTCCATGTGATGAGACTTCTCTGTGATTTCTCACAGGAGCAGATTTTTCCAGCCAAATGCATCCTAGTATCAAGGACCTTTTTCCTGCAGCTCTGCCTATTTTCCCATTGCTGTCCATCAAGTCACTTATTAAGCATTAAAGCCCGTCTATGTAGATTAATTTACATTTCCAAGAAGTGGAAGTCCAGGAGGCAAAAGAAAAGAGAATTGCTGTGCTCCAAACAAGGAAAGCTTGTGCCTCGCTTCCTGTTTTGGACAATTTTAGATGGCTAAGGACAAATCCTAACTCTGGCTTATGTGAACAATGAATCTGGTACAAATACACCAATTCAGTCTGCTCACCCAGGCACAAAAGAGGGTTAACGATAGCAACATGTTGAACGTTATTCTGATATGCACCATGTATTCTTCTTGTGTGTATTTGACTATGCCTGCAATGAGGAGGCAAAGCAGGAATGGGGTAGAACAAATTCAAAACATGTTTTCCTAAATTTTGCATGCAACTGTAAAAGGAAATCCAAAACATGATTGTTTCCAATTACGCTCACCCAGTTCTGTGGCACCTTTTGCTGCCTGGATGCTCACCTTAGACACAGTTATGTTAAGAGCACTGTTGACAAAGTTTAGAAAAACAATCGCTCACAATAACAGAGATTAAAAATATAAAGTTTCTGAAAAGTTTTGTTCATGTTTTCCTGGTGATTTTTTTTTTTTTAATGTAGCAGCCTTGCTTTTCATCATTTTATGGAATTGAGACTACAACTTGCATGTTTCAACTTTCTGTGCTTTTATTCCCCTCTTGGTTAAAACAGCATAGATCTCAGTTCCAAATTTACTCCCTGTATATATATGTAAGAATTTGATCCACACAGATGAGGAAGTTTGGTAGAGTTTTTTGGTTGGTTGGTTGTTTTTTCCCTAACCCAGTATTATACATTCTATTTCCCCTCTTACCTCCCATTGGTGACTTTTTTTTTTTTTTGTAATTTTCCCATATATCTGATGCTGTATCCTTTTTTTTTTTCCCTTAACCTTTTTAATTATTATTTCTAAATATTTGTTTTTCAGCCTACAGAGTGTTTTCTAAGTCAGCCTGAAGAAAAACAAGAGAGCACTGTAAAGGCAAAGAAGAGAAAGAAGGTATGAACGTCCTGGAGTGTGTTTGGGGACTGGGCAGTGGGTGTATGTGCTATTACAAGAATAGGAATTGGGACAACCCTGTCATGATGAGAAGTAGTATGGTCATAAAATTGCAGCCTCTTTTAGAGAAGAATAGGAATTCCTGCTTTTTTTTTTTTTTTACTTCACTCAAAATACCCATTCCCAACCTGAAGTATGGCATTGTGTCCATACTCTATTCAAGGGTTGTATATGTCTACTCCCTCTGCTCATTCTACATGTCTGCATACTGCATACTCACCTCTACATACTCTGGTCAAGGCTTGTATGTGTCTACACCCCACTTGTAAGTGTGGGACACCAGGAAAATGTAAATGCATGAAAGAAAAATGGAATTTCAGTTGCTGCAGAATCTACCCCATTTCAGTTGTGTGGTCAGGCTCCAGCTGCTGGCTAGGTCTTTTGAGCCAAGAATTGTCCTTGTTTGCTCTTCTCCTCATAGCATAAGTATATAAATAAATATTCTGTATTGTCCCTCTGGCTGTACTCCATCTTCACCCTCATCAACAAACATGCTGCAGTCAAGATGGAAATTACATGGCACCAGGCAATTTAATTGGTTTTTGAGCCAGACTGTAAATTGTTGGCTCCTCACAAGGCTGAGAGGTGGCCTTTCTGTATTATGTCAGGCTTCTTAATCATCCAGAGAATGGGAAGAAGGAAGAGTGGGATTGTGCTTTAAATGGAGCTCTGACAGAAGTGACTGTGGAACTCATTCCACTGCTGCCAGAGCAAAAGCATCCTGTGGCAGAGATTGCTGAACCAGATTTACCAAAAGACCCCATTCTCAGGCAGACAATAGGCACTTGGCTGCATCTTCTATTTCCAGGAGGCTAGGCCACTAAGATGACCTACATAGCCTGTCAAAAAATCCATCAGGAAGTATTTATCAGGTTGATCTGTGGGTTCCAGACAAAATGCTCTCTCCAAAAACAAGGAACAGGGAGAAAAAAAAAACAACTTTGCTTTTTAAGCATCTGGAATGAATTCCCTGCATAGGGAACATTTTCCCACAGCTCTGCTTCAAGGAAGAGAATT
This sequence comes from Indicator indicator, assembly GCF_027791375.1. NCBI lineage: Eukaryota > Metazoa > Chordata > Aves > Piciformes > Indicatoridae > Indicator > Indicator indicator. The sequence continues at coordinate 86,496,778 of NC_072010.1, forward strand.
TGCTCAGGTGTCCTTGCTCTCGCTTTTACACAATTTCTCATTAATATCAGGCTTCTCCCCTCCAGAGTGCCATAATTTTCCTGAAGAAACCAATTGGCCCAAGGAATGATGTAATGGTCCTGTGAAGCGGTGCCTTATGCTGAATTACCACGTAAAATGAACCTGATAGTTCTGTCTTGCCATCTGCTAAACCAGGGATGCCTACGTAGCCTTTGCTGTGGGGTGGAGTGGCTTCAGCAGCCACTGCATGGCTCTGCCCTGCCCTCTTCTGCTGCTGTCACAGGAGTATTTGGGATATATTAGGCAAGAGGGAGAGATGGAGTGGTGAGGAATGGAGGAAGATCTGTGCTCTCCATTAAAATTCCTGCTGTAGTTCTCTTAAATTTCTACTGATCTTTGATGCCCTAGCCCTTAATCTGCCAAACTTGCACTAAAGATATCCACCACCCCTCCCAAGCTGCCAGAAATGCTTCCAGGCCAACCTCACCTCTGTGAAATCTCACTGTGCCTCAGAGATATGTACCCTATTGCTCCATCCTAACCACACTCTCCTGCTTCTTTTTACTGCTAGGCTTTTGCTGTCACGTGTCCTCATGACAGCAAGTTCAGCTTAGCTTGCACAGCTGAGAAACCTGCATCTGGCCTTTCACAAATGTTCACTTCTCAGTGAGAACAAGAGAGCCTTCACATTCTTGCCATTCTCTCCAGGCTTCCTCTGTCCTTGAAAATCTGCTGGTTTCTTAAATGCTGGCAGATCATTCAGATAATGGGAACCCTGAGCTATTCTACTGCCCCATGATCCAGGGGTTAAATTATGGGGAAAAATACAGCAACACTTTCTCTTCAGTGGAAATTCAGACCTGTTCATTGCTAGCATTCCTAGGATGTAAACCACAATCATTATGAACTCATGTCTAGGCTCTAAAAATCATTAGTTTGGTTTAAAAAAATTATACTTTTTGGAGGGACAAAACAGCTCCAGAACTCCTTCTGCCTGACTTCTAGTTTTGTGAGCTTGTAACTCATGTTCATCATGCTTGCATGATATGCTGTGAATACAGTTAAGCATCTTCTAAAATGGATAGGTAGTTACTCTGGAATCCTAGTATATATGCTAGGACTTATATGGCCATGCAATTCTTGATGTTATGCTCTACAAATAATAAATTAAAACAAATTATGAATAAAACTTGAATGTTCAAACTGATACTTAATGTGTAACAATGGCAAAACTCACAAACCCAGCTTTCAGTTGTATTTTTTGTCACAGCAGCATTTCAGGTGAGTGCACAAGATTTATTTTCCTTTGGGCTCACAAACTGTCTCAATGCAAGTATCTGAACTTGCATCTGAAGTCATACTCCCATCAAGACATTGTAGCACTACATTCCCCTTGTAGCTTTTCTCATTTTCCAAAGTGTTTCTCTAATTAAGCTGTGATTAGGTTGACCACGAGCCAGCAATGTGCTCTTGTGGCCAAGAAGGCCAATGCCATTCTGGGGTGTATTAGAAGGGTTGTGGTTAGTAGGTTGAGAGAAGTTCTCCTCCCCCTCTACTCTGCCCTGGTGAGACCACATATGGAATATTGGGTCCAGTTCTGGGACCTCAGTTCAAGGACAGGGAACTGCTTGAAAGCGTCCAGCACAGAGCCACAAAAACAATTAAGGGAGTGGAACATCTTCCTTATGAGGAGAGACTGAGGGAACTGGGGCTCTTCAGCTTAGAGAAGAAGAGACTGAGGGGTAACCTCATTTGTGTTCATAAATATGTGAAGGGTGAATGCCAAGAGGATGGAGCCAGGCTCTTCTCAGTGATGCCCAATGACAGGACAAGGGGTAGTAGGTGAAAGTTGAGGCATAGGAAGTTCCATGGAAACAGGAGGAACGTTTTTTTCACTGTGAGGGTGACAGAACACTGGAACAGGCTGCCCAGGGGGGCTGTGGAGTCTCACTCTCTGAGGATTCTGAAGACCCCCCTGGATGTGTTCCTGTGTGATCTGGTATAGGTAATCCTGCTCTGCAGGGGGGTTGGACTAGATGATCTTTTGAGGTCCCTTCCAGCCCCTAACATTCATGATTCTGTGATTAAGCCAGCATAACTGTATAAAGTTATAAAGGAACGTAGTCAAAGTGCAGATTTTATAGAAATGTCATACTTACAGATTTTACTTTTTTCTTTAGAAGAAAATTTCTGATATTCTGGAAAAATCCACTCCAAAACCCGGTGTCCCTGCAGATCTACAAAACCTGCTTAGCCAATATTTTAGTGAAAACCGCTCAGTGATTGAAAAAGAGGAATTAAAGCTGTCAGGTAAGGTAGCCTGTATTTAAGAGATATTTTTCATGATACTGTTGAGTTCTCTCTTTGCACAAAAAAATCCACAATTTTTGGGAAAGGTTATGAGTTGTACTTTGTTAGGAAAATGGTTTCTTATGCTGTGTATTAATTTGGTGGTTAAGGGGAGATGTTTGTTTCTTTGGAATAAATGTGAGTTTTCTTGCAGTTACGGAAGTTAAAATAAACATTGTTCAAATGTGTCCTTTTGTTGTAAAGTTTTAATTTCAGGAGCTTATTTTTCCAACAGAAGTTACATTGTTCTTAATAATAACTTCCAAGGTGCTGAGATACTGAGAATATATTTTGTGTCTGGGACTATCTGAGTTAGTACAGATGCATAATAGGAGGGTTGACATAATTCTGACATAGAATCATAAAATGGCTTCAGTTGGAAGGGACCTCAAAGATCAACTAGTTCCAAACCCCTGCCATGGGGGGTTTGGAAAGGGCCCAACAGACCAGGTTGCTCAAAACCTCATCCAGCCTGGTTTTAAACAGGGATGAGGCTTCCTCAACTTCCCTGGGCTACCTGTTCCAGTGTTCCATCACCCTTATTAGGTTCTTAGCTGTTGAATTAAATGGGTTTTTTCAGGTAGTGGCATGAAATGAGATGGTAGCTTTACTCTACGTGTAAAGTGACCAAGTTTGAACCATGATGAGTACCCTCTTGGTTTCTCATGCTGTGTCTCCAGTTAAGATATTGACAGAAAAAGCAAAGCAGGACAGAGGAGGGTTAGCTTCTCTCAATTGGAGATGAAGGCAACATTGAACTTCTCTGCCTCTTACTCTCAAGATAAAGAGGCATCCTCATTGTGTAGGCATTGTCCATTATTTGTTGGTAGGGCTCATGAAGAGCAAATGGCTTGCTGACTAACCTTGCATACAACTTTGATACATCTTGAACTCTTAGTGACCTGAGGCCCATACAGGAGCCTTCTAGCCCAGCAGTGGTTTGTCTCTTTTAATGTTTAAACCTGTCTTTCTAGATAAATACGCTGCTCTCTAACATCCATGACTCTAGGTTGACCATTCTTTATTTCTCTGGGGCAGGTTCAGCATTCTTTTTGAATCAAGAAAACCTGGAGAAGTCCTGTACAGATTGCTTTGATATGCTTGTGTTAAATATTTTCAGACCTTCAAGGTTTTTAGAAAATAATAAATTGCTTGAGTTTCTTTCTTATTAAAAAAAGCCCTTTGGGCTAGTGAAGTGACCCATTTCCAGATGGATTAGCTTGGGTTGGATGGAGATATTGTTTCCTTCTTTTTGTGCTGGGAGTTGAAGGCTTAGTGCGCCAAGGAGTTTACGAACTTCTACAGCTGTCAAGTCATTCACTCAGAGCATCGAGCAAATAACAAGCAGCTACTTGAGTTGTGTGTTTTTGTTAATTAGCATGGGGCAGAAGGTCAGGTTTGTAGTCAGCATGGTCTCTTGCTGCAGTCTAGAGCTATGTGTGTCTTTCCCCCCTTTCTGAAACTTTCATTTAAAATTGTTGTTAGTACTCCAGTTTTGCTGGACTGTTGGTGAAAAGTCAGTAGAACTTTAGAAACTGTCTTCTAAGTTGTTCAGTCAGTAATGGAACAATATATTCAGAAGAGCAGAGCAACAGCAAAGGTATTTTGCCACTGGCAGGAGAGGACCATAGTGGGTGTGAAGAGCACTCCTATTAGCACCAAATGCATATGGAAGGGCAGCCCCTGCCCTTCCCCACTAGTGTCAAGTGCATCTTTTAAACATAATTTTGAAAGCAAATCAGCTGCTGTTCCTTCAGTTGTACACAGAATCACAGAATGCCTGGTTGGAAGGGACCCCAAGGATCATCTGATTCAACCTTTCTGGTTGATATTGTGGTTTAAATGAGATGGCCCAGCACTCTGACAAGCTGAGTCTTAAAACTGACCAGTGCAGGGAAATCCACAACTTCCCTTTGGAGATGATTCCAATGTCGAACTGTTTTCATGGTGAAAAATTTTCTTCTGGAGTCCCCAAAAGTAACTTGTAGCCATTATCTGTTGTCTTTTCCATGTGATTCCATATAAAAAGGGAGTCTCCATCCTCTTTAGAATAGCCTTTATGTACTGAAACCATTCATGGTACTGGTATACATTCATTCCCTTTGGAGTTCAAGTTCCAGCAAATGTCAATCTCTGGTTTTAATAAAAGAGATCAGTGCAAAGATAAAAGATAAATAAAAAAGATAACTTTTATTTTCAAAGTTTTTTAGCAGGACAGTACCCATTAAATGGAAGGCAGAGTGATGGAGAATGACTATGCTCAAGAAGCTACCCAGGCAGGACTTAGCCAGGCATCAGCTGCAAACCAAGTTTCACAGTATCCCAGTATATCAGAGGTTGGAAGGGACCTCAAGAGATCATCAGGTCCAACCCCCCTGCCAGAGCAGGATCACTTATGGTAGTCCACACAGGAATGCCTCCAGGTGGGTTTTGAAAGTCTTCAGAGAAGGAGACTCCACAAGCCCCCTGGGCAGCCTGTTCCAGTGCTCTGTCACCCTCACTGTAAAGAAGTTTCTCCTCATGTTGAGCTGAAATCTTCTATGTTCAAGTTTGAACCTTGTCACACTCTACTGAGGGAAATCATGGATTAACACTGCCAGCATTAGCACAATGCACCATGCATGTGAACATTAATAATGTCTGTAAGGACAGGAAACCATCTTAATTTATTTAAAATACATCAGCAAACATCCATAGACAGGCACCCTGAGGTCTCGTATGATGACAAATACATGGGTCCCTGAAGACAGAATTGTTCATGCCCTGTAGGACTGTATTGTTCCATCAGGCAAAGGACCTTTAACAACAACAGCAAATTTTCAGACCATTGCATTTTCATCACCTTTTTTAAAACTTAGACTTTCTATATAGGCAGTAGAGAAAGGCCTTTCAGAAGAACCTGTTAGGACTTGGTCTTTCTTCATTGCCTCTATATGGATCTTAAATGGCCTGTCTGGCACAGAGTGCTTTGAAGACTGAGTAGTTAACACAGTGAGCAGGTAAAAGATAGGCAGTCAGCAGGAAATGAAGGACAAGGAAGGTGCTAAAACGCAGTGTAGGTGTTGCCATTAGTTGTCCATATAGTTAAGTAGATTGACACAAAAAGGTTCTTGTTCATGAGGTGTACATTGAGCCTTGTTTGACAAATGGTAGTTTATTGATGATGGATTTAAGTAGACTTGTGATTTCATCAATGTAATTAGTGGTTATGCTGCAAAGATAAATGCTCCTTTTGCTGTTAAAAATGACCAAAAATATTTTTTCCTTTATGTTTTCAGATTCCTGTTTTTTGCCAGCCAATGATCTCACCCACAGTTTTTCTTCATACCTGAAGGAAAGTGAGTTAAAATGTTGCATGGGATGAAAGTTGTATAAAAAACATTGTTAATTAAACATTACTGCAGTTTCTATCTGTAGCATCAAATAATTTTAATTGTGAACTATTAATAACTGTAAGAGGTTTTTTTCTTTTTTTAATGACAGGTCTTGCGGTGTTTGGCTCCTTTTTTACGTTATCACTTTTTTTTGTATCAAAATGTTTTGTTGATAATTTATCGTGGCTTCATAAGTAGGTATAGGTATTATCTTACAGTAAAAATTCTGCAGCTGTCTGCTGACATGCACCAAGAGAGTTTTTATTCTCTTTTATATGTATATAGAGCTTCTGGTATGGTAAATGTTTCTTTTCAGTTGGTTTTCTTTGATATAAATTGCCATATGTGGCAAATCAAGACAATGGGCTTGTCACCTTACAAACTGTTGGCTTCTGATGCTTATCTAATTTGTTCAGTTATGTGATATTTCTGTATTTTATTTATTTTGGGCATTTTCCTTTCCAGTTTCTCATCCACGACTAAATGTAAAACTGTTGTCAGAGATCCAGACCTCAAAAGAGTCAGCATGTGTGTTCTTGCTGCTGGCTACCATTCATCATGTACTCATGTAATTTAAATTTGTGGCATGTAGTACTTTCTCTGAGTGTGTACATGGGGTGTTTCGTGGTTTTTTTTTTTCATTGCAGTCTGCCCTAAGTGGGCAAAACTCCGTAAAAACCACAAGGAGAAGAAGTCAGTGGTCATGCTGGTTATCTGCAGTTCTGCCCTTCGTTCCTTGGAACTCATCAAGTATGTCAACAGCAAATGTTGTGTTGAGGTTGGCAAGCAGTCAGAGGTTTTGTCTTGGAACCACAGACATAAAGGCAAAGCTGGGACACTGTCCCCTGCTAGCCAGCAAATGCACTTATTCAAACTGAGGCAATATTCCTCATGTCTTTAAACTGTGGGAGTGGGGTGCTTGGTTTTAGAGTGAAGTAGTTCCATGGAAGTGTTCTTCTTTAAAAACAAAACAATAAAAATATGCTCCCAATTTTGGGGAAATATGCAACACGTTGTACAAGGAGCAGAGTAAACTCATGAAGTATTAAGGTCCACCACTAGAAATCGTGACTTTGCACCAAAAACAATGAGGACATGGTGCTCCAGGGCTTCAAGTGCCAACATATGCATCTGGCCTGACTGCCTCCAAGTCTGTTCCATATTCTCAACTGGCTCAGGCTGGCAGAGCTGCCATGCAGAGATGACAATTCTCAGAGTTCCCTGTCCTCTTTTTTCCACCCCTTCTATATCTTCTTCCTTCTTGCTCCAGAAGGTGACTTTGATGACTTTGAATTAGTGTGTATCTCACAATTGTCATGGTTGTCTTTGATGAGCTCATTTCCTGTGATTATCTTCCAGCAAAACATGAGATAGAGAGCTGGAAATTTTAACTCTGTGCCACAGATAGAAGCATATGTATGGCAGATGTGCCAGAACAAGTCAGGTTTTCCAACAAATGAGTTTGGATTAACTGGCATTGGGGCAATATCTGCAGAAGAGACTGTGGCAGCCTAAGTTTTCCCGGGAGCTATGCTGCAGAAAGAGCCTATAAAATGTAGACTGGTCCACACAGATCTTTCTTTTGGTGCACCCACACACCCCATGTTCATTCATGGCACCTTGACAGGCTGGAGAGTCCATGCCCACCTCAAGAAGTTCAACAAGACAAAGTGCAATGTCTTGCACATAGGTAGGGGCAATCCCAAGCACAAAATACAGGCTGGATGACAAGTGGATTGAGAGCAGCCCTGCAGAGAAGCACTTAGGGGTGCTGATGCTGGCACTTGACATGAACCAGAAAAGTGCACTGGCAGCCCAAAATGCCAACAATGTCCTTGGCTGCACCAAAAGAAGCACGGCCATCAGGTCATGGAAGGTGATTCTGCCCCTCTGCTCCTATGAGACCTAGAGTACTGCATCGAGCTGTGGAGCCCCCAACATGAGAAGGACATGGATCTGTTGGAGATGGTCCAGAGGAGGGCCACAAAGATGATCAGAGGGTTGGAGCACCTCTCCTGCAAGAACAGGCTGAGGGAATTTGGGCTGTTAATCCTGGAGAAAAGGCAGCTCTGGGGAGACCTTACATTAGCCTTCCAGTACCTGAAGGGGGCCTACAAGAAAGCTGGAGAGGGACGTTTTGTAAGGACCTCCTGTGATAGGACAAGGGGCAAGGGGTTTAAACTAAAGCAGGGTAGATTTCGACTAGACATGAGGAAGAAGTTCTTTACTGTGAGGGTGGTGAGACACCCTCACAGAATGGGTTGCCCAAAGAAGCTGTGGCTGCTTCATTTCTGGACATGTTGAAGACCAGGCTGGATGAGGCTTTAAGCAACCTGGTCTAGTAGGAGGTGTCCCTGCCCACGGCAGGGGTTTGGATCTAGATGATCTTTCAGGTCCCTTCCAGCCTAAGCCATTCTGTGATTCTATGATTCTATGCCTGTGTCTCAGAAACTGAGATATTTTTTAATCAGAATTTGGTCATTAGTCAGTTTTTGAGCTGACTAGCTGTGAAAACACAGGCTGTAATTATTAGATATTATCTGAAAAGCTATCTAAACAATATCGGCCCCTACTGATTTCTTCTGTTGTGTTTGTCCAGTTGTTGATCACTGTTGATCAAGTAGGAAACAAGAACGTACATAGTGTTCAAAGTACAAGCAGGGGTCACTGGCAGACTGTGTGTCTCAAGCATATTGAGAAATGCCAGTTAGTTTGACTTTTCTCCTGTGTGGTCTTAATCCCAGCCCTGATGTGTTTCCTTTTCCATTTTTTTTAATTGCTAGATCAATGACAGCATTTAAAGGAGACTGCAGAGTTCTCAAGTTGTTTGCAAAGCACATAAAGGTAAGAGAGCTGCAAAGGTATTTTGATTAGAACAACTACACAAATAATTAGTTCCCTAGCATTTTCTTTTTAAAGCATTTATCAAAAGTGCCTTCCATACAGTGTTCATACAATGTTCCTTTCTTTAGGTAATGCTTCCTTTGGTAACCAGTTGTTGCAGTTTGAGGAATCTCCATCTCCAGTAGTTCTGGTGAAATCCTGTACAGAGTGTAGATGCTTATGCAAGTGACATGTTTTAAAGAGGTTCCACATTCCTCTGAGGTGCTCATCCAGATGGTTTTTGCCTGTTCAAATAAGAAGGCTCACACACATAGGTTTGTAAAAGCCAACTGTTGCAGCACCACCTTCACATTCTGCCAGTTGAATGCCTGGACACTCAACATCCATACCTGTTGGAGAGCACAAATTATGGGGATGTTGGAAACAATGAGTGGACATTTTATTGTTGATATAAATACTGTCAAACACACAAATGTCACATGCTTTATTTCACCTTTTTCACAAATGTCTTCATCCTAAAGGAGTTTAGAGCTAATCCAACTTTATCAGTTCTCCAGACATTTCTAAAGAATTTTCTTTCAATGCTGCAAGAAGCATACTGTTCTCACATCCAAAAATAGCTGGTGCAATAGCAGGTTTTCAAAGTTGAAAATGACTGAGCTTCTAGAGAAGTGTGATGCCAAGCTGGCTGTTACATCTCTTTAACTTTCTCCCAGATATGTCAGTTTGACAGCTTGAAAGATGAAAAGCATTTCTTACTTGATGGTATTCTAGAAAGAGATACGCTGAGATGTTACATTTATTTCCAGCCCTTCAAGAAGAAATCTTTTTAAAAATCATGGTTTTGCTATGGTTTGTCTTTTGTTTTTCAAATTAGATAAAAGAACAGATGAACATGTTGGAGAAAGGCGTGTTCCACGTCGGGGTCGGAACTCCTGGGAGAGTGAAAGCACTAGTGGAGCAAGGTAGGAGAACAAGGAAGGATTTCTATGTAGGCATCTTATACTTGGCCTCATGAGAAGCAAGACTTCTGTTGTTTTTGAAGTGTTTAGGTTGACACAAATCTGTGGATTTGAGTGCTAAATTGTACAGTTCTGTTTCTCCACTTCTATGATGTCAGTCAAAATGAGGTCAAGATTCTAGTAGTTGATTTCGTGATCACTTTAGGCTGGCATAAATCAGAGAAAGGCAGAGTAATCAGGGACACCTCCTACTAGATCAGGCTGTCCACAGCCATAGCAATCTTGAATGTCTCCAGGGATGGGGCCTCAACCACATCCCTGGGCAACCTCTTCCACTATTTCACCACTCTCATTGTAGGGACCTTCCTCCTTATGTCCAACCTAAATCCACCCTGTTCCAGTTTAAAACCATTGCCCCTTGTCCTAATCCCTACAAGCCCTTCTAAACAGTCCCTCCCCAGCCTTCCTGTAGCTCCCCTTCAGATATTGAAATGTATCTACAAGGTCTCCCAGGAGCCTTCTCTTTCCCAGGCTGAACAGCCCCTATTCTTTCAAGCCTATCTTTGTAGGAGAGGTACTCCAGCCCCCTGATCATCTTTGTGTCCCTCCTCTGGACCTGCCCCAGCAGGTCCATGTCTCTCTTGTGTTGGGGCCTCAGAACTGGACATGGTACTCCAGGTGAGGTCTCACCAGAGCAGAGTAGAGTGGCAGAGCCACCTTGACAAGATGACCTTTGAGAGTCCCTTCCAACCCAATGCAATCTGTGAATCTGTAATACTTTCCCCTCACAGTCACTGCCTGCTTATTCCCCCTTCCTGTTTCTTTTGCTAGTCCAACAGTCTGTCTGGCAGCTCAGTGAAGTGATCCCAGTTAGAACTGATCCCAATTAAAACAAAACCAGTGTGTACACGAAATCAGGTAACGAGCAGGCAGAGGTGGGGGGACTTCCACTTTTGGCACGAATACTGATTTATACTGACTTAAAAGTGATTGCAAAACCATGGTGTAAGATACAAAGTTCCAGGAAACCAAACACTGCAAGTAAATCAAAAGGAAATGATGACAGAAGTCATTGTATCATATGTCACTCTCTCAGCTTAGTGTAAACTTTTGTGAAGAGTGAGCAAACGATCTGCTTCATGATTTGATTTTATTCCTGTAATGAAATTAATTATCCTTTAAAATCTCTTTTTCTCCTCCCAAATTTTGAATGCTTTTGCTTACTCAATATTTACAAAGAAAAACAAACAACGAAATGACAAGATGATAAGGTGACTCTATTCCTCTTTCTGAGCTCTGCCTTACTCTGACTTTGTTTTTTTGGTCATTGACTGGCAGTGGATTGGGACTCTTATCACCTCTTGTAAAAGGGTACAGGAGAAACATAATTTTGTTGATTCCTGTGCCTCCTGCCAACATTAAATCATTACTGCTCATCACATCATTGCCATGTTAGGTGAAGGCAGGTTCTGGCAGGGACACAAAATCCATCATCTTATTCTAAGGTCTAGTTCTTTTTTGCCATTTTAGCATTGCAGTGCTGGATCATTAGAGAATGGACAGGAATCAAAACTGATAAGAAAAGCTGTGAGCGTCTTGTAGAAGACCAGAGAAAAATAGGAGAACAGCTGGAAGGCCAGTTCAGTTCTTTTGACATCCTTTATTTAGAGGATAAAGGAATTCTTCAGCAGCACCACTGACCTGACTCACATTCACATAGCACCCAGTCCTGTAAATTGCTGACCACTGTCAGCTCCCATTAACAGGAGGTTTCAGGTTAGAGTCCTTGTGACTTAACAGTTCCTCATTAGCTGTGGAAATTCAGCTGCTGTGGTTTCATCAAGAGAAATCTTTAGGAATTATTTTCTGGCAAGATGTTAGCTCTTGACAAGACTGGCAACAGCAGTTGTTCTGCTTTTCTGTTTACCTTTCAAAAAGTGTAGGATTATGTGGTTTAAGGGAGTTTGCAGTGTCAATGCATTGATTTTCCAACCAGCAAATGCAGTACTTAAGTGTTCGAAGATAAGTTACCTAGGAAACAACAAAAGATGTAAAAGCTACAAAAATCCAAACATTTTGATAAGTATCTGTCATATTATCTTGGTAGTAAAATTTATGTTGCCTTTTTAGATGGCTTGTGTTTGAACTCCACAAAATACATGATTCTGGATTGGAACTGGAGAGATCAGAAACTAAGGAGAATGATGGATATCCCTGAGGTACTGTATATGCACCTGTATATGTTATATTCTCTGTATTCATTGCTTTTGATTCTAGTGCCCATATCTTGGTCAGTAAGGTTTCATTTCTGTAAAGCTGACTTCAGTGGTCTGGAAACACAAAGAAGTCAACATTTGCCTGGTAAATCTATACTCTCAGGCCTCAAAAGTACCTTCTGAGCAAGACTTTTTCCATTTTTGTTGCCAGTCACAGCTGTGACTTCTACAGTTGTGCTGTGAATTGTTCTTGTTTATTCTAGATGGTTGCTCTACCTCTTTTCAGGAAGTTCTGATAAGTGAGAGGACTTTTTGTCCTCAAAACCTAAATAAAACTTTGGAGAAGGATTTATTTGTTTCCATCTCAGGTAATGCAGCTTCATGGGAGTAAATCTACAGACAGTGCTACTTTTTTTGCATAGAATCTCCAGGGAAAAAGAGCTTAATTTTTGCATTAAGCTGCTTCACAAGTGAAATAAATCATCAGTCATTGATCGTTCTCTGCATTTGTCTATGTATTTGTATGTGCTGTATTTTACAGTCCAGGATACACAGAGATACCCTTTTCTAATAAGCTCAGGTAAAATGCCCTCCAAACAAACACTCTGTAGCAACAAAAAAAAAAATCAGTTTTGCTTCTTGAGGCAAGGAGGCTCCCTCTTGTGGTAAATGCAAAAGACAGGTTTGTATTTGTATCGTGTATTTTTTGTATGGTGCTTGCACTTAGCTGCAAGTTTTTTGAAGAACAGAGAACATGAATTCACAGACATCAGTACAACAGGTGCTGATTGAAAGCAGGATGATTTTTTGAGTCAGCTGAAGTAAATCTACATCCATCAGACTATAGATGATCCACCTCAAAATCCTGGAGATTATGTTGCTAGTATTTGCTTTTGGGCTGTTACGTACCTGAACTATACTTTCATCTCACCCAGAGTTTCATAAAATCATAGAATTGTTTTGGTTGAAAAGAGCTCTAAGATCATCAAGTCCAACCTTCAACCCAAGATCACCATGGCCATTAAACCATGTCCCCACGTTTCTTGAACACCTCCAGGGACAGTGACTCCACCACCTCCCTAGGCAGCCTGTTCCAATGCCTGACCACTCTTTCGGTAAAGAAATATTTCCTAATATCCAACCTAAACCCCCCTGGCACAATTTCAGGCCATTTCCTCTTGTCCTATCACCTGATACCAGAAGGGAGTTGTAGAGAGCAGTGAGGTCTTCCCTCAGCCTCCTCTTCTCCAGTTCCCTCAGACATTCCTTGTAAGACCTTTTCTCCAGACCCTTCACCAGCTTTGTTGCCATCCTCTGGCCACGCTCCAGCACCTCAGTGTCTTTCCTGTAGCGAGGGGCCCAAAACTGAACACCGTATTCATGGTGCGACCTCACCAGTACAGGGTGTATGTACAGAGGCATGACCTCCTCCCTGCTGCTGCTGGACACACTCTTCCTGATCCAGACCAGGATGCTGATGGCCTTCTTGGGCAGCAGAGCACACTGCTCATCTGCATGCCTGTCTAGGAATATAGGCAAAGCATTGTGACTCCAGATGTGTTTTATTAAGATAAAATCTTATGGATTAGTTGAAGTTAAAAACAAGAAAGAAAGAATGTTACGTGTTCATTATAGTGTTAGCATAAGGAATAGCTATTTATTGTGATTACAACAGACACATAATGCAATTAGATAATAGTAAATATCAGATGTGATTACAGAGAAGTCTTAAATCCTGAACTTGACTCCGTTAACACAACACGAAAAAAGGTTTTTGACATCTTGAGCTATTTAAATGGAGCATCTTGAATCTATTTGGCCTGATGCAGACACAAGGCAGATTCCTGAATGTTAGTGATAAGAAACAATAGCAATAAGAGATACCCCAATAATGTTTTAGAGGTAAGGATCTTAACACAGTAGAAACCAGTGGAACGTTTTGGCAACATGCAGACTTGAAATACAGAGCACAGTCTTAGGGAGTAGAGGATCTTACTCTTTTACTCACATAAAAATTGTCAATATATGCTATGAATAGTCCTGAGTTTTCTCAAAGAGAGGAAAACATAATTTAGAGCAAAAAGGTAATTTAGAGCGTTGGCAGTTTGATGTACTACTTTCTTTCACCTTGTATTGTGGAGGCAAAATTGTAACCTTGAAATTAGGAATGAGGCATACTGATCTATTTTCAGTGCAAACCTCAACTGTCATTTATTTATTTTTGCATACTTAAGGTGCTGCATTGCTAAATTTCATTGCAATTACAGCAGAAAGCAGGAACAACTGGAAGCATGTGTCCATTCTACCTGCTGGTTTTGTACTGTGGGGAGTTCAGTGGAGAACACAGTGGTGTATTCTGATCAATACATGAATTTAAAAACACATGAATCTTCCCACATGACAGTCCTGTATCTCATATCCGCATCATGCATGGTGCCCTGATCCACTGCTCTTTCAGCTGCCTTAAAATCTCATTAGTTAATGCTGTTGGGTAGGTTTTCTTTTTTTCTCTGTTCCTCTGTCTCCTGCTTCGTTAATCCCAAACAATGGAGAGAAGGAAATAAAAAGAAACCTCACAAAGAAAGCAGAGGAGGGGTGAATGAGTTTGTCCAGGCTCTGTCTTGGCACACTGAAGTTATACTAATGTAATAAAAATTTAATATATACTTTCTGATGTGAGCAAAGGACAAAGCTTCCTTCTTTGAAACCTTTGTGTAAAGAGATGATGGCAATACAGAGCTGCCTCAGTTCCTCATCTCACCTGTTCATAAGATTGAAATGGATTTTTTTTCAAGAGAAAACCAATATTGTGTTGTCTACAAACAATACAAACACTGAGCCCTGAGTAAGTTTGAAAATACAGAAAGTTTCTGTTTCTGGCTTCATGAAAGTAAAAAGGTCTGTAAGAAATGGAGTTCTGACAGCTATTTTCACCCTCATGTAGCTCATTCAGTGTGGAATAGAAATTGATCGGGCTTTTGTACAGCATTTATTTCTGTGCAAAGTAGAGGCACAGAAGGATAAAATCCTAAGAGAAAACTTGCAAGTTGTTTGTAGGGGGGAAGAGAGAGCTATAAAGAAACCCAGTGCTAACTGTGATGATAGAGACTCATGTGTTCCTGCTGAAATATGTAGTCAATATTTACTCTTTAATACACTTGTCTTTTATCTTTAGATAAGCAATAAGCTACGGCCATATCCGTGTTGTAAACCAAAGTACATTCAAGCAGCACATGTAAACCTGACCTTCGTGCTCACTTTTACTCAGGTGTCTCAGACACACAATGGTTTGGCTGTTGCACTGCAGAGCTGCCCTGTACTCAGATACTCTGAAAAGTCCCAGAGGGATTTTGCAGTCCAGGAGGGAGCTCTTGCAGGGACAACTTGTCTGCATCCACATTAGATGGGACTTCAAGAGCTGTGATTGTGCTTTAGGGTTGCAGAACAAATGCTAGATATTTTCCAAAATGGAAACATTCTAGAGCTCAGGAGCTTGTATGGGAACCCCTTCCTTAATTTCTAATCCTATAGTAAGGTGCCTGAGTAAATAAATAAATAATGGTATTTAGCCAAAGCATTATCAGTAACTTTTGATGCTTTCTTTGATTTCTGTTTTCTTCAGATAAAGAAAGAAACAATTGACCTACTGGAGATGAGCATTATAAAGCTGTGCAGAGAGGGGTCTGTGAAGCTGGGACTCTTTTAATGGTTTTACCAAGAAGGGAATCGTTTGCAGCTGCACTTCAATGTTATCGTGTGTGCATTTGACAAATGATAAACAAGTGATGGAACCCAGAATTTTGACTTTTCAGAAGTCTATTAATACAGAAAGGATGCACATTGCAACTTTTTTTCCTGAGTTTCCTTTTAATAGTAAACAAGAAGTTTTCTTTGTAGTTTCAGTGTGGTTTTTATTGCAGGAACCATGTGATACTGAAATTAGACTTACGTTGCATTCGCCTGCTAGATTTACTACCATATATTACTTGGGTGTGAAAGTCTTTGTACAAATCAATTTTCTGTTATCCCCCTCTTGCTGTCCCAAAGAAGGCATTTACTTCTGTCATGAGAGTGGTAATCTAGTTCTTGCCCTGGAGGGTTTTTGAGAAAGTAGTATAAATTTCAGTAATTTATCAGAAATGTGTTTTTCACCCATCTGTTCTAGAGCTGACCAGATGTGCTTTTTTGCTATTACATGATACACTGTCTGTATATTATAACAAGACTTTATTTTGGTTAAACTGTTAAAGTATACAAAAAGTATTCTTCTGTGTAGCCATTGAAATTAAAAGATGAGCTCTCTGTGATTCTTTTGTCATTGTGAATGGGAGAGAATGGATGGATTTTGCTTTTCAGAGGGCAAGATTAATTGAGATGAGTAAATCATCAGCATCTTGGAAAGCCATTGATCCAGATCAGATGTTTTGAGAATGAACTGCTCTTTTGTCATAAAGAACATGTAACTTTTTACAACTCTAAACTGCATCTGAATCAGTAGCAGTGTCTGTAGCAGGTTAAAAAGATTGACTCGGTCTTCCAAAAGCTGTGTTTTCCTCACAGTGCTGTCTGAGCACCTGCAGTCCTCAACAGTGGCATCCAGTGCCATTGGAGTAAAGCTCCTTTCATTGTCTGCCATACCTGTTAGTTTGGCAGCTATGGAAGTGAAGGGAGAAGAAAGAATGCGTCTAAGATGACACAGAAGTCCAGTATAGCCAGCAGTATTCTTGTAAATGAATAAGGCATAACAAGTCCCAGTGAATTACGGGGCAGAAAGCATACATGTGAGCTTTTCCGGGAGGTGTAAGCTAGACACCCTGACCAAAGTACACAATCATTTGATTGGTACAAGAAGATCCTGGGGATCCAGGTACTAATGCAGAAAAGGAGGAAGAGAGAGATCTAGTTAATCAGTAATTCCTGGCCATAATGCAGGTTTGAACAAACAATACAGTTTCTCAACAGTAAGGGCAGTATCTCAGCTTAAACAATACTCGGCACAAGTATATTGTTCCTTCATCTCACAAAGAAGAAAATGAAAAGCAAGACAAGTTTTCCTCCACAAGGAGAGGCACGTCCTTCCAGATGTCCAGATAACACTGCATTCAAACAACAAAAACTACCAGCTTGGAAGCCCCAGCTTAACATTGCAACTGTGCTCTCCAGCTTCTTTCTCACAGGCGCCTTCTGCCTCTCTGTTGGAGTCTGCCTCATACTTTCTGCAAACAGCGTCAGAGAAATCCAGGTTGGTTTGCAGCTGGTGTGGGTGAGGGTGGTGAGGCACTGGAACAGGTTGCCCAGGGAAGTTGTGGGTGCCCCCTCCCTGGACGTTTTCAAGGCCAGGTTGGAAGGGGCCTTGAGCAACCTGGTCTAGTGGAAGGTGTCCCTGCCTGTGGCAGGGGGGTTGGAACTGGATGATCTTTAAGGTCCCTTACAACCTGATTCTATGATTCTATGCTGTTCTTGGATATTTTATGAAAAAGAAATTGGATAATGTTTGGAGGAAGAAGGCTTTGTATTTTTACTTCTGGATAAATATGATGTCTTCATGCCTCGGGCATGTATTCAGCAGCCAGTATTCCTGTGAAAATCCTCAGAGGTAGGTGGTCACCAATAAAATCTGAGTACTGGGTGGTTAAATGGGTAGGAATATCTGAAATATGGATTGTAATTACTGCCACTGGCTGGTAATGTCTGAAATGATGTCATTATTTCCTATGTAGTGTTTATTTCTTCAACAGTGTTTGGTACTAGAAGAACAAACATGTTTGCTGGGGCAGAATCTTAAAATGCAAGGAGCCCTGATATTTAAATGCCTCCTGGAAGCAAGCTTGATTAGACCTGTGGTGGTGTTAATAGACTACTGGTTGGAGCAAATACTCTGCACTACATCAAGGCTGTTCAAGAAGGGTGGCCCATAGTGCATGTGGGAATTCGTGAAGCATTGCTTGGTAAGCCAGACCAAGCTGCAGAAGTGTTCTTCACTCAGCACTCCTTTACGATGAGCAGATGTGGAGGTTCTGCAACAGTTATTAAAAGGCTCTAAACCAGCTTTAAACTAGTAAAAAAAAAAGTGAATGTTCATGGAGGCCAAGTCCTGATTCTCTAAATCTGTTAATTTTTAACAAGAATGTTCTTTTTTTTTTTTTTTTCAAAATTTACATACTTTAATACAAATTACTTTTTAAGAGTCACTTAAAAGAGAACTGATCTGAGAAGTCTTGGAGCTAAAACACTAACCTTTATGTATGTGCATGTTCTTTAATACAATATCTCTGCTTCCTCACTTCTCTGACAGATTGATTATTCAGATAAATGTTCAGAGTGTTCAAAACTCCGTGAAAATTCCTCTAATTGGAATAAAATATGCAACTGTTCTGCTAATTTCACGCTAGAGGAAGATATACTGGTAAGTGAATGCAAGAAACCAATTGAAAATGCTGGTACTTCATGATCATTTATCCCTATATGATAAAATACACTTAATTCTGCTATGTAGAGCTCCTGACTAAATTTTCTTTGTACTTTTTAAAAACATAAAATACTCAAAAGTTTACACTTTCACCTTGGCTGGTGATTTTGATACTCATTTTAGGAGACGATGAAATTAAAAGCAGCCCTGCAGAAAAGGACTTGAGGATACTGGTGGATGAGAAGCTGGACATGAGCCAGAAATGTGTGGTTGCAGCCCAGATGGCCAATGGCATCCTGGAGTACTGTGTCCAGTTCTGGGGCCCCCAACACAAGAGAGACATGGACCTGCTGGGGCAGGTCCAGAGGAGGGACACAAAGATGATCAGAGGGCTGGAGCACCTTTCCTATGAAGACAGGCATAAAGAATAGGGGCTGTTCAGCCTGGGAGAGAGAAGGCTCCTGGGAGACCTTATAGATACATTTCAATATCTGAAGGGGAGCTACAGGAAGGCTGGGGAGGGACTGTTTAGAAGGGCTTGTGGTGACAGGATGAGGGACAATGGTTTTAAACAGGAGCAGATAGATTTAGGTTGGACTTAAAGAGGAAGTTCTTTACAATGAGAGTGGTGAAATAGTGGAAGAGGTTGCCCAGGGATGTGGTTGAGGCCCCATCCCTGGAGACATTCAAGGTCAGACTTGATATGGCTATGGGCAACCTGATCTAGTTGTAGACGTCCCTGCTTACTGCATGGGATTTGGACAAGATGACCTTTGAGGGTCCCTTCCAACCAGGTGCAATCTGTAAATCTGTGAATCAAGATCAGGCTGCCTTTCCTTGGTTGGGAGATGTCAAAGGAGAGGATGAAGATGGAAGAAATTATGTCTGATTGGGGAGGTGACCTCTCTGAGTCATTAGCAAACCACTGGCCTGTGTTGTTACTGCACTGCAAAGTTTGCCAGTGAGAAGGAAATCTGAAACTGACCACTTGTTACAAGCGAACTCCTGTAGTCTTTTTTTCAAGAGTTATGCTGTTTGTTGAATGTTAGGGAAAACTGTTGGATACTAGGAAAAATTTCTTCCCAGAAAGGGTTATCAGGCGTTGGAACAGACTGCCCAGGGAGGTGATGAAGTCACCATCCCTGGAGGTATTTAAAAGATGCGTAAATGTGCTGCTGAGGGACATGGTTTAGCGGTAGTGGTTTAGCAGTAGTGGTGGGACTGAACTCTAGGCAAGAAGTTGGACTTGGTGATCTCAAATGTCTCTTTGAGCCTCAAAAGTTCTATGATTCTATGGCAATCCCCAAGGTCCTTGAAATAATTCAAGTCTAGTAATGTCATTCTGCAGCTTCTTTTGGGAAAACTGTCCTTAATTTCCTGTCCTAAACTACTGGGACAAGTTGCTGAGACTGTTAAAATGCTTGATGTTCTGCCAAAGAGATCTTATTCTTAGTACTGCATAAATGAGCCCTCAAAATTACAGTGCAATTTAAATTATAAATTCACTTTGGGATTCTTCAGTATTGAAGAGGCCATTAAAATACTCCATAATTCTTCAGATTTGTGGTGGCTTGGCCCTGGCTGGGGGACAAATTCCCGCCAAAGCCACTCTATCACTCCCTTCTTAGGTGGACAGGGAAGAGGGGAAAATAAAACAAAAGCCAGCAATAAGGTAGCAATTTAATAATAATGATAAGGAAAAGTAATAGACCATGCAGAAGCAAAAGCACAGAAAGATGTTATTCTCTACTTCCTATCAGCAGACGGTGGTGGGTCTTGGGAAGCAGGACTCTAACACATGTAATGGTTCCTCTGGAGGACAAACACCATTGATGAATCTCCCCCCAGCTTCCTTCTTAGTCCTTATATCTGAGCTGATGCCATATGTCATGGAATACCCCTTTGGCCAGTTTGGGTCAGCTGGCCCAGCTGTGTCCCCTTCCAAGATCTTGCCCATCCCTCTGACTCTCAGAGCAGGGTGATGTTGGAAAAACACAGCCTGGATACTCATTTAGCAGTAGCCAGGGCACTAATGTGTTAGCAGCTACTGCTGCAAAACACAGCACTAGAAGGATGCTTTGTGGAGAATTAATTCCAGCTCAGCCAGACCAAATACAAGATTATAGATGAAAAGTTTCTTCTCTTCTTGTTGTTTAGTAATCTTCTTTCTTGCTTGTATTGGCCTGCCTATCAATCTCCTTTTATAACAGGACTAAACTTTCCAAAGGGTTCAAGTAATTGGTGGGAGGCAGCCTTATTTTTCAAAAAATCTGAAGGAATTAAGAACCAATGGGTGCTTTTTGAAGTTCTTCATGGATCTCTTTATATGAAAAAGGAATACCTGTCTCCACAAAATTATTCGTAGTCATTGCAGGTTCATAGAATCATAGAATTGTTTCAGCTGGAAAAGACCTCTAAGCTCACTGAGTCCAACCATCAGCCTCAGACCACCATGGCCATTAAACCATGTCCCAAAGTGCTATGTCCACATGTTTCTTGAACACCTGGTTCATGGCCAGCCCGTGCTATCTTGAGGAAAATAATAATCAGACATTTTTAATTTAGTTTCCATTTGGTGATTTAAAATATGTTTAATATTGTGCCAAAATGCTAAAACTTGCAGGCTAGGTAAAGACTTAGATTCTAGCCAGTGCCTGCTGAAGTAATTGCTTATAGTTACCAGCACTTCAATATTGAATACTCTCTCTTCTCCTCTCTTTTTTAGCAAGTAACAGAATTCCTCTTTGAATTCTAGGGTGATGTTTTTATGTACTATGGCCTGCAAAACTTCCATCAAAACCACCGTCGATTCATGATGTCAAGGAGTAATGCACAGCTGCTGGGTCGGAATGCAAATGTAAGCTTTCAGAATTCTTTATGCTATGAAAGGGTGACAATTTCCATCAGGTGCATCTTTGACCATATGGAGAGCTAACGAGGCGTAACTGTAAGTGTGTTAAGGTGGCTCTGGGGAATAATAAGAAAGAAGAGATTTTCAGTGTTTGGTTTCTGCTTTTATGATTATCAGGGCCATTATGTCTAATACATTAATAAGAGAGAAAGATTGAGAAGATAAATAACAGAGATTAGTCCAGTGCTGCAATTCTCAAACCTGCACTTTGGAGGGATGCTAGTTAAAAATAGATTGTCTTTTTCAATAAATTTACAGAAAGCTTTTCATTTGAGTGTTTTCAGTCTCCTTAGCCAGAAATGTTTTAAGCTGTGCTTTTATGATAGGGTTAGGGAATTAAGTTGTTCTAAGTCTTTAATTTTGCCTTCTGGCTTTGGAAGCAGACAAAGTTTATGGTGAATGAGGTGATCATGTAGCATTCTAAGTATGCAATTTAGAGGTTTAAAAAGGGAGGTTAGACAGCATCACCTGCAGCAGACCTGCATAAGGAAATTGGAAAATGCAGTCATTACATTCAGGTTTATTACTTACGAATCTAAGCCATGTTTTCTTTGGCTTAAAAGTAGCATTTCTTAATATGCACACAGTCTACACGTTGTCCTCAGAGTACATCTGATGACTGTGCAATAATAATCAGCTATTTCTGTAAAATGCTTCTTGTGACTCTCAAGACATATTCCACATACATCCGTCCAATCATCTTGGTTGTTTGCATCCAGGTGCAACTTGTTTTGGCTCTTCTGCCAATTAGATACACAACTTATGGAGTTATTTGAAAATTTTTTTTGTGTTTAGACCTGAAGATGCATGGTGTCTCACAAACTTGGGTAGAAGAGATGTGATTTGAGATAGGCTTTTGTTATTCATGCTGTATCTTCATACATCAAGATTACTGCAGTTCTGTGTGGGCTAACTGCATCTGCTGTTCTGTACCACCAAAGCAGTCCAGGTCAGAATTTAAAAAGAAGTAAACATAAGATATTCTAGGATAAGCCAGGGTGTTACTGGAACATTTTCACTTGTAACTCTGTTACAATAGCACATCTCCAAATGAGTTTTTGTAGTCTGGAGTTTGCAAATCTGCAGCAAAATTTGGTGAAGAATTTTGTATTCCTCAGCTACAAACCCGTTCATTCGGATGTATCTCTAATGTGACCAAAAGGTACTGGAGACTTAATTATTCAGTGACTATTCA
This sequence comes from Indicator indicator, assembly GCF_027791375.1. NCBI lineage: Eukaryota > Metazoa > Chordata > Aves > Piciformes > Indicatoridae > Indicator > Indicator indicator. The sequence goes on from NC_072010.1 coordinate 86,519,038, forward strand.
GAAGAAAGAATGGGAGGAGAACATTAACAGCAGCAAACCAAAACAAAAGCCCCAGGTTCTGTGCCTGATTATTCTGTGACCTTGAGTACAGATTCAGAACTGCGCACCCTTTGCCACCTACCAAAATGGGACACCCATGGCTCCCTGTGGTGCTATTGCCAACAGCATGTTCAATGGTAAGTTGGTACCTTCCAGATCTGCTTTGCTAATTTCCACTTGAAACTAGAACACAGGAGGTTTCACCTCAACATGAGGGAAAACTTCTTTACTGTAAGGGTGACTGAGCACTGGAACAGGCTGCCCAGAAAGGTTGTGGAGTCTCCTTCTCTGGAATTTCAAGACCCATCTGGATGCATTCCTGTATGACCTGTCCTAAGTGATCCTGCTTTGGCAGAGGGGCTGGACTCAATCTTCAGAGGTCCCTTTCTACCCCTATCATTCTATGATTACTCCAATCCAGCTGAGTCCTGATAGTTTAAGATTCCTGTCTTCTCCCAGAAAAGATTTTGTTTGGTGATGGCGCTGTGGTGAATATGGAGTTCTGCTTCCTACATTTTAGTAACTAACCCCTCATTTTGAAACTGAGAAACATTTTGCATTTACTGGGACCCTCTTTAATATGAATATACAACAGGAGTCATGAATTGAGTCCCTAGTGAAATAAGGAACAATGATGCAACAGATTCTGTGTACTTCCTTGCTGTCCCCATTTAAGGCTTCAAGGCAAAACCTCCTCGGAGAGATTTTAGATTATTTCCCTCTTCCTCCCCCCTCTTACCCTGTAGGGGAGAAAGAGACAGGGGAAGGAAAAGGGGTAGACAAACAACACATATGGACTTGGAAGATAAAAAGGTAATTTTAACAAGAAATAACAGGTATTGAGGAAGAAGACATATACAGAGAAAATAAGGGAAGATATATATATTTATATATACAGATGTATATACAACCCAGTTGTGTATGACCATGGATTCCCCTCAGATGATGAGGGATTTCTCTGGAGATAGGCTGCAATGCATGGAGATTGGTCCAAACCACATGCAGCAGCTCTCTCAGGCCAAGGCAGCTCCCAAAGCCAAAGCAGGCAGTGAGAGAGAGACAGACTGGAACTGTGCACACCCCCTCCTCCCCCTTAAATAGAGGCAGGAAAGGGCTGGGGATAAACCCGGTCTGGTACCTCCCACCTAGCGTCCAGTGACTCCTTCAGGGTCAGGTGGCTCCCAGCTGCCCACCGGCTAAGCTTTAACCCACAACACTTGCTAAAAATACATATTTGTGTACAATTACGGAGGAGCTCAGGTTCTGCCTTCCCACGGTGCTGTGCTTAGAAGGAGGTGACATGTTCTTCACATTAGTTTGGGCCTTTGGATCTGTGTGATTGCATTTTGCTCTTTGAATGCTGGAAGCATACAGTCCTACTCAGATTGATCCCAGGTTTAATCTTGTCTGTAGTAACCTAGTGGGCATAATCTGCTAAGATTGCATTTTTAGGCTGAAATCCAGAGGACTCCTAGCCATGGACACAGATTTCAGAAGGGATTTCTTTGGGAGGAAAGGAAACAAAAAACCCTTATCCATGCAGCAGATTTTGGCAATGCAGTAGTTGTTATTCAAGCATCTGCCACCGCACTAGAGGACTTGTGAAGAGCAGCTGCATTCAGTAACTTTTAGATCCATTCGATTTTCATCTGCCTGTGCACCCACCTGCTCCCCTAGAAGTCTGATTGATTGGACTGAGCTCTGACCTAAGACAGCAGAGCTATCTGTGTGCAGCCCACACCTTCTGGCTGCAGGACAGAATGCTCCTGCAGAGAAGTAGGGAGAGTAAGATTATAAAATGCTGAGGGTAAACCTCCCAGTGTCTACTTTTTTGTCACAGTGTGATGAAAGGTTCAAGGGGAAGGGGCAGTGTCTGAATCCCCCCTCTGGTAGCTTCCCATTCACTTGAAAGTTTAGCTGGTTGTCTCATTGCTCTCTACTCTTGTTTTGTAAAACGAGGAAGATGGCCAAGTTCCTGCTATGGGAAAGGTTTTTAACTCAAGCTAGCAGGTAAGGGAGCAGTCAGACAGGCAGTTAAGTAGTCTGAGTCAGAGTATTGCAGTTCCTGTTAGTGAACTAATGACGAAGAACTGGTCAAGTAGTGGAGGCACAGAATAATCACCTACTCAAAAGGGTGTGCCTGAGCCTTGACTGAGCTGTGTGAACACAGGCTTTGTAGCAGGGTAAAAAAAAAAAAGTAGAAGTATGTTTTCATTGATGCTCATGCACTTGAGTTGTGTTTTTCATGCTTCCTAAAAAGCAGACAGTCCCCATCTATATCATCTAACTGTCCCTGCCTATTATCTCATTGGCTGCCTAGGTGTTTACATGAATGTTAACCACAGAATCGTAGAACCATTTTGGTTAGAAGAGACCTTTAAGATCATTGAGTCCAACCATTATCTAACTCTACCAAGCCTGGTGCTAAACCATGTCCCTCAGCACTACATTTTTGCATCTTTTAAACATCTTCAGGGATGGGGATTCAACCATCTACCCGAGGAGCCTGTTCCAGTGTTTGAGAAACCTTTGAGTGAAGAGGTTTCTTCTTATATCCAACCTAAATCTCTCCTGGTGCAACTTGAGACCATTTCCTCTCATCCTATTGCTTTTTCCTGGGGAGAAGAGACCAAAACCCACCTCATTCCAACTTCCTTTTGAGGAGCTGTAGAAAATGAGGTGGTCTCCCCTCGGCCTCCTTTTCCTTGCTGAGGTTGCACTCAATCCCCTTATCCAGATCACTGATGAGGATATTAAAGAGAACTGACCCCAGTACTGAGCACTGGGTAGATAATACTACTGCTGATCAGTGTAGTACAAATTATCCCTAGCAGATTTAGTCCAGGAAATCCAGCCTTTCTAACAGTGGTCAGTAGGAAGCATTGCAAAAATGCATGTGGGTCATACTAGAAAATATTAATGTTCAACTAATCTAAGTAGGAAATTATAACAAATAAAAAGAATTTTTTTTTTGCCCACTGAAACAGGATGGCATGGGTAAGCTCTATTTTAAATATCTTTTATTATTATTAAAGGAAGTGTTTATATCCAAATCGGTAGACAAAGTCTAATCAGCATAAATCTAAAGCAAAATTTTCTCCAAAGGAGCATGGATTCTCTTGGCTGTGCTTTTACCTCTCCCCTGTTCCCTGAAAACACCTTACATGTAGCAAAACAATCAGTTTAGGACACCTCTCAAAGAAATGCTAGGGCAACCTAATAAGAAGAGTAGTTTCTGCAACTAGCTAGAGAGCTCCGAGAGTACTTTGCAGAGAAGCTAGTCATGCAGGAGTTGATGGACATGAGAGACTTTCTACAAATGGATTCAATAAGATTATTGGTAGGAATACATTCAGTCTTCAAAACTTCAGAATTTCTAAGGCTCTGGAACCCTAGCTCTTCTTGTGGATTATACAGTGCTCTGTACACAGTCATGATGAGACTCTTCCCAGGATTTATTGGTTTGCTTTCCATTCACTTGAAAGTTGCTTCAGTGTTACAGGTTTTGTTAGTCATGGTGGCAATTAGAGTGACTGTCTTTCAGTCATATATACTGCTGCTTGTATTCCCTGCAGATACTATTGAGCTTTTCTACAATTTTAACTCATCTGCTATTCAAGTTCCACTGCTGAAGACTGGGAACTGTTGGTGGACAGATAAAAATGTGAAATTTCGCAATCCAAAATCATACAATCTCTCTTCTGCTTTTGCAGGTAAGATTGGTTCCTCACATTTCAATGACTTCCCTACCTGCCCTCCCCCACTGCCCTGCCTGAGGATCTCCCATTCTGAGATGAATTGCCTTTGAGAGAAACACCTCCCAAAGAAGGCTGGAGAAGCAGCTTTAGTGGGTGACTGAGAACAGAAGACACGTTTAGATAAAAGATCGCTTTATCTTTTGAATCAACAACTGAAATAGAGAGAAAGTGGTTTTGGAAGACTGCAATTAGCCCACATTCACACCCTTTTTGTAATGCTTATTAATCTGTCTAGAGAAAGCAAGACTGAAGTTACTTTATTTCTTTTCCTGTTGAAAGCATCTATGAAGGAGAATTGCATATCATATCTTTCCTTCTTTATGCCTTTGCAGATGCTTAGGCAGTTGCAAGACAAGTGAGGCTGCCATCATCACTGGTTCTTTCAAACAGCTGTTTCCTTGTTACAGTTAATCTGTATTAAAGTGGAACTAAAAGCTTCCTGTTCTGATCAGGGCAGTGGTGTGCTGGATGCAATTTGCAAAAGTCAATTATCTAGGTAGTTTTGATATGACAGATTCTAAATATCATAGACTGTGCCATTAGACTGCAAAAAGGTGCCTGTCTGGTTGTGCAGGAATACATCAGTATCTAAAAATGAAGATTTGTAAATAATCCCTCCCCAGCTTTCTTGGGTGGAGAGCTACAAGAATGCTGGGGAGGGACTGTTTACAAGGGCTTGTAGCACTAGGACAAGGGACAATGGTTTTATACTAGAGAAGGGTAGATTTAGACTGGGCATGAGGAAGAAGTTCTTCACAACAAAGGTGGTAGAACACTGTAACAGGGAGGTGGTGGAGGTCCCATCCCTGGAGACAAATTCAAGGTCAGGCTTGATGGGGCTCTGATCAGCCTGACCTAGCTGGGGTGTCCCTGCTCACTGCAGGGGGATTTGACTAGATGACCTCTGAAAGTCCCTTCCAACCCAGTGCATTCTATGATTCTAGAGTGCATGTCATTTGCTGAAGAGGCAAGAATCCAGTATTTTTGTGTAAGTCACTTTGGTTTTGCTGTGCTTAAAGTTTCTAGTGTGCAGCAACCTCTGGGTACTGCTAAATTCTGTTTATTCATATTTGAGGTGAATAGAAATGCTTGGGTGAAAAGTGTTATGTAGTGTATTTAATTTTCCAGTCATGGTATGTTTTTTCTCTCCAGTATCTCGTTCTGTGTTGGTTGTGAGTAAGCCCAGAATTCAGTCACCACCTGTTTTTACTGACAGTATGTCTTTCCTGGTTTCTTTCTTTTGCATCAGGGACAGCAAGACCTCCTTACTGGCAGAAACCAGTATATTCTTTAGATGAGGAAGATGAAAAGAACAATGGTTATCTCAATGAAGACTTCATTATCTGGATGCGAGTGTCAGCCTTTCCCACGTTCCGAAATCTTTACCGGCGTGTCAGGCGGGTAAGGTACTTTGCAGATGGCCTTCCTGCTGGGAATTACACTTTTCGTATTTCCTATAGTATCCTTTCATATTGTCCAGGACTACCAGATGCAGGTTGGAGTGGCTGGGATTTGTACAGTAAAATGGCAAAGAAACCAAGCAAAACTAAATCACTGTGAAAAGACCTAGTTTTTCACTAGGATGAGACACTAGGCATGGATTCTCTTTAGCCCATGCAGAGTTAAGTCATGTCACTCAAATGGGAGCACATGATTGGATTTGACTTCTGAGGGGGCTGCTTTTGGTTGGAGTCAGTACATGGGAGCTTTAACTGAAGAGTGGGAGGCTGAAGATGTTGTTGCAGCTGGAATGTTTAATAGTGGCCTAATCAGACGTGTAAACACCCTTACTGGGGTGCATGGAAGTGCCAGAGGCATCCCTGACATTGAGAGCTGTGGGGTTGCCTGTGTCAGCAGAGCCCTCTGGTGGGTTTGGGCCATGTACTGACAGGAACTTTTGTGCTGGTGAAAATGCACTCTCACTCTGAACACTGTGAACTTTGCTGACTGAAGAACTTTTGTCAGCAGGGATTATGTCAAGATGACTATAAATTTCTTGTCATTGTAAACAGTGTAGCACAGTTCTATTCTGAAAGCTTCCACATGGAGAGCTGAAAGGTAAAATCATGTAAAATTCTGGGTAGACAGTACGTTAGGTATAGGTGAGCACATGGCCTCAGTGAGAATATGTGGAGTATCATCATGGTAGGCTGCTCAAAAGGCTCATTTTCAAATGAGCCTTCATTGCAAATTAACACAGTAGCAGTTACATAAATTATAAGTCTGGAATTTATAATATAAAATAAAAAATATTTTCATGTTCACACAGACACTGTATTTACAATAACTGAATTTCCTACCACCAGCTGCTCCTGGGTTTTTTGAACACAGAGACATCAGAGGTCAGTTAAAAGGATTCTTGCAGCAAACATAGTTCTCTAGACTCTTCATGCCTTGAAAATCTTTTTAACCATTTATCACTACTTTTTCTCCTCATGGACATCATGTAAACCTTGTTAGTAGAACCTTAATATGCTTTTATCAGATTTCCCTGTTACCAAATTCAAGGGGAGGAAGCATGTGGTTCTTTCAACCGTGGTATGGAGCGGAGGAAGTAGCCCATTCCTGGGAATTGCCTATGTGGTTACTGGCTCAGCAGCAACCCTGACAGGTTTTGTGATAACTGCCATCCATTTAAAGCTCAGAAAAAAGAAGATGTACTTTCAGAAGTAATAAGGTTCCCTGGCTTTCTGGACAAAGGCAAAGCTGTGCAGTGAAAAAGAGCACGCAGCACACACCTTTCATTATTTCCTCTGAGCTCTGAATTTGTTTCAGTATCAGGTTTGGTGATCATAAGCAAATTGAGAGGCATCAATTCATCATCCAAACTCAAACTTTCCCTAGGCTGCATTCTTACTAATGTACGTGTGCTCCTAAATTTGTTTCCTAGGAAACTTCTAGTGTGATCAACATCAAACAACAGATAGCATAGTGGGTTGGAATTGCAGTGGCAAAGAAATTACATGGCACTAATGGCTGGCCAGAAGTAAGGGTCTGTATTAATTTCGTACTTAGCCCTTAATTCAGACAGTTTTTCTCTGGAGCTTTGGATGGGTAAAAAGTGAGTTCTTGATCCAACAAAAAGGTGGTAAAATCTAGTTGTGAGCCAACCATGCATGGGCTAAATGGCTTTATGTACTTTTTAAAGCTATCCTGAAAAGCTAGCGATTTACCGCAGCCTATTGATCACAGTTTGACTCTCAATTTGTGATTGAACACAGGGCATTTGTTAGGAGTTTGGAGTTTGTTTAAGCACAATTTATTGGTTTTACCTAGGTACTGAGACCAAGCTAGAGGGCATCAAAACACTGATACACATTTTAAAAATTATTATTGAATAAAGAGCTTAAATTAAAAACTCCTTCAATTTTAACAGGAAAGTCTACCTAATATAATTGTTTGTCCACAATTGCACTCCTACCTACCCCATCCTTCCACAAAGAAGTTCACTGAGCCTTACCTGACATGAAATGTCTTCTTCCTTTTCAAGCCCCATTTTCTGTGCTGTGGTGACTTATTGTCAATAAAAACAAAGCATCAGAAAATCTGTGAATTTAATTTTCAAGAAGTAAAGACTGCAGGTCACAGAAGGCTTACCGATTTTCATGTTTCATGTCCAAAATTTTACACAATTAGGAATTACTTCCAGTTTCTCACAAAAGATAGGAAGAGCACTGAAGAATTCAGGTCAAGTGTACCATGATTCATCTAAATTTTTTGTAATTTTTTGTTGTCGTTGTGAAGGTGCAAATGGAATAAAACATTTCAATTCCCTTGATAAATATGCTGTGTGCCTTACCTCCCGCTCTCTGCCCTCACTGGCAGCCCAGAAGGCCAGCCATGTCCTGGGCTGCACCAAAAGAGGTGTGGCCTGCAGGTCAAAGGAGACCTCTACTCTGCTCTTGTGAGACCTCACCTGGAGTACTGCATCCAGCATTACACCCCCCAGCACAAGAAGGACATGGATCTGTTGGAGAGGGTCCGGAGGAGGGCCACAAAGATGATCAGAGGGCTGGAGCACCTCTCCTGCAAAGACAGGCTGGGTGAGTTGGGTCTGTTCAACCTGGAGAAGAGAAGGCTGAGAAGGGGAGACCTTATAGCAGCCTTCCAGTGCCTAAAGGGAGCCTAAAGGAAAGCTGGAGAGAGACTGTTTAAAAGAGACTTTTATCCTGTCACTTTTGTGGTGATAAGGCGACAGGCCATGGTTTTAAACCAGAGCAGAGTAGATGTAGGTTAGACATTAGGAAGAAGTTCTTTACTGTGAGGGTGGTGAGACACTGGAATGGGTTGCTGAGAGAACTTGTGGACAACTAATCTCTGAAGTGTTTTAAGATCAGGCTGGATGAGGCTTTGAGCAACCTGGTCTAGGGGAAGGTGTCCCTGCCCATGGCAAGAGGGGGTTGGAAAAAGATGATCTTTAAGGTACCTTCCAACTCAAGCCTATGATTCCCCTAAAAAAACTTCCACACTAAAACAAGAAAGAAATCACAAAGAGGCTGTGTGTCACTGTCAAAGCCAGCATCTGCTTTTGAAAGTGTTTCAAAACCTTTAACAGCCTCTGGTGAATCTGCCTGCAGTTACAGAATGTACCATTTCCATTAATCTCTGCTTCATCGTTGTGACATGAGCAGCAGAAGAGATGCTGCTCAAGTTCACAGCCTGGACTGCTAGTACAATCTTGCTCTGTCAGTGGTTTATGCAGATCTACTAGGCTAAGGTGTCTGTCATGGTCAGCTTTTCCTGGTTGAGGCGAGTTGCCTCCATCAGAAAGCTGTAGAAATGGGATTCCAGTGCTTTAAACCCTTGCATCTTAAATCTGTCAAGAGCTGTGGGAGAACTCTACCCCTCACTGGACTGGAGAAGACAGAGCACAAAGCAGTACACTGAGCAATGCTTAAGCTCATTAGTCTAAATCACTTGTAACAACAAGACATGCTCCTAAACATTTTAAGTCCTTTTGGTTAGCCCCTCTGCAAAGGCATGATGGGAGTTGCTGTCAAAACTGAACTTAAATTTCTGGATTTCTGGCTCCAGAAGGACCACAGGAGCCTCTTCTTGCTCTCCCTCTTTTTTTTTTTTTTTTTAGGGTGTTTGTTTTTTTTTTTTTTTTACATCCTCAAAGAAATCTACTTTCAGGAAATGGTATGGTATCTGGGTGGTTAAGTCACAGTGCAATTGTCATGGATTTTATTTCTTCATAAAATATCTGGTAAAACTGTTAGTAAAAGGAGAATGAATAATGAGGTATCTATTACAGTGAGTCAGTGTCTACCAGAAAAGAACACACAGTCTAGCAAGTAGTGCTTACAGTTTGTCCACTGTCTCCCAAAGGTTTGTGCGAGAACCTCCTTTCTTGAAATGTACATTGTCCTCAAACAATGTCCTATGTTGTCTTCACCCCCTCCACAGAGAAAGCCTGTCTTCAAACAAACCTTCTTCTTTCTATTATTCCAGAAGTTGTCTAAGTCTTCATTTATAAACCCCAAACCTCATTTTGATATTGAAACAGCTTCAAACACATCTTACATCCTTCTTGTACCCTCTGAGCAGTGTTTTTTGGAAGCTGTTTCTTGAGCTCTGGCAGTTAAGTGTTGTTAACTCTGAGCAGTTCTGCAGCATCTGTCTGGTCATTTGAGACTGCTGCCCAGCCCAGAGCAAATGGAGTGGCAGTTTGGATTAACTTCTCCCAGCAGATGGAATCTGCCTTGATTGGAAGGGTGGAAAATAAGTTTTAGCAACCTCCTTATGCTGCCTTTTGTGCCAGTGCTATAGCCATGCTGTTGGTCTGCCCCTTGTGCCAGAGCTTGGATGAATGTGCCTGTTCAAGGACATTTTGAAGGTGTGTTCCTCAGTGCTCACATTGAAGAATACTCTAACTATATGGAAGGTGTATTAGAATTTTTCAGTGCTGCCTTATTCTATCTTGTGCAGGGGCTGAAACAGAAGTGAGAGCCCTGCCTGATGAACTGGCCTTAGGTAACAGCAAAAGCCATCATTAGCTGGAATCATAGAATTGTTTAGGTTAGAAAAGACCTTTAAGATCATCTAGTCCAACTGTTAACCCAGCACTGCCACCACTAAAGCATGTCCCTCAGAACCACATCTACCTTCAGGGATGGTGACTTCACTATGTGGCTCATTGCTATTTGCTAACAATGCAACGTATGTTTAATATAAATTAAGCTATTAATTATTCATGTGTATTGCAGTTTGAAGGATTCAGTTCTCTTAAATATGGGCTCTGCAGCAAAACAATCCCTATTAGTGACTGCTCCTTGTTGTTACATGTCTCAGAGAACTGTCCCCTTTGTCAGCTGCTGATACCAGCAGGATGCATAATTCCGGATAAAAATGCAGTGTGCTTTTGCACTCCTATTTTGGCTGTTAGAAGATCATTAGGTCAAACTGATCAGGGAAAGCATACTGAGTGAGATTTGAAAAGCAGAGGTATGAAGGAAGCAGAGATGTTCTACAATACATGCACTTTTAAAATACCTGGAATGTCATGATCAATGCTGTCTTTGTCACAGTGCTGCTTTTGCCTTGCACATTCAATTTTATCTATGAAGATTACGTGTCTTCAGTAAAGAAAAAAACAAAACAAAACACTTTGGTAAAACCTTTCAGAATTTAATTTTAATTACCTTATCTGTCCAGCATACTTCCACCAGGAGTGGGCCTTTTTCTATGAGAGATTATCTTACTCAGGCTTGTCAATTCAGTACAAAGATGTTCACAAGTTTAAGACTGAAGAGTGATAGCAAGAGCTGGACCTGGAGAGTGTAAGCAGCACCACTGTGAGTGCTACATCACTAAGCTATGAAAGACTTGCTGCCTTTTATTGTAGTATTTTGGCATATCAAAATGATTTAGTGTTTGAATCTCTTTCTCTTTAAGCACAGATGCCAGTGTTTAAGAAAATAGCATAATATGAAATTTTTTTTTTTTTTTGCTTTTGAAGGAAAACACTGATTCTGTTGTTACTGCTACCTGAAGCCTCCATCTGGCATCGTTGCTCTATATTCAAGCCCTTAGAGCCCACGGAACTTTGCCTATTTCCTTCACCCTCAAAAAAAGAAATATGCATGTCAGAAATGGGGTTGATATTTGGTGGACTGAAATGTAGAATCACAGAATGGATTGGGTTGGAAGGGACCTCTGAAGGTCATCTAGTCCAACCCTCTTTGCAGTATAAGTGTTGCAGGGTGCTCCAAACCCCCTTTCCCCCACCTCCTTCTGCGGAGGTTTGAGTGGAGGAAGACAAAGGCATAAAACTGCCTTCCCGTGGCCCTGGGGGCTTGAGCAGGAAAGGTAAAAAGGCGCCTTTCTTCCCGCCGGCAGCCCCTCATGTGTATTCGGGCGTGCAATCACCCGCGCTGGGATTTGGTAGTATATATCGGCACTGGACATGTTGTCTAGTGAAATCTCAAATAGAGTGACCAGAAAGCGGTGTCGGACTCACTCTGGACTCGGTTTCCTGGGATTTGTGCTGGGACTTACTAGATTTGTGGCGACATTAGCCAGTAGCACCTGGACCTGGCATCTTCCCCAGAGCTCCCTGCCCCGTGCTGGAGCGCCCCTGCCTGCCATAAAACGGCGGCTGCTGGCTGGAGACACGCCGGCAGCGCGGCTTCTCTTGCGCTGCTCAGGCAGTGCTGCTCCACGAGATTTGCCTCGTGGGAGCTGTACCTAAGGACACTTTAACTTTGGCGGGTCCCTTTTCCTTGGATTTATGCCGTGTGATCCACAAATCGGATTATAAACTTGCAGTTCTGGAGGCGGCCGCGAGGAGAGACCCAGGGACCACCTCCAAATTCTACTCCGTTTTCGTGAGTAAAATCCAACTCATTGGCTTTCCCTTGGGTCCTGGCTTGCCTCTGATTTTACAAGTGGGGTAAAGCTATTTTGTGGCTTAGCCTTTTCCATTTCCTGAATTCTCTAAATTGTACTGAAGTTGCCCATACGCATCCTTGTAGAATTCATGACCGAATAGAACCTGCAAATAAAATTTAATCAGTTTTTACATAATTTTGGGGTGGCATTTTTGGGAAACTAAAGATAACTGTATTTTTATAATTCCCTCCTTGTTAATTTAATCCCAATCAAAACAATAAGTATATCTCGAAGCATCATATCATAGATGCTTAGAGTGCTAGGAAGTGCAGGATTTTTTTCTTTTCCTCATCTTTCCTTCAAGAACAAAAAATAAAAGAGGATGTCATTTACTGTCATTTTTTTGCTTTTGGGAAGTGGATATTAATAAATGGGAAACTTGAGAAAGGCTTACCGTTAGATGTAATCTGAATTTGTATGGTACACATGGACTAAAACAGATGAGCTAAATGGGATGTAAGCTTCTGTTGTTGGGGCTTTTTTAATAGGTATTTTCATTTGCAGTTTTTGAAGGTGACAGTTACATGTGGGAATATTGTATATTCTGGAGTTCTGTAGATGAATTTTGGTGGCAAAAATACTTGGAGGTGAAAAGATCCTATTATTATGAGAAATGTATATACAATTATATGCAATTTAAACCTCATTTACAAATTACAGGGAGGTGTAAGGGAGAATTCTGTTTTAATGTAAAAAAAACGTTGCACTGCTTTTGGTTGCCAGCTCCCTCTAGGACTGAATCTCATTAATAGGTTACATATCTATACCTGTATGAAGAGACATAAGAGTGAAGCTGGAGTTACAGGAATTTCAGTAGCAGTTACGGAATTTTTCTTTTTTTCAGGCATTACATTGTGATGTGTGTATCTTCAGCATCTGTCTGCCTTGGTCATTTTTTTCTGTATTTTAAACATAGGCACTCATTTAACTGATCTAAAAATAAATCACAGAACCACAGAAAAGTTGGAAGGGACCTCTGAAGATCATCGAGTCCAACCCCCCTACCAAAGCAGGATCACCCACAGCAGATAGGAACACAGCCAAGCAGGCCTTGAAAGTCTCCAGAGATGGAGACTCCACCACCTCTCTGGGCAGCCTGTTCCAGTGTTCTGCCACCCTCAATGTAAAGAAGTTCCTTCTCGTGTTTAGATGGACCTTCTCCTGTTCAAGTTTATGCCCATTACCTCTTGTCCTGTCACTGGCCACCACTGAGAAGAGTCTGTCCGCATCTTCCTGACACCCACCCCTTAGATAAGGGATGAGTCCTTCAAGTGAAACAGATTAGCATGATCACAAACCTATAGACTCTGGGAAAATTATTTACATGCTGCATGTACTTGCTATAAGCAGCTGTGTTTCAGGAAGGTTATTAATAATAGTGCTTGGATGGGGTGCCACATATTTTAATGACACATTGCAGTATAAAAGCTTTCTCTCCTTCCTCTGAGAAATCAAACTAATACCAGGGTAAAGTCAAACACAACAGCTTGGGAAGGAGAAAGCTTGGAAAGCTTTGATAGAGGGAAAAGAGATTACATACTAACCTGGATTTAAATTTAGATGTAAAATAGCAGAAAGTGGTTTCTTGTCAGATAATAAGAAGCTGCTGTCGTTCTCTGCTGGGAGCAGTGTGGTATGAGAGATGGAGCAGATTTGACAAAACAACTGTAACTGCACAGAGACAGAGAATGACGGAAAAGGCAAAGTACTTTCTTGGATATGGAGAGCTGCTTACATGTCAGTGTATCCTGACATGTGGCCTGGAGAGCCCATATGATTTGCGGGAGCAGCCAGGTTAAGTAAAGGTTTTCTGTTTTCAATGTAAAGTTCAGACTCTGAACTGTGGTACCTAGTTTTTGAGCTAAGGTATTTTGACTCAGTTCTCCCTAATGCATTGTTCCCTGCAATTCCAAGAACAATTCTGTTATGAACTGGGAGTGCCTTGTGCAGCTGCCTTTGCTTTGGTGTCCTTTTGTTTGCAAGAGAGCAACTGTTGAGCAGTTTTTGTTTGTTCTGTGTCCTCCTTTCTCCCCAGGCTATAGGGAAGGGAGGCAGAGGAAGAATGTGGCTTGTTTGGCCTTTGCTTAATTACATGAGTGCAGGAAAAAAGCTTTGTCCCTTTCCTCATATAGCCAACTAGGAGAGGAAAAGAGCCATAGGGCTGACTCTGGTCCAGTGCAAGCAGAGGCAATATTTAAATGATATAATATGGCAATTTTCATAGGTAAGGAAATCAAAATAGATCATACAGTAGAAAGCTCATGTTTCAGACAGCTCTGATCAAAATATCTGTGTATCTATGTGGCATGTACTCTGCTGACAAACATACAGCATGAAATCTAAAAAGGCTGTTTAGTTATACTCCCATTCATTGCAGCCATTGTCTCTTTGCATTAAAGTGCCTAAAATGATCCCTTTCAAACTGAAACAATTAACTTGTGGGAAAAAAATCAGGTTTTTCTACTCTGTGAGACCCAGCTACCCAAAGTTATATGATGACTCCTGTGTGTGTTGAGAAACTGATCCATTAACAGCTCTGTTAACCCAGATATAAAATTAGGGGATTCAGGATTTAAGATTTGGTTAAATGTTCTTGAGGTTTCTCAGATAACTTAGATGAATCACTGGACTTTCTATGTTATTAGTGGCAGTGAACCTGAAGACACTGTGAAATAAGTCAAAATAACTGGAATGGTTAAAAGACAAAAGGGAAGAGGTAGTATCTGCCCATAGCCCCAGCTGTCATAGCGAGTTAAGATTTGTGGGATGTGTACTAAGCAACTGTCACTGCCTTTGAGGTAAAACATGGCAGCTATTTGATGGTGCAGAGAGGTTTCACAACAGCTCAGGACAATAATAACATCTGCAGTTTATAACACTCCTCCCCACAGTGGGTATGCTGAGAAATGTGTCAACAGTGGCAGAGGACACCATGCCTGCCCACACTGGGTGGAAGAACTTATTTAACACTGGACACCAAGGAAGGGAGCCTGTGGTGCTTCATCCTTGTGGGTGGCAGGGTATGGTTCCAAGTTGTGTAATTAGGTTGTAGTCCCTGCATGATCTGGCTTTCACTGGTCTGTGTTGTGCCATCCAAATGTGGGACATCCAGAAGGACTTTAAGATCTCTCCCAGGTGTGTGCTGAAAGCAGTTTGTGCTGCCAGGATGTCTCTACAGTTTCCTATGCTTCTGACAAATGGCTTAAAGGTAATGGCTTTAAGCTGGAAGAGGGTAGATTTAGACTGGATATTAGAAAGAAATTCTTTACAGTGGGGGTGGTGAGACACTTGCCCAGGGCAGCTATGGATGCCCCCTCCCTGGAAGTGTTCAAGGCCAGGTTGGATGAAGCCTTGAGCAGCCTGGTCTAGTGGAAGGTGTCCCTGCCTATGACAGAGGAGTTGGATCTAGGTGATCTTTAAGGTCCCTTCTAATCCAAACCATTCTGTGATTCTTTGACCTCTGTAGTGGTTTGAGTTGCCTGAGGACTTGAAGTATGGAAATTCAGAAAAGGTGAGGAAGCACCAAGGTAACACTTTGTACAGTTTTTCAGTTTGAGAGGCTGATGAAACAAAATATAGTCATAAAAAAAGCAGGCCTGGACAAATCAAGGGGTGGTGTGAGTGCTTTTGCTGATCTGTCTTGGTTTAGATCCTGGGAATTTTATTTACAAATGGAATTGAGACAGGAAGCAATTCTTGAAGTACTATCAGTTTGGTAGAAGAGGGGCCTTGTTTCCATTTTCACCTTGGTTCTGTGCTCAGTGTCTTGCTCTGACTGCAGCCACGTTACTTTAATGTCACTAAAAGTAAAAATAATAAAATAATAATCAGTCAGTCATCAGCTCCACCTTACAAGAATTTGAAGGCCTATAAAGCAGATAGGTTTCTGCAGCTAAGGACTTCCACAGTATTCTCTTCTGATGACTAATAAGCTATGGCTGGAGATTGACCATCAAATCTGGGATAGGCAAACATCAGTGGTGCTCACATGCCACTTTGGTGTCAGCCATTGCTGACTGAGTGAAAGGTGTCAGCCACTGCTGACTGAGTGAAACAACGCACAAGCGTTTGGCTGCCAAGTTCAGCAAAGAAAGAAATCCAGTGCTTACAGTCGAATTGCCATGTTTTAGGCATGGTGTTGCTGGGTCTCATGTGAGATCCATCAGTGATCTTCGTGCACTGTCAGTTGTGCATTGCTGGCTCGTGTCTAGTGAGTGCCCCCAAGTCCTTTTCTGCAGGGCTGCTCTCGACCTCATCCTCCCCCAGCCTGTACCGGTATCCAGCACTGCCCCGACCCAGATGCGGGCCCCGGCTCTTGGCCTTGCAGAACCTCCTGAGGCTCACCTGAGCCCGGCGGCACCTGAGCCAATCGGTGTGCAGCAGGCGGGAGGAGCCATGCGCGCTGCAGCCAATAGAGTCGCGAGCAGCTGCGGGTGGGTGGTTCCTGTAGCTGGCGCTCCCCGCTCGGGTGGTAGCAGCCAGCTCGAGGCAGCGTCTTCGCCCCGATCCTGCTCCTCGGCCCGGCCTGAGGCGAGAGGACATCGCCGCCGAGCCGCGGGCACCGGCAGCAGGTCAGGGCTGGTCAGGGCTGTGGGTGCAGCAGGGTGCTTGCAGCTGCTGGGCCAGAGGCACTTAGCATGCTCCCTGTGGGCTTTCTGGGAGACGTGTATTTGTGAAAGCGCTGCCTCTCCACGCTGTCTCCAGAAAGCACTCTTTGAAGCTGGTGCTTTCCCCATGGTACCCTTGGGAGCAAGCCTGCCAGCTCTGAGCCCTGCTCTGACATCAACTTGCTGTGCAGTGCTCGTTATGTGCCAAACACTATGTGCTTGTGTAGCGGGGCCCACAAGCCTCCCACCCAGGAATCGGTGATAGTCATAGCCTTAGAAGAGATCGCAGTGTTGGATCAAGCCTGCTACAGCACTGTCTGTATGAACAGAGTACAGCTTCTTTCTCTTTTTCTTTCTGTGTTGATTTGCATGGTCAGACAACAGCATTTTTAGACCTTCTGTGTATGAACAGCCCAGAGACTCGCAAACCACCACACTGAGCAGAATTAGTGAATAAACAACCTTGATTTCATCCATCTAGCATAGCATCATCTTCCAAGGCCAGCCATGAGTTAGGAAGGAGTTAAAAACAAGTGAAATACAAGATGGTATGATGTGACAACTGCATTGCAACCAATGGACCATGGCTAACCTTGTATCTTCTAGCCTAAATCAACATGTCTACAGCCATTTCTGCTGTTCCAGATGCCTTTATGTGAAAGAGGCACATTTGGACACTGTTTATTCTTTACTAGAACAGAATCAGGAAAATAATTTTGTAAGCCTAAAAAGTCTGTATGCTTCCCTTTAGCTCAGTTCACATGTAACACGTGTGATCCTCACTGATCAAAGAAGTGTCTGAAAGTGATGGGTTGGTTGATGCTGGCATTTGCCAGGCATTTGTGCCTTCCTTCTCAAAAGTCACACTTAGTGACATGGTTTAGTCGTGACTTGGCAGTAGGTTAACAGTTGGACTTGGTGTTCTTAAATCTGTCTTCCAGCCAAAATGATTTTCTAAGTAAGTGCCCTGTGGTTTATTGCAGCTATACAATACATGGTTCAAGAGCATAAATTAATAATCTAGGCTGCTGGGCATCTAGGCTAGTAAACAGAAGCGTCAATGTTGGGTAGGTGTAAAAAGAGTGATAATAAAAACCAACCAGGATTTAGCAAGCATAAAAAAATAAATCCCTTTCAGAAGTTACACCAGAACTTCCTTGGAGCCATTTCTCCCTGTGGCAAGTGACAGGACTAGAGAAAATGGATGCAAGCTGTGCCAGGGGAGGTTTAGGCTGGATATTAGGAAATACTTCTTCACTGAAAGGATTGTCAAGCATTGGAATGGTCTGCCCCGGGGCAGTGGTGGAGTCACCATCCCTGGAGGTGTTTAAATGGCATGTGGACCAAGTACTTGGGGACATGGTTTAGTGTTGACCCTATAGTGCTGGGCTGAGGGTTAGACTGGATGAACTTAGGGGCCTCTTCCAAGCAGATACATTCTCCGGTATTCTATTCTGTATATTCAACCCCTGGCTGGGCAGACCTAATTATTCCAGTGGTATGCTGGACCTTGCCCCACTAAAACCAGTATGGATGCTGTCCTGCAGTAATGTAGTTGCAAAATCAATACCTAATATTATGCTGGGGAGCTAGCTGCTAGTGGGATAGAGAATGTCTTCAACAGACATGTCACTGAATTGCTGCCCTTCGAAACTTTATGGATGCAAGAGCAGGAGGGGGAGGCACTTGCTTTTTGTGTGTGTTACACCTGAAGAGTTTGTCAGCATTTGAATGCTACTCTTCAATAATGGTTAATGAAGGATTATTAGTGTTTGAATCACTGCAGTAATTTTGTGTCTCTAGTAATTTAAGATAGTGAGATCTATCTAGTGTATTGGACCACTGCATATTGCAAGTACGTGGTGCATGCTTCTTCATGTGGTGTGTACTGTGCCAGATGCAACTGTGCTAAGTAATGCTAAATAATGCTTTGAGGACAGTGACATGAGGTCTTTTTGCCCACGTCTGAAGGAAGATGACTTTCCAGGGTTAGAGCTAAAATGTGCTTAGGTGGGCCAAGAGCTACAAAGTCCTGTTCTGGGTTGCTTTATGTGTGAAACTGTGGCTGGGAAATATCTTAACATTATGAAACATTTATTTGAGTTTTACTGAAAAATGCAAGTTTTTGTTCCCAATGAATCAGTTTTCTTGGGCAGAAAGAGGCATTGGAATAAGTTACCTTTTAATATGGATGGCTTAGCAAGTTCCTTTGGGATTTAATTATTTTCTCCCTCCATGTTGTTTTTTTGTTTCAAAATTGCCATTGTAAAAAACAGAAGAAAAAAGGAGAGGTTTGTCTGCAGTATTTTGTCTTGGGGTCTGGAGAATACTCTGATTTTTCTTCTGCAGATGCAATCCTAAATGAATCCTGAATATATTCCATCACAGCTGGTTTGCATATGCAGATGGCTTTACATATTCATGTGGTTTTTACAGTGCTGTTATTTCTGATGTACAATATGACTGTGTTCACAGCAGGAGCCAAAGACAAATCTCGCATCTCAGATTCCTGTGAATCATGAGTTTTCACTATTGTGTCATGAGATTGAACAATACCTCAAATTTATAAGCACAAGTTTTGTGCTTATAAGTACTGTTTTGTGCTTATAAGTACTGTTTTGTGCATAAGTACTGTTTTCATGTCTGTATGAACTCCTGCATATGGTACTTCTTCCTGCTAGTCTGCAGTGCATGTAAATTATACATTCCCCTTCCAGTCTGCATTCCAATTATGTAGCTTTCTTATGGGATCCTCCATGGAGTTGAGCTTTGAGAGAGATTTCCGTGGACCTCTACTTACAGTGAGCTCCTTAAGGAACAGAAAGGCTTTTCAAATTTCAAAAAACTGGAGCAATTTAAAAAAAGAAAGTTAAGGCAAAACAAATACAGATGTCCCTTCCAACCAAAGCCATTCTGTGATCATAAATTCAGTGTGTTCCTGTGGTGTAGGTGTCAGCTGTCACTGTGGTTCAAGCTTCAGGTTGGTATTTAGGCATGGTTTCAGTGCTGGCTAGGTTTCACAATCTGGGTTTCTGGTCAGGCATTGGAATAGGTTTCCCAGGGACGTGGTGGAGTCAGCATCCCTCAAAGCATTCAGGAAACGTGTGGACATGGCACTTTGGGAGATGGTTTAATGGCCATGGTGGTCTTAGGCTGAAAGTTGGACTCAATGACCTTAGAGGTCTTTTCTGCCTGAAACAATATTATGATTGTAGCCTGTAGGATGTGTCTCTCTGCCACTCACGTGCTGTGATGGTACCTGTCTGTTCCTCCTCATGGAGTCTGCCACTTCTAAAACATCTTTTCTTAGCTTGAATGATAGAATCTGAAGTGTGGGTAATCATAGATAACTGTACAAGACTTTTGTGCTTATTCTCCTGGTCATTTCTTTAATAATGTATTTTGTATGACGGTCCACACTGTGTTTAAAGTCTTTTACTTGTACTAAAGAGTTTTCCAGTGTTTTGTCCAATTCTTATCTTTCCATTAAACTGAGTTAACTGTGGTAGAGCAGAGATGACTGTTAAAAGCAACACTCTGTTTTCTTTCCCTTTGAAGTATGAAGGAGTGTCATGGGTTGAGTTGGACCTGCTGGTGTTAATCATACCATGCTGCAGTCATGCCAACTTCAAACATGAAAGTGCTAACTGGAGTGAAGTATTATGGGATTTGAAGTTCAGATTGCAACATAAGAGGCTTCCTGTTCTGATTGCTGCTTCTGGGTTCCAGCTTCTTGGGTGTTGGCTTCTTTTTGCAGGCATGGTGACGGAATGAGTGGGCGTTGGGTAGCTGCTGGGTTTGGCTGGTTTATGCTGGGGTTTTTCCTGTGTTTCACTGTGCTGCTTCTGCAAATAGGCTAAGCTAAGGTGCATTGTATTATTACATTAATTTGATTATTAACTGATTAACATGATTATTTTATATTAAAGTCTTGTCTCTTTATCTCAGCCCTGAGTTGTGTGTCTTACTCTTCCCCTCACTTCTGTGTTGGGGGAGCAGGCAGGATAGCCCTTTGGTTAAACCATTACAAGGAGTATAAAGCATCAGTAGCCCTTTTGGTGTATTTGCATCAGGCTCTTAATTACTGCATTTATTGCCTCTTAGAGGTATGTACCAACCTGCTCTGCCTTTTCATCTGAAACAATAAGAAAATACTATGTTAAGGATTCTCATCACTTAAAAGTTCCCCCTGCTGTGTTTTTAATGTAGCCATTCCTGATTTGTTCCAAACAATTGTTCCAAAACCCTTCTCTCCTTAGTTCATTAAATCTGAACAGATGACTTTGGCACTTGTAACTGCTGAAACAAGGTTTATCTTCTTAAACTATTCCATCTGAGTTGATACTGCAAACCTGCACTGAAAACAGGATTACGAATTGACAGGTCAGGGAGCTGGACCAGCTTTTGAGGGCTACTAATATAGACAAATGTGGTGATGGTTGTTCTATTGCAGTTTTTAGCTCTCTCTGCCTCCACCTGCTTTCCTTTCCTGGTCAGATTTGTAAGGAGCCTTTAACAGAGGCTGCACTTTTATGCTTTGTTTGCACTGATAGAAATTCTTGACTATTTTTTCTTATCATTTCTTGCAGGAATTTGAGGGTTTCTGTGTTGTCTATCTGCTACGCCCTCTCCTTTGCCAAGAGCCCTGGGCTCATTTCATCCAAACTTGAAAAAGCAGGGCCTTCAGGCTCTCTGGCAGTTTTACATTAAAAAAGAGGGTGACTAGGTTAAGGAAACCCAACTGAGTGCTTCCCAATGTGAAGCTACCGACAGAATTCACCTATGAACTTTCCTTTATGCTCCAGCTGGTTAGGTATTTTGGAGGGGAGCATGCAGAAAGAGGCAAAAGACAGAAGGTTGTATTTCACTTCCTTTAGATTAGTAATGATACTGTGCAGCAAGCACAGCCAGGAATTTCCAAGGAAACAACATCAGCTACTTTGTAGAAAAATCTCCACACACTCTAGTTTGCATTCTTCAAAGAGCTACAGAATATACTAACAGAATATTAGACCTTGGTATCTTAGATGTTAAGAGCTAGTGTCCTTTCACAGGCAAAATAGTTCCTTCACTAAGCAGGAGGTTTTCCACACAAGAACTCCTTCTACAAGTACTTTCTACTCTACAGGGGGAGCCACTACTTGTACTCACATTCTTTACAGCAGGAATAGGGCTTCTACCAGTACAATAAAGAAATGCAAGAACTTTCAGAATTGGTAAGAAAACAATTCCCAGTGAGAGGCAGTATAAGATGAAGCTGTAAGTTGGTCTTTTTTTCCTTAATGTGAAAAGGAAGTGATTACAAGAACTTCAGCTGTTTATTGGTAGTGGTGCTGAGGCTTTTTGTGGGAGCAAAAAAAAGGCCTTTTCTGTGAGTTCCCAAATCAGGCACTCAGCACCACCACACTGCTTTGGTGGTGGAAGGTGACCAGGCAGTGATGCCCATGTGTTCCTGGTGCCTGGAGAGGCTGCAGCAGGAGTCTGGCAGTTTCTAGGCACGGTAGGTGGGTCACTACTAACTGTGGAAGTACCAATAAGCCACAGTACTAGCAGGCAGTTGTGCTGTTGGACATCCTTGCTCTCCAGTGAGACAGTAAAACAAAGCCTGAACATTTTCCCTTACAAGAGCTTTAGCTGCCTTACCAAACCCTATGTTTTGTAATTTCTCCTAATTACAGCATTTAAAGGTGTATGTGGTACGGCCTACTGCAGAGGTGGGTAAATTGACAGAGCAGTGCTGCCAGTAACAAGGCTGCCTTTCAGTGTTTTGAAACAAACCAAAAAAAAAAAAAAAGTCTTCTCACTCTTACTGAACGGCCACCTGTACAGATCTTAATTTTGAACCTACTTTTGAAAGGTTATAAAGTAAACCTCTAGAACGGCTTGAGATAGGTTTGTCAGTACAGATCATATCTTTGAATCTACTTTTGAGAAGTTACAAAGTAAACCTCTAGAACGGCTTGAGATAGGTTTGTCAGTACAGATCATATCTTTGAATCTACTTTTGAGAAGTTACAAAGTAAACCTCTAGAACGGCTTGAGGCAGGTTTGTCAGTACAGATCATATCTTTGAATCTACTTTTGAGAATGGCTTGAGATGAACCTCCTTATGTGACTTACTAATGATCTATGTAGGCTGGAGTCCTGCCAATTTCATGTGCACTACTCAATTACATGTGCTAAAAACCAGTGTTTCTTTCCCTTTGCAAGGCAGCATAAACTTCTGGCTGGGCTGAAAACTGACAGCAATTTCCAGTTTTATATGGCTTTTTTAAGTGATCATGTGGTTTCATACAAATAGGAGTTGTGTATCTCTCAAAGCTGAACTGTGGTGTATTTAATTACATTATCAATGTTTTAAAACTTATCTAAGGAACAGTTTCAACAGACAACTTCCAAAGCTGACTAACACACAGTAAAACTCCTGTGCTAGCCTCCTCACAGGTCAGCACCACCCATTTTAAGAATGTGCATGTCTTTGAAAGTTTTAATGCTAAAAGACTTCTGAAGTGTCTAGTAGAGTAACAGGAGTTTCTTCCAGCTTGCAAAGATGTGCCTATGAACTCCCAGTCTTTTGTCTACTACAAGCAGAGAGTTTACTACAAGCAAAAGTATGTTCTATTTTCATCAGCATACACCAAAACCAGTACTTACTCGGAGGGAAGAAGGGCATGAAGAGCTTTACTTTTTCGGGAACTTTTTCTTCCTAGTAACTTGTGAACACAGCATTTGGTCTTTCAACTGAAAGCATTTCTCATGGTCTTTCACTATTTCTGTGCACAATATTTGTGAAAAAGGAATAAAAAGTAGCATGGCAGGACACTTTTATGCACACTAAAGGTGCTGCTGCTGAAACATTTTCAGAAATCCAGATGGTTTTGCCTCTTTTTTTTTTTCCCCTCCTCTCCGTCACCCAAGTTGTGGAAAACCTTGAAGGTGAGGCTGCAACAGCCTGAGCCAAAGGAAGAGTATTTCAGGTGAGCTGTTTCACAGAGAATGTGTGTTTAGTCAGATGCACAGAGAGAGAGGGGAGCAGCAAGTGTCCTGCCTTACACAGCTGCCTGTCCCACTGCAGAACAGTCCCTGCTGGACTGAAGCAGGGAAGCTTGCTGGTGTGCTGGCATTCATTTTCTGAAGACAAGTCTGCTTGCAACATTACAGGGATGGTTCAGCTTGACAAGTCCAGGATTAAGCCCTTTAGGACCAAATTTTAACCTTGGAGTTGCAAAAGACGAGGAATTATTACTTCTTTATGCTAGGAACTGCAGTTCTAGAATTAAGATAAGGGGAAAGCTTTGAAAGCAAAAGTAGCATTTTTTTTCTGTATTTGGAACATAGCCATGGTCTAAGTTGAAGAATAAACTATCAGCTCCTCTGCCAGCATAGAGGTGGTGTGCTGACAGTGGGGATTGTCTCTGCATCTAAGGAGTGGGTTGCACTGACCCAGAGCCTGCCTGCCTCATACTAATGGAGGGCAGCTGCAGTGCCTTAACCTCTCCTCACACAGGACTCCAGAAACAGCATTCTGCTAGTAGCAGGTAACTCTAGGGAAGCTGCCACTTGGTCCTGCAGCAGACTGTCAGTCACAAGAGCTCTGTTAAGTGTCACCTCACAACTTCTAATGCCGGGTGAGCTGGGGCAGGGACCAGCTCGTGCTGCAGACAGCTACTGCCAGGAAATAGTGGCAGCACCGCTTTTGGAGGCAAGGGCATAAACTCCACTGGGGGTATGGTAACTCATAAATAAAACAACCCTTGCATTCCAAACTACAAATGAGTCAGATCTAAGGTGTTAAATGCAAACATAGCAAGTAGTAGGTATGTACAATTTATTTAAAATACTTTTTAACATACATCTAAAACCCCCTCACTATTTATACAGCCTAAGTTCTAGCAACATATACAAATACTGGGCAACTACAATACATGCTGAGGTAAAAACATACATTCTGGGAGAATACTCAAGCCAAACATGACATTTTATATCCATACATCTTCACATGTAAGAGAGATCCATTAAATGTACCTCTGCTTGTACTGTACACAGAGGAGTTCTAATCTTAAGCGTCTCATGCAACTTACATTTTGGAATCAATGTTTAACCCTTTGTAGTGCACATCTGGGATTCAAAATTCTCTTCTTAGCCCTAGCAGATAACATGTTCAAAATCAGAAGCAGGGACTTAGTCTTAAAAACATCCATTCGGCAGCTCATGCTGCTCTGAGACTGCAGTACAGTTGCTTAAAAAATAACCCACTGTTAAGACACTGTTTAATTAATCCTTACACCACTAACTTGAACACATGCATTGATTTTTACAGTAGATTAATTTTTCTAAGCCTAAACTGGTGCAGTTGGAGAAGGTTTCTTAACTTGGCTGGAATCAGTATGTCACATCTTGGTGCAAACAAATAACCTCCCACACATTTCAAATCACATCAGCTCAGATAATTTCATAGTTGCTGCTGATGGGCAAGAACAGTTACTTGCCTGTTTAAAAACTTCAGAGATTGCAGACTAGCTCTATCAAGCAGAAAAAGTTGCAATAACTTTTATAAAAGTATAAAGAGAGGCAGGAACTTCTTTTTCATCACTGGGTCATATATGCCTCCCTCACTTCCATTCACATTTAGGCTTAGACACTCAATTCCTAAAACAATTGAAATAAAAAAAATATTCTCAATTAATAAGAATTACCAAAAATTCGTACAATTAAGGCTTCCGGGTAGCACAGAATATGTAATAACATATTCAGGATGTTGAACAGGCCACAAGTAATTTTGGACTGCTGAGTTTATACAAAGCCCCTGTGGAAAAAAAAAAAAAAGGGCAAAACAAATTTCAAGTAATAACTCAGGGTACTGTTATGTGGTGGTGGTTCAAGTATATTCAAGTGGCAGCCCTCTTGACCAGTGTTGTAGATTTGGATGTTCTCCACCTAGTAGAAGGACCCTGGGCAATAAACAAGGCTGACTGGAATTACATCACAGAAACAAACAGTAACCACTGAAGTCCATAAAACTGGGCTAATGTGTAGGTAGGGGTTTCATATGTAAAAATTAGTTCAGCATCCTCCCAACAGCGTTGTTACAATAAAAATAAAGCTTTTTAATTGTGGAGTTTTTTTACTACTTAGGTTAAAAAGCTGTGCTTTGTTTCTAACAATATAAAAAAATGGCAAATGTGACATCCAAATTGTTTTCATTTCATAATTACCTAGATAAAACTAGTCTACCTTATCCCAAATAGAAGACTGACTACACTGTTTTTATAGTAGAGAACCTTGGAACATTCAAAGGATACAAAGTCCATTAAACACTTGTAAAATGGACACTCTTTGGAACAGTACTGGTTCTCTTGCAAAGGTTTTGGAATCTTTTATGCTTCTAATAAGAACAATCATAAGGAAAGCCCCAAGGCTGAAGTTTTTCAGTTGTGCTAAAACGTACCATATGTGCTAAATGCGTGTATAACACAAACTGTGCACCACAAACTGTGTATTTCTGTGCTTCCTTAAGCACTCACAACAGTATATACACATCACTCTTTGTATAAGCTCACATCTTAACACACAACTATAATAGATATGCCAGGAGGGGAGAGTGGACTGGTGTCAGGTCAAGGGGACAGGGAGAACCTTTCTGAATTGAGTTGCCTGAAACATCTGGATGCTTCTTGCAGGGAAGCCTGAATTCGAGGCAGATGCTGTTCAGAGTAGCCTTCACTTAGTAGGGAAAAATGAAAAGCAGTTGCCATGTAGTTTCCTTGTATTTTGTGTCTCCTGGATCCTTAGGAAGCAACAAGACTGAATGGCTTCAGGAGATGAGGCAGAGAACAGATTGTACAGACAGCAGATTCTAGTTGTGGAAGGCTAAGAAAAAAGTGGTGGGAACCTTCTGAGGAACACACAGTTGATGATTCCTAATCCTGTGAACAAAAGCTGAAATGATGTCATTTAGAATCAAAACTGAAAAGGTTAATGGGGTTTTTCCTATCAGTATTGACAGTACTCTTTAAAGTCTAAAGTTACCCAGACATTTTATAGAGTAAAATGAATTTTAGAAGCTGTAGTGCTTACATAGATATCTGAGACAGTTAGGAGCTTTGTGGTTGTTTTTTTTCCCCCAGAAATAATACCATTAGTTAAGAAATTATGGGCTTTTGTTTTATGAACTTTCTCTGAATTTATCATTCATATCTATGAATTACTGAATCTTGAGGAGCTCTTCTCTCATGTCTGACACATGATTGTACAGTAGTAATAAAAAAGTCCACAGTTGTGCAGGAGACAAGCTGTAATCATGCACACAGCTTAAGGAAAGGCAGAGTTACTGGCTTCCCTGACCTCCAATACCACATCTTTTGGTTCAACATTGTATTATTTAAGACTAACAGCATCAAAACAATGCAATTTAAAACAAAGAAACTGTCAGCTTTATGGAACTGGCTTTTTAAAAACAAGCCATCATTCTGCTTTACTCATGAGCTGAGTTCATCCTGACTCCCTGTGGAATGGGGCAGGCTCTGCGGTACCTGGTACAGCAATTCGTCAGCAGCAGCTGGCCCTGGCTGCCCCTTTGGGGTATCATACTGTGCCTGTGCTGATGATGTGCTGTCTGTCCTAGACAAGAGTTTATTGTAAGTTCCAGCCACTGGAGGAGCTTGGTTCCCTGCAGCTTTGAAAGTGGAAATGGAAGGAATGCCAAGAGGTGTGCTGGGATGACTGGACATGTCCATGATGATTGGAGTTGCGTATTCTGGTCCGGTTACAGGTAGTGGTTCAGCATAAGCATGGTAAACTTCTTGTATGGGCGAATTGTATGGGTCCAAATCAGCGTAACTTGCTTCTTTTCCTTCCTCTGGTTTAAAGGTTGATCTCTGATGAAGCGTGCTGACAATCCCCCCTACCAAAGGCTGGGCATACTCTGTGTTGTAACCCCAAGAGAACAAAATAAAAACATACTTAATGGATTTTTTTCTTTTTTACATTGGCATCACACTTAAAAGAACCTGTCATTAGTGTCACAGAAATTATTACCATTATCCTAGATCAAACCAGTGAGGTCTGTGTCTCTCTACCAGTGCCAATGGCTTTAGGAAAAATAGTCATTTCCACCTGACAGTTAAAGCCATTAGGGTAGCCACAGCATCCCCCCCAACTATACTTCTTCCCTTGTGAGCTGCAATTTCCCATGCTCTTAAACTTTTGAAATGTTCTTCCCTGCAAAACTAGAATTAATAAATTATATTACTCTGTCTGGCTTTAATAAAAAGTGGCCCTTTGGATGAAACATTTGTCCACTGAGGGGGGAAGCCTGCATGTGGTCAGATGAGATGTTTTAGATAACCTGAGTTACAAAAGCTGGCAGTGAGAAACTTGGGGCTAGCTGTGTAAAAACAGACAAGTAGCCAAAACCAGAAAAGTAATTCTGCCTGCTGTGTAGCTGCAATTTTGCCATCAGCAAGTCATTAAATGAGGCCAGATTCCTAACTTCTTTTGTATGTCATATATAATGTTTTTATATATGTATATACACACACACACATATATTTAATGGCCCACAGAAAACAGTAAAATGTACCTGCAGACTCTGTTTGCAGCATTGCTGGGACTTCTCTTGGTCTCAGGTGACTAATCTCATTGCTGCTGTAGCGCACAGGAGTTTCTTCATGTTCTGCTGATTTGGTTGGGAGAAACTGCTTCATTCCTTTCCACCATCCTTCACATGGATTAAAAAAAACAAAACAGCCAAGACTGCATCTATATGGTGTTTCAAGCTTCTGATGTATTTTCACACCACAGGCTTGTATTGTGTAGTAGCAGGTGAACAACTCAGTTATTGGCATTGGTATGACCCTAAGGTTACAAGATATTTGAACCTCTGGCAGATTGAAGATTCAGAGCTGACAATGACACCATTACTTTCACCCAATGAACTTGCCTGAGCGCTCCTCCTTCAAACACCCCCAGAACTGCAGCAGTCCAATGAGTTTATCCCTGAATGTCCATTAGCAGCAGTGCTGGGGCTACTCAAAGTATAATAAATTCATAAAATACAACACAAAAAATATTTCCAAGTCGACCACGCTTCCAGTTTGCAAGAATGTTTACATAAAATTTCAGCCAGTCTCAGCTGGAAGCTAAGGATGTATTTAAGTTAACATGGTTTCTGGCTCCTATTGTAGAAAGGCTTACCACTGAATATTTGCAAAAACCTGAATAAAGAGGATTTGAACTTTAAGTAGAAATGCAAAGCAGTGACTGTGGTCATGAACATTTTCTTGAGACAAGGTAGGAAGGCTTGGCCTTGTTAAGTTTTTCCCCAGTACCCAGAGCCATTCTAGTTTTGCTGTCCATTAACATATTCCTCTCCAGCTGTAGGACACCATCCTGTAGGTTAGGCCCAAGAAACAAAGAGATTCAAAGCCACAGAACATTGTGGAACAGAATCTGAATAGCTTGTCAGGGGGACAGAGAGAAGTTCCACAGAGAAGTACAGCAACATTATTTTGATACTCAATTTCACCAAATTTTCCTTTTAAAACAGGAAAAATGTGGTAGGTCCATCACTGACAAATACAAGGTATTTTGAGCCTGTTACTCTAAGAAAACAATGCTGTGACTTATCAGAAACGGACATATAATAAATAAGGTCATTAAAGGGATTTTCTTGTCTAAAAGACAAGGTGTATTTAAAACTGCCAGTGTGCAAACACACAGCTGTGGGCACCTTCACGATGAGGATGAAGAAGCAAAGCACAGTCATACAGCCTATACAAACTCAACTGTACAAACGTTTTCAGAACACTTGCCAAGTGCTGCTTGGTGGAATTGTCCGATCTCAAGTTAATGGAGCACAGGACAGGATGGAAAAGCAGCTGCAAACAGTCCCACATGCTCACTGGGGCAATGAAGAAAGACAAAACTTGGCAGACCTGATAGACTGAGATGGAAAGATTTTTTCCACGACAAAAGAATTACCAAGAAGTGCCATCTGATCACTGAATGCATAAAGACATTCCTCATAAATTGCTCATCCCTTCATGCTGTATAATTAAGAGGTTCTACACTTGGTTTACTTAAAAAAAAAACCCAGCCTGAAGCTGTAAGCTCCAGCAGGAGACATGGCATTTTCTGAACAAAATTCAGAGAATGAAGCAGTTAAATCTGTTCACAAAAGGAAAGGCAGTGTTCATGGTGCCTACAACAGTTAGCATTATAAAAGCTTCTGCTAATGACAACTGTGTTACTGCACTCTGAAATACTTGTCAAACCACAGATGCCAAGTCAAAGGATTTCATAAATCCATTGTTACCTGCACGATCCCAGTAAGGTAGATCATAAGTGCCCTCTGTCTTTTTCTTGCTGTGAAAAGAAGCAAAAGAGGGTATTTCAGCTTATCAGAAGATGCATTAATTAATGCTCAGCAACTATCATCTTGGCTGTAACTGGTCCTCAGATTTAAAGTATAAGCACCAGTAAGCTGGCTTGCCATCACCAGTCTGCTGCTATTGGAGAAACCAGTTTGCAGTAAAAGCACTTCTAATGAAAATAGTTACAAAAAAGCTGTTTTCACTGTCCTGGCTATTCCAGTGAACATCGTCTCACAGAGAATACAGTTCTGAAGAGCAGGTCCTTCCTTCCACAAGAGTTCCCACATGCAGTATTTCATCCCACACCCCAGGCTAACATTCACTGAAAGCACTTCATTCAGCTGGTCATTTACCGGTTTCTCCAATGCCAGGCACAAACTAAGATAAGAATCAGAGTAGTGAAGACCATCACCAGCACTGGAACCAGAACTGCTGCCAATGCCACATCTGAAAGCCATTAAATTAAGTGGTGTCAGACAGAAGAGCTTCTCATAAATCAGGTTGTAATTTGAAAATGACTTGGGTAAAGCACAGTTTTCATGTATAGTATCTATCACACCAGAAAACCCAGCTTAGCTACCCTGCTGGATGCTGCTACCATGTAAAGAGCATCTTACACATATGCACAGCTGGTATTGATGCAAGGCTTTTCATCAAAATAACAGGGTAGGTTTTTTTGGGTTTAATATGAGCAAGATTTGTCTCAGAAAAACATGTATTAAAGAGGGCAATCAAAAGGACCAGGAATATGCAACCACTTGAGCCTGAACCTCCTGTAAGAAAATACCATGCTGCCTTAACAGTTAATCACAATCAGCCTGTGCTGGGTCTGCCTGTGACAGGAGATCATCCTGTATCCTGCCACCCAAAGGACACTTCACCAAGGCCTGCATCTGCAGTGATCCTGCTCCCTTTTCTGACAGTTTTCTTTGATAATTTTTTAGGACAAAACATCATCTGTGTTTATCAAATTAAATAACAGAGCAGTTCCACCAAGTTAATTCTAAAGGGAAATCCAAGTTGCAGCCTCTCCTTCTGACAAAACTTTTTCAGTAATGAAAAGCTGAACTCGTCTGGAACAAGGTTTGAAAGATGGAACTTAGTACATCTCTTGGAAAATGGGGCTTGCTTCTGCATGCAGTATACACTGTACACTTTTCACCATAGAATGGTCTGGGTTGGAAGGGCCCTCCAAAAATCATCTAGTCCAACCCCACAAGTGTATTTGATAACGGGTAAGTATTTAAAGATTGATAAATTGCTATTTTAAGTGTTAAGAAACTTTACTTTCAGAAAGCACACCTACAATATCTGCCAGAGTACTGTAAGGAGCTCCCAAACACTTGTACTGCTTAACTCTGGATACCTTTGGTTACACTCGGAGTCACTGTGGTGTTTTTTATTTCAGGTGTGAAAGTAGTTTTATCTGTCTGCAATGAAGTCTTCACTGAATCATCACTGGAGTCATCATTCCTGTCGTCATTCCTGTTCCGAGGTGGTGGTGCTGGTGGTGGCATGGTGATTTTAGGAGCACGGGCTTCAGAAGAGAAGTGTTTATAAAAAAGGTGAAGTGTTAGTTTTCTATGCTTCCTTTTCAGGAGAGGACAGCTGAAATGGTTTGCTTGCTCTAAAGCTTTTGTTCATGTGGTATCATGAGGATAAACCTCAGAAATCAGTAACATGGAAAGCAAGTGACAGGTGTATTCTGAAATATTTAGTTTCTCAATTATCTTCTTTATGCCTAAACTAGGTATTTTCCATGTTAAGTGTAACAACTGTGGAAGAAATTCAGAAGTATCAGTTACAGAGGATTTCAGAAGGAAAAAGTACTAAGCAGTACTTTTTTCTCACTGAAGATATATGCACAGTGTAATCTTTATCAAATTATTTCACTGCTTGTCTTGTACAGTTGAAAAGTTTTCAGTTGCCTTACCTATGCTAAACTGACATCCTAGCAATTCTATTTTCATTGCAATTTTCTGGTGCCATTTTAAGGGGTTAATCCTAAAAAAACGTGCAATAATAGGTGGAATGAAATTATTGCGAACTTCCTGGTACAATTCAGTGTTCCCTTGAAATATCTAGAAAAGACACACACACAAAAAAAAAAAAAAAAAAAGAGACAAACATTATGTTACACAAATGCAATAGCAACTATGTAGTAACCACAACCTATTTGGGTGTTATTTAGGAAAAATAAGCAATGCAGAATGCTGAAAATTCACCCTGGCATGCTGCTGCTTGCACATCTCCGTTCACTGGGCCCCATGAAACAGTTAATGAAATTAAGGGGGTATGGTGTGTATGTTTGCACACAACTGTTTACTTCAGAATGATGGTACCACCCCAGGCAATGCTGTTAGAGCCATCTCACGTGTCTGTGGCACTGAATCCTTCTAACTTGGTCCTTGTTGGTATCACAGAATCATAGAATTGTTTTGGTTGGAAAAGACCTCTAGGATCATCAAGTCCAACTGTCAACCTACTACCACCATGGCCATTAAACCAAAGTGCTATGTCCACACATGTCTTTAACACCTTCAGGGACGGTGACTTCACCACTTCCCTGGACAGCCTGTTCCAATGCCTGACCACTCTTGCAGGAGGGAAATTTCTCCTAATATCCAATCTAAACTCCCCCTCATACAGTGTCAGGATGTTTCCTCTTATTCTATCACTTGATACTATGGAGAAGAGACTAACTCCAGCTCACTCCAACCTCCTTTCAGGTAGTTGTAGAGAGCAATGAGGTCTCCCCTCAGCTTCCTCTTCTCCACACTAAACAGTATCAGTTCACAGAATCACAGAATGTTAGGAGTTGGAAGGGACCTCTAGAGATCATTGAGCCAAACCACCCCCTGCCAAAGCACAAACACCTAGGGCAGGTCACAGAGAAACACATCCAGGTGGGTCCTGAAAGTCTCCATCAAAGGAGACTCCACCACAACCTCTCTGGGAAGTCTATTCCAGTGCTCCAGCACCTTCACCACAAGCACCTCCTACAGTTGAGTTGGAACCTCCCATGTTCTAGCTTGTACCTGTTGTTCCTTGTCCTATACACTGGGTGTCACCAAAAAGAGCTTAAAGTTCCCTCAAACATTAGTTATAAGACTTGTTTTCCAGACCAGCTTTGTTGCCCTTCTCTGGACACTTTAGCCAGCACCCTTGCATTGAGAGGCCCAAAGCTAAAACCAGTATTTGAGGTGTGGCCTCACCAGTGCCACCTACAGGGGCATGATCACTTCCCTGGTCCTGCTGGCCACACTATTCCTGATCCAGGCCAGGATGCTATGCTCACTCTTCACATAGCAAGCAGCTGTGACAACGTGAAAGCAGGATGTGGTGCCCTCACATGGCTTCACAGTTACAGCACAGTCTTTCTGGTTAAAGCTTTTATTAGAAAGCATTAGGAGACAAAGTCAAGGATGGAATCACACTGTCCTCTAGTGTTTGCTACCGACAAGGGCTGAACCACAAGCAAAACAGGAAGGTTTGGACTCAGAATGTGAGAGCTCTCTATTCAAAGAGTTCTGGAAGAGAAGAGTGCAGATTCTGTGCAAAAGATGAGCTAAAGCTGGTCCTGGCACACAGAACTCCACAAAACGTGCCAATACAGAGGGGGTTTGTCTGGCAGAAATTTAAAGCATTGTGGCTATGATACAGCATAAGCCTCCTGACAAACATACAACCAGCTACAACTTTTGCAGTTTGCAGCTTATCGCAGTATGGAAACCAGGCCCAGTACTCTCAACCCAGCAAGCCACCTTTTCATCATCCTCTTTGGCAGGACTGAGTTAGTATCATGTCTTCAGGTAGGAAGTGAATTGTTTCCCAGGTTAGTGCATAGTTGTTTTCCTTTGGCTCTGCAAGTGCAGCTCTTGGGTTACTACTGCAATGTGCCACCTCCAAGGTGACAGTGAACGGGTGACACGTTTGGTTTTAATGCACCGATACAGATAGTGCAGATCACATGGGACATAAAGCTGAAGAGAATTATGGCACTTGCCTGAAAAATCAGTATTACAGCAAGTTTTCTGCTCACTCAGAGCACCTGGGAAACAATAAAGCATGTTGCCACTCTCAAGGACCAGCACTGCACTGGGTAACAGTCTGTGTGTCTGCATAAAATGGAGCAGTCAAGAGTTTTTAACAGTCCTTATCACTGCAGATCAGTGTTTCAACCCCAATACAAAAGATAAAGGTTTCTGTACGGCACATCTGTGTTAAGTTTTTGTAACAAAATGACTAGAACATCCACAAACCTACTCATGATACTAAAAATCTAGATAGGCAAACACAAAGTATTTGCCTCTGTTCCTTTTCAGCTTACTGCAGGGCACATTTACAGGCAGTTGTCTCTCACTGGTATTTTGCCTGCTCTGAATTTAACCTTATTGTTCTTAAATGCACCTACTAGCAGTGACTGAAGGGAGATTAAACATGGGGGGCAAGTCTACAGTGTCATTTTGGAAATAAATGATTAATACAAAGCAGTCACAATTTGTGTGCCCAGATATTCTCAATCTAATGAGACATGGCAAGAACACAGATCGGGTTCCAATTTGTTGCCACTTTCCCCCCAAACTAAGGCAAATTTTTTTTTTCTTTTTAAGTTGACAGGCTTGTAGATACAGATCTCTTATCAGAGAATTCTTTGATAAAGATGCAAATGAGAAGCAAAATAGAGTAGTTCTTTACTCCAGGCTTTTATTTGTCAAGCTTTCAATGTCAAGTGTTACAACAATAACTTTACCTGAAGCTCACTTAAATTTTCTGCACAAAAGAATTGCTTCTGGTCAAGTTTTTTGATATCATTTTCATCTTCCATTTATTATCAAATTCTCTCCCTTTGCCTCTGCACTGTCAAACAAAACTTTTCCAGCATTGCAGCTTAGATTTATCATTCTTCCCCAATTCAAGCATTTTATTCTTTTTTCATATTAAAATTTTAAGAAAACATTTTCTTGAATACTGACAGACCTCTAGAAGCTATTTCCAAAGAGGGCTACAGAAAAGCTTCTATCTCCTGAACAACATTAAGAATTTCAAAAGTGTTTCCAGAAAATAAGTCATAGCACCTCCTGGTTGGTCTGGTGTGGTTATGTGAGGCTCAAAGGGAGAGGCCTGTGTGTACTTGCATCCAAAAGCAAAGCTGCATCAAGAGAGAGGCTCTCAGACAGAGGACAGGTCTGCTGTTTTGAAGCCTAAGAGATCGATCACACTGAATGCTTTTCTCTATCATTTAACTACATCTGGCCCTTCCTGGGTATGTATGGTTCTTTGTGCACTGTACCTAATGATACAAAGAGTGCAAAAAAAGATCTGTTGCCTGTATATTCGAGCTCCACAATGTTTTCTATTTCATAAATTTTCAAGAAAAACAGCATACAAACAAGTAACAATGGTTGCAGAAGCTTTTCTAAGAAAAGAACCAAATTATACATGAAGCCTAAATCCAGACACTTCACTGGCTGAGATTTTATTTTATGGCCAGAAAAGGGCACTGAAAAGCTAGCAAAAGATGCTGGATTTATTACTTTTAGTTTTTTCTTTTTCCCCCTTGAATACTACATACTGAAAGTCCCTTAGCTCAGGAGTAGGTTCAAGATGGCCCAGCCCTGATAGTAAAGTCTCCTCCTTTCAGGGAAGTTTTCTATTGTGATTATGTTTAGTGTTCAGAGAACACTTCACAAACATGATACTTCCAACCTTTTGCTTCATCAATAGGATGCTATGTCCCACCTTGAAACATTCTTTAATCTACAGTAAACAGAAGAAACCCAAACACAGCTGAAGAGTTATCATTCCTAAGACCCATTTTGAGAAAGAGATTGCATTACCAAAGCCTTTTATATCTATGTAATACCACAAGGGCACATGGAAGCAAGATAAGTTACATCCTGGAATTTTAAGGAAAAGAAGGAAATTCTAGTTCCAGTCAGATTACCAAGAATGTACTGATCTAAGAAAATATTAATATTTTCATTTTTACTGTCTATTAAATTCTGCAAAACTCTAAACACAGAAAAAAGGAGGTTATTTTGCTCCTAACATTAGGTCATTTTTCTGTGTGGCAAAACAATCTAAACATACCACTCCATTTTTCAAGGTAACTATTTTCAAGGGCCGTTCTATTACACAAGAAAGAACCTTACCAGTATTTTGTCAGTTAAGATTGACAGCAACATTGTAAAAGATGGAAAATTATGCAACCCCTAACATTAATTCTGTAATCACGAGAGGGTAAGAAAGTAAACCTTCATTTGGGGACATAAAACCTATTTTGAAACAAATCTGATTGTTCTTAAAAGGATGCAGTACCAGCCAGCCTGTCACTGGAAACAGGAGTTTCTTGTATTAAATGTTCCCACCCCAAGTAGTGATAAAAATAATCTCTGCATTTCAGAACTGTTCAAATCCTGACATATTTGCAAATTTTCCTATTTTCTTCCTCTTATGTGCTGGTTTGATTTTAGATTACACTGAAAGGGAAAGCTACTTAATGTGTCCTCACCATATCAAAATTAGTAGCATTTACAGTTGGGAAATATCCATAGAACATACCTAGAAATTGTGTGGTATTTTTACCTTATCTTTATCCATGCCAGGTTCTCTGTACACCATCCATTTCTGTGCATCATCACTGTATAAAATTCTGTAGGCTGAGACATAATAGTAGTACTCTGCTAAGGTTGATCCAGTAGTTATAATACCTGTGAAAATGAAGGTGTCAAGTTAGGCAAAAAAAATGGTATCAGTTTGCAAAAATTAACAGATCAGCTTCTGAATCCAGAGTTACATAGTTGGAATCTCCACTAGTCCACTTACAGCTGTGGCCTGCTCCTGTCTCCAGCTGCCAAGACAGCACAGCTCTTCCCTGCCTTTGTACTGCCAGCCTAAAAGCACCACTGAAAGGACTGTAGCTTCCTAAAGCTGACACCTCAAAGGTTGTTTTGTAAAAGCTCATTAGCACAGGGATCAGAGGTGTGGTATCAATTCCAAATAGTGCCCAGGGAGATAACAACAAAAGCTGCTGTGAAACTTGAGCTACTTCATGACAGGAAGCCAACTTGCTGATAACCAGGTGTTCAGCCAAGTCCACAGAGATCAACTCATGCATTTGAGAAAGAGACAAACCCAAACTGATCAAAGGATAACATTTCATGATCGTCTTAAAACTTGGCACTCTGTGAAGCACTCTACCTAAAGCCACTTGATGTTGGATGTCAGTCAGTTTGCCAATTAACAACAACAAATCACCACTGAATAACTGCATCAAAATAGAAAGGCTACCATCAGCACAGTAGCTGCTCTGCCACAACTTAGGCTGCCCCTGAGGTTAACCCCAACATGCAAATGCCTCGATGCTTCATTACTCAGCATGAGCCACATTGCGACCAGCAGGAAGAGGTAACTATGAGCTTGCTCAGCTCCCAAAAAGTGAAGCAAACCATCCAGAGTGGACTAAGAAATGGCACCTCCAGCTGTCTCTCCAAATAAACACAGCTACTTACATCATGGATGGTCCATCACAGTCTGTGAAGGAGCAGAGCCTAACCGAGGCTCTGGCTGCAGCAGTCTGCACTGTTTGGTCCATTTGCTAAGGGAAAGCACAACAGAATGCTGAAGGCTCCACACCATCCCCAACTCTCTGGCAAGGAGGAGAAGGGGAGGCTGCCAACTGGTTCCTCTGTCTGCTGCTTATCTCACACTGCACTGCATCTGCTCCTGTCTACACTGCTGGATTCACTACAGCCATGACAAGCTGTAGGGGAAGCCTACAAACATGGACACCTGCATCAGAGGTACAGTGGACAGAGCTGACTGGGAATGGATTTGCACCTCCAAGGAGGCAATCAGCAGGGAAAAAGGAAGCATCAATGATTAAATAAAATCACAGGAAACACTTCCAATTTATTCTGATGGAAGAGATGTTTTCTCATATGAAAGTCCATCTGTTCAACTGCAGGCTCCTCAGTGTAGTAGCTAAGGATACAGAACCAACTTTGCTGTAATGCTAATTAGATACCACCTGGACTTTATCTAAGACCAAACACTGGAAAAAGGGGTGTCAGGAAACAAAACTTTTTGAGTGTTGCTTAGAAGCCATCAAGCTTCACTTACCTGTTATTCTTTTTTCTTTATTCAAGTCAATCTGCAGCCACTGATGTTCATCACTGATAAACGCAGCCCAAGGAGGACCAGCCCTTTTTAGTCTGGCATTTTCAGGTTTCCAAATGTTCACTTGTCCTGTTTGGTCAGACCACTCAAGAATAGATGATGCTGTGATCTGGGAATCGGGAATTACCCCAGATTCCATCCCCAGTGTCCCATAGCAACCTGAGCAACAGAAAAGGTGAGGACTCAAAATGAAAATTCAAGTTACACAATGACTTTTAGCTGCTTGGAGTTTAGACTTTAAATGCAAATAATAACATGCCATCTAATTTAATTCTGTAGCAACACTA
This sequence comes from Indicator indicator, assembly GCF_027791375.1. Taxonomy (NCBI): domain Eukaryota; kingdom Metazoa; phylum Chordata; class Aves; order Piciformes; family Indicatoridae; genus Indicator; species Indicator indicator. The sequence goes on from NC_072010.1 coordinate 86,557,176, forward strand.
CCAACAAAACACAGTGTTCTGCTTTCTAGCAGTGATGCTAGAAGTGAACTGGTGGTTATGAGTGTTCAATGATTTATGCCTTTTCAAGAGTGATAGGGATATTCCCTCAATCATTACCCACCCAGAGCACTAGGCAAACAGCTTTGGGGAAGCTGTCATTGTTTTAAGAGTACCTCTGGTTGATGCAGTGAAAGGGAAATGGACTCTTTGATTGCTTGTTCCTTTTTTTGGTCTATATAACTTCTCGGGTTTTAAACCAACCTCAGTATCACAATGTTAATTTGAACAACACACCAAACTATGTAGGAAGCCATGATGTAGTCCTGGCCTTGGCCTCAAACACATCCTTGAAATTAGTTTTATTTTCTTGTCAACATTCTTACTAAAAGTTTCTTCTAGAAAGTCTTCCCATGTCACATTCTGCTGACAGCTAAAAACATCTTCTAAATTCCTGGCTAAACTTCCTTGTGGGTAGTTGATATCCATTTGCTTTTTGCTAAAATCTTGTTCTGTCATGCCAACAGTTTTCTCTTCTCCCATGTGTATTTCCCAGATCTATCAGTAGAGAGCACTCTTTGCCTTCAGTCAGCCTGCAGGAACACCACAACCTGGTTTGCCTTTGCTGAACCCACCTCTCATTGGAGATTCCCTGCAGCCCTCCTTGGCACCAAGGTTGCTCATCCCTCAAGGGAAGCGCAGGTGGCAGAGCCCACGTGCAACTAGAACCCAGACAAGGCCTTGCCAATGTTCTGTGTGACAGCATTATGTTAGTTGTCTCTACTGGAGCGTACTTCAGCTGCTATAGCACAGAATCACACTGGCACTTCACTATCCAAACCCTTTCCCTCACCCATCACTTCCATCTAACACACTGACAGTTTCAAGCAGAAATGCCCCAGTCTCTCTGTACCTCACCTTACACCTTTGGCTCTGTGATTCTTCAGTTAATTCCTATTACTTGGAGTCTCAAAGTCAGTCAGGTCTTCCTGTGCAAAGAGTTTCATCCTCCTTTGCTAACCACATCTCCAGTATTAGTAACACATCCCTCTATTTTGTACCATGTCATGAAAGCAGCTATTATGGAAGAGCCACACTAGTAACCTCACCAGTCTGAGAAACCTTGTTTCAGCATAGTAAAGAGTCCTCCTTCTCCTTCAGCTAACTCATAGGCCACCCAACTATATACATTTTAGTATAGACCTGCATCTTCTCTCTAGCTTATTCAATACTTTTTCAAATCACTGAAATCCAGACAGTTTAGATCAGTATTTTGCCCTGTCTCTTCACATTTCCAGGTGTATTTGGTTTGGCTGAGCTGGAGATAATTCTCCTCACAGCACCTTTCTAGTGCTGTGTTTTGCAGCAGTAGTTGATAACACAGCAGGGTTTTGGCTACTGTTGAATAAGTATCCAGGCTGTGTCTTTTCAACATTTCCCTGCCCCAGGAGTACACTGAGGGGTGGGCAAGATCTTGGGAGGGGACAAGGCTGAACCAGCAGACTCAGAGTGGCCAAAGGAGTATTCCATACCATACGATGTCAGCTCAGATGTAGAATGAAGTGAAAGAAAGAAGCTGGGGGATTCATCCATGGTGTCTATCCTCATAAGAAACCACCAAGCGTAGAGATCCTTGTTTCCCAGGACTAACCATCCTGCTGGTGGGAAGTAGAGGCTAACATCTCTCTCTCTGCTTTCGCTTCTGTGTGGTCTGGTGCCTTTGCTTATTATTGTTATTAAATTGCTTCTATCTTATTACTGGCCTTTGTTATATTTTTTCCCCTCACACCTGTCCCTTTAAGAGGGGGAGTGATAGAGCAGCTTTGGTGGGCATCTGGCCTCTAGGCCAGGGCCAAACCATCACACCAGGCCATTTCATTACTTTCATAATACACCATCAGATCACATTTTGAAAGACAAAAACACCCCAGCAAACCCTGTGTCCATCACTGTGTTTAGTCTTCTCTATGCAGAAGGTCACCAGACATGTAATTCCTTCTTCCAGGTCTTGCAGAGGCCTGGGAGATAAATTATTTTAATATTCTGTGGATTATATTTTCTAATTTTTGCTACATAACCTGAAACAATCCCCTTGTGCAGATCAGCAAGAACCCCTTGATGCATCACTGCATCTGTAAATGTATGACCCATGTGATAACACTTACCACTAGTCTTGAACGTGAAGAGACTTGGCGATAGCGGTCCCCTGTGGAAAACAACAGAGGAGGTTTTTTGCTGTAGTCAGTGAGGAAAATCTATACAAACTGTCTTTGTCTGGATTTTCTTGTCTGACTGCTTGCCATTGAAACCTGTGCACATACACCTAAACCAGTACCTCACCATTAAAGTCACCTTCCCTGTCACCAAATTGCAGTACTTTCAGTGCAATCACCTTTAGATGCTATCCAAGCTATAGGCTTTCAAACATCTGCCCAGCAAAAGGCAAGACTTCATTAAAATGCTTGCCTTTCAAATTAAGGTAATCATAATGATAATAATTAATCTCCTCTGATTGCTTTCATTCCTGGGACTCTGGATGTAAAATGCCAAGTTACACTCTTTTCCCTGCAGTTAAAAGGTTATAACAGAATTCCGGGTTGGAAGGGACCTCAAGGATCATCTGGTCCAACATTTCTAGGTAACAGTATAAATGAGATGGCCCAGCACCCTGCCAAGCTGCCATGAAATTATTACTTTTACATGGACCATTAGAAATTTATGTTCATGCCATGCGTTCTGAAGGATAAAACCTCCTTGTGGAGTTTAGGAAATTAATCTTTATGGTGTAGAGGTTAAAAATATCTGGTAAAACAATCACACTGCAGCAAAAGAACACTGTGAGAACCTTACAGAAGGGAACTTGTCCATGTAATACATAGCTCCACTACCTGCAATTATTCCCACAATGACACAATACCAAGATCTAAGGTGCTAAAGGCAAAAACATCAGAAGTACACTTACACTTTTGAGGTGACATTGTTAGCCAGGGAGCCTTCATAGTACGGAATGCCCTTGCTGATTACAACATTAATTTGGCCACCCAGCGTATTTGACACGACGCCTGCATGAATTCCAGCCATACAAAGGGATGATGACTTGAAGAGGGGTGAAAAAGAAAAACATAACACTACATTGTAAATAAATTAAATAAATATTGTATAATGCCACATTGCCCCGTTAGAGTCTTTTTTATTACTACATTAAGGTACCTAGGAACCACTCTTCTTTGGTTTATTTTGGAATTTAGAAAAACACAAAAATAAGGTCCCACATTTCTCTGCGTCCTCACCCAGATGTATCTGGAATGTAATTCCTGTACTTAAATAAGCTCAAACAAAACAGCAAGGTGAATCAGTCTGAAAAAGCCAAACAGGCAGATGTTCAGCCTGCAAGAAGTGCAGAACAGAAGTTGAATCCATAAATACTTAGGACCCCTTTTAATAGGAAGCATGGTTATCCATTTTCTCATAAGCGGTGCACTGCAGATTTTGTACCTTGTAGCTGATGGCTTTTATTTTTTATTTGAACTCATAGTTAAAAGTGATCTAATCCTCCAGGACTCTGATCCACATAAAACCACAGCCCAGTCTGTTCTGAAGCTGATTACCTAGGTTGCACAGGTTAATGGAAATGGGTTCCTCAAGGATTCTGCAGGACATCCTGTTCTTTCCTCCTCTTCTGGACAACTGATCACCACTGACACTTTTATTTCCTACAGTTTCTTTTTTCCTTCACAGAAAACATTTTTCAAGATTTTGGAAAAAAAGAACAACAACAACAACAAAAAAAATCCCTAACAAGCAGAAGCTACAAATATGTGAGGCAGAGATTCATCTTCATCTTGTTACTAGCTACAAAAGTTACTTTGCAGCTATTTAATGTGGACTCACTGTGGACGAGAACATTTACCAGGCTGTGATGATATTTTTACATATGGGCAATTATTTAAGCAGGTAGGCTAGGATTTGCAGATATTTGAGAAAAGGAAACCAGAGAGGCACATTTCAGCTTGCCCAGGTGTTTTAGAATCATCTTTCCTCTTGCTAGATTATTTAAAGGACTACTTTAAGATAAAGAGATTTACTGTAACTTTTTACTAGATAGCTAGCAAAATTAAAACAAAGCAAACACCCCCCATTCCTATGGCAGGTATGCTAATGCAGCTGCAAAAGCTTACTTCACTAAAAACAGGGGGTTTTACTGTTTTAAGTAAACAGTAGATTATTGAAGAATTTAATTTCCAGTTTACAGAACTATTAATGTTACTGTATCAATTCTGGTTTTGCAAATGGTTTTATAGCTGCTTGGCACAAACAGTATTTAATCTGTCGTGTGGTAATAAAAAAAAATAAGGTAACCACTGAGATCTTCTGTTTAGAGAGGCATTATTTTATCAAAAACAATAGGTCATCATTTAAAGAACTTGCTTCTCTCTTTATAAATCATAGAATGGTCTGGGTTGGAAGGGACCTCCAAAATTCATCTAGTCCAGCGCCCCCTGCGGTAAGCAGGGGCATCCTCAACTAGATCAGGTTGCCCAAAGCTCTGTCAAGCCTCACTTTGAGTATCTCCAGGGATGGGGTGCCAACCACCTCCCTGGACAACCTGGAAATCCTTATTTCCCAACCTAAGAAGGACAACCAAAACATAACAGAAAGTAGAAATTACTAATTTATTTTTTTTTTGCTGTTTGCCTTAAGAGATACGAATTGCAGAACTAATGTGATCAATTGTAATTGACTTATAATTGTGTAACTGACTTGTTTTACCAAAATTCAGGTGAGCCACCCAAGGTATTTTTACTTACATCTCTGTATCCATGGGGAATAGTGCCTGAAATATCAGCAAAAGGAATCACACATCCAGCTGGACAATACTTACTAGAAGAGAACAAAATAGCAAATCAAGATATTCATTCAACTACAACTCTTTTATAATATTATAAAAGTCACTTTGTTTTTCATTTACAATACTCTATTATCATTCAAATAGCACAATTTAAGGAGATATCCTAATTGAAGATATATCAAATCAGGCCAAAAAAAATAGGAAGAGGAGTACACAACAAACCAGACATTTGAAATAGCTGGGGTTTTTTAAAGCATCAACTGAAAGTACAATTCCAGTCAATATAATAAATTAACAAAGCCAGCTTCTATAAATTGAAAGTCATTAAGTACCAATTTAATAAATTTTATAAACTTTCTTCTAAGGAAGGTTTATGAGACCAGGGGCCTGGAGAAGAGAAGGCTGAGAGGGAATCTGATCAATGCTTATGAATACTTAAAGGAAAGCATCAGGAGGATGTGGCCAGACTCTTTGCAGTGGTGCCCAGTGACATGATGAGGGGCAAGAAACACAAACTGGAACATAGAGAGTTCATCAATGAAACACAAGGAAATTTTTTTTTCCTGTGAGGGTGCTGGAGCACTGGAACAGGCTGCCCGGAGAGGCTGTGGAATCTCCTCCAGATATTTCAAAACCCATTTGGGGATGTTCCTGTGCAACCTGCCCTAGATGAACTAGCAGTCAGGTTGGACTTGATGATCCCCAGGTCCCTACCATCCCCCACCGTTGTGTGATTCTGTGACATATGCTTCCCCCACCAGAAGGCCTCCATGTTTTACAGTTTAGTACGTTCACACTAAACTGCAAAATAGGTTTGTAATTTGTAGCACGTTTCGTAGTTTAGTGCTCCCTAAGTAACTGTCATAGAAATTTCAGTATTTGAGGTGTATGCCTGCTGTAATGTGTTTACAAAAGCAATCTTGTTATGGGAATGAGGTATTAGCTCTTGTGCATTAGTGCAAATTAACGAGGTTCTACTGTATACTGTATCTAAATAACAAAAATGGGAGAGGGAGAGGAAGGAGTGCAAATATCAGAATTGTTCATCTCTAGTTTGTTTCTTAATTCTCTGGACAGCCACTTTTCAAGCCGCATCAGGTATAAGTAACAGTGATTTAGAAACTATAAAATTACTTCATTAAAGAGATTGGGGGGAAAGAGGTAAAATCAGTCTTACTTGAATTCTGGTTCAGAAAAGTGGCTTGCATTTTCTAAGCAGGTAATTAGGTCTGGAAAGAAAAAATGTCAGGTCAGGAGGATGATAAAGACAAGAAGATTGAATATGCTTTTTAAAGGTCAGAAAAACACACATCTCTGGATTAACCAAAAACGCATTCTTACTAAATTTTCTTGCAGCAGATTTGTTATTACAGTAGAACCTTGATAATTTGTCTAGAAAATCCACTGAGAATGTGACATAAGCAAGAGGAGAAACACTACCAAAATCCATTTTCTCTGCAGCTTCATTTTACTTTGTAGCTGTACTCTTTTTACAAAATTAAATTAATAATCTAGCTAAACAGGCCTGTGTTTTCAGCATTTAACAGTCCTACAGTATTGAAACCAGGCAGCATAGGGAACAAATATTAGAGTGCAGTGTTACTGGTACCCATGACTGATACCTCAAATTTCATGCTCCGCCTCCTCCAAAATACAGAGAGAAAATTTCTCCAAAATAGAGAGAGAAAAGCACCAAAAAAAAGAATAAAAATTAAAACTTGTTATCTGCTCTTCTTAGAATTACATCTAGAAATGTTTTTCTCAAGCCTTTTGCCTTGTGAAGTAGTTGCTGGCAACCCTTCCTTTCTTTGTGGGCTATGTCACCTTTACAATGAGTGAAAGGAGTTGCAAAACAAATATAAAAAAAACTCATTTAGAGGCTAGAATAACCAAAACAACAACAACAACAACAACAACAAAAAAAAACCCCAAAAAGTGGCAAAAAGATAAATAAGTACTTAAGCAGATTACATGACTAAAGAGCTGAAGATACTGCTACTGAAATAAAACTTTCCATGAGGTTGGTCTGTATAAAACATATAGTTTGATGAGAAAATGTACCTGTCACCTTGGCTAGTACCTGAAAAAATGCATTTTGTCCTTCATCTGAAGCAGCTCTTTCATAACAGATAGCTGTGATTCTCCCTCTGCTATCCAAAGTCAGCTTTGATATCATTTCATTAAAACTACAGTAACTTACACAAACCGACAGTCCAATTTCCTACACAGAAGTATCAGGAAGATTCTATTAAAAGTCTTTCTTTTTAGAATTTAATTTGTGAGAACATGGGAAGAAATAAATTAGCTCTGTGTTTTGACTAGTCAGCTCTAATTTTACCAGCGCAGGGAAATTACCTAATAATTATAAATACCTGATTTGTCAGTGGTTGAATAAGCTGCAAGAAATCCACGTCCAGAAGTGTGCATTCCACTCATGAACTGCACTGTGACTTCATTACTTTTTGAAGTAATTAAACCATCCATTTGAAAGCCAAACCCACAGTATTTTCCTATAGGGAGAAAGGGGAGAACAGACATGGACCAAAACCAACATATGTAGTAAGCATCTTAACTCACTTGCAGTGTAAGCTCACATTTCTGGCATAAATTCAAACCAAAATAGATGACAGCAAACAATGTAGTCAGAGTCCATTTAAAGCGAATGGCAGAATATGGGTACCACATTTATTTTGTCATTGCCCACATGTGAGAGTCTCTCATACTCTTAACACTTGTGAATAAACAGGAGCTTATCCCTGTCACCTCTAGCCAGTTCTTCAAAGACCATGAGAGATCTGGCAAGGAAAAGGATCAAGTTAGGGCAACAAGAATCATCTCCAGAAGCAAATGAGAAAAAAGCCCTTCTCTTCCCTCAGCTGTTGGAACATTTTTTCCTTGCTGGTTACTTCATGGCTTCTGTCAACTACTTTTCTGGATTGTGGACAATAGAAGGCACGATTCTCTGCACTTCAGCACTGATGTCCAATCACATGTGAGCACCATTTGCAGAAACTGTGCATCAAATCACTTTCTGGTTTGCTGCACCTATAAAACCTAACAGCAGTTCTGTATCTGGGTACTTCTCTTGCTATCCAAAAAGACCAAAAATAATACATTTTTAACTGAGATGCTGGAGTCTGCAGATATTGACAATATTCACCCTGTCAAGGCCTAGAATTACTATCAAATTATATTATCTGGATAAATCATACAATCATAGAATTGTTTCAGTTGGAAAAAACCTGTAAGATCATTCAGTCCAACCGTCAACCTAAGGCCACCATGGCCATTAAACTATGTCCCAAAATGCCATGTCTAAACATTTTTTTAACACCTCCAGGGACTCCATCACTTCCCTGAGCAGCCTGTTTCCAATGCCTGACCATTCTTTTCAGGAAAGAAATCTTTCCTAATACCCAATATAAACCTCCCCTGGTGCAATCTGAGGCCATTTGCTCCATTCTATCACTTGATAATGGCTGTTAAATAGACACAAATCAGTATGGAATTCTCCAGTCTTACTAACTAGAAACTTTGATAAAATACTGATCAGTTTATTGACCTATTAAGAAAATAAAAATCTTCTGTTCCTCAGGCTTCCTTGATCATTCAGTATTTTAAAAACAATCTATAATCCTATTTAAGATTATATACACTGCATATGCTTCACCTTACCATTCATTTATTTGCTTTCTTGATAATAAGTAAAATAGCAAAAAAAGCCAGACTCCCTTCTGAGCTAAAGGCAAATTACAATACTAGAAGAAGTGGAGTAACAGTACACCATGGGAATAGTTCTTAATAAATACAATACAAAACAAAGCTTTCTAAATCTCATTTATTGAGATGTTTTTTGAAGAAAGCAAGGATATTTTACAAAACAAAAAACCAAACCAAACCAAACCTCAAACCAGATTCTAGAATATTTTAATGAAAGGTACAATATGATACAAATAGAACCTTATCTAAAGTCACTACTTAAACTGGTTATCAGGTAGAGTTAAAAAGAAATAAGTTCCCTGTTTCCAAGGCTTGACACCGACCATCTATTTTGCAGTAAGTCATATTTCTTTGATTAACTGCACTCATCATGAACTGCATAATTTTCCCAACTTTTCCTTTTTTTTTTTTTTTTTTCCCCCCAAGTTTTGTTTTCAGCCACTGGATCTTGTTACACCACTGGCCAGCATGAGACTCCTCTCAGGGTAGGTCAGCCTGTCCTCAAAACACCACTTATCTTCTGTTTTGGACAAGCACACTGGGAAAGGCATTTAAATCTGTCTTGGGTAAATTATACAGTGCTGCTTGCACCATGGAGATTGAGCCTTCAACAAACTTTGGCCTGATGCACCTTAAGAGTCACGGCAAGACATACTTCTGAGACTGTAAATCATTTCTCTAACTCTTCCCTGGCCTCTCACCAGACTTTTAGCAAACTTTTCAAAAAGCAGATACTAGAGATGGATAAAACATGACTGCTGTGACTCTTCTATCAATGGTATGTGCTGATTTTGTCTGTACTTACTCACTGACAGACCCCAAGTGCTTTCCTATAGCAGCACGACAGCAGGAGAGGGAATTCCCACAGTAGCTTATGTTCTCTGCTCCTATAGGTCTGGGCTTGCATTAAGTAAGTATATCTGACTGTAGACACACAGTGAATGAACTGTGATAAAATCCAATGCAGGACACACCTAGATCTTATTTAAACTAGAGACAAACTTAACACTAAGGATTTTGATTGTCTTTTGATTTATTGATAAACATTCAAAAGGCTTAGAATGAGCACTAGCCCTTAAAAGCTTTTTTTGAAACCTGTTTGTGAATGAAGTAGCCCACAAACAATTCGATTTTTCATCTAATCAGCCACATTTTAAGTCATTTGGGGTTAAGGATATCACTGGACTTCAGATTTTATGTGATACAAGTATTTTAGTGTTAGACCATGTCAGTAGTCTTGAATGGAAAAACTTAAAGATAAATCCAGATTTCTTCCAAATGAATTCAGGTCATTGTTTAATCTCTCCAGCGTTTGTTGCTTCAAAGAGGAACATTCAAGAATCTCCATTACCTGTATCTGCCACTATTAGTATCACTGTTTGCTCTGTGATTTAATTTATTAAACACAGAACAACACACACATTTGCTCAACATACTGAGCTACTGCACCAGCTGTGAACAGCTGAAAGTCCAGAGAAACAAATGAAGTAGAAAATTTACTTGAAGTCATTAAGTCACTTGTAAAAGTGAATAATAGACTTATCAGAACTGGACATTCCTGGCCATTTAAGGACTTCACCATTTCCTATTTTAGACCAACTCTGGCTCAGCAGCTGGAAGCACATACTTATTTTCCCACATACTTACCTAGGTATCAGTTGGAAAGGAGGGTCAAGAAGGCTAACATTCTACTAGCCTCTTTGTAAAACCTCAGTTTAGTGGAATTGGCATTGGAGTGCACAAAAACAATCTTGCTGAAGTAAATCCCTCTTTCCCTATCTGTCTCCAGATTAAAACTTTAGGAAAGAAAAGAAAATCAATCTGCACAAAACAACTGATCTTATGAAGGGAACAATTCATTTTGAATTTTATGCAACATAACCCTACATACCCCTTGATGCAGATATCACACTGCTATTTGAAAAAACCCTGCCCTGTGGTCATTAAGTTATATTTGTCCTCTTGAAAAGAAAAGCTAAACTATGGACATTAGCAGAAGATGGGAGATAGCTTAAGTACATAACTTTTGAAGCCTCACATCCATTAATGCCAGCTCAAGATGTACAGCTCAATTCAGAGTCATTCCATATAAAAAGAAAAGGCATTTCGGATAAGATACCTATGTTTTGGTTGTGGGTTTTTTGTTGGTGGTGCTGTTGGGGTTTTTTTGGTGGGGTTTTTTCTTTTGTGTGTGTGTGTTGTTTGTTTGTTTGTTTTCTAATTAAGATCCTCATAGCTTTGCAATTTCCTCCTCAGTGCTTAAAAGAACTTTGCAAGCTACTGATAAAGGTCTGAGGAAAAAAAATTATTGCAGTGGAGTTTCCTTTGAGAACCTGAAGAATCAAAGATTACTACAGGATATGTGCTGCACTTGGGACCTGGTGTATACACAAATAAAATGTAGGAAGTACAGCTATCATTATTACTCATCATTTTTTTCAGTTCATTTTTAGGATATAGAAACTGTCTCACGAAGACAGACATGTACATATACTTTAGTAACAGTAAACAAAATGGAATTATGTAAGAATAATTACATTAAGGATATTCTGACATCTCTAGGAAAACAAACTGATTCAATAATTACTACTATTCCTTTCATTCCCTTATTTGAGATCCCTGTAAATAATAAGCACTTTCTTCATCACTTTACAGAAGACTCAAAATCCACACTGTCCAAAGCAGTGTATGATGTATTCAGGCAAAGTCTTACTCTACCCAATATCCAACTAAATTATAATTGTTTTCCAGGGCTATAAATTAGTAACTTATTTAATACCATATGCGTATTAGTCACTCTGTGCTCAGAACAGCTAAACAAGGAGAAAATTTAAAGTAACCAAAGTGCCAACAGCATATCCAAGTTCTACACAAGACAACAGCTTTCAAATACAGCTAGAAAAGGCTCCTACCTATCTCTGTCCTGGTGGGGCCAATCCCATTGTGAACTCTTAAGTAACTGGAATGACAGGAATCTGAGTCATCAATATCAAAGTCACCAAATTTGAGCTGAATTCGCTGCCCAGGCTTCACACGGATTTCCCATTCACAAACTGTGCTGTTGGGAGAGGTCTGGGGGTAATTTATTGAAGCAAGAGTTCCACTTTCAGGGCCCAAAATTGTGTGTCCACATCCATCACCTAGAAAAGAACAAAAATTGATCAGTTACATGCTTTCAAAGCTTCACTAGAGATTTAGTCACCCTGTTTTTAGCAGTGCTGTAAGATTTTCTGGGGATTTTAGCCACACTAATCATGTTGCAAGAAAAGTCCAAGGCAAGTCAACATGAAATAGGAGCTGTGGGAAAACAGCATTCGAGTAATGTTGCCATAGGTTTAGCTTCTCTAAACATAGGTGACCAGAGAGCTGCTACAAATTCCTTAAGAAGATAAAAATTAATCCACAGCAACTCTAAAAACTGCAAAAAAAGTATTCCTGCTATTTCATGTTTTCTCAACACTTATGGACGAAAGAAAACATCATGAAAAGGATGGAAAAACCCACCAATAAAACAAGAGCACATCAGCTTTACAACAGAATTGTTGTATCCACAACACAATTAAAGAGAAGTGGAAAAATAACAGACAGCAAATACTCCATTGAAAATAACTGCCAGGTCTTAGCATCATCAAGCTGTGAGTGCACTGTTTTCTACTGTACCACATTTTCAATGTTGTAATTAAATCTTACAATTCTTCAGAGATTATGCTCAGTTTTTCTAGATTTGTGCAAAAAAATTAACCTGGAGCTCTCTATCTAACATCTGAATATTAATTTTAAACAGCAGTAAGAATACTGAAAAAGACTTGTTTAACAGGTGGAAAAATTAGCACAAATTGTGTGTTCTCAAAATCAAATTATAAAGAGCAAACTGATAAATCTGTTACTCAACTGCTAGACATGAATATCCCCCACTTTGTAGCATAAAAACTGTAAGAATTTGTGTGTTGTTGTGGAACTAAGAATATTCTTTAAATAACACCCACCATCACTGGCTCTTCCTAAATTACTGTAGCAAGATGAAACAAAATATTCCTGAGCACAAGAACACATCCAGCAAAATTAACACCTGAAATAATATAAAACCCAGAAAATAAGCCTCAAAACACCTCTGATTTAGTTTTGTTAGGACTGAGACTAAAAAGGCAGTTTATTTAATTTGGACCCATGAAATTTGTAGGCCAAGGACAGCATTATCATTTTCAGGTTTTGACACCAGAAAGTCCAGAGAGCTTTTGGAAGAGGTCTGTACATGTTATCCTAAAAGCAATCACAACCTTTCTTGAACAAAGTAATGGAAGCAAAATATCAAAGACAAAAATCAGATTATATATGTTGCTAAAAAAAAGTCTTCAAGACTGCTCCAATATATTTTTCATCTGCAGGTCCCTTTTACTCTTCAAAATTCATGCCTGTGAATACAGCTCCTACCAAGCTGATTACAACAAACGTAACGTTACATCAGGATTTCATACTCTAGAAATACACAATGATTAATGATGTATTGAGGGATGTTTTTTGACAGCTGTGTCAGTCTGAAAGTGTTTCATATCACACACTCTGATGTGTAAGTCCTCTACTAAACAGGAAAAGGTAAGCTGTAAGGACAGGAATTCTACACATAGCTAAGAATTTTAACCGAGTTTCAATATTTTTAAACATACTTTGTGTGAAAGTGAATGGAAAACTAAGTCAAATGCACTTAAGAAACGTGGGAAAAATAAACTGTGATACTTAACTACATCTGATTAATCTGTTTACAAAAGCACCTAACTCCTAGTAACAAAGCCAATTCTCTTTATGATCTGAGCACACTGAAAGATAGCTGCATGCTCTGAAAAGTGTTGCTGGTATATACAGAATCACAAACATGCAAACTGCACTTCTTCTGGCTAGTATTCTTGAAACAAAATCACAGAATCACAGAATAGTAGGAGTTAGAAGGCACCTCCTGCCAGTGAAGGATCATGTGCTGTGGTGAAGTTGCACAGCACAGTGTCCAGGTGGGTTGTGAATGACCTTAGAAATTTGTGTTATCAATTCTTGATACGCTTTGACAGCTTTTTTTTTTTTTACTTAAAATAACTTAAAAAAAAAAATCTTACTACTCAGCAGTGAGTTCTTTAGCTATTAAAACGATTAAATGATTTAGCTATTAGAATGATGCACCTTCTTTGGAAAAGGCAATTAGAGTCTCTCTTCAGTAAAATACAAACTTCTATTTGTAAAGCTGTTGGTTAGCTATGTTTTGATTCATCCTACTTTAGCTATTTGCTTTAAAACACTTTGTTTCATGCCATGACAGATATTATTTCCATTTGGGTGACAGCTGCTAAATTACTTTCCTAAATTACTGTTGTTCTAATACATGAGACACAATTGTCCAATGTTACAGAGAGAGGTAATTTAAACCGTATGTTTTCTGTATCGTTTTAATCCTGGCTTTTTTCCAAAAGCCCATTAAAAACCTAAGAGCAAGTGAAAGATTTATCATCCATAACCTGTATGGCTTTGGTTTATTAGCTAGCAAACATTTAAATGTCAGATTCCTTATTAGGCACAATATCCTTAACAGTCAAGAAACACTGATTCCTTTTCTAGTGAACTGGCTTTTCACAAACTTAATACATTAAGAACAATAAAACAAATATATACTAGGTCTTTATTCATGGTGGTACTTGTAGCTAGTACTTCAAAATACTGCAAACACAAAAAATTAATTTTCAACATAAGCAGCAATCAGTTTTAGATTATATCCTAAACAAAACCCATGAGCCAGTTAATCAGTTCTGTGCTTTTCCTATCCTGTGTCAGGAGCAAACAACTATTTACTTATTTGCAGATGAATAATACTATGCAGATACACTAAGACAGTGGATTTTTGAACATGCAACCACAGCAGGCAGATATATTGTTCTTAGTGCATTTTAAGGACAGTACAAACGCTTGTGTGATCTAGACTACTTGGCAGTTAATTATTTCTCATTTCAATAGGCCTGTTATTATAATGCATTAACCACACAAACACTGTGTCTTATAACCAGGAGTAGCAATAATGCACATAATTAGGCATCTGTGATTCTTCCCCACATTTCTGCATCTTAGAGCTATGCTGCTGGAATCTAAAGACAAGGGAGAGCTTGTGTCTCTTTGACCCAAACTACCCAAACACTCTGTACAAAACTTAAGTACTTAAACTGTAAATTTCTCCAATTAAAAGCAGAAAATATCATGTCTAATATTCCTTTAAATCATCCTCTTCACTAGTTTGCTGTTCACCTCTCTCAAGCAGGAAACAATACCAGCACTGCACTTGTACCATGAACAGGGCACACCTTTCTGATGAGAAAAGCAGAACTCCAAAAACACTCTTGCACATTTAGGTGAAAAAATGTACTAACTTTTAAAAAGATACTGAAACTTCTCTTTCAAAGACACACCAGTAAGAATGTCAAATTTCCCCTTGTAGCTTGGAACAATCAGTCTTACTCCCAGTGGCTAGAAAGAAAAACCTTCTACTATGTCTCACACAATGTAATGGAAATGTGATTCTCCAATCTCTCTTTTGCTGCAGGTTTTCTTGAAAACACACAAGGAAAAATACACCTCTGGACTATCCATATTAAAGAACCTGCTCCCAAATCATACTGGAAAGGAATGCAAGGAAATAAAACTTGTGCTGAACTGTACCAGCAGCATTGCCTTACCCTTGTCATGGAATTGTATTGGTTGGGAAAGACCACTAAGATCATCAAGTCCAACCATAAGCCCAACACTACCGTGGCCATTAAACCATGTCCTGAAATGCTACATCCACGTGTTTCTTGACAACCTCCCTGGGCCTTTCTGCTTTATTGATGACTTGAGGCAGTTTGGCAACTGATTATACAATACTACAAACTACCTTGGGTACTCCTCCAAGAGAACACAGCCTGTTCATCAGAAGCTGGAAGGATGAAGGAACATGATATGTGCCACCTTACCAGTTTAACTGAAGAATGCAGCAGTAATCTTGGGATGCCAGCCCCAAGAGCTCCCTGAGGACTGTCATGCTCTGGCACTGGGTCGTAATTCCATGTAGAGATCACGTTCTGGATATATTCAAAGGTTTCCTTTTCTGAAGCTGCAAAACGGTCAC
The DNA here is from genome assembly GCF_027791375.1 of Indicator indicator. Taxonomy (NCBI): domain Eukaryota; kingdom Metazoa; phylum Chordata; class Aves; order Piciformes; family Indicatoridae; genus Indicator; species Indicator indicator. The sequence goes on from NC_072010.1 coordinate 86,572,880, forward strand.
TGAAGCCATTGACCACTAAGCCAACTTCTAAAAGTAGCTCATCCTGACTGGACACTTCAGATCTAACTTTGTAGTGACATCATACCATGAATAGACACTTCGTACCTGATGAATTTAAAGATGACTGTTGCATGTCTTGTGGGCAGTACAGTCTGCCAAGGGCAGCAGCAGCACTCAGGAGTTATTTGGAAATTTCTAGAAATCACTCTTCCAGTGAAACTTGCAGAAAAATGAAACCTCATTTTATTGGTACTAAAAAAGGGTAGTTCTTGAGCCTCTCTATGTAAGTGGTGTTTCATTGTTTCTGACAAAGCTGTACAAATGGCACCCATCAACTCTCAAAACACATACATCCTGTATCAGGAGACAAATCTGCAAAACTCAGGAATTTGTACAAGGAAAAGAGAAAGTACAATTCTCTGCATGACAGCCACATATACAGGAGCATTAGCTACATCACTCATTTGGAAGCTATTAAGTGCTACCTAATTTTGTTCATTTGTGTGCGTGAGAGTGGAGTATCTGAGAACACATAAAAGGGACAGATGTCTAAATCAGTTATTCCTGAAAGGGCTAGTAACTTCTGCTGTCAGTACACAGCTGAACAAGTCTCTTGCAGCCTTCAATCACTCAGACGACCTACTGCATTTGCAGAATAGAATCGCAGAATGGCTTGAGATGGAAAGGACCTTAAAAACCAACTAGTTCTAGCCCCACTGCCATGGGGTGGCAATGACACCTCCCACTAGACCAGGTTGCTCAAAGCCTCATCCAGCCTGGTCTTAAGCACTTGCAGGAATGAGACATCCACAGCTTCTCTGGGGAATCCATTCCAATAGATCGATCCCTCCATAGAAGCACCAGATCACTTGCAGGAATGAGACATCCACAGCTTCTCTGGGGAATCCATTCCAATAGATTGATCCCTTCATAGAAGCACCAGATCACTTGCAGGAATGAGACATCCACAGCTTCTCTGGGGAATCCATTCCAATAGATTGATCCCTTCATAGAAGCACCAGATCACTTGCATGTACACACTGCACTGACACTTCCTGAAAGCCCTGTGGATGTACATTGAATACCATGTGTCCTGAGGACTGTGTTCACAGCAAACAGGAGTAAGCTCCTCTCTTCACCAAAACATCTGTTAGGAACATGGGCACCTCTTCAGAAGCTCCTAGAGGACAGCAGACTGTTGCTATCAGAAGAACCATTCATCTCTTTTGCAGGCGCCTTTGCATGCAGTCTGGGTAATTACCCTGACAGAATACATGTGACCCCTGGGCTAGGGCATGTTGATGTCTGATGCAATCATGCAGATGACTTAAAACACTTTCTCATACCCCACTTCTTTACTTACATCCACAAAATACAGAACTTGAACCAACACAAACATACCAAAACCCATTGGGTAAGAAGAAAATGTGAAATTTAACAAAATGACACATGCTGGAGTGGGTGCTAAGTGCTCTATTAAAACTCACAGAAAAGATTAATTATTCTTTATAGCTGTTGAAGTCAATTAATCAGAACTTTTTCCCTCTGAGATTGATTGCTGTTAGTGACTGCTAATCTTGTTCTCACTACCAAAACATGTTTAAAATTAATCTTTAGGACTAAAGAATGTTTTCCCATTCCTTATTGAGGAAGAGAGAATGATAAAGCCGTGAGCCAGTTTAAGATTGCAGTCTATAAGGCATAACTGATGCATATCAAAACACTGATCTCAATGTTTAAGTGTGGCACTGACTTCTGAACAGACTCAGTTTAGCCAATGGGTTATTGAGATTTTATGTACATACATTTGAGAAGTTTACTTGAGAAGTTTACACATATAAAGTATGATTTTCTGCATGTTTCTAACTACATACAGGATGTAATTAGTTATTTCTTAATTAAGCAAAGGTAGAACAAAATCTAGTAGAGTTATGCAAGCAAAAAGATGCTTTAAAGCATTAAACTCCAAATATGCAACTCTTTCTGATTCAATGCACTACCACAATTTCTCCTCTTCTGTTCCTTTAGTTCCTGTGCTCTGCATTTCCCTGCTTTTTCTCATTGTGCCATGAAAAGACCCTGTATCTACTTTTTGCTTTTCTCAACATAGGCAAGAAATTTTACACAGTTCCATGAATAACACAAAGAAATTAAGACCACAGAGACATGATAGCTTTTTCAGGTATTTTCAAATGCTTTTATTTGTGTGCTCCAAATTCATTACTGTTTCCACCAAAATTCACAGCACTATGTTCTTCAGGAAAGAATCTGCTCCTCTATCAGAAGCAATTTTCTTAATAAGCCAATAAGCACATAGTTCACCTTCACCTTTACCACAGAATCACAGAATTAACCAGGTTGGAAAAGACCTTCAAGGTCATCAAGTCCAACCTATCACCCAACACCATCTAATCAACTCAACCATGGCATTAAGTGCCTCATCCAGTCTGATTTTAAACACCTCCAGGGACGGTGACTCCACCACCTCCCTGGGCAGCCCATTCCAAAGCCCAATCACTCTTTCTTTGAAGAATTTCTTCCTAACATCCAGCCTAAACCTCCCCTGGTGCAGCTTGAGACTGTGTCCTCTCATTCTGTCACTGGCTGCCTGGGAGAAGAGTTCAACCCCCACCTGGCTACAACTTCCCTTCAGGTAGCAATGAGGTCTCCCCTGAGCCTCCTCTTCTCCAGGCTAAACAACCTCAGCTCCCTCAGCCTCTCCTCATAGGGTTTGTGCTCCAGGCCCCTCCCCAGCTTTGTTGCCCTTCTCTGGACACGTTCAAGCAACTCAGCATCTTTCTTGAACTGAGGGGCCCAGAACTGGACTCAATACTCAAGGTGTGGCCTAACCAGTGCTGTGTATGGGGGTACAATGACCTCCCTGCTCCTGCTGGCCACACTATTCCTGATACAGGCCAGGATGCCATTGGCCTTCTTGGCCACCTGGGCACACTGCTGGCTCATGTTCAGCTGGCTATCAATCAGTACCCCCAGGTCCCTTTCTGCCTGGCTGCTCTCCAGCCACTCTGTCCCCAGCCTGTAGCACTGCATGGGGTTGTTGTGGCCAATGTGTAGAACCCGGCAACATTTCATATAATCACAGAACATTAGAGGTTTTAAGGGATCTCCAGAGATGATCGAATCCAACCCCCCTGCCAAAGCAGGATCACTTAAGATAGTCTGCACAGGAATGCATCCAGGTATGTTTTGAAAGTCTCCAGAGATGACTCCACAACCTCTCTGGGCAGCCTCTTCCAGTTCACCCTCACTGTAAAGAAGTTTCTATTCATGTTGACATGAAACCTTCTATGTTCAAATTTGTATCCATTGTCCCTTGTCTTATTACTGTGCACCACCAAAAAGAGATTGGCCCCTTCCACTTGACACCCACCCCCCTCAGATATTTACAGACCTTGATCAGATTCCCCTCTCAGTCTTCTCAAGACTAAACAGCCACAGGTCTCTAAGTCTCTCTTCATAAGGAAATGCTCCAAGTCCCCTAATCACCCTTGTGGCTCTCCACTTTGACTCAGTAACACACTGGCTTGGATATTCATCCCATTACAGATGTTTCAGAACATAAAATACTCCACACCTCCACGAGTGAGGCCACAGCTCAATAAACACTTGAAGGCACTTTAAATTAGTGCTGCCAAAAACAAAAGCAAGCCTTGTCTGCCTCTGCTTTTGGCCATTTGTTCTCACACCCTTCCTGGCACTGGAGGTAAACATTTCTGCACCCACGATAGTAAACCATACCAGGGGCTTAAGATAAAAACATCTGTTAGCTTTAAGCCAGTGCAATCCCCTCATCTATTTCAGTGTGCACATGCAGCACTGACAGAGGGATAGGCCAATGTGACTGTCAGGAAACACTAGCGACTGCTTCTTCCACCAGCATTGCCAGCTTGTGCATTTTAAGTCACCCTGAATCCTAACCAGGAAAGGGAAAAACCATCCCTCCCTCGGGAAGACCAGTCACACAAGAGTGGAGCACTGGCTTCAGGAACTGAGCTGGCTGAAGCCAAACCTCTACCCACTCCCAGGGCACAGCGTTAGATGTCAGCCAACTCACCTCTGTGAGGCAGCTCATTGTGCAACTGCCAGTGGTAGGACAAAGGAAGGAGAGCAGGTGGGATCACAGTTGTCTCAGTCTGGATTGATTTACTTGCTGTGGGGCACCATTAGAAGAATAATGAAATTACAGGTTGAGGTTTAACAAAGATGGGAACAGGACAAAAGGTAAAGCACAATAAGCATTTTGCCTTTCAAAATGTTAGCAGCTTCGTGGGCACTGCAGAGTGAGAGGCTGACTCTAGCTCTTATAGTAAAAGTACAAAATTTAAGATGCCATTACAAGAAAATGTTACTGGTTGCATTTACAGTGCTTGCCACATGCTGAGCTAGTGATAATAAGCACTTTATTATTTTCATCTGTACACACAGCTCTTCAATCACCATCTCTGGAAATGCAGCCTTAGCTTCCAGATGCTGAATATTACACAGAAGAGTAACACTTACCCTTGATAAATTTAACATCCAAAACATGGTAGCATTTTAAAACAAAATTATCTCCAAGTATTAAATTGCCAGAGCAGGGAAGACATTTGCTTCTTCTGCTAACAACACTAACTATCCAAACTGACTACTTCAAAATAACAGAAAAGAGCAGGTGTGTAAGACTGTGTTGCAGAGCTCTTTCACTTACTAATGGTAGGGAAACAAAGTGGTTAAGTTCCCAGAGACAGCTATGACTTGCTTAAACAGTATGCAGGCACAAGCAGTCTACAAAGACAGGCTAGCCATGGGGAAGTGATTTACATGAGGACTCTGCTTACAAGGATACACAATGCAGATGCCCTCCTAATCTGCTGTCCATGCTGAATCACAGATGAATGTTGGTTTTTGTCCAGCACATGCAGCTTGCCCACTTCCCAAGACATCATTTACTTAGCAACCTGCACGAACACATTTATTAAAACAACCACTACTGTGCTCTAAGTGCTACACAGCAGAAACACAGTTGAAGGAAGTGAAAAATGATATGAGAATAAGCAATAGCCATGGTCATAGTGGGCTTCAAATCTTGAAAACCTTGTAAGGACCAAATGAAATTTTACAAGTCCTACATATGTCAAGAGTCAAAAAACTCTCAAATCATACCAGTAATTCACATGCTAAATTAACATTAATCTTCTTCTCTCTTCCATTATCAGTCCATAAATGAGACTACACAGCCTACACTACTGGTGGTAAACACTGATGTAAGTACCAGCTGCTGCAATAACATCTTGCCTTGTATAAAATGCTGCAACTTCCCACCCTACCCACCACTGGTGCTCATCATAGCCTTGTTGAGCAGGGTACATCATTTGCACCACGTAGCAGGACCAAGAACAGTGGCTTTATGCAGCAGTTGCTAACCCTCCTTAAAGTTTGTCATCCAGCTGATGAAACACTTCACATCTGTACACCAGTATTTCCTTCTGCTGGTGCAGGTCACATACAGCATCATCTTAATTTATAAGACTCATTTTCAACCCTAATTGCAAAATTACAATAAGGACTGCTTTAGATATTCTTACAGTGAGCAACATGGTTTCAATTCTAGTGTCATCAAATGTAATACATAATCTGTTCCAAAAAGTAATTAATTCCCAATTTTGCCTTGTAGAGGTTTCCTTTAAATGAAGGTATTTTCACACTTGTCACCCTTTATGAATACAATCAGTAAAACAAACTACTGAATAAGATTAACTAGAAAGATGGCAGTAAATTTACACACTTAATTCACTATCATTTAAGTGCCAAAATTACCACAGACATATAGCAAGAGCATGTAGAAGTCAGTAGTGTGTGAAGCTCCAATAAAACCTATCTGTGAACTTTACACTTGCCATCAGCTTTGCAGTCAGTTCCTCACACAAAGAAGAAAAGGATGCCTTGTGTTGCAGAACTGGAGACCTTGAAAAGATGTCTTTAAAAACAAATACGTGAAGTAACGAAAATGCTTTATTTGATGTTTTCAAATATACTTGAGAAAAAGATAAAAACTGATCACTGCTGGACTTCACATGTAAGTGTGTTTAAAAGCTACACAGGTTGCTTGTCTTGCCAAGTCTAATTATGTGACACTTTAGTTTTACTTCAATATAAAACGGTAAGTGCAAAAAAACCCCAGGATGTATAAAAAGAACTGTCATAAAATTGCAAAAACAGTTCAGTGCTCTATCTCTTTCCCTCAATAACTGAGGCTGCAACTGGGTACTAACACAGTTACTACTTCTGCTCTGAGAAACAGCAACTAGGAGACCTTAAAAGATTTATTCTTCACAGTTAAGCAACAATTGAAGTATTAGGATTGCCCAATCAAAGTCCTGAAAAAACCACAAATGGATCACTGAGCATGAGGAGAAAATTTCATTTAGGGAAGAAAAATAGGTAATCTTTTGCAAATCTGGAGAAATTTTACAAAATATTTATTTACAAGCCTTGCTTAAATGCCAGACCAAGATCAACAGTATTAATATAATATGACTGACAGCATCACTTTGGGAAGCTTTTACACCATCATCATTTTTGAAACCAGAAGAGAAGAAGTGCAGAGTCCTGCATCTGGGAAGGAATAATAAACTGCACCAGTACAGGTTAGGAGGTGATCTACTGGAGAGCAGCCCTGTGGAAAAGGACCTGGGAGTCCTGATGGACAAGTTATCCCTTGCCCTCGTGGCCAAGAAGGCCAATGAGATGCTGGGGTGCATTAAGAAAAGTGTATCCAACAGATCGAGGGAAGTTCTCCTCCCCCTCTACTCTCTAGTGAGACCACACCTGGAATATTGTGTCCAGTTTTGGGCTCCCCAGTTCAAGAGGGACAAAGACCTGCTGGAGAAAGTCCAACTGAGAGCTACCAGGATGATTAAGGGACTGGAGCACATGCCTTATGAGGAAAGGCTGAGAGACCTGGGGCTGTTTAGTCTGAAGAAGAGCAGACTGAGAGGGGATTTAATAAACGTTTATAAATATCTGAGGGCTGGGTGTCAAGAGGGAGGGAACAGGCTCTTCTCAGTTGCACCCTGTGACAGGACTAGGGGTAATGGATATAAACTACAGCACAGGAGGTTCCACCTCAACACCTCACCTTCACTCTGAGGGTCACAGAGCACTGGAACAGGCTACCCAGGGAGGTTGTGGAGTCTCCTTCTCTGGAGACTTTCAAGAGCCATCTGGATGTGTTCTTGTGTGACCTGTGCTAGATTCTATGGTCCTTCTCTGGCAGAGGGATTGAACTCAAAAGACCTTCAGAGGTCCCTTCCAACCCCTATCATCCTGTGATCTACTCACAAGCATTTACAGAAGCATACCAACCAAACTTTACAAATTCCATTTTTCAACAGTAATAATATCCCTTAAGGATGTAGCTTATTGTTTGCAGCACTTCAAGTAAAGAACCAAGAAAATCAGCATACTGTTTAACGATGGTTCTATCAGAAAAACTCCTGTGGGGAAAAGAAAAAATGAGAATCCGCGTGGTGTCGTGCACAATACAGTGAATTTCAGCAAGGCTGATGATCCAAAGATCAGTAACTGGCAGGATTATGATTCTGATGGATACTCTTCCAATCCTGGATGACAAGAGTTCTTCCTTGAAGACAAATGTGGAAAGAACTTCCAAAATCGAGATTTAGATGCAAAGATGAACACAGGAAATTATAAAGCAGGGAGCCAAGTGTGTAATAAAGCATATAGGTGAACTGATCATTGATTTTATTTTCATTTTTCAGTACATAAGTGATCGATAATCTTTGGAATATGATTACTACGTTAGTCTGCTGTGATTTTGCTAGATCCAAAATGAGTTTTCACATAATAAAGAATGCAGGAATGTTAAAATCTAATACATTTATTTAAAACTTTTACTGAACAATTAAAAATGTTAACAAAACCAAAGGCATCCACACAGAACAGAAAAAAATGATTTTTTTTTTAAATACTGCAATTAACAAAACTGATGTAATAGTCTTGTCAATGGAAGACAAACTCTGGCATAAAGAAAGCACTGGACAAAAATGCATAAACACAACCAACCAACAAATTGACAGACTTTACCTCTCTAAAAGATAAACACGAAGTATAAACCCCTCTGATCCTAATTTATAGGTCATTTTACAGAAGGATGGATTAAAGACCAGAAGGACCCTTTGAACTACGATTTCTAGTATACCACAATGACTTAGAGCTGGCAAGTCACAATTCTAACCAAAGGAAATTGAGGAAGTTGCATTAAATTTATCTTTCCAGAAAGCTTTCAGCCTTGATTTAAAGGTATCTTGAGAGAAAGCTTTAAACACTGCAGAGGAAAACAAACAAAAAACTCCACCAAGCCAACTGTTTCTAAGATATTCTTAAAAAACACACATACTTGATTTATGGCACAAGTGAATTCCTTATTATTCAGTATTACCACTGCCAATAATGACACAACTGAGTTCATAACCTTTATTCAGCTTACATAAAAACATTTACTAATGCAACAGCTATGTATGTATCTTAATGGTGCAGAACCCAAAGCTTCCTAATTTGTGTTACCTTTCAAAAACAAGATGCATGGAATTTCTACTAATAAGACAAAAGTTCATTCAGCTGAAAACTTGAAACTTCGTATGTTTAGTAAAATACTAATAGCAAAGGTTTTTAAGATCAGCAGTCAAATAATTGAAAAAAAAATGACTACCTGAGTCAAAATGCAGAACACCTATGGCACACAGAGACCAGTGAATGAGCCAAACTACCCTCTTCATGTTACCAAAAATTGAAAGGAAACAAGTAGATTTTCAGCCTCATTTACACATATTCTGCTTCCAGGAATCACAGAATGGCTTGGGTTGGAAGGGACCTTAAAAATCATCTAGTTCCAAGCCCTCCCGCCATGGACAGGGACACCTCCCACCAGACCATGGTGCTCAAAGCCTTATCCATCCTGGTCCTCAACACACACAGGGATGAGGTATCCACAGCTTCTCCAGGCAAACTGTTTGTGTCTCATCACCAGCTACCAGCAGCTGCTAAGAATCCTTGCACTTCTAATGGGCTCGTACATCACACTGACAGTGACAAGGTAAAATGTATTTCAATTACAGCTAAGGAGGTCAACTCAATAGTATCACTGCAAACTTGTAACAAAATACTTGGAAGTATGAGTTGTCACATATATACTATAAAAAAAATAAATGGATGTGTTCCGTTTCCAGGGTGCAACTAGTCTCAAAGAGAAAAAATAATCCAACCCAGAACTGACAACTATGAACATACAGATTGGATAAGCAATGCCAACAGGAAGCATCCCAATGCAATAAGCAGTATCAAACACCTCTGCATCAATTCCAAGAACCAACTGATTGAAATAACTCAGATACCAGTAGCTAAAAAGGTATGAACTATTTGCCTTAAATTCACTTTCAAAGAGTTCAGCAACCATAATGATATCCTATCACAGCTCTTCTCCAAGGGAAACTAAGTTCTCATGCAGGGAAACAGCAGAAATGACAGGCTCAAAAAGAAACAGCACAGCTTAAATGTTTATTCCTCATTCAAGGGTTGGAGTTTGTTTTCGTTTTCAAACACTACACAATTCTTTAAAAAACGCCATTTTCAAAATTATTGCCGTTCTGTCTACCTCTAAGATCGTACATCCAACGTTCAACCTAACACCACCATGGCCATCAAACCCTGTCCCAAAATGCCATGTCCACACATTTCTCGAACACCTCCAGGGACAGTGACTCCACCACCTCAGACTCACAGACTGCACTGGGTTGGAAGGGACCCTCAAAAGTCATCTTGCCCAACCCCCCTGCAGTCAGCAGGGTGCCTCCACCTAGATCACGTTGCCCAGGGCCACATCAAGTCTGATCTTGAATGTCTGCATGGATGTGGCCTCAACCACATCCCTGGGCAACCTGTTCCAGTATTTTACCTCTCTCATTGTAAAATCTTCCTCCTTATGTCCAACCTAAACGTACCCTGATCCAGTTGAAAACCACTGTCCTTTCACTACAAACCCTTCTAAACAGTCACAGAATCACAGAATGTTAGGGGTTGGAAGGGACCTCTAGAAATCAAGTCTGATTCCCATGCCAAAGCAGGATCACCTAGGGCAGGCCACATAAGAACACATCCAGGTGGGTTTTGAAAGTCTCCAGAGAAGGAGACTCCACAACCTCTCTGGGCAGCCTGTTTCAGTGCTCCATCACCCCCATCATAAAGAAGTGTCTCCTTGTGTTGAAGTGAAACCTTCTGTGTTCTAGCTTGTACCTGTTGTTCCTTGTCCCTATCATTGGGCACCACCAAAAAGAGACCTCAGATATTTAGAGATGTAAATAAGATCCACCTCTCAGCCTTCTCTCAAGACTAAACAGCCTCAGGTCTCTCAGTCTTTCTTCATAGGAGAGATGTGCAAGTCCTGCAAGCATCCTCGTAGCTCTCCATTGGACTCTCTCCAGCAGATCCATCCCTCTTGGACTGAGGAGCCCAAATCCAAGACACAGTATTGCAGGTGTGGTCTCACCACGGAAGAGTAGAAGGGGAAGAGAACCTCCCTAGATCTGCTGGATGCACTTTTCTTGACGCACCCCAAGATCCCATTGGCTCTCTTGGCTGCAAGGGCACATTGCTGTCCCATGGAGAACTTGCTGTCCACTAGGACTCCAAGGTCTTTCTCCACAGAGCTGCTTTCTAGCAGGACAACCCCTAACCTCTACTGGTGCCTGGTGTTATTCCTCCTCAGACACAGGACTTTGCATGCGTCCTTACTCAACTTCACTGACCCTCTCCAGCCTTCCTGTAGGTCCCCTTCAGATATTGAAATGTAGCTGTAAGGTCTCCCTTCTTTTCTCCAGGCTGACAGCCCCAATTCTTTCAGCCTGTCTTCATAGGAGAGGTGCTCCAGCCCCTGATCGTCTTTGTGACCTTCCTCCAGACCTGCTGGAGCAGGTCTCTCTTGTATGGGGGGCCCCAAAGCTGGACACAGTAGTCCAGATGAGGTCTCACCAGAGCACAGTGGCAGAATCACCTCACTCAATCTACTGGACATACTTCTTTTGATGCAGCCCAGGATGCAATTTTCCTTCTGGGCTGCAAATGCACATTGTTGGCTCATGTCCACCTTCTTGTCCACCAGTGCCTCCAAATTCTGAGCAGCCTGTTGCAATGTCTGACCACTCTTCTCTCAGTAATTTCTCAGTAAATAAATTTTCTCATTATTTTTCCTAATATCCAACCTAAACCTCCCCTGGTGCAACTTGAGGCCATTTCCTCTCGTTCTGTTACTTGATACTAGGAAGAAAAGCTCAACCCCCAAGCTCACCACAACCTCTTTTCAGGGAGCTGTAGAGTGAGAAAGACTCCCCTCAGCCTCCTCTCCTCCAGATGAAAGAATTCCTGTTCTCTCAGCCACTCTTCCTAAGACTTGTTTTCTAGACCCTTCACCAGCTTCAATGCCCTTCTTTGGACACTCTCCAGCAATAAAGATGTTCTCCTTGCAGCAAGGGGCCCAAACACAGTATTCAAGGTGTGGCCTCACCAGTGCTGAGTACAGGGACATGGTCACTTCCTGGCTTTGCTGACCACTCTATAACTGATCCCGGCCAGAATGCCGGTGGTCTTCTTGGCCACCTAAGCACACTGCTGACTCTTGTTAAGACAGCTGTCAACTAGCACCCACAGGTCTTTCTCTGCTGAGCAGCTTTCCAGCCACTCTTCCCCAAGCCTGTCACATTGCATGGGGTGGTGTGACTCATGCGCAGGACCCAGCACTTGGCTTTGTTAAATCTCATACAATTAATCTTAGTCTGTCAATCCAGCCCGTCCAGACCCCTCTGCAGAGCCTTTGTACCCAATTTAGTGTCATCTGTAAGCTTATTGAAACAGCACTCAATCCCCTCATCCAGATCATTGAGAAAGATATTAAACAGGACTGGCCCCAATGCCAAGCTGTGGGGACCACCACTTATGACCGGTTGCCAACCTGGCTTAATGCCATTCCCCACCACCTGGCTGTCTAGCCCATTTTTAGCCCAGTGAACTGTCCACTCATCCAAGCAGCCAGTTTCTCCAGGAGGATGCTTCGGGATACAGTGCCAAAGGCTTTACTGAAGTCCAGGTAAACGATATCCACAGCCTTTCCCTCAGCCACTAATCAGGTCACCTTGTTGTAGAAGGCTGGGTTCATGAACCCATGCTGACTGTGCCTGATCACCTGGTTGCCCTGCACATGCTGCATAATGGCACTCAAAATGATGTCCAGCATCAAGGTCAAACTTGCAGGTCTGTAGTTCCCTGGGTTCACCTTCCAGCCCTTCTTGTAGATTGGCATCACGTTTGCCAATCTACAGTCAGCTGTGACCTGCCCACTTAACCAGGACTGCTGGTAAATGATGGAAGGTGTCTTGGCAAATACTTCTGTTAGTTCCCTCAGTACCTTCAGGTGTATGCCCTCCGGATCCATAGACTTTTGTGTATTTAAATGGGGGTGCAGGTCACTAACCATTCCCTCTTGTATTGTGGGGACATTACTTGAGTACAAGCTCACACAGAATATGAGTAACACAGCTCAAGCCATTTGCCTCAAATAATGGAAGTCAAAGCTTAGCAAAGTCTGCTATTTCAGAATCTTACCACACTAATGTATAGGCTTTGCAGACAGTGACACACCATTCTGTATAAAAAAAAAACAACATGGAAAATTGTAAATATCCTACTTTAATGACAGTTGCTACATTGCCTTTTAGATTAGCATTATTACTGCTCCCCCTAAGCAGTTCAGTAACAAATCCAGAGTCTGTGCTTGGACAATGGTTTCAGCTATACCACTATTAAAAAAAAAAAAAGGCAGATGTTCTATAATATTTGATTAAAGAAATAAATCTAAAGTCAACACTTAATGAGAAAATGCAAGAGGAGATGGATATCCTTTGACTAAAAAACAAATTCCAGCTAATCCTAACTGCTTCCACAAAGCACAGGGTGCAGTTAGAGAAGCAGGGGTGATATGCAATAGTGTATTTACAAGCCTTTCAAAATATGGATAAAATAACCACTCTAGAAACATTTGCCAATAGGGATTGCATTTGTACTGATGATTATCTGAGCTATCAAAGCTGATGCATTCAAGGCAGCACTTAACTAGCTGGTGACTGAAACTACACAGAACAACAGTGATCACATTAAAAATCTAATGCATCATTTCCCAGAGTAGAAAGCAGGTGACGGAATTGCAGAAAAGGAGATGGATTATTTTACTATTATGTGAATAACTTATGAAAACATTCCTCCAACTCATGAAACATCTCTGCTCAGTAGCAGAAAAATAATTTTCCTGCAGACTGCACTAATATGCTAGAAAGTCACTGACTTGAGATGCACACAGTGACAGCACACAAGTTTCTGAAAAACCATTTGTTACCTTCTTAACTAGCTCAGATACTCAATTTTTTTTATAGCCAGGTACACACATATATATAAAGCAAAAGACATTGTATTGCTTAAATCCAAACCAAAATGCAATACATTCTGGGATTAAGAATGAGAACTCCAAGTGTTTACACAACATGGTGATTCCTGCCTTTCTTTAGAAGGGTGGAGTAGGCTAGGCACAACCTCAGCAGGCTCCTGAAAATTACCAGGGCTGAACAGACTCAGTATTTTGAGGCAAACTTCCAGAAGGATGGCACTGCAGAACACATGTATGTATCCTCTCCTACCAGATTCACTTAACCACTTCAAATAATCATAGAATTGTTAGGCTTGGAACAGACCTCAAGGATCATCTAGTTCCAACCCCCCTCCCACTAGATCAGGTTGCCCAGAGCCACAACCAGCCTGGCCTTAAAAGCCTCCAGGGATGGGGCTTCCACCACCTCCCTGGGCAACCTGTTCCAGTGTCTGACCACCCTCATGGTGAAAACTCTGTCCTAACATCCAATCTGAATCTGCCTATTTCTAGTTTTTTCCCATTCCCCCTAGTCCTATCACTACCTGACACCTTAAAGAGTCCCTCCCCAGCTTTCTCGTAGGGCTCCTTAAGATACTGGAAGGCCACAGTAAGTTCTCCTCAGAGCCTTCTCTTCTCCAGACTGAACAGCCCCAACTCTTTCAGTCTGTCCCCATAGGAGAGGTGCTCCAGCCCTCTGATCATCCTGGTGGCCCTTCTCTGGACACACTCCAGCACCTCCAGATCCTTCTTGTAATAGGGGCTCCAGAACTGGACGCAGTACTCCAGATGGGGTCTCACCAGAGTGGAGTAGAGGGGGACAATCACCTCCCTCAACTTGCTGGCTATGCTTCTCTTGATGCAGCCAAGGATGTGATTGGCTTTCTGGGCTGCAAGTGCACACTGGTTGCTCATGTTGAGCTTCTCATCCCCCAGGTCCTTTTCTTCAGGGCTGCTCTCAAGACAGTCACTGCCCAAAGCTTGGGATTGCCCCGACCCAGATGCAGGACCTTGCACTTGGTCTTGTTGAACCTCATGAGGTTGGCTTGTGCCCACCTCTCCAGCCTGTCAAGGTCCCTCTGGATGGATCCCTTCCCTCCAGCATGTCTGCTGCACCACACAGCTTGGTGTCATCAGCAAACTTGCTGAGGGTGCCCTCAATGCCACTCTCCATGTCATAGACAAAGATGTTAAACAAGACTGGTCCCAGGACTGATCCCTGAGGGACTCCACTTGTCACTGGCCTCCACTGGGACATAGAAGCCATTGACAGCCACCCTTTGAGTGCGGCCATCAAACCCAGACTGCACCAGCTTGGAGACCAGGATGTTGTGTGGGACGGTGTCAAAAGCTTTGTTCAGGTCCAGGTAAATGACATCAGGTGCTCAGCCTTCATCTATTAATGTTGTGACCTTGCCATAGAAGGCCACCAGGTTTGTCAGGTAGGATTTGCCCTTGGTGAAGCCATGCTGACTGTACCCAATCACCTCTTCACTCTTCTGTCTCAGCAGTGCCTGCAGGAGGATCTGCTCCATCATCTTACCAGGCACAGAGGTGAGGCTGACTGGTCTATAGTTCTCTGGATCATCCTTCTTTCCCTTTTTGAAAATGGGAGTTATGTTTCCCCTTTTCCAGTCAGTGGGGACCTCCCTGGACTGCCATAGCTTTTGGAATGTAATAGAGAGTGGTTTAGTAACCTCATCTGCCAGTTCCTTCAGCACTCGTGGGGGTATCTCATGGATATCTCACAAACTTGAACACTTTCAGGTTCCTCAGATGGTCACAAACCTGATCTTCACTCACAATGAGCAGTTCCTTCTTCCAGTCCCTGCCCTTATCTTCCATGATCCCGGGAATGTGGCTGGAGCCCTTGCCAGTGAAGACTGAGGTAAAGAAGTCATTGAGAACCTCAGCCTTCTCCATGTCACTTGTCACCACTTCTCCTGTTTCCTTTATAAAGAGTCCCACACCTTCCCTAGTCTTCTTTTTACCATTAATATACCTACAATGCTGTAACTGGAGAAGGAAAAACAACTTTGCTGAGATTCTTGTTTTCAAAAGCAAAGAACTTTCACTATTTTTAGGTCTATACATCCAATACCAGCTCACTACCCTCCAGGAACAGTACTCCTCAACTCTAGAGTACTGTTCTACCTCCCTCTTCTCACTACATCTGTCTTCAAGGCACAATGCTGAGAAGTGAAAAAGAGCATCAGAAAACCTGAATCAGCAGACATATCAGCAAAGCCTGGCAGAACTTTAAGCTTCAGTCTTGAAAAATTCTTCAGTACCTCTTAGCATAAGGTGATTTGCCTCAGCACTCCTACCTACATGGTACCAATTCTTGAATCCTCAAGAGTCTGTATTCTGCACAATTGCATCCTTAAAACACTCCACATTCTTAAGTAAAACTGTCTTATTAGCAAAACCAAATTCTTCAATAGAGCCCTGCCCTTCACATCATAAAGCACTTATTCTGATGTTAACTTGAGGGATAATACATCTCTTATCCAAAGAGCTGGGGGGGGGTGTGTCTTCTTAATCAAAATAATTCCTTTTAAGTTTACCTGTGAATCTCCTTCTCCCAGACGAGCCCAGTCAAGGCCAATGGATACAAAGGGCAATGAGACACCGCCCAATATAATTTAGCAAGCGCAGAAAATGGCACTTGCGTGAAGAGCAACACATGACAGTTGCTCATGTGGCAGATGGTTTGCAGGTATGAATTCACACGCCAGGAGCTCTCTGCAGCAGGAAAAAGACACCTGCAATGGAACACTTGTCAGTTCCATTTCAGAAGGCAATCATCTCTTCCAAGACATTTTGGGAGAAGCTACAGCCTCTCTCCCTCCCTCTTGCCCATCTGATGGATATGTTTTCACCTTCTCTTTGTCTGCTTCCTTCTCTCCAAATCAAGCCACCTCTCTTCTATAGCTGGAGGACATTGTTAGATCCTTTCAAGCTTGAAGTTCACAACTGGAAGGTTAACTCAGTGACCAAAAGAACAAAATAACATTTAAGGAAATTAAGTCCACAAAATCACACAGTTAGTTCTAGTCCCAGGAATTTCTGAACTCAGCACTGCAAGCAAAACGCAGCACTTGAGTGACAAAGGCACTGAGACATCCCTGTACAGTAAGCAGCCAGGAAGTCACACCAGATGCTAAAGTTGCTTGTTTCAGACACCAATATCTGAATGACCAACCACAAGCTATTTCAGATACTACAGAAAGGCATAGGCTAGGAGGACAAATCAACATGTGCCTAACTCTGGACTGGCAACAGTCAAAATCGCCATTTTTTTACTGTTTTGCCAGATGGACAAAGGAGAGGTAAGACCAGGAGTATTACAGAGAGAAGGAGGAGGCACACAGAGGAACTAGAGAGGAACAGGGAACACACAATAGATCCAGGAATACTGCAGTTCAATCACAAAACACAAGGCCATGGAAAACCAGTTCATTAGGCTCAACATACAAAGGGACATTAGTTCTCTCACTTAGTTTTTCAAGAAGATCATACGAACCCAGCACTACACACTCAAAAATCCTTTCTCTCTGCTACACCGAAGCACAAACATTTTCAAGTCATAGTGATGAATCACTTTCTTGTACTTCGTTTGATGAGGTCTGAGTACAGAACAACAGCCTTCTGGGTTGGTATTTGCTTAGAACAAAACGTGGCAATCACAGTTAAAAGCAAGCATCCAGAGTTAATTTTTTAAGAAAACGTTGCAAACAAAACTGTTTCAAATCGCTTGTGAATCAACTTCAGTTTATTTTTACAAGCAAATCAGTATTCGCTAGGAATCCCAACAGCTGGCTACCAAACTATCTATCTGCATGGTGACAAAGTTCTCACTCCACAGGCCCTACCATCTTTGTACCTTCAGAATAACTGAGACTTTACTCAGTTCTACCTGGGAAGCTGAGCATCCATTTCTCTCTTAGCTGTGTTTTTCTAAATCCAAAAAATAAAAAAGACAGAACTTAACTAAAGAACAGGCCATATTCTACTCATGTCAATACATGCACATCTGTTAGGAGCACTGTTTTTCAAAAAGCAATCCACAAAGAGCAGGAAGCTTGCATGGTGCTGGACTGCTTTCATTCACACCTGCTTAATTACATGGAAAACAAAACACTTCAAGTATTTTTCAAATATCAATTTCCTTGTAACCAGGAGCTAGAATCACTACAGAATTGTTTCCAAGTCACAGGAGCTGCCTTGCACAGGCAGCAGCTGGACAGTCCTCAATCCACAAGACTATGAAATGCAGCACAGGGTACTTCTCTGTTGAGCCTTTTTCAGTGTTTCTGAAGGTGCTCAACCTCATACAAAATGATCATCTTTTCCAAGACAGTGAGACACTTAAGTTCAAGATCTTGAGTAAAGAATGCCAAATTACATACACTGACTGATTTTCAGTATGATAGACTGAAAAAAATCCCATTTGACTCTTACAAGATAATGCAGTGGGCTACTACATGAAAAGCATATTCACCATAGCAGTCACTGCACTTTTTCATTCCTCTGTTTGCAGCTATCAGGAAAGGGAAGAGAACATTTGACCCAATATTCCAAACAAGCTTCACATTGACCAAAACCATACTGCTATTTCAAAATCAGCTCATGCTAGGGAGGTGAGCTACAGAAAAGCATGTGAGAAATGAAAACACTCTATCTTCAGACCAAGATTTAAATACCATGTAGTATGTGAGGATTAGAGCTGCTCGATAGTGGAGAATAAAATTAATAGTTGCTTATCACCGAAGGGTAAGCCTCCCTAAGGTAAGAAGAAAAAAAAAAAGCTACATTCCTACATGGTGTTACTTATTGCATTGTTATAAAAGGACTTAAAATCAACTTTAACTGTGGAATTCCCTACGCCCTGGGTACTTTCATTGGCAATCAACACGTTCTCTTAGAAGCCTATGCATACATTAATTTAGCAAGAGCTTTGCGCAGACCCTTCATGAGCAAGACAGCAGTTTCATTTCTGTGTGGGGCTCCTTATGCAAATTAGAACCATAGCAGCACTTATGAGACACAGGATATGGGCTTCCCAACCTTCTCTGGAATAAGATAAATGAAAATATTTTGGCAAGGCAATAACCTCTCACAAGCAGAGCTTTTCTTAGAAGCTCCAACAGTTTCTCATACTGAAGGGTATTGTATTCAACAAAACCTGAGACCCTACCCTTAAAAGAAACTGGGCTTTTTGTTACTAAATAGAACAATGCTTGTCAATAAAGAAGGTTCCCTTCCTGCTCAAAACTGACACTTCTATGAAAACTTTAAACATTAACTAGAGGGACACTGTAAACCGAAATTCTGGGTAGGAGCTCTTCAGCAGTTTGTCAGAGTACTGCTGTCCACACAGTCCCACTTTTTCTGCATGGTCTTGCTCCCTCTAGCACATCTCTGACCACTCACTGAGCCAACTTGACTCAATAATCAGGAAGAAAATTATGACTCTTCGCTCCCACACCTAGTTATTTCAGTTTTCTCCTAGAATAACAAACTCAATCTGCTCACCAAAAGGTCAGACAAGTGTCGGGTCAGCATAAGTATTTGGAGCGTGAGGCACCATCAGCATGAACTAACACCCTGCTGCAGCCTTCAAAAGACTAGATGTTAGAATTGCCCAATTTCCTCTCAAAAGCAAATGGGTCTTCTTCTCCCTCACTATAAATCAAAACAAAACCAAACCAGATCAGATATGCCAAATGCCTATCAGCATTAGCTGCATACATGTATAGGAACATACTTTAAATTAAATGTAATTAGCTAGAAATAAAAGGAAAAGGTAAGTCAACAAGACCAGCTTGGCTTGACAGACACATCTGTAACCATTTTCCAATCAAAAAAATGGATTAAAATCTTTGCTTAAAACAGTACAGTGGTGTGTATTTCCAATTCCCTTTGTGCACTTCAAACACATTTTCATCTCTCTTCAAGATGTAACGAGAAATTGATATGAAAACAGAGTGGACTTCCCAAAACAAAGCAAGACCAGTGCAAAAAGCAAGCAGAATTGAAACCATAACATTTCTCTTCTCAACCTCTGTATCCATAGAAGTGAAAAGTTTCAAGATGCTGTCAAAACATTCACTCCCATCACCTTCTCCCATGCATATGATCAAAGTGACACTTCTGAGGCATCCTCTGATCTTCTGCCATGAAGTGACCAAATTGTGCCTCGTAAAGCTCAATCAGTTATTCCACCCGATGAGGACAAATCTCATTGCTTTCTTTAAACAAACGGAAAAAAAAAAAAAAAATCACCAAACAACCGAACACCCAAACCCTGCCTAGCACACATTCCAGTCTCTACACAGACTCCTGGTACGCGTGTAAGCTTATTTTCAGAGCAAGCAGAATCTCCTCTTTATCGTCTCTTGGCTTACACCACTTCACACACAGACTGCGGAGGACAAACCCGGGGTCACCCGCGACTCGGCCAGCAGCCCCCAGAAACGGGACGCTGTCCAATACACCAAACCCCACCACACCCTCCCCGCCTGCCCTTGTGCTCCCAAGCTACCGCCGCAACTCAGCGTACCCGAACCCCGGACCCTCTCAGTCGTGCTCTGCCCGGGTGAAGCCCTCCCGCCTCCAGCTGGCCCTGGGGCCTCAAATCGAGGACAGCGGGGGCGGGCGGCTCAGGCCCTGCGAAATGCCCCGCACCTGGGGGACGCGGGGGCCGTCTGACAGAGCCTCGACGCTCCGCAACAGGGCCCGCACCCCACAGTGGGGGAATGGGGAGGAAGAAACGCGGGTTTCCAAGAAGGAGGCTCTCCTTTAGCCCTTTGTTGGTCAGGGATGGGGCTGGTTCGGGGTATGGGGCCACATGTCGAAGGGGAAGATCAAGAGGTAAGGGGGCTCCCTCTCCCCGCAACAGCGCCTCGGAGGCTTGTTTTCTCTCGCCTGCCCGGCCGTCGCTTCTTTCGCCGGTCACCAGGCAGCCAGGCTCGCCCGCCGCCGCTCTACCCGCCCCCTCTCGCACCCACCTTTCTGCGCCCCGGTGCCCCGCGGCGGCAGTAGCAGCATCAGCAGTAGGAGGCTGAGCAGAGAGATCGCCTGCCGTGTCCCCGCGGGGAGCGGCCACCCCGGGCTCACCATGCCCCGCGGCGTGGCCAGGGCGGCCGGCAGTCCGAGGGCATCGCGGGCTGCGGGGCGGCCGGGCCGCGCCGCGTCTCTGCCCTGCGCCCCGCGGCCGCCAGCGGGACGCGCCTGCGAGCCAGCCAGCCAGCGCGCGCCGCCCGCCGCCCCCCGCGCCCGGCCCAACCGCTTCCGGGGGCCGCCCGGGGGCCGCGGGGCTGCCCTCTTCCTGCCGCCCGCGGGCCGCCCGGGGCGCTAGGGGAACCGCGGGCACCCGCCGGCGGCCTCCGCGCGAGGAAAGCCTCCGCGCGGGGAAAGCCTCCGCCGGCGGCCCTCACCGCGCCCTGACCAGAGCGAGGGCATGCGGGAAGGCGGGAGGCTCCGTGGAGAGGCCTGCACGGGTTAACGGCTCAGTTCCGGGGGGGCAGCCCCTAAATTTCGTCGTTATTCCGCCCCCGGCCTCCTTTGTGACTTGGATAACAGTATTTAACTTTTTTTTTCTTTTCTCCTCGCTCTCTTTTTTTTTCCCCCTTCCCCTCTTCCCTTCCCCTCTTCCCTTCCCCTCTTCCCTTCCCCTCTTCCCTTCCCCTCTTCCCTTCCCCTCTTCCCTTCCCCTCTTCCCTTCCCCTCTTCCCTTCCCCTCTTCCCTTCCCCTCTTCCCTTCCCCTCTTCCCTTCCCCTCTTCCCTTCCCCCTCATTCTTTCTTTGATTTTCTTTCCCCCCACCTTTCTTGCCTTTAATTTCTTTTTTTTGCTCCCTTTTTCTTTCCTCATTATTTGCCGATTTTCTCCTTGGAGATATGAATGGTGCTGTTAACAGAAGAGGATAAACTGGTGTCCTAGATCTCTACACACAATTGCAAATCCAGCTCTAGAAAAGCATGGAATGGGCTGCAAAATCCCAAGCCATTGCAATTTTAGCTCTTGGCATCTAGCTTTTGAACATTGTGTATAATTGGAGAAGCTTGCTTTAAGGGGCTAAATTCACCCGTGGGAAATAAATAGTTTTAAAAAATTCTGATAAACATTTTTCATGTGTCTGGCCCATACTTCTGCCACAGTTGCCAGGAGGTGTCTTTTCATATATTTAGGGAATGTTAAACATGAGGATCTTAGCACATTTCATATTTTCCCCCTTTTAGCAACACACAAAGAGACCTCGAAGGCAAAGTCGATGGAAGGATATCTCCGATGAGGCTGGTTCTAGTCAGCTTGTAAGATGCAACGTCCCTGCAACACCAAGACATCCTATAACAAGTAATGGAAGATGAATCTAAAGTGATTTATATGCATTCTTTTGTCTTCCATTCACCAGACACTAAAGTTTGTGCCACAGGTCATGTGAAGCAGTTATATCACTACAAAAACATCCTTTTCTGCACTACAGAGAGCACATTCCTAAGATCACTAATCATTAGTGGTATGTATTGTGTACTGGAAAAATTGCTCCTTGAATAATTTGTGGCTTAGTAGTGCCATGCATTAACAGGAGCATCTGAACATCCTACACATAAATCAATAATCTGGACCTGAGAGAGATTTCTGCCTTTGTGTTTTCTGTTGTGAAGGCTGTGGGGGGTGGTTTATTTGTTCATGTAAAAAGGGTATCTGTATCTATGAGAGGATTTACAAAAGGGGTGTGAAAACTTGCAGAATTCCTAAAAGCAGCCAGAGCCTGAAGTTGCTTAATCTATCTTGGAAGGTTGTCCTGAAGGCACATTCTCTGACCACAAATGGTTTATGTGAAACCCTAGGTTACACAAAGGGACACCGGCCCAACAGAAGCAGTGATAAACTATCAGAGGTTAGACACCCTAAAATCCTGAAAGATTTACGGAATCTACAGAGCAAAAGAATTAGGAATATGGTTCCATTAGCAATGCAACTGCTTGCATGGCTTGTCTTAATACATGCTTTTTATGCAAGAAAAAAAAATCTTAAGAATTAGATCAATCCAGATGGTCTCTCTGGCTTTCAGAATCTTCATTCTTCTAAGAAAATTTCAGCACCAAATGAGTTTAAATAGACCAGCTGCAGGCTACTGCACATTTCAGTCCATGAAAGTTCTCAGGCATCTCTTCTGGGGCAAACAGAACTGTATAATATTTTAGTTTGTGAGTTATAACTGTCCCATTTATCAAATCAAAACAGATAGGGAATTGAAATGTTGTGGGAAGCAAATACAATGCCAATATCATAAAGCAAGCTGCCAACACACCTTATGAAACCAGCATAAATATTTTTTTCCAAGATGGTAAGACAGAAGTCCAACTTCTTACTGCTGATAGAAGAATGCTTAGTCAAATAAGCATTTCTCTAATGTTTCCTTTCTGTTGCAAGTAATTTCTAGAGAAAAATTAAACTGTCATCTCTGTCTGCTTGCTTCATTTCCCTTAAGAAGTTTCTGATGCTCAGGGCTTCTTTCCCACTCTAGCTTTTACATAGTTAACTGCATTCTGAAAGCTGAATTCAGCTGGAGGGGAGAGCTGCTCTTCAGGAAGAACTTCATAGTCTGCAGAAGCAGGCTAATGTGAACTTTCTGGAGTCCGACTAGAGCAATTGCAAGGTCTTGAATCTGGGAAGGAATATCCCTATGCAACAGTACAGCCTAGGGGTTGTTTGTAAGCAATTCTGGAGAAAAGGACTGGGCATCCTAGTGGACAATTTGAATGTCAGTCAGCAGTGTATCCTTGTAGCAAAGAAGGCCAACAGCACCTTGAGCTGCATTAACAAGGACCAGGGAAGTGAACTTTTGTAAGACTTCATCTGAGTACTGTGTCCAGCTTTGGGCTCCCTCCAGTACAAAACCACCACTGACATACAGGAGAGAGTCAATTGGAAGGCATTTGAAACAGTAAGAAGATGGTGCACATCAAGAAGCTGAGAGAAGTGGACATCTTCAGCTTGGAGAAGAGAATGCTGAGACACATGTGTCAGCTGCTTCCTTCAACTACCTAACTGCAGGCAGGATTGGAAGATGGAACTGACCACTTCCCAGGGATGCATGGGGATGGCACAAAAGACAACAGACCAAAGTTGCAAAGTTCCTAGATAAAAGGGAAAAAATACTGTCACAAGAGTGGTCAGAAACTAGAACAAATTGTTGGGAAGTTCTAAAATATTTGGAGTTGTTCAGGATTGGATGTGGCCCTGATCAAGCTGTTCTGATTAGACTGATTTTCAGCTGGGAGATGAACTATATAGCCCCTGAAGGTCCATTCCAATCTGAATTATGACTGTATGATTCTTGGGCACCTGAAAACACACTACAGAGGATAGTCCTGCAGTGACAGGGGATGTTCTAAAACAGCAAAAGCGATTTTCCAGTTTCTGTAGTTACCTATCCATGTTCTCCAATTGAAATAAGAATTTATTCTGAGAAGTATGATTCTTCTGAACTTGAAGAAAAGGAATAAATGCATTTAAAGCAGACAAATTTTTGACTTTCATCATGATAATAGCACGAGGTCTTTGCTAGTGCCTCCTTCTTCTTATCCGTTAAATCTTTACATGTCACGTACACACCAGATTTCTTTCTCTGACAGTAAATACAAAGGCCCACCCAGTGAGCTAATACAAGTGCTCCATGTGCATCCAAGGGCCATATGTCTGCTTTTTGATGTCAGCAGACACCTGAAGGTTATTATAAGCACTGTTCCCAGATAATCACTTGTGAGCGAGTCCAGATCTGTACTCAAGTTCACATTTTCTCTCTGCTATCCATGAAGTTATTGAATCAATTTACCTCTTTTCCCAGAAAACAAATTCCACTATTTATGGCGGAATTCCAGACAAAAGAATTATAGAATTGTAGAATCGTGTTGGTTAGAAGAGATCTTTAAGGTCTTTAAGTCCAACTGTTAACTTGGAACTGCCAAGTCACCACTAAACCATGTCACTAACTGTCACATCCACGTGTCTTTTAAATACCTCTAGGGATGGCAACTAAACCTCTATCCTGGGCAACCTGTTCCAATGCTTCATAAACCTTTCAGTGAAGAAATTTTTCCTAATATTCAACCTGAACCTCCT
Source organism: Indicator indicator (assembly GCF_027791375.1). Lineage (NCBI taxonomy): Eukaryota > Metazoa > Chordata > Aves > Piciformes > Indicatoridae > Indicator > Indicator indicator. The sequence continues at coordinate 86,597,501 of NC_072010.1, forward strand.
CTGGCACAACTTGAGGCCCTTTCCTTTTGTCCTATCACATGTTACTTGGGAGAAGAGACCAACCTTCACCTTGCTACAAACTCCTTTCAGGTAGCTATAAAGAACAATGAGATCTCCCCTCAGCCTTCTCTTCTCCAGACTAAACAACCCCAGTTCCCTCAGCTGCTCCTCATAAGACCTGTTCTTCAGACTCTTCACCAGCTTTGTTGCCCATCTCTGGACATGCTCCAGCAATAAAATGTCCTTCTTGTAGTGAGGATCCCACACCTGAAACCAATATTTGAAATGTGGCCTTATCAGTACCAAGTGCAGGGGAACAATCACTTCCCTAGACCTGCTTGCCACACTATTCCTGATTCAGGCCAGGATGCTTATGGCCTTCTTGGCCACCTGAGCACACTGCTGGCTCATGTTCAGACAGCTGTCAGCCAGCACACCCAGGTCATTTTCTGTTGGGTAGCTTTCCAGCCACCCTACCCCAAGCCTGCAGCACTGCAGGGAGTTGTTGTGACCCAGGTGCAGGACTCGGCGCTTGGCCTCATTAAACCTCATACAATTGGCCTCTGCCCATCTTACTTTCAGTACAAATCCTTCTTCTCCTCTCTTTGTTTTCATTTTTTCCTCAATTGCCTGTCATGCTGGCTTTTTTTTTTCTTTTTTTTTAAACAATAACAACAAATTCCCCCTTACAGAATAGATTTAATGTCATCCTTTTAAAAAGGAAAATGGGTATTGATTGCGTATTATTCCCATCAATGGATGTAATTAAGCTCATCCTCAGAAACACATTTACAAAACCACCATGCCAGATTTACCTAAAATTAATTTTTAATTCACTTTAGATAGGAGCCTCATGGTTGTAAATAAAGCACATTTATTTGACGCTCCAGAGTCATTTGGTTGCTGATTTGTTCATGTTTTTAAAAGATAATAAACACTTAACATTTAGTTCTGGGTTATTTTTGGTAAGAAACATCTGTTAATTATACTGTGCCTAAAGCCATTATCAGGGAAAAATGGTAGTATAATTCCAAGACCCATTTCCCTTTACTTTTTTTTACTACATCGTATATGTGAAACAATTCAGGCACACCGGGGAAGAAACAAAGCTATTTTTTTGCTTTTTTAAACATGGTAACATAGAGAAGGAAAATATTAGGGAGGATCTCATACTGCCTCCAACCCTTGAACGAGTTCATGTTTATTGGATCACTGCCTGCTACTACAAAGATCCTTCAAGTACAGTTAGAAAAACATTAAAGACAAATTGTGTCTTGTAAGTATGGATTTGGTATTCTGAAACCAAAGCAGTATTTTGAAGCACTGAGCAGTCTAAATTCCCTGGATGTAGTGAATCCAATAGCTCAGTGAAAGCTGAAGAAGACTGATGCTGTAGTATCAATTCAGCACATAAGCACAGGCATGATTTTAATCATGGATTTAGCTTCTGTGGGAATAAAGAGCTCACTTAAACTTCAACTCTTTTGCTGTATCAGGAACCATGAGTCTGCTGCTTCAATTATCTCCATACATTTCATCTCTATTTTTCAGTTAATGTATTGTTCTCTACATTTTTTCAATTTCACATTTTTGTCAGGATGTTAGTCCTTTTTGGTTCAGCTTTGCTTCTTTTATGCAAACCCCAGGCTGAATCAAACTTTCATGACCTGTGTACCTCCTATAAATTCTGTATCTTGCCTTGGTTTACTCCTCTGCCTGTATCATTACTCATTCTTGCTTCCAAATTACTTTAGTCACTTGTACTAGGCTGAATCATAATTTGATTTTACACTGATTCCTGCTTCCAATACTATTGACCAGTGGTAACTAGAAAAATTTTAGATGTCTAGCTCCTCCAAAGACTGATACACTCACATGCCTGAGAACAGATGACGTTTATGAAATTAGGAAAATAATTAAAAACACCCTTTCTTGCACCATTATGAAGGTGAGAGGAGTCAAGTGTCATACATTTCAGGCCTTTATATACAAAGTTTTAAAAATACTAAAAATACTAAAAAATACTAAAAATATATTAATGTCAGAGAACAACATAAATTTAGCTGTAATATATTTGTGTCTAATGCTGTCTACAGAGGAGCCACGGATGTGAACAGAAACTTGAGGTGAGACTATAATACTACTCTGGGACCTGTAAATACAACAGACACTAGGGTCCAAAAGGAAGAACTTCAAGCAAATTTTTTGCATCAGAAACAGAGCATTCTTCTGTTTTTGCAGATGAGACTAGTAATCTCCTTAGCAGATAAATTCTCATTTTTTAAAGAGTTTATAAAGAGTTTGCCTGCTCTTAAATTTTTGAGTCAGAGCATGAAAATATTGCTATCAGCTTTGTATCTTTATTTCCAGATAAGGAATTTCGAGAGCAGTCTAATTTTTTTATTTTTCTTTTTATTCTGATTGACTGTAGTCACACTAAAGCAAACTGAGGTGAGGCAAACTGCAACCACATGAGTATTGTGATGGGTAAAATGATTTGTAGTGAAAAGGGGAGAATCAAAATATGAAAATGTATTCTAAAAACAACAGATCAATGATAAAAAGCTGATTATATCTTTTGTACAGATTTAAGTAATGTGCTGCTGGTGGACAACCCTAACAGTTGCTGATGAAATACAGAAGTAGAACTGCAGGCAAAAATGCTTCAGATTCAAGAAAACTGGTGTAGCATTTAACTGGCATTGCAGAGACAATTTTAAATGGGAGGAAGCCTGAAAATATTAAAAGCTTTTAAAAAATACTGTACTATACTAATGAAGACATACATGAAAATGAGAGCATATGATCAAATTTAAAGAAGAAATAGAGCTGGTTTATGTGAAATCCAAGCTTGATGCACAGATCTAATGTTTTTCCCTGGAGAATAGCATTGCCAGTTACTGAAAAACCTAGGAAATTTGTGTTGTGATGTTGCCAGCATTTGGATGCTGGCAAGCAATGACTGTACAAGAATTTCAAGAGTCAAAATCCAAATTAAAAAAAAAAAAATTACAAAAGGCAAAGATTCTGGCCATTATGATTGTGAAAGTAGTTTTAAAGTTTGGTAAAACCGAAAGATAGAAGAAAGACTCACTCTCCCTGGCCCCACATCTTCTTAAGATAGCATTGTGTTTTCAGCTCTAGTGTTTTTTTCACATTTATGACTGGCAATTCTCATTTCCCTAGTTGCTTTCCATTTTCAGATATATGAGGCAATTATGACACACACTCCTCTTAAAGTACAGTGCCACAGCTTCTCTGCCAACACGTCCCAGTGTGCTTCATGCAGGACTTCATGAGAAGGACGGTAGTTGCTGGGTGAGACTGCAACCTAATAGTGTCAATCTCTCTTTCTGTGCATGAGAAGTGAGTTGCACAACTATTAGTGAACAGAGATTTGGAGAAAGTCATGAAGAACTTGGACAGCCAAGTACAGCAGATGGGAAGAAAAAGGATCACTAAATCACATCTTATGAACAATGCATAGGTTGTTAAGCCAGGAAAGGACTTGTTTCAATGAGATGCAAGTTACTAGGATATCTATGTGTAGGGAAAGAACTATAAACAATCTGCATGTTATTATCAGGAAATTATAATCAATAGAAAAGATAGTCTAGTTATATTTATATATCTGTGTCATTTTATGTTTGCCTTTTAGAGAAGTGAATGAAATAACTGAATTAAATATGTCATACCCTTCAAATGCAGAGAGAGAACCATGAACCTCCAGAGCTGAATCACAGAATCATAGAATTATAGCATTGTTTCAGCTGGAAAAAAAACTCTAAAATCATTGAGTCCAACCATCAATCCATTCTCTTCAGCTTCAGCTAAATAATGAAAGTCCAAGGAATTCTTGTCTCTAGGGACAACGAAGAGATTTTTTTGTCCAGTAGAACTGTGTTGATGTAATTGTGCCCTCCTGATTGAAGTAGCTTATGTGCAAGCATTTTCTGCCATAAAAATAGTATCATAATTTTGGTATTTAAATGTCATAAATACTGAAAATTATTTTATAATATCTCATGTCAAGGTTGAATATTGGGCATTAATAGCAATTCAACTGGGAGCTCATCCCTGAGCATTAGAAATGGCTGTTAAGATCTGAGAGCATTGTGAATATTTATATCTTGCATCCAGTGAAATAGGTTTTTACTTCTATGGAATTAATGTGTAGGTTTCCATTTTCTTTCTTCTTTTTGGCTAGAATGTAGAAAGTATACATGGAAAAACCCAACACCCACATGGGAATTAAAAAAATAGTATATTAATAATCGCACAAACACAGATATATATAAAAATAATTAGTGAATTAAATAAAATTAATAATCCCATTAGACTGTCAGAAGGTAGGGAGATAATAATTCTGTATCTAGGAGAGTAGTATATTCAAAATCTTTGTCCTAGCACAACAGATAATGCAGGCTTACAACCTCCATTCTGTGAATGTGGAATCAGGAGCCCTGGTTCTGAAGAATTCCTGAACTTTAGGAAACTTCAGATCTTACACAAACTTTGTGGCACAGGCCCATTTCTGAAATCACAAAATCACAGATGAGGGGTTGGAAAGGACCTCGAAAGATCATCTACTCCAATTCCCTACCAGAGCAGGATCACCTAGAGTAGGTCGCACAGGAATGTGTCCAGGCAGGTTTTGAATGTCTCCAGAGAAGGAGACTCCACAACCTCTCTGGGCAGCCTGTTCCAGTGTTCTGTCACCTCACAGTGAAAGAGTTTTTCCTTATCTTTGCATACCAGTATCTGTATCATATATCAAATCTGTATCAGTACACTTGATTCTCTTCTGCCAGTGTCAATGAGATGTAGTTCTGCTTTAGTGGGTTCATTTACAAAGTCTGTCCTGTGTTGAAGGAGAATGCTTATGTATGGTTTATCATCTCTTCTCATGCTTACACTTCCTTTTATCCCAGTGGTGCTTACCCAGATATTTTAGAAGAACTGTTTCCTTTTCACTCTCTATTGAACTTGAAGTTTTTGCTTTTCATTTCAGACATAGAGTGGGGCTTGGGTGCCTGAAACATTTTTTTTTTTTTGTTATCCTCAACCTGAAACCCTCACAGATAAAACTGTCCTTAGAGTGAGCAGACGTTTTGCTTAAGCTACCATGTCACGTTTTGGCCCTGTATTTCCAATATAAAGTCCCTCCCAGAAGATCTGACTCAAAATATCTAAGATTAATCAACATCATATTTGTATACAGACTAAGGGACCCTATTGACCTTTTGGTAACTAACCTACAATAAGAGCAAGGTCTTTCAGGATTTACCTCTTCGTGCTCAGTGTGGGGCAACAAGCCAGTATAACATCTGCTTAGTATTCGTTGCAAAACAAATGTACAATGCTGACACTGTTAATCAGCTTGTCCAAGTGAATAAAATGTCAAAAGCTGATGTAAGAAAACTTGGCTTTAGAAGCAAACATTTCATATGGATCTGGATGGGTCTGTCTAATGATGGATTAATTAACCCTGGAAGATGAAGAATGACTCCAGCCTAATATTTGAGCAGGAAATGCATGTAAATCTAACAATGTACACAGAAACATTACAAAGAAATGAGAAATGTGAGAACTAGTTCTCAATCAATCACCTACCACTGATGCCTCAAACTTCAGCACATAATATTGAAAAGAATGAATAAAAATCAGTTTGTTTTGAGTCCCACCCACAGGTGGCAAGCTGTTCCTTAAAAGTAAGGTTTTTTTCATTCACAGAACTGCTAAACAGTAGGTAGCATTTCTTCCTCCTTTGCCTCTTTTGCTAGCCACAGACAGAAACAGTACCTAAAAGAAATCAGATGGAATTAATTTCAGTGGAATAGGTGCAAAGCAGTGCAGCAATACTTGAAATCTGGCCTTAAATTGTGGGTGAAAACTGAGGAACAGTCAGTAAAGGGTGCTGTTACTTCCTTATTTAATGAGGAGTAGAACATCTGTCAGGCAAAGAGGAGGTAGTGAACACAGACACATGGAAGCTACAGATGGAAAAAATCTCTGCTAGCCAGCTAAAAATGCAGGATCTATACTATTGTGTTGTCAAATCTGCTTTTAAATGTACAAGGATTTTCTGCTTCCAAGATTCCCTGTAGGAGATCTCTCTGGACTGCAGTGTATTTTGGTCTCGGTACATTTTTTCCTGATATTCTTTCTGGTTTCTAATCTGAATTTCTTCCCATGATTACTAGCACACCCCATTGTAACACAATAAAAATTCACCTCCCTCAGAAGCTTTCACTGCCTTTCTTTTAGGGTAAGATTCTGCCTTCTCAGAATATTGTGTGCCCTAAATTTGCCCCATTGGAAATGATACAGATTATTCAAGGGGTAGGGCTCTATCCTGAAAGAATAAAGTAGGTGTTGCTGGAATAGGTACAGTGTGTCTTGAAAAAAAAAAATGAGACAAATGTTTCTTCACTGGGAAGAAAAGACTATGTATTGAATCAATCAGCCTCTTCATTATTATAAATCAGAGGCTTGATAAAGAGAGTTGTTATCACATGAACTGAAAGATGTATTGTTCTACCAGAAGAAATATCTTATTTTTCTGTTGTAATGTTTTTCATTTACTTTGGGGAAGGAAAAAGCTTGAAAATTTACTGTAAAGTGCTACTGAGTAAGGGCTGCAGTCTTTGCTCCAACTGGCTAAAGAACAACAGTAGTGTAAAATAAGTTTGAGTCTGATGATCATGAGTTAAATCAGATCAATATAAATGAAATTATTTCAAATAAGCAAAAAGCAGTGTTGGGGGAAAAAAAAGAAAGAAGGAATTTTATAAAACAAAGACAAGCATTTGGTGAAGTATGCTGAGCTGAATAGCTCAAAGTCCTAAATGTTAAAAAAACATTGGTGGATTTGTGTGCAAGACATGCAAAAACTCTCTGTAACTTGAATAAATCCCAAGAAAAGAGAAGCACTTTTATAGGAGGAGTCTGTAACTGGATGAGCAGTTACCTGTAAAAGAAGTAAAAAAAAGTTTAGAAAAAAATCACAGAATCACAGATTTTTTTTTTTTTAGTTGGATAATACTGCTAAGATCATTGAATCCAATCACTAACCTAAGGCCACCATGGCCATTAAACCATGTCCCAAAGTGCAATGTCTGCACGTTTCTTGAACTCCTGCAGAGACAGTGACTCCACTACCTCCCTGGGCAGCCTGTTCCAATGCCTCACCACTTTTTCAGGGAAGAAATCTTTCCTAATATCCAATATAACCCTCCCCTGGGACAAACAAAAAAAGGAGATTAATCAGCTAAAATTACTCTGCCTTGGAGATCAGAAAAAACATCAATAAAATATGAAGTACCAAAAAGACCATTAGAAAAAGGGAGGAGGGGGAAAAGGAATCTCTAATCGTTAAAAAAACTGTATCATTATGCAATGCTAACACATTAGAAATTAATGATTATCAGCTGAAGATACCACACAGAGGTCATTTTTTCCATCTGGTACAGCAAACATTGCTTCTGTGTTTACCAACCCAGAAAGAACACAATGATGCACTTCTAAACTTCAATAGTGTACAAGGATTTAGAACATGTTGCAAAGGCAAACGTTTTACAAAGCACAAAAGCAATGAAAAATAGGACAAAATGCAGTCTTTTTGAAAGGTAACAGATTTGTCTGGCACTGGTTTTGACAACAATCAACTTTTGGATTTTTTTAGGAAAAGAAAATGCAGCAAATCTATTGTAACTTCTGTAAAGCATTCTTATACAGTTCATCAATTGAAGTGGAGAAGACAAGAAATGGTATAGGAATTACTTGAATATGTGAATACAAATGAGGATTGTAATAACAAGAGGTTTGGCAAGCAGGGGAAGGAAGATAGGGAACAAGGGTTTATGACTGAGGCTTCAAGGAAGATTACAGAAAGACATTCTCCAGAACTGTTAGTGGAACTCAGTATTATAAAATATTAGCGTGAATGGCCTTGGCACAAAGCTGAGGAACATATTAATGAGATCAGTTGATGACATTGTTGGAAGAAGTTTCAATACATCACAAAATATTGTGTAAGGGGAGAGAAAAGATTAGCATACAAAAAAGTAAAATTTTAAGTCAGGAGTCATAGAAATGTAATGAGCTACAAGAAAGTGCAAAGGCTAAGAAGAATTTCTCATTTAAATTGGCAGTTTATCAACTGGAGATGTCCAGGGACAAAGACCCATGTGTTAGGTCAATGGCCGAGCTGTGAGATGTGACTAACATGAAGATTTGAAAAAAACCTCACCTGAGAGGTAAGATACTTTAACAGAGATTAGGAAATAGTAAATTCATTTTATATTAAATAATAAAACATCTCCTGAAATGTCATGTTCTAGTCACCATTGTTCAAAAAAAATTAGTTTGGTCTGGATTGGGTACACAGAACACATTCAGAGACTGTTCAAGAGACTGGATACTACATTCATTAAGAGCTTGTCTTGCTAAGGTGCCTAAAAGGGTGACACTGTTCAAAAGAGCAATCAGATAAGCTCATAGATAAGAGAAACTTGATCTTCAAGCCAAAGATAATACCTGTAAAATGACAGCTAAAAGAAGGTTTCGAAAAAGCGTGGAGTTACTACACCAACCTTCTAACATCATAGGTGCAAGACCAATTATATTTTAAAAGGATTGCAATAGTTGGTGAATAGATTTTTCTTAAATGACTCTTTGCTATAAAAGGAGATTAAACTCTGTGGCCCTCAAGGCTTTGATACAGAATCTCAAGTCCTCTTTTTTTGACTCACTTTCCCCCAAAGGAGAGGAAAAAAGCCAAAAAGGAAAAAAAGGCATCTGAAGTTGCCACTGCTATTTATGACTGAGGAATCTACTTTAATACAGATAGTTTGAAAAAAATCCCTGTGGCCTCAGAAAGCTTTAAGTAATATTTAGATTCCACTCAGGCTCTGATGGATTCCCTACTTGTTCTTTGACTCCTGAATACTTCTCCATAGGATTCCTGCTCCTTATTATAATGCTCCTCTATGCTCAGTTTTTCTTGATGGGGCTTAAATAGTTCTAGGACTAGGCTGTGTTTAGGCACAGTCTTCAGAGAATTTGTAAATTTTGTAACAAGATACCTGATCATGCTCTGCCTATGAAATCAGATGTACTCTTGGCTTTTGCCTTTCCAAGATAATCTGCTCCTCTGTTTTAGCTTTCTTAACATGGCTCTACTCACAATTGGTATCAGTCAGGTGGCTGCATAAAGCACGCTAGCCCACTCACAGCAGGACAGACAACCTCTCATCTAGTGGAGTTGTGCCAGTCTGGAACCTTATCAGTCAAATTTGGGATTCATAAAATCACATTTAGAAGAATATGCATAAGGAAGTCATACCCACAGGTTCACTTTTTACACATCACAGAACAACTCTTCAAAAAGCTCCAGCAAATTGGGAAAGTAACCCAAAAACATGCCCTTGTAAACTGCAGTGACAAACTCACCAAAGTGGGGTGCCAGTGAAGGCACACCGTGCACTGCTACATGAACATGGTTGAATCACTCTCTGTTTGGCACGAGTGCCCTGTGCTTGACTTACACCCAGGTTGCTGCTGGCTTCATCTCCCCCTTCTTGACTTGCAGACAGGTTCTGTACAGGGAATACATGTGTCTTGGTGGGATGCTGTGGCTGCAGTTTCTGCCGTCTGTTTCTGAACTGAGGCTGTGCAATGCAAAAGGTAACCAGCAAACAGATGTCAAAATTGAAATAAAACGAGACAGAAATGGTCTGGCCCCAGTTAGCACCACAAAATATTAACCAGAGTGAGTGTGAAGGAGTCCTAGATCTGTTAACTGGCAAATGAGGATTGAACCTTAAGACAGGTTGCCCAGGGAGGTGGTGGAGGCCCCGTCTCTGGAAACATTCAAAGTCAGGCTTGATGGGGCTCTGAGCAATCTGATCTAGTTGGGGATGTCGCGGCTTACTGCAGGGCGGTTGGACTAGGTGGCCTCTAGAGGTCCCTTCTAACCCAGTGCATTCTACAATTCAGTGATTCTATATAGCTATTTAATGTTAGATTGAACATAAGATATGATCCAGTTATTAAATCAAAAGTAACTGCTTGACTGGTTAGGCAATTATATGTGCAAGAAGAAAAATAGTACCTTTAAATATATCAACTCAGAAATAACGAAGCTTACTTAATTTTGAGTCTTAGCTGTGGTCTCACAATACTTCCCTATAGGAACTTGTGTAGTGCAATTTAGATGCTTTCATGGCCATGTAAGAGAACTCTTCAGGCTATGGAGACACATCTATGACTGTGAAACCACACACGCATAATTTCTATTTTGTGTATTACTTTTGGAAAAACTGTATAAAGCACCTCTTTTTTTTTGCCGGGTAAAATGCCATCAGAACACAGGTCGGTCTCTTTTTGGAATGTGATCTGTGCCACCAAATTTCAATTACATTACTAATATTAGTATCCATGATTAGTTGAAAATAATCATATTCTTGTTTGATGTACGCCTAAGAAGTTGAGTATGAAACATTCTGGAATAGCATATTAGAAATGTCACAGCTGGGTCATGTATATTTTAAATAGTAAGTTTCTAAAAAAATACTTTTGAGCATTAACTCAAACAGTCCAGAGAAGCTTTCCTGTTTCATACTCACTATAAATTAATTTTATGCCCTTTCCATACTTTTCCATATTCATCTAATGGCATTTACAACATTTCCATGTCAAAAGCCGGAAACTGTATCAAGTAGACAAAGAGCCGAAGGGATTTTTCACACCTGTAATGGTTGGGAAGGCAGTCTTGACTCGTGGGATGAATACAGCTAAAAGACAGATCTAAAGAATTACCCTGCAGTGATACGGTTAATTGTAACAATGATAAATGAATTTTTTCCTTTCCAAATTCACTTTCCATCCCTTCTAGAGTATGAGAAACTCCTGCTTCTCACAGCTAACATTAAAGGCATAGTTCAGCACACTAATGATACTTGGATAGCACTGTAAAAGTTATTTTAACACTCATAAAGACTAGGAACCTATCTACTTTATATACTTCCAACCTCCTCCAGGTCCTTTTTTGTTTTTCTACTTTCATTCACAGCTATTGCACCTACTACTGTGATTTACATATTTTGGTGCATCTTCCCATTCTGTAGTCTGTGTTCATTTAGGGATGACACTGTCACCTGCAAAATGCTCACCACAGAGACTTCCAAACCCCTTCTCATTCCCTTTCATATAGGATCTAATAATAAGCAAAAGTCAAGACTACGATTCTTCAGCAAATTCCATTGCTATGGAATCATGACATACAAAAGACCCTGATAATATCTGTGTATATTGTACATAATTTTATTGCTAGACAACTGCACACAGGGTGAAGTGCCTTGGGAGTTTAGATCATTTTTTTTCTCTATGCATTATCAAAGTGAGGAATTGGATGCAGGCACAGAGTGCCTTCCACAGTATCAGGAAGCATCTGGAAATTTGACCTGTGTTTGAGAATGAAATTCTCATCACTGAGTTTCAGATGTAAAAGTCTTGCTTGTTTACAATACTTGTCACCAGACTTTATTATTTGACCTACTTTTTTGTCATCTTTCAAGAAGCCACTCTAGTTTTACGCAATTCCACACTGCTGCAATCACCACTCTCAGCTGTTCAAATCTATTTCACAGGATCACAGTGTATCAGAGGCTGGAAGGGACCTCAAGAGATCATCAGGTCCAAGCTTCCTGCCAGAGCAGGATCACTTAGGGTAAGTCTGCATAGGAATGCATCCAGGTGGGTTTTGAAAGTCTCCAGAGGAGACTCCACAACCCCCCTGGGCAGCCTGTTCCAGTGCTCTGTCACCCTCACTGTAAAGAAGTTTCTCCTCATGTTGAGGTGAAATCTTCTATGTTCAAGTTTGAACCCATTGTTCCTTGTCTTACCACTGTGAACCACTGAAAAGAGCCTGGCCCTCTCCACTTGACACCCACCCCTCAGATATTTATACACATTGATGAGATCCCCTCTCAGTCTTCTCAAGACTAAATAGCCTCAGGGATCTCAGTCTCTCTTCATAGGGGATCTATTTGTCTATCTGGATCGCTGTTCTGAAACAACTTAATCCTAGATTCGTAGAATTGCATGGAATAGACTTTAGGATTATTGAGTCCAATTATACCCTAACATCTCCCTGTACACAACTGTTAGAATGTGTCCCTAAGCACCTCGTCCAAATGTTTTTTAAACACCTCCAGAAACAGTTACTCTACCACCTCCCTGAGCAGCCTATTCCAGTGCCCAATGCCCCTTTTGTTGAAGAACTATGTCCTAGTGGACCTCCCCTGGAACAGCTTGAGGCCATTTCATCCTATCATTTGTTACCTGGGAGAAGAGGTCAGCCCCCACCTCACTACAATCTCCTTTGAGGTAGTTGTGGAGAGCAATAAGGTTTCCCCTCAGCCTCCTCCTCTTCAGGCTGAACAATCCCAGCTGCCTCAGCTGCTCCTCATAGGACTTGTGTTCAAGACCCCTCACTAGCCTTGTTGCACAATCACGTCCCTGGTCCTGCTGGCCACAGTATTCCTGATCCAGGCCAGGATGCTGTTGGCCTTATTGGCTGCCTGAGCACACTGCTGGCTCATGTTCAGTCAGCTGAAAGCAGCACCCTGGATCCCTCCCTGCCATGCAACTTTCAAGCCACTAATTTCATGAAACTTTCATTTTTTTCTTTTACACTGGACTTGACCATGGACTCCAAGAAGAACTTCCGGTATAATACAGGCCTGATTCTCACTTCCTGTAAATCAGGAAAACTCTACTGAAGTTGTTGAAGACTGATAGATTTTCATAAACTGGTCCTTTGTACTGTTTTTGTCTAGAGATGTTTTTGTAACATCATTGCTGTAGCTATAAAAGCCTAGGGCTGTGAGGCAATGAGGTAATCTCTTTCTAGACCAGTTGATGTTGCTGGTAAAACTAACACTTGGTTGCATGCTACAATCCTTTTCTTCAATGGACAGTCTAAGGAAAGGCATGACTCTCTAAAAATTATGCTTAGTGCTTAAGGGTATCTCCTAGGCAACATTTTACTCTAGAATCAGCCAACACTCTTTGCATTCTTTACTAAGAATTATTTACTAAGCATTTCTAGACTGATGTGAAGGGATTCTTGATTCCCACTGAATAACACTGCCCTCATTCCAACATTCCCAATCATGGGTGCTCTCTCTTTATTATCTTTCCTTCATATTCTGCTTTTGAGAAGCAGGTGCTGTGCTATCTGATCATCCTCTTCTCAAACATTACCACAATAAAGAATTAGTGTTTATTTTCCCAGGACTAAGTGGGTTCCTGAAAAAAAGCCTTCAGAGTTTCTTGTATAAGAAAATGTTTCTGGGTACCCATGGGTGAGATCTTGAGGAACCACACAGCGTGTGGCCTGCTTCTGAAGTATGACCAGATCTACATATGATTTCCTGATGTCTTGCAGATTCTCTCAAGACACCTACCTTATCACTTCATGAATCCAAATATTCGCCTTTAAATTACAAGAAAATGTTTGTTCCTGAGGAAGCAGAGTGTGCTTTGTGTTTATCAGGAGCAGGCTGGCTCGTGGAATGCGTATTGCTGTCACTAAGATCCCTGGAATGAAAAGCTGAATCTTTCCCCAAAAGCCTGTTTGTTTGCTTCCCTTTTGTTTTTCAGCTCAAGGAGGATATTGACACCATTTGCTCAGTGCTCCACAGAGTTCCTGAGCCCTACATTACTGTGAAAAAAAAAACAAAACCAACAAGAAGATGTCCCTTCTGTTAAGAGGATGCAGTAACAGGACCAGCACACAGTTTAAAGAAATATTGGATTATAAACAGATTGTTACAACATTTGAATGTGTAATTTTGAGAGAATAGTTTCTTGTTATTCAGTGGAAGATTAAAAGGAAAGATTTCTGGTACAGTAAGAACAGGACCAAATAATTAGCATATTTACGTTTGGGAAAGTAACAATCCTGTACAGCAATTTTAAACATTTTCCTCAACTAACCCCAAAGAGAAATCACCAGCCTAAAGGAGATGTCTGCAGCATTTGTTCCAAACAGTTTGCTCCCTTAAAGAAAAGTAGACTTCTTATAAACTTGTCCATTCACATCAGATAATTTTCAGACAGCACCAATCTTCCCAGTGTTTTGTAGGCTGAGATTTTAATCTTGCCCCCAAATTACCCAGAAGCCTTAGAAATGATAAAATCTCTGGAAAAAAAGTTGTAGCCCAGGGTGGATGGTAAGAAGACTTAGTTCCCTGTGACCACTACACTTATTTCAGGAGCTGACTCAAATATTTCTGCTGTTTCACAACTTGACTTTCTGCCGGGCTGTTGGCCGAGGGCCAGCATTCCAATTAGGCACAAGCTGGAAGATGGCCTGCAGGTCAGTGCCTTTCCCTGGACACCAAAGGCATTATTAAGATAAAAATCTTAACTGCATTCTGGCCAAGATCACACTACAGCCGTCATTTACTCATTCCTCCTCTTATGCTGTAGCAGTTGGATTTGTACATTCAAAAACTGGGAGATAATGTGTGAAGGCTGAAGGAACTTTTTCATATTGGAAATAACGAGAAAGAAGCTCTATGAGCAGAGGCAGCAAAACTGAGGGCGAAAGGACTCTCTTATGCAAAAGATACCTGGTGGATATAGGGTTCACGTGTTTGAAATCGGTTCCATCTTTGCAGCACATTTCTCTATCTAAGGACTAGGAGGCATTGCAAACAACTCACACAACTGCCACTGCATGTGAGAAAGCAGCATTGGTCTCATACTACAGATGGTAATATCAAGAGAGATACAAGCCATGTAAAATAGTGATAGAGCTGGAACTGGATACTCAGAATATCAGGTAATCAACCCTTGTCCTCAGTTTAAAGTCACAGATTCGTTTAATAGGGCCATGCAGGCACTCACTCAGACTCCATGAACTGACCACCTCTGTAAAACAATAAAACAGCATGATCCTTGCCTAGCAGGAACGGAAGTGTAAACCATTTTTGTCACAGAAAGTTTGTGGAAAACTCAGGAACTGAACCAGATGTCTGAAGATCTGGCCCACTGCCTTAAGCACAAAATAATGCTTTTAACTCCTGAAAGTGCTCTAGACAAAACTGCTTTTTCTCACCTTTTATAATTTAGTTTAGTGAAGAGAATAGAGAAAGATCAAGAAGTATGCTGTTAACCCAAAGCCTACTCTGTGATAAGAGAACACGCTTTGATGACTGTGGAATGTTATTTAGCTTTTACTTAAATCAGAGGGGAAAAAAAGAGAACTGTCTGCGTTGTGGAGACAATTTCCAGACTTGGATCTGCTTTCCTCCCTCCTCTCTGTAAAGTCATTTATTCTTGGATACAGCTTTTAAAAAATTACTCAGGGTCAACCTGTCTGGATGGTACCAGGTAAACTGCCTAAGCTGCTTTTCAAACACTGCAAATGGTTGTGAAATCTTGATAGGGCAACTCCATGGCTCCATTATCTACTCTTCCAAACCTGCACTTGGAAGAAATCTGTTTTAAAAGCATTGTTTTTAATTTAACTGGAGCAGCTGTTCAGAGAAATACTGTTGTGCTGTCACCTCCTCACCCCCCTGGATGCAACCTGGCCTGATAATTAGCCTCAGCTCCTGTGAGAACAGAAATGTGCTGACTAAATGATTGTTCCTGTTATCCGGGTTTCCTACTGTGCTGGGAGTTCTTTGCTTTAATTTTATTAGCTGCCTTAAAGCCAGCCATGTGCAAAATGTCATCTCTTTTTCCAACCAAATCTGCATTAAGGTAAATGCATTGTTTAATAGCCAGTCGGTGGGGTGAAGTGCACAAGGAGCTGCATGACAGGTTCTTCATGTGAGCAAGTGCCAATTCAAATCTATTTAACAACTGTAAATTGATTTGAAGGCAGCACCAAATGTGCCACTAGATTTCCATTTATTCCTTACAAAAAGTCACTGAAACACATGTTGTCTGGAAATCATCCCAGGGAAGCAGACGTGATGTGTTTACCAAGGCTTTGACTAAAGAGTGATCCCTGCGGCTTTACATGGGAGTTTAGGGTGCTCAGCATCTCCCAGGAGACTACCAGCATGAAGGTAGGCCACGGTGTTAGTGGAATCTGCTTTGTGTAATATGACATAGATTCAAAAAGTCTTTGCAGTAATTCTGTGAATGGAAGACTAAAATCAGATATTTAAACCACAATAATCCTTTCTTACAGAACCCAGATGATAGTACTTTCCTTCAATGATCAACATCATAACTCTTCAGTTCAATTTTCTGGTCTTTTGAAAAGTTCATTTCCTGTGGCCATTTTCTAAGATCTCAGTGTTTACAGGAAACCTAACTCCCTAACATATCCCAGTTGGAGAGAGTTTCCACTGCTCACAAAAAGGTACTGAAAGGTACAAAAGTTCAAACATACTCAGCTGCACATGAGCTCACCCTCACCAGTTTTCTGCAGCTGATTATAATAAAAACATCACCTCCCATGTGACCAGCTCTTGCCATTGAAAAGCAATAATGTCATCTCCAGTGGGATTCTGGATGACATATAGCTAGTATTAAAACACAGAGATTTCTCCAGATTTCCCTACAGCCTGTAATTTCCTTTAGTGCAAGGAATTGAGCAGAATTTAGAGAGGGCAACAGAATAAACACTCTAATAATATTAAAAGGAAAAAAGAAAAGGTGACCACCTTAGTAACAGTTGAGGTAAACACATGGGACCACGCTGGTAAGAGTTCATTTTTGTTCTTATTTATTTTCTAGGAAAGTATATAGCTTGAAATAAGAAAAGAAGAGTTGCTATTAGCATCTATTCCTTCAAGCTAAAAGGTCTGATCGAATAGTCTATAGAAATACTGCTTTACTGGGCATTTGACCAAGCCATCAGAGCATTTATGTGAGTGCCTGTAATACAAGAAATCTGCCTTTCTGTGCAAGAAATATCATAGACTTCTAAATTCTGCTCTGCCTAGTGGCCTCAAGGAAGAGCAGAGACATTCCCCTAAAAGAATAAAGAGCAAAATACTTGCTGTGTAGCTGTCCTTGCTCATTATAGATGGCCCAACATTTAATTTGTGGCATTCTTCTGTTCTAGAAAAAAAGGGTCATTATATTATGCATATCTGTAATGAAAGAGGATATGAAATACTGTTACTCACAAACAAAGAACTGAGATATCCCAAGGAACATCAGATAAGGATTGCAATATATCCCAGAGTTTGCCTGAGACAACCAAAGCCACAGGGAGGCTATGCAATTTCCATGTGCTCCTCTCAGCTAGATTCCATCACCAGGCGGGGAGATGTGTTGCAATAAAAATGTAATATTATCCCTTATGGTTTTAAGAACCTATCTCCCATCTGTCTGGATAGGCAGTATATACATAAAGCTAAGAGAGGAATCTCTTCAGAAATATCACACCCAACCTAAGGAATCTAAATGCAGTGAACATTGTCAGTAAATATCATTCAGATTCTTTTTGTATACAAACAACAGATTTTTGAAATAAAGGCTACTGTTACTTTAACAGAGCAAGAGGAATTCTAGCATTGCAGACTAATCAGTGCATTGGAAATTGCTGAGCAGGTATTACTTTATCTTCACAAAACCCAAACAGATCTTGGAATGTGTATTAGCTGCTGACAGTTTCAATAACTTCCCTGCAGCCATTTATAGCTCTTCCCAGCTCTTTATTACTTCTCTGAAGAGAGATCCCTGGACTAAGTGGGCCTGAGAAGATGCATAACTTACAGAGTATCATCCATCATGATTTGTTAGGATTACTTTTAAGAGGCTACAGAAAAAGAAAAGTGGTCCTACACTTGACACACAGCTCAAGAAGTGAGGAGGAGAGATGAGGCATTTGAAAAAAAATCTTTGAGGTACATTACTGTTGCCCATATCATCAATGCTGAGGCAACACTCTACAGGGTGCTTTAATGATACATATGGCTCTGAAAACTAGTCATCATTGGCAACATCCTGAAAGAGAAACCATTAAAAATAAGATCTGCAAGTGCTCATAAAGGTTAGGCTGAGCCCTCTGTGCTAATTCCCCATCAGTCATGTGCATCCACTATAAAATTACGTCTACTACATTTCTTCTCCATAGATAAAATACTCTTATCAAATATATTTCTTCATACACTAATAATCATAGAATCATAGAATCAGTCAGGGTTGGAAGGGACCACAAGGATCATCTAGTTCCAACCCCCTGCCATGGGCAGGGACACCTCACACTACAGCAGGCTGGCCAGAGCCTCATCCAGCCTGGCCTTAAACACCTCCAGGGATGGGGCCTCAACCACCTCCCTGGACAACCCATTCCAGGCTCTCACTGCTCTCATGGGGAAGAACTTCTTCCTCACTTCCAGCCTGAATCTCCCCACTTCCAGCTTTATTCCATTCCCCCTAGTCCTATCACTACCTGATAGCCTAAAAAGTCCCTCCCCAGCTTTCTTGTAGGCCCCCTTCAGATACTGGAAAGCCACAATAAGGTCACTTCGGAGCCTTCTCTTCTCCAAACTGAACAGCATAATACTATGCTATGTCTAAAAATTATACTTCCAAGCCATGCTGCAACGTGCTAAAATGTCCTGCTGGAACGTGGCTGTGCCAAACTTTTGCCTTCAACTGCTGTGCTATATAGTGGTTTGACCCAGGCATTGGATTGGTTTGAATGCCATTAACTCACCGTATGGCACTCTTACAAAGTGCACTGGCATGTGTGAAGTTGGTCTTGCTCTTTCATTTCGTTCTCCAAGAGTGTTTGACCCAACTAGAACTGAAACCTTATTTGTACTTATAGTAACTAATTCCCTAAATTGTTCTACAGTAAATAATTATGATTCTTGACTCTGTATAGTTCTTAATTTGACATCTGGTACTTTTTAGAAGAAAAATAGCTGGCATGTATGTACACAATCAGTTTGGTACGGTTTCCAAAAATGTTTAGCTTTGGTCTAACTTAGTGCTAGTCATGTCTGAAAATCCCACCTGCCATGAATTACTGTTACTCTTTCCTGCATATGAAGAAAAGAGGCTCATAGGCTAAGGAGGAGGAAAGCTAGTCAAAGATGTCTGAAGACACAATGCTGTTGACTGGAGCATAAAAGTTAAGATGACATATTTCTAAGCAAACAAATCACTGGTAGGGATTTTTCGTTTGTTCTTCAGAGAATCACAGAATGTTAGGGGACGGAAGGGACCTTGAAAGATCATCTAGTTCAACTCCCCTGACAGAGCAGGATCACCTAGAGTAGGTCACACAGGAATGCATCCAGGTGAGTTTTGAGTGTCTCCAGGGAAGGAGATTCCACAACCTCTCTGGGCAGCCGCTGAGGGACCCCGGGACCCCACTAGACACAGGCCTCCAACTAGACTCTGTCCCATTGACCACAACTCTCTGACTTCTTTGCTTCTACCAGTTCTCAGTCCAGCTCACTACCCAATCATCCAGATCACATATCCTCATTTTAGCTGTGAGGATGCTGTAGGAGACAGTGTCAAATGCTTTCCTGAGATTAAGATAAACCACATCCACTGCACTACCATCATCTGTTCACCTGATTATGTTCTCATAAAAAAGGCTATCAGGTTGGTTAAACGTGACTTCCCCTTGGTAAAACCATGCTGATTGCTCCTAATGACCTTCTTATCCTTGATGTGCCTAAGAATAGCACCAAGGATGAGTTGTTCCTTCACCTTCCTGGGATGGAAGTGAGGCTGACTGGTCTATAGTTACCCAGGTCCCCCTTCTGGGCAGTGTGCCCAGGTGGCCAAGAAAGCCAATGGCATCCTGGCTTATACTGTGTCCAGTAGGAGTAGGGAGGTGATTGTCCCCTTGTACTCAGCTCTGGTGAGGCCACACCTTGAGTATTGTGTCCAGTTTTGGGCACCTCAATACAGGAGAGATGTGGAGGTGCTGGAGTGAGTGCAGAGAAGAGCAACAAAGCTGGTGAAGGGCCTGGAGAATAAATCTTATGAAGAGCAACTGAAGGAGTTGGGGCTGTTTAGTTTGAAAAAGAGGAGGCTGAGTGGAGACCTCATTGCTCTCTACAACTACCTGAAAGGATGTTGTAGAGAGGCTGGTGCTGGTCTCTTCTCACAGGTAATCAGTGATAGAACAAGAGGGAATGGCCTCAAGCTGCGGCTGGGTCGGTTTAGACTGGGCATTAGGAAAAACTTTTTCACAGAGTGGTCAGGTATCAGAATGTGCTGCCCAGGGAGGTGGTTGAGTCACCAACCCTGGATGTGTTTAACAGTCGTTTGGATGTGGTGCTTGGGGATATGGTTTAGGGGTGAACCTTGTAGAGTAGGGTTATTGGTTGGATTTGGAGATCCTGAGGTCTTTTCCAACCTGAATTGTTTCTGTGATTCTGTGATTCTTGCCCTTTTTGCAGACTGGAGTGATGTTTGCCTTCCTCCAGTCCTCAGGCTGCTCTCTTGTCCCCCAAAGATGATAGAGAGTGGCCTAGTGATGACTTCTGCCAGTTCCCTCAGCACCAGTGGCTGCATCAGGACCCAGGGATTTATGGATGTCCAGGTTGCTTATTTGATCCCTAACCCAGTCTTCATCAACCAAGGCTAACTCCTTCTTCATCCAGACTTGCCCTGGGGCATCAGGGGTCTGGGGCTCCTGAGGACAGTCTTCGGGCAGCATAAAAAGAGACAAAGAAGGCATTCAGTAGCTCTGCCTTCTTTTCATCTTCTGTCACCAGGGCACCCACCTTATTCAGCAGTGGTAAGACACTGAAACAGGTTGAATGGGGAGCTTGAGGATGCTCCATTCCTGGAGGTGTTCAAAGCCAGGTTGGATGAGGCTTTGAGCAACATGGTCTAGGAGAGGGCAACCCTGCCCATGGCAGAGGAGTTTGAACTTGATGATTTTTAAGGTCCCTTCCAATGTAAATTATTCTATGAATCCTTTCCTATGAATCTGCAATTTGAAACAGTATGCCAGATCCAAAGTGACAGAATGATACAGCCCAGCATTAGCAAGGAACACAGCAGGAAATTCACAGCAGGTGAATCAGAAACTAGCCTGATGCATTCTCTTACAGAGTGAAAATGCAAAAAAGCTGAACCTTAAAAGGCCTTCAAGTCTTGTGACAGGAAATCTGTGCATATGTCTCAGGAAACTGAAGGCTCTTTGAGCACAGAACTGAGTTTTACAAGGTGTAAGTAAACTTGTGCTTCAAGAGAGAAATACAACAAAGCAGGAGGAATGATGTTACCTCAAGAGTTATGTATTTATCTGGTGGAAGATACTGATTATAATCTTGGTTTATATTCTCTCATTTTATTCACCATATTTGAATTTCCTGTAAGGCTTAACAAAGCTCTGTCTAGCCGCTAAAGTAACAGAAGTTGCCCAGAGAGGTTGTGGAGTCTCCATCTCTGGAGACTTTCTAAACCTTCCTGGACACATTCTTGTGTCATCTGCCCTAGGTGATCCTGCTTTGGCAGGGAGGTCCCTTCCAAACCTTACCATTCTGTGACCCTGTGATTCTATAAAGCAGTTGTACTACAGCTTCCAAGCTGTAACTTGTCTGTTGTTACTGTTTCTTGCCTAGAAGACACTGATTACAGTTTCTTCAGGTCCATTTGACAGAAAGAATGATTTGAAAACAATCTTTTCACTAAAACAGCCTAACTTGGAAAAACTCTTGTCACTCACTTAAAATACAAACCAACCCCAAAGAAGTAGGATCCATGTGAGCAGGGACACAGAGTACTGCCCAGGAAAACTTAAATGTTTCTGTATATAATTTTTCTGTAGATTTTGAGCTGGTTTGAGATGACTGAATAAAGACCAGGTATCCCTAAGGGTTGAGGAAGTAGGAGCCAAGCATAATAACAAGGATTGTAGGGCAGGTCCTTATTAGCCCCATATTACCCAAATAAGCCAAGTAGGGCTACCCTGGGTATGGCAGCCCAGAGCTCAGATCATATATGGGAATGAGGTAGGTCTGAGGAACACAATTAATTAATTAATTAATTGAATTAATGCAAAAGCTGAAATAATGAGGAGTTCAGAACAATTCACTGCATCACTTGTGTTAGGCAGTATGTAAGTTCTGATGGACTTTCCCTAGATAGAAAGGAAGCACCAGCCAACTTCTGTATTGTCATCTGAACAGCACTACAGATTTGCAGCTTATCTGCTTGCCATGATTCTCTCTACCTGCCACATGGGTCATGTTTATTTAAGGTAAGGTAAGGTAAAGTATGTTTTAGGATGAGGACTCTTATCCTGTGTGCTTCCTAAGGTTGGTGCAATTCTGCAATTGCCACCTTGATCAGTTCATGGAAAAGCAACATTAAACAAAAATCAAACTGCAGGCATCACAGCACGTTTGTCTGCCTGTCAGGTTCACTTTTAACTCGTGTTGTGTGTCTGTGAGAAGTGTTAGAGGCTCTCTCAGGTAAAATGTACCCTCGATGTAGGAAAACAGGCACAACAGCAGCTTTGTGAGACGAAGGAGATTTTTGGCAGTGATAAACCAGGTATTCTACTTGAAAAAAGGTAGGGAGGAATCTTCCATTGACTTTAGTTGTAATGTGAAGAAAGGAGGAAAAAAGTCGTCGAGCCCTTTTTAAACAGGCACTAGTTAGACTAGGGCTGCTCTCTGCTGGTGAAGAACACGCATTGCTCTACAAGTGCCCAGGAACTCCTGCGAGCAACACTCGAATGGTATGCCAGCTGTTGAATAAACTTTAAACTAAACAAAAGCTGTAAGGGAATCACAGAATCACCACGGTTGGAAAATACCTTCAAGATCAAGTCCAACTATTATTTAACTCTACCAGGGCCACTACTACACCATATCCTTGAGCATCATATCTAGAAGGCTTTTACATACATCCAGGGACGATGGTTCAACCACTTCCCTGGGCAGCCTGTCCAGCCTTTGAGAGTCTTGGACTCTCTACCTTCTGGAGGAATTTATCTCTATGGTGGGGCACTTAGGCCTTAATCTATAACAGTTACTTATAATTTAACTTTTGTGCATGTCTAAAAACTCTAATTTATCTTCAGATTTCAGTTGCTTCAAGTAAATCCAACAGTTTAATGTAAACATTCTGCCATTGCTGTATACGCAGGCAAATGCTTCCCACTGGTAATCTCCTTTTCTTTGTTTTCCATGAATTTTCACTTAAACAGGAATTTCAGTGGTCTGAATTATAGCTTCAAATTTAGAGGCCATATTGAAGAATATTTGAAAATGGACTCCCAGCAATTTTCTTTAAGAATAGCTAAATTCATACCCATTTGCTCTTGAAAACAACTAAAAGGTTGATTCTGCTTTGGCAGGAGGGTTGGACTGTGTGATCTCAAGATGTCCCTTCCTATCATTCTGTGATTCTGTAAGTAAAACAGAAAAAAAATGAAGCAGTATAGTGCCTGTAGAAGCAAACATTTCTTTCTCTTTCAGCTTCTGTCTCAGCAGTCAGCCTAACTGGCAGCATTTGTTTAAGCAGAGATGCTTTAAAAGGTCTTCCAGGAAAGACTGAAAATCACAGGATCACAGGGTGTTAGGTGTTGGAAGGGACCTCCAGAGATCGAGTCCAACCCCCCTGCCAGAGCAGGACCATAGAATCTAGCGCAGGTCGCACAGGAATGCATCCAGATGGGGATTGAAAGTCTCCAGAGAAGGAGACTCCACAACCTCTCTGGGGAGCCTGTAATGCTTTTTGATAGGCAGGGGTTGTGTTTGTGAGGTCTTCTCCCTCCCTGCACTTGTGTAACTAAGTGAAGAGTGGAGCACCGATATAAATGGTGTTTGCTGAGCCCAGCGTGGTCTCCCAGCTAAGTGCCTCCATGGAGTAAAGTAACAGTAGTGCTGTAAATTCATGCAGAATGACAAATGAGTCTCCAAAAGATACTAGGAAATGACCTGCAGTGCCTTGTTTAACTGCAAGGGTAAACTGCAGATGAGTCAGAAGGACAATACACACAGGGAATATTCATCACAAACAGATTGCTCATTGTTTTACCTAAAGGGAGATCTGGAAAGCTTAAATGTCCCACTCTCTCCTGGAAGGCCTGGGTCACAATGTCTGTTGTGGGACTCTCAACAGAGTCAAAGAATTTACATCTAGAGTCTCAAGTGTAGTGGTCTTGGTAGTCCTTGTACAGAATCTGTGCAATAATTTTAATCCTTTTTTTTAATTTTTTTTTTTAATTTGATGTGTGGTAGGGATTCAAGTTCAGTACTTGCTTCTGCCTTTCTCTGTGACAGCCCTGTTTCCTGCCATCCTCAGAAAAGATTCACAGTGATTATAGGCATGACTACCACAGCATACAAGAACTGATGAGAAATTGCAAGAATCCAAGAAAGAGTTGCCCCTACTGTGGTACAGTATAAGACTACAATGTTATTTCTTTTCTCCCTACCTACACAGAGGATCCTAAGTGCCCAGAAGGAGCTGTAAGCTGCCACCAGAAAGGGACAGCTTAGCCTCAAGGAAGTCCAGAGTGTGAATGAGA
Source organism: Indicator indicator (assembly GCF_027791375.1). NCBI lineage: Eukaryota > Metazoa > Chordata > Aves > Piciformes > Indicatoridae > Indicator > Indicator indicator. The sequence continues at coordinate 86,622,000 of NC_072010.1, forward strand.
CAACATAAAATGTTTATACCGAACAGGATTATAAAAATATAACTAATGATAATGTCATCTTTGTTGTGTTGGCTTCCTGAGTTAAAAAAAATCCTAGAGGTTATCAGAGGAACCATTCTACTTTTAGAATGCTCTTGTTCCCATGAAACTCAAGAGAATTTTTATCTTTGACTTGAATGGGAACAAAATGTTGCCCTTGGGGAATGATTTTTTACACTACCAAAACAGAAATATGATTAGGAAAACCTATGGAGTTTATTTTCTCCAGTGAAGTGCTCTTAAAGAAATGAATCTATAGGCAGAAGTGATTATGTTAATTCTGAGATATTATTTTTATGCTGTTAGTTTTATAGGGTACAGGTTTGCAATTTCTTCCATTGCCTATTAAAATTACTGACAATCACAAATTTTTAGTCAGAGCTGAATTAGAGGAATGAGTGCTCTTAGCAAAATTTTACAGATTATAAAACAGAATATGACTTTACTAATACATTCAATGCTTTTGGAATAAATTAATCTACCAACATATACAAATGTAAGGAAAAATATAGATAAAAATCCCATCTAACAAAACTCTGTAGAATTTGCACATTCACAGGAGATTGTGTCCTTGCCCTAGCATAGCTCTCCTTATGGAATCATTGAATCATAGAATTCTTTCATTTAGAAAAGACCTCTAAGATCATAGGGTCCAGCCATCAACCTAAGACCACCATGGCCATTAAACCATGTCCTGAAGTGCCATGTCCACGTGTTTCTTGAACACCTCCAGGGATAGTGACTCCACCGCCTCCCTGGAGGAAGCCTTCTCATTTTTTCTTTCCCTAGTAAGCCATAAAACAAAGGTTATTTGCTGGCATAGCCTTTGTTAAATACTGACAAGCTACACTAAAATTAAAACTCATCACTCCAAACAGAAACACAGTTAAAACTAGTAATAGATACCTTTAAAAATGTGTTTTCAAGAAATAACTAAAAAAAAAAAAAGAAAGAAACAAATTAGGGGAAGATGTTTCCTGTATTGGCCCTGTAAACCTAATTTCATAGACTGTTCCTTTAACAGTGGAGAGGTGATTAACCTCCATAGTTCCATGGTAGAGTGAAGCAGCTGGTTACAGTTAAGGTTACAACGATGGCTGGAATAAGGATTGATGCTCTGAAAGGGAGGGGGTGACCTGTGTGGCTATAGTTAGGTTTAGGGTTCAGGAAAGGAGGAACTAGACAAATATATCTACTGCAGCATCTTGTCAGTGTTGTGGGTATAGATTGAGGGCTGGTTTGGAGTAGAAGAGGAAAAGACCTGAAAGGGAAACAAAGTCTGAAAAAATTCTTGTGTTGCTGCATTCTATGGGGGCAATAATTCCCATTTCACTGTTGATCTTGTCAATCATGAAGACCATGTATGTAGTGTGTGACAGAAACTGCAGCATGAATAAGACTCTGGACAAGATTTTAAACTGGGTTTGCTTTAATAATTGCTCCATGTTCATGGAACAAAGATGAAGGCTGACATCAAGACAGGTGAATTACTATTCATTTCATTATGCCTAGAAAGGAGGATCTGGAGAAATGTGATGCTGCCAATTGCATTGGAGTAGGATAAGGATTAAATGTTGGTATGCTTTCTGGTTATTTTTGGAGAGGGGCAGGTGTTAACAGGGGTCTGATGAAGATAAGGTAATACTTTTGTGATTGCTTTAAGGATTATTTTTGAGACTGAATAGAATTATTTACTGTAAAGCAAGCAAGCAAGAATCACGGTTTTGAGCTGTTTGTGAGGTTGGTAAAATAGCATTGCCATTGTTTCATCCTATTTGTGCCTATTTCATTTGAACACTTGAAAAAATATTAGTTTTCTTTCTTTTCAATTTAAAATGCCTTTTATTTTTTTTACATTTTAAAACATCACCAGAATGTGATAAATCAAACACCAAATGAAATGCTGAGAGCTGAAACAAAACAAATTCTTACATTAGCCCTTGTTTTTTATTTTATTTCCAGAGTTGGGTTTTCCAGAAATAATTTTTTTCTCCCCAACTTTTCCATTTGTCCAACTAGGCTATTTCTTTTTTCATAGTGCTAAATTCCTTTGCCATACCAGATTTAACTTCATGCATGGAGGCTGATACAGATAGAAAAATTAAAGAGAAAAATAGAACCATCCATAGTATTAATGAGAAAGCAAACATTTGAGCTGTTTTCTGTATCACCATAGCACAACATGGAGGAGCACACAGAATCCTAGAATGTTTTGGGTTGAAAGGGACCTTAAAGATCCCCTAATCCAAACCCCCCCTGCTGTGGGCAGGGACACCTCCCTCTAGACCAGGTTGCTGAAAGCCTCATCCAGCTTGGTCTTCAGCACTTGCAGGGATGAGGTATCCACAGCTTCTTTGGCCAACTCATTCCAGTGTTTCACCATCCTCACAGAAAAGAACTTTTTCCTAATGTCCAATCTAAATTTACTCTGCTCTAGTTTAAAACCATTGCCCTTTGTCCTATCACCACAGGCACTTATAAGTGAAGCATGACTATAGGGGACTCTACATAAGCTTCCACTGTTCCCTTCTGTTGCTTTTCTTGCTTTGTGGATGAATGCAAAGTTACAACATTCAGAGTTATCCTTCTGGCAAACATTATGAATATTAAATATTTATGTATGAAATATATTCAGATCCAACATTGGAATCATTTTGAGTTTATGACCAATTAAAATGCCATATAAATTTCAGATTCTGCTATCTGAGTAGCCTGAATGCAGAGAATGAAGGACAATATCCTGTACTTCTAATTTAATTTTCCCATCAGTGTTTGTTTGAACTCTCTCTGTGGGTCAAGACAATGGATGTCTGTACAAATATTTTCTCCTTGCACCAGCCAGGACTGCGTGCATAATTCCAGCTAAAATTTCAGCAACAGTTTATAGTTAGTTAAGCTAACTTTTACAAGGTAGAAAATAACACTATCAGGTTAAGAATTTTATTAATGACCTAAATGTGTCACTTGCCTGTGGCAAAGCTTTCTTTTCTGCAAACTGGACACCACTCTGGCTCCAGAGCTCAACTGGAGTTTGAGGAATCTTATAACCTTCAGAAAATGAAATTTTATTGAACTTGGAACATTCTCAGAAGAGAGATTTGCTGTGCACACAGAAAAAACAGAAGATAAGTAAATGGCAGAAGAATGTAGTGAGTCACTTAATCTGCAGAAAGAAGGTAAAACATGTGGAGGAAGACAGTAGCAGGTGGAGGATGTAGTTCCCCCTTGGGTCAGCTGGATGTGTTTTTCCATTTACTTCTAGATTTTATCTCTGAGTCCAAGTATCATCAGCCTTGAACTTGTGAGTGACAGGGAGGTGGAAAGAGGTGGAAAGGGCACTTCCATGCTTCTCAGCCTGGAAAAACAAAGTGGGAATGTCTGCCAAAGAAATCTGGACACTTTGGATTTTCTTGAAAGACCCAAATATTATTATTTCCTCTGATTTTGTATGTGGTATCTGAAAGAGATTGACTTGTAAGCGTTCCCATGGTCTTTGTGTACACAATGAGGAATGAGACACTTTCAATGGCATTTATTTTAGACTAATGGAAAGACAAAGAGCCAGGCAGCTTCCAAGAGGGTGTTTCCTCAGCATGACCCTGAACATAGTTTGAGAACAGTCTGGCTGCTCCTTCTAAGCACAGGCACAGCTCCTGGAAACTGAGGAAGTGCCTACAAGCAGTAGACAGATATGGCTATCTGCCTCTGTGGACAAGATCAAAATTCTGATATTAACATGAAAATATCCTCAAAACAGTGACAGCTGGAGTCAGAATTTTGGTTTGGATCATTAAGAGAGAGGTCCAATGGAGAGAGAGAGGCCCATTTGCAAAAGCTGGATGCATGGTCAGATTTCAGGCGACTTGAACACTGAAACGACCTTCAGAAAAGAGCAGTGGCTTAGGTCTTTGGAAACACAGCACCAATTGTTTTTATATTTTTCTGCCAATACTGTTTACAGAATATATGTAAAATAAACTCAGATAACTCCCATTATGAAAGAGAAAACAATTTCTTTTTTCCATAATGCATGTCTCATATCAAGACCGCTTTGAACTTCAAACCTCCACCTGAGTTGCAATCATTCACAAACAGTTCTAGACACAATCTGCTCAGACTATATTTGACATCACTTCAGTTTTTTGCAGGACAGTCAGTAATACTTTAGGCAAATACTCCATCCAATCCCTTTCTAAAACTAGAACTGTTTTGATTCCCTCATAAATTAGAGAGAAACTTACTGAAATTTAATAACCAAGTCATAGACTTCCATTTACTTAAATGGCAACATCCAGAGCAACTATAGACTTACACAACCCTCAAGATACAGGGTTAGTATGAAGATTGTAGTAGTTTATATTTTATCCGTTACGGAGCAAAATGTGAAGAAATGTATCATACTTAAGAGAAAACCAATAATATTTAAAGTAACTGCTCATTGCCTGGCTCACTTCTCCTTCCATGATAGAGGCTTATTCATGGCTAAGATCATATTTCCAAGTAATCTGAATTCTTCCAGCTCATTACTACAACATCAATTTACTGAACCTTTTGTGACCATTCCACTATTCCCATGTTACTGAACTATGGAGCTTTTCACAATCATGATTTTCATTAGAATGGAAATTGGAGAGTGATGGAATGAAGAGGAGAAAGGAAATAATACCACCTTGGAAGGAAAAACAGGAAATCTGAAGTTAGTTTTGGAAGAGAAAGTATAACCCCCCCACAATCTAATTGTTACATTTTGGCAGTATCAAAACAAAATTATCTTGACTGCAGACTTGGTGATGTTTGGCTCTTCTTTCACCCTCTTAGTATATTTGAGGTCTAGGAACACTGAATCCTGCAAGACTGAGTTTTCAGATCATAAGAGGAAGCCTTGAAGCTGTCTGGATCTGAGCTCTATTAAAAAAAAAAATTAAGGCTCAGGAGCTTACTTGCTGGCACCTTTAACATTCTTGTCACCAAAGCTATTGAGATAGTGAATGTGCTCTAGAGCTGTGATTCAGGAAATGGGAGCTCTGAGGTGAGTTTTTCTCACTGAATACATCCAGCCAAACCCCAGGTTTAACATCAGAGCAGGCTTCTATTGGAAGCATGTTAGTGTAATGATGAACACCCCTGAAATACACTATGATGACATCCATGATGACATTAGCTGTTCCCAGTCAGTTCGCCTCTGTTCAGTGACCCTCAGATAAACAACACAAAAACTGACAACCACATTCCATGAACATTACTTAAGACACTTCAGCTACAAATATTTCCTCCCATTTTTCTCATTGTTGTAATCATTGCATGACTTCAATAGCTGTGCGTATTCACTACCACAATTGTTTTAACCTGTATTTTATATCAGCCAACCTATCTGCTTCTGATTTGCTTTTGGTTTCAAAACAAGTTTATGTAACAGGCTACGATGGACTTTTGTACTTTCTGACCACCCCAGGCAACCAATCTAGACTTCTATGGACCTAAATCACTTGTAGATATCAATGGGATAATATCTCCAAAAGAAATGTTGTCATGACAGTAATGTGTCAGGCCAAACTGTGTAAACAATGGGGCAGCAGAGCAATACTTGGTGGAAATAAACAGTATATTGAAGACTTGTAACAGTTCCGTTCAGTATACCAAGACAGAAGTCCAAATGGAAAAGGACTGACGTTAATTCTTTTGGATCTGGAAGGGGATGCCTGAATTCATTTAGTTTGTCAGCTTTTCTGATGCTGTGGCTGCAAGCTCCGTAGATCCACAGATCTGGCTTTAAAATGTGTTAAAACCACAAAAACACAGTTGAATAGCAGCATGGTTGCTGAGGGGAACATTTCTGCCAAGAGGAGGTAAAAGCAGCATCTCTCATATAATTTATAGAACCATAGAACTGCTTTGGTTGGACAAGATCTCTAAGATCAAGTCCAGCTGTTAACCTGACACCACCATGGCCATCACACCATGTTCCAAAGTGTCATGTCCACACATTTCTCGCATGCCTCTCCAGGGACAGTGACTCCACCACATTCTAGGGCAGCCTGTTCTAATGCCTCACCACTCTTGCTGGAAAGAAATTGTCCTAATATCCCATCTAAACCTTCCCTGACACAATTCCAGGCCATTTCCTCTTGTCCTGTCACTAGATACTGGATAGAAGAGACCAACACCCACCTCACTCCAGCCTCCTGTCAGGTAGTTGTAGAGAGCAACAAGGCCTCCCCTCAGCCTTCTCTTCTGCAGGCTAAACAATTCCAGTTCCCTCAGTTGCTCTTCACTAGACTTCTTCTCTAGACCTTTCTCCAGCTTTGTTGCCCTTCTCTGGACGTGCTTCGGCATATCAGTGTCTTTGTTGGAGTGCCAAACCAAACCCAATATTCAAGGTGCAGCCTCACTAGTGCCAAGAACAGAGGCACAATCACTACCCTACTCCTGCTGGCCACGCTATTCCTGATACAACCTCGGGTGCTGTTGGTCTTATACTAGTTGTGACCTTTCTAAAGCTACAAAACTCTCTTTGCTTCTACAAAAGTAATTCACTCCTCCAGGCATTTGAAATATTAAGAGCCAGTGCAGTTGTCTTTTTTTCCCCCTTACTCTGTTCCTTCTAGCTTCTCTCCTTTCCTTATTACTCTAGGTGAATATCAACAGAAAATTTTCTGTGTGGTTTTTCCAGCTACTGAATGCAGGACTTTGTAAGAAATTCTTATAACAATTGTCATGGGTAAACTGCATTCCAAATTACCCCCCACCCCCTCCCCCAAAACACAAAACAATGTCCAAAATATGTAATACAATTAAGGTACTGTGTTCTGGAGTTTGTGCAGCTGAGATTAGTTTTCTTCAATGCTCTAACTCAACGATAAATATTTTGAATGGTGTTTATTGCAAACTTGGACCTCTTTGTATCTGGACATGATTCCTATCAGACAGTTTAATGCCTTGGATTAACCTTCAAGCAATCAAAGCATTAACTAATTTTATTGTGAAGAACAATGAGTAAGTGTACAGTTCTTGGCTTGCTCTTAGATATATTTTACATTTTACAAATGAGGAAATTCAGACAAAGCAGTTTGGGTTCATGGCCAGAAAGTATCTGCAATGGTCCCTACTCTGGGAGAGTCTTGCTCCCCATTAACACACTGCCCCTGAGCTGGTGGGACTGAGGCTATTTGCTTGTTCTTGTTTTGTTCTGAACAAAAAGGCACAAAAAGACCAACTATGGGGAGCAAGAGGTTGTAGGAAATTGCATGTTCTCATTTATTCCATCAGTAATCTGCAAGTAAAAATTTTTGATAGTTTGACTACATTTTCAAACATAAATGAACTATGTCAGTTTTGCCTGGAACTAGCTGAGACATAGATAGCAGCATTTATTTTCCTTAAAGAAACAAAGCTCACTTAAATTCTTTTTTATTTCATTTTTGTATATGATCCTACACTTTTAAAAAACTTAACTGATGAAAAGAAACCTCTCCAGGCTGTTCAGCTGCAATGAACACAGAATCTGCTTTTTGGTAATGAAAGAAGAAAAAGCTTTTCCATTCTTTGCAAGCCAAATGCAGAAGTGTTTGATATTGAAACCTCTAAATAGAGTAGTGGTAAATGGTAGATTTTTTTTTTAGAGGTAATATTTTCCCCTTTTGATGCAAGACAGATTTTTTAGTTATTTTTGAAATTTATACTGAACATTAAAGTCTTTGGAGTACAGCCACCAATACCAAGGTTGTCATTAAATGTATCTCGTTAGAGTTAAGGAGATATTCCCTGTAATGCAAGTACTTGGAATAACATCTTACTGCTTCTCTATGAAGCATGGCCCTGTTTACATAAGTGGGTTGATCAGAGAGAGTTTCTGGCCAAACAAATGTTCAAGATTAATGATGAACACATGTTGTGTTTTGTTATCTAAAACAACACCCAAATTTTCAGCTGAAATCTAGGTTATGTGATGACACAGTGTTGGTTAGGGGCATTTCTTGGGTTTGAAGTGTTAACCCATTGTGTCCATTTTTTTTGTTGCTCTTTGGAGAATGCAGTTGTGTTATTGTAGAATGATTTCACTCCATTACTAGGAAAATGGTGAATTTTCCTTTCTGCTGTAGGGCTAAGAAATGTAGACCTGAAAGGTGGTCCAAATGTGTATGCAGAGAACACAATTATAGAATTGCTTCAGCTGGAAAAGATCCCTAAGACCATCGAGTCCAACCAACATGTCACTGTTTGCTCCACAAGAATGACAACAACCAGATTACTAGGAAAAGCAGCTTCTCCCTCAATTCAAGCTATTCGGCAGTTTTTAGGATGCTATTAAATCCCACGGCATAGTAAAGAGGTTTGGTATTATCCTGGATCAACAGAAAATACAGTAACTTTCTGCGGCTGCTTCTGTTTGCTCTCTGCAGTCAAGTATGCATCCAGCCTGATAAACTGGTCAAGCAGCCTGGAGGCCTTTATAGACCTCTCAGTGCTATGGGATAATTAAATAACATTGATGCAGAAGTAGTCCCTGCTGTTCAACAGACCAGGCATGTTCACCTATGTATTAGAAAGAAATTCAAGCCATCAAATTTTGGAAGGAAGTTTCAGCTGGAACTAGTCATTAATATGGAAGTAGACATTAATATGGAACTTGACCTGGGAATCCTGGTGGACAAGAAGTTGAACATGAGCCAGCAACGTGTTTTTGCAGCAAAGGTGACAAACAGCATCTGTGGCTGCATAAGGAAGAGCTTAGGCAGTAGGTCAGAGGAGGTGATTCTTCCTCTCTACTCAGCCTTGCTGAGGCCACCTCTGGAGTGCTCAGTCCATTTCTGGGTTCCTTGGTACAAGAGAGATACATGAACATACTGGAGCCTACCCAATGAAGGCATACAAAAATAAAAAATGGATTGGAACATTTGACATAGTAGGAGAGGCTGAGGGCTGAGATTATTTATCCTTTCGAAGAGAAGGATCAGAGGGAATTCTTAATAATAGGTATGAATACCCGATATGGTGTGTGTAAAGAAAATAGACCCAGACTCAGTGGTGTCCAGTGGAAGAACAAGAGGCAGTGAGTATGGGTACAAACTGAAATACAAGAAATTTCATTTAAATATCAGAAAAACTGTGGGGTTTTATTTGGTTTTGGTTTTGGTTTTGGTTTTGTTTTTTTACAGCAAGGGTGATCTGGGACTAGAGCAGGTCATCCAGAGAGGTGGTGAGTCTCCATCCTTGGAGATACTGAAACTCACCTGAGTATGGTCCTGAGAAATCTGTTCTATTTGAGCCTGCTTTGAACAGAGGGTTTGGATTAGATGATCTACAGAGGACCCTTCAAACCCTAACCATTGCATGATTCTGTGTTTGTTGACTCAGTCATGCAAGCAAGTCTGATATGCTGGGCATTCACTGTCCATATCACCTCTCCACTCAATGCAGAGGCTAGGTTGAGAAGCATTTCTGAGCTGAGTACTCAAAGTCCTGTGTGAGTGAACATTGCCTAGGTATTTACTCCTCAATGCTATCTTTGTTAGCTACTTTGTACATCACAGGTCTTGTGTCCCATATGTCAGTAGGAGAATCATGAAAATGCAAAAGCAAGAGATAGCAGAAGTTCTGGTATGCTTGTGTTACGCAGCAGCAGCCTTGCCTGGTGTTAGAATGATCGAACACGTCGATGCTGGACCAGCAGCCCAAAGTCATGTCTTCTGTTTGGCACTCCAGAAGATTTGCCTCACAGTCTAGCACAGCCATGCAAAGTTGTGTGCAACTTGCAAACTTGTCAAGCTATTTCTTTTAGAGAAAGGCCAGAAGAAGAGAGATTTACCCCTGTTACTGACTGTTTGGGGGGCTGTCTAGAGTCTGTAGCAACAATAACAAATACAAAAGGGAATAAATGGCACCCAAGGATTTAGCAGAACCTAACTTTCTGCTTTGCACCATGTTGAACTTGTTCTGTCCAGGACTGCATGAGGTATTTCAGGTTTTTTAGGGCTGCCTGCTTTTCTATTTTGTATTGTTTCTCTTCAGCAATGGTAGTGACATCACTGCCAGCAAAGACTGAAGTAGTACTAGCCCTTTGCTCATAGCAGGGACTTCAGACATGCTTGTCAAGCATCAGCTTGTGGTCATCTCCATTTTACAGAGGGAAAAACAAAGGCAAAGCATAAATTAGCACATCTGTAGGTTCCAACTCCTGACTGCAAGTGTATCTAGGTGTGACAGCTGAACGGGGCAGTTAACTTCAGCCCCATGGCTTACAGCCCAGTAAATGGTGTGATTTGGGATGACTGGGGCTAGTAGCTGCCTACACCACTGCAGTCAGGTCTGCCTGTGTCAGAGCAGCATGGGAAATGTATGATACAGTGGAAAGAGAACCCGGGACTTCCAGTTTCTGGATCTGATCTCCACTTGATGTTTTGTCTGATGATTTGTACATTTCTTGCCAACTACTTCTCAATGATTCATTCTTTTACTGGGTAGCAATATTTATGGGTAGCCACTAGTCAGTTTGAGTTATTCACCTTCACAAAATACTTCCTTTAGAAGGTACTGTAAACAGAATGAATTTTTAAATAGTTTGAGTTGTTTGAAAGCCATAAGCAATGGTTATTAATATTGGCACAGAATGGGTCACATGCTGATGATTCCAGGGGTGGAAACTGGAGCATTTTGGACAGAACTGATGTTTTTATGTTCACCTGCCTTACATCCAGACACTCGGGTGGTAAAAGTGTTAATTGCACCCAAGACAGCAAACTGGGGAAGTTACAGGTACTAATACGTGTGGATATGTGGTAAAATAAATCTTCAGATGAAGAAAAAATATTTATATTCAAGTAATCTAGTTTCCATTTCTTGGTCACAACATGTAATCTTATCATGCATCTCTTCTGAAAGACAGACGAGGAGGAAGGATTTTGTCTCATTGAAAGCAATGGAAAGTATGCTAGATATAGCGTGCACAAATATGGACATGAAACAGGGAGGCTGCACTGCTCACAGCTCTTACAGATGCAAAGAAGCATGCACCCAGATTTCCAAACAACATACAGTGATGTTTTGACTTGAAATTTCTCGCAGTGAAGCTCATTCTTGTGATTAAAAAAAAATGGCAGCTACCTCAACAAGCCAAGAAAGCTTGCCACTGGGTGACTGCAACCTAGTTACCACTAGCACAACTCAGCACTGTTCTGCTTCTCTAAATAAAAAAACAACAAAACCATCTCCAAGGCTTGCCACTGTTTGGAAAGAACCTATAACTTTTTTTTGTGCATGTCTAGACTGGTTTACTGCTTTTCAGTGCAACTTCTTTTCATGGTATCATAGCCAGTATGTACTTTGCTGCTGACCAAGGCAGACTAAGTAGTCTTCAAAAGCAAAAGAATTTGCCAGCAACTGACTCAGTTTCACTTCCTGCCAGGAATTTGCTGCATGCCATACAACACATTTTCGAGTCACCTTCTAAAAACAGTCTTGATGAATAAGTATTCAACAAGAGTACTCAATCCCACTAGGTCTTATGCCAGGATTCTGCCATGCTTCCTTTCTCTCCAAAGTCAAAGAACTTACTGTAAAAATATCTGTCAAAAATGTCGTATTCAATAAGAAGCATGGCCGGGGCTGCACACTGGCCCTTAACAAATGGAACCTTCTCTCGAGAGGCACAGGAGTCTGATGCAACACACACACACACACACACACACAGAGATTGCACGGTACTGTAAAAGAAATGAGTGGCTGCCCGGATGTCTAGAGTCATGAGGGTAATGCCCACACCTCTCACATTACAATCTGACCGAGAACAAGGTAACGCTGGGACGGGGGAAAGAAAAAAAAAAGGAAAAAAGGAGGAATTCAGTACGAAATAGAAGTGGTTGGTGCTTAACTCACCGCTAGGTGTCACAACTTCTTCATTTTTAAGCAGTCATAACTTTTTCTATGTCTGTAGGAAAAAAAAACACCAAACAAAAAAAAAGAAAAAAAAAAAAAAAAAAAGAAAAAACAACCCCCAAGATGAAGGCAGGAAGCTAGTGTATTAGCCAAATACCCGGGTCGGCTCCAATCGAAATTCTTTTCAGTAAAGTCAGGCTGGTAGATAGCACATTCAGAGAAAAATGAGAAATAATTTCCATCCTTTTTGTAGGTTGTTGCCATCTCCGACCATGTTGAAACACTAAAAATGTCATGATTGCAGGTAGCTGGAAGTTCAACATGCTTAGTGCACTACCGAGATCCCCTTACATTTGTTTGCTTTACCCTGTCAGAAATCAGCCCCAGAAGCAGTGGAGATACAGCTGTATGAAATGAAACAATATTTCCCCACATCTCTGAAATGACTCTTTTCTTCAGTGAAATGACCCTTTTTTTTTTCCATCTCCAAAGAGTTGATTTAGTTTGTCCATCTGAAAATTTTATCCCTGCTGTTGTTGACACATCCTGTACTTTTTTTAGCTTTAGAGACTGATAAAAGCAGAGACATAAATGTATGTATATATTTTAATGTTTATTCACAAGCAAAACATGGCTCAGGAAATGTTACTGCAACCATCCCTCCCTATGCCATCATCTTTCCTATGCTGCTGTGCTCTCCAGGGAGGTTTCACTACCTCCTGCTTTGCTGGCTTTTCTACTGACACTGAATCAAATGGAAATGGGCACTTTTTATGTACTCCACTAAATGAGAATCTTATCTCCTCCCTTGCAAGCAGATAAATTGTCATCAGGGTAAAGCTGGAACATACTTGATTTTTAAGCCTGCAGAATGGACACTAACCAGCAAAGGAGTGAGGAGATATTTCTCTCCCTCTTAAGGTTTCCACAATCCCCTTCAAACTAGGATGAAAAATTTAACATGAGTGCATACTTGTCAGGAAAAACACAAGCTTTGTGACTGTTCTTCCCTTTCTTCCTCCTGTATATTCTATGTCACATCTAATGCACAAAGGTCTGGGTGGACATGAACCCAACAGCCCAAGAAGATGCAGGAGAGCTGCTACATCAAACTAGGTGCTTCTGGGCACTTTTTAGGAACTTGGCAACAAGAGAGAAGTGAAGTGGCTGCCCAGTATGGGCAGACTTTTTTCCTCTGACCCCTTGTAGAGTACACATTTGCTGGATGATTTACAGCTTCTTCTCTGAGCCAAAGGAAAAATCCAAACATTGCTGGCTGCAGTCAGATTTTATTTGACCTCTTAAGTAGTTTAACATGGTACTGGCCTTTCCATTTTAGGTCTTTCCCTACCCGAACAGCAGAATATATTAAATGATGCAGCTTCTCAAGCAGCTACATAATGCCCTGGGTTGGAAGTAATGGATGAATGCCTTTAAAATATGAGCTCTTTTGTTCCCTTCTGGGGACATCCCAGAGAAGCATAGGGAAACCCAGAAGGGAACCTCACAAGTGACTTTTTCTCTTCTGGGATGCAAAGGGTATTTTTATTGCAATGTTCTATGAGTTTCCATCTTCCTACTCTGTAAGTTAGGAATTTGAGAATCAGCATTTGCATGGGAATTTAAGGCTACATAGTTTCCTCTATCCTTCAAAGTAAAGCCATGTCACTGGGTGGTCTTGGCGTGGAGCTCTCCTACAGGGCCAATAAAGGTGATTTTTTCTAAGTACAGAACCTGAGAGTTCTGGTTCACATTTAAAATGTGCAATTAATCTACTGCATAAATTAATATTGAATTGTATTCCATATTCTGTGTTGAAGCAACACAGAAAGATTCCACCTATTAGTGGACATTTTGGACATTTGTTTTAAAGGGACAGATTCACCTTTTTACCTTTCTTGTCAGAGTCCTTTCTTAATTTAATATTGTTCACTTAATATTCCAATTGTTATTACAGACAATGAATGTCTTAATATTTTTCCAGTTCATTTATCTTGGGCATTGAACAATATCTTGTGTCTAGTCTGCTTCACTTTTTTAAAACTGGAAAATATAATAGTAAAACCACAGAAAAGCAGGGGAGTTCAACAGCAGGTGCTGAGACTAAGGATATTTTCCACTCCTTCTCAAATAAATGGAATGAATTTCAAACTGCCAGAGGCTTTAATCTATAGCTGTAGTGTATTGATCAGCATGCTTACCAAATACAGGGTAACCTTATTATCAGATATTATTAATTTATTGCTTGATATAGGGAATTGGAATACAATGTCTCCATTTCTTTTCTGACCCCTCATTTCCATCTCTTGAAGCTCTGATGCAAAGCCTCAGGTCTCCTAGATCTCAAACCCTGCTCATTCTCTTCCAAATGTACTCTACCTACGTATTCTCTGAAGCAGATGGTTTTTTTCTTGTTCCAAATAAATACCTGTTGCCTTGCATAAGGACAAATCAAAGTAATTTTGTCCTATGGGAAGTAATGCCTATCTGGTGAGGAGATACTGGAAACAGTTTCAGATGATCCAGATGTTTTGCTTTAGCCAAAATTACATCTGGACATTAATTGTGAGTAGAAGAAATCCCTGTTTTTTCAAGAATTTCAGGTGAAGTAGATGAACTGTTAGGGAATAAACCCTGGAGATCCACTAATGCTCTTACAGTATCATGGTTTAATGGTCATGAGGTCTTGGGTGACAGGTTGGACTTTGATGATCCTTGAGGTCTTTTCCAACCTTATTGATTCTGTGATTATTACCACTACAAATTGGCTTGATCTGCAAGAGATAAATCCCACCAAAACCATTTTACAAATGATACCTGAATTAGACTGCAGGAGAAGGCTGGGGTAGGAATTACCAAAGGCATCAATTTAAGCTCCTGCACAGCAGTGGATAAACCTTGCCAAATCAGAAGCTGTCCTGAGCACATGTGGAAATGCAGGTTTAGAGCTTGGGAGACCCTTCCTTGTCAAAGCTGGAGGATATGAGTGCTAACAAAGTCAGATTCCATACTTGGACTTGGCACCTAAACTCTATTTAAATCTCACATCAGAGCTGAAAAAAGGGGCATTACATACTTGATCTCTTTCTTTTGTTTCTTTTGAAAATCATGGTAACTTTTTTTTTAGTGGTGCTCTAGAGCTACTGCCAAAAAGCACCTCATAGGAGGTAGGGCGTGTTACCTGTGAAAGGGGTAATGGCTGTTACCTACTTTACAGCAGTGACCTGAGCGTAGTTATCCTAAGAAGTCCTTGTGCACTGTGACAAAGAGGATAATGAAAAGGACCTCAGACTTACATAGAACTGCTCTTTTCTTAATCTCATACAACACAATCTGGAAGATGAACTTGAAAAGGAATAGGAAAATACCTGGAGGGTAAATAGTGAGGTTTCCTTAAAGCCTTGAAGTGCTGATTGTGAATGATGGTTTTGACTCCTTAGAAGCAGTCTTTGGCCCTTCTAAACCACGTCTTTTGAATCTTCTCTCTTAGCCCAGCACTACCAACATTTAAACACAACTCACAGCCCTGGAATTTTTCTCCACCCTGGCCTAGTGCCAGTCCTCAATGGCATTGAACTATTTTGTAGTTTTGTGCTGACGTGCACAACTGATCCTTGGCTGCAATTACAATTAGTCAGCTGGACACCTTGATTCAATACTTGACCAATTTAGCAGAAGTACCTCAAATTTACCTGTATGTGAGTAACATGCCAAATATAGAACCTGCTGTTGCAAATTGACAGGAGAGCAGGTAATGGTCTTAAACTAAGAGTGGGGAGATTAGACTAGATATAAGGAGGAAATATTTTAATCTGAAGCACTGGCCCAGGTTGCCCAGAGAGGTAGGAGATGACCCATCCCTGGAATGGTTCCAAGCCAGGTTGTCTGGGGCTCTGAGAAACCTGCTCTAGTTGCAGATGTTCCTGCTGACTGCAGGGGGTTGGTCCCTTCCAACTTGGTGTGTTCTATGACCCTATGGTTGCAAACTAGGAGACTACTCTGGCTTGTGAAAATTTGACTAACAATATTCACATTTTGCTGTGCATTGATTTTTGGCAGGTAGACCAATATGAAACACAGGATGTAGTTAGTTAATTGAGATGTCTCTGAAGAAAAGAAAACTAGGCTACATAGTAAAAAGTCAGGAAAAGTCTCTTAGGAGGAGAAAGAATATGGCTGAAGGCTAAAACTATCAGAAGGGGTGTCATTCAAGGAGCAAAAATAAAACCGCTGAAGTAGTTTGGTGACCCCAGCAGCAGGCAGTCAGAGCTGTCTTGAAGGGCCCACTTAACCTTGGAACATGTCACTCCATGAGCACAAGGATCTGTTTCAAAAATGCATGCCATCCAAGAGGCTGCTAAGATGAAATTGCAACTATTAGCCAAACACATACTTCATAAAAAAAGCACTCAAAACACAGAACCCAAACTAAAAAAACAGTTCTCACTGTTGTTCCATGATGTTCCTTAAACAGCAGATAGGAAAAATAGTTGCACACAAATCTTAATGAATGAAACACAAACTGCTATCTCCAAGCTTTCATCTGAATGGCTCTGGTACGTCAATGACCAACGACACCACTCAGTTTTATGACCTTCTTTTTCCCAGATTTGTGTGCTTAGAGCACTCATTGGTGACAATGGTCTGATTTTCACAGCAACTGTTCCCATATGCTCTTGCTGGAATTGTAGTTTTCAGAATCCCTAGAACAAGTCTGGGTTTTTGAGTGGTTAAAGATGGCTTTTAGTTGTGTAATTTTCAGGCATCCCGTATCAGAGAATTTAGGCCAAATGGAGAAAGTTACAGCAGATCTCAGGCAGTTAGTAAGTCCTGCCAAACCCCAGGGGAGAGCTTATTCATCAGATTTTATAAACTGAAAATGGTGTGTTTGCTATCTGGGAGCTGCACAGTCAGTCAGAAGTCTTGTCAGGCATGAACACTGCAAGCAGGACTGAAAACAATTATTTATTTAATTTTAAATGGCAAGTCTCCAGCCACTGGACTAAACATGCTAGGCAGCCCTAATGTGGACTAGTCTCCTTGATGACCACAGAACCTGCTGACACCAAAGCAGAGCACATTTGGAGCATCACAGAGAAGTGATCTGCAGAATGGTACCCTGATGACTAATGCAGACACTGAGCAACTGGTCTTGATGTAACATTTTGCCAATCAGTGTTAAATGGTCAAACTTGAGTTCTGTTTCATTTTGGGCGTGCTTTTCTTGCTTTGGTTTGATCTTTTGACTTTATACAGCTGCCTTGGACTGTTAATGAAACAGTCATTATTGTTAGTTATTGTTAATGAATTCAGTGAATTCAGGTGGCCTTCACGTTATTTGGGCTTTCTATGGTACATAGGCATAAATTTTTACTTGCTTTTCTTGTTCTTTTACCAGGAATGTTTACTAGCACTTTAGTTTCCTTCTTTTGTCAAGGAAGGCAAGACAGATGTGTTCATGTCTATTTTTAAAAATAGCCAGCTGCATCTGCTTGGCCTCACTAGGATCAAGGTAACAGAGTGCTTGATGGAGATCCATTCAGGAATAAGTAGTGAAGATAGGACTTCGTTTGTTTGCAGACTTTTTAGGGGACCATGTGTTTGCCAAGCTGTGACAGTTTGTGTATGCTGAACTTATTATCCAGGGAATGGGTTCTACATAACCTAAGGGAATTGACACTTTTCAAATACTATCTCTAGTTTATCAGGCCATCTAAGATGACACTCAGATGCTGGTATCACAGTTCTCAGATATAAGCTTCTGTTACTGGAAAGAGCAGATAAATCAGATTAACTTGCTGGCCATTTTTGCTCCCATGCCATTCCACCGCAGTCAGTACAAGTGAGGACCTAGTCAAGGCTGCAATAATAGTTCCAATAGGCCACCAAAATCTAGCACACAGTCTCTCAACTTTCTGGAACAAAAGCTGAAATGGTCTTTTCCAACTAAAACAATTCTATAATTCATACAAGATCCAACAGTCCCAAAGCAGCTCCAGCTTTGAGACCAGAGGTTCTGCCCAGTTCTTTTGAGCCAGCAACCAAATATTTATCTACAAAGTACCAAGGATCAACAAACTCTGTCCAGGTTATTTGGGTGTCACAGGGGTTGCTTTCTGGATTCACTGTGGGAACATGAAGTGTTTGATGGCAATAGACATTCGGGACATAGTTTAGAGGCCATGATGGTCTTAGACTGACAGTTGGATTTGATGATTTGGTCTTTTCCAACCAAGACAATTCTATGATTCTACATGGCTAGCTTGGCTTCATGCATTTGACAGAAAGCTGGTGTTCTGACCCTTAAAATAGCACTGTGCAATCCAATATATGGCTTTGCCTGCTCAGCTTCAGAGCTGGCTGTGGTACAGGCCACGTAGGCAGTTGTCTAGGTTAATGAAGTGTTAGGAGATGGCAATGCAGCTATGAACCTACTGCTTGGTGTGCTCGTGTTGGGCAATGAAAGACACACACTTGCAGCTTATGTTGTGCTTTGAGGCTTATGCATCTCTAAACTGTCATCTCTATCCAACCCTTTTCTATGGCAACAGTGACAGGACAGGAAACTATTCCAGCTTCCCCTTCTCTTGACCTGTTCCAAGGCCCAGAGCAGCCAGCCTCAGGCAGGTCCTGCTCTCTGGTCCTTTGGTGGCAATATTCTCAGCATTGCTCTAGAAGTAGGGGGCATACCAAGCAGAAAACACATCATCTTTGTAGACATCCATTAAAATGCAAGAGTGCCCCTTGTGCATTGCATGATGAGAACGATAAGCTTTGTTTGTATTTGCAAGAGTTGGGCTTCTTCACATACAATGCTTCGAACCACAGCAGCAAATTGAACCACTCTCTTGGCCAGGTGCTTGCAGCTTCAGGGAGACAGAAAGAACTCCCCTGGAAAGTCTGTGGAATTTAAGCAACTTTCAGGAGATAGCAAACCAGGAAAAAGATGTCTCATTTGGAGGTGAGGAAGCCAAGGGTAAAGAAAGTTTAGTATTTTCACAGAAATACACAGACTTTACAATTTCACTCCCTCATGAGAATGAAGTCAAAGAGATACAGTGTCAGTGAAGAAGAGCAGAAGCTCTCTTGAGCCCACTGGACTAGCATCCACTGCCAGCAATGATTCAAATCCCAAATATTTCACTATTTTAAGCAGAGTGAGGTTCCTATAAGCCCGTGACCGTACTGCTATGAATAAATGCCTAGTGTTAAAATCCAGAGAACGTTAGCACGCAGGAAACAGGATGTATGGGAAGTTCTACATGCTTTTCTTGTCATTTACCTGGACTATCGTTCTGATGATTAGGCATCCTTGCTCTGAGTGCCAACTGGGTCATATGAGGTAAAACATCTACTGAGCAGATTTTTCTTGCCAGGCATTGGCAGCAAGAATTGAATCTGACATCTTTTACTAGACATTAGTTTCTGGTTCTCTGGCTCTGGCTCACAAATGTGATTGCCAAGAAGTTTTGGCATTCTTTTTTAACTAGTATTATTCAGAGTTATAGTTCATTTGAGCTCCTGTGCTCTTCTTGTCTTAATTGTAATAAAATAAAACCCAGAGATGTCACATTTCTGCTTATGATGATGAAAAATACTGTCATTTTAAAGAGGCAGAGGGGAGAGATTGCCTAGAAAGAAGGAAGTTTTAGGAAGTTAAAGTGATGTGAATAGCTAACATACCAGTCATTTTTAAAAAGTTGTTTTGAAATGAGGTATCTCATATTCCTGAAAGGGCAGGACAAATGTAATGTTAATACAAGATATCCACTTAATAATAATGAAGCAATTTTGCTTTTATAATCTGTGTTTGAACTTATTTTATGAGCAGACAATTCCATTAGGGAATTGGTAGTCAAATTGAAAGCTCAGAGTTTAGTGAAAATATGTGTTTCTGCATAAATTAGTTCCACACTGTCCTTAACCTGAGCCCTCAGTGGAAATAGGTTTAAGATTTAGAAAGCTTGACTTTTAAATGGGTTGGCCATTAGTGCATGCTATTCTCATTTTCCTTGTGGTGGTATTATTCAAAAAAATTTGACATGTTTAGTTAATCTGTAGGACTACTTTACTCACCCTCTTTGTTCATCAGATGCATGATTTTAGGCTGCTTTCAATACCAGTTTTGCACATTGCTGTCCATGTGATCCCAATTTGTCTATCTTTTAAAAAGTCTCCTTCTAGCCAATCTAGAGTTGGTCCCCTCTTCAGGTTGTGCAGAAGACTGACTAAAAACATGTCACAGATAAATGCTCTACTTTTATTCATTCTGGATCTTCTCAAGTATCATCAGAAACAGTCACTAAAAGGCAGTCCTTTGAATCCAGGCTGCTCTGACCTTCTGTCAAAAGGCCTTGAGTATCACAATGGTTTTGTCTGTGTATTCGAAAATATTTTGAAGGCACAGCAGGGCCATGAGGATGATCAGAGGGCTGGAGCAGCTCTCCTACAAAGACAGGCTGAGAGGGCTGGGGTTGTTCAGCCTGGAGGATAGAAGGCCCCAGGGAGACCTTTTATAGTAGCATTGCAGTATCTGAAGGGGACCTACAAGAAAGCTAGGGATGGACTGTTTACAAGGGTAAGTAGTAATAGGACAAGGGGCAATGGTTTTAAACTATGCAGGGTAGATTTAGGTTGGACATTAGGAGGAAATTCTTCAAAATGAGGGTAACCAAATACTGGAACACATTTCCCAGTCAGGTGGTAGGGGCTCCATCCTTGGGCACAATTCCAGGCCAAACTTGATGGGGCCCTGAGCGACCTGATCTTGGTAAAGATCTCCCTGCTCAGTGCAGGTGGGTTGGACAAGATGACCTCTGATGGTCGCCTTCCAACCCAATGTGTCCTATGATTCTATGATCTCCAAAATGCAAGAAGTCATGGAAAGAGGAGAGGTATATGCTGTCCTTTCCTTCCACAGGGCACTGTGGCAGGAAAAGAGGTGGAGATTCAGAGAAGACACAGGAAAACTTTTCAAAGCATCAAGCTGTTTTCAGCCTGGAATACACAGCATGGGAAAGCAATGGAACATTTTTTACTATCAAGCTGGATTTTGTTCCATCAGGGATAGCTAAAGCCATAGTATAGTACAGGGTAGTACAGTATGGTGCAATTCAGAGTAGGCTAAACAACCTTCTACAGTCCCTGTCTTTTAATACGAGTGTAGAATTTCAAGGACAAAGAATATCTACATATTATAACTCAATCTTTTTTATTTTAGTGCCAAGTTTGAAAATGTCATATAACCTGAGGAGGTGGGGATCACTCAGTTCCATAGACATTTCTATCTATACTCAGTGTTTCCTTAACCAGGTACTACACCTTGAAGGAATTGTTATCTTGGACAAAATAAAACAGAAATTGAACAGTCACTATTACTATTCTAAGGATTTAGGATCAAACTATGGATGAATACTCAAAAGCAAATGTGATCTATGTAAAATTTTAATTAGAGAAGAATTTCATATAACAACATGTCCAGAAATGCGATTAAAGACCAGTTTTTGACAGGTGTAATCACAGAAAATCAGAGGGACATCGGCGAGGTTACATACCAAGATGAGAAGTATGCTCAATAAAAGATTTCAGAGTAAGGTCTCTAAATCTTCACCTCACATACTTCATGCTTACAAATATGAAGGGAAAATGGAACATATAGCTCTTTGCCAGCACCCAATTATTAGTGGGTACTGTGGCTGATATGTGTCTTGTTGTACAGCTCCTGTGGTAGAAATTAACAAGCAAATTTGTGTCATGTCTCAATACAAATCTAGAGAAACCCTGCTGAAGTTAATTGTCTGTGACCAGATTAAATTTGGTGCAAAAGCAAACCTTGGCCCAGTATTTGTACTAAAAATACAGCTGCAGAGGGAAAAATAGGAATGTTTTAAACAATTTAATATTTATTGGACAAGAAGAGGTCTGGAGAGAACAGAATGGAAAATGGCAAACATCTTTCACAAAAATAAGAATTGTCCCTCCTTCACAGGCCTGGATAGTTTGCATGTGTGGTACAAAAATGTGTAATGGAAACCTGGGAAACAAAGAAGTCTTTTCAGGCTGAGGATTCCAGCTGTTCGCAGACTGTGGAAGAGAAAAGAGACTTTATTCAATGTCTGCAGATGTTTCCAAACTTTCATAGTTCTAAAATTTAAATTCAGTTACCTAATCAATATTAAATATCTGAGGGAAAATGTGTTGCCCATTGGATACTTTTTGGGTAGTGAAGAAAACAAAGGATTCAAACATTCTCAGGCAGAAAGAGCTAGTGGCTCAGAGGCAGCAGCACATGAAAACAATGACTGGAGACAGCTCATGCTGGAATGATAAATGAACATTCATTTCTCAGCTACACTGATGCAACTCCCCTGGTTTTACTGGAGTGTGATGTAACTCAAATGTAGTTTACCTACCAGGCCTGATCATCTGTAAAGAAGGACAAATTCTGTTCATGCTTACATATTTATACTCTTCTAAAACAAATCTAAATCCAAGAAGAATGGTTTCAGAGCCCTTTGCCTGATACCCTTAATGCACATTAAAAAATCCTGCAAGAGGAAGTGCAGGAAAATGCACTGATAGGGGCCATATAGGGTTGTACTGTAAGAGAGGCAGGGGTGGGACAGAAATTTCACACTATCCCAAAACCACACGTTAGAAGTCATGATTTGCTGATGCTATGGCTCAGTCTTTAAGTAAATGACCAGAAACTCCTAACTACAGCTTCAGTGGGGCCAGTATGTAATTCTGTATCCACAGGATTCACAAATGATGAAGTACCACCAGCAGTCTGTTTTATTTGCCAACAACTCTATATGCACCCCTGGAACTGAGAGGTATGCATTTTTTGCTCTCTTCTCAAACAGGCATTAACTTTGTAATTTTTACAGGTGGTAACTTCACATATTCTCATATAGCATCAACAACACCAACCACTGTTTCACTGATAAAGCACACACGGAACAAGTGAAGCCTCATTTTGACTGACAAGAAGATGTATTTTTGGTTGGTAGGCACAACAACATGCCTTTGCCACATATTTGACTTTTACATGTAGCCTGTTGCAATGTCTGTGCTGAAGATTGCCATCACCTTCCCCCCCAGAAGAATTTGATCCATGAAGCGCTCCATTCCCTTGAAACAGATCAAGCAAATCCCTTTTTCTATATTATTCCCAAGTGCAGATGAAGATCCATGGTTAAAAGGGATGTAAGTACGTCTCGCTTCAACCCTACCATGCTAGGCTGCACTCTGGCATTGAGAGTGCTACATGCTACTGTCTCACAGGATGACATCAGCTCATGCTGAAAAAAATACGGGAACACTGGAGGACCCTCTCTGAATTTGGTAAAGACAGAGAGAAACTGGTGAACTTTGCACTTTGTGAGCTTTTTGATTGCTACTATTATGGACACTAAGGGATTTTCATATCCATATGTTTCTTAATGACTTCTGAAAAGGACCAAGAACTGTGTGAGTTAGAGCCTCTGATAAGAGCAGTTCAGGTAAATAGCTGTTCTGTGGAAGGCCACATTGATATGAGAATCACAGAATGCCAGGCTGGAAGGGACCTCAAGGATCATCTGGTCCAACCTTTCTAGGTAATGGTGTAGTTTAAATGAGATGGTCCAGCACTCTGTCAAGCTACATTTTAAAACTGACCAATGCAGGGGAATCCACTGCTTCCCTTGGGAGAAGATTCCAATGTCTAACTGTTCTCATGATGAAAAATTTTCTTCTGAAATCCAATCAGAATCTCCCCAGGAGTAACTTGTACCCATTACCCATTGTCTTTCCCATGTCACTCCTTGTAAAAAGGGAGACTCCACCCTCTTGGTAGCCATGAAGTTTTAGCATGATCTACATGAGGTGGTTCAGTAAAACAATACAGGCTTACAGAGTATTTTGTTGAATATAGTTTAATGTAAAAGTTTCTAATTTTCTTTATGTGTTTAAGAAAAGTTAGTTCACCCATATTTGCATTCAGGATTTGAATCAATACTATACTGCTGAAGACCAGACTTTGGTAAATACATTTGTTAGAATATAATGCAGAAAAAATTACAATGATGAAGTGTGCTGCTGGGGATTCAGGGGAGGTGTTACAGTGGCGAGCTGGAATCCCCCTCCCACACTGCAATAACCAGGCTAACTCAGTCTGGAAGCAAATGGAGCTGTATTTACAGGCAAAACTACAATCTATGATGAAATGCAATGAATATGTACAAATATGCACTATTCACAACATTTACAAATATGTACAATCAACAGAAAAACACAACAAAGCCCTCTGGCCCCAAGAGGGGCTGTGCTTCTTTCCCTCCCCCTTCCCAGAGCAGGCAAAAGGGAAGAAAGCCAAGAAGCCGAGAGGTTTGTTAAACTTAGCTTGTCAAGGCCAGTATGCAAGTGTGTGTTATCTTCAGTCAGAGGAGAAAAGAAGCAGGCAGACAAACTAAGAGTGACTGCATGACTGTACCTTGTTTTGAGTACTGACTCTTAAACATTTCTCTCTCTCCAATGGAAGTGTTGAGAATAATCATTATTTGCTTTCTTACACACAATAGTGATTTATTTACATTCTTTCACTTTTCTGCTCGAACTTTGAGAGAAGAAATTAAATACATAGTCTTAAAACTATCACAGGAGGTTAGATGAGGAGAGAAATCAGAGTATAGTGTACTTGTGGCAGGCAGATAGTTTTATGTGTAGTTTTTAATGAGGGTGAGAAGCTGTCATGGATCATGAATCAAACCTGCTGCTGTTTATTCATACCATGCGACAGTCATGCCAGCTTCAAAAATGAAAGTGCTAACCAGAGCAAAGTATTGTGAGGCTTAAAGTTCAGATTGCAACATGGGAGACTTTGTGTTCTGGTTGCTGCTTTTAGATTCCAGCTTCTTGGATGTGGGCAGCTCTCTGGAGGCATGGCGGTGGGACAGGAGGGAGCCAGGTAGCTGCTGGTTTGGGTTTTCTGTTTTATGCTGTTTTTTTTCTCCCTGGCTATTTCACTCTGCCTATTCTTCAAATAGATTAAGCTAAGGTAGTCATGCATTGTATCATTAGATCAATTATATTATTAGCTGAAGTAATGATGAATTGTGATTATGATATCTCATGTTATATTAAACTCTTGTCTTACCTCTTCATCTCAACCCTGAGTTTGTGTGGTACTCTTCCCCTCACTTCTTTGTTGGGGGAGCAGGCAGGTTAGCCATTGTGCTACACCATTACAGAAGCATCTTTCTACCACATCACTGTATAAGAGAGGAGCAAAGTAGGGGAAATTTACATTAACACTCTGCAGGATCCTTCTAAAGAACTTGACATGCTAAGCCTGTGAGAAAAAGGCTATAGTGTGTAACTTCAAATGCATTCAAAAAAACTTCTGTATTATAACTGGACAGAAATGAAAGCTTTAATGCTTTTTGGAGAAGGAACTGCTTTTTGCTCTGTGTTTGTACCAAACCTAGTGTGCCCGTAAGGAGGGCATCTATTACCAATTCTACTTCTAACAGTGAACGTGGAAACATGTAACTAACCTTGTTCCCCGAATCCTGAGTTATACCACATCAAGCCGAGATCTCTTCATGCTGTCCGGCTTGTGTACATGTACATATCCTCTCTAAATAACAATTACACTCAAATTTGCTATTTATATATATATATGTATATATTTATTATTAAGAGCAATCAGTAAGCAAACCACAACAATATTCTGTCCTGCTGATGTCATAAATGGCTTTGTACTGCACATGACCCTCAGGTCTCTAATACTGAATAACCTCTGTCCTGTTGCCAAAAACATCTGACATGAAGTTTTCTTTCATTTTAGTAGGATCCTTATTGATGAAGGTAGCCAGGGACTGAAAATCCTGCTGTGGTTAAGACAGGAACATACTTTGCTCATTGTATTCTTCCAGATCTTAGAAACATGTTGATTTGTTTCTCACCTCAAATGGCCTTTCTTACATCTCATCTTCTGACAGTATCCAATCCCTATGCATTTTTTGGTCATTGTTTAATATCTTTTTATAGTGTGATTAGCTCCAGAGTCTCCCTCACAAATCTAAATTTTCTTATTGCTTCACTGTCCAGGGTTGGCACAATTATTTCAAATGATCTACTTTTCAGATGATTCCCAGATCATTCCCAGACTGTGAGACAGCCTGTTTATGTGGTGGAAAGTACCAGAGGTAATTTTACACCAATATGTTAATTGTTTTCAAGAGTGAAAAAAAAAAATCAAATTTGACTTTTATAATCTGCACATACCCATGCTTCTGTATGTCTGTATCACCCTTGGTTTCCTCTGCTCTTTGCAGAGTGCCATCACCATCACTATGTCTTAACTTCTTCCTCTTCAGATCTTCACTGTGAAGTATACTCCCTATCCAGGCCACCTTACTTTCCTGAAGACAGCTGACTTTCTAAGCTTTTGGGTTTGGGCCCCTCACTACAAGGAAGATATTGAGTTGCTGGAGCATGTCCAGAGAAGGGCAATGAAGCTGTTGAAGTGCATGGAGAACAGGTCTTAAGAGGACCAGCTGAGGGACCAGCTGAGGGACCAGCTGAGAGGACCAGTCTGGAGAGGATGAGTCTGAGGGGAGAAATCATTCGTCTCTACAGCTCCCTGAAAGGAGGTTGGAGTGAGGTGGGAGTCGGTTTCCTCTCTCTAGTATCAAGTGATAGAATGAGAAGAAATGGCCTCAAATTGCACCAGGGGAGGAAAAAAATTCTCTGTTGAAAGGGTGGTCAGGCATTGGAATAGGTTTACCAGGGAGGTGGTGGAGTCACCATCCCTGAAGATGTTCAAGAAATGTGTGGACATAGCACTTCAGAACACGGTTTAATGGCCATGGTGGGGTTAGGTCAATGATTGGACTTGACAATCTTAGAGGTCTTTTCCAACCAAAACAATTCTGTGATTCTACAGGCAAGAAGATAAGCAGATGGCATACTTACAATCTGAATATTCTTGTAGATAAAATAGAACAACTGTAAGGAATTAGCAGGGTGATGACACTGAATGGAGAGTGAAGTGATACAGGCAAAAAAATAAGAAAATGAATCATGGTAGGAAGCTAAAAGATAGGGTATTTTCATATCTAAAAGCAAAAAGTCTTTATGAGTCAACCAGACAAAAATCTTGTACCTGCCTGTGCCCTAGTGCCTCTATTTGATATTATAGCTTGTCCTCTTCGACTTTTTGTTTTCAAGACTATCGAGATCTGTGAGAGAGGAACAATTGCTGTGCTTGTGAAAAGCATATTTTTACACTGTTATGATATTTTGTCCAGAAAGCTGGTCCCTGACACTCTTCCTATTCAGTCAACACTGCTGTTGACTGAAGTTTTTGTTACTGGGTAGTTGCAGACAAAGTTCTCCCCTTCATGGTCTTGGCATGCACATTTCACTCTTCACTTGGAACTGTTCCTCTCTTATTTGTCTACTTCTATTATTCTCAGAGCTAAATTTGTTTTATCCTGCTTTTCTGAGAATAGAACAGCTACTAATCTGTCTCAAATTAGTCTGTCACTCGTTTTTTTTATGAAGTTGGTAATGAGCAGCTAGGATGCAAGGTACCACAGAAGAGGATGGAAAAGGTAAAGCTAAACAATAGAAATAGTATCAGGGAAACTCATCCTGCTGTGTAACAAAATCAGTATCAATAAAAGTTCTGTACTAAATGCATGTTTCTGAAAATTTTTAGAAACAAAATGAACAGTACCTGAACTCTTTTATAAAGCAAATTAGGCCATTTCAGGAGCTTGCCCATTAAACACTGTTGATATCACAGAATCAATAAGGTTGGAAAAGACCTCAAGGATCATCCAAGTCCAACCTGTCACCCTACACCTCATGACTATCTAAACCATGTCACCAAGTGCCACATCCAATCCCCTCTTGAACACCTCCAGGGATGGTGACTCCACCACCTCCCTGGGCAGCACATTCCATCGTCTAACAACTCTCTCCATTAAGAACTTTGTCCTCACCTCAAGCCTAAACTTCCCCTGGAGCAGCTTGAGACTGTGTCCTCTTGTTCTGGTGCTGGTTGCCAGCTTGTTGCTGGTGCTTCTCTGGGAGAAGAGACCAACCCCCCCCTGGCTACAACCTCCCTTCAGGTAGTTGTAGACAGCAATGAGGTCACCCCTGAGCCTCCTCTTCTCCAGGCTAAACAGTCCCAGCTCCTTCAGCCTCTCCTCATAGGGTTTGTGTTCGAGGCCTCTCCCCAGCCTCGTTGCCCTTCTCTGGACACATTCAAGTATCTCAATGTCCTTCTTAAATTGAATGGCCCAGAACTGAACACAGTACTCAAGGTGTGGCCTAACCAGTGCTGAGTACAGGGGCAGAATGACTTCCCTGCTCCTGCTGGCCACACTAATCTTGATACAGGCCAGGATGCCATTGGCCTTCTTGGCCACTTGGGCACACTGCTGGCTCATGTTCAGCTGGCTGTCAATCAGTACCCCCAGGTCCCTTTCTGCCTGGCTGCTCTCCAGCCACTCCGGCCCCAGCTTAGAAGTTCCACTGTGTGGACTTAGCCATTGAAAATCTTTCTTTGGTTTGCAGTTTAGCTGTTATTTTTTAGCACTCATTTAATTTTAGACCACGCTTTATAAATGACATGCTGAAAAGACAGAAGAAGCAAAGCTGGCTTGAGGAGAGGGTGAAGAACTATTTCAAGTCTGATCAGAAGTTCTAATCTATCTGTCTTGAGCCCTGTGGTGCCCTTTGCATTGAACAGCTTCCCTGTGGTAAGAGGAGAGAGAAAAGCAAAGCAGAGAACAAACAAACTTCATCTGAATTAGTCATGGCAGCTGAATTTGCACTTTGTTCAGTGAAACATGAAATGCTTGATTCTGTTCCATCAACTAATACAAATGTAGACTAATACTATCCCAAATAACAGATTTGTACTCTGTAAAGATTAAAGGCTGAATCCATCCTACCTTTATAACCTTTGTAATATGAAAGAAGAAAAGAGATTGCTATGCTTGTCCAGGATGATTTTGTGTCTTTCAACTGGCCTTGCTATCAGATTTCATTAAAATAGTTTTTGTGTCTTTTCCAACTCAGAGGCAATTGTTTCAAAAAACTGCTTTCTAAAAGATAATGTTAGGAATCAAAATAATACTAAATTTTACATGGTTGAGTGCTCTCACCTACCACTGACTAATTTTGGTTTACTCCAGCCTTGCTGGTGATATTCTACTACAAAGAAACTAAAGTGTAGGAAAAAGATGGTCTAAGTGTACCTGAGACAGTAAACTAAGCTGCACAGAACCATAGAATGACTAAGGTTGGATAAGACCTCTAAGACAACCAAATCCAACCTTCTACCCAACTTCCATTAGCACTTGTGGTGGTTTGGCCCTGGATGGGGGCCAAATGCCCATCAAAGCCATCTATCACTTCTCTTCTTAGATGGATAGAGGAGAGGGGGAAATATAACCAAAGGCTGGTAATGAGGTAGAAGCAATTTAATAATGCTAAGCACAAAAAAAAGAGCAAAGGCCATCCATGGAAGCAAAAGCACGGAGAGATGTCATTCTCTACTTCCCATCAGCAGACAGTGGTTTGTCACTCTGGGAAGCAGGACTCTAACACATCTAATGCTTGCTCTGAAGGACAGACACCATGGATGAATATCCCCACACCTCCTTTCACTTAGTCCTTATATATCTGAGCTGATGTCATATGGCATGGAATGCCCCTTGCGTCAGGTTGGGTCAGCTGGCCCAGCTGTGTCCCCTCCCAAGATCTTGCCCACCCTTCAGTGTATTCTTGGGTTGGAAAAGCACAGCCTGGACACTCATCCAGCCATAGCCAAAACACTGATGTGTTATCAACACTCAGCTACAGCACTGCAAAACACAGCACTAGGAAGATGCTATGAGGAGAATTAAGTCCAGCTCAGCCAAACCCAATACACCACTAGACCATGTCCCAAAGTGCCACATCTAAATCAAACCAGACAAATCTGTTTGTCCATGTATGTTTTCTGGACCAACTTTGACTGAGAACTGTTCTAGGTTTTGAGAACACACAGATCTTTCTACTGAGGGAAAAGAAGAAATTCAATTTGTACTGCACGAGGCAGGTTGGGGAGACAAGTTATGAGTAAAGGAAATGCTTCACACCAGTGCTCGGTAAACACAAACAGCAACAGGAATGAAGCTAGATGAAGGAAAAAGCCTTAAAGCTAAAACCCAAATAAATCAGGACTCCCAAGAAGTTTTCCTTCAGGTCAGTTTTGACAATTTTCTTCTGTCAAGTAAGACACAAAAAGTTCATTGAATATGCCTGAACTGTGTAAGAGATGTACAGTGATTGAAATAGTTTTCCACACATTCCTGACATGAATTTTATGACACAATAGAAGGCCTAAAATCATTCCTCTGTGGTACTGTGAAAACTCTACCCTTCCAAAATTTGCGTGAACTCCCACTGTAGACAGACATGTGCTCAGGTGTAAATCAACAGAACTGCACCACACTGACATCAGCTTTCAGATCAAAATGTGTTTCAGTGCTCAATTTTATTGCCTCTGGAGTAAGTTTGCATTTTTGTCCCAAGCCTTGGATAGAAAGCAGTTTGCAGTTACAATACTACAGTGGCACAGCAAGGACTGTCTGGGGATCCCCTTGCTCTTTATAAGCAATAATGACAAGCTGCCTCACTGATTCTGGTAAATGCTATAATATTTAAAAGAAGCAAAAAAAGAAAATTGGGCAACATATTTGTCTGATTTTCTAATTCTCACAAGCTAATAGCAGGGCTACAATATTTAGGTTCCAATTACTGCAATGGATGTATAATATCCTTCCTTTCCTAAAATTAAAATAATAATAATCCTTGGGTTTAATTTGTGGAAATAATTATCCCAAACAATTTGCTCTTCATCCAGCCTAATTTTAAGAAGTGTGCCTCTGGAGTGGGGCTTAAATATGTGTGTAGGACACACAATGCTGGGACAATATACTAGTATCTGTAAAGCTATGACTAGACTTGGGTGTGTCTGAAGTCAGGCTCCTAAATCCATATTTAGACAGTTAAATAAGTGGCCTGATTTTCAAAAACACTTATGACCCAGCTTCTCCAGCTGACTTCAATAAAATGTGTGTATGTCTGTGTGCATGTGTTCAGTACTTCAAAAATCAGGCCACATATTTAGATGCTTAAACCTAGTCATCTAAGACTTGAAAATGTTGCCAAGAATAATTCTCCTGGCTTCACCATGGGGATAAGACACAAAATGGATTTTAAATACAGGTGCTTCTACAGGAGAACGAGCAATGTGAGTAGAGGGATCTGATGTAACTATTGGGGTTTTTGTTCTTTCTGAAACAGTTAGGGAATTGTGGTTTTGAAATACCAGCTCTGTCTTTCCTACATCTGAGCAAACAGCCCACAGGAAAGCTATCACAGAAATTCCCCATCTCCCTGACTCATCCTCCTGATCATGTTTAATGAAACCAATCATAACACGTTGCTTTGCATGAATAACATGGAACAATGGGAAAATCTTTCCTTGAACTATTTTTGAGGGAAACACTCTTTTAAAAAAAGTGACCTATAGATATTCATACCTTCTCTTTTAGTTTCAAGTAGAAATAGCAGGTTACCATTTTAAAACAGGCTATGTATATTAACAAATGTTCATGGATTGCAATAGAAACCTCTGGAGAATGGCTGACTGGTTCTTTCGGAAAGTAATTCAGCTGTAAATGTAATCTTTGAGCTATTCTTGTGCTGAGAAACTTAAATTTACTCAATGACTTTTGGCTAGCAGCTATACAGATCTGAGTGCTGTGGAACACCTTATGCAATAATCTTTGCTTACTAGTTATGTGTAAAACGACCTGCTCATTTCTGTGAGGCAGTTGAGCTTTGGGATAATACACAAAGGAAAACGCTGTGCTTCAGATTAAAAGCCTATTGTGTTCAAGCAGAAAAGACTTGTTTAGCAGAACTTGTCAAACACTGACCAGCCATATTCTTCACATTTGAAAGCAACTTCAGTGAGAAAAGTTTATCAGGACTGTACAGACCAATTTGGCTTCTAGTTATGTTGCAGTCAGAAAACATTTTAGTTGTATTATGAAAAAAAAATCTTCCAAGAAAAATATAAAACACTTCTAATTTTATGCTTACAGAATTATTCCACTGGAAAAAATTGTGAAGGCTAAGCACAGATATCCAACAACAGCTCTGACCAAGCATACCACAGAGGACATTTAAACTATGAGGCTAGTGTCTGCAAAATTCATGTTTCTCTGATTCCCTCTAGGGAGAATGATGGTGGTGAAAAGTGGCCCAGGATTCTCCTTACCCCCTCTTTTCCATGATACATTTTCAGATTAATTCTACTAACAACACAGAGGCGGATGGGTCTGCTGGAGCATGCAAACACAACTGCCCTGGTAAGGTGATGATGCTGTAGGAGGTCTGGCTTCCACTTTCTGTTATTGCCACTGTCAAAATCACTCAGGTCCTGCAAAGTAGTGGGCACTGTATGCTCACTGCAATCTTTGAGACACAGCCAGAATACTACCATAAGGTAGATCATATCATTTTGACTCCTTTTATAGATGCATACAGGACCTGATATACAGTGCTAGACAATTTGCCTACAACTACACATAAAATCAGAGGCAATCTGGGTGTTGGATGTGGGAAATCCTGCCCTCTGACCTTGTTCTCAAACCACTGACCACACAACTTTTTCTAGTATAAGCAATACATCTTGAGTGAAAAGGGAAACTGTGCAAAGCAGCCAGGAAGGTTATAAGTAACAGCAAAAAGGCAGCCATGAAAATAATATTTTTTAAATCAAAGCACTCAAATGAGGACTGAATGAATAATTGTATTTGTGTTTTAAACATTTCCAGTTGTCAGGAGGGCATTAGTCTTCCTGAGCTGTAGCAGCAGGAAGTCTCTAAGTCATGGAGTCAAATGGCCAGGCAGCTTGGTAGGATCCCTGCGGTAGGGAAAATAACATCTTCTAAAGTAGATGAATGAACCATAGAGAATACAGAGAATACTCTGATTCTGAATCTGTCTGGATTCTGCATCCCATGTGCAGCCAAGGTAGCAGACATGCTGTGTGGTAAAGGAAAGAGCTGCAGAAGCTGAGACTGGGGAGTGGGACACAGGGTCATGTCTGCATGTGGTGGTCCCATTACACTTAGCTTCACTGTGGTGTAAAGCAGCAGCATGGTTGTACAGAGCACCAGAAGGTAGAAATAAGAAAGCCTGTTATTAATACCAGAGAATGTTTTGTCTCCCATAGCTGCTTAGAGGTGTTAAGCCGTATTAACAGACATTTGCACTCCTCACCACAGTGCTTACTGATTGCTCTAAGAAAACCAGTTAAAATTCAGCTCCTTCTGACTCCGGTAGTAGAAGTCTAGCTGACTGGAAGCAGAGTGGAGAGCTTCTCCAAATGCCACCCCAAAGAAACTGCCCCTGTCATGGTGGTGTCATTTCAGTGCCCTTGCAGGGCCAACATGGTTTCCTGGCCTGTGCAAAGGGTAGTACCTGATTCTGATCCTGTCTGTAATGCTAGTGTTTAGGGTAATCCTTTGGAGGCAGTTTACAGTCAGGACCTCAGTCATTTCAATATGGAGATAAAATGAGAAACTTGGTTTGTGAAACAGAGATCAAGTCAGGAAAAGTGCCAAATAAAAAGTAGATTTTATTACAATAAATTATTTCCAGCTCTATAGAGATGCCATATTACTGCAACACAAAGCCTCTTCATTTCCAGGATGATACAACATAATTAGTTCTTTCACTATTTTGCACAAGGGTATATTTGGCAAACCTCAGGAGTTAAGCTTTCCGTGGCCCCTGCTAACACAATGCAAAAACTTGAATAAATAGTTTTCTTTCTATTCCCCCCAAAACTAAAAAATATATGGGATCAGGTAAGGAAAGAAAATTACTGTTGCTGTTCCAGAAAGAGAGACTTTTCTCCCTATGCTACAGCCAGACTGTGCATTGCCGGACAGAAACAACCATTTAAAACTGATTTAATTTGCAATGGAAAACTTTTCAAGAAGGAGAAGTGAGAACATACACTTTGAGAAAGAACGAGCACATTTCTAAGGACAGAACAGAGGCTGAGTGGTATAGCACAGTCAGGTTTCTGATTTATTTTAAGGCCTGATCTCTAAGTATTTGAGGCAGGAGTAATGGAAGGGGTTCAACACAAGGAGCCAGGTGCTGCAAAGAGCCCTAAGTTGCTAATGTAACAAATTGTTGATATCCTTTCCTGTGTGTGAAGTCCTTGGATTTATGGTTATATTTTCTGTTGCACTGAAGAAATTATGAAGAACAAGGTGGGGCTTCTCAGCTTCAAAATTCCATCTAAATAACAGTTTATTTTCCTTACAAAAGATGTTAGGAAATAAAATCCCTAATTCTGCTCTTACTGGTTTTACCCAAGAAAAGCTCTAATTGGGAAGTCAGTGCAGAGACTGAGAGAAGGACCTGCTGATTCCAATAAATTATGCCAAGGTTGTTAAATTGTAATAAGGTTGAATATTAGTATCTTTCTAATGGTTGATTTTGAACAACCTCTATAGTTTTAGCCTGACCACTTCACTCAGCTCCTCTCCCTCAATCCTCTCAGGTTCCTTTTCTTTAAAAAGATGTACAGAATAAGCCATCCTCAAGACACCAGTCTGTGCATGTGTGGTGGTTTGGACCTGGCCTAGAGGCCAGATACTCACCAAAGCTGCTCTATCACTCCCCCTCTTAAATGGACAGGGGAGAGGGGAAAAATATAACAAAGGCCAGTAATAAGATAGAAGCAATTTAATAACAATAATAAGCAAAGGCACCAGACTGCACAGAAGTGAAAGCAGAGAGAGAGATGTTAGTCTCTACTTCCCATCAGCAGATGATGCTCTGTCCTGGGAAGCAGGGCTCTCTACACTTGGTGGTTAGTTAGGAGGATAGATGCCACAGACAAATCCCCCAGCTTCCTTTTTTCACTTCATTCTTATATCTGAGCTGACATCACATGGCATGGAATACCCCTCTGGCCACTCTGGGTCAGCTGGCTCAGCCATGTCCCCTCCCAAGATCTTGCCCACCCCTCAGCGTACTCTTGGGGCAGGGAAATGTTGGAAAGACACAGCCTGGATACTTATTCAACAGTAGCCAAAACACTGCTGTGTTATCAACTACTGCTGTAAAACACAGCACTAGAAAGATGCTGTGAGGAGAATTATCTCCAGCTCAGCCAAACCCAATACAGCACGTTACATCTCTTGGTACTGCATGGAGAAGCACTGCAGACAGTTGGGAATCTTTGGTTTCTATTTTGTCAGCCCTTGAAAAAAACATCAAGGTGGCTATCTAATCTTAGATTTTCTATGAATAAAAATAAAGTCTCCACTAGAAACAGACATCTTTGTGATTTTAAAAATCATTTTTATGAAACAGTTATTAAAAAAAAATGTACATGCCATGAGAGAATCCTGTAATTGCTTTGGGTGCTGGGGCCCAGGGTTGACTTTGAAGTAGGACAGCTGAGGGCTGGCCCCTTTCTTTGGTGATCATGAGGAGGCCTTGGCCAGGACTGACCCTCCTTCCTGTGGGAGCTGTGCCATGCTAGGCTCTGCTTGGCCCCAGCCTGAGCTATGGCCCCACCACATCGTAGCCTGGGCCTGTCCATGGATCCTGACCCACAGGCTTGACCTTGTGCCTGGCCATCACAATGGATGTGTCTGGCAATCACTAGGCTGTGTCTTGCCCTGATTAACTGCACCAGAGCTGGTCCTAACCCTGACTCACTGATTTACATTTCCAGCTTGGCCTTGGACCTGCCATATCACAACAGAGGCACCTGAAGCCCTGGGGTCCCCTAACCTGGACTGCTCTCTGGCTAGGGATAGTGGGATGGACAAAGGCCAGAGGAGGCCCTGCCCAGCTGCCCTGGGGCACTTCCAGCATCACATCTCATAGGGAACACACACAATTGTTTCTTCCTGACAATGAACTGGAGGTATTTCACCTTCCTTTGGCAAAAGGACAAAGGTTAATAAAACTGAACATATATCCTACGGGAAAATCCTGCTTTAGTAAGATTTTTATCTCTAGATAACTATCTTTCTGCCAAAAAAATATCCCCAGAGAACAAAAATAACTCCTTAATATCAATCTAATTAATATTTTCAGATGACAAATAAAATTAGTATCTATGTCAATAACAAGGATGCCTACTTCTGCATCACAGAGCTAATAGATGTAAAGAGGAAGGGAGGTTTTTAAGATCCTGTTAAGGCATCAGCATCTTTTCACTTCATGTTCAGTCACCATGTGTGGGAATTACTCATCTGAAGAAAAGGATTGTTAGAACAATTTGGTAATATCGAACAGCAGAAACGAAGAAGAGAGAAAATAACTATTCAAACAAAAAGCTTGAGTGGAATTTCCTACTTCGATATACTTTCAAGTGTGACCCTTTTCAGAATCAGTCTCATCTGAAAATTGGGTTCATTTACCATACCTAATAGTGTCCTTTCTCCCAAACTGAGAGATGCAGCTTCAACGGAAGTTTTTCTAAGTATCTCACTTAGAAATCTCTTATTTTTCATTGCAGCCTTCAGTAGCCTGGTTTAGAGCTCCAGTACATCTCTATGAAATGCATGCCTCAGTTTCGTGGACTTTTATTGTGTGAGCAGATGCAAGACAGAGCAAAAAGGCTATAACCCTTTTGCTCACTGATGGGGAAGCCATTTTGCTATCACTCAGCACAATGGACAAGCAGAGAAGCCAGTGAAAACCTTGCTGGAAAAAAAAATGGCAGGAGAGAACCCACTGGCTCTGTTAAAATTTGTGTTGTTCCTAAAATGTGCTCAAATTAAAAAAATAAATTGTTATTGCTTTAACTTTGGAGATGCAAACTGGAATACACTGGAAACACTGACCAATTCATAAGCATTGCTTTTCTATTAAATGTGAGCCGAAAAACTAACCAACTCTATATAAAGATCATTCTTTGCTGGAATAGTAGTTGCCAAAGCAAAACAGTCAGAAAAGTTCACTTCCAGAAACACTAGCAGAAAGATATCGTATTTAGAAACTGGTCTCTGTTAAAAACTTGAAAATAAAAGTACTGTTTTGAACTGAGTATGGCTTTTCCCAAGCTTTTGACAGATGTGACTGGCTTCTACTGCAGAACAACTATTACTTAGATGCTTAATAAAGGCTCTCTTCTCTAATAGATTCTACAGTCAAGTTTCATGATAAACAGAAGCAAATATAGAGAGGGGTCTAAATGATGGACACTGGATTTCAGTGCCTTGCAGGTCAGACTGTGTGGTAACATCCCCCAGGGAGCGGGCTGAGAATTTATCTGTTTTCAAGACTGTATCCCTCACCACAGCTGATGTATAAATGTAGATTCACAGCTCTTTTGCACATGGATCGATTACTGTCAAAGACTGATGAACTGTCAGTTAACACACAGCCCCTGATTTTTCCTGATGTAGTGAAGGAAGAGCTTTACTGGCATGCTGGCCTCCCTCTCTGGTGATTCAGAATCACATCTTTGTACTGGTAGGCAAACCTCCCATGCTTCTGTTTTGAGTTTAGAGATGCATCAGAGTATTTTGAATCGGTGAACTTTTCTCCATGCACTTTAAACATGTTTGTTTGCTTTTCCCTTAAGGGAGGTTCAATGTGAAATAGAACATGCTTTATTTTCTAGCTAAAAGGAAACATATTTCTGGTAGTTTTGCATGAGGGACATACCCAAAAGATAAGCAGGTACAAGCGGTCCTTTTGTACACACACACAGAGGCACACACTCAGCAAACCTTCTCAGGGTTGAAGCCAAACATAGTGAAGATTGGCAAGAGGAAAGAGAATGAGAATTTGGATAGTTGTCAGCTTGTCATGTGAACTTTTCAGTCAGAGAGCTATAGAGGGTGTTTACATTGGGGAATTACCATTTCCTTGGCTTGCTCCCCCCTCCTCCTTCGCACATTGAGACTGATTCTTTTTTCCCTTTCTCTGCTTGTTTGCTTCACATTCTTGAAGTATATCTCATTTGGTCCCATGTCTATCAGATGACCTTTTATAACACATGATGTGAGTTAAGAGCTGCCTAGTTTGTGCTTTCATACAGTTACATGGCATGTAGGTAGCATCTATTAATATTTTAAACATGTTGAAAGGAAGGCTGTACTGGAGCCAGATCCCATGGCTTGGCTGGTTCTAGTGCATATAGAGCATTTCACTACATTTACCCTTGGTTTGTTTTTCCAACGAGAAATACGAATCCAGTAATTTTAATAACCTGTCTTAAAGGATCATCTCTGACATCCCAGGGCACACTTAACATGGTGGGACTATTCCATAGGAATGCAGCAATGCTGAAGGAGCCCTGATGGGGACAGAGGAGAATAAATTTCTACAGCTGTAGACTTTGTAATACAAATTCATGAAAGGGAAGTTAAATGCACTCCTGTCCTGTTTTTGCAGAGGTACCTCATCACCAAGCAAAGGAAAAATAACCTAAATCTTTCTTGGCTCTGCTATGCAAGGGGTTTGACGACCCTGCTTAGTTCCACATGCCCAGTGATGAAAAAGATGGAAAGACTTTAGAGAAGCAAAAAAAAAAAAAAAGTCTAGGAAGAGCAATATCCAGAGGAAATAAAGGTGAAAACATATAAGCTGCTAAAAGAATGAGAAATATTTAAACATGAGTGAGATGGACATATTAATATGTGAGATAGAATTAAGATTATGGGGAAAAAGCAGAAAACTTAGATTGAAATTGGGGAAAACTCCATAAGACTGAGCGATCTCTGGAGTTTAATAATTAGACTGGTAAATACAGTAGTAGAAACCCTGTCATTTGGGAATTTTAAAATGAGGCAAGCTCTATTGAGAATGGGGCAGGAAAGATTCTTCCAATGCTGGGAGGTGGAATGAACCATTCATTAGGATGTTCTATTCTATTTCAATTGGAAAAATGCTAGAAAAATCAGCGGAAGGTGGGGGTCAGTGCTTTATTTTCATCAAATAGAAAAAGGAGTTAGGCCTGTTAGCAAGGAAGAGACAGTAGCAACATCCCTGGTATGAATGACAGTGAATTCAGTCTATGCTAACCTGGTGAAATATTTTGTCTCTGTGAGTGATACTCAGAGGGAGAATTTTACTATTATGATTTTATTGCTAACCTTAAAAAAAAAATAAGATTTTATAAGTCTTTGTATGCAAGCACAAATTATTGACAAAATAGTAGAATATTCTCAGAATCTGAGAACGATTTAGGTTGGAAGAGACCTCAGGAGGTCATCTAGTCCAAGTCCCTGACAAAAGCAGATCTGTCTTTGAAGTTAGAGCAGGCTGCTCAGGATCATATCCAACCAAATATGAAGTATTTCCAAGGACAAAGGTTTTAATGTTTCTTTGGGCATCTTGTTCCAGTGTTTGATCTTCACTGTGAATTTCTTTTTCTGGAATCAAATCAGATTTTTCCTTGCTATCTCTATTCTCCTATTAAGCTGTCCCTTGAAATGACAACATAAATACAGGAATTATAAAGCGATTAGTAAAATAACTATAAAGCAAAAGTTACAGCACAATAAGGACAGATTAAGGCACATTTCAACACTAACAAGTCTTTAAGAGAATTTGCCTTCTCCCAAGATCTTTCAGTCACTCTGAGAATGAAAACTAGACTGAAAGAAACATTCTTCTAGAATGAAAGCCACTTTCTGTCTGACTATAGGTCTTTAGACACATGGGATATCTTTCTTCTAATGGCTTTCTCTGACATCAGCAGTGAATTAATACCCCTAACTAACATACTGGTGAACAAGTCTTTGAACAATATTGATCTAGTAATGCATAACTACATATTAAGTGAAAATAAATGTAGAAAAAAACGGTGTATTTGACGTTATTGTGAACGCAGAACAGTGCGGCACAGTGACATTCAAGTAATAACCTTCATCAATTTGTTAGTTACATTGATTGATTACAATAAAAAAATCAAATCAGACAGAAAGTGTGCACTAAAGAGTGGTAATAATTATAAAATCTCCTACTGAGACAAGTCCTGTTTCTTGGCAAGCTGACCTCAGTTAAATTGGTCTGTGGACAACTTAAACAACGAGAAGCACCCAGACAAATGTCAATATTTGAAGTGAGGGAACAACAGGCATTTTGGACAGCAAGCACATTTTCTTTGGATCACCCACCTTTCTCAGCTTAATGTTGTCCTGGAAGAAATGTCAATAATGTATATTTTAAGTGACTATGTATGTGTCAGGATAAGAGCACAAGTCTGTCAAAAGGATGATCCAGCAGACCAAGTTCTGTATCTATTGCACATTCTGAAAATAGAGATGTCCTAAAAACAGACTCTTCCTTTTTTTCCCTATTTTTTTATTTATTTTTTTTTCCTGGTGGCTTTTTTTAACACTTTCCTTGTGGTGGTTCTGCCAAGTTTGTATTGACATACTGTGTTGATTCTTTCTACACTATCCCATGACATTTCTATGTGAGATGTAATACAAGAGGTTTTTAACAACTTGATGGAGCCTTACTCTGGTTAAAAATATACCAAATTGTAAATTTGCCTCCATTACCCATGTCTATGCCTCAGAACTTTTAATGGACACAGTTTGTATATTATTGCTGTCTTTTTCTTCAGTTTAGCTTTTCATGAGACAATCCCAAGAGCTAGGATGAGACAGTTGTCCCAGGGGGGCTCATATGGAACAGCCCTGTCGTAAATATATGGAAATCACATTGGAAAGTCTGTCATTTTAATCATACATGACAAAACCATGTCATTGTAATAATACACATGGTTTGCTGGCTTGCCCCAAACTCAGTGACTGAATTCTGTGTCTGTTATTATCAATCTGTGGATTTAATAAAACTATCACTGCCTATTGACTCTGCATGTAGTCAAACACAGATATTGTGCTATATAGAATTGCTCATAAAATTTTCAGTGGGTTTTCATTACCATCTTGTCTGTCAGCTTGAACACCTGCTGTTTGGGGAAGCAGCTGCCAGTTCTGACATCTGAGTACAATCCGGAGAATTATAACCATGCATCACTCAAAACATCCTTTTCAAAGACATGGTCCAAGCATCATAATTTCCTTGGTTGGTCGCCTGTTAATATAATTTCTCCTAAGATCTTGGAGATAAGTAGAAAAAAATTCCTGATGCTTAGCCATATATTCTAACTCTCAAATCATAAAGAACACCATTACAGTTAAGGGGGGGAATTAAATTTTTGGAACTCCTATATGCTTATAGAGGAAGGATTAACAAAAACTTGCTTTACAGAAAATTTGTCAATATGCTGGGTAGAATAAGACAGAGAAAAGTCTTTGCTGCTTTTGTATTAGGCATCCAGTTGAAGTTTTGAAGGAAAATTCACAAAACATATTTTGTAATATTTTCCAAAGTTTGTAAGAAAGAAGAGAAAATTCTTAGAAGTTTGGGGGGGGGGGTTAATTTTAAGAAATTTTAGGAGTTTTTTTTTTTTTTGGTTGGTTTTGGGTTTGGTTTTTTGGTGGGTTTTTTTGGGGAGGGGGGCGGGGTGTTTGTTTTTTTTTAAGTTTTCCTTTGCTTAAGGCACAGGTGGAGTAACCACAGGTTTTAATAGATCTTTGGATCAATAGCTAAATAAGTAAATAAAAGCAGTATAATCCATCTTAACAGTAGAAGTTAGGAGCATGGATTTACTTAGTGAGAGTACCAAGAAAGTCTTTAACACCACCTTTAAAAGTGTGTTTCATACTCCTCCATCGCATGATATGGTAACAGAGTTAAATAACTTTCTCTTTTGACCCAGCCTGTGGTCATACCCCACCTAAAAAAAGCCTCCATATTTAAGCTTAGTAAAGTAACAGAGATAGCTTTGTATAGTAACAAGAGAAATTAGCTTTAGGGAGTTAAACATTTTGAGGAACAAGGAAGAACTGTTTTATTTGTAAACATAAACAGCTCATGTTCTTAATCCTGCCTATTCATATACAATAGAGAAGTTTTGGTGAAGAAATCACCAGAGAAAACACTCACCTACCTGGCTGAAGCTTTAAATTATTTTCATACTGGTTTTAAGACTTCATTGTTATAAGTTGTTGCAGTTCTGCCCAATTTGTTAAATACAGACTTAACAAACAATGCTTTTGAAACTTTTGTTAGACCTTATTTCACAGAACAGTGAACTTGAATAGATGAAGACCAGGAGAAAGTCTGTCAGACATCCAAAATGTGGATTTCTAGTCCCAAAGACACTACTGAATAAATGACTTGGTGAACACTACAACAGCCTGTGCTGCTGAAGATCCTTTCTTTACACTAGCACCTCTGGCACTGCAATCTGCTAAATGAGGAGCCTGGTCCTCTGCTTTGAATCTCTTGGTAATAATATATATACTCAAATAATTCTGAAAGCTCTCAAGCGTTGGTACTGTCAGTCACTACAAACATAAAATACAAAGATGCACTGTAGATGAAGAGAGATAAATGAGGTTTAGTTCACCAGATCCCTGGTATCTTGCTGGGTACTCCTATTATAGTGGCACAGAGTTAATTCACCTTAAATGAATTAAATAAGCTATACAGCAACTCAGCATCCTAACTTAGTGAATAATCTTCAATCTTCTACTTCCTGGGCAAACTGAACACTGATGTAATTCTTCTGAAATTAATGGCCTCAATTACTTGGAGTGGCTGTTGGCCCAGTGATTCAGCTGGATTTGATCTGAAATGTCTGTGAAAATTAAGTTCTCAAAAAGCATTTCTTTTGAGATAGACATCACTATGTTACCCAGTAAAAATAAAAAATAGCATGCACACATCTCCACAATAAATAACAAAGAAATCTTCCTTTCATTTTAAGAAAAACTTCCAGCCAGTAAAGGCAGGAAATACTTGACCAGAAAGATACATCTTACGCTGAAGTCTGGGAGCCTCTTTCCAAGTGGATCCAATTTCACTGTTCAAAATTTTCAGCTACTCGAGAGTGAATATCTAAGTTAAATCATCAGGAGTGAACAAAGGCAATTTAACATGTAGTAATGATGAAGTAATAATCACTACCACAAAAACCAACCAACCAAACAAACCCAAACCAATTCAGAAGGTTTCAATTTCATACACACAGAAACATACCGAATGGTAGGGATTGGAAGGAACCTCTGGAAATAATCAAGTTCAACCCTTCTGCCAAGGAAGGCTTATCTAAAGAAAGTCACACAGGAACATGTCCAGGTGGGTTTTGAATGTCTCCAGAGACAGAGACTCCACCACCTCTCTGGGCAACCTGTTCCAGTGCTCCATCACCCTTACATTAAAGAAGTTCCTCCTCATGTTTAGATGGAACTTATATTCAAGTTTGTGCCCACTACCCATTATCCTGTCACTAGGCACCACTGAAAAAAGATTGGTCCCATTCTCCTGACACCCACCCTTTAAGTATTTATAAGCACTTATGAGATTCCCCCTTCACTCTTCTCCTTTCAGAATAAAAAGACCCAGTTCTCTCAGTCTTTCTTCATGAGAGAGATTCTAGTCCCCTAAGCATCTTTGTAGCCCTTTCCTGGCCCCTTTCCAGCAAGTCTTTGTCCTTCTTAACCTCCAAATTCTGGTGTCTAAACCAGAGTCTGTCCCTGTATGATCTCCCATGGCTGACCCTGGAACTGCTAGGCTCCCAGGAAGTGGAGCAAGCTAGGCAGACAGTTCAGCCAGAAGCAGTGGGCAGGGGGACTAGCTGGACATGGACATGGAACCCACCCTGCAGCCTATGCGTGCAGCCATGCAGGCCTGTGCCACGCCAAGCCAGTCTGGCAGGTGACAGGCAGGGGAGAGGGCAAGCAGCTTCCTGTTACATTGAAACTCCTCCAGTAGTTCATGGAAGTATATTTTCTCTTCTCCACATAGAATAATATTCTCAATAACTAGAAATAAATATTTTTTCCTTTCTTTTTTTCTTCTTTTTTTTTTTTCCCTCCACACAAATCATGGATTTCACAGAAGCAGAGTCTCTAGTAGTAATTTCCCACCCCCTCAACCTAGAGAATTTTTAATTGTTATTATTTCACTGAGTCTAGGTAGGCACAGGTTCAGCAAACTGATTTAATTTTATTTTTCAACCACTTCAGGAAAACAAAAAATAGTAAAAATCCATGACAGGTTAAATTTTGGTTCTCAAACAGAAG
Source organism: Indicator indicator (assembly GCF_027791375.1). NCBI lineage: Eukaryota > Metazoa > Chordata > Aves > Piciformes > Indicatoridae > Indicator > Indicator indicator. The sequence continues at coordinate 86,666,126 of NC_072010.1, forward strand.
AGAAACAAGATAATAAAATACCTCAGACTAAACATTTACACACTGTCTGCTTGGGCTGGAGCGTACGGTCATTTGGTTTTTTGGATTTCTGGTGGAATCTTAAGCTATAGCAGTGTTTGGCTGAACTGCCAACAGCACCAGTTTACCCAGAAGGCTGCAGGCATCCTTCCATCACTTCAAGATTCAGATTGTCTGAACAAACAGAAGAATGTAGAAAAGAAGCTAAAGAATGTCAATGCAGCAAAGAGAATGTTGTTGGCCTTTGTGCTAGCTGGACACCACTACAGCATATTTCCCATCACACCTATTAACCAGAATGAGTAACATGCATGCTGGGAACTGGTCTCAGGGATCAGGGTTTGGAGGTTATAATGGCTATCAGAAGGGTCTAATAGATGTCAAATGGCTAGATTGCTTCCTCATATTTTAGCTGGACTAACAGCAAAATAATTCTAACAATATGGAGTATCCATCTGGATCTCAGGCTACACATTAAGCCAGTTTTTTTTTCAGAAGAGCTAAAAGACATCAGGGACTTAAAAGGACAGAAAGTCCTACTGCCTACTGAAAGCTAGTTCCATACATCCTATCAACATATGCAAAATCAAATTTTGTTGTCATAATAATGGATGGGAGGAAGAAAGCCAAAAATTCCTTTTTCTATCCTCAGCCCAAATGTGGCAACATTCAACCCTGTATCAGCAGTAAAGCAGTTCCTCTCCTCATCCTTCTTCCTCAGCCAGCTCTGGAAGCAATTCTCCAGCTTCAGAGACAATGCCAGCCCAGGAGATAGGAGGAAAGAGATTAACCACAGAAACTGCTGATATTCTCCCCAGTAGGGTGCCTACTGGGCAGTCCACTGACAGTGCAAGTAGGTGGGAAGTAGGTGGGAGAAGAAAAGATTTGCCCAGGCTTGGTCCTCTTTCCTTGAGGCTGTGATTTTACTTGGGCTTTATGCCCTGAGCTGTTCAGGGAAAGCTAATTGGGATACAGGTCTTCTTCTATTGCTGAACCAGACCTAGGCTGAGATGGATAAACAACCCTGGGATGTCATACCGCAGCCTGAAGTCAAGATTTTACTGTAAATGGCATAATTTAGCTGCTATTGTCAGTTTTCTTCACCCGTGTGGAAAGTTTTCTCTGTCCATTGGAGCAGATCTACTGGCCAATAGGGCCTGTGAGCTGGGTGATTGTACAAGGGCTGGCACCAAGGGGCTCTGCACCAAAGGGCTCTGCACCAAGAGCTGCTAAGCATTACCTCAAAACTGCCATACGGATAAAGAAAAAATGCCACGAAAAGATAGTAACACGGTGGGGTCTGCATTGTCCAAATCCCAATATTACCTTGATGAAAATAATGAAAACCAATGCACTTCCTTGAGGTGGATGGGAAAATGAGAGTTTTCATAGGCCAAATAGAGAGCTGCTTGTGTTGCCCAGGAGGTACTGCAGGGAAATCAGGAGTGGATATAAGGGAACACAAGGCAGAGATTACTGAGAGATGCCATACCTCTTACACAGAGATGCTGTGGGCCTCTTACAATAGTAATTACAAATTAACCTGTGGGTTAATATCTTATTTTCCTTGCAGAATATTGAGGGATAATATAGAAAAACTTTAAAACACTATGTGCCCTAGTGTTAATAAGCAAGTGTTACATTCCTTTCTCTTTGGACAAGGTGTGATGGGGAACAACAGTGCTGACCAACACAGAATACTCCTTGGCTTGAACTTGACGGATCTTACCCATGTCTATTTCTCTTCTGGGAAGCTGTTCTTTTGCATAGAAGAGCACTTACTGTTAATTACAATTTCTGAATAATAGGTGTAACATGAAACAAAATACTAGTTTCACATTTTGGTCAAACATTTCAGCTGATTTTATCACACGCTGAAGGCGCTTGCAACAAGTGGAATGTAGGATTAAAAGAACATTCAGCTACTAACCCTCCCCCTGAAATTCTTATTTTCAGTATGAGCTTTGCATGTGGTATGTACTGACCAAATTTGTGTGTTGTACCTTACACTCCCCCTGAATTTTCACTTGCATGTACTATTATTCCTTCTGTCCTCTCCTAACCCATTTTTAAATGTTACCATTTGCCATTTTATAGCTGCTCTGCTTCGCCTCAAAACTGGCTGCATTTCAATTGTGGTTACTTGCTACATTTAGTTTATTAGCCTCTGAAGCACTATGGGAAGAAAGGTGTTAAAAGAAATAAAAATTGTTATTCTTTTATGTGAACAGAACTTTCATGACATTTTAATGAGAATCACGCTATAAAAGAGACTGGGAGATTAAAAAAAAAATGAAGTCCACTCACTGTTTCTCACCACCCTTGTACTGGAAAACTTCTTCCTAAAATCTGGTCTAAACCTACACTCCCTCAGCTTAAAACCATTCCTCTTGCCCTATCACTAGATACCCTTATGAAAAGTCCCTCTCCAGCATTCCTGTAAGCTCCCTTTCAGGTATTGAAAAGCAGCTACAAGGTCTCCTCAAAATCTTCTCTTCTCCAGGCAGAACAGCCCCAGCTCCCTCATCCTATCCTTATAGAACAGGTGCACCTGCCCTTGGATCATCTGTGTGGCACTCCTCTGGACTTGCCCCAACAGTTCTATGTCCTTCTTACTATAGGGACACGAGAACTGGACACAGTACTCAAGGGTTGGTCTCACAAGAGCAGAATAAAGGGCCAGGAGATGCACAATTGCAGCTAAGGAAATCTGACATCTTTAATGAACAAGTGATTAGGTTTTCACTGTGACTGTTTGGATCTTCAACCACACTAGCAACTCAGGTATATAGAATACAGAGCTCCTAAAGCACACTGTCAAAGAGGTCACAACATGAGAAAAGTGAGTCAAATTCAGCACAGAAAATCGAAGTTTTGGCCAAAGAACCACACTTTCCACATCTCCCTGTTGTTAAACCATTCAGCCTGCATTCTGCTTCCTCCAGACTATAGCAAAGACCATTTTTGAATGGCTGACAATAGAGCCCTAAAAGGAGATACCTGGAGAAAGTTTAGATGGTAACAAGTTAGCAAACAAGTTGATAAATCCCAAACTACTCCCACTGGACAGCTGACCTCCCAGCAGTAGTAAACCCCTTTGCCCCACCAGCTCATTTAAACTCCTCCCAGCTTTGGATCACATTTCCTATTGAAAGAGATGCTTTTTTCCAGCATCAACCCATGGGCTGTGCCAGCTGCCAGCTGATACACCCCCTGCCAGCCTGTGCTGCCCAGTGTTCCTTGACTGCCCCTTCTAGGGGAAGGGGGCCACTGTATCTCACCTCTGTGCCCAGGGAATTCCCTGTTGCTGTTTTGCAGCAGTGCACTCATCAGCGCTAGTGAATCTGGCAGGAGTCACGAGTGCTCTGAAATCTTGGACTTTGTTAGCTAAACCTAAGGAAGGTGTGTGAAGTCAGCTGGCTGGGACTTATCATTCATTAAAATTCTTACTAATAAACCTGTGTTAGCTTGAATATTGCACTCCATTATGCACCCAAACAATCAGAAACAACCCCACCAGATCTCGGGTAATCAATTTCATAACAATCACCGCACTGCAAATGTGCAGGTATCAGTGGGTAGTAACAGCAAATGACAGTGGCATGAATGAAGGTGGTGCTCAAACAGAGGAGACTGGTTTCTTAATCTGCAGTTAAACTCTTGTGCTTTTCACAGAATCACTATGGTTGGAAAAGATCTTCAAGAACAAGTCCAATAGTTAACTACCACTACCAGGGTCACTACTACATCATATCTTTGAGCACCATGCCTAGACACCTTTTAAATATCTTCAGGGATGGCTATTCAACCACATCCCTGGGCAGCCTTTTCCAGTCTTTGAGAATCCTTTTGGCATAGAAGTTTTTCCTAATGTCTAACCTAAGCCTCCCCTGATGTAACTTGATGCCATTTGCTCTCATCCTATCCATTGTGACTTGGGAGAAGAGACCAACAGCCATTGCTCTACAACTTCCTTTGAGGGAGTTTTAGAGAGCAATAGCATCTCCTCCCTACTTCCCATTCTCCAGATTAAATAACACCAGTTCCTTCAGCTTCTCCTCATAACACTCATTCTCAAGACCCTTCACCAGCTTTGTTGCCCTGCTCTGGACCTGCTCCAGCACCTCAATGTCTCTTTTACACTGCGGCACCCAAAACTGAATTCAGTACTTAAGGGTGTACCCAAGGGTGTACTCAAGGGTGTACTAAAGGGGTGTACAAGGGTGAGGCACCCAGGACCTCACCAGTGCCAAATACCATGGGACAATCACCTCTCTAGACCTGCTGGCCACACTAGTCCTGATAAAGGCCAGGATGCTGTTGACCTTCTTGGCCACCTGAACACACTGCTGGCTCACATTCAGCTGGCTGTCGATCAACACCCTCAGGTCCCCTTATGCCAAAGCAGCTTTCCAGCCACTCTGCCCCAAGCCTGTAGTGTTGCACACTAACAGCATCTTATTTGCCATCATATTTCGACTCAAAACTTCAGAATAAGCTGACAAACTTTTATTTCTAGGCTAAATTTTCATTATAAATGTTTGATGTCTTTTGGGAAATAGGAATTAGTAGCTTAGTAAATAGTGCTCTTGTGGGTTTGAGAGAGATTATAAAGTTTTACAAGCCAATAAAGAAGAAACAGCAGTCCTAGCATGTTATAAATGACGCAGCAGTAGGGTTTAAAACAAGCCACGTGTAAACTTACACCTTAAAGATCTTTACTTTTGGAGATCCAATGCCTTTCTGAACCTGTCCAAACTTTTTGGCCTGGGGAAAAAAATGGAACTGCCTGAAGTTTCCAACACAGTCCAAGCTCAGCAGTTCTGGATGCAGGCACCCAGACTCAGGGTATGTGAGGACACTGATTTTTCTAGTCTGGAGTATCAAAGTAAATATTTTTTAGAGTGTGTAAAAATCAGATTGATGAAAAAGCCTCAAAGTTCTTCCTGCCTGAACTATATTACTGCTCACTAAATGCTTCCAGAACAGGAAGGGCAATCTTCTCATGAAGAATTGATTTAGTCATGCATACCCCACCATTTTAGTAATAAAATCCTCAAAGCTCTTGCCTCTTAGCTGTCACAATCTTGAGCTGCTCCTCCTCTAGATTGCTTTAATTTCATAGTGAGGGAAATCTCAAATTAAAAGAGGAGAGTCATGATAGTGTGAAAGAACATCTATGGTGCCAGAATTAGAACGTTTGAGACCATTGTAAACAAGATCACTTTTTATACATATGCTGATACCAGGTCAGCTGGACACATCTAGAACTTAATTTAGTCTTCTTGCAAGCCAGAAACTGACAACATTGAAGAGTTTTGCTTGCTTTTGTAAGGAAATGAGACTTACAGAAAAGGTTCATCTATGAGTCTGCCCAGCCCAGTGACATGAGTTTTGTAATTGATTTCAAACAAGAGAAATAGGTAGTGATGTTCCTTCAAGGGGCACCAAACACTGTTGGGTATAATAGACTCAGAGAATGCAGGCAGAACTCAGCCCTTTAATTTACCATTTAACTGTTGCAAACTTGCCAAACAGTACATATACTCTCAACTGATATTATATATACCTATATATATATATACACATATACATACACATAGATAGATAGATAGATGGATAGATAAATAGATGATAGATAGAGAGATAGATGGATGTGTGTATATAGTCTGGGAATATATTTTTACATATATATATGTGTATATATGTATGTATGTTTGTATGTATGTATGTATGTATATAGTCTCAGACTAGTCACAGCAGTGCTGTCTCTTTCCAAGGGATAATATGGGCAAAGATGAGTTTATTGTGAGGAATTTTACAAGATAAAGAATGCAAATGCATAGAAATGCTGTTCATGAAACACTTAATAATTATGAGTTTGTTGTTAAGAGAGTAGTTCACAAATCTAAGGTCAGCATCTAAATGTGGCCCATAGGGGAACTTTTCTTCTACTGACATCCCTCATTGACTCACACTCTGGTTGTAAATCTGGATTATTAAGGAGGACATTGTATTGTTTGGGCTTAGAGAAACACAAATGGAATTGCAATGCACACAGGCCTCTGGGCAACCTATTCCAGTGCCTGATCACTCATTCAGTAAAGAAAGTTTTCTTAATACCCACCTGGCACAATTTCAGGCCATTTCCTCCCATTCTATCATCTGCTGCTAGGGACAAGAGACCAACCTCCACCTTACTACAACCGCCTTTCAGGTAGTTGTAGATAGCATCATGCTGTTGTAGATTTTCTAGTTTCCATGTGCTAACTCCATCATGCCATCATACATTTTCTCATAGCTAAAACTTAACTCTTTTAGTGCCAAAGTTACGTGTGATACTGTACTACTACATGCTTGGGTGCTGAGTGCTACAAGTACTATCATCTCTGTCTGGCAGGAAAGCACAGACACATCCAGGTGGTGACAGTGTTAGGCAGTCCAGAACATTGTGTTAATTTAACTTTATCAGGCCCATGTCTATACTTTGCTCAGTATTTTAAACATTTGCCATGTTCGAAGATCTCAATTCAAATTCAACTTAAATGCAACCTGACAGAAAATTGTGTTTCTTCTTTCTCCTGTTTTGTTTTCACAGTATCCCAGTATCCCAGTATATCAGAGGCTGGAAGGGACCTCAAGAGATCACTGGGTCCAGGCCCCCTGCCAGAGCAGGATCACTTAGGGTAGTCCACACAGGAATGCATCCAGATGGGTTTGAAAGTCTCCAGAGAAGGAGACTCCACAACCCCACTGGACAACCTGTTCCAGTGCTCTGTCACTCTCACTGTAAAGAAGTTTCTCCTCATGTTGAGGTGAAAACTTCTATGTTACAGTTCCTTGTCTTACCACCGTGAACCACCGAAAAGTGCCTGGCCCCCTCCACTTGACACCCACCCCTTAGATATTTATACACATTGATGAGATCCCCTCTCAGTCTTCTCTTCTCCAGACTAAATAGCCCCAGGGATCTCAGTCTCTCTTCATAGGGGAGATGCTCAAGTCCCCTAATCATCCTCGTGGCTCTCCATTGGATTCTCTCCAGCAGTTCTCTGTTTTTCTTGAACTGGGGAGCCCAAAACTGGACACAGTATTCCAGGGGTGGTCTCACCAGGGCAGAGTAGAGAGGTAGAAGAACTTCCCTAGCCCTACTGGACACACCTTTCTTGATGCATCCCAGGGTCCCATTGGCTCTCTTGGCCACAAGAGCACATTGTGGTTCCATGCAGAACTTGCTGTCCAGCAGCACTCCAAGGTCTTGCTCTGTGGAGCTGCTTTCCAGCAGGGCAGCCCCTAACCTGTACTGGCGCCTGTTGTGATTCCTCCCCAGATGTAGGATCCTGCACTTGTCCTTATTAAACTTCATAAGGTTTGCCTGCACCCAGCTCTCCAGCCTGTCCAGGTCACATTGGATGGTTGTACAAGAAAGATGGATGTCTTCATGAGAAAGAAACACACTTGTCCAAGAAGAAAAAGAACAACATCTACTCCTAGATGTCTGATAAGTTAAAAATCAAATTATTTTTGCCCATTCACAAGACTGTCCAATGAAATGGGCAGCATTCTGGCCTGTCATAGTAGAAGAGGTGCTTCATTCTCTTCCTTTAATGGTATCGTACTTTAAAATAATCTTCTCAAAACGTATGCAAACAAACAAACAAACAAATTTCAAATTAGATTGGGAAAAAAGTTACACTTTCCTCTTGTCTCTCAGACACCCCTAAACTGCATCCATGATCCTAAAACAACTGGCTTTACAAGTAGACACATATTTAAAAAGAATTGACCTCTGATTTTAAAGGGCTGCCAAATATTTCAAAGCATTTCCCCAGCCCATGTAAACTATTTGGAAGCCTGTGAACAACAGTGGTTTGGTACAACTGAGCCGCCTGCATTTGGGATTGGCCAGCAGGTAAAACTCACTTATTTTCTGGACACCATTACAGAAACTGTCTCCATTCAGGACAAAATAATTCCAGATTTTGTGTATAAAGTGGAGACTTTCCTAGGGATTACTGTTAGAAGTGGTGCAAACAGTGTAGGCCAAGAAAGAAACGCTGAGAAACTGGGTGACCTTTTCACCAACCAGCCAACGTGCTTTTCTAAGTTTCTGAATTAAGAGTGTCCTCCAGCTCTCACTCATGTAAGAAGTGTATGAGAAACTGTTACAACTATTGAGCCTGGCACATATGGATGCCATCTTCTTGAACCTAGACATTACCTATTGAGCCTCAATTCCAAAAGAAATTACAATCTGCTTTACAAATTCCAGACTTTTGAAAAAGTATTCTTTGGAATCTGTGTCTGACTAGTGAGTGGTACTTAAGCTTACAGGTTGTGTCTATTGCATTCCTGTCTGTATGACCGTAACAAACACTGGTATGCCTGACATGGTCCTTTGCTTTGAATGTAGGTGCATGCACAAGTGAAATGTGCATCAGATCACCTTTCTGCCCACAACCCACAGAGCAGCTGTGGTCCACTGTGACAGTATTTTAAAATAAAGACATATTTTGGCTTTTAGGCAGTGTTTGGAGAGAGAGGTTTGTGGATTAGAATTACTGGCTATAGAATTCTTCACAGGAGAGCAGACTGAGTGCTAAGTCATGTAGGTCAAAGGAATATAAATGCCTCTTCTTCATCAGGGTTTTCTTCAAAATCAAAACAAATCAAAATGAAACAAAACTATGTTTTTTCCTCACATATATTAGTAATGGCCACCTCAGATATCCACAGGGGTGAAAACGTACTGCTTACTAATACTTTACATAATTCAAAATGTTTGCTAAAACTCTTGGTTCTCAAACATTAACACATATTTATAGTGAATCATAAACTCTGTCTTCACCCATTTTTACAAACTAGATTGTTTTTCTTTGAAGTTATTAGCATTTTTGTCATAATATACTTACAATACCTCGCTACTCTTATTTATTGACGTATTAAAAATAAACACTCAGGCCAGAACAAACAGAAAAACCAACAGAAATATAAATAGGAATACAGTTTTCAGAAACTTCTTCTATTATTCGTAGAAAATAATTCTGTATGCATCTGGTCAGATGAAGACAGCGTTGGTGGTCTTGGACTCCCCATTGCCTACCTCAAAGCACAAATAATAACAAGAGAAACTGGTAAGCACCTATTCACAAAGAAATGGCTCAAAACCAAACAGAGTTGTGGCAGATGGCTTGCACATTTCAGGGAAAGCACAATGTGTGATTGCGATTTGTAAAGTTCTGCATAGGACTGGATGTGTGCCGATGTGCGCAAAGCAGTGAGAGGAAGATATTCAGAAAAAAAATACTTAATCTCTGACTTCCTTGGTGGTTGGTAGCATGTGTGTGGTATTTGGTAGATCATCAGCAGTCAGTTCAAACTGCAAAGCTTTTTGATGCCCTAAAGCAGTGCTTTGCAAAACCTGGGAAGAAGGTCTCCTCATGCATCTGTTTATGGTTGTCACAGGAATAATTTGGTTTTGCCATACCTTTGGGGAGCAGTTATTTTCATTCTAGTTTATTTACTGTCTAAGTGGAAAGGGGCTCTTTTACTAGACATTAATAATAGAAACTTCTGAAAATTTTCCAGACACACCACCTGCCTGTCTTGATATCTAGACATTTTAGCTTATGGTTTAGGTTACAAGCATTTAGGTTACAAGCATTTCAGTACATTGGTTTTAATACCAGTATTGTTACCATGAGTAGTTCTTTGTAAGCAAAAAATAAATAAAAAAATTCCAAAACCAAAACAAAAAGCCACACCCACAACAACAATAAAACACCAAATAACTTCTTTTGATGTGAGGAACTAAATTGCAGACTCCACAACATATACATACACAACTGCCTCTAAATAAAAAGCTTAAAATATGTTTCATGAAGCATTATCATGATTTGGAAGTTCAAGCAAACATTTCTGAAGACAGGCCAGCTTTTATGACATCCCTCATTAAAAGCTAGGATAGATTCTTCACTTTCCTTTGCCTCTTTTTGGTTTTTTTTGCCTTTAATCTATTCCCTCCCTGTACAACTCTTATTAAAGTATATAAACATCTGAAGGGTGGATGTCAGGAAGGGGCCAGTCTCTTTTCAGTGGTGTCCTGTGACAGTACAAGGGGCAATGGATACACACTGGAACACAGGAAGTTCCACCTCAACATGAGGAAAAACATCTTTGCTGTGAGGGTGCCAGAGCAGTGGACCAAGCTGCCCAGAAAGGTTGCGGAGTCTCCTTCGCTGGAGAAGGTGCTCCAACCTCCCTGGGTGCTTTCCTGTGTGACCTGCTCTAGGTGATCCTGCTTTGGTAGGTGGGTGGGACTTGATCTCCAGAGGTCACTTCCAACCCCTACCATTCTATGATTCTATGACTCCTAGTGAGCTGTGGAGCAGACCTCTCACAGAATCACAGAATTTCAGGAGCTGGAAGGGACCTCAAAAGATCATCTAGTCCAACCCCCCTGCCAGAGCAGGATCACCTACACCAGATTACACAGGAACACAGCCAGGTGAGTTCCGAATATCTCCAGAGAGGGAGACTCCACAACCTCCCTGGGCAGCCTGTTCCAGGTGCATAATATAGGAATGCAAGTATAACAGCCATGATGGGATTTGTCCTGGTTTGCAGGCTGTGTAGCAAAGTCTGCAAATGTTCACCTATAGTTTCGGACCAACTTTATTTCCTTTTTTTTTGATTCCACCAAGTCTCTCTTGTGGGGCAGCACATTGTCTTCCATAACACTGGTATGTTTTCCTTCATGTGCATCTTATAGTATACTGGAAACTGGAAGACATACTCAGAATGTGCTGACAATTAGTCTGTGTGAGGGAGAACATCATGCAGAGAAAAAGAAGGAGAGTCGGAGGCTGACAGGGCAGTCCTGTAAGCAACCACACATTCACAAAGACTTCTTTTTGCTTTTTAAAGTAAACACATCTGATTGTTTAAACCCTGAAGCAGAAATTGTTGGCTCCTTTCACAAACTGGACTCAGAATCCCAGCGTGATTTGAGGCAAATTGCATAGGCTTTGCCATTTTTAGGATATGGGAAGCTTTTATATGTCGTAATTAGGCAACTGGCATTCACATATATATGCAAACTGAAGCAGACCTTATATGCACTCTTCCTGATCACTTAAACCTGTCAACATGCAGGAAAGCTGCAAGCTTTCTTGACCACATTAGAGTTTTACAGTGTCTGTGGTCAGAAGACAAATGGTTAGAAGACCCTGTGCTTAGTTTGATTTATAAGGACATTTTACACTATTCCAGTACTAAAGTGGGTTTTAAAAGTAATCCATATCCACTTTAAGACCAGACAAATGTACTGCCAACTTTAAATGTTAATGAAAATCAAGACATTCACATTTCTGTGTTCCATTTCCCTAACAGATTGAAAATATTGTTTCTTTTGTCTCTTATCTTCTTGCAGCTGAGACTGTACTTCATTATATGTTTTGCAGCACTCAATGCAAGAAAGCCATTAACTTGGTTTGACGTGTGAAATGAACAAAAAGCTACAAAAGAAAGACTATTCCTTTCTAACGACCTTATTTGGATTTAGTGATCCTATTGTCCTTCCTGTCTGAGTTAATAATGTATAAGAAATCTTTACAATAATAAACACCTCCTAAGGGTGGTTTTTTTAATGTGCACTGAATCATCCCTGGATGCTAACCAACACTGTTGAACCTCTCTGCTGCTGCAAGATGGTTCCCCTTCCCTGCCTCTCCTCAGGACTGACAGCATGGGAGGAGTCTGAGGTCAGACCCTCTCTGCATTCTCACCTCCTCCTTTAGAGGATGGAAACAAGGAAGCCCTCCTTTACTTCACCGGAGGAGGATGGGGAGGGATTGGCTTGATGCAGGAAATAGAGTGTCTTCACTCAAAGGAGGCTGCTAAATAGAGTGTGGTGTTTATCTCAAGGTCAACTAGTTATATCCCTCTGGGAGAAAGCACATTGGATACTGACAAGCATTTAAGGCAAGTTCATGAAAAGGGGCGAGCAAGTAATTCCCCAAAACAAGAGCAAAGGGATGGGTGGAACACTAAGACACGCAGCAGCAGTCTCAAGCACACTTTGTAAATCATTAAGCAAACCAGAAACCAATGAACATCATAGATCACTTGTGTTATTAAAAAAAAGGGAAAAGTACATTTTTCTTTATGGCAGTGGTGGTTCCATACATAGTTCCTGAGCATATCTGGAAAATATATTGCACATTTCTCAGTAAAAAAAAAAAAAAAAAAAAAAAAGAAAAAAAAGATACAATAAATTGCCTACCAAACTGTGAGCACAATAAAAAGGCTGTTTGAACAGCTGGATCTTAAACCTTATTATAGTCCTGAGTTATTTATTTTAATAAATGAACAGCTATAATTAAGGTTAAAATGATCACACAAGCAGGAAGAGAAACAATCCTGTTATTATGGCTTCCAAGAACTTGGACCCTGTGACAGTGCTGGTAGAGGGCCCTGTGTTATTGGTGATAAGTTTAGATTTCAGAAATAAAAGCGTTTTTAGCCACAACCACTTGAAGCATATGAACTGCTGTCCCAGCTAAGGGGGAATCAAGTGAATGGAAGGCTGAAGCTGACACATTTCTGCTTTTATATTCAATACTTTATTATTTTAAAGTACAGCTTCAGTATTGAAAGCAGAAAAATTACAGTCTCTGTAGCAGTCAGAAAACTGGGAAGGAGTCAACCTAACAAAAGTGTACACACAGGTATGAGGTTTAACAAGGACAAGTGCTGGGTCCTGCACTTGGGTCACAACAACCCCATGAAACACACAGGAGATGTGCAAAAGGTCAGGAGATGTGGCATAGATGGCTGATCAGTGAGGTGGTTTGCAAACTGGCTTGACAACAGATTTCAGAGGGTTGTCATCAGTGGCACAGAGACAACCTGGAGGCCTGTGGCAAGTGGTGTCCCCCAGGGATCAGTACTGGGTCCAGTTTTGGTCAGTATCTTTATCAAAGACCTGGAGGAGGGGGTTGAGAGTACCCTCAGCAAGTTCGCTGATGATACAAAATTGGGGGGGGGTTGGCTGACACCTGTCAGGTTGTGCAGCCATCCAATGTGACCTGGACAGGCTGGAGAGCTGGGTGCAGGCAAACCTCATGAAGTTCAATAAGGACAAGTGCAGGATCCTACATCTGGGGAGGAATAACAGCAGGCACCAGTACAGGTTGGGGGCTGCCCTGCTGGAAAGCAGCTCCACAGAGCTGGACAGCAAGTTCTCCATGGAACACCAATGTGCTCTTGTGGCCAAGAGAGCCAATGGGACCCTGGGATGCATCAAGAAAGGTGTGTCCAGTAGGTCTAGGGAAGTTCTTCTACCTCTCTACTCTGCCCTGGTGAGACCACCCCTGGAATACTGTGTCCAGTCTGGAGAAGAGAAGACTGAGAGGGGATCTCATCAATGTGTATAAATATCTGAGGGATGGGTGTCAAGTGGAGAGGGCCAGGCTCTTTTTGGTGGTTCACAGTGATAAGACAAGGAACAATGGGTTCAAACTAGAACATAGAAGACTTCACCTCAACATGAGGAGAAACTTCTTTACAGTGAGAGTGACAGAGCACTGGAACAGGTTGCCAGGGGGGTTGTGGTGTCTCCTTCTCTGGAGACTTTCCAAACCCACCTGGATGCATTCCTATGCAGACTACCCTAAGTGATCCTGCTCTGGCAGGGGGGTTGGACCTGATGATCTCTTGAGGTCTCTTCCAGCCTCTGATATATTGTGATACTGGGATACTCCAGGCTTGAGGCAGAGTGGCTGGAAAGCTGCCTAGCAGAAAGAACTGGCAGTGCTGGTTGACAGCCAGCTGAACATGAGCTTGCAGTGTGCTCAGGTGGACAAAAAGGCCAACAGCATCTTGGCCAGGATCAGGAAAGGTTTGACCAGCTGGAGCAAGGAATTGATTGTGCCCCTGTACTCAGCACTGGTGAAGCTGCATCTTGAGTACCATGTGCAGTTTTGGGCACCACAGTATAAGAAGGACGTTGAGTTGCTGGAGCTGATACAGAGAAGGGCAATGAAGCTCGTAAGGAGTTTGGATACCATGTCCTATGAGAAGCTGAGGGAGCTGGAATTGTTTAGCAGCAGAAGAAGAGAAGGCTAAGAGGAGACCATATTGCTTTCTACATCTCCTTGAAAGAAGGTTGGAGTGAGGTCGGTGTTGGCCTCTTCTCTCAAGAAACTAATGACAGGAGAAGAGGAAATGACCCAGTACTGTGCCAGGGAGGTTTAGATTTGACATTAAGAAGAATTTATTTCTGGCAAGAGTGGTGATGCATTGGAACAGGCTGACCAAGGAACTGGTGGAATCACCATCCATGCAGGTGTTCAAAAGATGAGTAATCATGACATGTTGGGACATGGTCCAGTGGTCACAAAGGTGTTGGGTAGAAGGTTGATTTGATCTTAGAGGTCTTTCAGCCTTAATGATTCTATGATTCTATTTTGTTTGTTTGTTTGATACTGTATTTGTTTATGGATAGACAGTACTTTACTTAAACCTAAGGGATAAAACAGTCTCCAGTCTCCCTGGTTTTTACACACTCATTGGCTGTTACAAAAACTATCCAAGTTTTACTCCCACAGGTCACAGAGTAATGTAGCACCTTTTAAACCATCATGTTGCCTTCCCACCCTGCAGCTGGGAGCTATAACCTGTGAGGAGATGGGAGCCATGTGGATTACTCTGTCTGCACAGAGCCCCATAGCAGAATCAAGCACAGCAAAAAAAGACCCTCAGCATCTGCAAGACTTTAGTAGGAAGGATGCAAGCATACACCAGGATTGCTCAAAGTACTTTCATCAATAAACAAAATTTGATCCAATGTACAGTTGTCCAAGTTCTAGTCCTATTTTGCCAGTGAGGTTGGTATGTGGCAAATAGAGGGAAGCTCCCCATTTTTTGAAGAAATTCTCCAGAGATAGTAAATGTTTTTATGTGGACCTCATCCAAAAACCACTGAAGTTAGTGAGGCCAGGATTTCAACCTCAAAATCATTTTAAAGGTCGGTGAAGTAAAAAGAAAGACTGCCATTGACTTTAATGGGCTTGCAATACACTTGTTTTTCACCCTCAGGAGTTTCAGTCAGATCAGAACTTTGGAAATCTGATTTGAGCAGCAAAAAGTTGTCCTTTTGGTAGGTATTTTCCCACACCCAAACCCACTAAAATCTTTCCCAAGTTTCAGTAAGATTATCTGTTGCTGTTCAGGGCACATTCAGGTCTGTGGATAAGGTCCAATCAGAAAAAATAAATCCATGAGAGAAAGCTATATATTTTGCAATCATTTCACCATTTATGCCACAATAAGCATTTTTTTGTAAATGACACTTAATTGCTTTCTTCTGAGGAACTGCCTTTAAAGCAATGTTTTCCTAAATAAATCCAGAAGTTTCTACATCTCAGATGAATGACACATCCTGCATCTAGTATGATTCCAAATAATTCAATTTGAAAACATGTTTTTTCATTTCATTATATGAGTGAAATTAAGATAATAAGACTTGAGGAAAAGTATTACTGCTTCCCAGTTCCTTCAAACTGCACATCTGCTTTTTTAGCTTCTCGGAGTGTTTTGTAATGCTTTGTAAATTAAGCATAAACCTCACATCTTAGGACAAGAGATTCATGAAGGAGACGTACCCTGTGCACACAATTAGTATCCACTGAGTATCACAGATTCATAACTGTTGAGGTTGGAAGAGACCTTTGAGAGTATCAAGCTCAACCACTCATCTAGAGCTCACAATCCCACCACTATTGCTATGTGACTACCACTAAACCACATTCCTCGACACCACATCCATGCATCTTTTGAATACCTCGAGGGCTGGCACCTCCACTTGGTGGCAGCCTGTTCCAAGGCTTGATAACCCTAACCCTAATTTCTGTGAAGAAATGTTTCCTAATATCTGATCTGAACATCCCCTGGCACAACTTGACGCCATTTCCTCTTGTCCTGTCATTTGCTGCATGTGAGAAGATGAGAAGAGATCAACCCCCACCTCACTCCAACCTTCTTTCAGGTTGTTGAGAAGGGCAATGAGGTCTCCCCTCAGCCTCCTCTTCTAAAGCCTAAACAACTCCAGTTCCCTCAGCCATTCCTCATAAGACTTTTGTTCCATGCCCTTCACCAGTTAAGTTGCTCTTCTTTGGACACACTCCAGCATCTCAATGTCCTTCTTGTGGTGAGAGGTCCAAAACTGAGCAGAGTTATTTCAGGTGTGGCCTCACCAATGCAGAGCACAGGGAGACAATCACATACCTAGACCTTCTGGCTACACTATTCCTGATACAAGCCAGGATGCCATTGGACATCTTGGCCACCTGAGCACATTGCTGTCTCATATTCAGCTGGCCATCAATTAACACCCACAGGTCCTTCTCTGCCAAGCATCATTCCAGTCATCCTTCCCCAAGCCTGGAACACTGCACTTCCTCCCACATACATGGAGCAACTTCTTCAAATGGGAGAGCATGAATGAATATGGCAAGTCTAGCAGGCACTTCCTACTACCCATAAAGAGTAGATGAAAACATCATGCAATTGTAGAAACTCTACCTGAAAGGACAGAACTTAGGAAGCATTTGTGATACAGAGTTTAGTGATAACAACAAACTGGTTTGTTTCAGCAGTAATTGTTGTATGGGTTGTGGTATGTCCTCTCTCAGGCCAGCTGTGATCCTAATGACCTAATGCCAGTTGCCTTAGAATTTTCTGGTGGAATGGAGCTTCCCAGAATTGTTGCTGTATTCCTTGTGCAAAACATTCACTGTTGCATTTAGTCCATGACTGGCTTCTTTTGGAGCATATTATTGTCCTACTGTTCTTCCCTTAGCTAGGTGAAGTCATCAACTTCAGGAGACAAGCAGGCTAGCTGATGCTATCAGCCATGATGCAAAGCTCTGACTAAGCTCCTTTGTGGAGCCTGTCTACAAAGCAGCAGCTTCCTGCTCCTGCACAGTTTCAGAGAAGCTGGTTAGATCCTTTTGGTCATCACCTGGAGCAAGTCCTCTGTGTATGCAGAAGTGTTGTATATTTACTCAAAGGTAGCCAAAGGTTGTTTCCCCAGTTCTCTGTGTATTAAATATTTATCTAGGGAGAGTGAGTGTGGCCTACTTTGACATATTACTTCTGGTTTTAAAATGCCCCTTTTCCATTAGAAAGACCTACCTTTTAAGTAAGGACAAAATGTTTGGTAAAACACAGTGACGATGGTGACAGATGAAATCCAAATGTTTTATTTCAAAATAAATGAAGCATTTGGAGTGATTCAAAATCACCTGTCTGTTGTTTTTGGTTTCCTGAGCCTCCCAAACTGAATCTAAATAATATTTCTTCAACTTTTCCCACTCAGTCACAGAGTAAAAAAACCCATTATTCTCCCAAATATATTTAGAAGTTGTCAAACCTTACATGAGTTATGTGAATTATTTTAAACAGGTACAGCTAAGAATATAAACTGAACTGGCCAACCATCTGTGGTGAGACACTGGATCTGAAATCTGCCATTAAGTTCAGACCTGCTTATTGCCTGTCTTATGCCTCAGATCAATGCAGTTTAAAGCAAATGAACACATGGAAAATATCCTGGGTTGGTATGACTGAAAGAAAAGATCTACGATCAAAAGACAATTTGGAAGTTCTTCATATTTTAGAAGTTAAGACATAGTCCTTGAGGGAGACTGAGAAGACTGAGGGCAGTAAAAATACAAAATTCTATTTATGTTTTTCAGCATCTAAAAGGTTTGTTACCTTTATGCACTTTCAAGTACACTGCTATTCAGAGTTCACAATCTGAATGAACAGAGTCCCAGGGTTTAAAAGACTCTTGCCAAAAGGACAGCTGTTTGCTATGGCAGAGGATGCTGGCATTTCTTACACACAACCCAACAGGCAAAGGGCTGCTCACAGCAGCTCTGCCATAGCTATAACATTCATTTCTGCAAGGTTTAAGATGACTTCAAGCACTGCCACTCCGAAGACAGTATGTCAGATATTTCCTGAACACGTTCTCTTTGCCACAGGAATACTTCAACAGCAACAAAGTGCCATGACAGCTGCCAGTGAAAGAGATTACTTTAATTGCATCCCTTCTTTTCATCCCCTAATAAAGGCAATAGGGAAAATCATAGATTGGTTTCAGTTGGAAAAGACCTCCAAGAACATTGAATCCAACCATCAACCTAACACCACCAGGGCCATTAAACCATGTCCCAAAGTGCCATGTCCACACATTTCTTGAACACCTCAAGGGACCACCTCCACCACCTCCCTGGGCAGCTTGTTCCAATGCCTGACCTCTCGTTCAGTAAAGAAAGTTGTCCTAATATCCAATCTAAACCTCCCCTGGCACAGTTTCAGGCCATTTCCTCTTGTCCTACCACCTGATACTTGGGAGAAAAGAATGACCCCCACCTCACTCCAACCTCCTTTCAGGGAGGTGTACAAAGCAATTGCTCCTCTTCAGGCTAAACCCAGCTCCCTCAGCTTCTCATAAGACATGCTCTCCAAAACCCTCAAGAGCTTCTTTGCCTTTCTCTGTACCGGCTCCAGCAACTCAGCGTCCTTATACTGCGGTGCCTAAAACTGCACATGGTACTCAAGATGCAGCTTCACCAGTGCTGAGTACAGGGGCACAATCAATTCCTTACTCCTGCTGGCCACACCATTCCTGATCCTGGCCAGGATGCTGCTGGGCTTCTTGGCCACCTGAGCACGCTACTGGCCCTTGTTCAGATAGCCGGGGTCTTGATCCCTGGACCAAACTAACTACAAAAAGCAAGGGGTTAATAGCTGTATACACTCGATGTCTGCACATGTGCATGCTTGTGTGTAGTTAGTGTACATGCTCCCAACAGTCAATACCTGTATCGGGTATGTACTTCAGAGTTCTAGTACTTTGACTGCTCAACCTGGTGACCTGGCTCTGCTCCCCTTACACTCAGATTTCCCTGCATTTCTAACAAGAAGGAGTAACAATGTCTGTCCCTGGGAGTCAGGATGCAGCCAAAGTAGGTAGCCAGAGGGTAGAGGTCCATAGTAAATTCAAAGATAGTTTATTGGATGAACACAGACAATTTTGAAAATGCTCAAATCAATATGGAGACTGAGCCTCTCTGATTTTCAGTCACTTAGATCCCCTGGAAAATTGTGGGAAAAAAGCACCCAAATAGCAGGATAAAGGCCTCCCTAGAATCTCCCTCTGATGAGAGCTGACAGAGCAGATCTTCCAAGAGCATTTCAGAGCACTGGTGCTCTGCATCATCATTCCAGAAGACTTTCTCTGAATGCTGACAGGAAATGTTGGTGAAACTAAGGAAGCAGCTACTTACCTTGGATGATAAAAGATAAGTGGTGAAGATAACATATTAATATTTCCATGGCTTTCACTCAAAATGAATTACTGACTTTTTTGCTTTATTTTCTCTTTAATGTTTAGGATATATTTGACCCAGTGGTCAAATGCTACAACTGCTAAATGATGATGTGCAAATCAACACTTTCCCAGCCCAGTGTATAGAGAAAATACAGGTATATTTTTCCTATTGGTCTTGGTTGGGATAGAGTAAGTTTACTTCATGGCAACTCTCATGGTGCTACGTTTTAGAGTTGTGTTGAAAACAGCATTGAGAACACAGGGATGTTTTAGCTATTGCTGAAAAGGGCTTAAGCAGCATTACGGTGTTTTCCATTTCTCACCCTGCTCTGCCAGTGAGGAGGACAAAGGTGCACAGAAGCTGGGAGGGGACACAGCTGGGATAGCTGACCTCAAGTGATCTAAGGGATAGTCCATAACATATGACTTCATGCTCAGTATATAAAGCTGGGGGACAAAGAAGGAAGAGGGGACTTTCGGAGTTATGACATTTATCCTCCCAAGCAAGTGTTATGTGTGATGAAGCCCTGCTGAGATAGCTGAACACCTGCCTGCCATGTGAATTAGTGAATTAATTCCTTATTTTACTTTGCTTGTACACACAACTGTCCTTATCCCAGCCTACAAGTTTTCTCACTTTCGTCTTCACAATTCTCTCCCTCATCCCACTGGGGAGGAGGGAGTGAGCATCTGGGTTGGGCTGAGCTGCCTGCCAGGGCTAACCCACAGTACTTTCTGAAGCGCATGTTATGGTACGTTTCCTCTCTGGTACTCATTGTACATACAGATCTATCATGTCACAGCTCAGATGCACTTAGAAATCATCAGCTTGGTATTTCTGAGCATTTCCAGCTTCTGTCCTCAAGGGTGACATGTAAGTTAGTGTTGTTTTCCACATTCTTAGATACACACTGAAAGAGAAAGTAAATGTGCAGAGGGCACATGTTTGCTACTTCAAACTAGGAATTGAGGCTGTGGTATAAATTTACCAAACAGAAAGCTCTCATGTTCTGTAAAGATAAATTCATGCTCAACAACTAAAGGATCTTGTCCTTCAAGTTCTTGAAAAGAGTAAGATGTACACATCTATCAGGTTACTTCTTTGAATAGTTTTCTTTAATTCTAGAACTGTAGCAATCCTATCCACTCATTTTTTAATGGTTTATCAGTCTTGGTATACTCCTTGAGTAAGTACAGCTCATTTCTTGAGGCAGAGAAGAGGGAATTCCTGCAATTACTCCATGAAGGCATAGACTGTCTTTGGACATTACGGATACTAAAATTTTACATGGATTCAAGGGGAAATAGAAATTCACAGAAGAGAAATCCACTGAGATTTATTTAAATTCAACCATATGTAGCTCAGAAATCCTCTGAACTGCAAGTGACTGGCAGCAGAGAGGATATTTGGGAAAAGTATTATGTGTCAGTGCTTGCTTTGTACACTTCTTGGCAGGAGCTGGAATCAGGATACAATGCTAATAAGAACGTTGGTCTGACTCAGAATGGCTGCTCCTATATGTTGTATTGGTTAAACTGTCTGCAATTAAATTAAATTTCTAGCTTCCTGGCTAGTCTAAAACGTGCAGCAAGTAGTTACAGCCTCCTTTTTCTCCCACCCTGAATGATCTGACACTGCATGCATCTAAGTCTGTTGCTGCACAGCTGCTTGTTCTTAACCTGTGTTGTAGCCTGCATGAAAGCAAACAGACTTTCATATTTTGTGTTTGCACAATGAAGTGAGTTGGAAACAGCTCGGGCTGTGGCAAAGCACATGCTTGCTTGGCATCATGAACATTTCATCATCCAGGTCAACCCCTTGATCTTGTTCATGATGATGTGCAGGAGAGGAGCTGACATCTGAGAGAAAGCACAGAATGACTGCTTGCAGTAACGCCACAGTCAAAGCAAAACCCGGTGGAACCACAGCTGGGGCTGCTAGTGATTAACACCACTTCTCTTGCAACTTCCAACCCACACTTTGATCATTTCCACAGCCCTTAAGGGGACCATGACCTTCACTTTGAAAAACACTGCTGCACCACAACCAAGCTGAGAGGGGAAGTCCACTGACAACACACAGCTGTGAATCTCGATTGAATAACAAGTTATCCTGGATTAATGGCTGCTTCCTGTTCCTGGTGCACAGGGGCAAATCTGACCCATTAAGAGCAGATGTGTATGTCTTTCAATTAGCCTGCTAGAGTAAACCCCAAACGTAAAATAAACCAACAGCAAGGTCTTGGGCTTTTAAAGGATATGAAAGAGAATGACAGTATATGCAGAAACTCTATTGTAAGAAGACATTTTTTCCTTAGGCAGAAATAAGCACAAAGATTAATAATTTTACCAACCAAATCTAGAAATCAAGACAACAACTTTTGCTTGTATTAACTTTGCTGGTTTTGCTGTTTTGTTATGTTTATTTTTTTTTTTTTTTTTAAGTAATGGACACAGTCTTTTCCCCTGACTTTTTCCCCTTGGGTAAAAGAAAGCATAGCCCTTAGGGATATCAGCTTCTGAAATGGTAGTGATCAGTAGTAAGAACCCTGTGCAGCCATTACTGTGTAAGGCCACCCAATGCTGCTTGCAATTTTTTAATTTTTCCTTATGCAACACAAAACACAATAAAAAGGATACCATCCCTCTGCCATCAAAAACAGACCAAGTTGGAAACAATGCTTTATAAAATATTTCACACTAAATGCAGCTTTCCAGTTGAGGGTGGAAAACCCCAGAATAAATATGCCATACATATAGTCTTTTGTGAGAACACATCCAATTGTAAAAATAATAATAATCATAGTATAAATAAATCATCAGATAATTAACTAACATGTCTTAGCTAGAAGATGGGTTGAAATGTATTCTGTCTTGCCTGGCTAGGTCAGTAGCACATCAACCTAGTGAAAACTAAGCCATTTTTTGGAAAGTTTTCTCCATTGATAAATATTCCTTAGAGCATCATTGTATACTCCTCCCAATATTTTGAAGGCCAGAACATGTTGGATTCAGAGGGTCCAGGCCATTTACCAGGGAGTTTCTGAAGACATATCTAGCATGTCTGCTGCCCAACTAGAAAGAAATTTACTTTTACTTCATTTAATAAATGTGCATATTTGGAAAAACAAATCTTGGCAAGTGGGAAAATATCATGACGTGTTCCACTGTTTCATGTTAAAGACACAGTATGAAATTAAATATTATATATATATTTATTATTTATTATACTTTTGGGGAAAAGTATATTGGAAGACAAAACCAAGCCCAAACCTAGAGAAATATTCTCATAGCATTAAACATAAATACATTCCTTTCTTTGGAATATGCTTTTCTACTCTTCTGTCAAAATGTTCTGCATTTGACATACCACAAAGCTCCAGCTTTCATAAGAACTTTCAGGCAGGCAACACTTCTTAACAGCCTGTGCCCTGTGTGGACTGGGACTTATTCCTTTCTATTTCAACAGGAAAAAAAACCTATCGTTATTTTCCACCATTGTATGTTCTAACACATTACTGCTGAGAATGCTGAAAGTTGCACCGGTGTCTGTTCTGAGGTCCAGCTGGATTTACAGCTGCTTGCATAGAGGCTTTTTTTTTTTCTTCCCCTCTATTAAAATAAATCTCTGGGATCTGGGGGGGGAAACCCATAGAATAAGATACAGGATAACATTTGGCTGATGGAACAGTTGGAAAGTACTGGCATAAACTGATACTCATGATGACACAAATAGCTCTTCTAAGAAAAGGTAGTAGAGAAAGTGTACACACATCCATACGGACATCAGCTGGAGCCTGCTCATCTTTGTAAATTACAAATTTTTTGCTCTGATGTGAAACTTTCTGAAGAGAAAAGAAAGCAAATCTGTTCTTCATGTTTCAGCAACTGAAAACAGGGTGTATCCACAATGGGTGGATGTATTTCATGGGAAAAATCAAGTACAACAGAGGATTTCAGAAACCTGTACTTGTGCCGTGGCCCAGATGTACACTACGAGTGTCGTGATGATACACACCTTACAATGCATTGGAAAAGTTGCTTTACAGGCTGTTTTGTTTGCCATGGATGGGAGAAATGGGGTCTTATACACAGAAGCACATAGAATACATCTGCTTGGAAGAGACCTCAAAGATCACCCAGTCCAACTCTTGACCCAGCACTGAAGGGTCAACACTAAACCATGTCCAAAAGCACAAAGTCCACATGCCACTTGAACACCCCCAGGGACGGTCACTTCATCACTGCCCTGGGCAGACCATTCCAATGTTTGATAACCCTTTCAGTGAAAAAGTATTTCCTAATATCCAGCCTAAACCTCCCCTGGTGCAGCTTGAAACCATTTCTTCTAGTCCTGTCACTTGCTGAAAGAAGAGGCTGCCCCCTTCCTCACTCCAACCTCTCTTCAGGTAGTTGTAGAGAGCAATGAGGTCTCCCCTCAGCCTCCTCTTCTCCAGACTGAACAATCCCAGATCCCTCAGACACTCATAGGTCATGTGCTCCAAGCCCTTCACAAGCCTTGTTGCCCTTCTCTGGACATGCTCCAGCACCTCAATATTCTTTCTATAGCGAGGGGCCCAGAATTGAACACAAAACTCAAGGTGAGGCCTCACCAGTGCTGAGTACAGGGGGGTGATCAACTCCCTGTTCCTGCTGGTCAAATGCTTCTAATGCAAGCCAGGATGACTCTGTTTTTTGCCATGTGGGCACACTGCTGATTCATATTCAGTTGACTATCAACCAGTACCCCCAGGTCCTTCTCCAAGTAGCAGCTTTCCAACCACTGTAATGGGAGTGGCTGCCGCAGAGTTAACTACCGTATGTTAGCCTGCTTTACAAAAATATCAAACTGGAATAACGAAGTCAAAAGATCACCCAAGATATTATTCCTCACCTATGAAAAGAGCTGGATGTTTGAAAGCATTCCTCACTTTACCATCACTTTGCAACGTTCCAGTGTTTTATTTGTATTTTTTTACAGTAAGAAAGATCAGGTTAAAGGTTATTAAATCTGCCACTACTGTTTCTTATGATTAGAAAATAATATATAAAGAAAAGCAGACTTTCAGGCGTTTTCTAAACTTTCCTAAAACTCCTTTAACTTCTGTGTGCTACCTATTAGTACCCATCATTCACTTATTTCCATTTCTTCCTCCTGTGATGCTATTTGTTCTTTAATCAACCCTCCCTAGAAATACTGGATTTGCTTCACCATTATGCTATTGTTATTAAAAGATTTTTTGACATTTCATGTTATAAGATGCTGTTATAACTTAGTTAAGCTTTTACAAGTTCAGATGAAATTTTCCATGCCTGGTGTTTGCTCCAGGCTGTTGTTACTCATGTGTTTTTAAATTTCAAGTGTTATGGTTCAGTTGTTTCCAAGAAAAAAACAAAACAAAACAAAACAAACAAACAACTCAGAGAAAAATAAGTTTTACCCACATCCAAAAAAAGGAAACCATGTCTTGTATGCAATTTGTTGTCCTTTTTGCTGTCTTTGGGAAAACTTTTTTCACACATATATAGTAAATCCTTAATTTTCCAGGTGTTATGATCGCTGAAGACTCTGCCAAACAGAGCAAGGTTGAACTTCTCAGGCTCCTAGTGATTACTAGCTGTGCTATGCTGCAAAGCCAGGATAACATTACTAGGGTCAGGACAGTAAGGGCAACTCAAAATTACTCTAGACTACAGATAGGAACTTAACAGAAGGCACCTCTCTCTGCGTTAATAACATGACTGCCAATAACAAACAGCATGGAAGAGGAAAACCACTGAAGCAGATTCAGATGGGATATGTGCTGAAGATAGGATAAAAAGACATAGTTGAGAGTAATCAATCTGATGACAGAATAAAACCAGTACTGAGTCTTGTGAGAGACTGAACTTAAAGCCAGCTTGCTGAAGGATTAAGTGAGATCAGCCAGGAAACAAAAAGGTTGCAACCTTCAAGGTTTTTTTTCCCCATGGTTTTACTGTTAAAACTGAAAAATATTGTCTATAAACTCATGTCTGATTTTTATATTAAACCTTTGGATCAATTTTGCTAATTTTAAGTGGACTTACTCTCACATTTTGGTGGCAGTATGAAGACCAGAATGGAATTCTTAAGTTGCATTAGTAGCTTTCCAAATGCACGGGTAAGAATGATGGCTTTGCACAGGATTATTATAAGTGTGCTCAGTTCTGGAATGCATCAAGTTGTTCTACAAATGTAAAACAGTTCTCAAATGTCCTGCATCTACAGCAAACTAGTGTTTTTTTAGGAAGAACAATCAAGCAGGGCAGAAATGCGTGACCCTTTAGAAACTTTAAATCATGTTCCAAATGAATCATGGCATATTTGGTTTGCTACATTTTTCTTTATATTGAAGATGCCCTCATTGCAGTTGAAGAAAGGAAGCAAACCAGTTGCTTATTGTGTGGGTTAAGCCATGCAGAAATATTTGAATTAGAAATGTCATGAAAACAGTGGCTTAGAGGTATCATTTCATTATGGATGGCATTAGTCTATTTAATCTGCTTTGAGGAGTGTTTGTATTCAGAGCTACATGAATAGGGTATGTATACCTAAGTAAAACAAATAGCACTGCCACATCTGGCCTGAGTTTCAAGAGTATATACAAAGCACTTGATGTGGTGCAAAGTTCACTCCAGGATGGAGTGCTAGAGCAGGAGCTGAGAGGGGCGTAAGGTCTCCAAGCCCTGCCTTACAAAGGCCCTACATTCTGCTCCCTAAACGTGGCTACATATGGAAAAGGTCTTGCCCACAAAACCAGGAGCTGAATGGATTATTGAACTCAGAGAGGCTCCATCAGTCAGGCCTCTGCTAACATTGCCTTCCTCACTTGACCACCCATAGGGGATAATACTACGACTTCCCACTTCAGGGTGGCCCTAAGGCCTGGGACTTGCATCCGCTTCTAGAGAAAGATTTAAACAGAAGGAAAAAAAACCCCACACCAACAAACCAACCCCCTGAACAAAACTACATTATGACATATACAATAACATTTGCAAGCATGAACAAAACTACATTAAGACATATAAAATAACATTTGCAAACACGTGCTGGGCCAACTTCTGATCTCAGCTGAACTGTGAAACTCTGCTAAAACTGAGAGAACTGGAAGAGAAACAGGAAGAGTACAGATGGGTGAAGCAGCTGAAATGAAGAACAAATGCAGACAGGATGATTAATTTATTTCAGAATGGACAGAACTACTAATCCATAACTGCCTGTAATGGAACAGACACATTTTTCCATGTATACAATGTTGTGATCTGGTACAGAAACATTCTGTGAATTTGAATGGGAGGGCAAGAGGGAATGAGACAGTCTTCCTGGACTGAGCTCAGAAAAAAGATGTGCTTTGTCTTCAGTGGGACTTAAGAACATGCTGTAACATTTTCCTGAAAGCAGTTTCTATTGAGCTTCTTTATCCTGTGAAAATGTTCAGGAGTCTCTAGGTAGTTAGCAGTGGTACTTCACACTAATAACCAAATGATATTTTGAAACTTAACTCTGGGTGCTGGTTTATCACTTACTAACATCAAAGCACATATTTATTTATACAGTCTAGGCCTGTTGCTCCAATTTTATGTTACTATAATTCATTTGAGTGGATTGAAACCAGGAGAATATGGTCTGGTATGTATATAGAACTTTTGATTAAAGAAAATATCCAGGAACAACACTATCAGGAGATGAAAACCAAGCACTAAAATGCAAGGGAATGGCAAATCAAATGCTTGTAAATTGGCATGAACATGGCCTTCCTGCATGCATTCATTCTACTGCAACTTTTAGTTATAGGTCATCTATTAGATTTTCCACACAGAAACTCTGCCTTCTTCCAAAGGACAGAAAGAATGCAGCCAACTTTTTAGTACTTTTTAAAAAAATTAGAATAGCCAATTGCTGTCTTCATCCTCTGATGTGCAGCTGCCGCCCTCCTAGAATACCTCCATTTATCAGAGCAGATGGCTTTGAACTCTCAGTAAAGAACCACAAGGTCTGGTGATTAAAGCACTACACACAAGCTAGGTTTTGCTGGTACCTTCAGATAAAACCCAGTTATCAGCAATGCAATAGTCAGAAGCCATCTACTAAAAATGCATAAGAGGATGTAAAATACAGGAGGTACAGAGTTTAAAGTGAAACTGGAGATCTAGGATTTACTCTTAGTTTTGACATAGCCTTTCAAGATGACTTTCAAGATTTTTTCATGATTAAAATCTTTGAAGGGCTGGGGCTTATATTTCTTTGTAAAATAGCCTTCCTGCTTTCCTTCTTTGACATGTCTTGTTATTGTGGCAGGGATAGTTTCAATAGGGCTTTTTTTGGGGGGGGTGGGGGTGGAAACTATCACAAGTAGGGATGCTAAGTGGCCCCTTCAGCAGCAGAAATGGTTAACAAAAATGATTTAATTTGTATCCTCTTGAAATTCTTCTTTAAGTCCTCTTATCAACTACAACATAAAAGTCATATCAATATGAACCACATCATGAACAATTCTTTCATTATTGTCTAGATAGAATCATAGAATCATTAAGGTTGGAAAAGACGTCTAAGACCATCAACCCCAACTGTCAATCCAAGAACATCATGGCCACTAAAATGTGACCCAAAGTGCCACATTCACACATTTTTTGAACACATTGTCTAGATACATTGTGGAAGGTTTTTTTGATGGTGGGTTTGGGTTTTGGTGGTTTTTTTTTGTTTGGGTTTTTTTTTTTTTGGTTTGGTTGCCTTTTTTCTTTTTCTCCTATGGCATATTGTCAACCATTTGCAAGACATAAAAATGGATAGCATGGTCATACAGAACACAGCCATGGAAATTATTGCTAAGACAAGTTTCTACTGAATGAGATCAAAAGTATTTTTCCTGACTGTCATTGAGTTAGGAATAATACCAACAGCAAACTTATATACCATGACAAAGTAAGCGTGCCCAGTGTCACTCCACATTCAAGGGGCTCCAACAAGAGAACCTTTCTGCTTTAAAGCTGGAGCACTAGAAAGGAATCCTACCTGCAGAGGGAGAGAAGGGAGGGTTTCTGACATCTGCTTAGGGAACATCTCCCTCATCTATTATGCCTTGTCTTCAGCATGTATCACCCATTTCTTGAACTGTCTCTGCTGTCTCCATGTCTTGATGGATATAGCACAGCTCAGTGATGCAAGCTGTGACACGAAAGACTGTTTGTGGGTTGTAGTTGTTAAGAATACGGTTTTCCTTCAAGGATGAAAGAAATACATGGCCATACTCTGGGCTGTGGAAGATCTAGAAATTCAGTGCAGTATCTTCTGGAGAATAAAGCTTGCAAAGATTAATAATTGATAGTATTAATCTAAAATATTAAATTGATGAGCATTGGGAAGCCTGTACTGGACAGAATGTAGCAAAACCATTAACCTGAAATACTTCTGGAGAACTTTCTGTTCAGCACAGTGTCTGCATTCATGTATTTTTTTTCTCTTGAAGGAATGAGTGGAATTATTTGCTTTGCCTTTCAAGCCTTTTCTTTGCCTACTAGAAAAGATATATATATACTAGAAAAGAGACATATATATACACACACATACTAGAAAAGATATATTATATTTTGATCAATAGATGCATGAATTGCCCATTTCCATAGGTGCCCACTCATTATTCTGCTTTATGCAGAAAAACATCACCTCTAGGCACATGGAAATTAATTGTACTGATGGGAAAACACATTCCACTTTCTCGCATTTTCCTGAAAAGAATGTTTAAAATGCTGACATTGTTAGTCAATTTAATAATACATTTTATCAGAAGGGATGATGGGAAAATTTCCAGTGCTGGTAAAAGCCATGTTTTCATGGATTTATTAAGAAGGAAACATCAAAGTATTGATTATGTTGCTTAATTTTTATTGCAGTTTTGAGGAATAGTTAAACCCATAATGCTAGATTTAGTGCAATATCCATGGATACAGACGATACAGAAAGGGAAATAGGGAATAGAAGCACATCAAGCAAACAGTGTCCAGAAACTAGATCCACTTCAATGCTAAGCCCAGCAAGGATTAGTGATTTTTTTCTTGACTGGGAACAACATCCAGAAGGCCTTCTACATGACAACATCCATGAGGATTTAGTATCTTTATGTGCTGCATTATGGGCAAGATCCCAAAATCTGCCTGTCTCAGAGCCTCAGGACTCATACTGAAATTGACAAAATCAGTGTTTGCCTCTCTTCTAGTGCCCCAGTAAGGACTTGCACTGCCACAGGTTCAGAAAGCTAAAATAATTAATAGGATTAATTTATTAGTGACAAATACAACAGATTTGGGATTGCCAGTGATAAAGGCACTAACTGCAAGGGATCAAGGTTGAGTTAACAAAACATGGGCAACATCCAACAAAGTTAGAGACACAAATCTTTGCAACACCTCTAATATATCATAAAAATAGTAATGTGGTAAAATTAAGCCATATATTGAATGCACAATGCTTACTGAGAAGGCATCCCCATCTCAAGTGAAGGAAAAGGGGCACAGCCTCTGTGCTTGGGGGAATGTAGTTGCTGCTGTGATTTTTGGGCACTTAGCTTTCAGGACAGGAATTCACAGCCTTGGGTGAGTTCTTTACTCAGGGAAAGGTGAAAAGTTACACAGGAATATGAGAGAAAACAGTGTTCCAAGTAAGAGCTTCCTAAACCAAATGAACAGAAGTGGTCAAAGGAGTGGAGCAGCAACAGCCTCATCATTTAAGAAATTTTGTGAGAACAGCACAAATCCCATGGTTTTAACTTCGTGGTTGTTTCCTTCTGGCAACCAGGGTTGCTGCTATTGCTTTCTTTAGAAGAAAATGAAGATCAACAAACACAGGAACAGTGCTTTATTTTATACCACAGTACAAGGAGTGGAACACAGGCTCAAAAAGGAGAAGCCTGAGAGGTCCAAGTGGTTTGAGCCAACTTTTGTCCTTTCCCCAGGTAGCACTCTCAACCCTAAGGACCTAGCTCTGATGTGGGAACTGCAACACTGAGGAAAGCCACACAAGAGTGGCATGGCCTGCTCCTGAACACAGGCGCCCATATTCCTGCTGTGTTTCAGACTAGGGCCCTCACTTTTTTTCTGGATTTCAGCCCTTAGTTCCTTACTTGGCAAAGTTTTGAGGGATGCTCTTAGGATTCCCTGGATTGCTGGGACTGCAACTCTATTCCTAAAGATTTAAGATGCTGCCAGATTTTTAGAGGAAATGACCACATTTACAACCTCTGGGGAATTGGGTGGAAAACCCAAGTTGTTCCATGGCTCTTAAAAATCAAACTCCTATTTATTCTGATGTCTAAACATGGATCTAAACTGTTTAACTTCAGGCTGTGCACTTAAGAGCTCTGGCTTTAAAACCTCCTCTAAAATCCTTTGTTTATTAGAGTTACCAACTCTCATCTGGCCTTCCCATAACGTGAAATTTCCCCCTTGATGGCTAAGGACCATCAGAGTACCAGAGGCAGCCAGAGAGGCAGGTGGCAGAAGGTGGTGAGGCTCCAAGCAGTGGTGGGCCTGGGCCCCACTGCCCTTGGTTGTCCCCAGTGCCAGTGACAGAAACAACCCAGGAGGGTTGCCTGATGAGATTTGGAAGCAGAATAATCTAATTTGGATTAAATAATCCCCATTACTTTTACCTATGAGAAACCTTTGTAAAGGCAATGTGAGCCTCCTGAGACAAAGTAATCACAAAACCACCTGGTTGGAAAAGACCTTAAGATCAAGTCCAATCACAACCTAACATTATATAACTGTTAGACCATGTCCCTAAACTCCTCATCCAAATGCCTTTTAAACACCTCCAGGGGTGGTGACTCCACCACCTTCCTGAGCATCCTGTTCCAGTGCCCAGTGACCCTTCTGGTGAAGAAAGTTTTTCTAATACCCAACCTGAACCTCTCCTGGTACAACTTAAGACCATTTCTTCTCATTTTATCACTTGTTACCTGGGAGAAAAGGCCAACCCTCACTTCTCTATGACCTCCTTTCAAATAGTTCTAGACAGCAACGAGGTTTCCCCTCAGCCTTCTCTCCTCCAGACTAAATAACCCCAGCTCCCTCAGCAGTTCCTCATAGGACTTCTTACATGACCCCTCCCCAGCCTTACTGCCCCTGTCTGGACACCGCTTACCAGCAGCTGCAAACCACCACGTGGGCACTCTGTAATGATCCCCCACATAATCTGGAGTTTTTATTGTGAAGTTGAGTCCTTCCTGAGTTCACCAGTCAAGTGAGAAGGAAGCTCAGTCCCCAAAGCTGGCCAGGATAGGAGCACAGCAAGACCCTCCATTGTTGTGTAGGCACTGTGTGATAGTTGTGCAAAGAGGGATATGGGTTGTCAGCTCAAAGTAGCAGAGCCAGAGAATCAGTATGAATGACCACCAGCTCACTGGCTGGAAAATATCTAGGGTACTTGGAACCATATTAAAAGAATAATCTTGCTTTTGCCCTAAACACAGAGCATCTTACTCTTCTCTAGATCATGTTTTGCAAATAAAGACTTTTAACATCAGAATCATAGAATCACAGAATTGTTAGGGTTGGAACAGACCTCAAGGATCATCCAGTTCCAACCCCCCTGACATGGGCAGGGACACCTCACACTAGGTCAGGTTGCCCAGAGCCACATCCAGCCTGGCCTCAAAAAGCTCCACCACCTCCCTGGGCAACCTGTTCTGGTGTGTCATGGTGAAAAACTTTTTCCTAACATCCAATTGAATCTACCCATTTCTATTTTTTTCCCATTACATGACACCCTAAAAAGTCCCTCACCAGCTTTCCTATTGCCCCTCTTAAGATACTGGAAGGCCACAATAAGGTCTCCTTGGAGCCTTTTCTTCTCCAAACTGAATAGCCCCAACTCTTTCAGTCTGTCCTCATAGGAGAGGTGCTCTAGCCCTTGGATCATCCTCGTGGCCCGTCTCTGAACACATTCCAGCACCTCCAGATCCTTCTTGTAATAGGGGCTCCAGAACTGGACGCAGTACTCCAGGTGGGGTCTCACCAGAGTGGAGTAGAAGGGAAGAATCACCTCCCTTGCCCTGCTGGCTATGCTTCTTTTGATGCAGCCTAGGATGTGATTTGCCCTCCGGGCTGCAAGTGCACACTGGTGGCTCATTGTGCTGGGTTACACCCATCCTGGATGGGGCTGAAAGAACCCAGCCTCTGAGGCTGACAAAAGAAACTTAATCCAGGTGGGACTTGGTTCCTTCCCTCCCCCCCAGGAGAAGGGGTCCCCTAGCTCAAAGGTGGTCTATTCCACTCCCCCTTCCTGTCTAGCAAGCCTATAAAAGGGCGGAGATCTCGCTGCTTGCTCTCTTTCCTGCCTCGTCCGATTGACAGAACATTGGCTGCTGCTGCTGCCTCTTGCACTGACCACGTGGCTGAAGCCTACTTCTTCCAACTGAATCCACTTGCATCCAGGGGAATACAAGGCCATCCAGGCTTGGTTTTGTATATTTTCCCATTACCCTCATCCCTTACCTTTGTGAACCCTCCATGTTACTGCAATATATATTTTTTTTTCTTGTTGTTGTTGTTAAAAATTTACCTCTTCTACTTCCAAACCGATTCCAGACTATTTCTTTCGTGAATTTACCTCTCTTCTCCCCTACCTCTTTTTTTTTTTTCCCCTCCCCTCCCTACCTTGGTGGGGAAAAGGGAGGGGGGAGGAATCTCAATCTGTTATCATTTGAGCTCCTAAACTCCAGTCAGAACTCAAACCACCACACTCATGTTGGGCTTCTCATCCACCAGCACCCCCAAGTCCTTTTCTTCAGGGCTGCTCTCAAGCCAGTTACTGCCCAGCCTATATTAGCACTTGGGATTGCCCTGATCCAGATGCAGGACTTTCCATTTGGTCTTGTTGAGCCTCAGGAGGTTGTCATGTGTAGGGATTGGACTAGCAACAGCAGATGAAACAAAGACTCTGTCCAAGTAAGCTCAAAGCCTTGGAATGTTGTATAAGAAAATTAACTATCCAAGACAGTCCTGACCTTGTAGATAAGAAAGTAGAAACAATTTAGAGTAGCAAAAGGAATGTACGCTTGTTATATTAGTGTAGCTGCATGACTTGTTATCTTTACCCATGTGTTATGCCAATTATGTTAGAATGAGCTAATTGACACAGCTCTGGTCTTTGTATCTTTTATGTGTTACATCACCTATCTTCGGGCAGGTATAAAAGGCCCTCAGATGTCCTAATAAATGTCTTCAAATATCACATTGCAATCCATGATCAATCTGCCATGTCAAATGGCGTCCGAACAGGGACTCGAATTTTCTCAGGGAACCTCCTGGCAAGACCCCTGAAAGGAAGGGAACCAACAGTGGAACACAGCCGAACTGGGAGAAGAGGTGTTGAAAAGAAACACAAAAAATTACCTTTTTTGGTGGACGACAGGTAATCAGCTGTGAACTATGGGGAATCAATTAATGCAAGAACAGAGAAATGTTATGACTTCTTTTAATGATATCGTTAAAGATGAAGGGAGAAGAGTTGATCTAGATGTTTTGCAACAAACACTCCTGTGGATCTCGCAGCATGATCCCTAGTAACTGCAAAGACTATATACAATGTAAAAATCTGGGATCTAGTAGGCATTAAACTATGGGATAGTGCTACACACGACAATAAGGTGTCCACAGGACTGTTAAGTACTTGGAGAACTCTCTTTGAAGTGGCTTAAAAGCCATTCTAAGTCAGGCAACAATGGTTCTGAAGATCTCAATAATGAAGGGACATGTAAACCCTCTGTCCCAGCCCCCTGCCCTAAACCCTCTGTCCCCGCTGCCCTGCCATTATCTCCAGCATCACCAGCACCACCAGGAAAGTCACAGGAACCGTAAGCCGCTGAAGTGTTTATGGCAAGCACTAACAATAATCCTGTGGAGGATTCATTTGATACAGGCTGGGTAGATCAAGAAGAGGAGCCTGATTTGTCTTCCTTTGACCTGCATGATAAATGGGCAAATGTTCGTAGAAGGGCAAAGGCAGCAGAAGACATGGAAATGTTGGGAGCATTCCCAGTGATACGTGGGGGTGCAGGAGAAGACCCTAGATGGCAAGGGCTTTCCTATTCAATTATAAAGGACTTACGAACCACAGTGGTGAACCATGGGTTGGGTGCCCCGTATACAATCAATTTGATTTGATCAATTTGTGACAATAAGGAATTTGCTTCGCATGATTTTAAGACATTGTGCCGCCTCATAATGACTGACATGCAGTATTCTTTATTCCTGGGCAAGTGGAGGGAATTGGCTGAACTCCATGCAACAAGAAATTTGAATCGAGAGGACTGACACCCCCTCCATAATATAGATCTGAATGTCTTAATGAGGGAAGGACCATTCGCATTCCCCACTCAGCAGGCAGCACTCCCTGCTGAGGGATTGCATCAAGTTAAGGATACAGCACTCCGAGCATTGCAGTCTGTGCCAAATGCAGGCAAACAGAAACAATCTTTTATCAGTATTAAACAGGGGCCACAGGAGCCTTACTTGCAGTTCTTAAATCGCTTAACAGATGCATTACAAAAGCAGGTAGATAATGGTGTGGCTCGTGACTTCATCCTCAAACAATCAGCCATAGAAAATGCCAACTTGTGTTGTCAGAAAGTATTGAGGCCATTAAAAAAACTGACTGTGGAGGATACGTTAAATGCCTGCTTGAGTATTGGAACACACAGTTACCAGGCAGCTTTAAATGTTGAAACTTTTGCTGCAACGTCAATTCGGTCACAGAAATGTTTTTCTTGTGGTCAGTCTGGACACTTATAATAAACCATGTCCTAAAAACAAAGACATCACATCTATAATGCCAAAAATATGCCCTCGCTGTCACAAGGACAACCACTTTGTGGATTGGTGCCATTCAAAATCTGACAAAGCTGGCCGGCCACTTCCCCCAGCAGGAAACTCTAGGCAGAGTGCACCGGGGGTCACGCCAAGACAAGAAGTTACCCACGCCCAGCTCCACAGCATCTGACAGCGCAAGCTGCTTGTGTGCACGAACCAGCGACAGTGCAGGGGTGGTCTTGTCTTGCAAGACACCTCTATATCGTTAATCCCTATGGGTGTTTACAGACCATTAGGGTAAGGAAAGGAGGCATTTTTACTGGTTCATTCATCAAGCATGCCAAATGGGCTGTTTGTACTGCCGGAAGTAATTAATGCAGATTTTTCAGGGGGGGGGGAATAAAGATCATGGCTCAGAATCCCACTCCCCCATATACGGGGCTGGCTGGCATCCAAAGTGCACAACTTCTGCACTTTTATCCATGTCCCCCTTGGCAACTACTTAAGGATTGGGGACCTGGAAGCTTTGGGTCCACAGGACCTCTGGAAATTTTTTGGACGCAGCAGGTGGTATCACAAAGGCCTCAGTACATGTACTTTGATGTGTGGTGAGCAACAAACACAACTGACTGGGATTTTGGACACAGGGGCAGATGCTACTGTAATTGCCATACCACAGTGGCCAACAGCATGGCCTTTGGTTAATGTACATGCTATGCTTGCAGGAATAGGGGGAGAAACTGTCCCAAAGCAGAGCAGAGAATTAATAACAGGCATCGGCCCGAAATAAAAGGTGGCTACAAGCAAGCCATTTGTGCTGAAAAGCCCTGCAACACTGTGGGGAAGAGACATTCTAAGTCAATGGGGAGTACAAATGCACATGAATGGTCAGTGAAAGTTACTGCTCAGCAGCACGTCCCACTGTTGTGTTGGAAATCGGATACTCCTGTATGGGTCAATCAGTGACCCCTTCCCCAAGAAAAACTGTTACATCAGCTGGTGGATCAGCAGCTGCAAGCAGGACATATAGTATCCTCCACCAGTCCCTGGAATTCTCCAGTTCTTTTCCAGAAGAAAAGCAGTAAATAGAGGTTACTCATTGACCTATGAAAAATGAATGAGGTCCTGGAGGATATGGGAGCTCTGCAACCTGGACTACTATCACCAGCTATGCTCCCTCAGTCCTGGGCACTTACTGCTATCGATCTCCAAGACTGTTTTTTTACCATAGCAGTTCACTCACAGGACGCTTCGCATTTTGCTTTTTCTGTTCCATCTAATAACCTTGCAAAACCTCACCTCAGGTTTCACTGGACTGTGTTGCGTCAGGGCATGAAAAATAGCCCATTAATTTGTCAACAATATGTGTCAATCGTATTATCTCCAATTCGTAAAGAAAATAGAGGCGTTTTGATAGATCACTACATGGATCACATTTTGTTGTCCGCACCCACTGAAGCTGATGTGGAATTGGTACAACAGCAGGTTGTCACAGCTGCTAAAGCAGCAGGTTTACAGATAGCAAAAGAAAAAAATCCAAAAAACAGCCCCATGGTTGTATCTGGGATGGAGAATTACTGAAAGCCAGATCCAGCTGCAGCAATTAGCCCTGGGAATGACCATTAATACTTTAAATAACCTTCAGAAAATTTTGGGCACTATTAATTGGGTTAGACCATAATTAGGAATAACTACAGAAGAAGTGTATCCCCTATTTAAGCTTTTAGAAGAGGATTCAGATTTAAATTCTCCTAGAAAATTGACAAATGAAGCAAAAGAAGCTTTACAAACAACAATATTAAAAATGACCACACAGAAAGCCTATAGGAGAAGAAAAGACTTTCCCATAAGCCTTTTTGGTTTTTATTCTGAATTCCAACCCTATGGGTTATTAGCCCAATGGTTAACAGAGGAGAGAAATCCTCTGATCCCTTTGAATGGATATTTTTACCACACAAATTTGGAAAAACAGTGATCACTTCAATAGAAATGACTGCTTTATTGGTCCACAAAGGCAGTGCGATATTGATGATTTTAGATGGGACAGAATCTGATGTTGTTTACTGAAACAGTTGAATTTTCTTTTTCAACACTCCTTAACTTTTCATTGTGCCTTTGTAAACTTCACAGTATGGATTAGTGTACATTTCCCTGAACACAAATTATTGCAGTCATTTAAAGCTTTGTATTTTTTGCCTGTTTCTAATTTAAGTCTGGTTCCCCTTTGGAAAGCACTCACTGTTTTCACGGATGGTTCATGGCAAACTGGACAAGCCGTGGTGGTATGGAAAGATATCTCAGGAGAATGGAAAAATGACATTACTGTCACGAAAGGATCACCACAGATAGTTGAGCAGACAGCAGTAGTTTAGGCACTTGAACAATGGTCTGAACCCATGAATATCATCACAGATTCAGCATATGTGGCAGGTCTCATCTCGCAGTTGGAGTGAGCCTGTCTGAAGGATACCTCTAATCCTCATTTGTTTGCATTATTGTATAAATTGAAATGGCTTTTAGACCACTGTTCAAACCCATATTTTATACAGCATATACAATCTCATACTGCATTGCCAGGACCTACTGCTGAAGGGAATGCAAAAGCTGATGCATTAGACAGCACTGTGGTGCTCCCTGATAAGTTTGCTCAGGCTAAAATTTCACATGATTTTTATCACCAGAGTGCCAAAGCCTTACAGTGTTCA
Organism: Indicator indicator; assembly: GCF_027791375.1. Taxonomy (NCBI): domain Eukaryota; kingdom Metazoa; phylum Chordata; class Aves; order Piciformes; family Indicatoridae; genus Indicator; species Indicator indicator. The sequence goes on from NC_072010.1 coordinate 86,704,085, forward strand.
TTTCAACTTATACAGGAACAGGCATGACAAATAATACAATCATGCTCAGACTGCCAATGCACTCTGCCAAATCCATCAATAGGTATCTGTCCCCAAGGCTTGAAAGCCTTAGAGGTATGGCAAACAGATGTTACACACATCCCTGAATTTGGGAAATCGAGGTATATTCATGTATCCATTGACACATACTCCACATGCATTTTTGCATTTGTTCATGCAGGTGAAAAAGCCAAAGATGTGTGCCGACATTTTATGGCTACTTTTGCTGCTTTAGGGGTGCCACACACAGTTAAAACTGGTAATGGCCCTGGCTATGTAGCTCAAAAGACACTTTCATTTTTTCAGCAATGGGGTATCAAGCATATCACAGGAATCCCACACTCTCCAACAGGTCAGACAGTTATGGAATGAGCACATGGTACCCTCAAGTCCATGTTACAAAAACAAAAAAGGGGAAGTGCAGGTATGATGCCACAAGAAAGAATTGCTAAAGCATGTTCTGTTCCTAATTTTTTAAATCTCTGGACAGAAGAAGGACCACCAATACATAGGCAGTTTGGGGGAAGAAATAGTCAAATAGAAGAAAAGGCACAAGTAGTGATAAAAGATCTGAATGCAGGTCAGTGGGAAGGACCTTATCCTTTAATAACCTGGGGTAGAGGATATGCTTGTGCCTCAACAGGTTCTGGACCATGTTGGGTCCCGGCAACATGGGTTCGACCAGCGCTTTCATCATCTTCTGGATGCTGACTGCAGTAGCAGTCACACAGATCCTGAAGCAGCCACAGCAAAATGTGTGGGTCATGCTTGCTAATGCCACGGGAGAAGACACACTGTGCCTCTTGGTATCAATGCCTACCAATCCTTTTAAGTACCTGTCTGGTGGGCATTCCAGTGAATGGATGGAAGGACATCACTGAGAAAATTGAACCACTGCACTTAAAAGATCATTTTACATGCACTTTTTGATACATTTTAACAAAACTTATGGAGGACTTAAAAGTGTTCATGGTTTTAGTTGGGAGGGATTTGAAAAAAAACAAATGTAATGTTAGAATATATGGCCAAGGGTTGGAACAATTGGACTCGGTACCTTCCCTTAGCTGAATTAGAGCCTCAAGAGATTAGTATGTTAGGGTAAATAAAAATGGATTATTGTGTTATGTTTAATTTTACATCGGACAGAACCACGAATATTCAGGATGTCACTCTGGCAGGAAGGGAATACAGAAACTGCAATACATGGTGTAATCAGACTGAATTCATACCAGTGAAGGGGCCTTCTCCTCGACATCTGCCTGCATCCTTATCTGTGGGGATAGACATCCTTATCTGTGGGGATAGAGCCTGGCCAGCCCTACCCCCATGGATCAAGGGAGGACCTTGTAGTCTTGGTCGTTTGACCAGGCTGACACCAAACACTTCTGTGATTTTTAACCATCTTAGGAAAAGGCAAAAGTGTAACATTCATGCTTTTGAAGCGGATTGTGATGACAACATTAATTTTGGGGGAACAGGAAAAATTGTAATAGCATCTCTCTTTTCTCCAGGAGTGGCAGCGTTGATTAGCAAAACAGAATAATGTCTCCTCCCTGGCCCTGGAAGAACTCCTGTTAGATGTGGATTCTGTTTGACATGCTACTTTGCAGAATAGAGCAGCAATAGACTTTCTGTTGCTAGCACAAGGTCATGGTTGTCAAGAGTTTGAAGGACTGTGTTGTATGAATTTGTCTGATCACTCAGTATCTACCCACACAAGCATTCAACGTCCGCAAAAGGGTGTTGAGAAACTGAAAAAGATGATGGGTTTGGATGGTTTAATGAACGGTTTGGGGGACTAGAAGGATGGATTCAGGGAATGCTGAAGATTGGTCTGATGTGTTTGATGGTTTTTGTTTGTATCTTGATTTGTGTTTCCTGTATGCTACAATGTGTTTGAAGCATGATAATTCACAGTTAATCAAGTCTTCTTTATTAATAGAAAAGGAGGATATGTGGGGATTGAACCAGCAATAGAGATGAAACAAAGACGACTCTGTCCAAGTAAGATCAAAGTCTTGGAATGCTGTATAAGAAAATTAATTATCCAAGACAGTCCTGACCTTGCAGATAAGAAAGTAGAAACAATTTAGAGTAGCAAAAGGAATGTACGCTTGTTATATTAGTGTAGCTGCACAACTTATCTTTACCCATGTGTTATGCCAATTATGTTAGAATGAGCTAATTGACACAGCTCTGGTCTTTGTATCTTTTATGTGTTAACATCACCTATCTTTGGGCAGGTATAAAAGGCCCTCAGATGTTCTAATAAATGTCTTCAATTATCATGTTGGAGTCCATGATCAATCTGCCATGTCAGTCATGGGCCCACCTCTCCAGCCTGTCAAGGTCCCTCTGGATGCCAACCCTTCCCTCCAGGGTGTCTGCTCACCACACAGCTTGGTGTCATCACCAAACCTGCTGAGGGTGCACTCAATGCCACTCTCCATGTCGCCAACAAAGATGTTGAGCAAGACTGGTCCCAGGACTAACCCTGAGGGACTCCACTTGTCACTGATCTTCACTTGGACATGGACCCATTAACAGCCACTCTTTGGGTGCGGCCATCAAGCCAGTTCTTTATCCACTGAAAGGTCCATCCATCAAACCCAGACTGCACCAGCTTGGAGACCAGGATGTGGTGTGGGACAGTGTTGAAGGCTTTGGTCAGGTCCAGGTAAATGACATCAGTTGCTCAGCCATCATCTATTAATCTTGCAACCTTGTCATAGAAGGTCACCAGGTTTGTCAGGCAGGATTTGCCCTTGGTGAAGCTGTGCTGATTGTACCCAATCACCTCTTCATTATTCTTCTGTCTCAGCAGTGCCTCCAGGAGGATCTGCTCCATCATCTTACTGGGCACAGAGGTGAGGCTGACTGGTCTATAGTTCCCTGGGTCATCCCTCTTTCCCTTTTTGAAAATGGGAGTTATGTTTCCCCTTTTCTAGTCAGTGGGGACCTCCCTGGACTGCCATGACTTTTGGAATATAATAGAGAGTGGTTTAGCAACCTTAACCGCCAGTTCCCTCAGCACCCATGGTGTATCTCATCGTGTCCCATGGACTTGAACACTTTCACGTTCTTCAGATGGTCACAAACCTGATCTTCACTCACAATGAGCAGTTCCTTCTTCCAGTCCCTGCCATTATCTTCTGTTACTCTGGGAGTGTGGCTGGAGCCCTTGCTAATGAAGACTGAGGTAAAGAAGTCATTGATACCCTCAGCCTTCTCCATGTCACTTGTCACCAGCTCCCCTGTTTCCTTTCTGAGGGGGCCCACACTTCTCTAATCTTCTTTTTACCATTAATATACCTATAGAAATCTTTACTGTCCCCCTTGATCTCCCTCGCTAGATTTAATTCCAGTTGAGCTTTAGCTTTTCTAACCAGGTTCCTTGCTGCTTGGGCAGCTTCCTTATATGCCCCCATTCTAGCTGTCCTTTCTTCCACTCCTTGTCGAGTTTCTTTTTTTGTGACAGGGTGTCCAGGAGCTCCTTGCTCATACCGGCAGGCCTCCTAGCATTCCTTCCTGCTTTCCTCTTTGTGGGTACACTTTGCTCCTGGACATGGAGAAGGTGATCTTTAAATACTGAGCAGCTGTCCTGGGCCCCTCTTCCCTCTAGGGCTTTGTCCCACGATACTTTGGCCAGCAGATCCTTGAAGCGATCTGAGTCTGCATACCTAAAGTCCAGGGTTGTAAGCTTGAAATATGTCCTCCTGGTTGCCCTGCGGATCTCAAATTCCATTGCTTCATGGTCACTGCAGCCAAGGTTATCTGAGCCTCACATTGGTCACCAGCCCTTCTCTATTGGTGAAAACAAGGTCCAGCATAGCAGCTTTTCTTGTTGGTTCCTCTACCATTTGGAGGAGGAAGCTGTCAACTACACATTCCAGGAACATCCTAGAATGCTGGTACCTTGCTGTGTTGTCCCTCCAGCAGATGTCAGGGCAGCTGAAATTCCTGAGGACCAGGGCTTATGAACGCAAAGCCACTTTTATTTGCCTGTGGAGGACCTCATTTGCTTGGTTCTGCTGGTCAGGTGGCTGTGGCAGACCCCTACAGTAAGTCTTGAAAGAAATGTCTTGCTATTTCTTAGTGAAAGATGCTGGGTTGGTAGTCTTTAGGACTGAAGCTTTTTATTGAACACAGAACATTTGCTGGGATAACATAGCCAGAAGTGATGCTGTCCCCTCCCATTTCATACAGCACAAAATGAAGAGGCTGCTGTATTAATGTTGACTGTATCCAATTAGGAATAAAAATACCATGTTCCCACCACTCAAACTGCTTCTGGAATTCCTCAGGGTTCCCTTATTTTTATGATATGTCTGTAAGCAGTTAATTTAACACTCTGATGATATTTATAAACTGATATACAGTACTATAAAAGATAGCCTTACTTTACAATTCTGGATGATTGCCCATGGTCTTGCAGTCTCTCCCTCACTAGCTATTACATTATTCTTCCCCAAGTACAACATTCTCTATGTGAAGCTTGCTATTCAAAAAATGTTTGAGTATCATTCACTGGAAATCACTCATGTACTCCCTGTCAGTTCCTGCCTCAGCTTCTTGGTGGGGTGGTTACATTGAGCAAGGATTGACAAAAAGTGATGAGGCTTTAAGAAGAACCGAGTTGGTGCAAGAATTTCACAGGCAGCCAGGGTACGACCACACAAAAACCCAGAGAGTGAATTCCTGACCTTTTGTTGCTGTGGGTATTTCATCTTATTGCAAGTTGTTGCTGGTCTGCCTAGCAGAGATTTCCCTAGAAGATGGAGCTCCTGAAACCTCTCATTGACTACACTTACAAGGGATTTGCAGGACTTTCAAAGTTAAAGCATTGAGTTTGGACAAAATCTCTCAGCCAAGTCTGAACTTCAGGAACTTCTGGACTTCATTTACATTGTGGTATTCTTCTAAATGGCTATTGCTTCACTCCCCAGTTCTACAAATCCGAATTAGTTCCTAAAATGGTCCCTTCTTGGGCTTCATCTCTACATCACCTCTAATACTGAGCAATCATACTTGGAGTACTGGACCTGGCCTAGCTACAATCTTTATCAGCTTCCTGGAGTGCTTCTAGAGGCACCAATAGCATCATTACCCTCCAAAGTCAGATCACCATAGCATCATATATCCCATGGAATTCACTACTAAAGCGACAGCTCTCTTCCATTTCATCCAGAAGATTTTCTAGATGGGGAAGAGGTGACCTGAACACAGCCTCAGCCAGGATTTTTCTTGAATGAATCAGAGGGGTGAGGATGATAGGCAAGGAGATAAAGCCTTTTACTTAACCCAGAGCAGATTTTTTTGATATGAAGATCAGACACGTTATTTGGTATCCAGGTCTTGTCCTCCTTTCCAGAGGACAAGAGATGTTCAAGCCACAGGCTACAGCTTTAATGAACAATGAAACAACTTGCAGGACCACTACATTGCCGAATTCCCAAATACTCCTTAGCAAAGCCTGGTTCGTCTAACAGGTCATTCAGCTGTATTTCAATGAAGTTCTGCCTAGACTTCCTGGCCTAGTGAAATAATATTGTTAAAGCTCTCATAGCACTGGTCAAAAGGAAAAAGCCCAGAATGGACTATGTTATCATCTGTAATACTATAACACTTTCTTCTTTTCTTTTTCTCCCTTTTTTGGCAGCTTCAACCACATTTGAAATCTTGCTATAAAGTCCAAGAAAATCAGAATATGAGACCTTTGTTGAGAACTTTTTTCCTGACATACATATCTTGCAAGAGAAGTGCTGTCTTGGAGCTCAGAGAATTGAGAAAATTGAAAATTATACAGTGTAAGGACACCGAGAACTGGGGTGTTGTTTTTTGTTGGGTTTTTTTGGTTGTGTTTTTTTTTTTTTTTTTTTTTTTTTTGCTTTGGAGACCTGGGCAGGTTCAGGGAAATGTCAGTGTAGTAATGCAATAACTTTGCTGATGAAGGCCTACTACTAAAACAGGAGAACTTCTTTTCTTTTTATGCAACTTTCTCTCAGAGGCCAGACAAAATCTTCCGCATCTTTGTTGTTATTTTGTTCCACTGAGTTAAGTTTGGACATTGAGCAATCAAATCACCAGTACTCATGAGCTGTAATTGTCATCTAAGGAAGATACATGAAATGGAAATTGGCAAACTTGTGATTCCACCTCAGGGTGTCTGGTGAAAATATTTTGGATCAGTAACATATCTGAGAGAAGACTGAAGAATTGGCCAGACGTCCCAAATACAACATGCCAGAAAAGTCAGAGCAGCATTCACTCACAATTCAAATGCTTTTCAAGGTTTTTCAGTTCTCTTCTAATTAAACTTTTCTCTCTTTCTGAAGTATGACTTTATAGAACAATTATATAGAAAAGCTGGAATTATCCACTAATTGACAGCTCTGTCCTGGGGATTATTTCCCCTTCAACATAAACATTTGTCTTGAACATTTTTTTTAAATTACAGTAGACTAGAAAGTTGCCAAATATTTAGTGGTTTTGTGAAGTTGTTTGGTATTCATGTCTACTACAGCTCTACAGAAAGCAGTTCTAAATACCATTTCTTTTACCATATGGCAATCTAGAGAGGAGTGCATGGTAACTCTAAAGATGGGATAAAGCAAAATGTTTTGAGGTGCTTTTATAATTATTTTTTAAAAGAAGCCTTTGCAGAGGTTGGTTTCATGTCCTGCCAGTATTTATTAAAGTGTTTATCGTTAGGGCAGTGATTTTGCACATGTTCAGTCAATTCCAAAAGATGATGCTGTAATGTTTTCAGCTCTCGGGCTTCCTGCATTCCTCAGAGCAGATTGGTGGCTGACAGAAGCTCTCCCCTTCCCACCCTTGTTTATATCTCCACTAGTCCATGGCAGAACTGGGACAACTGAATACCAGAGTTTCAACTCTCTTTGATTCTTCTCCAGATCCATCTCACCCAGAGCAAAGTTTGGGCCACGTCTGTCCTTTAAGGAGCACAGGCAAGAGGAGAGCATGTGAAAGAGTCATAAACACAGGTTGCTCACCTCATTCAGGCAATGTAGAGGTTAGTAATTTTGTAGCAGTCACCAACCCAGAGCTGCACTGACCCACCTTCTCTTTTAACCAAACAGGTGACTTATTCAGACCCCTAATTTACTGGTTTTCCTCTGTAACTTCAGAGCTGGTCAGAGCTGGAGTCAGAGCTAGATACCATTACATTTGAAACAGCAGCCTAGATCTAATGCCAAGGTCATGTTCTTCTTCAGCTAGCATCTGTTGCTGGCTGGGCAGGATGGGGTACGCTGTGCTTCCACACCTGCACACTGTAGAGCTCTGAGAAACACACTTTTCTGCTGTTCTGTGTTGGCTCTTTACTACTGTTTTTTTCTTTTATTTGTTGAAGTGCCAGAAAAGTGCACGACAACAGGTTCAGCTGGTACACTTTTGTACAATAATTTATACTACTTGAGTGTAAAAGTTAAAATTGGAAGCATTGAGGACAGAATTGAATTTATTTTAGACTGTAGCTGGACTCTCAAATTAGTGATTCTGTAATTCCAGTTCAGTTTCAGGAATGCCTACCTGGGAAATCCTGAAAATTATCTGAGAACAGCTTTCAGTACCCACATTTTGCATGGAAGATTTTGCCTGGAAAACCTGGAGAAAAGTTCCCAGAGACAGTGATCACTCAAGAAGAAGTGTCAGCCTATGGGAAGCAATACAATTCACTACTGTCATAGCACAGCATAGCACGGTTTGGGTTGGAAGGGACCCTTAAGATCATTTAGTTCCAACTCCCCTGCCATTGGCAGGGACACTGTCCAACAGACCAGGTTGCTCAAGGCCTCATCCAACCTGACCACAATCTCCCTGTTCAACCTGCCCGTGTCTTACCATCCTCACTGTAAAGAATGTCTTCCTAATATCCTGTCTAAATCTACCTTCTCAAATTTAAAGACATTGCCTCTCATCCTATCAATACAAGTCCTTGGAAAATTCCCTGCTCAGCTTTCTTGTAGGCCCTCTTCAGGTACTGGAACACTGCTATAAGTTCTCTGCAGAGCCTTCTTTTCACCTTGCTGAACAGCCCCAACTCTCACAGCCTGTCCCCATAAGGGGAGGTTCTTCAGCCCTCTGATCGTTTTCATGACCCTGCTCTAGACCCAGTCCAACAGTTCCATGTCTCATTAGAGAAGTAGAGTTTTTAATTCCATGAGGGGCTCAAAGGAAGGTTCCTGTTATGCTACTGTGAAACATCTTACTGGAGACTCTACAAAGCATCTTAGAGACTTATGGTCACTTGTTTCTTACTATGTGCTTTTCAAAGATCAAGTGCTAAGCTTTTAAGCTTATGCACTACAAACCCTGTCATATAAAAATACTCAAGCTTTTTGTGGCAAGAATTAAGTGAGAACAGACTGTTTATTTTTATCAAGCAATGATGATATGCGAAAGCAGCTTTTTTACTTACAGGCCTGCCCTTTTGTTCTCATAGACTGTTTGGAATGAATATAAAGAGAGGACAGATTGCTGGACAGACAGCAACATTTCCTCTACTGTGAAGAGGCAAAGTACCAGCTACTTACCAGAGAATCAGTATTTTAAAAAATAAATAAATAAATCATGAGTTCACTTTCAGGTCTTGAGCATTTATCCTTAATTAGCATTTACTTGCCCATTCAGGAACATGGGAGTGGCCATAGACAACAACCATTACATTCACAGCTTGGTGTTCACAAAAGAAAAACCAACACTGACTTCTCTCTTTGCCAGACAGCTGCTTGCTGTGCTCCCTCTACATCTTCTGACATACCATCATTCAGTTCTGCGATGTCCTCAGTTCTGCACTTCCACCTCACTGCAAAAGTCAATGTGATACATGGACTTCCAGCCTGGTTGCAGAATTTAAGGGGCCAGTTAAGGTCTCTGTATCCAGTTCCCATCTGCTATTAAAGAGCTACCACACTACCACATACAAATCAACACATGATTTTCCACTTCTTAGGTAGTGTGCTGGTTTGAGCTTTACTCAGAGTCTAAAAGCCAAAATGGTAACAGATTGAGATTCCTCCCCTCTCTCTTTCCCAGTAAGGTAAGGTAAAACAAATCAGGTATGGGAAAGGACACATAAATTCACAAAAGAAATAGTATGGAATCAGTTTGGAAGTAAAAGAGGTAAATTTTTGACTAAATATATATATAGCAATAGCAGGGAGGGTTTATAAAGGTAATGGATAAGGATAAATAGGAAAATCCACAAAACCAAGCCCAGATGGCCTTGTATTCCCTGAATGTAAGTGGATTCAGTTCTTTAGAAAGTGTGGATGCAGCTTGGAAAGTAATACCCCACCACATGATCAAATGCAGGAGGCAGGAGCAGTAGGTGACCTCTCTCGAGCGGGCAAAGCAGGGAGAGGGAAGTAAAAGATGTCCACCCTTTTTATAGGCTTGCTGGACAGAACGGGGAGTGAAACAGACCACCTTTGAGCCAGGGGACCCCTCCTCCTGGGAGGGGAAACCCAAGTCTCTCTCTGCCCACCTAGGGGGTGGGTTCTTTTCTTTCAGCCCCATCAAGGACAGATGTAACCCAGCATAGGTAGCTAGGTTATGTATTTATTGCTCACATCAGTACAAGATTGTTTGGCTTTTTATCCAGCTAACTCTTTACCATTTACCACAGTTTCAACCATATGTAATTGCCTTTCTGAAAATCTATTTCTGCTTGGGGATCTCAGCAACTGGCTTCCACAGTAAAGTATAAAACTTCAGGTGGATTAACTGCATCCCAGGAACACCACGACCAAAGGGTATTCATGAACACCTAAACATTTTTTGTCATTGGCTGACTAATTGCCAGTGCTTCAAACACATTTTGTGCTACTCCCTTCTAAGCTCCTAAAGCCTGGTGCAACTCTTTATGCCTGGGGCGTAATTCATACTTTGTGAGAGATGGGTTTTGAATATACATGGCCAAACCTAGATGAAGAAATGCTAACTCCATCCACTCTCTCATACTTCCGTCCACTACCAAAAAAAATATTTGCTGTCTGCCAGATGCCCTTATTTGAGAGAACTTGTAGCTGTATTTATGTTGGTGCAATTCCACACCATTTACTAGGAATAGGATCAGATATGCAACAAGCTTCTGCGCTGGAGATGTCCCAGTACACCATAAGTACTATAAATGTCAGCAATGATACAAGCTGCATCACATAAATAGGGTAAAAAGAGCAGAAAGGGTGAAATTTCATTATTTTAGGTCTCTATACACCAATCATTGTTCTTATTAAATTAAAATGTGTAAGGGAATGAAAAGGAGTAATTAGCACCATCAAGAACATATGTAAGGCAAGAGAGCAATCTCATATGGGTACAATCAGGTTATATTTAATTCAAGGCTTAATGACAGGCATATATATTCCTAAGAGTTTTCACAGAAGGAACAATGAAACCTCATTCCAAATTCATAAGGGCTTGCAAGACTTTGAAATGAAAGCCTTTTTGATACATTTCAACATTTCTCATGTTTTGCACAGTAAATCAGGTCTCTTACTTCCCACCTGGTGCTGCTGAGTCTTGTCTTCTGTTACTGAGGACAGTGGAAATCAAGGATATTCTTCAAGTCCAAGGGGTTTTCAGCACCTCTGAAGGGCAGTACCTCTGTCAAGACAAACACAGACTGAGGTTATACTTTAGAAAATACACATTTTGAGAGCTGTTTGATCAGAAAACATCTATGTGTGCCTAAAGTCAGAAGAACATGCAACAGAATTCTTGTAATTACCTATGAATTTTAATCCTTTATGTCAATTAACATCTTAATACTAAAGCATTTCCTTAGTCTTGCCAGAGTCTGAAACAAATTGGAGAGAAATGTTTTTTTTTCACTCCATAAACTCTATTCCAGGGTTCATTTTAAAGCTATATGTTCATCTGCCCTTGAATTCAACAGGAGATGAGGATCAGCATGAATTAGATCATTCTGTCTATGGTTACACTTATTTCAGAATCTACCACTTCCATGTTATAGATGAAGTTTTGAGCAATAATCTTCTGTTGTCAGTGTTCTTGAAAATATCTGCAGATGTAGGCTATTTCCCAGAAATTACATTGACATTTACAAGTGAGTCCTTGTATGTGCACTTGTAGTGGTGCCAATAAAACAACTCCAGCCCTTGCAGTTCTGAAAATGTTTCATACTGAAACTGCAGTAATGACTGCACATGAGATATTTCATTCTTTCTAAACATTGGCAGCATTCTCCCTTTCCATATACCTTATATGCTTTCAATGCAATTTCCTTCCCCCTGCTTATATCATTGGTGGTGGCAAATCAGTTTCTTAGGCCACGTGGAATGCAAGGGAAATCACTGCCATTCTGAATTCTTTCAACATTATTTCATGTTTTCAGATAACCAGAAGTACAAGTAACAGAGTTGGATGCTTTGTGGCAACTGAGTAATATGCTGACACACAAAACAAAGATACAAGTAACTTCAGTCATCATCAGTGGGCTTTGGGCAGCTGGATAAGTTTCAGAAACTGAATTCTCGGATTTTTTTTTTTTTTATAAACAGTTGTAAATTAATATACATGAGAAGGGAAGTTAGATCTCAAGTTAGCTGATTCTAGATTTATCAGGACTGGATTTTGGCAGCTGTGTTTTAATCTTAAAACCTCAGCTGTTGTAATTTGCTTTTGCTTGACAAAATTAAAAATCTGGTTACAGGATTTCTATCTTCTAAGAAAGAGAAATATTATGCTCTTTCCAAGCTTTTCCTTAAATAAAACATTATTGTATTTTAAAAATATTTTCCCATAATTCTAAGACAGTATCAGATATTATACATGTATCTTACTAATATTAGTATAGGTGTTCACACCTGAAAAATAACTTCAAACACCATCAACCTAAATAAGGATGCAAGTGATTAATAAACCCTCTTAAGCACACAGAAAACAAGCCGTTATTCAGCAAGGTTGCAATTGCAACAGCCTTCTGAATACTGTGTCACCTAAGGTTAACTTTGACTAGATGTTATTCCTATCCTGTATTATTTACTATGCAAACTCAAGAATTTGTTTCATCTTCTCATCCAGCTTGAATGCCTCCTCACTGCAGATTCTACATTTCCAGAAGCAGAATGTCTACTACACAGAGAACTTGAAACGACGTATTTGCCAACATAGCTATGTGCCTTTAAATATCCTAAGGATTCCTTAACTACTGAAGGTTTTTTTAAATCAGTATAACATTCATAGAATCATAGAACGATTTGGGTTGGAAGGGACATTTAAGATACCTGGTTCCACCCCCCCTGTTATGGGCAGCGGCACATCCCCCTACTCCAGGTTGCTCAATGCCACATCCAACTTAGCCTATTCACTCTGCTAGGAATTACATGCCAATTTCTCTTAGATAACTCTACAGGAGTTTATTCTTATTTGCTTGCACATTCAAACTTTCCTATCCTGGGCCAGCGTCAGGCTCTGGGTAAATGACACTCAAATGCAGCAGATGGAGTTTGAGCAATCATCACAGTCTGTTCCCATGGTTATATAGAGCCATCAGTATATTTTTTCAAGTAACAAATTAAAGAAAACATTTACCAGAAAGGGAAAAAAAACTAACAAAAATTACATTCTATCATTTCAGATAACTAAAACTGCAGCTTCCAGTTTATTTATACCAAGATTCATCCAAACATACCAAGATGCATAAAGACTTTGCTAGTCCAACAGAAGAGGAGTAGGGTAGGCTACCTGCAGCTTCAGCTGGAGTAGCTGTGCTGGCAGCTGCTCCGTGCCTCACAGCTGCAGGTATGTGCTTGCTCTCAGTCAACAGGTGTGAACAGAAGGGGAGCCCACCTGTGAGATGTGCTCAGCTGTCCTGGCCAAGCTCTTCTCAAATACTCCTTCTTGAAACAATTCATTTTAAGGGCAAGACAGGGGATTTTGTATGTATCTTCACAAAGCATTGCTGTGCTTTCTACAGTTAGGATAAGGTAACTGTGCATTGTATTATTCCCAGTAAAACTCTATCTCAACCCCGAGGGGTTTTTTGTGTGTGTTACAGGGAGAGGAGATTATGAAAGCCGGTTGTGTTAACCAAGAACAGCCTATCTTAGGCTCCCAATATTGGGCTCAAACCCACAACCTTGAGATTAAAAGTCCCATGCTCTACAGACTGAGCTAGCTGGGCAGTCAGATGTTCTCTAAACATTTCAGAGTCAGAGAGTCAGGATTTCGCACTTGCTCAGGGGTAAAATTCCAAAACACCAGAGCTGATCACTTGTCCTAGGCACTTGCCCATATTCTCCCACACACCCTGCCACTCTTAATTATCCAGCCTCAGGACAGGCCTCCAGGTGGTATTCTCCGGAGAGGCCGGTGTTGGTCTGGACAAAATCTGGCCCACCAGTAACCAGCACAAGAGCAGCACACCTGTAAGCCATTCTCCTAAGGTGACCAGAGCACCAGAGAGAGCACATACAGCATCCTAGCACATCAGCCCCAGCCATCCCCAGAAAGCAAATGCACCTACATAGTGACTATGCCACAGGAAAAAAAGAAGTATATAAAACTCTCTTAACAAGCCTTAATTGAATCCTCTCATTATATCAGCCTTTTAGTGTCCTGCCAAAATCAACTGTCTTAGTTAAGGCAGCTGCTTTTCAAGCTGCACACTGGAACACCAAATAATGGACAGTCCTTGGTTATCAAAGCCCACTCTCACAAGGCCTCCTCTCTCGCCACACAAGCAGGAAAGGAAAAACCCTCTGGGCTGAGATAAGGAGTTTTACTGGGAACAATACAATGCACAACTACCTTAGTCTATTTGCAGAAAAGTGCACCAAAATGTAGAAGCTGCAGCAGAATCCAGGGACCTCCCGCCACTCCCTGACCCACAGCCCAGAGCAGCAGAAAGAGCACACCTCAACAACCAGAAAACAGAAGCAGGGACTGAAACAGGAAGCCTCTCATGTTACAATCTGAGCTTCAAGGCCCAAGATACTTTGCTCCAGGCATCACTTCACTTTTGAAGCTGGCATGACAACAGCATGGCATTGAATATCATGAGCAGCATCAGCTCAAACCCATGACAGCTTTCTACTCTTATAATCTTATCGAAGAGGTGATGGCTGCACTGTGCTTGCCTACACCCTACAGTGAGAGGACTGACGTTTAAAGTGCCTGAAACTGGAAATGCTGAGTGTCCTGCTGCACCAGCCTTCTGCATAGTTCTGAAGAGGGAGTCCTGTCATGGTTTAGAGTGAGACAGATTGCTCTTTTACCACTTCCAAAAGGGGCAAAAGAAAAACACTTCACACACAGGACTGGAGAATTGGAAAGTTTAAATGGAAAGGCTATTTACAACTACCTACAGCATTACAAAGCATATAAAATACATGAAAATCCATGGTCTGGGCTTAACACAGAAGCTCATTAAACAAAAGCTTCACACAAACCTCCCTTTAAACCAGGCCAACAAACCCAAGCCTTCATGTCCCCCCTCCCAAGCCTCTCTACTCTCCATACCACACCATGGTGACACAGCATGGCAGCTCCAGGCTCTAATTAGGCCGCTCCAGGCTCTAATTAGGCCACTCCAGGGAGGGAAAATGAAAGAAAACTGACTTTGCAACCAGTTTTATAGGAACACAGGACTTATGGGAAGGAAATACACCTTCTGGTCCACCTCCTGGACACTCTGGTCTTCAACTTTGTGGTTCTTAAAGGCACCCACAGCCTCAAACTCTATATGGCAGAAAATTTGTAACACAGTGGCTAAGAGAAGTGATGAAAAGCCAGGGGATTTTTTAATGTTAGTATTGGGGTTTTTTGGCTGAATGTTTCAAGTTTTTGTGCTTAAATTTACATAAATAAGGGAAGTTACTGAGTGTGTTCAAGTACACTTGTTTCAGTATACATGTAGAATAGAATCATGGAATAATGGAATCATAGAATCATACCACGATAGAATGGTTTGGGTTGGAAGGGACCTCCAAAGGTCATCTAGTCCAACCCCCCTGCAGTAAGCAGGGACACCCTCCACTAGATCAGGTTGCTCAGAGCCTTGTTGAGCCTGACCTTGAATATCTTAAGTGCCTCTCTGGGCAACCTGTTCCAGGGTTCCACCACCCTCCTGGGGGACCTTGTTTCAAACATCCAATCTTAATCTACTCTTCTTCAATTTAAAACCATTGCCCTTCATCCTATCACTACAAGCCTTTGTAAACAGTCTCTCTCCATCCTTCTTGTAGGCCCCCTTCAGGTACTGGAAGGCCACTGTTAGGTGTCCCTGGAGCCTTCTCTTCTCCAGGCTGAACAACCCCAGCTCCCTCAGCCTGTCCTGGTAGGAGAGGTGTTCCACCCCTCCAATTATCTTTGTGGCCCTCCTCTGGACCCACTCTATCAGTTCCATGTCCTTCCATGTAAAGATGAAGTTTTTTGATTTAGCAAAAATTTCCATGTTATGGCCCTTCTAAGGGCAACATTAGGGACACAAAGCTGCCCATTTAAGTAGGTTGAAACAAAGATCCACTTGCACCACAGTGGAATTAGAACGCAAGTGTCCATGTGGACACCAGGGAAATAACAGCTATTTGGCAGCTGCTTTCTTGGCTATTACTCCCCTAGATCATCCCTTAGTTTCCATTTGTTTTCCTTTACCAATCTTAATCAGTCACTAACCAATTAATTATCTGAGGTGACCATCTCCATTCTTAGATCATTAAAAAAAAAAAAAAATCACTGAGATGAGATTTGTTCCTTCTGTTTCAGAGACTGAAAACTGGACTTGAAAAGTTGGTATATAATTGATCTCAACAAGAAACAAGTCAGGTCCTACACTGATGGTAACAATCCTGATCTCCTGGGAAAAGAATGTATGAGACAGAAGTGCCCTTTTATCTTGTGACTGCTTTTTCCTTAGACAGAGTAGAAAAATATTAATTGAGAGAGGTTAGGGCACAAATACAGATTCCACAGGGAAAAAATAGAAAACAATGTTGATAAGGAAAAAAACCATAATAAATGAATGAAAGTGGTGAAAGATGACTACAGACCAGAGGGGAAAAAAAAAGAAAGAAAGAACAGATGAAGCCAGTAACTTCAAAAAGATCTAGATGCTACAGAAAACAAATCAGTAAAATACTAAGAGGAAAAACAAGTAAAAAATGAAATGTCCCTGAGAACTGAAGGCTAAGGGAAGGAAAGCTATGAACAGGGAGCTAGTCAGGAGTAACTAAGTAAGTAAGTATATATTTGAATTGGCATCAACAAGAGAAAATGACTACAAATATGGCAAAAAAATTTAATGCCCTGTAAAATACCAGCTGTATGTGTATTGCAGGCTTGCTAGTATGAAAATGTTTTTCTAGCTCCAGGCTTTGTTTGACATTAAGAATTCTTGGAAATGTAGGCTAGGGCTTTGCTGCTTTTACTCCAGAGCTTTTCTGAACATGCCAGGAAGTATACACTGCTTTTTTTTCTGAGCAGGCTCATGTGGGTTCCTCACTTTGACCAGCACGTTACGCACGCCTCTTCCATACCAACCTAGACTGTAGAAAAGGTATGTAATCCTAGATGAGAGGTCTGACCAAACACAGAACATACCAGCCTGGTACAATTGCTCCAATACATTACAACATTTATGATGAGTTTTCCATATGTACCATGGTCAAAATAATAACCATGACCTAAGGAATACTCTCCTATTGGGAACTCTTGGCTATTTCTATGCAGTCAAAAGTATTTTAAGACTTCGTGATTCAGTTTTCTACTAAATCTGCAATACTTGGCACATATATTTTATCCTTAAAAGCCCCTTAAGTGTTAGAGCAACCTCCTTGAAAGCATGCTTCACAGTTAGCAGATAACAAACCACATGAACTAGTAGCATAGAATCACAGAATCATAGAATCTTAAAAGCACTGGGTTGGAAGAGACCTTAAAGATCATCTAGTTCCAACCCCCCTGCCATGGGCAGGGACACCTTCCACTAGACCAGGTTGTTCAAGGCCTCATCCAGCCTAGCCTTGAACACTTCCAGGGAGATGGCATCCACAACTTCCCTGGGCAACCAGTTCCAGTGTCTCACCACCCTTACTGTAAAGAATTTCTTTCTAATATCCAGTCTAAACCTACCCTCCTGAAGCTTCAATCTATTCCCTCTCATCACTACAGGCCCTTATAAAGTCTCTCCTTGGCTTTCTTGTAAGGCCCCCTTCAGGTACTGGAAGGTACTGAAGTTGGTGAGAGGACTAGGTGTCAGGGTCGAAGGCAAATACCAAAGTTCACTTCAGCCTTGGCCAAAGCATACTGACATGGGGGTTTTACATATTTTTCAATTCTTTCTGTTGAAAAACAGTCCTCTTGAAAAATGTCCTTAGAATACTGCGATAGAAGTGAGGAGTTTGAGTGGTTGTTTTCTTGGGAGTTTGAGTGGTTGTTTTTTGGTTGGTTGGGTTAGAAGGTTTTTTGATTGCTATAAGGTTTTGGTCAGCTTGCACTCGGACAGCCATTGTTTTGCTACATCGGTACAGTCAGATTGCAGGGTATGTCATGATGTCTGGTTACATGATAAAGCACATAGGAAAGGGGAGCTTTCCAAAGCATATGAAGCATGGTGGGGTTTTTTTGTTTTGTTGCTTTTTGGGTTTTGTGGTTTGTTGTTGGGTTTGTGGGGGTTTTTTTTGTGGTTTTTGTTTTGGTTTGGTTTTTTGTTTGTTTGTTTGTTTTGGGTGGGGGGTTGTTATTTTGGGTTTTTTTTCAGTAAGTATTGTATCAGTCATGGAAAGAAACCCCTCTGATTCACAGAACTGATGTATATGTAGTTAGCCATGATTTTGTAAAGACAGTTTTTCACATGTAGTGCTGGAAGTTGTCCTAAATCTACAATGAAAGAATTTGCTAATAAAATGCCACCAAAAATGACCAAAATTCTTAGTGTGTCGTTCTCACCACACCTACAACTGGCTGCAAAGCAAGGATCCTTTCTGACCTTTGCTTCTACACCAAAAATTGTCCAACAGGATTTGCAGAAGGGATCAGAAACTGAGAGCTTTTACCACATTACAGGCACCTAATTTCCAATGAGCACATCACTTAAGATAGACACTGAAGTCAGATGGTGTTAATGGTCATGAAATGCATCTTGAAACAGTACATACTCATAGAAAATTAGCTCCCTGGTTTCTAACCCCTTTGTTCTCCTTAGTGTAACATACAACTTATTATAAGAGTAAGGCACCCAAATATCATGAGTATCTGGATAATCTGAGCTACTGTGTATTCTTTTTTTGCCACCTATAAACTCGCCATATAAAATCAATTTTTTTGTTGTTTTGTGGACATCCCATTGTCCAGATAATTTTCTCCCAGTGTGAAAGTGCAAGAAGAAAAAAACAGCAACTCCCCGGCAGCTTTACTGATGTATACTGCTGACCAACAAAATGTAAAGCAAGTCTCTGATCATTTGCCAAGGTCACATCTGGGTGCAGAGAAAGCAGCAAGAGGACAGAAAGAAATTTTTCCCTGTTCCTATTACCTGAATGGATTATGACATATGCTTTACATTAGACAGGCAAATTGATTCATGTAAAATAAAAGCTTAAATGTAGTCTGTTTCTTAAGCCATGCTTTCCTAACATTTGTCCAGATTCAGAGAGATATGTCTTACTTTCCTTTACAAGCCTTCCTGTTTGCTGCCTGGGCTTATCAAAATATTTTCCTTAGGGCTCTGAGTAGGGGAGAGTTTTACTATTTTAAGCTATTTCTGCCTTTCTCTCTAAGTATCACAGTATATCATTATGAGCAAAGAGGCCCACAAGTTCTGTGACCTTATAGGTTAGGAGAAGCAACAAGAAAAGATTGTTTAAAGGTTAAAAATAGATGAAAACAAAACAAAACACAACCGCAATTATGAAACGTTCATAGCTATGAAACATTTCTTCATCACTTGGTCAACATCATTGTAGAAGTAGGTAAGGAAATACAGAGTCTTCCTGAAGGTAAATATTGCCCTTGAACTTAGGAGTACTACTTTTATTAGCCTGTAGGTTACTGGCCCCAAATCTCTTGTATCTGCTCAGCATACTACCAGATGGCTTAATGTGGATTCAGTAGCCTCAGACTGATTCCCTGCCACAAAATATTTCCATGGCAAAATCCATTAGCATATTGGGAATGCTGACAATTCCTCTGGCAACCTCAGTGGTGGAGAGAAAAAGTCAGTTAACATTTTTTGCCTTCAGTTTCTCTCTTTGCAAGTCAGGCTTTGGGCACATGGAGTGCTTTCTAGTGCTGGTTTGCCTGTGCAAACATAAGCTGCTGCTTTACAACAAGGCACATAAAAAGTAAGAAGACCTCTTGTAGTTATTTATAGTTCTTTGTGACTAACACGTCAAGAAGCAGGTGGCAGCCCTTACCAATGGAGTAAGGAAGGCTCCACATGCACCCAGGCATCCTTTCACGGACCCACACCAGAGCTTACAAAACTGTTTTTTGTGCTCACACTGAAGTTTTCTTTTCTTTTTGGAACTTAACTCATTTTTATTAAGTTGCTCAATAAAGTTTAATGGGATTGGAGTTTCATGCTGTGCTGAAGAGTTTACAATGGAAAAAATATTGGCACTGAGAGGAAAATTACAAACTCATTAAAATATTTAGACACTGTATTGATGTAGCCACTTTCATTCAAGGCTATCAAAAACACATTCTGATCATTAGTCACTGCTCCTAGATGCTGTGTATAAAAAGTATTACTGAACCAAATACAGATGAGACATAGCAAAGATGCTAATTGATTTGACTGAGGTCATTTGAGATCTAATCCAAACATTCTGTTCACATATATGGGCATTGCTATTACTGTTGCCTTAAAATGGATCCAGAAGATTGACTACAGCTCTGGAGAAGAATCAAGGAATCCATACCCCCAGCCAGCCTGCTCTGGTCACCATACTTGGCCCAACTCCAGAATGAACACAGGAAATGGGTATTATGGGAAAAATGGCTTAGGAGTTGTCATGGTGTGATTTTATCTTTTCGGTGGATCTTCCATTTCTAAGTAGATTTGCCGTGGGCACATCCCCATTTTTGCTGTGGATTCTTTCTTCATATATCATTCTGGTGGTAATTCCCCAAGTCAGGTAACTTTATATACTTTCTCTTGGTAGTAGTATTCAGATGATTTTCATTAAATCCATTTATATTTCAACCCATGGGTCTCCTGTCCTTTTCCTAATCCCCTTTCTTGGCTGGGAAGAGGTCATTGGGTGATGGAGCAATTTCTGTGTTTTAGCCCTGAGTATGAGCTAAACATAGACAGTGAAGACTGGCTCCATGTGGATGTGTTCCATGCTATTGTGGACGTACCTCAGAACCTTGTCATCTGAAGGAGACATGGATGAAGATGGGGCTGTCACTGGAGTAGGCAAGATGAAATATTGCAACAGGCTGGTTAAGGAGGTGGTTGAGTTACCATCCCTGGAGGTGTTTAAAAGCCATTCAGATGTGGTGCTTGGGGATATGGCTTAGTGACGGATTTGGCAGAGAAGGGTTAATGGTTGGATTCTTTAATCTTGAAAGCCTTTTTCAACCCAAATGATTCTATGATTCTATGACACAACCCAGCCTGGAGCCTCACTAATGGTGCAGACTAAAACAAAGAGATTCTGCTTGCAGTATGCTTGAACTAAGTCTGCATCTCTAGTAGCTAGGGGTAGCAATCTTGCTGTATGAAGTCTAATGTAGCAGCACTGACAGGAAGTTAAATCTGCAAGCCATTTTGACTACAATCATCTAAGGAGCTGTACTGGAGTGGAACAGAGTCAGTTGTGATAGGCTGCCATTTGTTTCAGGCAGAAATAATAAAGAGACAGGTTTGTTTGGTAGTAGAGATGACATCCTACTTCCTAGAAGAATTACTACTTCCTGGTTGCTATGTTGCTGAAATTGCAGCAGTCTTCATGTGTTGATACCTACTGCTGACAGGGATGCAACAATGTAGTATCAGACAGGTTAGATGCAGGAACATGGCTGCAGTGCTTTAGACACATAAGAACCACATAAGGACCCATCAGAAACCTTCTTGGGAGACCATCCTTTATGTTCACACTTCCCATTTCCAGAATTTACCATTCTGTATGCAAAGCATTTTTGTTAAGCTGCTTGGTGGCCCTCAAGCATGAGGCACCTATGCATCCAAATGTCTTACTTTTATTGTCAGACTTGCTTGTGGTAAATCTACAGTTCAAGAAGACAGAGTCCAACAAACACCACAATGGCAGCTAAATGCTCTCTGGGAGAGCACACACTGCAGGGTGAGCCCACAGGTAACTATGTCATAGAACAATAGAATCATAGAATCGTTTTTGTTGGAAAGGTCCTCTATCATCAAGTCCAACCACCAACTTAACACTGCTGTGGCCATGAAGCCATGTCCTGAAGTGCCATGTTCACATGTTTCCTGAACACCTCCAGTGATGGTGACTTCCCCACCTCCGCGGGCAGCTTGTTTCAATGCGTGACCACTTTAGCAGAAAAGAAAGTTCTTCTAATATCCAATCTAAACCTCCCCTGGCACAGTTTCAGGCCATTTCCTCTTGTACTATCACCTGATACTAGAAAGAAGAGACTGACAACCTCCCCACCACCACAACATCCTATCAGGTAGTTGCAGGGAGCAATGAGGTCTCCCCTCAGCCTCCTCCAGACTAAACAATCTCAGTTCCCCCAGCCATTCCTCACAAGACTTGCTCTCCAGACCCTTCACCAGTTTTTTGGCCTTTTCTGGACACATTATTCCAGCAACTCAATGTCCTTCTTGGAGTGAGGGACCAAAAACTGAAGACAGTATGTCATCCTGCTGTAGGTTCTGTCTGTGTGAAAGCTTTCCAGGGCAATATAGAGATGCTGTGTATTTTGATTTCCATCCTACATACATTCTTGATATAAAGTCAAGAAATCATGTACATTCAATACCCCAATTCTTATTGACCATTTAACTTAGACAAAAAGACAACACAGTCTGAAATGGGGATTTATTTGAGGTTTTTTTAACCTTCTCTCCCCTTTAACAGTGACTTTGCTGGAATGAGGAAAACAGCTAATAGGAGGTGGTCAAGATTTTATGCTGATCTGTTATATAAGGTGTAAAGTACGTAAATGTTCAACAGGACT
This sequence comes from Indicator indicator, assembly GCF_027791375.1. Lineage (NCBI taxonomy): Eukaryota > Metazoa > Chordata > Aves > Piciformes > Indicatoridae > Indicator > Indicator indicator. The sequence continues at coordinate 86,726,279 of NC_072010.1, forward strand.
CCTTCAGAAGCTGTTAATTCCAGTAATGTTATTGTCTAAAGTCTGATCAAAAACTTGATTGCCTACAGTGAAAACCCATGGGAAACTCACACCAAAAGAAGGTTGCTGGTACAGCAATGCTCCTTTCAAAACAGAAGCAGGAGCCAATAGGTTGACAGGACCTGTTCTTGGCTTAAGACAAGTTTATTATTTTAAATTGCTTTTGAGAATTTCCCTGTGTTTTAGTTGGTAAAAATAGCAAGCTCTACAAATACACAACATATGAATTACAATAAATAACCTCTTTTTAAATCATTGGTCTTACTGTTCCTTCACAAGCCTAAAACCCATAGAGAAAGTTGCTTACAGCCACAGTATCATTCACACTAATATCCACAGCATTAACAAAATAACTATGTTTTTGTGTTCATAAGTCATTTAGCTTAGTCTGAAAAAGCAACTCTTAGTTGCCTGAGGTTGAGAACTTACTGCCAAAGACTCACATGTAATAAATGCCCCTCTGTGTTAAAATTCTATTAAGAAACAGCAAGACCTTTATGTTTTGGAAACTGTACCTTTCATCTATCTATCAGTTCCTAAGAGATTATTACAGATGATCTTCAAATGATCTTTGGCCCACTCAGTGGGACTCATGGAATGTGCCTGTGCCATCAGAAACAGGTCTCTAGCTTGAACTGAACTTCATCAGCAAACTGGGGGCTCTCCAAAGTGCAAGGAAAACACTGCTGTAGAGTTCACAGTCCCTCACACTGAGCGTCAGGTAAAACACCATTGCGTACAGAGGGTCCTATATGAGAAAGTTTCACAAGCTTCACTTGTACTGTGTTGCTATATATACCAGAGGTGTCTGGTGAGCAGGATCCTGCAATGAGATACTCTGCTGTTAGCTTGTTTTGACAATCGGATAATGTCCTCCTAGATCCTACACCAAAATACACAAGTCCTTCTCAAACCTTGACAGGGAAGAATTAGGAATTAAAAACAGAAAAGAAAGTTACAATTTGGAACATTTTTTAGGAGAAAACATAGCTGGTGGGCCTCCTTGTTGTGAATTCAGTTGTTGAGCATCTTCTGAATGCAACTGCCATGACATTTTGTGTATGCCAAGAAAGAACTGCAACATGGACACAGCTGGGCAAAGGAAGGACTAACAGACCTACTACTCTGCTGGTTATGCATGCAAGATCAAGGGATGTTGTTAATACCTTTTATCAGGAGAAACAAGTTGAGCTCCCACTTCTGCATCATTGACAGCAGTTACTGTGTGTTATTCTCTATAGATTGTTTTGGTGTCTAGATGGGACACCCATGCAGCTACAGGGAGATATTTTAATTCGATATTTCTTCATCTTCTTAAACATGGCATAACTTAGTGCTTGATATAATGGAACAACCACAGGATAGGCAAAAACTGAAAGCCCCACCATGCCATAAGGTATGAAGTGTTCAGGTCTACAGGAAGAGTCAAGTATTGTGGTCCATGATCAGTCAGAAGCCAAGAGGAAGGCAAACCCCTTATGCTTTGTCCACCTTACTGAGAACAAAGACAGGTATCATACTACAGTGCTGGGATTATCATATGAGGTAGAAGGCCTGGCTCAAAATCATGCTAGTTGAGTAGGACTTGTAACAGAGATAGAAAGAATAAAAAGAGGACTAGGGAGAAATTGGCCAGACACAGGATTCATTACTTCACCTCACAAAGCGTCTTCTGTGTTTGTAACCAGAAAATGGTGCAATTAGACACCAGAGTCAGAAGTTGGAGGGATGTGGTGGACTGCAGCCAGCTGCAGACCCACATCTGAGTGCAACTTCTCATACTGTGCTATCAAAAGCATCCTGGTATATCTCCAGTCGATAGAGCTGCCCCGTCTCTCTCCTTCAGAGAAAGCAGACAAGGTACTTGATTCTTAAGAGCTAGGAGGCATATGAGAATCCAGTCCCTGATCTTTTGATGATATTCAGGCAATACAAAGAAGCCTTAAAGTGAATTAAACTTATACTGATTCTTTGTGGCCCTTCAGTCTACAAAAAGAGAATAAAGTTCCCCTAAATAAACTAGGAATTACTCCCATAGTGGCTCTGAATAGCTTCTGGAGTAGTATTTTTTGAAATCTTCTTGAGGGAGAGGAAGGTCCTGGCCATTGCTACTGGCAATCAAAACCAGACTGAACAACCCAGTGCCCAACAAGATGGGGTGGTGCAGCTGGCTTTTCTCCTACATCATACAGCCAAGGCAAAAAGCAAACATTCAACTGTATCTGCTGAAAGGAGTATGAGTTTTAGGTCTGTATTATAAACATTAAAAAATTCACAAAATATGTAGGGGAAAGTTACAACTACACATGATTTCATGCATCACAAAAAGCTTCACTTAAGTTGACTTCTTATTCAGAGGTGGAGCACAAATAGCAAGCAACAGGAGGCAATCAATATTTGTATCCATTAATACCTGGTGAACTTTTTTACATTTTCCTACCGCTCTCTCTCTCAAAAAAAAATTCATTCTCAACCTAATATCAACATTACTTATATTGAGGAACTTGATTCAAGTGAAAAAGAAGTAATTTTAATGCCAACAACAATAAAAAATACGTACTTTGAACTGTGTAAAGACTTGTTTTATCAGTTGCTGTTGCTGTCTGGGGGGAGCTGCAGCTGACTATCACAGAGGTCTACTAGTTTCATGGGAGTTGTAAGCTACAAATATGGTGCACCAAAGCTTTGCCAGAGTCATAGCCTTTTCATAGAGTCATAGAATGCAGCAGGAAAGGACCCCTGAAGGTCATTTGGTCTAACACTCCCTGCAGTGAGCAGGGACATCCCCAAATAGATCAGGTTGCCCAGAGCCCCATCCAACCTGACCAGGAATGTTTCCAGGCATGGGGCATCTACTACCTCTGTGGCCAACCTGTGATAGTGTTTCACCACCCTCATTGTAAAAAATGTCTTCCTTATATCTAGTCTGAATTCCCCTCTCTTAATTTAAAAACATCACTCCTTGTCTTGTCTCAACAGGCCCTGATGAAAAGTCTGTCCCCATCTTTCTAATAGGCCCCCTTTAAGTACTGGAAGGCTGCTATAAAGTTTCCCCAGAGCCTTCACTTCTCCAGGGTGAACAACCCCAACTGGAAACAAATCTGCCTTTTGCCATCTGACACCATTAAACCGAAGCATAGTAAAAGTGTGGATGAGTTTACCCCCAGCCTGAGCTGGATGATTAGCTCCTTCCACTTCTGAAATCCCAAAAGAACTCTTTGATTGAAAGGCAACAAATTATTTGGAACAGATCCCAGCTTAGAATCTGATTTTCCTCCTGGAATTACATGATACTGAAGAAATATGAGAAGTGGTAAAATTCTTTATATTTTGTGGGAAATCAACCCAAACATTTAGAAAATGTAAAATGCTTTTCAGTCTGAGCTTCAGAAAGAAACTGATAGGCAAAGCTTTTCACAATTGCCCAGAATACCAATGGTTGATTAGACAATATTTGATAAGTTTATGATTTAAAGGAAATCCCAAATGTCTCTATAATTAGCCACACACTCAGGCAAAAGCAGAGAAGGGTCAGTTCCTTCCATTATGCAAGAAAACAAAAGAAACCCTCAGGATGTACAGATGGATTTAACCCTAGGTGTGCACTGTACAGAGCAAGGAGGAAAACAGAAAGGGGGAGACAAACAGCATAGCAAAGCACCAGCTTTGTAGATTGCAGCTTGCCAGAAAGACAGGCATGGAACTACAGGCAGGGTAACTGCTTTTGTACTAATATGGTCAGACGAACATGATTTGTGTACACAAATCATGCATAAGCAGGACTGCATGAAATGTGTCCCCTGCCATCATCAGGTTGGGGTTTTTTTCCAAACGGAAATAACACATAGAAAATTTTTACTGCATAACAGCTGGCGTTTAAAAAGGGGTATCAACTTTCCTTACAAAAAGAAATCACTTAATTTTCATTTTTCCTATCTGAAAGTAGTCACAGAATTGTAGAATCAAGAATGGTTTGGATCAGAAGGGATCTTAAAAACCATATAGTTCCAACCCCCCTGCCATGGGCAAGGACACCTTCCACTAGAACAGGTTGCCCAAGGCCCAGTCCAACCTGGCCTTGAACATTTCCAGGGAGGGGACATCCTCAACTTCCATGGGCAACCTGTTCCAGTGTCTCACCATCCTCACTGGAAAGAATCTCTTTCTAATATCCCGTCTAAACCTACCCTCCTGAAGTTTCAATCCATTCCCTCTCATCCCATAACTACAAGCCCTTGTATGATGTCCCTCAAAAAAAAAAAAGTAATTTTAAGATGATAGCTGTTTGATTAAATGTCTTTATTATAAAAAGAAGTATGAGGGTGGTGAGATACTGGAACAGGTTGCCCAGGGAGATTGTGGATGCCCCCTCCCTGGAGGTGTTCAAGGCCAGGTTGGACAGGACCTTTAGCAATCTGGTTTAGTAAGAGGTGTCCCTGTTGATGGAAGGGGGGTTGGAACGAAATGATCTTTAAGATCCCTTCCAACCTGAACCATTCTATGATTCTATGAACTCAGATAGCTAATAGGCTAATATGTTAGTCTGTATTGAACACAGAAAAACTGATAAACCTCAAACCCCTTCAGATTATAATCAAAGCAAAGCATTCCCCTCCCACAAACAGTCTGCAAAGAACAGTGATACCCAGAAAGCTCATAAAAGCTGTTAGCAAATATACCAAGCATCATGCAATTATCAGAGTGCCAAGAGGAAATAAAGTGAGAATAGTTACAAGCCAAAATCAGCCAGCACATTTGACTGGAATACAAGTGAAAGGCATCATGCTGCACAACTAACAGCTCACAGTAAGGGTAGTGCCATGTACACAACCAAAAGCAAGCACTTGGAACTCAGTGTGCAAAACATAGAAAAGCCATATTCAGTGACTGGACAGCTGGAGTTTTGATATCAACATTAGTGAGACAAAAGGAACCTCAGTGTCATTTTTGCTTCCATCACATTTTGAAGAAAGAACTGGGAACTGCTGACTAAAAGAAAGTCTACCCCTTATGAAAAACTTTGGGTTGCTCAGAATGTAGTATGATTTTTTATAGAATAGCTTTCTTAGATGTTTGCAAAAGTTCAGTACAGACCATTAAGAAACAGAAAGTTTTAATTGCTACACTGGTAGCTGTGCTGCCACTACAGGGGCCAACCACTCATCACTAACACAAAACCAAAGAGTAAGAACAAAAGAAGGGTGGTTCTGACCAATTTTTGTGAAACTGGGTTATTGATAATACGGAAGTGAAATGACAGAAATGCTTTTCCCTTCTTTTCTTTTTTCCACAGCTCCGTGAGCACTATACTGTGCTATGGGGATAGTTTGGGGCTTGGTTTTTTTTTTTTTATTTATCCTGTTTCCATGTTCCCCAGGGAGAACAGACAGGTAGGTCTTCTCACCTAGTACCAATGGATTCACCCCTACCATAACATTTCACACAGGTGTCATTTCATTCAGATGTTGATTTTTCCTCATTTCTTCAGTCAACAAAAGGTGTGTCCTGTTATGACTACATTCTTATATTCTAAGCATTTGAACTTTCCCTAAACCTTCCTTTCTAGGGAAATTTTAAAAGTGTGTGGCAGGTTCTTTAATTCATTTTTAGCTGCAGCACAATATTGTATTTGGCTGCCTGATTAAGACTAACATTTACATGACATTTAGGGCACACTGTTTTCTAGACTGTCTGTCATGAGTTGATGGATGGTGAAAAAGCCTTGATGTGAAGTCTTGTATATTCATCTGGAAGAAGGGAGTGGGGACTGCTTGGATTGGAGGGGAGAAGTATCTGGAGCATAGACAGCCCTCTTCTCCTGTATGTGAACATGTGTGGGAAATATGTGAGAATGGAACTCATGTTACTATCCTACACCCAGATCCTTTATCACTTCACATGAATACATCTTTCATAAAAAAAATCAGAGTATCTTGTAACATTTATAGACTAAAACAACATATTTAGGAACTGTGGCTGGGAATTTCAAATTGAGTTTAAGGTATTTAAGTCTTGCCAAAATGGGTAGTTGGCACCCATTTCCCTTTGCAAATTCCGGTATTCATTCATTCACTAACAGAACTTGCACACTATGACAAATCAAATAAAAATTATAGCCTATAAATAAATTATTTCAGTCTCAAATTATTTACATTGCTTTAACAACTTATTGTACTTGATAGATGCTAATGTTAAGGCAAAAAGATAAGGATTTATTTAAACACTAGACTCTGTGTGGACTGCTGTTCATTTACAATTTGATATTCCCATAAGAACTTCAGAACTGCTTCTGAAATGACCTGCAGGAAGTTCTACCCATTTGTCAAAGGATACTGTCTGGTATTAATTTTAGCAAGTTTCAAATAGGAAAAAAAAAAAAAAAAAGACAGAAGGAAAAGGGAGGAGGGACCAGGCTTGCATTTTATCTTGATCCTTGTTACAGACGTGCAGCATTCTGTGCCAAAGAGATAAAATTGATTTAAAGGCAAAAACTGCCCTAAGATTTTAAACTCTGTGATGAGTCACATTCTTAGTCCATCTAGCTAGCTAGTCAAAATCCAAAAACAAGCAAGAGAACTGATCTGAGAACTGATAAGCAGGAACACTCCTTACTTCTCTGCCTTTTCTCAGTTACTCAACCAGATAGAGAGCAGAGCAACAGCACATTACACAAGAGACTTCACAGAAACACTGAATCACAGAATGGCAGGGGTTGGAAGGGATCTATGATCACATAGGAACACATCCAGGTGGGTGTTGAAAGTCTCAAGAGATGAAGACTCCACCACCCTTCTGGGCAGGCTGCTTCAGGACTCTGCCACTCTCAAAGTAAAGAATTTCCTTCTCATGTTCAGATGGAACTTCCTATGTTCACATTTTTGCCCATTACCTCTTGTCCTGTCACTGGGGACCACTGAGAAGAGTCTGGCCTCATCTTCCTGATACCCATCCCTTAGATATTTGTAAGCATTAATAATAACCCCCTCAGCCTCCTCTTCTTCAAGGTAAACAGCCTCAGCCCTCTCAGACTTTCCTCATATGAGAGGTGTTCCAGATATTGAATCATCTTAAGATGTGGCCTTGCGCCAGACTCTCCACTGGTTCTTTGTCCTTCTTAAGAGTTAAAGCTAACAGTGTTACATGCCAGATGGACAAGACAGAAGTAGCAATCAGGGCAGCACTAGTAACTTGCATTTTCCTCCACTTCCAAAAAATCCCCATTGTGCTTTTTACTCAGGTACAATCTTTCAGATGGTGGCTTCTGCCTAACCATTGTGCTCAGAAATCTTTCCTGCTTGTCACACTAGAAGGTTTTTCTAACTTTTTTATCTTCAGCCCATTTTGTCCTTTGATGGAACATGGAGAAGAACATGTAGGTGTACAAAAAACCAAACAAACAAAAGATACATACCTGCTGAAATCACAATGAATCACATAATCTTCCACCTTTGCCACTTTACGTCTATTCAAATCTTCCGTTTGAAAATGCATATTACAGATACGACTTGCATGTATAAGATCAACCCAAAGCAACATACAACCATCCACACACTATAATGAAAGTTTGGTTTATTCTATACATTTGTGTATAGTTCCACATTTTTAAAAAACCCTTTTTAAAACAAATAATAGTGTCAAACGCTCAAAAATTGAGAAATGCCAAAGGAAAGGGTAAGTTGGTCTAGTTCTGCAAGTGCATGATGATGGCATGCTAAGTTATGTGATTCTGTATTTTTTCTTGGCACCATTATAGAGTATTTTCCAATCTTCCTGCTGTCTGCCTCTCCTTTCCCTGTAACAATTCTTCCCAGCCTTTTTATTTTCCTTCTTTTGGGCTTTTTGGGCTTGTCCTTTTCATTGTATCTAGATAGTCTATCCTTAGGCCGGGATACTTTAGAATCAGGTTGGAAGGGTCCATCCAGTTAGCAGGGACATCTAACTAGATCATGTTGCTTAAGGCCCCACCAATTTTGGCCTTGAACATCTCCAGGTATGGGGCCTCTACCACCTCTCTGGGCAACTTGTTCTAGTGCCTTACCACCCTCATTGTGAGGAACTTCTTCCTAATGTGAAATCTAAATGTACCCTGCTCTAGTTTAAAACCATGAGGATGACTCATGGGGAAAAAAAACCCAACAAACCAACAAACAAACAAAAACAACAACAACAACAAAACTTGATAATGACTACTCTACTGCCAGTGTGGGACACAACTGGCTTGGGTAGCACTGTGAAACAGTTAGAGCTGCAGGTCCTACCTCTATATACTTCCAGCCTCCATGTGTTCCTGAACCTCTTCCACTGTCAGAGATCTTCCTTAAAGGAAATTTTAAGTTTTTCTGGTCTTTGACTACACTTTGTGGCAATGCAGATCTGCGAAATATGCTGGACTACACAAAGATCCAGTTTTGTTCCCCACAGTCATGTGAGGCTATGTGAGTCAAGGATGCAGAAAGTGTTAGCAGAGGTGTGTATCAATACTAAAGTTCCTGACTTTTGAAAAACCAAAAGTATCCCAGTATCACAGTATATGAGAGGCTGGAAGGGACCTCAAGAGATCATTGGGTCCAGGCGCCCTGCCAGAGCAGGATCACTTAGGGTAGCCTGCACAGGAACGTATCCAGATGGGTCTGAAAGTCTCCAGAGAAGGAGACACCACAACCCCCCTGGGCAGCCTGTTCCAGTGCTCTGTCACCCTCACTGTAAAGAAGTTTCTCCTCATGTTGAGGTGAAATCTTCTATGTTCCAGTTTGAACCCTGGACTTGGACCCCGCACTTGTCCTTATTAAACTCCATGAGGTTTGCCTGCACCCAGCTCTCCAGCCTGTCCAGGTCACATTGGATGGCTGCACAGCCTGACAGGTGTCAGCCAACCCCCCCAGTTTTGTATCATCAGTGAACTTGCTGAGGGTACTCTCAATCCCCTCATCCAGGTTGTTGATAAAGATATTGAACAAAACTGGACCCAGTACCAATCCCTGGGGCACATGTTGGCTACTCCTGATAATCTTCTTGTCTTCCATGTGGTTAGAGATGACCTCCATGATGAGCTGCTCCATCATCTTTCCAGAGATGGAGGTGTGGCTGACTGGTCTGTAGTTGCCTGGGTCCTCCTTCTTGTTTTTTTTTGAAGTCTGGAGTGACATTTTTTTTCTTCCGGCCATCAGGCACCTCTCCTGTTCTCCATGACTTTTCAAAGATGATGGAGAGAGGTTCAGCAAGAGTATCAGCCAGTTCTCTCAGCACTCGTGGATGCGTCTCATCGGGGCCCATGGATTTGTGTCTTGAGATTGTATAAGAGATCTCTAACCTGGTCCTGACTGACCAATGGAATGTCCACATCTCTCCAGTACTCTGAGTTTTCTTTGTATTATTGATCTGTTTTTATCTGCAAAACAATTTGCTGTGACGATTTTCTTTTCCATGACATTATTTGTCCTAAAAATTGAACTACAGTACAAGGGCTTCTCCCCCATGTGTACCATCTCTTTTTTTTTTTTTTTCTGGCTAATGCTAAATTTTGGAAGGAGACTCTACTTCATGAAGGGTGCAAGAAGGAATGATGTATATCACTCAGAGCTGCCACTTGCTCTGCAGACACAGTGGTGTTCTCCCAGGCAACCAGCAACAGAACAAGAGGACACAGTCTCAAGCTGTGTAGGGGGAAGTTTAGGCTTGATCTTCAGAAGAAGTTCTTCACACAAAGAGTGATTGCCCATTGGAATGGGCTGGCCAGGGAGGTGCTGGGGTCAGCGACCCTGGAGGTCTTTAAGAAAAGCCTGGATGAGGCACTTAGTGCTATGGTTGAGTTGGTTAGTTAGGGTTAGGTGATCGGTTGGGTTTGATGATCTTGGAAGTCTCTTCCAACCTGGTTGATTCTGTGATTCTATGTGGTACACTGAAAAATACAAAGACCCTGCTTGCAAAGATATAAAAACTCTATGTGTTCTGTAAAAGACTGGAAATCTAATGTGAGAAAATTTTATCTATGAAAAGAACACATGGTGAAGGTTTTTTTCTTAGCATAAGTCAGCATAAATCAAAGCTTGAAAAAAGAATTTTTTTTATCAGAGGTGGATGCAGGATTTAGAAAGTTTTATTTACATTCATCATTAGAATGCTAAGAGCCATCTGAAAACAAGTGCCCATATGACCCCTATTTCCAGTCTTCCATTTCCCTTACAGTCTACAGCTCTATATTAAATACATATATCTATATCTCTATCTATATATACACACATAACAACTGTTTTATATACCTCCTTTGTTTAGCTTTGTGTTGTCCTTGTCACCTTCTGCTCTGCTATTCTTCCTATGGTGCATCAGCCCTTGCACTAAAATATGGGCTCTTTCTTCAACTTTGTATTGCATTACCTGCATTTTGAATACTCAGAGAATCACAGAAATCTTTCACTTGGAAAAGACCCCTGAGATCATCAAGTCCAGCCATCAAACTAACACCACCATGGCCATTAAGCCATGTCCAAAAGTGCCATGTCCACGTTTCTTGAACGCCTTCAGGGACCACCTCCCCAAGCAGTTTGTTCCAATGCCTGACCACTCTTTCAGTAGAAAAATATTTCTTAATATCCAATTTAAACCTCCCTTAAAACAAGTCCAGGCCATTTGCTCTCATTCTATCACCTGATACTAGGGGGAAGAGACCAACCTCCACCTCAGTCCAACCTCCTTTCAGGGAGCTGTAGAGGGCAATGAAGTCTCCCCTCAGACTCCTCCAGAATAAACAATCCAAGTTTCCTCATCCCATCCTCACCAGACCTGTTCTCCAGACACTTCACCAGCTTTGTTGCCCTTCTCTGGACATGCTCCAAAAACAAAATGCCCTTCTTGTAGTGAGGAACCCAAACCTCACCAATGCCAAGTACAGGGACACAATCACTTCCCTACTTCTGCTGGCCACATTATTCCTGATACAGGTCAGAATGCTGTTGGCCTTCTTGGCTACCAGAGCACACTGCTGGCTCATGTTCAGACATCTCTCAACCAGCAATCTAATCTACATGCATACCCATACAAAAAGAAGAAAAGGTTAAAATCATGTTAGTTGGGATCGAAACCAGTCTGTCCTGACAGGAGTCTGAGAGCAGTAAGTGGGAGTCAGGGTCAAACCAGCAGCCCAACTGAAGTGCATGTACACTAATGCACACAGTATGGGTAACGAACAAGAGGAGCTGGAAGCCTTGGTACAGCAGGAAAACTATGCTGTAGTAGCCATCACAGAAACATGGTGGGATGACTCACATGACTGGAATGCAGTAACTGATGGCTATAGGCTCTTCAGGAGAGACAGGCGAGGGAGAAGGGGTGGAGGGGCGGTCCTGTGCATTAGGGAGTCTCTAGACACCATGGAACTAGAGATTAAGGATGATCAGGTCAAGTGCCTGTGGGTGAGAATTAGAGGTAAGGCCAACAAGGCTGACATCCTGGTTGGAGTCTGTTATAGACCACCCAACCAGGATGAAGAGGTTGATGAATTATTCTATAAGCAGCTAGAGCCTGTCTCAGGATCACCAGACCTTGTTCTTATGGGTGACTTTAATCTGCCAGGTATCTGCTGGGAACTTAACACAGCAGAGAGGAAGCAGTCTAGAAGGTTCTTGGAGTGTATGGAGGATAACTTCTTATCACAGCTGCTGTGTCAGCCTACTAGGGGTAAGGCTTTGCTTGACCTTCTTTTTACAAATAGAGAAGGGCTGGTGGGAGATGTGGTGGTCAGAGACTGCCTGGGGCGCAGTGACCATGAGATAATTGAGTTTTCAATATGCAGTCAAACTAAGAGGGGCATTGACAAAACCTCCACTCTGGACTTCTGGAGGGTGGACTTCAGATTACTTACGGAACTAATTCAGAAGGTGCCTTGGGAAACAGTCTTAAAAACAAAGGGGTCCAGGAGGGCTGGACCTACTTCAAGAAAAAAATCTTGAAGGTGCAGGAACAGGCTGTCCCAATGTGCCAGAAGAGGAGCTGCTGGGGTAGACGGCTGGCCTGGATGGGCAATGAGCTTCTGAACAAATTAAGGGAAAAAAAGAGGGTATAACACCTTTGGAAAAAAGGGAAGGTCACCTGTGAAATGTTTAAGGATGTTGCTAGGTCATGTAGGAAAAAAATTAGAGAGGCAAAGGCCCATTTAGAATTTAGACTGGCCACTGCTGTGAAGGACAACAAAAAATGTTTTTATAAATATATTAATGGCAAAAAGAGGGGCAAGGACAACCTCCACTCCTTAGTGGACACGGAGGGGAATATAGTAACAAAAGATGAGGAAAAGGCAGAGGTACTTAACGCCTCTTTGCCTTAATTTTCAATAGTAGGATAAGTTGTCTTCCAGACAGATGGCCTCCTGAGATGGCAAAAGGAGTCAGGGAGCAGTATAGTACTCCTGTAATCCAGGAGGAAGAAGTTAGAGACCTGCTGAGCCACCTGGATCCCCACAAGTCTATGGGACCAGATGGGATCCATCCCAGAGTGCTGAGAGAGCTGGCAGATGAGCTGGCTAAACCACTCTCCATCATTTATCAGCAGTCCTGACTCACTGGAAAGGTCCCTGATGACTGGAAGCTGGCCAGTGTGATGCCCATCCACAAGAAGGGCCTGAAGGAGGAGCTAGGGAATTACAGACCTGTAAGCCTGACCTCAGTTCCAGGCAAGATTATGGAGCAGGTCATCTTGAGGCAATCACACAGCACCTACAGGATGGTCAAGGGACCAGGTCCAACCAGCATGGATTTAGGAGGGGCAGGTCCTGCCTGACCAACTTGATCTCCTTCTATGATCAGGTGACAGCCTGGTGGATGTGGGGCAGGCTGTGGATGTAGTCTACCTGGACTTCAGTACAGCCTTTGACACTGTCCCCCACAGCAAACTCCTGGCCAAGCTGTCAGCCTGTGGCTTGGACAGCAGCACTCTGCGCTGGGTTAGGAACTGGTTGGAGGGCTGAGCCCAGAGAGTGGTGGTGAATGGTGCCACATCCAGCTGGCAGCTTGCCACTAGTGGTGTCCCCCAGGGGTCAGTGCTCTGCAGAGGGACCTTGACAGGCTGGAGAGATGGGCAGAGTCCAACAGCATGAGATTCAACACGTCTAAGTGCCAGGTTCTACACATTGACCACAACAACCCCATGCAGTGCTACAGGCTGGGGTCAGAGTGGCTGGAGAGCAGCCAGACAGAAAGGGACCTGGGGGTATTGGTTGACAGTAGGCTGAACATGAGCCAGCAGTGTGCCCAGGTGGCCAAGAAGGCCAATGGCATCCTGGCCTGTATTAGGAATAGTGTGGCCAGCAGGAGCAGGGAAGTCACTCTGCCCCTGTACTCAGCACTGGTCAGGGCACACCTTGAGTACTGTGTCCAGTTCTGGGCCCCTCAGTTTAAGAAAAATGTTGAGTTGCTTGAACGTGTCCAGCAAAGGACAACAAAGCTGGGGAGGGGTCTGGAGCACAAACCCTATGAGGAGAGGCTGAGGGAGCTGGGGTTGTTTAGCCTGGAGAAGAGGAGGCTCAGGGGAGACCTCATTGCTGTCTACAACTGCCTGAAGGGAGGCTGTAGCCAGGTGGGGGTTGGTCTCTTCTCCCAGGCAGCCAGTGACAGAATGAGAGGACACAGTCTCAAGCTGCACCAGGGGAGGTTTAGGCTGCATGTTAGGAAGAAATTCTTCACAGAAAGAGTGATTGGCCTTTGGAATGGGCTTCCCAGGGAGGTGGTGGAGTCACCACCCCTGGAAGTGTTTAAAATAAGTCTGGATGAGGCACTCAGTGCCATGTTTTCATTGATTAGATGGTGTTGGGTGATAGGTTGGACTTGATGATCTTGAAGGTCTTTTCCTACCTGGTTAATTCTGTGATTCTGTGTTAGTTATAATCCTAAGCATTAAAAAAGCCTAGGAAATGCCAGAATGAAGACTGACCAAGTGACATCAACAAGCCTGTAAAAGAGGGTAATAAGCATTTTCCAAAATGTCTGAAAACTAATTGCTGGAAGTGAAGGAAAAGAAACACTTGGGACTCAACGGGTTCAAAACAACATTCAGAAGGAGAGCATTGTTTAGATAGGCCATTTGATCCCTTAAGGCTTGTTTCCATCTCATTTCTTCTTGCACCTCATCCTCCTCATGGCTTTTCTCTTATCCTAATGCTTCAAATCTTTGCTCCAGAGAATGAAAGAGTCTAGAGATTCCTGAAGCCCTGTTGAAAAAAATCAGCAATGGAGGAAAACAATGCAGTTTCCCCTAATCTTGTTCTTGGAAACATCTGAACCATTTAATCCAAAATATTAAAACAAAAATTCAGGCTAAGACAGACATGGAAAATAGCAGTATAAACAGTTCAAATCTGGCAAAGTTAATTCAAATGAAAATAGAGCCTTATAGAGGGATCTTTTAGGAAACCTTGAATTTAAGAGGAGGTAATTTATCCGTTTTGCATGTAATGAAAGTCTCTATAAAAAAACAGTACAATGACTTTACATAACAAGCATCACAGCAATGTGTTATGCACTTTTTGTTAACGGGGTGGCCTTTCTAAGATCAGTTTACATCCAAATAAGAAAAGCTTGTCCAGACTTAAAAAAAAAATCAGATTAATAATGACAAAATAAAGGCAAATCTGGTGAAATCCTGAGAAATCCCAAGCCAACTATTATTTTTAAAAAGCAAAGGAATTCAAGGAGTGAGTCAGTTTTTAATTGCTGGCACAAGTGAGAACTTCAGTATAGAAGAAAAAATAATGCTACCAAATGGCAATGCACCAGCCCTGTTTGTCAGCTTAGAATCACTTTTGTTCTGTCATTGAAATCCTACAAGTAGGACTTTCCAGCTTAAATGTTATTTCCATGTTATCAGATGAACAGGCAACCTCAAAATCTATCAGATACAGAGACACCTAAAAATCTTCATAGGCAAATCACTTAGACATGGATTAGGTATTAAGTGCAACACATTTGCAACAAATTCCAGCATCTGGCAGAGTTTATGAACAACGAAGATAAAAATATTTAGAGCAGACAAAAGTATGAGCCCAGGACATGTGCCATGGGAAATATAAACCTGAACACAGCTGAAGGATCATCCAAAAGGGACCAACCCAAAGCATCCTTGCATAACACAGCAGTTGAAGAGGAAAAACAGATGGGACTTACTGATATAAGACTATTGGGAAACAAAGAAAATGGTGACACACTTTAAGAAACCCCTGCATTACAGGAGTATTCCAGAAAAATCTATTTTGTTTCTAACACAGCCTCTGTTCTGGTGTCCAGCACATAGCCTGAGCAGTGAGACATATAGTCAAATAAATACAACTGGGAAATTAAACCACTGTAGAGATGCTTTTCATTATTAGGAGTCTAATACACCCTGCACAGAGCGCAAAGTGAGTGAGTCATCCTGTCAGCTTGATATCTCCCTTTACACTTGCATACAGGAAGCGCATGAGGAACTTCATTCTTACAGAGAGAGTCAGCAGCAACAAAAATAAAATAGTGTCTGTGTACCATCTGTCTGCTCTGGAATGGCAAAATTTCACTGACCCACTCTTCTCAAGGAAACAGTGAATACCTAACCCTTACCCCTGAAAATTATTTGAGTGGTGTGGTGGGTTGAAATTACCCCCAAAATAAAATTGCCAGACCAGCTCAGTTGGAAAACAAATGAAGCTGTATTTACAAGCAAAACTACAATCTAGAAATAGGAAATGCAATGAATATGTACAAAATATACAATATTTACATGTATTTACCATTTATAAATGACACGAGAACGCCCTGGACAAAACCAGGGCGTTAGTAATAGCTTCCCTCTCTCTGCTCCCTTCCCCCCACCCTGTAGAAGGGACAAGAGAAAAGAGGAGAAAAGCAGAGAGCAGCTTGTTAGTACTTAGCCCCAACAAAGAAATGTAGCCACGATCAAGCAAGCCAGCAGAAGCAACTAGCTAGTAGATGCTAGAGCGAAGAAGCCAAAAAGAGAGTTAGTTTATACAACTATCTTTATGTTAATTATCAGACCAACAGGATTATTTAGACCTTATCATTATTTTCCCTTTACATTCAATGGTAATTTATTTACATTCTACCACTTTTTACTCAATCTGTGGAAAATTTCCTAGGCATCAGCCTAAAACTGGCACAAGGGGTTAGCTCATAGGAGAGCCATTTTAGCCAAGGCACTGTTATTTCTATCCCTACAGCTAAAGCAGATATATGGAAAATCAGATCAGTCCCACCTGAAGCCTGTAAGAATCTATTGCCCCCAGTTTAAGCAGTTCAGAGGAATAAGTCTTGTAAGAGGTACATGAGCAACATTTCGGCAAGGTCAAATACCAGTCAGCTGCATCTAGTGTGGAGACAGGTTCCTGAAGAGCCACAGTACTGACCTGCTAAGTGATACCAGAATATGAGATATGTCTTGTGGTAATATGAGTGAATCTGGTGGTAAAGAATGGAGCACGGATGAACTCCCTCTCCCCTATAAAATTTGAAGGGCTGTCACATTAACTCAGAAAATGAAAGTTTGCATTTTAGGATAACGAAATGAGAGACTCCTCTCACTCCCTGTGCCTCATAATGCTGAATGTATTTGTTTCCTCGTTGGATGAACAAAACTGAGAATCTAAATTAGGGGAAATGTATTTGCCAATATAAGCCCCACAACAACAGGTAATTACAGACCCTTGAACCTGCTCACCAACATCCCCTGCCATTCTTCAGTACTGATTACATTTTGCGGTATCCATACTCTTTTTGGCCAGGAAGTAAATTTAAAGCAATGAGGGTAAAGGGTAAATTCATCTTCCTGTGTAAATTGTGCTCATTTGTTATTTTTTGCCAGCATCGAGGCATGTGTCTGGCTCTCCCAGGTAAGCACTGGATCTCCCCGGACAAGATCTGTAAGCAGATTTCGCTTTGGTCCAGAGAACAGTGAACACTCCCACTTATGCAAAATGCTTGTCTCTCTCAGAGCATGGAAGTCCTACAGAACCAGTGGAATATACATCCTACAAATGAGTTCCTGAAAGTCTGTCTTTGTCATAAGTCTCTGGCAGTGCAACTTGGAAAATACAAATCAAATTTCCTTCTACTTAATTCATTACAAAAATCAAATCCATTATAAAGTCCAGCAGAAAGTCTTCTTAATTCTAGTGAATTAAGTCTTTCCCCTCACCTCATCAAGTGTATCAACTTTTTTTTTCATAAGATTCTTTTTCATATTCAAAGAAAAAAACTTTCTTGAAGTTATTATTCATTTAATCACAGTATTTCGTTTGCAATAAGGTGGATTTCTTACAATTCCTGGAGAATCACATGGCTCTGAAGTGAAGGTTGAAACAGTATTAGTGTCTGTTTTCACTTATCCCATTCTAAAGTTCCTTTTTCCTTATGTTGTGTATGGCTTGCTTGGCATAAAATTTCCTACTCACAGTGCTCACCAGTGTTTTCAGCCAAATACTGAAGGCTGGGTACAGTAAGCATACTTGGCAGCTGAGTAAGTATTCTAGGCTAAACCCCAGAATTTGGCTACTAATTTGGGGTCCATCTTTTTTTTTCCCTGTCATGTAAGTTCAGCATTTGTATGGAAAACTATTCATGTGCTTAAAGAACATGAAAAAAAAAAAAAAAAAGAAAAACTATTCATGTGCTTAAACCACATGGTTTCAATGAACTTGTTGTTTGGCATATACAGGTTTCTTTGCAATATGACTCTAAGAGATATTTACATCATATTGCCTCTGGTTTTCCCTCAGCAACTCCTCCTCTCAGACCTCACAGAAAATGCATGTGGAAGTTACCCAGGCAACAAAAACAATTAATGTAATTTCATATGATTTAGACATGAACCAAAGAACACATACATGCAGTTGGATACTGTGTTTGCATGGAGTTGTAGTGGATGCATGCCTCTAAAATCTTTACAGAAAAGGGAGATACAAAAACAGGGTACATGAGACTACAGCCTAGAGCATTATATCATTGTGTTAGTTGTAGTATTTTCACTACTATCTCATAAGAGCATCTTCAGGGAGATGACATAATATTTTACATAGACCAGCAGGTCAAGGGAAGTGATTTTGTCCCTCTACTCCACTCTCATGTGATGCCCACTTGGAGTACTATGGTCAGCTCTGGGACCTCCAACATAAGAAGGACACAGATTTGTTAGAGCAGGTCCAGAGGAGGGCCATGAAAATGATTAGAGGCCTGAAGCACCTCTCCTGTGAAGACAGGCCAAGATAGTTGGGGTTTTTCATTCTGGAGAAGAGAAGGCTTTGGAGAGACTTATATCAGGCTCCCCCTACCTAAAGGGGGCCTACAGGTAAGCTGGAGAGGGCATGTTGTGACAGAACAAATGGTAATGGCTTTAACCTGAAAGAGAGTAGGCAAAGAACTTCATCATGAGGGTGGTGAGGCACTGGAATAGGTTGCCCAAGAAGTTGTGGATGCCCCTTAGCTGGAAGTGTTCAAGACCAGGTTAGATGGGGCTTTGAGTAACCTGGTTTATTGGAGGGTATCCCTGCTTACGACAGAGAATTTGGAACTAGATGACCTTTAAGATCTCTTCCAAATAAACCATCCCATAATTCTATGATTTTTGTGTCAATCCTGGGCCTGATATATTGATTATCATAATGAAGAATACTCTTAGTACCTGTTTATTTTCAGACTGTGAATTTAGGGCCAATGAAGTGCTTGTCTGCAGTATGAAAATGGTGAAAAATAAGCCTATAGACAGTGTAAACTACACCAGAATCTTGCAATAGAAGAGTAAAAAAAAAAAAATCAGTGTTGAAAACAATTGCTCAAAATGAATAAAGGACTGCAAATCACAAAATCTAGACATCCACCCTTAACATGGTGTTTCACAAGAAGGCTCTTCACACAAGGCAAAATTAATAGTTTATATTCCTGAAATATAAACAATCTAACATTTTATTTTAAAAATAAACCTGTGCCTAATCTAGTTGGAGATGTCCCTGCTCATAACCTTCAGGGGTCCCTTCCAACCTGATGCATTCTATGAGTCTAATGCTTACTGTTGCCATAACGATGTGGCCTCATTGAGCATCTAAACTTAGCAGCTAAGACACTTCTTATGAAAAGCATTCCCCACATTATTTGGTGTAAGATAGGACATTTCCAACACTGCAATAGGTACCACAAGCCAGTGCTCTTTAACAAGCTGCATACACAGTATGAAAACTGTATATTCCCCTTTGCAATTCACACAGAGTGCTAATATCATATTTAACCAGGGCAAATTGGAAAAGCCATTAAGCCATATAAAACAGTGACTACAATTTGAAATAGAGCTTTGTAAGTCCCTAAAAAAACATATATGATTATCAGGTGGTAAAAGGGGCTGAAATGCAATTTGTGTTGGTATTTCTTCTGAGACGGTAGGTTTATAGATGTGCTTAAATGTGTGCCTGCTGGAAGGATCCCAAAAGGAGATAGGAGTCAAACAGAAGTCCTTCTTCCATCCAATTTTTTTCTTGTGCTGACCTACCCTGATCCTTAGCTTGTAGATGAGATTAATACCTTTTCATTGTAAATATAAGAAGGAGAAAACAAAGTTCTTTACCATACACAAACTGATTAGCCCAGTTTCTTGGCAAATAAATACAACGGGATGATATGCAGAGAGGTCTTCAGTGATCCACCTGTTTAATGAAAGGCATGAGGTCATTCAGAGATCGTTAGATTGTTACTTAATTTAGCTCATCTGGTACATAAATCTCCACTGTATCCCTACTGTGAATGCTGTAAAAGGGTTATAAAAGGTGAATTAGGAATTTCCACTGTTAGCACATAGTTTTGTGGCCTTAAATAATATTTCTGTAAAGAGTGTAAAGTTTATATCCTGTGCTCCAACTTCTCATGTTGCAAGTCATAATGCATATAGCTATTTCCAAGTAGTTTAATTTGGGAAGAAAATGTGGCACCATTGCTTGTTCTGTCCTTTGACTGTCTTCTCTTGAATCCTTGCCAGTGGGCATACATTATGTGAAATCAATCAAACATATGGAATGAAACAATGGAAAAGAAAAGTGCTTAGGTTTCAGATCTTGGTCCTGCCATCTGAAGCCTGGTTGAAACTCTAAAGGATTCAAGCTGTGATATTGGCCTCTGCAGTCTAATTCATTTCATGTCTGAAGAGGATTGAAGCCAACAGCCCCGTGTGGTGGAGGTGTTGGGTTTGAGTTTTTTTTAGGGGATTGACTGTTGAAATACTGGTTTCAGACCCACCTCAAAACAAAGCCCATTAACTTGTGTCCAGTTTCCTCAGGATTCCCAAACAACAAATACATGGACTACAGAAACAACAGGTATTTTTATGTTTTATACAAAATGAAATGTAAGGGTAGAATAGTGTGTCCAAGCACTGAGGGAGGAAAATGGTGGAGCTGGAATTCCAATTTGTTTGCCTGGCTGCCAACATAATGCTCCTACACCATACAAGCACCTCTGTCTTTCTGCTCTCTCAAAGGCTGCCACTGTTATACACAGCACCTTAGGTCTCTTTCCATGCCTAATGGTGGTATGCCATGAGTCAGCTTCTCTCTGCGCATGTGTTGTCCTACACACCTATAGCCATGCCATGGTACTGCACACATTCAAATATGCTGATGCCTGTACTTGTAGTCAGTTGGCCGACTTATCAAGTTAAGAAGGCAACAGTAGTTAAAATATACAAACAGCATGAATACATGCTGTCTATCCATGATTTCTCCTACAGGATCTAAAATCAATTTAGTGGACTGGTTTTTTAATGCTCACAGCAGTGCTTCAAAGATTAGACTTATTCACGCCTCTCTGTCCTCATCTGTAATGTCTTGACTCCTGCGTGGAGACTTCTTTGTGTATCCAGCAACCATCTCCCTGATGTCTTTATGGATCACAGACAGGAAATATTTTATGTGACCTTGATAAATTCCAGAGCCATTTATCCTTTTTAACAATTCTCATTTGCAAGTGTAAAAAATTCATATCCTCTATTGATATGCAACCATTCTCAATATTCTCAGCAGGCCACCCAATGGAAATCAATGAAGATGGCTGAATAGTCAAGCTCATTATTCCATTTTGTTCTTACAGAATCACAGAATTAACCAGGTTGGAAAAGACCTTCAAGATCATCAAGTCCAACCTACCACCCAACACCACCTAATCAACTAAACCATGGCACTAAGTGCCTCATCCAGTCTTATTTTAACCACTTCCAGGGGTGGTGACTCCACCACCTCCCTGGGCAGTCCATTCCAAAGGCCAATCACTCTTTCTGTGAAGAATTTCTTCCTAACATGCAGCCTAAACCTCCCCTGGTGCAGCTTGAGCCTGTGTCCTCTCATTCTGTCACTGGTTGCCTGGGAGAAGAGACCAACCCCACCTGGTTACAACTTCCCTTCAGGTAGTTGTAGACAGCAATAAGGTCTCCCCTGAGTCCTGAGTTTGTATGAACTGTTCTCACATACTCCCTTTCCTGATTCAGGATGATAACTACAGCACTGCTTTCCACTGAGAAGGAAGGATGTCAAGATGCCAACTTTCCAGATGCTTGTAAGAGCTCATGCACATGGTCTTAGGAATGACAACAAGGAAACTGACTTAGTGATTCATCAGACTGAGACAGAAGAGAGGGCTATGAAGATACTGATGTCTCTGAAGGGTTTAATAAGAGGCCAGGGAGACAGTGTCACCTAACAGTCCATAAGGATTGGAAGTTACTCTTTCCTAAAGCAAGAATATATGAAGTAAAGTGCTTTTCCTGTCTCCAGGAAGTCTAATCTTCCTACACCTTCACATCAGTTCTGGCTCCTTTGAACATCAGTTGGCCATCCAAACCCATTTCCATTTGTTTTCTGCATCTCAGATACCAACACTTTGTGAAACAACACACTTCAAAACTCAAATCTAAACTTAGTTACTGATTTTGGTTTTTGACACAGTGGGCCGTTCAGCTACCACCAGTCACTAGAAAGATTAGAGGTACTATGTCCCGCAAAAGCCTAGCCTTTGCTCTTATACAAGACCTTTTCCACCAATTTCTTTGAATCCACATTCTATCTCTTTTCTTTGAAAATCTTCCTCTCTAGAACGCCCACTGCCCTTTAGACAGTGGCATGTATCCAATAACATGCTGAGAAAACATCTCAAGTGCTGGCTTTTCCTCATCTTCCACCTACTAAAGGCACTGGCAAAACTCCGTGTGACTTCGGTGGAAGCAGAATCGTGTTGCTGGTGGATAACTGCACTTCTCCCACTAAATCCCAACAGACATAGAGTTGGTAACAGTGTGGGCCAGTTATTTTTCTCAATTGCATTATAATACTGCAGAAGCATCATAATTGTGTAATGCTGTACGTGACTCTAACACTATTTTTTGAATCTTACATGAAGTACTTGGCTTCTTCCATTTTATTTCTTTCGATTTCAGGTCCATATGCCAACAACCACTTTCTGATGAAAAAAGGACTGACTCTCCTAGCCAAATGAAAAAGTACATTCCTGATACAGCATCCAGCTGAGAACTTGAATAGGAAGCAACACACTCAACAGGCATCCTGTGTCTTCCTCCAACCCATCATCCCACCAATTTTCTGTTCTCTCAACACTTTCAGAGACTAAGCATCAGCAGTTCCCTTACAGGATGAGCTTAGTCCAAGATATTTTATTACCTTAATCATTTATTTGTACCAGTGGTTTCTCAGTGCAACCCTACAAAGGCACAGATGAAGAGAGAGGAAAAATTTTGAACACAGTAAGCTGACCTGAACATCAGCCTAGAATGTATGCAGAACAGATTTTTGAATTACAGATTTATGAAGTGTCTCTGAATCCTCCCCTCTTAGTGCATTGCCTGGTTGCTTTTGTTCACTTAGTTCTGTGTGGTTGATGTCAGGTGCCCATCAAAACTTCCCTGCTATTGGCCTCTAAAATAACAGCCCTTTTCTGTGATTCCTCTCGCTTGTGCTGCTGCAACAACAGACCTTTCTGATGAGACCAAACACAGCACTCCTTGCAGGAATGTATGTCTGTGGTATACTTACAACTTCCAGGAAGACTTAAAGACTATGATGGACAAATTGGAATAAACACAGTCATAGAGACTCAATATTGGATATAATCAAAATGACCATCAAAGTAAAATCCAGACGTGAGCATAAGCCATGATAGTTAAGGCCTGTGCTGTAATCCTCTCTCAGAACACAAAGACCCTGGGATCTGGGAATTCTCCTCAATGTGTTTTGGAGCTGGGTGGTTAAATAGGGAAGTCTGACTGCTCCCATCAGAGATTTTGGTATGCCTTTAATCATCCCAAAGTGCATTAATTATGGAGACAAAAATCAAGTTTATTTACCAAAATGTCATTATGGAAAATTCAAAATATGATGCAAGGTAGACTGCCATTCCTGTAGGCTTGCTTAATCACATGCAAGTGTTTTATTTACCAAAGAATTCCAATGAATGCATTATGATGTCAAGGGCTCATTTTAATGTCATTATC
The DNA here is from genome assembly GCF_027791375.1 of Indicator indicator. NCBI lineage: Eukaryota > Metazoa > Chordata > Aves > Piciformes > Indicatoridae > Indicator > Indicator indicator. The sequence goes on from NC_072010.1 coordinate 86,749,826, forward strand.
CAACCAATATTAATGAATTTGCAATGTTGAATAATTCTCACTGTTGGTTTTTATTAGTAACATCTTGTGCTCAATAGTTACATAAAGATTAATGTGCTTTTTTATATATTGTCATAAGCTAAAGAGAATTAACAGTACCTGGGTTTTATTATTTTGATTATAATTCTACTTTATTATCATTATTTTCTTATATGACTTTTGCAAAATTATCGCTATAGGGTGATTACAGTTTTGATTTTGAAAATAAGAGCTACAAACACTATCTGGAGTTCTAATACAGCCCAGAACTAAACAAACCCCAAGTTAAAACAAACAAAGGAGCAAAAAAAGTCTTCAAGATTTTTCAGGAAATTCCAGTTGTGACTGATATTTTATGTCTCAGGTGTATTTTGGTACAAGACTCCATGCAGGCTCTCCCTAACAGATCTAGAGTTAGGTATCCTACAGATTTTACACACAAGAGCTCAGTAATGCCCCACAAAGAATTCCAGAAAACCCATGTCCTTCTCATGTGGGTCTTCATCACAAGAGTAGCAAAATGTTACATGTGTCTCTGAAAGGTCCTGTGCAGGTATCTAACCTTACTTTCCTTTCTTCAGAAGCTAGATAACTCAAGCACAAACCTTCTCCAAATAGGCTGACCATACCTATTTTGGTATCCTCAGCTATTAACAGAGCAAGAATTTTTTCATTTTTTTTTTTTTTTTAAATCTCACCATAATTTTTCTTTGGTTTTTTTCCACTGCACTATCCCAGTCCCACAGGGTACCCAGAAACAATTTTACCCTACAGTCATAACAGCAACAAAAATAATTGCACTTTATCAGGACTTGTCCCTATGAGGAAAAATACTCTTTCATGCATTCTTTGATAGATAAGCAAAACTTTTAGCTGCTTCAAGCAGCCCAAGACCTCACTCTTGTTTTTGTTGAGAATACCAGTGTAACTGAGAGGCTATAAACAAAGGCCAGACACAGACACTCTCACAGAGAGTGAAAGAGTATTTGACCACTGAGAAAACATGTGATACAGTGCATGAAGCCAGAATATTTTGCCTTGTGGTAGAAGGGCACCAGCCACACTGTGGCACTCAAGCAGTATCAATAGCAATGCCAAAGCACATGTGATAATGAGGAACAGGAATATGTGCTCTTCTGTGTTCCACAATGGGGCAAGAGTTTCCAAAACAAATGCTTCGAAGACAGAAATGCCCATGCAAACCACTGATGATCACTCAGCATGCTGAGTGATACATAACCATCTGGGAATTTGCTCTGCAGTGTTTATTTCTCTACAAGCTTTTAATATTACAATCAAAACCTAAATTCAGATGCTTAAAATTTCCTTTAGAACTAGATCACTGTCTCAATACAGCTGAATCCACAACTGTGCATTTGGAATGTCTTTGGAACTGTGATGGGAAGATCAGCTGAGTGTCCTCAACAACTCCAAATGAAGCAAGACTGGAAAAGTCATTTTGACTTCATTCCTTTGAGTCCCTCTGCACAGTGTCTTTCCCTTCTTAATTCCCAGGGAGCCACAAAAAATGGCTTTCTACTTAAGCAGAAAGGCAAAACCCCTGAACAGTGCAGTAATTATTGCAGTGAAATCCTGCTGCAGTGTCTGCATGTTTCTAAAGAATTTTACTGTAGGGCTGCTGCCTGTAAACAACATCTTGGTTATTTTACACAGCCATGGCTATGCAGAGAAATTTTTGCTACTACAAATGTCACTCCATTACATCCCAAAGAGAAAATGAATGGATATGTGAATGGCAGAGTACATGAACAGTAGAGCATGAGGAAGAAACATTTGTATATCACGTGGTGAGATGTAAAATGGCTGGGCCACACTGCTAAAGGCATAGTCATTTCAAAAGGACTATGCAATCAGTTATGAGGATGATTACATGACTTTAACATCTCTCCTATGAAGACTGAGAGAACCGTGGCTGTTTAGTCTGAAGAAGAGAAGGCTTGAGAGGGGATCTTATAATATCTATAAATATTTGAGGGGTGGGTGTCAAGAGGAAGAGGACAGGCTCTTTTCAGTGGCACCTGGTAACAGGGCAAGGAAAAAGGATATAAGATAGAACACAGGAAGTTCCACCTCAACTTGAGGAGAAACTTCTTTACTGTGAGGGTGACAGACTACTGGAACAGACTGCCCAGAGAGATTGTGGAGTCTCCTTCTCTGGAGACTTTCAAAGCCAACATGGTGGTGTTCCTTTGTGGCCTGCCATAGGTGATCCTGCTTTTGGCAGGGGGGTTGGACAAAACGATCTCTGGAGGTCCCTTCCAGCCCCTGAAATTCTATGGTTCTATGATGTCATATCAATCTCTAAACCTCTTCCAGACACCACAAAGGAAATTAGTAACATTATACACCAAAGAATTGAAAACCACAAATGATACTCCTTGAAGGGTTTTGATAATCAAGAAGTTAATGACAGACCATTTAATATAAAATGGAGTCTCCATTAGTGATGTTAATGGGATCTGAACAACTCTTACACAGTACAATGACAGGTTGCAAGTGAAACTAAAAAAACCCCGACACATTAACACTCAGGTAAACATGGGAGAAGTATAAATACTAGCTGGTCCTAGAATGAGAAGAAACTGGCTAGTCAGTTTCAGTAGTTCACAAAGTAATTGCAACACCTCATTAGAGAGGTGTAGTGAAAGAGGAAAATCAGAACTACACAAAGAACCGAAGTTTATAAACTCGAGTAAGCAGCAGTGGGTTCCACAATAATTTTATGAGCCTGCACAGACGATGCCCAACATTAGTCTTCATTCAGATGTATTAACTATCACAATGAACTACAAATTCAACTAAGTTAATGCTTTTTGTCTGTTCACAGGTTGTAGAGACCTTCGATATCATGAAATAGATTAGCCAAGCTAATGTTGACCTTTATGGTGATTATTGAGTTACATGGGCTCATCTTAGTGCTTGAACAGATAACTCTTCCAAACAAACCTGTGAAAGTGGGATCTGAGTATTTCTGGTGAGATTTTTGATATAGGCGTATGCTCAACATTTATGATGTTATAGAATCATAGAATTGTTTTGGTTGGAAAAGACCTCTAAGATCATCGAGTCCAACCTTCAACCCCAGACCACCATTGCCATTAAACCATGTCCCAAAGTGCCATGTCCACACATTCCTTGAACACCTTCAAGGATGGTGATTCTACCACCTCCTTGGGCAGCCTGTTCCAATGCCTAACCACTCTTTCAGGAAAGAAATGTTTCCTAATATCCAAGCTAAAGCACCCTTGGCACAATTCCAGGTCATTTCCTCTTGTACTATCACCTCATACTAAGGATAACAGACCAAGCCCCACCTCACTCCAACCTTTTTTGAGGGAGCTGTAGAGAGCAATGAGGTCTCCCCTTAGTCTCCTCATCTCCAGACTAAACATTCCTAGTTCCCTCAGCCATTCCTCCTAAGACTTCTCTAGACCCTTCACCAGCTTTGTTGCCCTTCTCTGGACATGCTCCAGAAACTCAATGTGCTTCTTGGACTGAGCTCAAAAATGTTAATTTTACCTACAGCCTGCCCCCCCCCCCCGTCATTTATTTACATTGGGCAGGTATAGATAATTACATTTAGATCTGACTTTGAAAATATTCAGCTATTGAACCAAAGATGAGTTGTCAGCATAGGCCTCAATGGAAGAAACCTGGGCTTAAGTTAGGATTTTTATTTCGCAGAAATCCTAACTTCTGGAGAGTCTGCATTGGGAATATAGACATACTACAAATGCATACATACTTTATTTAGAGAAAAATGGGGAAACCCTCTATCTCTAAAGAATAACAAAATATTCCCATTTTCAACTATGAAATTACAGGCTTGAATTTCAATTTAAGAGAAATGTTTTCCATTTAGACAAGAAAATGCTTTGGAATTATAAGGACAAAAGTTAGTTTCCTGAGTGACCAAAGCTGAACTCACAGTTGGACTGTTCAAAGTTTGTATTTCTTTAATTATAATTTTATAATCTCACAGGTTATAACTCATCATCAATTTGACAGTCTGGCTTTATGTAGGTTTAATGCTGGCATGTGGTATATGACTCAGGAGTTAAATTATAACAAAGCTTCAAATTCAAACAAGTTGCCTTCATTTTATCAAATCTTAGCACATTTTTTAAAATCTGCTTATCAGATTTTAAAGGTCATCTGACTTCAGCTCCCTTATTACTGCCTCTTCTGGAGTTCACATTTTGTTCACACTTTGTTCACACTCCTGGTATGTGTATTAGCAGGATATGATTTAAAGGATTCACTCCTATGAACTTACAAAGTCTTTGGAAAGGGCAAATAACTCTCATACCTTAAGACTGAAGACTAACTTGAAGAAAGAAAATGAAATACGATGTAGCAATGGATGTAAAGCTAAACCTGAACTCTGCAGCTTGGTGTTTCACGCCCTTGTTACCCCAATGTACTCTCCACCCTGTAACACTGCATTTTACCAAAGTTCTGTTATCAAAGCTTCTTTCAGTTGGGTTGGGTTTGTTTTTTGCTTTGGGGTTTTTTGGTGTTTTTGTTTGTTTGTTTGTTTGGGTTTTGTGTGTGGGGTTTTTTTTTTGTTTGTTTGTTTGTTTTTTGGGGTTTTTTTTGGTTGGTTGGGTTTTTTGCGTTCTGGGTTTTTTTTGTCAGCATAGGAGCATGTTTTAAGATCTGGATACTATTCTCCCTGTGTCCTCCAATGAACTTCACGTTTCTGCCACCATTCAGCTGGCTGCAATAACCTGCTCTATGTAAACAACAATGCATGTCCCATTCTTCTTTCAATTGAGAATTCTAAAGATGCTTGACCCCATTTCTCTCTAAGCTATTTGCCTTTCTGTCTAGAGCTAGTTTTCTCCAAAAAAGACTTTCTTCTGGGATTGCTTTCCTTTCTCCAGCTTCAAGCCAATACTGAGCTGAATACTGAGTTCAGCTCCCTGTCACCACTGTCAGAGAAGTCCAGGAGAAAGCTCCTGCCCATGCTCAACATGTTTCCTCCCCTGACAATATCCCTCTACCTTGGAGCACTTGTCCCCAAAGATCAGTCAATCTCTTGACTCCAGGCAGTGTTTAGGGCTTGTTCACTGCAGTGGCCCTTTCCCTGTATGGTGTTCGACACGAGAATCAACTACAGGAATAAAAGTGAAAGAGGAGGATCTTACCACTGTAAAGAGGGGATATTATCAATAGGTACAAATATCTGAGGGAGGTGAGTAAAAAAAGATGGAGCCAGACTCTTGCCCAATGGAAGGCCATGAAGACAATTAGGGAACTGGAGTATGTCTCTTAGAAGGAGAGGCTGAGAGACCTGAGACTCTTTAGCCTGGAAAGAGAAGGCTGAGAGGGGATCTTATCAGTGCCTACAAATACTTAAAGGGAAGGTGTCAAGAGGATGGGGCCAGGAGGGGATCTTATCAGTGCCTACAAATACTTAAAGGGAAGGTGTTAAGAGGATGGGGCCAGTCTCTTTTCACTGGTGCCCAGTGACAGCACAAGGGGCAACTAGAACACAGGATGTTTCACTTAAACATAAGGGAAAACTTCTGTACTTTGAGCATGACAGCACTGGAACTGGCTGCCCAGAGAGGTTCTGGAGACTCCTTCTCTGCAGACTTTTCAAAACCTGCCTGGACACATTCCTGTGCAACATGATCTAGGGGAACCTGCTTTAGAAAGGGGAGTTGGACCAGATTTGCCAATGTTCATTCCAACTCCTACCATTCTGTGACTCTTCTCAGAAGTATGCACTGACAGAACAAGAAACAGTGGGCACAAACTGAAATGATTTTTCTTTTTTTTTTTTTTTTCACTTTCAGGGGATCCAGTATTGTTACTGAACTGTCATCTTACCTTGATATGGCTGCAAAGTTTTGTTTGGGTGCTTCCCAAGCTGCCAATCAATAGGTAACAACTCAAACATCATCTAGGTAGATACTAAGGAACACACTGAATTAATGTATTAGTATGAAATGTCTAGAACATATAAGATATGCCAAATCCCAGGAAACACAGATCTGCATAAGGTCTGCAATAGATTGCACATATTCTGGCTCTTGCTTCTACCTGCTCTAACTCATATTTCCCCACCCCTTATTCCTCTTCCTGCCAACTCTGACAAGCAGGTAACACTGCCACCTCAGTGCTGTCCTGTAGGGACAACAGTCCTTCCAGAGGGACAGGAATGTTCTGATCCTACACAGCTCTTCTCTACCTGGTACAGAGATGCTGAGCCTTACCTCTCAAATTCCTTCCTTGAGTATGCATTAATTACCTTAGAATCATAGAATCATGGAATGGTCTGGGTTGGAAGGGATCTCCAAAGGTCATCTAGTCCAACCCCCTCTGCAGTAAGCAGGGGCATCCTCAACTAGATCAAGTCACCCAGAGCCCTGTTGAGCCTCACTTTGAATATCTCCAGGGATGGGGCCGCAACCACTTTCCCAGGCAACCTGTTCCAGTGTTCCACTGCCCTCATGGTAAAGAACTTATTCCTAACATCCAGTGTAAATCTGCTCTTCTCTAGCTTGAAGCCATTGCCCCTCATCCTGTCACTGCAGACTTTTGTAAACATCCTTCTTGTAGGCCCCCTTCAGGTACTGGAAGGCCACTATTAAGTCTCCCTGGACCCTTCTCTTTTCCAGGCTGAACAACCTTTGGAACCCCCTTATTGTGTTACTGAAGGTTTATATATGTTTTCAAGACACAAGACAGAGTTCCCCATAGCCATCACCAGAAAAGCCTTCACCAACTTCGCTTCCATCCTTAGCGGTTTCGGAAATCTCCCAGTTTGTGAGAGCTCAGCCCAATCCAGGAAATAGGTGGCATGTAAAGAGAGAAGGAACATGAATTTCCAAATGGGAATGGGGGTAAAGCAGACAGTGAAATTAGTACAGTTAAGGCCTGAGTTGGCAGTTGAGGCAATAGAGGAGCGGGAGGGTTGCCAAGGCATTAGGGGGAGCTGACATGGGAGCAGGAGGTAAAAGTCAAGACACTAAATGACCGTTTTATTTCCCAGAATCAGGCAGGCCTGGATATTGATTTTATTTTTCTTTGATGCAACTAATGTGAATTTTTCTGTCTTCCAGTGGGTATTTAACTCTAAAAGCAGTCGTATGGGAATGATTTCCACTCTGTTCACAACCAGCAAGACCAGAATGGCAGGGTTTGCAGGGATTTCCATTCATACTGAAACTAATTTTTAAGGGCATGCTCATGGTACACATGCTTTAGTCATTCAAAAAATCAACCTAAAGCATAATTAATACTTTTCTAATGGGCCATCATTAGTATATCCCTCTAAACCTTAATCAGAATATACATTTTCCTCTCTGAGCATGCACACTGTGAGAAAAGCATGGAATACACTGTTTTCAGATATGTATAACCTTTTGGAAGTATAGCTGGCCCTAAAGGAGTGCTTACTTAGTGACTATTTAACATCTGACTACAGCATCCAGCCTTACAGACTGTGGTTTCTACTTTGACAACAGCCAGATAAATTATATACCATGTAGGAGAGACCAAGGTCTAGTACTTACTTCATAGCAGTTTTTCCTCTCTCAGTATCAGAGAGCTTTGGGAGGGAGAGTAATGTCACAACGCATGAGGAAAAATGAGGCAGATATAAGCTGAGTTATTGACACAGTAAAATCAAAGAGCAGCTCAGACTTAGAACAAGCAGTAGGACGCAGATCTCCTGACTCCCAGGCTGCACCCTCCCACACTTCCTTTGGCAGCTTAAATCTGCTAACTTCCCTACATATATTGCCAAGCACCACTCAGGGTTCGTAAGCTTTTGATGGGTTAATTAGCACCAAAGCATTTTTTCTTCTGTGGTCTAGACATAGAAATATCCAGATTTTGTTTCCCTTGAAAGGCAGCCCATCCTGGAGACTGTACTCAATCACCCATTTCCATGCTTTTCTAGGGCCAGATGGGACTAAACATGATTTGAAGATTTTTTTCCTTTCTTCAATGTTTCTTTTCCTTTATTTCACTGAGTAGCAGCTTGTTTGGGTTTTTTTTGAGAATGATGCCAACTATAAAATAAAAAAAGGCAATTTCCAAGGTGGGGAAATTAGAGAATGATGGATTTGCTGTTGCCAAAAAGAAATAATAATTCCTGGACCTAAGAAGTGAGTCTGAAAATAAAGAAAGGATTATTAAATGTTATATAATTTCAATAGCATAAAAACAGAGAGAATGTTAATGAAAGTGCCTTTTTTTTTTTAACACTCTGGAGACCATGGACGATATTGTTCACTTAGTCATTCAGCTGTAAATACATGGTTCTTCCTAATCCACTTGAATTACCCCAGATACCTCTGGTGTAACAAAACAGAATCTCCTTTTCATCCTTCCGTCCTATGTGCACATGCTTGCAGGCAAATATGTATCATAAACCTGGGCCTCAGCCAGGCACTGTACCAGCCCTGGAGGTATTCAAGAGAAGTGTGGACATGGCACTTTGGGACATGGTTTAATGGCCATGGTAGTCTTAGGTTGACAGTTGAACGTGATGATCTTAGAGATCTTTTCCAACTGAAACAATTCTATGATTCTATGAATTAGATTTTCATTTTCCCAAAGGGAAGGGGCTTTATGTTTAGCGATTTTTACATCTAAACTGAACAGTCCAAATCCACGTATTTTAAAATATGGTTAAGTACCAACTCCAATCTAATTCTGAATTTTAATGTCACTGCTATTCTTTTTATTTATTAATATTTTTTAGATTAAATTGAAAACACAGAGTTTAAACACACTTCTGAAACAATTTTGTTAGCATATGTAATTGCAAGTTTGAAAAAAAGGTGTCACTGGTATTCCCAGAATCACAGAATGCATTAAGTTGGAAGGGACCTTCAAAGGTCACCTTATTCAACATCCCTGCAGTGAGGAGGAACACCTCCAACTAGAACAGGATGCCCCATCAAGTCTGACCTTGAATGGCTCCAGGGATGGCGCCTCAACCACAAATGCCTGGGTAACCTGTTCCAGTATTTTACCACTTCCGTTGTAAAGAGCTTTCTAATGTCCAACCTAAATCTACCCTGATCCAATTTAAAACCATTGCCCCTCATCGTATCGCTACAAGCCCTCCTAAACAATCCCTCCCTAGGTGCCTCCTGTAGGTCCCCTTCAGACACTAAAATGCAGTTATATATACATACTTATTTGGGATGAGCTGTGCAATTCTTTCCTGGTGTTCCCACAGGATAAAATATTCCATATCTCTACTTATAAACTGTGTATTCCACCCCACACAACTTCATAATTTCTTCATCCTACAAGTCATCACCTGCTACAAACTGCTCTACTCCATCATTTTCATTACTTTTAGTCACAAACACAGTGTCAAATACATCCTACCCACCTCAGCATCCATTTTGCCAGCATTCAGAAAATACCTGAATGTCAAAGCTGGTTGATCAAGAGAAGAGCATACACCAGAGGTGTCTTTGTAATTTAGTTTGGTTGGGTTTTGTTTTGTTTTGTTTGGTTTTGTTTTGTTTTAATCAGCTATGCACTTGTTGACGCAAACTGTGCTCCAGATTTTTTAATTAGATTTTGTCTTTTTTTATGTCAAATCCATGTTATTGCAAAAAGTAATCATCTAATGTACTGCCAGAAACAAATCAGTTTCATGCACTGCAGTATGGAAGTACAGTATTAGGATCCACTCCAGACACTAATTCCTTGGACACTCATATTTACTGGAGACAAACACTGTATTGTCTTTCTATCAAAATCAAGCTTATGAATGCTGACATACAGTAGTGATATCAAAGTTCTTGATCAGGACTTGAAAAACATGTTTCAACGGTAAAGCAAGCATTAAGATGCTAAATTTTTACCTAAAGGTACTATTTTACCCCCAAAGTAGTAGGCTAAATGTTCAGAAATGCAGTTAATTTTAGCCACATCCAGAACACTCCTCAATGATTTGCCAAGGTTTAATTCCAGTTCTTTGCTTCTGTTACTGCCACGACTACAGTGGTATAAAGCTATAGTAATGAAGCATCAAATCAAGCCAAAGGGGTTACCCAACAACGAAAAGCATGTATTTTTATGGTTCTGCATCCTGATCTCGTTCGTAAAGACTCCCCCAAACCCTTCCCTTTCCCATTCCTCTCAGTTTGTCCTATATAATAATAACAAATAATAATTTAAATGTCAAAACCACCTGGAAATGGCAGTATTTCAGACAATGACATTTTTCATGTCTTGTCAGTGTGATCCATGTGAGAGTCAGAAAACCTGGATTAGAATTTGGGGTTTTAGCTGGCTTGATCTGGATGATTTCTAAAGCCTATGCATCTCCCAGTGATCCTTTTCCCTCCTGTCTTTTATTTACTGAGATTACATTTCCATAGGCAAGAATACACAGCTCTTAGTGTACTGGGCTCCAATCTCATGTGTGAGCTTTAGCTGCTGGTTGGTATATGACATGTTAAGGCCTTACTTACAGTTTCACTTTCCTTACAGGTTCACTCTCCCACCCTATTTAAGATGGTGTATTTTTTATATTTTTAGTTCAGAGGTGTTGTTCCATAGATATCTGAACAGCACCTTTCCTACTGGGGATAACTAACATGCAACAACGTAACAGTGCAAGAGCTGAAATCCCCCCACACGGACAATAACCAGGCTAGCTCAGTCTGGAAGCAAATGAAAGCTGTATTTACAAGAAAATCTACGATCTATGATGGAATGCAATGAATATGTACAAATAAACACTATTCACAACATTTACAAATATATACAATCAAATGAAAAGCACAACCCAGCTCCCTTTGCTTTCCCCAAAAAGGGGACCTCCCAAGGGGCCTCTCTCCCCCACCGGGTCCCCCTGGCAGAAGGCAGAGAGTTAAGAAGCAGAGAGGCTATTAGACTTAGCTTGCCAAGGTCAGTGTGGTATCTTCAGCCAGAAAAGAAGAAGCAGCAGCCAGAAGCCTAGCAAGTTGCGAACCCAGACTCCGACTGCCCCAACTTTGTTTTGAGTAGTGATTCTTAAACATTTCTCTCTCTCCAATGGAAGTGTTTAGAACAATCATTATTTTGCTTTCTTAACACCTAATAGTGACTTATTTACATTCTTTCACTCTCTCTGCTTGAACTTTGAGAAGAAAAATTAAAAAGACAGTTTTAAACCATCACAAACAATAAAATAATAACTTACATTAGTGTACATCTGTAGAGTGTTATAAACATTAATTATCCACAGGAAAAGAAGTATTTGCATTTCTGCCTAGATTTCCTTTGGATGGAAAAAAATTCAGAAAAGGTAGTGCATTTCTGGTTCTATGATTCTATGATTTCACAGCTAATTGCTGACAGTGGATGAATATTGAGACTCCAGATCTCAGGCTTTCAAAGACCTATGTCCAGACCCAAGCTCTGCCTATCTTCCCTGAATGTGTTTACCAAAGTCCTACTTCCTCTAACCTCCTCCATGATGTCAAGAGCAATCTAAAGGCTTCTCAGAACTGTCAAGAGTAACAAGAGTAGTGCTGCTTCATAAAGGAAAGGGAGCCAGGTGCTGGGGAGAAGACAGAAAGGCAAGCATGCGCAGTGCCCTCACTAGGAAAGGGTACAGTCTACAGCAAACACGAGCAGAATAGGTCTTGGGATGGTAGCCAGGTTCTGTAAAGAACCCAGACTGACAGACAAGTCCATAGTGATGAGTAGGCTCTGAGGTCAAACCACAATGTCAAGTCTGCAGGTGTGGATGAGTAAGAGATATGGTCAGGCACAGACACAGCTGCAGCACAGCTCAGACAAGAACCAAAGGTAAAACCCTCAGCTTAACAGCAGGTCCTGAGGAAAGCAGGCAAGACCTCATTAGGGCCTCTCTTAATGCAAGGCCAACTATGGATACTGCACTAGCAAAAAGTAGTGTCCACAGATGCTGAGCCCAGTTAGCTAAATCCACAGAAAAGAGGAAGATGCACTTAGGGCTCTGACAAAATCTGCCTCTTGCCACACTAGGGATAATGCGGGTGCTTGTACAGGGCTGACCTGGGAAGAGAAGGAAATCCTGCTCCTGCAGAAACTATGAGAGATTAGAGATTTAGGAAAAAAACATGCTGCCTTGCATATCTCACCTCTTTCTTCATCCTCAGAAGCCTGTGATCCTTCAGAGCTCAGACACAGGCAAAATAAGTAGCAAACAAATGGTCTTTGCTCTCCTAAGTATTTTGCTTATGTCTCAGGCCAAGTCTGCAGAGTTTCTCTTCCTTTATTAGTCCATTCCTCAGGACTCCAAACCTAGTACCCATCTTCTGGTTCAGGAAGTCACAGTTTTGTTTCTTTTAGATCTTCTTTCCTTATTCCTGTCTCCTTGACTAGCCTAAGATAATTCCTTCATCCCGGTCTGTATCTGAGTATCATTCACATTTGTCTCCTTGTTCAGCTTTCTGTCTACTCCCATCTCCTGCCACAGACTCCACTTTTAGTGTCTTTTCCTCCTTTCGTCTCCATTAGCTTTATTCTCTTTCCCCAGCAATCCCAGTTCATATCTCAAAGAACACCTTACTACCAGATCTGTCTCCTCTTTACCAGCAGTTCTGTTCCAGTCTCCTTCTCCACTAGTGATAATTTCTTCCTTCATATTTCACACAATTGTTAGATAATGGGTCTCTTCTACACTTCTGTCTTTCTGCCCTTGTCTGAGTCACAGGCTCAACCAGTTCTGTTCTCTCTGTCCTACTTTTCTTTGTTCTAAATGTTTTTCCTCCTGTTCCCATAAAAGTTCAACTCTGTTTTCTTTTCCTTTAACTAGATCAGACATAGCACACATCTGTAGTTGCAAGGAAGGTCTTGCCAAACCCCAAAGTGCAAAATGGCCTGTATAGAAGTAGAATCGAGGAATATTAAACTGTTATATTCAAGTAGGTCTTTTTGGAGCCTATGCTAAATGTGCTCTTATAACTTGACCATATATACTCAGTATCGAATGGAACAGAAGTTTTATTACTGACATGAAGCTTTTCCTTTCTGCTTTCAGCTGCATCACCCCCAGAAATGCTACATCTGTGCCTTAAGGCATTGGAGAGCTTTTCAAGGAAAAGTTTGCCACAGCTTTTTAGACATGGTCAGAACCAACATATTTTCTAGTCTTATTTTTGGAAATGTTTGAACTGAGTTTTCCAAAATAATCAGGCTTGGGCAGACACCTGACATGGAAATTTTCAGCCCAAACTGTAAGTTTGACGAAGTTATAAAGCAACAAAAAGCAAGGTCTTACTATGAGAAGACAGATGTGGGGGCAGACAGATAGTGCACATCTGTGATACTGACATGTTATAGTTTACATCATTAATATCTTAAAATAAATCATTGAGCAATTTCCATTATAATGCCTTAACTTCATAAAATATTCGTCTTTTTGGCCAAGGTCTTCCATGCTTGGTATTTGACCAAAGGTGGGGGTTTTTGCCCTTTTTTTTTTTAGGACATTTGAAATTTAACAAAAAAAATAAGGCACAACAAAACCCTACTGAGACAATTCAGAGTTACGTGTATGAGAAAGAAATGTACTGAACATTTTGCCCATTGTTAGAAAGTTTTTCAGGGATGGCTACACAACAAAACATGATACTTGGCATTTGAATATCCTGTAATGAGCAGTACTTGTCTGGATAAACAGGGAAGAAGCAAGAAGAACAGGGGAAGACGACCATGTTTGGATTGTCCCCCTAACACCTGAAGACTAAGAGGAGGAAATTTTCTGCAGTTTCTGAACTTCCCACTGCATGTGAATCCACATTTGCCTCCCCTCTGCCATTAAGCGATAATGAACACAGATCCTGGGTTGCTCTTCTGAGCTCCAGCTCAGCTTTTTAGCAAACTCCTGTATTTATAAATGGGTGATGATTACAAATGAGTTACTTTAGGTTGCTGTCGCTGAGGTGATGATTATATTGGGAGGACTCACCAGATACCACTTCAATCAGCCACTAAGGGTATTATCTACACACAAAGAAACCAGTGCCTTACTCTCTGCTTGGCATGCTGAGCACTGTGCAACCTTAGCCATTCCTTCAAGCTGCTCTTTGTCTTACATTCTAACTACTGTGGGGGTTTCTTAGGCAAATCTTCCTGGTTTTCTATCTTTAAATCCTACCCCTGAGCCTTCTTTGGAAGTGCCTGTTTTACGTAAATTAAACCCAAGTCTTATCAAGTCTTTACTGTTTTGCACTCTTTGGTCTGGCACCTCTTGCTGTCCTTGACATAACATTCAAACATAATCTGATGGAATTTTGAGGCATGAAACTGGGATTGCTAAGCTTGTCATATTATTTCATCTCTAGTGAGAACAAAATTACTGAATAACTCAATGCCATTTCTTTCAGTTCTGTGAAAAAAAAAAAAACCTCATGCTTTATCTTCAGCATTTTTCCTCTGTTTTTTAGCTAGCAGATGCTGCCTAATAAGTTGCTTTTTGTTCAGTCTAGAAGAAATTTTGAGGGAGGGTACATAAATTGGTGGAAAAGGAATCTAGAGGACCAAGCTGTATTAATGTGGCTAGGACTGGCTATAATACAGCTTGGATATTATTCTCTTAGTGAGGAAATCTACAGTTTTGGTTTATCACCGAATATACAATGCAAAAACAAAAACAAAAACAAAAAAGCAGGGTAAAAATACTAGAGCCTGTGGTGTGGGGAGACCTAAACAGTCCATTTCCCTTTTCCACACCTGTTTCTCTTTTCCTTTGTCTTTCATCCACAGTATTAAACATATGCCTTTACTTTTATTCAGCCCTACACAAAATACTTGGCTTGCAGCATAAATGCAAATCAAGCAAATCTGCAAGGAAAATTGCCTAGAGAGAGACAACCATAACCTTTTTTTTCCGTTTGAGGTCACAGTCACTCTGCCTACCAGATACAGCCAGTTCTAAGTAGCATTTGCCACCACCTAAGCTCTTAAGGGCCACAGTTCACCATACTTCTTTTGAGTGGAATTGGGCACTTTTTTCCTAGTTCTAGGAATGTCAGGGATGCATGAAATTCAGATTGTGACATTTTATAGATAAAAGGTTAACTTTTCATCAGTTTGGTTTTGTTTTATTTCAGAAGGAAGTTTTTCTCTACCTTAGAATTCTGTGCAACTGACTTGGTATCCACGAAAGCAGCCAGCATTTTATGAGACTACCCAAAATAGCCTGTGGAAATCTGTGACATTTTGAGATGCAGTGTGATCAATTTAGCATGAGTTTGGAGCATAACTGCTAATGTCTGACCACACACACAAATTTTCTGCATCACACAGCAGATGAAACAACTGTCCTTGACATGTAAGGGTGTATATGTTGACACAGAGTTAACCTGTGCTTTAGGAGGCAAGGTTCTAGGCTGCAGAAATGGGACAAATCTGGGATAAGACACAGCTGACAGGAAGCAGTCTGTGCACTGTGTGTAACACTAAATCTTCTGTGCCACACCACATCACACCACTTCCCATTCTCTGTGTTTTCCAAGTTTTCTGTGCTGCAGATGTGCACATACAGTACCAGGTGGATTTATCATAGATAACTACAGTCACTTCACAGTATCCCAGTATATCAGAGGTTGGAAGGGACCTCAAGAGATCATCAGGTCCAACCCCCCTGTCAGAGCAGGATCACTTAGGATAGTCTGCACAGGAACACATCCAGGTGGGTTTTGGAAGTCTCCAGAGAAGGAGACACCACAACCCCACTGGGCAACCTGTTCCAGTGCTCTGTCACCCTCACTGTAAAGAAGTTTCTCCTCATGTTGAGGTGAAATCTTCTATGTTCAAGTTTGAACCCATTGTTCCTTGTCTTATCACTGTGAACCACTGAAAAGAGCCTGGCCCCCTCCACTTGACACCCACCCCTCAGATATTTATAGACATCGATGAGATCCCCTCTCAGTCTTCTCTTCTCCAGACTAAGTAGCCCCAGGGATCTCAGTCTCTCTTCATAGGGGAGATGCTCAAGTCCCCTAATCATCCTCGTGGCTCTCCATTGGATTCTCTCCATGAGGTCTCTGTTTTTCTTGAACTGGGGAGCCCAAAACTGGACACAGTATTCCAGGGGTGGTCTCACTAGGGCAGAGTAGAGAGGTAGAAGAACTTCCCTAGACCTACTGGACACACCTTTCTTGATACATCCCTTTCTTGATGCTCTCTTGGCCACAAGGGCACATTGTTGTTCCATGGAGAACTTGCTGTCCACCAGCACTCCAAGGTCTGTTTCTGTGGAGCAGCCTTCCAGCAGGGCAGCCCCTAACCTGTACTGGTGCCTGTTGTGATTCCTCCCCAGATGTA